>NW_024609835.1:242052950-243252950 GCF_016920785.2 Ixodes scapularis | reverse complement strand
GATAAGACACAAAGAAAAGTACCTTAGCGGATGCTGTGTCACGGCAAGGTCAAATCAGACGCACCTCAGGAATAAGACAGAAAGAAAAGTGTACTATAGCGAATGCTGCGTCACGGCTTGGTCAAATCGGACGCGCCTCAGAGATAAGACACAAAGAAAAGTGTACCATAGCGGATGCTGCGTCACGGCAAGGTCAAATAGGACGCGCCTCAAACATAAGACACGAAGAAAAATGTACCATAGCGGATGCTGCGTCACGGCAAGGTCAAATCGGACGCGCCTCAGAGATAAGACACAAAAAAGGGTACCATAGCGGATGCTGCGTCACGGCAAGGTCAAATCGGACGCTCCTCAGAGATAAGACACAAAGAAGAGTACCATAGCGGATGCTGCGTCACGGCAAGGTCAAATCGGACGCGCCTCAGAGATAAGAGACAAAGAAAAGTGTACCATAGCGGATGCTGCGCAGAAGCCGGTGGGGTTCGCCGCTCCTGCGCAGTAGGGGAGCGTGATGTCATAGCCGGAGCGCATGTGTGAAAAAGGCGCGCTCCTCGTAGGATTGGGCTGCGTGTAGGAAAGCAAAAACATTTCTACAAGTAAGCGGTCTTAAGTGTTCTTGTCGAATTTTTTTTTTGTACATGGTTCGTTTAGCTAGTGACAGCCTGCGCACAAAGCCAAGAAGTGCCGCGATGACGCACTTTTGGCGCTACATGATCAGTTCTACCGGATCATAATGTGGGCTGCGATTTCACTTTAGGTGAAATGTAGTACAGCCATGTGGGGGCCAGAATTAAGCAACGGTAAAGACATCTTTGGGCGTAAAATTATAAAAATGAGAGGGACGGAGAGAGTGTGGACAGAGAGATATGCATCGATACTTCTGTCTCGACCTTAACATAAACAGGAGCTCCTTTTAAGGTGAGCCTTCAATCGTTAGAAAGTAACTTTCGTCGGTGCTCTCGTTGCTCGAGTGTCCTCGCAACCGACGCGCGGAAAGCAGAAAAATTGCGTCTTCGCACCTTTCTAGTGCCTATCACTCGGGCAAAAAATGACGAATCGCTCGGCTGTGGACGCATGGAAGGCGCCTTACGTTCTGCAGTAGGAATCTACCGCCCATGTTCAGGCGGCGTTTTACAAACCAGTAGACGAAGATGATAGCGCATAGTAGCCGATTATAGGAATGGTCTACATCTTTTACCACTAGGGAGCGACCCTTTCGATCATCTCGTGTCACTTATCTTTTCAGAAATACTAAGCATTTTGCATTTTTTTATTATTCTCGTAGATGCCAATGTTAAACTAAGGGTCTTTCGTCAAAGTATAAATGTATGCTCAGACTATACAGCCGTTTATCAGCATTATTGTGTTATTAACATATAATAGATCTCGTTCACCAAGATTACAATGTTTAAGTTTTGACATTCGCGATACCTAATGCTCACGGTGTGGAGGATAGAGCCAAGAATAAGATTAATATATTCCGTGCTTATTCCATCCATAGTTTTTAAGAAATATTTCCGTGAGCTATAGACTTTTGCCATTTTTGTCTTCTGGGATGTAGAAGGCGTTCTGAGCGTGAGCACTAGCTTTGTTCCACGAAATATGACACGCGCACATATTTCCATAGCCCAGTGACTCAGCATTTGATACGCGCTGTAAAAGGTCTATATAACATTTCATAGAAAAACAAATACCATTACTTTAATGACCTGCATATTCTCACATTATAATTTATAACTGATGAATCTTCCATCTCAATAGGTTCACGCATGCAGTTTAGTGTAAAACAAACTATACTCTGTTACGAAAAGGGTGAGAATAGTCCTTCGATTTGGACAGCGCTTCGTCACTCACAGCCTTCGCAGCGCTTTAGGGGCTCACATCGTACCAACTTTTCTTGCGGATTTGAAGCTGAGGATGACGCTGCCCTATTCGATTGGAAGAGGTACTCGCACGCCGCTTTGTTTTAAGCAGATACAGAATGCAAAATGTTTGCAGTAATCGTCCGATGCACAGTCGTTATCGTGTGCTGAATGCTTCAGGAAAGTCATAAAAGAGAGCAGCTAGTCATGTGCCAGATGATCGCCCCGAAAAATGTCCTCCATAGGGAAAAGTAACGACACCCTCCGAAGGGCGCCGCTTGCCATCGTGAAAGCGGGTAAGTGCGATAGGGTAAAAACTAAAAAAAAGAAAATTTGGCAGTGACATTTAAGATTGCTTACGTGTAGGAAGGCAATAGCCTTCCTACACGGCAGCGCATTCCTACGAGGCCTCACGACGGATTCCGAGACAAAGCATCTGCCTTGCTCTACTTTTCTTTGTGTTTTATCTCTGACGCGCGTCCGCTTTGACCTTGAACTCCCCCAGCCGCTACCGTGACGAAGCATCAGCGTGGCTGCGCTTTTCTTTGTGATTTATTTCTGAAGCGTGCTTGATGACGTACTTTTATGAGGATCTGTCGGAGACAACGCCGGCGACTTTTCGCGTAGTGGAAGTAAGGCTTTCGCCTGAAAATAAAAGAATGCATGCGGCGGAGGAGGAATAGGGGGAGGGGGAGTACCTATGCCAAATCTATGCCCTCAGAGTGCAGCGGAGGCTACGAGCCGATAGCCTCAATTATGAAATACCAGAAGCCCAATGTCATGGCTGTCGGCATCTTTCGTTTGTTTGTGTGTTCTTCGCAGCTGACACAATCAGATCCGAAAAGTAAACCGTGACAGTGAGCGTTTAGTCTGCGTGTAGGTGTTCGCATGTCTCTCGGCTTTTGACTATACGCTTTTACTTACGATTAAACGCGCAGAAAAGCCGCTTTCTATTCTGCGACGATCAAGATAGCGGCGACTGCAAGGGAGCAAAAAAAGAAAATGTGTGCGATCTGGTGGAGGGGAGAGATGTTGGTACTTTTTTGAATCTGGGATCAGAATCAAAAAGGTTGCGTCTATTTGCAGCCCGAGACATTGGATGGACGAAAAACGCCTATGGGCGTTCAATACAGAAAGCACCGGTCTACGTGCTTGAGTAGCCCCGAAAATGGTGAGGAAGCCACGTGAGGACACATCTCGCTCACACGGCGCGACAGTAAGATTAATAGAGTCATATTAATAGAATCTTTTCGATTAGCTTCAAAAATCGCGTTGAGAAAATATGACTCGTCCTTCATTACGATGTCGGCAGTAATTCATGGATATTGCGCAATGCAGGGTGTTTTCGAGCGCTAGTCCAGAAAAGGGTAAAAAAATTCAAATAAATGATCAAATAAACAGAGTAGAGTTAAAATTCTCACAAATACTTTTAGTTGATGCAATTGTAATACCGAAATATAATTAGTTTATTTTTAGGAAACGTTTTTGAGACAAAAAAGTTGAGGATGTTTTTGTGTTTTTTTTTTCTTTTTTTTTTTTTACGGTCAGGGTGGAAAACGGTCTGTGCGGTCGACGCCGATACAAACAGAGAGCCAAGCTTAGAAGAAAAACGTACAAGTGTCTTGCAGATAGAGACCCTCAAGCAGATTCAGCGGATCCGGGCGTGTGTGGTATCATCTGCGAATAGCAGCAGCGCCTACCAGACGGTTTTCACCGTTGCCCCCCCCCCCCCCCCCCCCCCCCCCCCCCCCCCCCCCAAGAACACAGACCGCGCAGCTCAAACATATGCACATCTCACGGGGTCTCCGTTACATGGTCATGAGTCCTTCGCGTACTTCCCCTACCGTGATTCAGGTAAGAGAGAGCTCGCCCCGGCCGCCCGTCCCTTTTGTCAGCTCGGCTCTCCAGTGGAAGCCGCTTGGCAACGTAACCCTTCCCATTGGCCGAGACTCGGGGATGTGTCCGTTCCGCCTCGGGAACGGCGACACGGGCCGTCAGCCGAGGAGGGTGTGGCCGTGGGGGTAGAGGGGAACATGGGAGGCCATAGGAAACGCGGGGTTCCCACTAGTAATGCATAACTACCGAAAAGTTGACTATCGATACTATCGATAGTTCTCCAAAACTATCGATACTCTCGAAATCTGTCGATAGTTGACTATTGAGAATCGGACATCGATGGTGCTATCGATAGTTGAGTTTCGATTGTAACATCGATAGTATTACCGATTGATGACTATCGATTCTAGCGATGGCACAATCAATAACCTGTCGATAGTACTGTCGATACTTGGCTTTTAGTCGAATATCGATAGTATCGAAAGTAAGCTATCAAACAATTTTCCTCTTAGGAAAATAGAGCACTAAGCAAAAAGGGTATGATGACGGATATGTACCGGCGGACAACGCGTGATTTTGGGAAATCTTGAAATTAAAAAAAAAAAAAAAAATAAAACACAGAGTTGAATTCTTGTACAATTAATATACAGGTGAAACAGAAATGCCGCTTTGTAAGTTTTTCTGTGCGTACATTTTGTGTTTTATGGGGCTCAGATATCTGGATTCACACTTTAGTATGCCCGCAATTGTAAGACTATATTCAGTGTACTCCGTATATTTTTGTTTCTCTCGGGGCTCGTGTTTTTTTGTTATTTAGTTCCTTGATCATTAACATGTGAAAATGATCACCCTGCTAGGGATTATAATTTTTTTTTTCGCCCGATGATTATTTAGAGCGAATTCCCGAAAATAGGGAATTGCCTGTTGACGAAAGCGCCAAGGCTGGTATGCCATGATATGTTGCCACTTGTCGTTCGGTTCTATTTTGGCCGAGTTTAATAAAAGTGATTAGAAAAAAATGCACCCCTTGCTATAAATAAAAAAACTTAAAAATACAGGACCTGTCACATAATCTATAAATAAATGTATTTCAATCAATAACTGTGACAGAATTTAATGTGCAGACACAAAAATGTTCAAGCGTGGACACTCTAAATTGTTAAATGAGAGTTGCATACAAAGTAATCGTATTATTTTTTCTTCAAGGAACGGTTAAAATAGAGCGGTGTCTACAAAAGCGAGAAGGTTTATGTAAATGTATAGAGCTTACTAGGTCAGCATCGAATGGGCCATGAATTACACCATGTAGAAAGAGGTTACCACGGGTGAGTCGGCGAATGGACAGGTTTTGTAAACGAAGACTTTTGAGTATGTACTCGTAGTCATAATACCATCTTCTGTTGAGATACCTATCATATATATTACGTACAAAACGTTTTTGTACAGTCTCAATTCGCGGCACATCAAGGGCCGCAAATCAGTTCCGGGCTGCACTACCGAGCTCAAGTTTTGTTAGTATAAGGCAGAAACATCGACGTACAATGCAGAAAAAAATAGTCATAAAGTCGCATGACACGCGAAAAAGTAAACCGAGCGTTTCCTACAGAAGATGTAACAATCTGCGTAACATAACCAGAAAAAGAAAGCTTGGGTCGAAATATATTCGAGGTCACGAATCATGGTGAAACGTGCGATAGTAGTGGACTATAAACAGAGGTGAGTTTCAGACTTGAGCCCCTCTTAAATACTCTACTCGAGGTAGTGAATGACAAAATCTTTCGGTGGCATTATGGAATCTTGCAAATACAGTTTGTCTAGAGTGTTCGCCACTATATCTTAATTACACTTCTAACCATCCTGTACTCAGTATTTCAAAATGATTTTTTTTAACATTGGAAAACATTTGTCGCCGGAAAAATCTACAGAAGTACGGATCGTCAAACTCTAGGACAAAGCTGAACCGATCGCAAACATGGAGCCAAGCGACCGAATACAGAACAGGAAACAACGCACGAGCAAAGTGCAGTCTCCAAACGCCAAAAAAATGCCAAATAGATAGCGCCAAATACTCTCAATACTATATGTCTTTTAGTACGTTTTTCGTTTCATTTTTCAAGCTCTGGTTGGATGGCACGTCACGCCTGGAGCTAGCAAATTGATGTTGACTTCATCCGGATTTAACACCTTTCGTCTGAAGCTAGAGTGGTTTCGCCAGCGGAGGATTTTATCGCCAACGCTCGCTACGGTTACATTGGACCATTGTCAGAAATCGCCGGTTTAGGAGGCTCTGGTATGAAAATGCGCGAGCACAATATGAAGTTAGCGCAGTCACTCCCTCAGTTAAAGAAGCTAGATCCTGCTGGTTTTATTGAGCTGCAGCGACCTAGATTGGGCTTCTCCAAAAGACGCTTGCGTGCCTATTGTGGATTAACTCTCGCTTCCCAGCTCGTTCTAAATACTAGTTTCTTTCATCCCCATCCACATGCGCGCATTGTTTAATTCTCAAAGTCCTCAAAATCTTCTTTTCCACCAGGTTTGCGCCAAGCTATTTCTAAACTGGTGGATTTCGATCCTACAGTCTTGACCCTCGATGTCTTATTAATGGTTTGAGTTTACGCGGAGATGAGGACTAGGGGAATGAAGTTGGGAAGGGGTTTCATTAACACTCGCTTGTGTCACCTGTGTTTTCATCTTGGCCTTTCTAGCCTCTTTTTTGAAAGTTTTAAGGTACAGGCGGTTCCTCGCCTTTGGTGTGGGCGACAAAATATTCGCTTTTGGTTGTTGATCAGCGAAACGGGCCGCTGTTCTCGAGCCGATGTTTCTCTCGAGCGTGGACGTTTGCGGTTCACTCGCGCACTCATCAACAAGTCTGGCTGCCTGATCTTGCAGTTCGTCTCTTAGAGACATGCAATGCTGAACAGCGTGTAAAGTTCACCAAATTGCGGCAAGACATATTACGAACCTCATGCGGAATGCGTTATATGAGCCGAGTTGCCGCCAGACTAAAGCAAAGCAGGTACCGTGTCTACAATACGTGTTTCCCTTTTGTTCCTAGAATCTTTCGGCACCTGTTATGTTGCATATCCAGAATAATTTCAAAATAAACTTCCAGCAGCGAAGGACCGTCTTGGAAGTCATAAGATCGCAGCAGAATGCGATTTTCTGCAAATTCGTACCAAGTAGAGCACCTTCTTTTGACTTCTTTTACTGTAGTGTTTATAGCAATTGAAACCTACTTGCCCAGCATATTCGATAGTCATTTAATTACTTTTGTAAGTATTTGTACTCTACTAAAGATATCTCGGAGTTACAGTAATTTGAATACTACTCTAAACACATTTTAAATGGGTATTTACTGTCTTATCTTAAATAAGTTTGTTAAGTATTTGGCACAAACTGGTTGAAAAAAAAACTGATTTGTATTCAGTTCTTAAAAAATAAAGACACTAAGTTTTATTTGTAATAGAAAAAATCAAGACTATTTTTTTGTACTACCCTTACATCCTTCTTTATTATCCTTGATAAAGGTTCTTGTTAATATGGTTAGATTAAGCCACAATCAGTGGTCGGGTTTGTTAGAACGTCGGAATTCGAAGCACTCAGTAAGACACCAGCGCCACAAAATATGCGGAAGAGTCCTTTGCTAGGTGTCTACCCAGGTCCGCTTGGATCTGAATGGGCAGCGTACCAAAGTGCGGTCACGTCGTCACAGTCTCCTGTTGCAGAATAAAACCCCATCGGTAAGCATTCGTATAGATGACTTGCATTATGATGATGGCATTCACGAAACGTGATCGCACAACGTCGCTGCGAATTGCTTTTGCTCGAACAAACAAATACGGTGATACGGAAGGAATGCTGGAAAAGGTACGCGCTCATCAGCGAGGCCACCACAATGGAAGCTGATGTGACGTAAAGGGAGGTCATGTACACCCCTTCCAAGTTCCCTTTCTACGACTTCGAACCAGTAATTCTGAAGGTCAGACCGACCTCTTGCCGCATCAAAGTTCACAATTCATATCTTCCTCTCGCTTTTATGCCATCAAATATAGGCCGCAAACACTGCGGTACGTCATGTTAGTTCCTAGCTGGCCAATCTCATAAATGCATTGCAACGGTAAAGCGGTCGAAACCCCGACAGCAGAGCTCTCGAACCTCGAGAGGCTTATCCGGCTTTTCTCCGCAGGTCACGATTTCCGTTTATTCGGACACGTATCCCATCGGCCAGACTGGGCTTCGGTTGCCGACGTTCCCCGAAAGTTTAAACCCCAGCGGCATTTGATTGCGAGACTTTCATTCCAAAGGTCAACAGTGTCCCGCACGTCCGAGCTGTCAGCCCCGGCTGCAGCTCTCGCGCAAACACTGTCAGGAGACCGACGAGCTCGCTCTGAGAATGGCAGTTTTCTCGGCACGATTCATACGTCCAATTGGGAAGGACAGCTCTTTACAACACTCAGTTTACCGTCGGAGAATCTGCCTTGCAAATGTAGTTTCGCACACAATTCCGTCGGCGGAGGCCTCGTCCTTTTCGAGACCTGTGGCCCTCATCTTGTCCCCCCTTCCCACACGTGCGATCGATTGTTTCGGTGCCCCTGCTCTCCCACGGACGGTCGAACGAGGCGTCAATTTATCCTGTCCAGCTTCCTAACGGAGGCCAAACGAAAAAGAAGAACAGGGCACGAAGAAAGTTCCGACAGACTCCCCCCGGTGTTGGAAACAAGATGATAGAACACTTGCTGCTTCTAACCAGACGCGAACAAGGCCGGCAGGACCCGCCGAGCAATTGCGCTTTGGGTTACGCGGAGGCCCAACACGAGAGGCCCAATGCGCGGCTTCGCTTATCGCCGAGGTTAATTGGGTTGGCGGGGGCCGTGTCTCGTTAGAGTTCTGTCTCCTTTTTTTTTTTCTTTATGGGAGGACGCGGCAGTCGAAATTTCTCGGCATCGCACGACGCGCCCCTCAACGTGGAGTGCTGTGTAGGCAAGACTAGAATCACAGGAATTTGGGAAGATGCGGATTTCTCCCAGGAATTAGGCGATAACTCTCGAAACTTGGATAACATCTGAGCCAACGCCGAGTGGTTTTTCTCCGGCTTTTTTCTCAACCACACAATTACGAGTAATTTGAACCATTTTCGCTCCTCCTGCTCAACGTGGGTTGAAGATTATTCAGCATAAATGCCCAGAAAATCCTTAAAAACAGGAAAGGGAGGAAGTTTGGATGTAGAATGGATTTGATTCAATTTCGCTAAATAGGCTCATCGTAACAATAAAAATTGGCTAAACCACACTCGTTGGTCCTTTTTTAGAACAATCTACGGCTGTAGTTCATGCGCTGGGCGAATTATTTCTCACAAGATTTGGTTATCAGACAAAAAAAACGATGTTTTTTTCGTTTTACATTATGAAAATTATGAGCGAGTACTCAATCTTAAATGCACACAATCGTATTTTGACTCAAAGTTGAAGGAGAAAATTAGTAACACCCTTCCGTAATCCAGACATTTTACTACTATGGTTCTTGAGTGAAAAACTCGTACATCATTTGATAAAAGGGCTAAGGCAGCAGGCATTACTCTTTCAGTCGAAAACAGAAGAAATGACTCTTTGAATCAATCCAGACATCATACCTTTAACTCCAACGACGGCCAACGAAAGAGGCTATCTTGCAGTGCCGAGAAACGAACGCAACTGTAAAATATAAAATTAATTGCATAAAAATGAAATACGAAAGTTGTCTGCTAAGGTGGCTTGCAAAAAACTTTAAAACAATTAGAAAGGCTCAGGCGTTTTCGCGGGTGGTTACTGCCAGCATGCATGAGGAGCTTAACACTAATCGCTTCGTGCAAAACAAAAATACTTTTTTTTTTTTTTGCAATACATAGCCACGGACGAGGTGAACATGACAGGGAGGAGCTCCATTTGTCCCTTGCGTGAGGTTCCAGCTTTCGACCGCGCTTCAGCGTCTCACGTACCTCGAGCGCGCGCGCGATCCTAAAGCACGGAAGAAGGCATGCGTGCTTGAGGCCTTCAAAGGGCACCACTTCCTGCCGTTCTAATGCTTTCAAGGACTATAGTACAGTGTCGCGGCCAGTCTGAGAACAATCAGCGGATCTAGCTGCTCTCAGCTCAGCTTGTTTTAGTGTGCTTTGTTTTTGAACGGTCTACGTGGTGCTCTGAGTCTTGCCTTTCTTTGCCTTTGAGCGAAAAAAATGAGTCCGTGTTTTTTTTAAACGTCTTATTGCGGTTGATGATGATGATGATTGGGGGTTTACTGGCGCAAGAGCAACTTTGGCCATATTGCGCCAAAACAGAGGTTTAAATAAGGAACTTAAAAATGCAATCTAAAATAACTGCAAGCTACAGCTGGTGTTAAAGTCCAGTTTTATGCAGGAATTTTACAACTCGATTGAACGGTACCAAGGGTTGATCACCAAGTAGAAAATATGGATAAACAGGAAGATGATCTCGGAACAGTTCTTGGAAACATGATTGGCGCTGTTGATTTAAAGATTTACAATGCCACAGGATGTGCAAGACAGTCATAGCTTTACCACAGTTGTCGCAGAGCTTAACATGCTCATCGCAAAGCAGGTGCAGGTGAGTCAAGCGGGTGTGCCCAATTCTTAAGCGGCAAAGAAGAACTTCAACGTGACGGTCTTTATGAAAAGAGCTCTCTTATACCTCCGGAAGGGGCTTGATGACGTGGAGCTTGTTCTCTTCTTCCATATCCCAATCCAGCTGCCATGACTTCATAATCAATTTCTGTATGAACGGTTTCAGGTCTTGGTGTGGCAGGCCAAGGGGCAGTTTTGGGCACTCTATCGCAGAGGCAGCAAGCAAGTCTGCTTTCTCATTGCCAGGAATACCCACGTGGCTTGGGACCCAGCAGTATTCGATCAGGTGTCCGTGTTGAAGAGCTCGATTTAACTGAACCCGAAGACGTTGCACAAGAGGGTTCTTACTGTCTGTTAAGGACAAAATTGCTAGAAGAACGCTCTGGGAATCGACAAACAAAATTGCTTCGTGATAGTGTTCTCTAATAAATACTCCACAGCCATTAGAATGGCATACAACTCAGCTGTAAAAATACTTGCAAGAGTGTTGAGTTGTCGAACGTTCCTGAAAGCAGTGAAATAAACCGCACATCCCGCAAAAGTTTATGTTTTAGACCCATCAGTGCAAAGAGGCAAATAGTCCTTGTATTTCTGTTCTAAATCGAAAAACTTCTGTTGAAGAACAAATGGTGAAACAGCTCTCTTTCTGTACCTGGACAGTTACCAGTGACAGGAGATTGGTAGAAGGTCCAAAGGTGCAACTTTCTCATTGCTCCTCAGCAAAGGAGCCTCACTAAAGGGAAGATGGAGCGATGTAGTCATCCCTTGAACTCTGAAACTCAGTGGCCGAACAATACTAGGCTTGTTTTCAAAGAGTCGGAAGGATCTAAAAGGTCGGAGGGTATCAAAAGTGGGATGCTGGGGATAGCTGAGTATCTTGTAGGCATAACAAAGACTCAAATATTTGCTTCGTCTTTCCAGGGACATTTGATGTGTATCAGCATACAAGCTCAGCACAGGTGATGTTCGAAGTGCCCCCGTGGCAAGTCGGAGCCCCAGATAGTGGACGGGATCCAATATCTTTAGAACAGACGGACGCGCCGACCCATAAACAATTGCGCCATAGTCCAGGCGGGACCGCACCAAGGAGTTATACAGTCGTAAGAGGCAGCGTCTGTCAGACCACCATGACGTATGCGACAGGACTTTGAGGATGTTTGATGAACGTAGGCATTTATGTTTCAACTCTTTCAAGTGGGGTATAAAAGTGAGTTTTTTTATCAAATATTATTTCTAAAAACTTGTGTTCCTCCTTTACAGATATAGCAACGTCATTCAAGTGCAACACTGGATCGGGAGACGGGCCACCGCGGAGTGAAAATAGAACACAGATTGTCTTTTCGGGAGAGAACCTGAAGCTATTTTGATCAGCCCACCTGCCCATCTTATTGATAGTGAGCTGCAATTGCCGTTCATAGCTGGACAGGTTACAAGAAGAAACCAATGTCTGCTCATCGTCAACATACATTGAATAGGATACAGAGGGTAGTATGAACTTTGCCATACTATTAATCTTCACGGCAAAGAGTGTAACGCTTAATACTCCTCTCTGAGGGACGCATTTCTCCTTGGAAAAAACATCCGACAGGATTGAGCTCAAACTCACTTGGAAGGTCCAACCCGTCAAGAAACTTTGAATGCAGCGAAGCGTGCGACCTTGGACACCATATGAGTACAAGTCTCCAAGGATCCCATATCTCCAAGTCGTGTCGTAAGCCTTTTGTAGGTCAAAGAAGACAGAAACACAATGCTGGCGATGGACAAATGCTTCCCGAATAGAAGTTTCCAGGCGTACAAGGTGGTCAACCGTGAAGCGTCCCGCTCGGAAGCCGCACTTATTCCTATCAAACACACCCTCTGCCTCTAAAACGTGGACAAGACGGCGATTAATAAGTCTCTCGTAGGTTTTGCCCAGGCAGCTTGTCAATGCAATTGGGCGATAGCTCGTCAGTAAGGAGGAGTCTTTGCTGGGTTTCAGTAGAGGAATTATGTGTGCCGCTCTCCAGCAGTCAGGAAAACAAGCAGCATCCCACAATAAATTAAAAAAGGTGAGCAAACTGTTTAAAGATTCAGGCGATAGTCTCCTTAGCATCTCGTATTGAATCCTATCCGGCCCAGCCGCAGAGTCGTTTTTGACGCCGAGAGCCAGTTCAAGCTCACACCGCGTAAATGGCTTGTTATATGGAACACCCTGAGCACCAGACAAAGAAATGGCTTGTTTTTCTGCTGCTGATCGAAACCTCATAAAAGACTCACTATAATTCGCAAAGTTAGAGACTTCCTGGAAGTGTTTGCCAAGGACATTTGCTTGTTCCTTAAGCGATGTTGCTGATGGAAAAAGAGGTATCCTCCTGATCAACCCACACTTCCTTTGAAGAGACAAAACTACTCAAAGAGGTCACATACTTTCTCCACGAACTACCTTTAGCTTGCCTTTAGCTTGCCTTCGCGTCCAGCGAGCTTTCGCTCTTCTTTTCTTGAATTCAAGTAGATTCTTTTGAGTGGGATAACGTCTGAAGATGCACCATGCCTTGTTTTTCAACTTGCGTGTTGTGGAGCAGTCCTTGTTCCACCATGGCTTGCACCTCTTGGGGAGTCGTCCAGAGGTCTGGGGGATACTGTGTGATGCAGCATTTATAATCTTTCAGTAACGTACAGCGTGGCATCTTCAGGGCTCATATTTACAAGAACAGATGAATCAATAAAAGCCTCCAAACGAAAAAGAGACCACTCAGCCTTTTCCAATTTCCACCTTGGAAGTTGTGTAGGAATGGAAGGAATTGGCATCGTGCTTTTGAAAACAATAGGAAAATGATCGCTCCCAAATGGATTATTTAAAACACTCCATGAAAAGCATGGAAGTAACATTGGTGATGCAATAGAAAGGTCAATAGATGTAAATGATTGATGTGCTGCACTAAAAAATGTAGGTTCCCTCCCATTAAAAAGACACAACCCAGATGATAATAAAAACCGCTCTACGACACCTCCACGTGAATCCTGGCGAGCACTGCCCCACAAACGGTGGTGGGCAGTAAAATCGCCTAAAATTAAAAAAAAGGTTAAGGTAATTGTTTTACAAGTGACTCAAGTTCACTGATATGCAGTGGAGAGTTAGGTGGCAGATAAAGAGTAACTACCGTGATCAAACGGTCAACCAGAAGGCGCACCGCTACAGCCTCTAAGGTCGTAGAAAGGGGACCTCCGAGCAGGCAACACCATTCTGCACCACTAGTGCCGCTCCTCCCGACATATTAGGGGGAAGTCTATCTTTCCTAAAAACTTGGTGCCTACGTAAAATCGGCGTATCAGTGTTATTTAAATGTGTTTCTTGCAGGCTGAGTGCAATGGGTCTCAGCTCGTCCATAAAATAATTTACATCATCAATATTTCTCATTAGTGCACGGCAGTTCCACTGCGTAAAATGGAACTCGGTCATTGATTAAAAAACGAGTTAAAATGTGAGTAAATAACAACCGCTGGGAGAGTAAGTAAAAGTTTTAAAGCTGCCCCATGTGGCAAAAATTACAAGTGCTGATTGTTGGGCAGGTTGGTATGGTACGTTAGAAAACATGATTGTGCTCTGAAGACGGGGGACATAGGAAGGACAGACACCACAGAGCGCTATGGTATCTGTCCTTCCTATGTCCCCGTCTTCAAAGCGTAATCACATTTTTTAACGTGGCAAAAATTAATCCGCAATGTCACGTTGATGGGATCACCGTTTTTTTTTTTTTCTGCTTACCATTAATAGTCTGCCACTCCATGTCGTCTTGGTCAGACGCATGAGTGGAGACTTCTTCACACTCATCCATGGCCTCAGTTTTCTGAGGCAAGGCTTTTCCTGCAGGTTTCTTTACGTTCGGGGAACGGGGCGCCATGCGCCGCCCGCGACCAGACCCAGCAAAGGGGCAGAGGAGGTGCTGGGCGAAGCGTTGCCCAAGTCCACCCGTTCCTGTCCCTTAGGCGCTGCAGGTGCAGCACGAGAGCCATGCCGCTCCTTCGATGATGCTCCCTCCAGGGATTGTGGGCGAGAGTGTCGACCCTTCTCCCTGGAAGGAGACTGCGGAGGAGGGACGGTTGCAGTGACCACCGGCCCATCCTGGGTCTGGGAAACAGCCAGAGAGGACAAAGGCTGTGGTCCCGTTGGAGCGCGAGGGTTCGCACTCTGGCTGGGAGGGTCGGTAGACCGCCCGGCCGAGACTGCACGCCCCGAAAGCTAAATCTTCAGCTGGGGCGTGGGGGACTGCCGTGACTTCCCATAGTCCAGAAAGGACGTCTGGGTTGCCACGGCAACCTTCAGTGGTGCAGGTCCCCGCTGCACCACTTGGGCGTAGCCGCCTTTCCGCGCCAATGCAAAGCGACGGCGTGCTTCAGGGTAAGAAAGGTTTTCTTTGACTTTCAAGGTGAGGACCTCTTTCTCGTCTTTCCATGTCTTGCATGATCTGGAGTATGCTGGGTGAGGTTCTGAACAGTTTACACAGTGCGGTTGTTGGTACATGCATCGGCTTCGTGGTCGGTCTTGCTACACTTTGCACAGGTGGCCTTTCCACGGCAGCTTTGAGAGCCATGGCCAAATCTCTGGCACTTGAAGCATCTACGGGGGGTTTGGCACATAAGGCCGAACCCTGCAGCGCAGGTACCCAGCCCTCGCAGCTTCAGGAAGGACGGTTGATTGGAAAGTTTTGTTTTGTCTTCAGCTCGTTCCCGTCACGACGCATGGTGATATGCCTTGCAGCTGTGACACCTTGGTCAGAGAGGCCTTCAACAATTTCACTCTCAGAGCTGTCAAGAAGGTCATGCTCAGAGATAACTCCTTGAATACTGTTTAACGTTCGGTAGAGAGACAGGGACGTCATAACCAGAAACAGACGTTAAGCCTAGAAGTGCATTACTCTGCTGATTCGTTTCCACATCAACAAGTAAATCCCCAGAGCTCATTTTCTTCGCCTTGTAGTTTTTTCCAGTTGCACCTTCAAGTACCTTTGCTACTAAGAATGGGGACATTTGCAAGATTTGTTTATCACCTTCAGAATGAATCACTAAAAACTTGGGGAGTTTGGGAGGAAGGTCAGGTGTCTTTGCGGTGGTGGCTTCGAAAAGCCCGATCAGTGGCAAAAACCAATGATCGGGCTTTTCAGGGCCCGATCAGTGGTTTTTTGCTAGAACCCATGAAGATGGGCAGAAAAGTTTAGTTCCCGGGTGCACCGTCCACCACGGAGCCCAACAAGGGGGTAGGTAATGTGCCATACCAAGAAAGGCTTGGCTGACACAATTACTCTACCAGTGCTGCCCGGGCACTATAACCGAGTGTAATTGCAGGGACAGGACCTGTTTCTACTCAAGGTTAGCCCTTGCCGCCTAAGAAGGTGAAAAAGGAAGGAAGAGAGTGTAGAAGAAAAGAGGAAGAGGTGGGAGGAAAAGTGAATGAAGGAAGAAGAGGGTAGAAGAGGCGACTCACTGAATCATCCTGGTCGGACCAAGCCAGGACACCCGTCTACGAGAAGCTGTGGTCGAAGTGGTGTATTAATTGCCTCGCCCGCGGGGCCTTGAAGGGTCCAAACATACCCCGGGCTCAGCTCAACCACCAGGGTCCCCTTTTCGCCCGACACGGGTACGCCACGCACAACCAGACGTGGGTGGGCGAACCCACATGGCTCAGGGTTCGTAGTGACGCCACTCACCAAGCACCTACAAAAGTAGGTGCCCCCTGCGTACGGGTATGGTGGCCCACGTCGCTGGGGTCCGTGGTGACGCTACTCACCAAGCGCCACCATGACAGAACAGCACACGACAAAACAGCACGCGAAAAAACAGCACGGTCAAAACAGCACGCGTCAAAACAGCAAAGCGTCAAAACAGCACGACGACAAAACAGCACGCGCCAAAATAGCACGCGACAAAACAGCACAGCGCCAAAACGGCAAAGCGACAGAAGAGCACGTGCCAAAACAGCACGGCGTCAAAACAGTACAGCGTCAGAACAGCACAACGTCAAAACAGGACATTGACAATATAGCTAGGGTTTGGCGTTTTTGGTTTCTATTACTTTAAAACTTGGCGTACATTTTTCGGTTTTTATTCCAAGCAGAAGTTTTCGGTTGATTGCTGTGAATATTTGTAGACGCATAAACTTTTCAGTTCTTTTCAGTTTATTGACGAAAACCAGTATACTGACGAAAATGCAATATTCAATGGCGTTTGTTTAAAATGAATAGTGAGTAAACCAGGTACTGGATTTCTTATTTGTTACTGTCTGTGGCAGCCGACGCAGCGTGTTCTGCAAGACGCACTGGGGCCCTATCGTGATCTGACATTATTGTCGTGGGCTCGTATTTGTACGCAGGACGAACATGAGCTTTACTACCACTTTGGTCAAAGAGGCAAATATCAAAATCCAAAAATTTTCAAGCATTGTACTCAGTGCGTCTTTCCCCGATTTTCACGACTGCGAGTGGTGGTTCATTCGCGCAGACCAAGAAACGGCAATACTGCAATCGTATTTATGCCCTTCTCTAGTATATAGACGGAAGCCAGCGGTGCTAAAAATGTGCGGCATTTACGAATGCCCTTTAATTTCATTCTACAGTTCACGATTAAACTCTCTTCTTTGAACCAAGAATTCGGCACACAAATCCCTATCAGGTGAAAATCCCAGATTTCGTCCTGAAGACCATTACGTCGGTTCAACTTTTGTTGAAAGTTGAACCGATCTCGGAGACAACCTAAAAACTGCGAAAGGAAGTGGTCATACGGTCAGTAATGCATTCCCCCACCCATGCCTCCAAACGCCGTCAAAAATACTGACCTTTTTCAGTTAAAACCGAATTCGTAAAAAAGATTTCGTCCTACTTTTACCGGTTTTATCGGTTTAAGTCAAAAACGCTCAAAACCTAAATAGACCGTATGGAGATTAAAAATTCATGTCTCAAAGTAGGCACTGTAAAGGAATGGAGGGTCTAGGCCAATTCGTCGAAAGCCAACTCGTCGACGGCCAATATGTCGAATCCGTTCTCATGGGAGCAAGTTGGGAGTGGGGAGTATACTCGATGCACACATGAAGGCTTCGTGGGCAGTACCGAAGCCCCCGCTGGTGCGTATTATTTCTTTTTCTCGAGCAGTTCTGCTAATATTGACGCGAAAGTTAGCTGGTGATGTCGTCTACAGTAAAGGAATCAATCACACGGCAACGCGTTTTTGTTAGTTGTTAAAAGAAAAGAAAAAAAGAAGTGTGAGCGGCAACGGTGGTGCTTAGCCCATGCTGCACGGCAACAGCATTGAGGCAATGGCATGTTTCTGCTTCACCGGTTTCCACTCGATCGAGCCCCGCCCCCCCCCCCCCCCCCCCCTTCGTCGGCAATAATCTGTGAATTTAACTCAAAACAACTTCTCGCCTGCAAGCCGCAGCCGCGTGTTTCCGGGAAATCTTGTTCACGGCGAATGATCCCCGCAGAATCCGTGCCCATGGTACACCTTGAATTCGCTCGACATTAAAGTTGCCTTATCTTCCCGGTTCTATCAATGCATCTGTAATCGGCGCATCTCCCGCTTTTTGGGGGGGACGTTTTACGCTTAGGTGGTAATTACGAAACGACGAGTACCCTCACCGGACCGCCGCAAACCAGACGGTTCATAACTTGAACTTATGGATTTCTTTTTCCCAATAACTTTTCCTTTTTCGCTGGGTCTATATAAAATTTAAAAAAAGACCAGACAACGCGGCCAACATTGACGCGAAGATGTCACCTCTAACTACCCAACCTCTTCAGAGATCAGCGCAGTTAAGCAGTAGTAACTACTGCTAACTTCATTTGTTTTTAGCAATCACACAGCAGCACTAGTCGGGACACTGACTTAGCAATAAAATAGGCTATAAATTCCTTTATAAACTAGCGACAATAAATAAAAGGGTTAAGGAGGTTCGAAAATATTCGCGCAAAGGGAGGTGAAGAGCGCGCTCGAAGTTGCTACATACGTGCTCTTTTGTCGCTGTGCTATTTAGTCGCCTGCTATTTTTACGCTTTCTGTTTTGTCGCCGTGCTGTTTTGTCGTGTGCTGTTCTGTCGCGTTCCCTCACCAAGCACCTAGCACCTAAGGCGCAGGCGCCCCCTGCGGGTCTCGGGGTCCGTGGAGACGGCACTCTCCAAACACCTGCTTTCGCAGGTGCCCCCTGCGGGGGGCTTATTGCGGTAACGTTTTGAACGTAAACATTCGACCAAGACCTGTGTCTTTGGAGGAACATAATCAAAGACTCGCAAACAGTGCATCAATTTGCTCTGAGTGCATTTATACTGGTACTGTGGATAAGAGAGAAATGGATACAAACAATTGAAGATGACATGGATTTTATGACGATTGCAAAAAAGCGACGATATTGATTAATCTGACAATTAATGATACAACGAAGGTTGAATACACACTGCATTAATATTATATGGCCACCTAATTCAATGAGTTTAGAGCGTGGTAGATGCTGCCTCCTTTTTATGTCACAGTTGTATTAACTTTGGATGTTTTCTCTTCATGCAGTGTTGCTGAACGATTGTAATGTTCATAAAGGAGTCAGTACCTACACATTTTTTTTCTCACTTTGGTGGAGTAATGGTATTGTTTCGTTACTACGGCAATCCCCACAGTCACCTCTGACGAAGGGTCGAGTAGGCATCGAAACGTAGGGTTCCCAATCAGGTCGTTTAACGCCTGAAACTGTGGTGCAGAAAAGGATAAACTTTTAGTGGAACAGACAGAAGGGAACGTCTCAAACTCAGCTAACTAGTTTATTTCTCAGGCATCCTATATACACACGTACAGCCACTCTCAGCCACCTGCGCCACAGTCTCAGGAGTTAAAGGATATGATTAGCTGCCAACAGCTCGTCTGCACACCTAGAGACATTTACCCATGTTCCCAATTAGGGTTTGGTGTGACGTCCCTCACTTTTAATTAACGTTTTTTTATGTTTTCCACTTCCAGGAATATGGGGGAAAAATATATACTTAGTGCACCTTGAGGTAACGGGCGATTTGTCTGGTGGCAAAGGTTTCAATCAGAGTCTAGTTTTTTTACTCAACTAAAAGCCCTGCCGAAATGTAAAAACAAAAAAAAAAAGCGATGCGGAGTGCTAAGCGGGACAAGCGTCGCCTAGGTTCTCTATCTGGGAAGTATTATTAATTTATTTTCGGGGCTATGTAAGTTGCACCACGTCCGCTAATATAAAGTATTTGTTCGAGTCTCATCGGTGCCAAGCGGAAAAGCAGTTAGTACCAAAAAAAAAAAAACTCCAAAATCGAAACCGAAAAATGATGCGGGCGGGCGAAACCTTCCTCCCGTTTGCCTGGTGAAGGAGAAAAACGTCTCGTTCCTCCCTTCTTCTGTCCGCTTGAGGGCGCGTCAGTAAAAGGGAGGAAAATGCGCGGTTGCTACCTTTTTCCTCCGTTTTTTTTTTTTTTTTTTTTTTTTTTATATAGCGCGGTTTGCGCACGATTGGCTCGACGGCATACCGACTGTGTTTTTGGTGATGTCCTATGCTGTACTTCACGTTACCTATAGGGGCTCGGTTCACATATTCTTGGCACAATAAACTTGTTGGGTCGATAGTAACCAACAAAAACGCTCGTACAAATACACTTCAGACACCACCCCGGAATTCCGGCCGGCGAGCTAAGGGTACGCGGCTCCACTCAGCTCAGGTCAAGTGAAGAAGGGAAGGCAACGTTGAAGCTCTCGCGCCGCTCGGAGCAGATTCGGTCCATCGAACTCCGAGTGGATGGTAAGAGTACTCGAGGTACAGAGTGCACTCCTCGATGGAGCGCGGTTCGGCGGCTGCTATCGTCTGCGTGACCTAAATTGCTTTTTTTTTTCCCCTTTTTTTTTCAGCCTTGGATGTTTCGCCAGCGGAGGTCGGAAACCATCCCAGACAACTTAACGCTGAGAGCGTGCCCCGTGACCTACCGGTTGGGTGCAGCTAGGTGCAGCGACAGGCGGAGCGCCACCTCGTGTTGTAGGCTCACAACCTCGAATTGGCTGGGACGGCGTATAACGGCCGCTACGGTCCATCTTTGAATGAAGCGGGATCCAGAAGGTACCCCCAAATCCGCGGGGCTCCCGTACGCTTGCTTGGCCGCACGGTCGCCCCCGGGGGCCTTTCTCTCAACCTCCGCTTCAGGTCGGGTCGGCTGCACCTCTGACTGGTATTACTGCTTGTGGGAACGCAAGGTTTTCAGAAGACCCGTCCCTGCTCGTACCTATCCCTCTTTCGAAGGAATCGATATAAACGACATATAACTTTGCCGATGCTCAAAAGTCCTTCAAAAATTATAGAAAGCGCCTGCGAATGGTAACAGAGACACCTCCAGCGGACCTGGTGTCTACGGAAGCGGACGATGCAGTGGAAAAGTATCAACAAAGAGCGCCACTGATGTCAAGCCGCAGAGGCGGTGCTGCAGAAGGTAGGGCGGACGAGCAGACGCCTCATCTCTTGCAAAGTGCGGGCATACTGCAAGCCCGTACTTTGTGAAGGCTGACGCGCACCTGTTTATAAAAAGAAGTTGATTGTCCCGTTAAATGTTGGCTTTCAGAAAACAATTACACTACATTATCATTGCTTTTAGAAAATATCATCCGCACAATATCCGAATTTATAGACCTCTGCGCCACATGTAATTCACGGAGCCCAATTGCTCGGATAGCACCCTCAAAACACAGCGTTTTTGTTGGCAACCATGGAGGCTCTGACGCAACATCGTGCAAAGAGAGCCACGACAGCTCTTGGCTGCTGTCTCAGTAAAATAGCCTGGTTCTAAGAAAGACGAGGCTTACGGTATTGAAGGAAGCTCAATTCTTCGACGGTTATTTTTGTACGCACCATCTTCCAGGTTCATCAAAACCGCGAATAAGTCAACGCCGGTGACCGACGTTACCACGCTCGATGTGACGTCACTACACAACCAGCATTGCATACTTGCAAACTTTGGCGTGAACTTTCGTATTAATGTTAATAGGTGATTTAAGGAACCTTGGGGCGTCTTTTCATAAAATAAATATCGCATCTGACTATATTTAGGCCCCCTACGAGACAAGCGTGAAAGCCTAGTAACTTCCGGATATCACCGGACAATCCGTTTAAAGCCCGGGTCGCACTGGTTATATACGTTTTCTGTTTCCTGTCGTTCTCAGTCGCGTGGGTTCATTATCTCGTATGCTGGACGAAAAAATAATAAAACGTTTCAACCTGGAATATGCGAAAAAGTAGAGCTGAGGCAAAACAGGAATGTGTGACAATCAGGCATTTTTCGTAAACACCTTCTAGTGGCGTGAAGATATCAAAGCGATGCTTACCGCATACCAGAAGTTACCACATTCAAGATGGCTGCGCCCTAGTCGAAAAGGTGTCACTGGACGCTATATTTGAGGACAATGTTTAAAGCACATGCTCCGAAAGAGCTCGCATTAATAGTCTGCTAAAACCCGTATCCTTCATGATGCGAAATGCACGCTGGAAAAGAACTGTAGAAGCTCAACGTCGGCTCGCGCTCAGCAATTGCGCACACGGCTATAGCTGCCACTGCATACACCTTATACACCTATTAAACACCCATATGCCCAATACACGTGACAATTCTGAGACAAGATGCATTGCGTGCTTTTCCATGACATATACGCTCCGAAAAACAACACCAAGTGTTTTAAAACCGTTAACCTATATTTAATAAAGTCAACTAATATAGTTCTGGCCGTAGATATGTGTTTATTTTTCGGACGAAAAAAGCTGATCTTTTTATAACTGTTATGTAACATATAACACTTTGATAAAGTATAAATGTCTTGAAAACATATCTACATGCCTCGTCTTTGCATGCACAGTGCGCGACACTGTTAGACAGAGCTGGACATGAGTAAATGTTTGCATTGTGAAAATATCCGTGATTAGATTTTGCCTCCTAAGTAAGTGAACCAAACGAGCCATTTTCACGTTAAAAATAATGTTTCTTTTTGTGACAGTTCTTCGTTTTTGGGTCGGAAACAAAATAGCAACAACAGATAATTGCTTTCTCACGCTAACATGTCGCGCAGTGAACACCCAGAAAGAATCATGCACCTAACAAACACGTAGACGACAGACAAACGCACACTACAACTCACATGTGAGTTGTGATTGTGGGCTTGTCTCCCATTTACGAGTTTATCTCCTTTGTTCCTGTCTTTTTGCGCGCCACTTTAACCACGGTCAATCAGAACCAACTCATCCAACTGACCACCTTAATACAGAGCTGATGTTCTGCTCGTTACACAGCTTTCCTCATATCAATCAGGAGAAAATCAGGGGTGCTTGCTCTAAACCAATCACTCTGTTAACCAGACAGGTTTAGAAGAGATGACTGAGACACAAGGGGTCCGGTATGTGCGTTCGTTACGGATGTTTTGAATTTTGGTACTGAGGTAATGCATAAACAAAAATTAACAACAAAAGAAGATATCAAAATTATTAGGATTATTGACAAGGCACATTAATCATTAAGCTAATAATTAGAAAAGCTAAAGGTATTGTGAACTGCACACGAATCGTTTCTTCAGCGAGTTTAAGGGCAGGAGGACATATCTCCTATTCCATGCCCATTGTTTTGCGAAAACCTTCCTAAAATTTGCGTTGCAATCCCATCAAAACGGTGTTCCGTTATTATTATTCAAAATTATCTCGCGTCCAGAACACAGTATGTAACCATAAACGGAGTGAAGTCAGACCTTCAACACATCAGATATGGAGTCCCCCAGGGATCTATTCTTGGACCTATACTATTTTTGTTATATATCAATGACATTGTAAACATATACATGGTAGTTCAAATATAGTATTATATGCAGATGATACAAATAGTTTTTCTTCTCCGGTGTAGACATACACGATCTCTTTGGAAGGGCAAAAAAATGGTTGAGGAAGTTAGACATGTCGCTTAAATCAAATAAACATTATTTAAACGTAGATAAAACTAAGTACTTACTATGTAATCCGGAAGGAATGACATTACCGTCAAATTTTTCATTAGAATTCCAGGACTCTTTCATTGAGTAGTCTTCAACAATTAGATTCTTGGGAGTTCTATTCCACAAAAACTTATTATGGACCCCCCCATATTGATTCGCTCATAGGAAATCCTTGTCGAGCTGTTGGTCTTTTGAATAGATTAAGATATTATCTCTCCCAAAAAGCTAAACGTCAAATTTATTTCGCCCTCATACACTCCCGCATAAATTATTGTCTATTGGTGTGGTCAAGTACGTCCCAAACAAACTTAGATTGTCTCTTATCTATACAAAAGCGAGCATTACGAGCAATTGGAAACATAGATTTTTTTTAGGAATGCCACACCATACTTTAAAGTATACCAAATATTAAACTTAAGAGATCTACACAAATATGAACTGTCCCTCGAGATTTGGCGGCAATTTCATACTGACAAATTGCTATTCCATGCAAAGTACCCCGTGAAAATTGGGCCGTACAATTTGAGACTAAATATACTATTTAAATCTTGTTCACGGACAAATTATGGAGATCAGAAGCTAAGTTTTCAGATACCAGATTTTTTTAACCAACACCCAACTATTTAGACTTTCTAAATAGCGCCAGGTCACCCCTTAATTATAAAAAAAGTGTGAAAGAAATTTCATTTACGGATGAATAAAACAACGAAAAATATGTCCTAAACTTCTTGAATCATAAATGCCTGTGATAGCACAAAAAAGTATTTTTTTTTTTAAATCTGTTAAAGCAAAATGTAATATTATAGATAATTGGCCCACCACTGTCCGCACACCAAAGGTTGTTTGTTATTTGTCTTTTTTGCGTTTGTTGTGATGGTATAGCAGTGAAAGTATGTCACTCTTGTTTTGTTTTGCTACCGCTGTTGTCAGAAATGGCGGCGTGGCCTCGTCAGGCACTTCAAAGTGCCCGTAGCCATGTCCCCCGGGACGTTCTGTAAATTCCGTCTCAAATAAACTCATGCAAACAAACAAACAAAAAACTAACCTAGCAAAATTTTACCACCTAATGCTCGCGTAGCAACTGCGACAGTGTGCTCCGCGAGCTGCGCATCAGATGTTGTTCTAAAGCACACTGCAAAATGACGTGGCTTCCAGGCCCCTCTTTTAGAGTTTCGCTCACAACTCTGTTATTCCTGCTTAACTTGACAAAGAGTGAAGGCTATGGCCCCATCGAGCCTATCAGAGGGACGGAGCAAAGCACGTGACAGCTCTTCACAGGAGACCTCACTCTGATGATATGTTGTCACGTGGCACGCTCCAACGCGCTGATTGGCTCACTGTGGCCCTAGCCTCCGCCATTTTCCAAGTAATGGTGGAACGGAGTATAACCACGCAGTGATTTGGGTTCGGGAACAGAGCTTTTGGGGTAATGACGAAAGCCAGTGGCCGAGCAGGGCTCTCGGGATGCAGCCGTCGCGGTTGTTCGCCGCCACTGGCTCCGAAAGTCCATCGTCATTAGCAGAGCCCTTTTGGCAGTGCTCGCGAGCCAGGCTGTCTGACAAGAGGACGCGGCTGGTTGAGAAGCGGCGTTCTCTACATGAAGTTTTCAAAGCAACCCCATATTATTGCGAGTGGTCAGAGTAAACATGAAAAACGACAAAAGAGCTCCCATCCCGCGAATTTTTTTTATTTTTTTTTATTGCGGAAGACCTTTGCTACGGGACTTCCTAGTTAATATATTGCTCCAAGATTCTTAATTTATTTTTGCATTCAGGGCATAAGGCATAATTCTGTTTTATTTAATTTGAACTGTTCATACGTCATGGATGAGACATATCATCATTGTTCCGTCATCTAATCCACTCGAATTCAAACATATTTGAAGAAAATCCATGCTCACAGGTGCATCTTAGATGGGTCAAAACCTACTAATTTTACTGTTTCGTTGTTTTTATTTGAATTAAACATAAAAACATGCATATTTGACTCGACGATAATAAACCTTGGAGAAGGGGAACAAAGAGGAAAAAGGACAACGACAAATCTCAAAACAAAGCTAGGTGACTGGTGTGCGACCGAAAAAATCCGCCTGGTCCTTTTTTTCGGTCGCCCACCAATCACCTAGCTTCTTGGAGATTTGTGTTTGTCGTTTGTCTCGTCCATTCCCCTTCTCCAGGGATTATTATCGTCATTCTCGTCCAGCTCGCTTGCACCTTTGCGTATAATTGCATTATAATCATATTTGATTTTGTTTAGTTTATATATTTTAATATATAAACTAATGCGATAAGCGTTTAATACCTTCAATACCTTTTTCTCGATTAAGGCTCGTTCACACACTTGCGACTGCTTACGGTCGAGTTCGTTACGATCTCTTGTGATATCTTGCGACGAAATATCATCTTGGCGCCATCTATCCGGTAGCCGTGAAACGCGTCCGATTTTCCTATATTTTAGATTTTTCCAGGCATTATTATTTCCCTATTGGCTTGATAAACTGTGGCAAGGATGTAAACGACCATTTCTCATACATAATATGTATACTATACATTTGATCTCGCAAATACTGCAAAACCTTCCCTCTAGTGAAATGCAGTTCCAGGGCCATCTTCTAGATGGCGCCAGCGTGCGAGAGTGTTCTGTGGTCTTGAGATCTCGCAAGATATTGTAATGCGCTCGGACGTAAGCAATCGCAGGTGAGTAAACCTGCCTTTAAAGGGAAACTTTCATCCCTTTCTCACATCATGCAGGCGTCGGCAGTGACCAGGTTCAGCCAGTGGGTTGAACAGTGCATGCAAACAGCTTAAAGGCAACTCCGGTTAATATTTTCGGATTTGGGGTTACAACTGTTTTTTAGCTCAGATATTGTTGCAGTTTTATAAGTATCACGGTCCCTAAGTTTGCTTTCAAGCATCTATGGCAAAACCGAAACTATCTGCTAGACAGGTGGCAACACTGATTATCAGACGTACGGCCGCAACGTGACGTCACCGTGGAGCTGCGGTCAACGTCACTAGATTACCTCAGTTGTGGAACTCCCGCGGAAGGGGGTACGCCCCTCACTCACTTCAGTCCGCCTCCGGTCGTTTGAAGCGCCATCTAGACTTTTGTTTCATAACTGTGTGTTCCATAGAGCAGAGCTAGAGCGCCATCTAGACGCTGTGCTTCTAAGCGTATGTATTCCAGAGAATGCGCTATACAGTCATCATAGCGGCCGACCGGCGCGTCGAACGACGGGAGGCGAGTCCTGGTGAGAGAGGCGGGTGCTGCCCGTGCAAGCAGCGTCTATGAGCAATTCTGTAACTGAGCTAATCCAATAACGTTGGCTACGGTACGCGGTACAACGTGTGGGATCAACCGAAGATTCACCACGACGTGACGTCAAGGGGTGCTTTGCCCGTGTTCCTTTACTAAAACCTAACCCGCCCGCTGCCCGCTAAAGAGCAGTTGGTCGCATCTTTAAAATCGGTTTTAGTGGTGTACGTGGCTTTACATAGACGTAATATTTCGGCTGGGATCTTATCTTGTGGTACTAAAGCGAGACCAGTTATTTATTTTGGTTTCGTGTTCGACCGGAGTTGCCCTTAAAGGGGCGGTGCAGTCATTCTTGTACTTAGCGTAAATACCACTTATAATGAATCCCTGACGTTTATGGCCTAAGAAACACGCATTAGTTTTCCTCCTTGTGCAAGGATAGTCGCAAAAAAGGGAAAGGAAAACAAACGGCGTTCTCCCTTATACTTGCTTTCAGAGCAAGCGTTCACGTGATCTAAAGTCACTGGATCCTGGGAAAGTAGTGCCAAGCTCCCCGTATTGTCGCCATCTTGCTCCGTGTAATGAGGATTTTCTCCTTGACCTCTCCGTTCTCGGTGAACCGATCTAAATTCGCTGGTGACGGGTAGCTTTAGCGAGACGTTTCTTGCATACCGAGATTTTGTATCCACACACCGGCGAAACAAGCGTACATCTTCGTACCACCACCACATGCTGTGTCGGTGCTTGAAGGCACTGAAAAATATTTTGTTTTGAATTACGCGAGAAGAGCAATATAATTGTAACAGATCCGTGGAGATGGCCATGATTGATAGGTTGATTGCATACACCAGTGGCTCTCAAATGGGGGTCCACGGACCTTTTGGTGTCCTAGAGAGAATTTTAAGGGTCCTCGAAGCACTGTCTCATCTGTCGAGCCCGGCAATAGAAGTAAAATTTTTTTCAGACAGAGAAGAAATGTTTCTATTTTCGGGTAAGTTTATTCATACATTGTCAGTGAAAGAAGTCTACTTTACACTAGCTCTCAGTTATATCCACTTATTAAATCATTATAATGATTAACCTATACCTCTCTCTTCCCCTCACCACAAATTTGTTATCCTCCATCATCTCTACCGATCCACAAAGGGTCCGTGAAACATCAGTGGTTGAGAACTACTGGCATACACAGTGCCAAAGACGCGTATATTGGCGAGGAACGCTTCCAGTACGGTGATGCTCCACGGTGATCTTGACGCGACTGGTTTAGAACGACCCTCTGGAAGCTTCGAAGATTCGAATGAGCCGAGATGGCGGTTTCCATGGCAACGTAGACTGATTAGCCAATCGCCTCGCGAGGTTTTGGTCGTCTGTATGTTAGTATCCGTTTGTGTCCGGCTAGCAAGTATGGAAGGCAATGGCGCTACTTTCCCAGGATCCAGTGACTTTATTGTGATCTGGAGCCGATTATATGGCGCCTATGTTGATCATAGCCATGCGCTAGGGTTGGCAAAGCACAGGACACGGGTTTAGTTTCAGACAGTGTTAGGTTCTGGCTATTGTCTTCACTGAAGCGATTGGGTGCGAGCCACTGCCCAAATACTTGTCAAGCTATTGATTATCGCGTGGTCCAATTGAGTGCTCACGCAATGCTTGAGTTCAATCTATGAGCCGCATTTATATATCGTTACTGGGGATACTGCGACGTCCAAACTATGTCATCACGTTTTTCGAGAGAGATTGTAAAAATAAAATGCTCGCTTTTCTCATTAAAATTACACCGCAACAAAAAGGTTTCCTGGTCAGTGGCGCTGCATGTGAGCATACTTGGATCCCACTAGTGCCAGTAAGCACGAGAAAAGTGAAAAATATTCCAACTGAATTTCGTTGCACCACATCTTAAAGAGGGACTTGAACACGATTACTCTTATCACCCATGACGCCAGTACTGTCATATGAGTGTCAGACCTGAACAGAAGGGGGGTGTAACCGCAATTCTGAATCCCCAAAATATTTAGCAGTTAGATCCGCTCAGAATAGGTACAACTACTGATAAAAAGCTCTTTTGTTTTCTTGATATCTGGGTACTCAACGATCATCACTGTAAAGCATTGGGCGGCATCCACTTTTGTCCTATAATGGTGAAGTTCAATAGGATATTCCAAAAAAGCTTCTCGTTCTCAAGTGACTAGTGAGCATATTTTGCGTTGAAAGTAAAATTTACAGTTTAGCCCGCTAGAATCATTTTTTGCGACATGCTGATGCAGCTTGCGCTCTACATTGATCAGCTATATCATTATGAACAGCCACCCAATACCATCTATATCTACCCCTGTAACCCGAAACAGTTACAACTGATTTTAGCATGAACTTTACAAGTCTTTGGTCAGTGCCTTGAGATAGATTGCGCCAGATTTGTAAGAATAGGTCGTGCGATTTTCGTAAGTTGCAATCAGGTGGTTTGTGAGTGAACTGGCGGCCCATTACATTCTAGGTGTGCTCAGTAAGCCTGATGTCTGACGAGTTCCTGCCAGGACATCAACTGAAATTCAACATCATGCTCGTCGATCTAGTGTTACACAATTCTGTCCTAGTGATAAGGAGCTAGAGTTCCCCTGTTGGAAGGTTCCGATTCCGGTGTGGAAGAGAGGCCACAAATGGATGTAACTGGTCTGCAGTGATCTTGACATCAGTATTTGACCTTTGTGGAACTCGCTTAGATCAGCGGCCTTTCCCATTATACGCACACGCAGTCAACTAAGTGATACCTTTGTATCCCTATAAGTTGTAATTCACCAGCCTCATGAGAAGAGTGTAGATAACGGGTATGGCGCGTCAGCTATGCAGGCTCATTTACATAATCTAGGGGTGGTCATAATGAAAGTCCTTCATATTCGCGGATTACCCGAGGATTAATTATCCACGAATATCTGCAGTCAGCCGTCGGAGTCGGAAACAAAAGTGAATCAGACTAGGCGGAATCCGGATGCAGATGCCAGGGGCCACGGATGCAGAGAGGATGCGGATATCTGCGGGTACGGACTTACTCTTTTTGACGAAGCCGCCCATAAACGTGAGCGACCTGCAAGTAACATTGGACAGACGTCTGTGTGGTTGGGGTAAATAATTATTCAAATAACGTGTGCGACCGCAGAGTGTAATATCGAATGTTTTGCACGAGCAAATTACTCTCTTAAACGAATACTACAACAAATGTCGGCGCTCATTTTTGGTCTCTATGTGTTCATAGAAGCAGTATCACATCGAACATACCAATATTTTGTTAAAAAAATCACGAAAAGGAATTTTAAAACGAATTAAACGATTAGCAAAGAACACCTGGTGGATGTCGCTAACGTCTCGCTTGTAATGCCCGTCTAGGAACCTTGATGGCTACTGACGGTGAGTGTCTCGCCTCCGGCCACGACGAGAAAAGAGGCGAAGAAGGAACTCCCCTTTTTCCGAGAATGCCTTCTGTGTGTCGCAGAAGTCGCTATCGTCCCCCTACAAGATTATAGAAGATTAACCCGTCACTCAAAATTCGTACAAAAGCAGCCGCTTCAGTGGCTGGAACGACTAGGCCATCCCGTCGACGTCAGCCTCGCCGTAGCTTTGCTCGTACCGAGACGACCTACGTCACGATTGCGTTGGATGCCACGTGGTCTCCGCTGGGCCTTCTCCGAGCGCTTGCCAGAGTGGGCCGTTTATAACAAAAAATACAGCCACCAGGATCAAAATACAAACGTGCGAATGTCATTTAAGGATATTGTGGATCATGTTCAACCTATTTTTGAACACGACGGGAATGTTTCAAATTTCGTTGAAGTATCCCTTTAAAAAAGAGGCGCCGATCGGGGAGAAATTTGCTCTTTACACCAAGAGAGTCCTGATTCTTCCCTTAAATCCGTTTAGAGCGTTTCTTTCTCACCAAACAGGCTGTCAAAAAAAGTAAAGGATGCACGAGGGTCATTCATGGCAAACGACACGCGTCAATTTTTTTATGTATGGAATATCTACGAAAAAAAATATTTTAGATAAAGAAGGCTTCAAACTTGAAAACAATTTTTTTTGTAAAGAAATGCATTTTATTTGTACTTATATCATGCTCGGAATTTCTAGAATTAGCATACAACAGATGTAGTAAAAAAAAACAATGTAAAAAAAGAGTTACGCTCCACAAAAAGGTAGGTGGGCGCCTAATTACTTAAGAGCATTATCTATCTTGCACTAAAATACAAATATCAAAAGTTGTCATTTTGAGTCCGAAAAGGAGCTCTAAAAAGCAAAAACTTTATGCGATTTCTATATTTGTTTAGTCAACCTGGAGTTGGGTGTTAGCTACAATACTTTTTTTTTCTTTTGTTCACATAGAACTAATAACTGAATAGCATATGTTAACTTTTCAAAGCCTCGTTTTGTTGTATTTTAATTAAATTACAAAACCACCAGTTTCTCAGAAACGACCTTACTAAGAGCAAAAAAAAAAAGCAATGTGGGCATCGGTGCTCGCAACTTTCGAAAGAGCCAAGTATTCAATTAACCACATCTCTTCAACACATAAATTAATCAAAAATATACATCTTGTTTTTGGTGAAAAATTATATTTTAAAGGTTAGCCTCTGTGACCATGCCTCCAATCACCCGCCTTGTAGGCGACGCACACCGGCGTTTGCCAACGTGGCGTCAACGATGTGAGTCGCTGCCGGTAGGTCTTCAACTCTCTCTCCTGAAAACACTCTTTATTCAGTTGAAGAAAATGCGTTTGATCGTTCTGCACGTCGTGGCTCCGTGTCTTTTGCATTCTCGGATGACGTGCTGCGAGTCCGTAAATATGTATAGTTGATTGGCGTCGTGCAGTCTGTGTGTCACCTCTAGGTGTCTTAAGTGGCTCTCTATCGCGAAGAACACTGCCTTGGCTTCGGCGAGTTCGGGAGAGTAAGGATCGGCTCCTCGTGGTTGGGTTGTGGTCGATATCGATGTCCCCATTAGGTTGTCTTTAGAAGAGAAGATGGCGGCGGCTTTCGTGGCAGTCTCTGTGCCGGCGATTTTCATCGCCGCATCAGTGTACGCGATCGTGATGGACGGGTCCGCCAGAAACGTTCGAACTTCGACTGCGTGGTTTCGGGCGTAGTGTTCCCTTCGTTTAGCGTGTTTCTGCGCGTCCGTTTTGCGCGGGATTCGCTGGGGCTGTGTGAGGTCGATGAGGTCCCATGGGGGTGCGGGTGGTGGGACGTCCCCTGCATCACTCTTGCCCTCTGGGTTGAGAAGCTTGGCTATCTTTTTGCCGAGCTCCGTGTGTTTCAGTCGAGCGTTGTGTATCGCGACTTGTTTCTCGAGGTCTAGTCTCCAATCGGTTAGCTGTACGCACTGCTTAGTTGCTTCAACTTGGAACGCAAGGAAATGGTGATATTACGACGAATTCGTACGAGTGGCGTAACAACACCGTACATGACTAAAAATTTTGAGACCATCAAGAAAAGAAAGCTGAACCCTGATAACGATCCCCCCGGCTAAAGATGTCAACTTCGCAAAGGAGACGGCGCACTCCAAAAACTTTACCACCTGATTTGGGGATGTGAGGCCCTCGCCACGCACAGAAGCGATGCTTGGGCCCAGCTAAGCCAAGACACTCCTAGCTCTTACGAAGTGAGGATCAGGCCGTTTGGCGACTTTGAAAGACGAGTCCGAATCTTATGGACCCTGCTCGATTATACGACGTCGGGCGACCTACGTAAGAACATTTAGAAGGCGGGTCTTCCAAGGGGAAAGTCTCGTGAAAGAAGTCACGCGCAAATGCGACCACTTCTTTTTTTTCTCATTAAACGTTTTACACACACACATTCAGTTGAAGTGGACGTTTTCCTGACATTCACGCATTTCTATCCTCTTCACCTTACGTAATGATGCTGGTGTCTTAATTTCACTCTACTGCCCAGGAAACTGCCGACGAGCGCAGACCGTCATCGTCTGCTTCGCATAATGCGCGTCGGCCTTGTGTGTCGTATGTACGGATGTAAAAAAAATTCCGACCGGATAACTCTTCACCGATGCAAAATTATAACGGTTAACTCGCTTCCCCATTGAGCTTAAATATATTTTGATAGAACTAAGATATATTTAAGGTCTTTACTTCATCCACCAAGGACGCGCTGCTGAGGTTGTCGCGACGTTACGGAAACGACTACATCACCCTTCTAATTGTAACTGTGGACAAGGGTTGCGGCAATCTTTTTGCGCGCAATATTAAAATCGGAAGTAAAAACGAGACTACTGATTGATGAATATCTAAAAAAAAAAACGATTACCTTTTCGCAAAATCTGTATATTGGTCAAGCTTCTGATAATATTTGGCGTTAATACTGCAATTCTAACATAAGTCATTAAACCATGAAAAAAAGGTAATGAACAATATGTTTAATAAATCGAATTTGAATGACGGTCATTGCCTCTGATGTCCGCTGAGCCTGACACTCAGATGACGAAGGAGGCACCCGTGTAACTCCCACCTCCTATCAAACTCGCTTCCTCTAAAATTACTGTTGACTTCGAAATTCCAGACATGTTCTTCTTGCTACCAGTGTACAGGGTGTCACAAAAAAAAATCTACACGGTCTTTTTTACCGCAAAAATAAACTAGACATCGCCGAACGCTTATTCTCCGCCCAAAGGTAGAGCTAGAGGTCACAACCAGATGCCAAAGTTTCAGCCCGATCCGATAACTTATTCAAAAGTTATAAGTGATTTTCGGAAAATTTCAATGGGAAAATGAAGCCCATTTTTGATAGTTTTCGGTTTCTGGTGCCATAGATCCCCATGTGTTTGAAAACTCCGTCGGCCGCCATTTTCCCATTGAAATTTTCAGAAAATCACTTATGACTTTTGATTAATTTATCGGATCGGGCTGAAACTTTGGCATCTGGTTGTGACCTCTAGCTCTACCTTTGGGCGGAGAATGAGCGTTCGGCGATGCCTAGTTTATTTTTGCGGTAAAAAAGATAGTGTAAATTTTCTTTTGTGACACCCTGTATTTCGGAGCCTAAAATGCTGCCCATGTACGTGACCTCAGGGGTGTGAGGCGTCCGCCGCAAAGAGTGGAATGATTTTTCCATCATTACACTGCGTTTGGTAGCACTACATGTTCTATCAAAATACATGCAAGTTCACTGAAGAAGCGACATCACCGCTTCGCATCGTTAAAGATATATCCGGTCTGAATTGTTTATATAGCGGACATACGACAAACTGGCCGACGCGAAGTAACATTCCCAAACTCAGGAAGCAGACGATGCAGGCCTGCGCTCGTCGGCAGTTAGCCGGGCAGAAGCAGAGTAAAATTAAGACACCAGTACCTTTACGTAACGTAGAGGGGATATGGATGCATGGAAGTCAGGATACCGTCCACTTCAACTGAGTAAAACGTGTTCTCAGGAAAGCGTTGAGGACATTGCGGCGGCGTCTCGCAGCTTTGAAGCCTCGGTGGCGAACGCCGGCGTGCGTCGCCTACGAAATTGACGCCATAAAAACACGGGCAAAAAAAAAAAAAAAAAAAAACTCGTTAAAAAATGTTTTAGCAACAACAAAAAATATTTCTCGAAATTTCTTTATACGTTTAAGAGATGAGATGGATTGGAATTTTGGTTATTTCAAAGGTTTCGGGCACCGCTGTCCATATTTCTTTCTCTGACTCTCGATATGTCCGTTTCTGCATAAACTGGTGATTTTGCCTTTTAATAAAAACGCAACAAAACGAGGCTTTGAAAATTTAAGTCTTCAATTCAAATATTAGCTTTGCGTGAAGAAAGAAAAAAGTATTCCGCCAACGCCGAACTCCAAGTTGACTGAAAAAAAAATAAAGCAAGAAATTGCATAGAGCCTACTCAGAATGGCGTCTTTCAATGTTTCTGTTTTAGTGTAAGATATGGCATGTTATTAAGTAATTAATCACCCACTTGAATATGTGTGGTAGGCTACCGTTTTCTGCAATATTTTTCTTAACTACGTGGATTTTACGCAAGTTCCAGAAATTTAGAAGATGATATCACCAAAATTAAATTAATTTATAACAAAATATATTTTTATCTTGAAATTCTGAAACTTCTTCATCAAAAAAAGAAAAAATGGCCATGTCTCTTTTGGCATGAAATAATCCAGGAGCATCAACCGCCCCCGGAAAGCGTGTCCTTGTTTAGCAGGAACAAAGTGCAAAACAATGTTTGGGTAAAAAAGAAAAACAAAAAGGTAACAGCCACAAGACAGTAGAAGAAGCCTCCTTGACAAGTGAAACGTGGCGTGCGTGCGTCTTCTTTTTCTCGACAATTTGCAAGCTGCTACGAACACGTGGTGCGTAGCACACAGTTGCGGGTTCATGTTTAAAACTGAAGCCAATACTAGGTGTTGAGTTTTATTGAATGTTGTAATAATTGATGCGTGGTGTACTCGCGTCATAGCGTGTGGATACGGGTACTTAGCTGCGCTTGGTCACCCGTCTTCCTTTCCCACTTTTTGTTCTTTCACCTAAATGTTAGTCGTCTGTCCTTCACTCACTTTCATCTTCAGAAACTACGCGTGTGCTTGAAATTTGTGTCACAAAAGAACAAAAAAAAAAATCAATATTTTTTAGCTCATATTTCGGGCAGAGTGTAGCAGACCCATTGGAGGATCAGATAACTGCGATCATCTTCCAGAGACAAGGACGATTGCTTACAATAGAAATCGGATAATACAAAATAGAATAAAATTACTTTCTCATTTTTTTTTGTTTTTATTAACGCTCGATTTCACGCTGTAAGCGAATACGCAAATTGCAAACAAAAAAGGGTTCCGATTTGTTTGTTTTTTGTTTTTTTTATGTATGCGGGTAAAAAGTATCCGAATCCGGGTCGGATGCGAATACAACAATTTAAGAACATTGCAGATGCGGGTCTGGTGCGTATACGAAGCCTGCGGATGCGGGCATCGTCAAACCGTTTTTATTAATTAACGATTAAACCGTTATCCGCGCAGGGCTCTATAGTTATGATGTTTTCGCTTATCAGTGTCATCGTCTGTTCACTGGGTGATTCCCCGTTTTATAAAAAAAGATGAGCGCATTAGCTGTCACAAAGTTGTAATGGCGATTCACCCTTTCCTATGTCAAATATGCCTTCCTCGGGTGTAAAGCGACTGAGTCCTCTCTGCCTCGTTATTTCATCTGTCTGAATAAACTCCACGATGCATGGAACAATTTCTGCGTCGCACAAATTGTCCCGAGCAACCGATTGTCCCAAGCACAGATAGGGTCGTGGCGCGCCACCGTTCTAAAACATCTTTGTTTCAGTTGCGATGGCTATTGGTCACGTGGTGTAACTCGTTTACCCAACCATCCGTTGCCAGTAGAAAACACCCCACGGGGGAAACAAAACGAAGAGCTCGGAAACACCCGCATTTAGCCACCGCGATAAGCTGGTTTACCGGATGGACTCGAAGGTCTTGCTATCGCTCCCGTACTTCATACCAAAAAGAAAAAAAAAAATGATTCTAGCACGAGCCGTACCGTAGAATTATAAGCTGTCCTGGCTGCAGCAGGTTGTATCGCCGTCTTCCTATCAGGAGGTCGAGCTGTCAGCTCGTCGTTCCATAAGTTGGCTATCGGGCCCGCCATTACGGTTGTCACGAAGACCCGAGTTGCATCCTTGTTCTGAGGTTGCTTGCGTCCACAAAAGACTCTCCATCGAGTTAACTCTTCGCATTCGCACGTTCAAATAGGGAAAATATGCTCTCGAATGTATTACAGCAAAAGCTATTACGGGCTCTTCCCAGCACTGGAAATGACGCTCGTTGTCGTTGTAGTTGTGGTGATAGTGTTTGATGTTGTAGTTGGTTTCATTGGCGTAGGGAATCTGTCGCGATGTTGCCGACTGCTCGAAAAAAGATCGACTTCCGATTTCGGGAATCGAACGTGGGTGCGCTGCGTTTGAAGCGGGAGCGTTACCACAGATCTACACCGCAGGATCAGTAATCCGCTTTATGATACGTATTTTGTTTAACAACGTGATTACGAGTCTAGAGTAGTGTCCGCAAGACGGCCACAGTTGCAGTGACGTCGCGATACAAATATTCTAAGTCATTCTTAATTAATTTTAAATTTAATACGATTTAATGAACCCTTTTCAAATGTCCGCCATTGCTGAACTCCTATTGTACACGACGGCTGCGTCAGAGTTTGGCGAGGGCTCGGAACCAATCAGGTGCTTTGTGAGTACAAGCAATGGTGACCGCCATTGTTGCTCGATGGACATTTGAAAAAGGTCTGTCGTTGATATTATGCTTCATCTAGGTGACGCGAGCTGCTCGATTAAAAGGGTTCATCCATATCCATCCCACCTAGACAATGAGCCTGGGCATGACGTCATGTTTAGGGAATTCCCGAGCAGCCCCACGTGGCAAGCGCGCTGAAACTCGACGAGAGTACGGCGCAAAGCGGCACACGCCGGTGTCTTGGCGTCGCCGCCTTGCTAGCGTCGTGCTTCCTGCGAGACGCTAAAAGACGCGCTGGCGCTCGACGCTGGCACGTTTCGCCGTTCGTCACAGGGAGAACTGTAAGCCTCATGCTCGTGAAAACCAAGTCAATGGATCTAATGTCTTCGCCGTGACGTGTCGCTATCGCTCTGACCCTACTAGGATTAACGCGGGAGTGGGCTTTTTTTTTCGTTTCCGGTTTTATTGAGAAAAAAAAAATAAGTAACCGGACGATTCGACGCCATTTTTTGCCAAATTGAAGGCTTCAAATCTTGCCCAATGTTCAACGGAGCCTACAAAAGGACGTTGTCGGATCCGAAGAAAGGTATAGAATGTTTCCTCTTTTCTTTCTAGTGAGAACTGTCGAGGCTTTTCTGGGAAACCGGTTTACATGGAAACGTCCGAGCCAAGCAACCTGTCCCAACTTCGGCTTCTAAACACAGAGGAGATTATCCTTTTTTCTAACGGCCTCTTTTTCCGGACTTTTATTTTTCTTTCCTAGCGTTTCCACGCCTGTCTTTTGTTACGTCAACTTCCGACTTACCATGAGGATGCTGTCGCCCACGGGCTTATCGAGCTTCAATTCGCGGGACACTTTGCTTGCGAAAGAAATGCAGCGTGCAAGTGCTAATAAGGGATGAAAAGTTTGACAGCCACTGCCGACACGTTTTCAGGGGCCTGAGGTCGTTCCCAGGAGAGCGACAGCTTTATCGGCTTCTGACTGGATGTGCCAAATGCTTTCTGCTGGAGCGCTGTATGCCAACGGGAACTTTTTGTTTCCGTTTGGGAGTGCGCGCAACATCCTCTAGATAACTTGTGCGTCACCTGCCGAAGGCCAGCACGTCGCACAAATTGGCATCGAGTACTGCGTCAGCGCACCATGGGACTCTTCTTGTCACTAATTGAACACTCCTACGAATGATGAACCCGTCTCCCACCTCAATCCCTGGCCTCCTCTGGGTGACGTAGAAAATTCCGCGCTATGGCCTCCTTAACAAGAAAGTCCCATGGTCGTACATCTTTATTATCGCAACTTTTTACCTATACACATATGGGAAAGAGGTCTTGCGGCCGTTGATGTGCTTGTCCTGAGTGTTTCTTTATTAACCGATGAAGTTCAACATTTGTACAGCAGCAAACTACTTTGAAATTCGCAAAAGAAGCAGGAGTGGGGTGCCATTTCCTTCGTGAAATAGCAGACGATCTCACTTTTCCCCCGCAGACGATATCACTTCCTCGAAGCACTCGGTATGTAGCAGACGGTGCAGTTTTTTCGCTTGTGCTAGCAGATGACGCGTAGGTGTTTTCTTGTTTCATTTTCGTTCGAGAATGACGCCTTGATGAATGACAAAACCCTGTTTTTTGCTCGCTTAGCAGACGAATGGGCTGTTTACAGTGCTTTTTGAGGTCGCCTCGGGACAGCCGAATTAAACCTGGCTGTTATTTTCGTGACAGAAATCCGCCCCATAATGTACTCGACTTCAGCTCTGGTTCACCTGATCATTTCGAAAAGGCAATTCCAAATTGCCGAGCTCCACGACATAAAATTGGCAAAAAATCAGGTCAGTTTTCGTTCGTCGCGAAATACAGAAAAGGAGGGGCCACGAATGGGCGTTTCTCCCCTTACCGATGGTATGCTCGTGCAACTAACTTCTCGTGAAAAGCAAACAAACAAAGAACTACCGGCGTTTGTAATTGAGGTTTTATGGGCTGAGTCTTCAAGCCGATGTTTTTTAGAGCGCAGCTCTTAGACGCCCGTTTCCGGCTTGTGCGGCGTCGGCGTTGGCGTAACCGCGCGGTGCTTTATGGGACGCGTGACGTCACTGATGACGTCATCAGTGACGTCATCGGCATTATCATCGTCATCGTCACTGATGATGTCATCGGCATCGGCATCGTCATTGATGACGTCATTGGCATCGTCATCGTCACTGATGATGTCATCGGCATCGGCATCGTCATTGGCATCGTCATCGTCACTGATGACGTCATCAGTGACGTCATCGGCATCCGCATTGTCATCGTCATCGCCATCTATGACGTCATCAGTGACGTCACTGATAACGTCATCGGCATTCGCATCGTCATCGTCACTGATGACGTTACTGATGACGTCACTAGTGATGATGACGTCAATAGTGACGTCACTGGTAACGTCATCGTCATCGTCACGTGACCCCCGTGAGGTCACGTGCCCCTCGTGAGGCGACGGCGACGCCGCTCGGAGGCAGGAGTAGCAGACTGGATGAGGAGGTTAGGAGGAGGGAGGAGGGGTATACCTTCCCCTCGGTACCGTTCCCCTCCTCCTCCTCAAGAGCTGCACTCTGACTCGGCGTTACAGGGCGTAAATGGCTTTCATTTTTTATTTAGTCTACTCTAGATTGGAGTATCGGAACACATTTTACGCCATGCGACCGCCGTTCTCTTGTATCCACTTGTCTCAGTCTTCATGAGCGTCGCACAAGGCTCGCGCACAACGTCACTCATCCAAACGCTTCCTTGTCCTGGTGCAATTTGGAAGACGGAGGCTGACTGAACTCGTTTTGATTTTAAGAACCGTAGTAATACAAGTCCGGCTCCTAGCGAAGTGTTACTAATTTTCACCTTTATGTGGGGAATGAAGATAAGAGGTGTGATAAAAAAGTTTCGGGACAGATTTTGTACCGTAAAAAAATGAGGGCAGCACAGCGATGCGCTCGCAGCAGTCGAAAGAAGGACCTTCGTGTATCGCTATACCAAAAAGCGTCGCTCTGTGAACATTTATAGCTACGCCACAGGAATGTTTCTGACCACCTGCACGGGTGCAATGACGATTTCGCCATAGACTGCGAACCAGAGCGAGAGCGAACATTAATTTTGCATGTAACTCGGAGCAGTACTTAGTGAAAGTTATACAAAAGATTCCATGCTCCCTCGGAAGTGAAGTGCCACCTCGTGGCCTCCCAGACTCCCGATGTGTGAAGCTCTCCTTTCACCCTCAACAAAGGCTTGCCGACCCAGCAGGAGACGACTGATTACTCATTGAAGCAGGCTTACACCTTTGCGACATACTCGGAGCGATTTCGACTGAACCGGAGTTTAAGCCGCTTACGAATGCCATCGCTTCTGCGCGGCACGTCGCAAGAAGTCGCGAGCGACTTTAAAACCGGTTGTTTCAGAGATGGCCGTAGACTGTCGCGAGAGTGTGAACCAGCCTTTTTGAGACACAAAGAGAATTGTTGTAGTAAAGAAATAACCAAAGGAAAACTAAACATATTATAAACCAAAGCGCTGTTCACAAATATGTCCGCAATTGTCCAGACCGAATGTGGACAATATACTCGAGCGCAGCGATCGCATTCGCGTGAGATGAAGTGTTTGAACATGCGCAGCGTCCACACCAGCGCCACCATGGTACCGTGCTATCAGACTTGAGTCTGTGTATACATGAGAGTGTAGGTGAAAATATACATATGGCTCCCGTGTAAGCCATGATCTTTTATTGAAATAAATGTAAGGGCGCAAACAAGCTGGTGTACATTAAACATGATTTGAGATGCGAGACTTTTAAGTGTGTGTGTGTCGTTACCTGCAGTCTCGTGGTTTTTGAATGATGTTTAGCGTATTTTACTCTTTAGGCCTGGGCTAAAGATTGTTTTGCTGGCAACATCAGGGTCGCAGTTGGTGCTAAGAATCTGGGGAGCGGGTCTTGAGGCTCTTGGTTACGTGACCGGTGAAGGAATTGAAGCTAACAAAGGTCTACCGACAGCACGGGACCACTTGAAAGCATCCGACTGCATCTGCGTAGAAAACGGATCTAAAACGCAGATTGCAGAAAGCATTATTCTGGTGAATTTAGTATATAATATAATTGAATTGAATTATTTCCTAAGTTATCATAATTACGCTCCAATTTGATTCGTGCATATTCATTATATTCGCGAACTGTAACCATTTAATTTGCTTATAGTTCGGCACCAAAATAATGATCATTTATGTCGCGGGAAAACTCGAGGGTTAAAAAATCAAGCGCAAAATCTCGCCGTGTAACATCTCACGAGAAGGTGGCAACTTTGGGTCATAAACACAGTCTGCGTTAAAATGAGCAGAAGGTTGCATACAGTGAACGGAATGGTGTAACTTAAAGGAATAGCTCACAAGGATTTCTTTGTGTGTATCCGCAGTATCAAATAAAATAGTAATTTGGAGTTTCATTTAAGGATATAGAAGTGAATATCGGCCGGACTGTTGACGACCTATTGGAGAGGAGATCCAACCGCTGTGCCCCTAGCGGCCATCTTTAGAGCTGCACACATAGGGACAACAACAATAGCGGTGCAGCGCTCGGGCGAGGGAGGCGAACGCTGCGTGAGAGTTCGGCATTGGCTCGTATTCTCCTGTCGCCCGAGGAGGGGCTCTCTCCGCAGACGTGTACGTAATTGAACAACTCTACTCAAGCGTCTGTGTTTTAACTTGTTGTTTTAGTGATTGATCAACTTTCATTTACATTTTTATTTCGGTAATTAGTACCTTATTTTAAATACTTTTTTCTAAAAATCTATCTTCACATTACAAATTACTCTAAAAAATTTGTGATTTTTTTTTATTATCAACGAATGTTTGCGCAAAAAAGGATAGGATATGGGAAGATAAGCTGATATTCGAAAATAATGAAAGACTTCAGCTCAGTGCTTCTGAACCCCTGTTGTTTCGAGACCTCTTCTAAATCGGCGGAAGTGATAAGGGGCCCCATCTGCTCCAAGGGGGGGGGGGGGGGGGGGGGGCGCTATTTGACATTTTTAGTTGCAAAGGGGTAAATGCAGAAATCCAAGTGCGTGCAGTCCAACTTTAAAGCTCCGGAACAGGCAATATTCATTCCCAATGTCTCATCAGAAACGTTATGTTTTGGTCTATCAATTGCTCGGCTCGACTGATGGTCGAGGGCTTTTGGAGACCCCTAGACGTCTAGGGACCCGAAAAGGTCGCCGTGTTTGAGATGCACTAGTCTCTAACTCGATACGATACAGATAGAAGGCTATCTTTCCAGGTCCTCAGAAATATTCGGAACAGGACATGCAACACGCACACACTTCCAGACGTAACGTCTGAAAGTGTGTATTGAAGTGGGGCTGAGCACCTGCGCCCTCAGAGCCAGAGAACAGCATTTCTTTGTGTCCCTAAGCACCTGGAGACGAGGGCTTTCGGACGTCCGCTTTGAAGCTCTTGTGCACGATGCTCTTCAGTTTTGCGCCCCACAATGAACGTCACTTAAATTGTTTCTTTATGTACGCAAATAATTGCGTGCTTTTTTTTTTATGGGGGAAGGGGGATTGAGTTTGAGCTTTTAGTATTTCTGTAGGAAAAACGCGAGGAAGGGTGGACGGGGGGCCCCTTTTTTGTGTTGGAGAAACCGTAACCTGCGGCGTGCATCAGGGTAGCATATTGGGCCGTCTGCTCTTTAACATTTTTATAAACGACGTGGTAAAGGTTAGTTTACTTGCGCAGTTTGTAACATACGCCGACGACACCAGTCTTTTTTTTTGTCGGGCGTAGACGCAGAAAGCTTAACTATTAAGGGGAACGATATTCTCGCGCAATTTAGGAGATGGTCTGAGGTGAATTGCCTTAAAATTAATCTAAACAAAAAAAAAAGCCACTCCTATTGCGGTAATTGAATAAGCACGTCTCCTTAACTAAATCCCTTACCTTAAGTGGTGTAAAGTAATCGATATAGTTAAACACCACAAAACGCTGGGCGTAATTTTTTCTGAGCATCTGTCGTGGGATCGCCATATTGATAATTTGGTCAGCAGTTTGTGCAGAGTAATTGGCGTTATTAGAAGATGCCGCTCAATATTGCCTGTTAACATTAAACTCATCATTTATCATGCCCTTCTTCGGTCTCATATAAATGATTGTCACCTCGTGTGGGGCACTACAATAACTTCGAATTTAAACAAAATACTGTTACTTAAAAAAAAAAAGATACTACGCATCATCGCGGATGTACACAACCTATATCACACTAAACCGCTGTTCGAAACATTCAAGATTATTGCCATTACAAATATGCACCTGTATCGTCTTTTGTATGCTTTCCTTTTCGAAACAAATGAATTCATTCAATTTCTTTGGCGCACCTCGGACTTGGATAAAAAGGAAATCTCGATCAGTATGCGCTGCTCTGAGATATGGTATGTTCCTCATTTCCGCACGAATCATGCTTTACAATTTATTCGCCATATGGTACCTTCTCTACTCAGCAGGTACCATCTAGAAAACATAGATATATAGTCTCTGACTAGAGCTGAATTGTATCAGTGTTTTAACTAATGCGGATGTCTCTCTATGACATTTTTTTTTACTCGCTTTTGCATAATATGCTTCCTGCCGAACGTTTCTGCGCTCTCACTTGTTTACCATGTTTATTGTTACATAAGTGCATGCCTAGTTGGTAAGAGAAACTCGATATGCTGCATAACGAGTCTTTTCAATGTATAACACTTTTCAGCCAGATTGCTATGCTTGTTTTTCTTTAGAGCCCCAGACCCCGTCAAGTTACCATATGGTAGTTTTTTTCTGGAGGCCCGCCAGAGTAAATTTCTGAAAATAAAAATTTCATTTCATTTCATTTCATTTTAGTGGTGGTGGGGAAAGACCGGAGGAAACAAGTTGGTACCCGCGGAAGAAAAGCCAGGTTATGTTTATTTGTTGACCTTTTCTCACAGAACCTACATGGTGTGCAAGTCTTGGTTTGAAAAAAAAATAAGATCCCACCGTTTTGCGTAGAAAATAAATAAACAATCAATCGTGGTGTCTGCAAAAGAAGCTTCATAAAATGCAAAATCTTAAAGCGGAAACGGCATACACTCTCAATGCAAGCTTAAAAATAAAAACCCTTTTATACGTCATGTAACAGAATTCTTAAAAGGCACAAACCACACAGGCGCGCAGAAGCGCACCCTTCAGGAAAGTGACCATCTTTCTTTTTGGGTTAACGGAAATTTGTTAACGGATAAAAACGTCCGTCCTATTTTGCTACCACAAAAAGTGTAAAACAGGAACTTTGAAAGCAATTCGCCACTTTTTATAGCAGTAAGTAATTTACTTAATGACTTAAATCGGTTATTTTCAACTCTACTCGAATTACCTTTGACGCAGCTACTCAGTAACTTAACACATTTACTTATTTTGAGTAACTTGTCCATATCTGCTCCTTTCTAGGCACTCCGGCCACGGCTGACTAGACGAAAAAGCGCGCTTTCTTATGGCCTTAAAAGGGGGTAGTTTCTCCCTCACACCGCAGCTTGGGGGGGGGGGGGGGGGGGGGGGGGGGTTAAATGACTGCCTTCAGAAACTTAGGTAGGCGAAACACTTCTACGTCTAAAAATTATTTAACAAAAATTTTTGTTTATTGTAAACCATATGTGTTTCAGTCTGCGCCGTACAGTTATTTCACATGAGTACATTAACACACGGTTTCAATCACGGTGGTGGGAGCACATATTCATTGTGTTTCAGGCAGTACTACGATGGATTGCGTTGTCGCGCACCCACGCGGTAGGAAAACTCCCACTGCTTTTAAGCGGGAGCAAAGGCTGTAAGGAATGCCGCTGTCTAGCCTGGCCCTGCTACGGCCCGCGTGAACAATGTAGCATGCTCCGTTTATACGTCCAGCGCCTGCTCAGTACGAAGGCAGAAGTAGCTCAAGTTTGCTTTCACTGACGACTGCTTCCGGAAGATATCTGTCTTGTCGCGTACCGCCAACGCCAACCCGATTATTGTTAATACTTCGTTAGTTACACTGCGCCCCGCTCTCTATCGAGGATGAAGAAATAAAGAATCAGGTACACGGGTCTTGTATTGTGTCAACACCGAGCTTTCCGGGAAACAGGCTAGACAGAGTGTCACCTACTGTTCGATCTCCTCGGTAGTACCGGTTCTTGGTATGCTCTGTGAGCTGCTATGGAATTTATGTGTGCGAGAAAGCTTTTGCAGCGTGAGTCTCCAGAAAACAGGGTTCGACAGCATCCTAACCGTCTGGCGCAAACCAGTCTGACTCACTTACCCTGATACATTCTAATCGACGATTGGAAGCTTCGTACAATATTTTGATACCGAACAGTTCGCTTGTAAGCTACGATATAATGCTATAATGATCATCGTCCGGGAGTTCTAAGAGGGTCCCTAGAATAACAGGAGACTGGTTTAAAATAGGTGCCCATTATTGGCAAACACGAATGTTCAATGGCTTAATGGTGCCGGCAATTGTATTGCATGTTTTTGAAGAGGGACCTACATAACACGCGTTAGCTTTTCTTTTCTTTTATTTTTTGTTTTTTTATTTATCCACGCAATTGCAGCCGCCAAAAAATTATACAAACACGAGCAGCATTTACCCTTTCAACTGGCAGTCAGAGCAAGTGGTCACGCGATCATATGCCGCCAATGCTCATCACAGTCACGCGCTGGAGTTGGCAAAGCAGATGGCACGCGTTGACTTCCAGACATTGCGATGGCTCGGCTATTCACGTCATTGCATCCACAAGACTGACTCGGGACACTATCCAAATTCTCGTCGAGGCATTGATTGTCATGATCCCAAGCCGACTGGTCACGCAGTGTTCGTGTTCAATATATGAGCTTCATTTGAGTATTGTTACCAAGGGTGCCTCACGTCAACAACTCAACTCACGACTACGACATCTAATTTTGCGAAGGACACTTAAAGCGGGTGTCCACTTTTATTTTTACGGTCACACAGCGACCGAGAAGCTTCTTGGTCAGTGGCGTAGCGTACGCGCATACTTGGGTCCCACTTGTACCAGTAAGATAGTGCAAGGTGAGAAGCACTCCAACTCATTATCGTTGCACGGCCCCTTTAACTTGGTTAAATTTTGTTGCCCCCTTTAACATTCAGGAGCGAGGCACGTGGACAACAAAACGCCCGGCTCATCGAAAAGATGAGACTGGACTATCAGTTGGACCATAGACTCGTCTATACTCACAAAGCCTGGCAGATCGCCAGGAGACAAGACTGCCGAAAGTGAAAAGGTAGAGTGGCAGATAATGGATGAGAGGAAAGTCATGTAACTGGCGCCCTGCTGCGACGAGACGCTGAAACACATTTCTCCCAAGCGATGGAATGTCCGCTCCTGCTCCTCGCAATCCTCGAGCGTCTTCGCCGCTGCAAAAGCTGTGCGCTCACTACCAGCTTCCCGGAGAAATGCTCCGTGTTACCAGATCCTCGCGCTCCAAATCTGCGACCGGGCGCTCTATGACTCCGTTGTTGAACATCCACGCTTTGTGTGTAGAGAGGAGGCTATCGCTGGTGGCATAATATAAGACATTCCTGTGGCACTTTGTTATATATTTCAACCGCATTAACGGCAGGTCGTAAATGTTAAAAGAAGTTTAGATTTATTTTATTTTGAAAATAAAATTGCCTTTACTACTCATACTAAATAAACAGACCCTTTATAACATGTAACAAGTAATTAGGAATATGTTGAAAGTTTACTTTTACTATGCATGAGCGTGACTCAGCTATACTCCGTTTCACCTTATGTTGTACCGCAGCGAAGGCTAGAAGCGCGAGCTCATAGCGTTGGCAGCTGCCCTTGGTGCACGAGAGCTTGTGCCGCCGAGATGTGCCCTACAGCAGGGAGCTCGCGCTCATATCCTTTCCTGCTGTACAACAAAAGGTGAAACAGAGTATAGGAATGTAGGTTACTTTTTTCTAGCTATGTCAGTATTTTGATCCAAAGGCGAAAATTTATAATCACGGGCCGATCTGTCCCTCTTTATCACGAGCGTGTCCATCCCCTGTGGGGACGAAGGTGCATTTGAATAATCGAACAGGTCGAGTGTGAGCCAAATTATAAATTCTATAACTAGAATATAAAAAGCGAAGCAGTATAGGTACTTTTTGTTTGCAAGAATGTCATACACCGACAGCACTATGTGCAATCTTTCACATTCAAGTTGATCAGGAATAAAACCCTTCGAATCCTGGTTTTGAAATGAAAGTGATGCAAGTTCTTTTGACACTCATGAAAGAGCCATATCAATGAGCCTGATTCAAAGGCTGCGCTAAAAGCAAGCTCTCCGTCGCGCTGTTAGGTATGTACCTAAACTTTTTGTGATTCCCTAACTTGCCCCACAGCAAAGCTTTTGAGCCTATTTGATCACTAAATAGACGTGTCCACCATAGAAACGGCACTTACGTATGTTTAGCTACGCAAGTGCTTGCAAAAAAAGAACTCTGATAAAAAATATGTGCCGCAGTGAAAACAAAATTGCATACTATTTTCCTAAAAGCTTTTATTGTATGGAAGTTATGTGCTAAAAGGGCTACGCTGTTTTAGGTTTCAGTGTCACAGACTGATCTCGAGAAAAGGCAACTAGTACGACTCACTAAAGTTCCCCGAAGTGACCCGAATTAACAAAAACACGGCAGCATAACATGCGGTGACTGAGCTATACATAAAATTAGAAAGTCACGTTGTAATGAGGAGGATGAGTGAAACGGTTGCTGCACCACTTATCGTTGAACAAATTACAAATACAGTGACGACGACGTGGGCACTGTTGGAAATATCTAAAAAGACACAAATTAAAAAAAACAGCTGACAAAACTGGAGAATTCACGCCAGTTTACGATTCGTGTATGGTACTCACTTTATTTAAATGATGATGCACATGAGATATGACGACATACAAATTGTGATGCTGTCTGATACGATGCGTGAGCGCAATTGTAGAACTAAGCAGATCTCAATTGGACAATAAAATATGACAGCTTTAATTTATTAGTTACCTGTTTTCATTAACTTTTACTGCCGAAAAATAACAACTTGAAACTTCTGTGATCAGGCATATAAAATCAACTGGCGTGACAGTCACGAAAATAAAAAAAAACAAGAGTAAATCATCATTTTGCAGACGCCGTAATAAAAGGAATAGGCAAAAAAAAGAGAAAAATTAGTGGTTTTGAATTCTTGATGCAATTGCAATGCAATGCTAACATATGAAAACAAGTATGGAACAAAGGACGAACGAATCTAGAGCGTTCTCGCGCATCCGTCCTCACAGATGTATATGACGCGTTTCTAGAAATATAATGCGAATACTCAATAGTGACCTCCCTTCCGAGCGGCCACTCCTCAAATAGCGAACGAATAGTTGTCATAGAAAAACAAAGCTTAATGTTTAGCCCCATCACAACCACCTCAAAAGACCGTGCCTCGTACAGCCGCGTTACAACATGAATTCCGATAGAATGCGTCCAACGAAAAAGTTTAAAGCGGCACGAGTTCGGTTGTTGCTGGCGCGATGCTGCCAACAAAGAAAGAAAGCAGAACGGCGCGAGGTCCTTCGGTTCTGCTGCGATGCGGCTAAGTGAAGCCAATCAAATTTAAGCACTGCAGTAACAGCACACTCCCCGTTTGTCATCACCAGATGGCACTCTTGCAAGATAAAGTAATGTTTCATAACTTTGGAAACGTTCCGAAGTTTTAGGATCCCTCTTCACTATGAATAAGGAGGAGGGTTTGAGTAACTGGTTGAATTTAAGTTTCTAGTACTCCTCGGGTTGACGTTTTCCCGACCTTCTTGGTAAGAAGCCTTGATGAAAAAATTATGTCCCAGCATTCCGGATCAGTCAAAACGGAAACGAGAGGTCTGGTGTTTATGATAGCCGAAACCTCCGCTCCGCCAGGAATGCTACTAAAGTCTCGAGGCTGAGACGGCTCTGGCGGCTCCATCTAGCAACAAGACATCCGAGATCCGGCGTGCGAACCCGATCATCCGATTCCAAGGTTTTCCAAAGTGGAAAGAATGAGGAGTGTTATACATCTAACTGGCTGTTCTGGCTTGAAAAGAAAGTCTCCACTTTGTTTGTATCGAGGTTATTAGTCTTCACTCCGAGCTCAGAACATGCTCCGACGAAATTTGTCCCACAGTCAGCTCACAGCTGCGTTGCAGGTCTCCTGATTGCAAATAAAAAATTCAAGAATGCGTTGATAAAACTCGAAGTGTCCATAGACTCTAGGACTTCAATGTTTACCGCCTCGATACTCATGCATGTAAACAGCCCTCCCCAGCATTTACTGTTGAGCTGCCCACCTCTAGTGCGACGCGCAGTGACATTTAGTGGTCCGAGGACTCCAACCCCCACTTTTCCAACGGCAGGTTCTGCACTTAGTCGATCTGCCTGTAGGCCTGTCATCTCCTGATCCAGCTGTCTTCCTCGCAGCTGGCAGCACATGAGGCACCTTTGTATGAACGAGGTGATGTGACGTTTTGGTCCAATGAACCAGAATACTGATGCTCTGATTGCTCCTTGGTAATGTGTCAACTTTGATGTTTGATCTGCTCGCGGTCCGCAGTAGCAGCATGAAAATGGGGGGTTGACCAGGTATAATGAGTGGTTTCTTCTGCTCTTCAGTCAAGTGTGGTGCCTTGCCGAAACGACCGCTGAGCCTCAAGAAACCCGCGTCGTCGATATAAGAATCCAGTTTCAAAGCGGTTTTTTTTTAACTACTATTTTCTGCGTAAAAAACCTAACCTTCACTGCATAGGCTTCGTGCTGGACGGAACAAATGACGATATTTTTCGCAACAGTGAGATGTTCCACAAAAAATTGACTTGTTCGAATGAAATAGTTTGGCAGATCCGCCGACTCAACACGATACGGCTGCCAAAATGTGAGCTGCCCGTATTAGGTAGGCCACTGCACGTACCAGTTTCGCCCAGCTGGAACAACGGCCGAAACGTTTAGTTCCGAGTCCTTTAGTGGTGACACTTGCAACTAAGACACTCGCTTGAGGGCAGACCTCGAGGTAAGCGTTGGGGTCAATTAGCTGTATCTCGTTCTCAAGCACATCTGAAGACTCCCTTTGACGACTCAAAAATTTGAGCCAGCTAGCCAAGTTATCTCTTTCAGCCGTGCTGCAGGTGTGAATCTTGTCTCAAGATGTGCAGGATTTACATCAATCGAAACGCCATGGCATTGATCTGGCTGCGTGGATCTCCTAATACGTTGCACTCTGTAACTGACGTACACGTAAATCTTTCTTGTTTGGTTCTGTATGCAACCTAGGACCACTTTGCTGTCAGTGTAGAGGCGTACAGTATCAAAAAGAACATCCATTTCATATTGAATGACCTCTGCAAGCTCAACGGGTAGCACAGCGCCACAATGCTTGAGCCTTGGAATGGTGTGCTCAGGACGTGGTGCTAGTATAACTTTGCCCATAATAAAGCCTACGTGATAGGAACCTTCCGAGTCCGCAACTCACAGATACTCCAGAGCTGCCACAGCTATGGTAGTGGCGTTTAAGATGTGTACTTCCTTCTGTTGAGTCGTGCTAAGTGACACGGCCGCATAGGCGCGACGAATTTCCCTCTGCTCGAAAGTACGCAGAGAATCTTTCCAGTTCTCCTACGCTTTCCTTTTGTCATTCGGGGGGGGGGGGGGGGGGGGGGGGGAGGGGAGGAGAGGAGTTACAGTCACAAGCTTCCGTGATGAGTTCTTTCAGAAGAGACTATCTCTGAACGGTGACTGGAGCCAAAACTCTCAACGGGTCGTACAGGCTGTTCACCATTGACATGACACCACGCCGGGCGAATGGTCTTTCTTGAGTCGGAATCCAAAATGTGAAAGCGTCTTTTTTTAAATCCCACAAATTCCGGGGCTGCTTAAATAGGTGGGCAATCACAACCCAGATCGAACTCCTTTAGATCCTTTGCGCGGTCAGCCTTGGGGAACGCTTCCAGCACTTTAGTGCTGTTGCAAGCTATCATCTCCTCCCTATCAACTTCCCTATCAGCTATCAACCTCTGTTTACTAAGTATAATATCCTTCCTATTAAGCATTTGCATGAATACCACCTGATGTGTTCCATTTGTTTTGCACCGGCGTCAGTTATTGAATTCTTATATCGTATTTCGCAATTAACTGAAAGCCTCAGCATCGTCAGCACACGTCGTACAGAGTTTTGGGCTATCCCTATGTCACGTACAAACGATAATCTGCAATCCCTGCGCCATATTCTTCCATCTTTGTTAAATACGTGTCTCACCAAGAACATAGATATATATTCGGCTAGCAAGAATGACATATTGTCGTATCTTATCTAGTTGGTTTTTGTTGTATTTTCAATTTTTAAATGAATTGTAGTATTTATTTTCATGTATCTATATGTGTGCGTACTTGTGCATTCATTTTTTTTTCTATTGAATGGTGCAGCCTGTAAACGGGGGAGCCTGAGCCCAGTCAAGCGGTTCTTGAACAGCTATTTGCCTAGGCTCCCCTCTATAATTTCTGGAGAATAAAAAGATCTGATTGATTGATTAGTTGATTGATTGATTAATTGACTGATGTCAAGCCCGAAGTTACGAACTGCCAACATTTGTTGCGTGCAAGTAGTAGGCCAGTGACAACTTCTTCTGTCGCAAGATACCTGAGTCCATCATCAACAGAGAAGTCATCTTCAACAAACTTCCTGGTATCCTTTCCCAGATCCTTCTTCTCTATCATGCGCTGTTCTTCGGAGTCCGTATGTAGTGCCCGCTGGTGATGGACTGTTAACGAAGACATGTACTTCATCGGATACTCCACGACCTTGTCATGGAAGTCGTTGTTGTACAATCACAAGAACCTCAGGTAATCTGGGTGGTTTTCATGCACTAAAAAGCAATAGAACATCTGCTGAATATCTGCTGTTAAAGCGATGAATAATTTTGTAAAATTAATCAGTACACCGAGCTGGCTGTTCTTCAAGTCTGGTCGGGTGAGCAGAGCGCTATTGAGTGGATTATCGTTAAACTGTGCGTTAGAATCGAATGTAACTCTGGTTTCATCTGGTTTTCGTCGGGGATACACACCGAAGATAGGAAGGCACGAACACTCTTCTTTCTCCTTCAGTGGTGGAGCTTCTTAAGCATGGCCGTTCTTGAATATCTTTGTTCCTGAAGCTTATGAAATGTTATTTCATGTCAGTTTTTTTTTTTTCTGAAGTGTGCGTCGTCGCAATTATGAAAGACGAGATTGCGCAATCTCCTTGTTATTGAGGAATCGCTGTCTCGGCTCACGTAAGGGGAGAGGAGCTACCCAGCTACACGTCCAGTCCTTCAAGTCCACTGTTGAAGTCCAGTCTTTGAAGTCCACTTGAAGTCCACTGTTCGTAATGCTCAAGAGCCCCTTATCCTCCATCGAATCAACAGGTTGGTTGTCCTCCTTGGTCATCTAGAACAACAACTTTGTCATATCTTAATCACACTTGTATTGAACTGGATAAGTAAGTTGGGTCAGTTCTCCGAATCCGGTGAATTCTGCTTTGACTACGAAATGGTGGAGGCACGACAAAGAAAGTGAAGGTAGCCCGTTTTCAAGCACTTTTGTCTTCAAAGTAGTTACACAGTCCACCTTAGGAATGAAATCAATGCAAACGTCACCGACGATCACCCATCCAAGCTCCAGTCGTTCAGCGAAGGGAGCATCAAGAAGTCCATCGCAATGCATGTACCTTGTGAACTCGAAGGATGTCTTCGCCCAGCAGAAGCAGAATCTAATCGTCCAGTTCCAGTGGCGGTATAAGACTGGCTAGGAAATCGAGTTGTGAGTGGTGACGTGCAGCATCTGGATTCGCAATCTCCATCCTGTTGTTCAACATGTGGTTGCACTGCCTGGGTTGGGAGAGGCAGTTGCACGCTGCAATCGACACTCTCAGCAATAAATCAAGTAGCTTTTCTGCCAGTTGCCTCTGCCCTTCCAGAACACGTCCTCAAAGTGTGGGCGAGTTACCCCCCTGGACGTCAAAGAGATCGAAGAGCGCTGTCTTTGCCGGGGATGTTACTCTGGTCGTCAAGAATGACGTGCATCTTTATAATCTTCGGGGTTTGACTCGTATGACGGACATTCACTAAGCAAATCCTGGAACAAGATTTTTTACTGTAGTTCTACCCAGAAAATTACATGCACATGGAAGACGCATCAGGTGACGGTCCGTGGTCTTTCTTGCCGTATTCAGTGCATCACCCGGGTTGAGACCATGTCTTGTTGCTGGCCTGTCATTTTTGAGGAACCTTAGAAATGCATTTACCGTTGTGGCGAATGCAAAGATTGGGTCATCTCTTGACCGTGCCTGGTTCCGAACAAACTTTGAGAAGAATGCAAAGGGCGGAATGGCGACGTGGTGATCTGCCTTGTATTTTGAGCCCTTCAACATCCACGTGTTTTGCAAACTAATTAGCTGTTTTTCCTCAACACAGCTCAGCAATCTCGCAGTGTCTATATAGCTGAGCCCCGTTGAGTGAGGGTCAGCTTTTGTTGGCTCTAGTTACAGAAGCAGGCGTTCAAGGTCTGAAAACTTGTGCGTGTCGTTTCCGACAGCATAGCAAAGCTTCATAATCTGTTAAAAAGAGCATCTTCGTTGAATTCCGAAGGCCGTAGCAGTCTTCCAGTCTTTCCCTGACTATACTCAACCCTGCCGAGGATCTGTCGACGTGCACCGGCCGCAGCCTTTTCGCATAGCCCTAAGACTTAGTCACAAGCCATTCTGCTAGGAGATCCAGCTCTTCATTAGCTGTGACTTCAACAATTTGGTTCATTTTTTTTTTAATGTGGCTCTCCATACTCTGTAGCTCTTGGGACGGTCATCGAACTTTGTGTGCCTTGTCTTGCTCAGTTTTTGTCGAACCAAGTACTTTGTCACTCCAATCGTTTCTTGCGGAGCAACGTGCTCGAGCAGCCGTGAGTTTGGGACCTCGGGAGCAACAGCCTGGTCGAGGACAGTTTCCCAGGTGCGCTGAATACGATGTTCCGATATTTCAGAGGGGATCCGATCGAAGTGACGCTACCCGCCGTGCTGTGGCGCGGCTATCTCCAGGTTGTCTGCTTTTTCTTCCGCAGCAGCTGCTTGCTTTTCTAGATGTAATATCTGTAACTCAGCATCTAGTTTGGTACTTTTGAGCTTCACGGCTATAGGACTTGTGTAGTAACAGAAGCACGTGTGCGTGCCGCGGCAGCTTAGGCGCGTGTCCAGGCTGCAGCCATGCTTGTTGGGGTCCAGGCCGAACTCTTTGTACGCGCTGATCTTACCGAGTGCTTTGAACCCAAAAGCTGTGACTTGGCAGGCCTCGCCGAGTGGTCGCAGATACGTATTGAACACTATTAGTTTAGAGGCTTCGCAACATGCTCGAGTGTCCGGTCCGTGTCCATCAGTACGTTCTGTACTGCAAAGGCTCTTTCACAAAACACTGTTTTCTGATCGGCTAACATTAGGTGACTTTGTTCCACCTTAACCCCCAACAAGTAGTCCAGATACCGATCTCACGACGCTTGGTAACGTCCTTATTCTTCCTGGATATGAATTGTCGCCGCTTGCCGCCTTTGGGTGTTTTTATCCTCTTGAACTTCTTGGAGGACGCTTGCGATACACTGCCAGGCGCTATCAAGCCTTCTACGGTAATCGTCTTTATTGGCTTCATAGCTTGGCAAATCCTTCTGCGACAGCGTTATCTTCCGTCGCGACATCAGGTCTTTCGACGGCTGATCCTTTGTAGTGTTGCCACTCACTTGACTAGTGGCTGATTTGCGATCCGAAGCTCCACGACGAGGTCAGCTGTTTGAGATGAACCGAAGCGTCGAGGCTTGACCGCTTTCCAAAGTGCCCGCTCGGCTTCCACCGTCTTTTACGATTCTGATTCCCTGGCTCGCTTCCGAGCGGCCATTCCTCAGGTAGCGAAATAATACTTGTTATAAAAAACAGTACTTAACGTTTATCTTCATCACAACCACCTTAAAAGACGGTGCTTCGTATAGGCGCGTTACAACATAAACTCCGATGGAATGCGTCCAACAAGAAATATAAAGCGGCAGGACCTCATTTGTTGCTGGCGCGATGCGGCCAACACAAGAAGAAAATAATACTGCAAGAGATCGTTCATTGCTGCTGCGATGCGGCTAAGTCAAACCAGTCAAATTTCAGCACTGCAGTAACATCACACTTTGGCTGGTTCCGCTCTCCGCATCAAGTTATGTTTCTTTATGCGGTGGTATTGACGTTGCAGGCAGCTTTTTGCTTTTGTACCACGAAGCCTGTGTTCATCATCATCATAACAGCTCATAAACGTTTGGCGTAGCACTTGCCTGTAGATTGCTTGCAGCTGTAGAGACTGAAGCATAATCGCTATGGGTTAGAAAACAAATGAAACAGGCGCCGATTCTCAAACTTCTTTGCGACATTAAATGCCGAATTTTCAGTAGATTAGCGTTTACCTACCTTTGCTGAAAGCCCCAAAGAAAAGTGCGAGGACGCCAAAGCTAAATATGGTCATAAAGTACTGCCAATTAAGAAGGGAGTCCTTACGGTTACGTTGTTTTCGAACTATACTGCAGAGCTTTTGAATAGGCCCCTGAGCGTGTAAAGAACAAAATATGGATAACAGAAACACGTAAAAACATAAAACGCGTGTCAACGATAACTTTATATTCAGATAAACAGGTGCACTGAAAAACACAACCAAAACAACAATGCAATTGCATTTAGAAAATAAAGAACCGCCAATCAGCAAATTATATCGAATTGTGTAAATCACAAAATTATCATACAAAACAAAAGGAAGACCAGGAATAAGAAGGCCTTAAATATGTAGAGAATCTCAGGCAGCACTTAAAGCAATGAATGCAATGCGCCCTTAAAGCCCGAACGCATACCTCGTTTATATAGAAGCTACCAATGATTGCCTAAATTTTGAATGTGCAATAAGATTACTATGTATCCCAGGCCATAGCGGCATCCAAGGAAATATGGAGGCGGACAAGCTAGCCATAAACGCCCACACTTGTGACGGGGTTCAAATGATATCTTATGAAAGTACCGACGTAAAAGTTAGGATAGATAATCACTCCAAAGAAATATCATGAGATATATGATTTACTGGTCGAGATAGAAACTGTATATTATATAAAGTAGACCCAAATGTCCTTTTACCAATTAAAAATGACCTTCTAAGATAGATCGAAGCGTTATTACACCACTGTGACTGTAGATTCGAGACAGAAACAATAGAACATATTTTCATCGACTACCTTCGCTTCAACCAGAATCCATCACGACCTAAAGAACGACTGAACCTTATTGACAACTGACCATTATCTCTCAACAAGGTACACCGCAGCCTAACACAAGCTCTGAGAAACAATCATTTTCGGCAATCCGACGATTCCTGGAAAAGGCTGATATTCTAGGTAATACTAAAATCTGGTGTACTATATGATGCAATATATATCTGTGCAAGTAAATGATACTGAATAACTTTACATGCCCGGTGAGAATGGTGGTGTGATAAGGGATGTGACATGTGAAGTGAATACATGAAAGGATAAAGCATCGAGGACGGGGACGGAATTATTTGTTTTCCCCCATCGAAAACGTTAAAACCCTTGGGGGGAGCGGTCTTATATTTTGTGACATTCTATGTTTTTGCTAAAAATGAAAGAAGCTCTGCCTCTGCACCCGTCCGCGATGTTTTATTTCTTTATGTATTTTAAATATTTAATCAGCAACGATAGATACATTTTTTTTTTAAATCAACCATCCGGGAATAGGTGAATATTAACACCGTACTCGGACCGATTTGCTTCAAGTGCGGTCAGTTTCAGCGAGAGTGAGAACGCTTTCTATTGAGATAAAAAAAAAAAAACATTGGATTGCAAGATATTTTTTTTCTTTTTGAATTAATCATGTTTTCCAAATAGGGCCTTTAATAACATGTTTTCTTTGCACAAATACTGTAGCAAAAATGCTCTATAACAGAACGGGCCCTGTTTCCCGGTTTTACGCGAGTTAAAAATTATCAAAGAAGAATACAGAGGAATGCGGCCACTGAACTACATCTTTAAAAAAGTAGCAGGTTAGTTTTTACAGGTTGGCGAGAACAGAAGTAGAATGAAGGTACACTATCAAGCCGTTCTTAGATGTCGAAAAGCTGAGGTAGTTCGGTTTTCACCTAAATATCCTCAACGCGCCATAGGTGTTAAAGGGACACTGAAAGGAACACAAATAGATATAAAGCGTGGCACAAGCGAATCTGACCCGGTAAAACGAGCCAGAAAAAATTTGCGCCTGGACATAAAAAGCTCACATTTTCACCAAGTGTGCACTGAACAGGTCAGTTTTACCTACGTTAATATCAAGGCATAGTTATCTTTCTCTAAAAAGGATTATAAAAACTTGCCCAAGTCAGCGCTGGGTGCGCCTGCAGACGATCGAGTTGGCAACAGTAATAATTTGCAGCTCTATATCCCTGCACTGATGCACTGTACAAACTGTGGTGCCCTCATTTTGGGTAGTACAAGCTCACTTGACTGGGCATCACACTACTTATGGAGCCTTCACTGAGTTTTTATCTATCTGTGTAGTGCCGAAGAACGGAAGAACACCTTTCGACGTCCGAAATCGACCAGATTCAACGCCTCAAGACAATCGAATGTGGCAGATTCATGCCACCACCACTAAAGTACGCAACTCTTATCACTGCTGGATGACGTCCCTACCTCGGTCGTCTCAACGTTTTGTTCCTTCGGAATCAATAGGTGCGGCGCGCAAACGGAACATCCAGGTAGTGTCGTATTTGAACGGAGACTGAACGGGACACTCTGGACTGATGTTATGCCTTATGTTCAAAGTGAAAATGTGTTGGTACTCTTTGAAATTGATCTAAATATACATTTAAATGAACGCCACTAATTACGTAGCCAATAACAAAATTGAATCCCAGCACAAAAGTTTGTGAAACGCCGCATAACCCTTTTAACTGGTACGCCATTCTTCGAGGTGAACTGTGTTCTCGTCATTAGATGTAGACTTTCAGTCAATTGATGATCTGGTCGACCTTCACATGTGGCTAAGCTTAAGCAATAAGTTCAGAGCCGAGATGTGGTTGTAATGTACCCATGATCCGAAAAGCGTTTCATTATATAATCTGCAGGGCGATTAGGTATATAATATATTAAAGTTGTAGATATAAAAAGTACAAAATAATAAAATAAGTTTTAAAATCATTCTCCACAATGACAAAGTACCAACGATGAACATCAGTTGAAACGCAATGAAATTTAATGTTCATATATGTTCTGCGTGATACCAAGATACAAGCTGTTAAATTGCCCGCAATTAGTTTTAATATTTTTAAGTCTTTTGGGGGACATGCGCTTTATCATCTCAACATTTTTTCGGTTACCCCTCCCAGCCGCTTCTTCGCCTTCCAGCATTTGTTTAGATGGGGCAACCTTTCTTTACGTCAACAGTCCACGTCTCAATTCCGGTAGTCACACTGAAACGCATGCGAAAGCACTGGAGAGTGACTAACAAATAAACAGAGAAGAACTAAAAAAAAATCCCCACGTCACCCGAAGAGAATATAACCCAGCTCCTCAAAAAGTTTGAACCAGCCGCTCAACAACTGTAACTTGAGGGGAGAATCGTACAGCGAAAGCTTCTTGCTACGCGAAAGGTGCCTAAAGGATGGATCGCGCATTTGCGTTTGATATTGGCCGACCGCATTACAACGCCTTGTGACGCTTGCCCATTCGCGTCACCTACCCGGTAGCTAAGGAACCCCTCCGATGGGCGTAGAACTAGACCGATGGTTTTGCGCTATTTGCGAGATCAAATGTGCGCGTCGTTATTGCGAAATGGTCGCTTATGACACCTACAGAATCATTTCGAGCCTACGATAAAACGATGATACTAACAAATTGGGTAATACACGCAAACTGCAAGTGCATTCAAAAGTAAGCAATCAATTTACACTGAGACCCTTTGGTAACAGGGCGTTCGCTCCCCAGGAAGTGTCGCATACGCAATTTCGAAGCTACCAAGGTCCCCCATGAACGCGACGCGAACGACATGCGCGAAATTACGAACACGATGGATGGCACCCGGTTGTTACATCTTATAACGTAAGCAGTCAAAAGCGGTCGCAACACGGTTGGTCACACCCAAACGTCAATGTGTGAACCCGTCTTCGGGTACATGAGCCGTTCTTTTCTTATCGCGCGCAGGCGCCGGTTGTAGGACGAGGCACCCACTGGATGTGCCGCAGTCTTCACAATGCCTCGCGCGAGGAAGGAGCGGACTGAAGGGGAGACAGCTGCACAGATATGGCTAAGGGCGGGGTACAACCAACTTCACTCGATGAAAACGTGCGAACATTTGGCGCGTAATTGCTCGCTAGCAATTTATTAGGCGGAACATCGCCTTCATAAGATACGAGCCATGATATCGCATTGTTGACGTCTGCAGTGAGTGACTGCAGAAACACAGGTCCGTTTTTCTTCGAGTCAATTTCTATTTGCGGTAAAGTGCTGCGGTGTAATGTGGTTTTCCATCGTATTAAGTCCCTCGAAGACGAAGACATACTCATCGTAGGAAGCTGCGTGTAGACTGTTTCGAATTTTTCCTTCGCAAAATTTCCTTCACCGAAAAACTTGCCCTTTGCACTTGAGGGTTCCGGAATATTTAAGGCGACACGTAGCTGTCTACTGATTATGTTACACAGCGAGACTGTAGAGGCAGTCGGGGCTCATAAGCGAATGCATTAAAAAGTAAAACACCTAGCCTCTTAAAACACCGACAAAAAGCACCTCGGCCAAAACAAAACAGTTTTGACTCGTTTCGTTCGCAGCAGTACATCCTTGTACCCTATCGGACCTCGTAATTCGATGTGGGTATTTTATTGACTAAGACTAAGGCGTTGCTACGTGGGGAAAGGTGAACAAAAAATTGAAAAGAATAAAAGACACCATGCATGGAAACAAGTGCAAAGGCCTTTTCTCATAAAGCCTCCATGGTGCAGTGCCTGGCACTGTTAACGCGAGCACAACATCTGCGCTTTTACGCGTTTCTCTTCTAAAGAGTATACGGGCAACAAAATTGGCCACTTATAAAAGGTGGCAGGTTAAGAGTGAATCGGAAGCTCCTCCCACCTCTTTCCACTTTAGTAGAGCGAACGCTGGAAAGGAGGTCGCCTCTTCTCCAGCGTCCGCTCTGCTAAAGTGGAAAGAAGAGGGAGAAGCGTCCGATTCACTCTTAACCTGTCACCGACTACAGATTAGTTCCCGTAATGACAAATTTCCACCGCATTAGTAATTCCAATGACAAACGTTTAATAAAAAAATTAATTAAACTGTCTAAAATTTTTGTTTGTGTTAAGAGTATGGCACCATGTACATATATTCAGTAAATTGCTTCGTTTTGGTCTTGGTAACGGTTCCACTTAGTAAATAAAAGCACTTTTTTGTTTTAGTCCCCGACAGCGGACAACGAGAGATCTGTGTCTATTTTATAGAATCGCAGCCAGCTTACAGAACAAGAAAAACAGTTTCGCGTTTCGATCAAGTAGAGAAAGGCTAATGTCATTCGTATCGGCCCTTTTTCGTCTTGGACTCTGCGGGGATATTCGTCAATGCTACGCGCTTCTCATTATGCGCGACTCCCATCTGAATATTTTACCAAAATGTGCCAAAAGTAGCCGAATTGTTCTTCCGAGCCCAGGTGGCCTTTTAGTAACCCGTAATATGCGTTTATTGTAGTGAAACCAATCCAATGGAGGGTCGTTGGGTGTGGCGAAAGGCGAGTCTCACCTGCGAGACCTCGGTGAGCGCCGGAGCTGGCGCGCTCCAGGGGTCCGCGGCCCAGCCACGCGAGTTGGACACCGCCGCCGAGATGAGGAGCACGAGCCCCGTCAACAGACCCGCCTGCATGTTGAGGACTCGTTCAAAGAGAGAGACGCACGCGAAGCAACTTGGGACTCCGGACGCGAAGAACCGCTCTTTTGTTGCGACTCGGGTCGGAGAAGACGACCGGACAAAAGCACGGAATGGGACTCGGAGACGCAGCGCCGATCAGCTTGAGCACATCTGATGCGGACGACACGCGCCCGGTTTTTAAAAAATCGAACGAGGGCTCGGGGCTGCCGCGCAGGCGCAGAGTCCGCTCTGCCCTGGGTGCGCGTGCGCCGATTCTCGGAGCAGCCAATCGCCGGCCGGAACGCGGGGCTTCGGATTTTTGGCTGCGGAGACTGCATGCGGACATGCCTGCCGTGGCGGGATGCGGCTGCCGCCGCCTGTCAGAGGAAAAAAAAAACGATGCCGCCGATGACGTCTCTGCTTTCTCGCTGCGGTGGTAGCACACCGAAAAAGCCTCGATACCATCGACAACGTCGGGCCATCCTGGTCACCGTGTAGGTTAGGGAACAGGCTCGTACAGGAGGCTCCCTCGGTTGACCTACGCCTCATTTACACCGATGGAGAGAAATGTTTTCTGAAGGTTTCCAGCTGAACGTAGAAGTAAAAACCAAAGAGTGGAGAAAAAGAGACACACTCTTTTTCTCCACTCCTTGGTTTTTACTTCTACGTTCAGCTGGAAACCTTCAGGAATCATTTCATACCAACCGGCTCAGCTCCAGGCAGTCACGAGAAATGTTTGTTGGTTGAGCCGAAAAAATGTTTTTATTTGAACCGGGAGTCATGCCAAAGGACGTGCGGAGGAAAAGAAAACTTGAACCCGCATGCTTCCCTAGCAATGCCAATTTAAGGGTGTAACGATCGTTTAAACTGTCAGTTATTAGGCGCTTAGAAGGTTCTCCGCGTGCCTCTAAGAAGTCCCAGGTGATGCCTCGAGTAGGAGGGTTTCGCCCGTTGTTGGTGGCTTTGGCGGGGCTTACGATGCTCATCATTTCAAGCTTGGAGTAATTAACTTTTGTACGCGTTTATTATGTTGTATGCAATAGGTATATGAGCGGCGTGGCAGCCTTTTCATGAAAGCGAATTGATCCGACCAATAAATAGGGAAATAAATCCTAATGCATTCTATAAGGAAATATGTCTTTCGCTTCTTCTTAGACATAGTGGCGGGCATATTTAGAAAATTTTGACATGCATAAAGGGATTTCGCCACTTAATAGGAAAAGGACCAAGAAAAACATAAGGGAAGAATGGGAGAGAAGGCGTTTGTTCCTTCAATGTTTGCTTTGATCTGTGATCTGTGATCTGTGTTGATTTTGTTCGGAGCTCACGGGCAAAGAGCGCGACGAACTGTCAACAAAGCCACAGAGCTGGGCGCTGCGTTGACTGCGTTGGTCAGTATAGGTCGCGTAAGTGACGAGGGGCACTAAGGCGGGTCAGCGTTTACCTGCGCAGGCTCAGCTACGGCGCAGGTTGCGCAGCACCTTTCGAAGCGTCGGAAACCGCGATCTGGCGCGCGCGCGGGATCACGATGGAAACGTATATTCTAAAAAAAAAACGAGGCTGCAACCTATTGTTCGACGGCGCAAATGCGCGTATTTTTCACGTCATTTTTTTACAGAGTAGCTTAGACACTGCTACTGGCAAGCTGGGCTTGAAGTGATTTAATTATAAACTTAAGAACAATTGTACTGTGTGAAAAAAAATCGTATGTCCACGCGCGCTAGGTCACAGTCGAGTCAGCGCGCGCTTGCATCTGCACGAAGCCATAAAATACTCGAGCGAAGCCCTCAAAGATCAGCGAACGTGCCCTGAGGAGCTTTTTTCGCCATGGCTAGAATAGACCCATCTGACCTGCCAGTTTGACTGCGCCACCGCTGCCGCAATGCGTCGAGGGGACGTTAGTCTTTCTGCACGTGCGACAACCTCGCTGGAACTCTCCGCGTGTAGGTCAAGGGACGGCACGGCCCATTTAGTCGACTGCCGTCTGCCTCCTAGGAACTAAAGTTATCATGGCGCCACGCATGCGCCGAACGATTGATGATGTCGGTCTATTACGAGCTACATTTTTACGCTGCATCACATTTCTTATTTTATTCTTTTATTTGTTTCCCGCTGTTTTATCATCCCGCTGTTTTATCATCCCTCATCGCTGTCTATGTTTGCAAGGCAAGGACCGCATCCTGGTACGCTAGATCCTCCATGTGCCCCCCGGATTTACAACTCATTTGCGGGTGGATGGCTCCGTCTCCGAGGCACTCCAGCAGGCTGTGTCGCATCTTGTGTTCGGAGTGGTGGCACCAGGTCCGCTTTTTTAAGGACTGCCTCCGTATCGCTTGTTCCCGGGGGCTTACTCATCCTCAAGCATCCCGCCTTTTTCAAGAATGGTCAAGGACCACTGCCCAGGTTACTGAGTTTCTTTGGACCCAGGTGCGCCTTACACTGCCTCCCAAGAAGAGGACTAAGGCCAAAGAAGGTAACGTTGTCATCCTCGGGGATCTTCAAGTCCCAGACAGACACCTAAAGATTTTGAAAAAAGGACCTAAGTTCTGCCTCGAACCCATGCTCAGAAGAGTAGACAAGTTGGTCATGTCGAGATCCATCTCACGAGCAACACCGGAAGAGGACAGACCAAGGTGCGTTGCTGATTGTGTGGACGTCCTGTGGAGATCCGAAGGAGGGTGCCGAAGAACCAAAGGCCTCGAGCCCGTGATTGACTTTTTCGCGTCCAACAGCATGAACATAATGTTGTCCGACAAAGAAGGGTGCTTTGTCATCATGCCCGAAGCCACGTTCTCCGAAAAAGCGACAACAGCCGTACTAAAAAACTTTACAGCGGTCTCCGATCGTCCCGCCAAGGTGAAGGAATGCACCATCAAATTTCTTCACCAACTGAACCTGACCAGCGTTGCTGCAGGAGCAAAGAAAGGAAAAAACCTCACTTTGGACGTATTTTTCGCGGCAAAAACCCATAAGCCAGGAGTCCCCTTTCGCACCATAGTGTCCGAGCGGAATTCTTGGTTACACGCAATATCGGGCTTTTTGCAAAGGCACCTCGACTCCCTACATATTGTAGACCCAATGTGCGTCCCCAATTCCAAGGCGGTTGTTGACTTTCTAAATGTCAGTAACCCACACGGGTGCAGCGCGTTCAGCATCGACGTTGAAGAATTATATTATTCCATGTCACACGACGACCTCATGGTTAGTGTCAAAGAGTGCATCACAGAACACAACGACGAAAGCGCCTTCAGGACGCGATGCGGGATTACGGTAGAAGACTTTCTAGAACTCCTGTCCGTTTATTTAAAGTCTACATTCATCGGATGGCAGGACAACGTGTACATACAGAAGTCTGGCGTATGCATAGGGTCTTAAGTAGCTCCTGTGCTCAGTAACATCTTCCTGGGCAAGATCGATCGGGATCTTGAACCCTGGTTAGAGAAAAACACCAAAAAAGTGTTTAGGTACGTAGACAATTATTTGGTGTTCGTTGAGAGGGCTAATTTCCAGCAGAAGCTTGACGATGTGCTGAAGATCTTCACGGAAAAAGGGCTAGGACTTCACTTCACCCATGAAGCCCCAAAACAGAACCTCATCCAGTTCCTGGATCTCCGCATCGAAGTGGGGGACGATCATGTTTGCTGGTGTTACAGTCCCAGAACAGCGAAGGCTCTTCTTAACTTTCAATCAGCCCACTCCAAACTTGTCAAACAAGGCATCGCTTTTTCCTGTCTGAGGACTGCTCTAACAAGCACATGCATCCACAATTTGAATTCCAGCTTCATGTCCCAAATTCAACGGCTCAAGGATTCGGGATATCCTAATTCGGTCATTTCTTCAGCTTGCGAAAAAATTGTCAAACACCTTAAAACAGATCCGGCGATCGAGCAATGTGACCTCGAGCAGAGAGAGAAAAAGAAAACCTCAGTCATACCGTACATCCACCGCCTTTCCCACGGACTCAAGAAAGTCGAATCAAGGTACAACGTGAATGTTGTCTTTTCTGCCCGTCACAAGCTCAGCTCTGTGTGCTCCGCAGTCAACAAACGCGCGAGAAATAACGATCCCAAGTCTCACAGCGGCTGCAGCATCAAACACGGAATGCAGTTTGTCGCTTGCATAGAAGACGTGGTCTACAACATTCCGTTTTCCTGCGGGCGTGCCTACATAGGACAAACTGGGCGTTGCCTCAACATAAGACTACGAGAACACCAGAGTTCTATGAAAGGAACAGCTCACACGCATCTCGCGATGCATTGCCGGGATTGCGGATGCCAACCCCTGTTCAACAAGACTACAGTGATGTTCCGACACAACCACAAACTAACCCGAGAAATGATGGAGACGTACCACATAACAAAAACCGGATCCTTGTGTGTGAGCCAGCCCACAGTGACTTTGATGAAGAGCGAGATCGGCTTTTTGGATCTCGGATAACTTGGCCGGTTTCGCATTGAGTGAAAGAAGAAGCGCCAGGGCCAAGGAGGGGCATGCCTGCACGAGCAGCAGCAGCATCACATGTCTTTTCTTTTCAATAGAATCAGTTGCTAGTTCAGCGCTTGTCCTGTGTTTCTGTGTTTCTCCTCTGTCTGTCCTTGTCCCAGTCGCGCTGTAAGTAATTATGAACTCTTACTAACTCGCCCAATTGTCCATTTTGCTAGGTTTCTTTTTACGTACTTTTTTCCTCCCAGGTAGACCATGTGTGCCGACCACTGACCTGTGGAGCCGACTGGCGCCGAACGAATTTGAGAAAAGCTAGCCAGTGAGTGGTTTTCGTGACCACCAGTACGGAAGGGCACCTGCGCCAAGGTATACTGTCAAGCAACGAGGGAGGGTTGACAGTCTCGTGACGCCACCAAACTGCCCTGCTATCGGCCGCGCAGAACGAATGGCGCGAAGAAAACGCCACGCGTTTTCTTATCTTCCCGTCGCCCACGTTTCACCTCAGTCAACCCAAAATGAATCGCGGCTGTACGTCGGGTGACTGCCGATTAGCGTGCCTAGATCGCAGACGGTTCCACTACAACGGAGAATTTCGATGTTTTCTTATTCTGATGATAGTTACATCTTGCTTTTTCATCTAGGCCGCACACTTCTAGACGACCTTCTACACATTGCACTCCTTGTCGGCAGGTCGCTGGTGCTTGAGACAAACAAATAAAAAGTCTCCGTGTGCTCACTTTTGGGAGCCTATCATATTCAACATCAAGTATTAAAATGAGGAATTATACACCCTGGAGTTTCTTTAGAGGTACCTCAGCATACTATATTCGGGTACCGTTCGGTATGTCATATTTTCATACAAAACCAACTTGTGCTTTGTATGTAATGTGCCCTATGACTGTTCACTCTAACTAAAGTTTCAATGAAACATTGACCACGAGAGGTGACTCGGCCAACGTGGCCGAAAATGTTTTCCCATAATTTTCTCCATGGGTCGTTTTGGATGTTGGCAAACTTTTTCACGAATAATGAGTGTTATGCACATTTATTTCTTTTACTTTTCGTGCAGGTATTTCCGTTAGATAAACCTAAGCAAAAGCAGCAAGACCTTTTCCTGGGGTCACACCAAGGTTAACGGCATTCCTGCTCAAGTCCCAAGTCTGGTCAACAAACCAGTGAACCTAACGGTACATTCCATTTTCCTTCACGTTTACCCTAAAATATGTTGTTTTTTTTGTTTGTTCTTTTAATCTAAGAAGAGTAGTACAACGTTTAAACGTCCGAATGTTCCTAAGGGGTCCCTGTACCAGACAATAAGGTGTCCCAGGGAACCGAATTCAAGGGCCGTAGAGCTCTGGGTTCAAGCCCACCTGGAGCTAACCTGGAGCCCACCTGGAGCCCACCTGGAGTCCACCTGGGGTGACTTTGTAATACACACAAACATGCATATATATATATATATATATATATATAAAACTGAGAAGAAAAAAACCCTTAGTGAAAACAGCAACAACGGACGATTTAATCTTCGACGTTTCGGCCGGAGTCCGGCCTTCGTCAGGAAGAGCTTTTACAGATGAACGCGGGTGGTATTTATACAATGCTACGGTCGAGTCCAAATTTCGGAGGGGTGACGGTTGAAGCTTTCGAGAGAGGGAAGCGTAGGGCAGTTCTTATCTGGGTGAAGAAGCTTGACGGTCGGTGCCAAGTTTCAAGGACGGCGGGATGACGGTTGTAGCTTCTTGAGAGGGGGCGCAGGGTGACTTTGTGTCCGGGCCGGCAGCGGTGACCTATATAGACGATATCGTACAATAGACGAAAGTTACACGCGCAAACTAAAGTGCTGTCTCAAAAAAAAAAAAAAAAAAAAGCGGCACGGTTACTTGTGTGCATGCAGGCATGCATGAGTCAAACCTGGAAGGGAACAATGTTAAACCTAGCAGTAAAAAGAAAAACAATGGATATCAGAACCTGGAAATAGAAGAAAAGTTGATGGTCCAGTTCCGGCCCCAAACACAGTACCACTGTTAACAGCAAAATTAACAAAAAAAAAAGTTTTTTGATTGCTGTTGTTATTCGTCTGTTAGCATTTTAATCGATGCCAGAGTACCGGGGCTTTCATTTATTCCTTGTTTAATAGTGTTAAATCGGTAAATTAGGTAGGATTCACGCTGTTCACGTTCGCGATTTGATTTAAATCCAGATTCTAGGAGCGTCACTGACAATTTATCAAACGAATGTTTTGGGAGAGCGAGATGTTTGGATAAAGGCAGTGCCGGAAGATTTATGGCGTGAGATTTGTGATTATTAAAGCGCAGTCTAAATGCCGTTCTAGTCTGCCCTATGTATTGCATTTTGCATACCGTACACTCGAATAAGTAAATGACATTCGACGAGGCACATGTTAAGTTCCCTTTAATTTTGATCGAGAACTGCGAGTGCGTGCTGCTGGCCGTGCTTGTGTGCTGCATCTGTTTACAGATTAGACATCCTGGGTGCCTGCAAGGCCTACATTCATTAGGTGGTGGCGATGAATTTATCCGGGAGTTTACTAGCGCGTCTTTGAGGTTACGCGATCGTCTGTGGACTACCCCCGGGGCGGATGGAAACGCGCGTTTAAGGCGCTCGCTTTGTTCGAGAATGTTATAATGTCGTCTCAAGACATTGCTTACATTAGGATGGTTTATGCTATAAGTTAGACATAGATTTGTGCGTTGTGTGTCGCTTTGCGTGGGGCGCGGGCCGATGAGATCTGCGAGGTTCAGTTGTTTGGCTTTTCTGATTGCATCGTCGATTATATGGGGTGGATACTTTTGTTTTTCTAGCACTGACTTTAAATTTTGACTGCTCGCATCAAAATTTGTCTCTTTTGAACAAATTCGTTTGAAACGATGAGCTTGGCTATAGGGAATGCTGTTCTTGCAATGGTGTGGGTGGTCGCTTTGATAATGAAGGTATTGCTGTCGATCTGTTGGCTTACGGTACAGGCTCGTAGCGAGTTTACTTTCGTCTATCTTAACGTTGACGTCTAGGAAGTTTATTTCGGTTTGAGAGTACGAATGTGTAAAGCGGATGCTCGGATGAGCAGCATTGTATCGACCTATGAAGTCCACCAGCTCCTCCTCAGTGTGCGACCATACAATAAATATATCATCTATAAACCTTTTGTATATTAGCGGCTTTACGGGACATTCAGAAAGGAACTGAGATTCTAATTTTCCCATGAATATGTTGGCATAGTTCGGGGCCATTTTGGTGCCCATCGCGGTTCCGCTAACCTGCCTAAAGTATTTATTGTTAAATTCGAACGTGTTTAGTTCTAAGACAAGCCTCGCTAGAGTAGCGACGACGTGTCCATCTGGGGTATCCGGTTGTTTGTGGAGTTCGTACATGTCAATTAAAGAGAGTATTCCATCATCATGTGGAATATTCGTATACAGCGATGACACATCGAGTGTAACGAGATATGATTCTTTTGGTATGCATAAATTTGATATTTCTCTTAAGAAGTGAGTTGTGTCTTTAATGTACGAATCAAGAATTGTAGGTATATGTTTAATTAAACTGTCTACATATCCTGATATGGGTTCGGTTACTGTACCTATTCCGGATATGATTGGACGCCCTGGGTTACCAGGTTTGTGAATCTTAGGGAGCATATAGAAGCGGCCCGGAGAAGGCTGTACCGGTTTCATTAATTTATGTTCGTTAGCAGTTATTCTGCCCCTCGTCTAGATCCTTAAGAACCGAGGTCACAATCTGAGTGTGGTGCACCGTAGGGTCATCCGCGAGAGGTTCATAAAACTTTGAATCATTTAGTTGGCGGTTTCCTTCTCGGATGTATTCAGAAGTGCTAAGAATCACAATTGCTCCTCCTTTATCGGCTGGTTTTATTGTTATGTCTGTCCTATTGCTCAGACAGCACTTTAGTTTGCGCGTGTAACTTTCGTCTATTGTACGATATCGTCTATATAGGTCACCGCTGCCGGCCCGGACACAAAGTCACCCTGCGCCCCCTCTCAAGAAGCTACAACCGTCATCCCGCCGTCCTTGAAACTTGGCACCGACCGTCAAGCTTCTTCACCCGGATAAGAACTGCCCTACGCTTCCCTCTCTCGAAAGCTTCAACCGTCACCCCTCCGAAATTTGGACTCGACCGTAGCATTGTATAAATACCACCCGCGTTCATCTGTAAAAGCTCTTCCTGACGAAGGCCGGACTCCGGCCGAAACGTCGAAGATTAAATCGTCCGTTGTTGCTGTTTTCACTAAGGGTTTTTTTCTTCTCAGTTTTATACCCACGCCTTCGGCCTCCCACCACCATGCCCGTTGTTTCCAGACCGGCCCCCGGCGCACCCAAGGTGGAGCAGCTAACACGGATGTACCCCAAGCACCTGCCGACCTCCGCTGTCATCGGGAACTCGCAGACCCGATATCTCCACCAGCACTTCGACCCCTACGATAGAGCCGCACCCGCCTTCATCACCATCCGTGGCGCATCCACGTTCGACATCGAGAAGGAGCTCGCCAACCTCCCACGTTCCGTCACGACGCTCGTCTTTCACGTAGGGACGACCGAGCTGGAACGATACAGCACCGACGAGACGCTACGACGGTGCTGTCGCCTGGTCAACAACACGCTGCGAGCACGTCCGGAGCTCCACAGGCTAATTGTGTCCCTCGTGCTGCCTCGGCACACCAATCGACGCCTGGATCAGTCGAACCACCGCTTCGTCCACTGGTTCAACACCGAAGCCCGGAAGTTCAACAACACTGTCAAGGGCTACTGCAGGAAACCAGGCAAGGTAACCTTCCTGGACCACGACTTCACGTCGCTGCCGCCTCTTCGAGTCCTGGCGGCTGACGGGCTGCACCCGAGCTTCACGGGAGTCGCCCTCCTCGCGGCAAACCTGAAGTCTATCTTGCAACGTGGAGCAAGTACGACGTCGCCAGGGTGGTCATCGGAGATCCCCGCCGCCGCCACCGCCAACTGCACCAGGAGAGCCGCATCAGAGGAACCCAGGCGGCCCGAGAGTCCCAGGTCCCACAACGCCAGTCCAGAGAGCCCAGCTGCCCCTGTGGGGATCGCGGGATCACCGTGCCCGGCAGCCAGCGAGAGCCCAGCTGCCCCTGTGGGGACCCCGAGAACACCGTGCCCGGCAGCCAGCGAGAGCGTCAACTACGTCGATGAGTACCCGACACCTGCCGAGAGTGTGTCACCAAGGCAACGCCCGCAGCAGCCGAGAAGTACCACAAGACAGCGCTACAACCTGCGAAAGCCCGCCGTGGAGAGCTCCCCGTACCCGAAGAAAGACGAATGACGACAGTTCGGTGAGTCCAGTTCCTCCACTCCAAACTACAGTACCACTTTTCTTAAAGTACGAAAGCTCTCAGATAAACGCATTAGGCACGAACTCCATAAATCAACCTTGCTAGTGTACCTTAACGCAGGCATTACCCCGAAGGGCATGTCGCTTTCCCTTCCTCCCGTCTGCACAAACCTCGACCAACATGACCGATCGGAATGGCAACAAGTTCTCCTTGAAGGTTCCCTTAAACTGGTCCAAATAGCGATTCAGCATAGTGACAAACAAGTGAAACAGTTAACGACCGCGACCGCTACACTTCTCCGTTCAAATGGCCCCTTATCGACATCCGAAATTAGCGCCCTATCTGAATTTGATAAAAAGAAACACCATGACCTCGCAACAATCAAGCTACGTAAGCTACAGCGCGATATCGTCTATATAGGTCACCGCTGCCGGCCCGGACACAAAGTCACCCTGCGCCCCCTCTCAAGAAGCTACAACCGTCATCCCGCCGTCCTTGAAACTTGGCACCGACCGTCAAGCTTCTTCACCCGGATAAGAACTGCCCTACGCTTCCCCCTCTCGAAAGCTTCAACCGTCACCCCTCCAAAATTTGGACTCGACCGTAGCATTGTATAAATACCACCCGCGTTCATCTGTAAAAGCTCTTCCTGACGAAGGCCGGACTCCGGCCGAAACGTCGAAGATTAAATCGTCCGTTGTTGCTGTTTTCACTAAGGGTTTTTTTCTTCTCAGTTTTATACCCACGCCTTCGGCCTCCCACCACCATGCCCGTTATATATAGATATATATATATATATATATATATATATATATATATATACATATATATGTAAACACCATTTTTTTAAATTTTACGTATTGACGCGTAATTTGCACACTAGGTCACATCCAGAAGCGCTTTTATTCGCACTGTGTACCGAAATCCGAAAGCAATAACGTAAGTGAAAACAGCCAGTAATTTTCGACGTGATTCTTTAGTCAGGACTAAAAATCAGGGTAACATTTGCTTTTTTCTAGTTGCTCGTGACTAAATCAGTTCCTAGAGATTTGCTAAAAATGATATGGAAGGACGGCCTGCAAGCTCGTTTCTGCAATTCTGAAAGATTATCGGGGAACGTTCATTTGGACCCGTAAGCTTTTGGTGTGTACAAATTCGTAAGCAGAGGCAGATTCTCATCGGCACCGATAATCACATCACGCATAATCATTTCTATTATGTTGTCAGGAAAAAAATTAATATTGAAACGGGCAGAACTCGCTAAAAAAGATTTAAAGAGAGGATTGAAAAGTTCTGGCTTCTCATTTTCGCTGTTTATTAAATTGTATTTTCGTAACAAAGCCGAAATAAAAGTATGTCTTTTTTTTGTTTTTCAAAAATTTTCTTGGATTCCCTAAGATATTTTTGTTTGTCTTGGAATGATTCATAAACCCAGCTTGCTTTTTTGCACTTGTTTTTTTTTTGTTTTTAGAGCGCAGCTTTTAGGCACCCGTTCCGGGCTTGAGCGGCGTCGGCGTAACGTGACGTCACATGACCCCACTGAGGTCACGTGACGTCATGTAACCCCCGTGAGGTCACTTGACCCCGATGACGTCACGTGACCCCCGTGAGGTCACGTGACCCCGTGAGGTCACGTGACCTCACAGTTGCGCCGATCGCGACGGCGAGGAGTAGCAGGCAGGATGAGGAGGTGAGGAGGAGGGACGAGGGGTATACCCTCCCCTCAGTACACTTCCATCCTCCTCCTCAAGAGCTGCGCTCTAATTCGGTGTTACAGGGGTTGTAAGCAACTTTCATTTTTTTTTGGGGGGGGGGGGGGTGGTATATTTTAGGGGTTTCGTCTATTAGCGTCTAAAGCCACCGCCTGGTTCGGACTTCCAATGCGCTCAAGTGGGCGGGTTCTCGTGTATCGGCACCATCATTTTCCCGGGGAAACTTTTTGAAGTCTACCCCCAGTTTAAAATTGAGCTTTAATACGACTCGCCATTCGAAACGAAATCACAAGTTCAGAAATAAAAAAATAAAAAACGTGTGCGCGCCCGTTGAGAGCACGAGATCTTCCACCGTCGGCCATGCAATGGTTGCGCGTTTTTATTCTATTTAACAGACACTGCCCAGAAACGCCGGCAGTCGTGTTCTTCCTTGGATATTGACTCGGGTGCTCGCTCTAGCCGAGGCCGACGTTCTTCAGTCGCCTTTTCTACGTTACCGACGACTCAAGAAAACGCAGTTACCTGGTTATACCAAAGTTAAGGTTAACGTAGTGCCTTCTATGTCAGAGGATTGTCGGTATCGCCAAGAAACTCTCACCTCTTAAAGCATTCAAAAGATCCACAGTGAAACGTTCAGGAAAACATGATTTACTTTAGACATTAAACTTCGATAAAAATTCCGCTAGATAATTCATCATCGCTGACGTCAGGCCGGCTCTTATTGCAGCAGATTTCTTACGACGATTTGTATTCATTGTCGATTCGCGACACTACGGGTTCTTCTATACCTAGGGACCGCTTCCTGTCTTAGTGTAGCTATGAAGATACCGTGACAGATACCGTGATACAGAAACAAAATAACAGCCAAACAATACAATATGCCTTGAACATAACATAAAATAAAAAACGATTACATTATGCATAGTGAAAATACATAGGCAGAACCGCGCTAAAAAAATCATCATAGAGAAGAGTACGTATTTGCCCATCAAGACCATTTCAAATTTCAGTACTACGTAGAATAAACGAATATCTAAAGTAGTTAGTTTGAGACTAAAAGGAACAATATTTAATGAATGTGATCGTCTGGTGCGTGTACTAGTAGAGAATTAAATATCTTTACTTGGTTCAATTCCACAGTCCTCATGTACAGTTCTGCGTAACATTTAAATTCTATCAATCGTTCGCGTTCTAGACAAAGGCTCCCGTCCCCAGAGATTTTCGAAAAAGCCAAGGAGGGAGAGAAATTACGGTCATACCTCTTCAAAATAAGCCTTAGAGCCTTGGCCGGAGTAGATTCAGATTAATGTCTTTCTTAAGATGAGGATCCTAAACAACAGATATGTACTTCAAGATGGGCCTAACAAGAATCTTGTAAGCACAAAGTTTAACCTTTTTATTAGAGCGTTTGAAAGTACGTTTAATATAACCTAATTTTTTGATAGCGAGAGCAAATAAACATTATTTAAAACTATATCATCGATGCCATAGCTAAAAACTAAAGAAAAGTTCTTATTCGTAAATATCATAAACACAGTCTTATTATCGCTAATATCCATTTGCCATTTCTTGCTCCAATTGAAAAAAAAAACAGACAAATGATTCATTAAGCAGCAGTTGATCATTAAGAGACGAAAACGAAATGTCATTATATAGAATGCATTCATCTTTATAAAGACAAATTTTAAGTAGTATGTTTTTCACAACATCATTTATATATAAAATAAATAAAAGAGACCTTAACACCGATTCCTGAGGTACACCTAAGCTGACCGAAACTTCCGAGGAGAAGGCACTCGGAAATGGAACACACTGCGTCCTGCAATTTAAATAATTTGCGATCCAATCGAGGAGAAGGGAGTTCTTAAGAATGACGTTGAACTTTAAAAAAAGCTCTGGTGTGACACTTGATCAAACGAATTTGAATAATCCATAAAAATAACGTCAATTTCTCCTCTCTTAATTAATGATGAAGCAATGTGATGAGTAAATGCTACAAGCTGTGTAGTGGTTGAGAAAAGACGACAAAAACCGTGTTGTTGAGGGCAAAGTAAAGAATTGATTTCGAGATAATTCGAGATATGCTTACACACTACCTGCAAGACGATATAAAAAAAGTTGGTTTATAATTCATAATACTCTGTTTATTACCGGATTTGAAAATGGGAACTATTCTTGCTGATTTCTAACGTTGAGTAACAATTCCAGATAAAAGACTGTTGGAAACTTATAGTTAAATATTTCGACGTCCGAACGAAGTAATGATGCAGAAAAGAATTTGGCATATCATTCGGGCCTGAACTCTCCTACAGTCGAGAATCAGGAGCAAATTGTACACCGGAATCATTAACCTCTGTTAACGTCTGTTAACGGCGGACACAATATAATGGGACAAAAACTAGGTTCGCAGCCGTTATCATTCTAGAGTATAAAAAGACCTAAAATGTTCATTAAAGCTGTTCGAAATATCAAGAGGTGCAGTAACAGATTTATCCTGAATAATGAAATCAAGGGGTGTGTCATCTCTAGGTAGGATGGATCTCCAAATCTTTGCTGGATTTGACCTCATAAATTGAGTCAGTGTAACATGAAATTAAGTCTCTTTTGCGGCAGCCATCTTTTCTTCCAAAGTTTCCTCAAACGTTCAAAACGGTCTACGTTCACTTGCACGTAGAACGCTTAACACGGCGTGGTAATTGCAACGGTTCTCTAGTTATCAAGGGATGTGCGAGATTCTTTTTTTTTTTCAGTTTTCACTGGAACAAACTTTGAAATGCAGTCACTAAATAACGCGTAAAATTCGCTGAGTAACACATCAATGTCACAGTCATAACTTAGGTCAGCAAATTTAGCAAAATATAAACTGAGGACATGAAGAATAGACATGACATCTGCTCTAGTAAAGTCCAAAAAGGAGACAATTTCGGGATGTGCATGCAGTACACAAATATTAAGAGTCACAAAAACAGCAGTGTGATCTGAAAGACCCCTTGCTACACAGCACTCATAACCAGACAAAGTAACACTATGCCAAAAAAAAACGAGATCAAGAATTGAATTATCAGTACACTGATGAACCACTTGATCGAGATCCAACGACATAGCCATATCACCAAGAGTATTGCACACCTGTTTATCACGGCTGCTTACCGTTAACGTACTCCAATTTATGTCAGGCACTTTAAAATCTCCCGTAAGAATTTGTTTGTAGTTTTTAAAGTTATGTTTCAATATGTAATCATGGTTATCAAAAAACACTTAAGCAGAAAAACTGGGAGCTCTGTAATAGCTCCAATAACAAGGACAAACTTATCGACATACGCCATGCACTACAGTGACTCTGTATTTGCCAAGGAAGGAAGCACAGTAAAGCGGACACCAGACCTAAAAATGATGCTACGCCACCACCCCTTTCAGACGACCTATCACGACGAACCACATCATAATTAGAGGAAGTAAATTCGCAGTGAAGTATAGAGTCGTACAACCAGGTTTCAGTAGCACATATGACTGGGGGGGAATGAGAAGCAATGCAAGCAAATTCAGTTGATTTCGGGAAAAGGCTTCTGGCATCAAGGTTCAACAGGGAAACAGTTTATTCTGCGCGTGTCACTCAGCAGATGTATAAGTAACTGGAGGAGAAGCTTTCACAATGCAATTGTTTGACGCGTCCAATGTGTACCGAACGTTATTTCCAAGTGCATAATCATGACGTAAAAAAAATTTTGAGCCGTTCCGTTTGAACTCGGCCTTACCATGCCAAAGCTGCCTACGAATGACACGTAAACGTGGCGAGAAGTCCTTGTTATTGAACGAACGGGGGCCCTTCAGTTTACGTGCGTTTTTGAGAATTAAAATTTTCTCACAGTGGTCAATCACCCGAAAGATAATAGGCCTAATTTTACCCTCAAAATGAGAACCACAACGATGACAGCGTTCATTGTGGGGGAGCGGTCGCCGAGTGGGCTAGCGCACATCAGCTCGTAGCACGTGGAGCGAAAGCCCGCGCTGCAGAACCCAGGGATCCTGAGTTAAATCCCCACCACTGCCCGTTTCGATCTGGAGGAGCCTCGTACCGGCGTGTGGTCATGTATCACTACTGCGTGGTGCACGTTAAAGGCCCCAGGCTAGCAGTCGTAGTGCACTGGCTAAATTGCTTATCCACAGTGGGTAATAATGTCGCCATGTTCTGGCAGACTCACCTCCGGCTGTATAAACAACTAACGACTAATTTGACTTTTGACTGAGCGTTCAATGCCATTGGGGTAACCGAAAGCTTGGAAGACAAAAAATCGGTGACACGGCTTAGTAGAGACACGAACGATTCATTTTAAGTTTCCTCTAATCCATAAAAAATCAGATTATTCCCATGATACCGATATTCCAGGCCTTCGTTCTTATCTATCAGCTGTGCAGCGGCAACCTCAGGAGCAACAATTCTGTTGTATGCTGCCGTGGCAGCTGAAGTCAACCGCCCCGCTCCAGTACCGGTGAAGAAAAACCTTTATTCGATCATATTCTTCTTCAGACCACAAATGCGACAGTAGCACCTCTACAACAGTTCCCCCTTCAAGAATAAAAAGGAAATGCGATGTACAACATTAGAAACAAGAACACTAATATAAAACAATATTCCGCAATCTTTGTGCTCTGGGGGTCTGTCTGGCAGACCGTCTTGGTTCCTTGGGCACTGAACTGGGCGAACTGATCAGGGGACATCCCGGTGCCGGACGGGTCGATGGAAATGCCGGCAACGCAGGCTCCAACAATGTTGCGCGAGGGGATTGTGGTTGCGTGATTATAAAAGGCGCAGATGCTGTTGATGATGAGGTCGCTGATGGCGTTGAGAACCATAGGATGTGGTCCAGGGCACCTTCAGGAGGTGGCGTCATGCTTGGTGGTATGGCGACAAGCCGCTTCCTGTTCAACACTTCCCGTCTTCTAGACGGTAGGCATCCTTCCCCATGTATTTCACCACCTTGGGGGCTGGAGAATAGCTGAGGTTACCTTTTGGAATGTGTCCTGGTAGCTTGATCCGTACTCTATCTCCAGGTTTCAGCACGTTGACTCTAGCTCCCCGGCGAGCATCCGTGTACTTCTTAAACTTCTGCTGGTACTGAGTCACTCGTTGTCGCAGCTCTCCCATACTCTTTGTTGGTTCATCGAAGAAATCCTTGGACGGGCCGCCCACAATGTCCAGCCTCGTCCTTGGATGGCGTCCATTTGAGAGGAACTCTGGCTTCTCGCCTGTGGCTGCGTGAGGAGTGCAACGGTAGACTCTTAAATACTCCACCACCGCTTCCTTTAAAAGATGCTGCTCCTGGACACTGACTTGCACAAACTCTTTGATTACACGGTTGAAACGTTCGATCTCTTCATTACTCTGGGGATACACCAAAGAGAAGGTGCGTCGCACTCCCCGTTCTGTGAAAAATGATTCAAACTCAGTAGAAACAAACTGAGGGCCATGATCGCTCACAAGCTCAGTATGGTAGTCTTCCCAGCTAAACACCGCCCGTAAAAACAAGATGATCTTTCTTGATGTCAATAGTGCCGTCAGACACACTGCGGGCCACTTGCTAAAATGATATTGCCGCGCGCAGGGTCACGGACTTGTAGAAAGTTCTCGTTCACTCTTGCTGCGGACATAACTATCGTTCATCACTGTTTTTGTTGTTCTAGAAAGTGCTTGTTCATTCTCGCCCCGAGCGCGCTACGCTCGAACCTTCTCCGCCGAATCTTCGAGATACTGACTCACTCTAGATAAGAGGCCGCCCGCGATCTTGTCGAGTCAGTCTCGCCCCAGCGCTCGATTCTGCTGACACGCCGACTTCGACGCCCGCGACGCTCTGCTTTCTTCTGTTTCCTTCTTTATTTTTGGCACAAGTTCGCCACATTAAACGTTTATTTATTTCTGTTTATTTCTTGTTTATTGGTCACGACTCACCACCCGTGACATTCTGGTGGAGGTGCGGGGTAGCGCATGCCCGTGCAGCGTTCCCCTCCCAGGACCCGCAGTGCAAGCCCGACTCCAAGCTCGCTGAGAAGACCACTCAGCGCGGAACCTGAAACTCGGACCAGCCGCCGCACCAAGGGAGAGGATCCGGAGTACGGTTTGCTCCTGGATAAACCCAAGCCGAAGAAGACGACGATGGAGAACCAGTCGCAGGCCCCCGCCGCTCCTGCCGTCGTCTACCTGCCCGTCGCTCCTCGGACACCGGCTCCGTTCCACGGCGAACTCCACGAAGACGTTGAAGATTGGATCGACCAATTCGAACGCGTCGCCCGCCACAATAGCTGGACCAACGAGCAACGGCTGCAAAACGTGTATTTCTCGCTCGAGGGGACTGCCAGAAGCTGGTACGAAAATCACGAGTCTTCATTGACATCCTGGGACATTTTCAAGAGCCAGCTGAAGGCGACATTTGTCAACCAGCACCGCCGAGAGAGAGCCGAAGACTTACTGCGTACCAGGACTCAAGGCCCCAACGAGAGCATCACCGGCTTCGTGGAGGATGTTCTCCGCCTAAGCGCCCGCGCCGATCCTCAGGCTACCGAGGAGAAGAAGCTGCACCACCTGATGAGGGGTGTGAAAAGCGAGATTTTCGGCGGTCTCATCCGGAATCCCCCAACAACAGTCGACGAGTTCATCACGGAGGCGACAAATATGGAACGGGCCTTGCTAGCCCGCGCCAGACACTACCAACGACACCCTGGCGTAACTACTCTAGCGACATCTGGATCCGACCTGGGCACCACCCTCCCCGACATCCGTGACCTTATCCGTGAAGCCGTCCGGGAGGAGTTGAAGAAGTTGCTACCTGCTGCCACAAGCCTGGATACGCCCTCAGTCGCCGAGATTGTCCGGGAAGAACTTCAGCAGGCGCTGCAGCCAGAAGTTCTCGCCAGCGCCGCTCCTGGACCACCGAAGCTGAGCTACGCCGCAGCTACCCGACGACCACCGCCCCCTGCTCACCCGTATACAGCGCCACCTCGACGTGAACCTCTAGCGCCGCAGTATTCACGACGCCATGAAGATCGGGCCTACGTCCGCCCAGAACATGCTGCTCCACGAAAGACCGACGTGTGGAGGACGGCCGATCGACGCCCGTTGTGCTACCACTGCGGGGAGGCCGACCATATCTACCGTCGTTGTCCCTACCGGCAAATGGGCCTGCGTGGGTTCCACCCGAACGACCCACGCCCGAGGTACGGCGAACGCCCTCACGACATCGAGGAGTACCTCCGACGTTCCCCCTCCCCAGTGTCGTCTCTCCGCCGTGAAGCCCGCTCCCCATCGCCACGACGTTCAGCCTCCCCATCGCCACGATACCGCCGAGAGAGCCTGTCTCCCCTGCGTCGTCGGGAAAACTGAGTGCGGCAACGCCTGGAGGTGACGTTGCCGAAAACGACGGAAGCAAACAGCCTCCAAGAACGCCGGAGCGCTCCCACTCTCTCGACGCCCCGCACTGCACCGACGCGCCTGCAACGGTGTCCAACAACCTAAACGTTGTTATCGATGGCCAAAACGCATCGGCACTCGTTGACACCGGGGCAGACTACTCAGTATTGAGTGGGAGGCTCTCTCGCCACCTTCGAAAAGTCACGACGCCGTGGGATGGACCGCAGATACGAACCGCCGGAGGACACCTCATCACGCCTGTCGGAAGGTGCACCGCTCGCGTCGAAATTCACGGCGAGACGTGTCCTGTGAAATTCGTCATTCTACAAGACTGTTCCAGAGACGTCATTCTCGGCATGGACTTTTTGTGTGAATACGGCGCCGTCATCGACCTTGGAGAAAACAGATTGACGCTGCGGACACCTGTTCCGCCTTCAGAGAAACTCCAAACTGCGTCAGCCGCCGTCCGAGTCGCTGCCGACCACGTGAATCTGCCGCCGCGATCAAGTGTTGTCGTACCTGTCGTGACCGATGCAGCTACCCGTAGCGAAGTTCTTCTGGAAAGTAACCTCCAGTTGCTCCTGGGAAGAGGAATAGGCGTCGCACGAGGAGTAGCTGAACTTCAGGATGGCCGCACTGTGGTCCTCGTGACGAACTTCCGGAATGAAACGCAACACCTCACGAAAGGTGCAGCCGTTGGCCACATCGAGGATCTCCGAAACTCCGCCGAAATCGCCGCCATTACTGATGAATCCTCGCCACCTAAGCAAGACGGTACGTCGCCAGCGCAACTCGACATCGACCCTAAGCTTCCGGACCCAAAACGACGGCAGCTGATGTACCTCCTCGCCGAATACCGTGACTGCTTTGCGACGTCGTCGAAGGTACGCCAAACAGCCGTTGCGAAGCACCGCATCAGTACCGAGGACGACGCGCGCCCTGTGCATCGATCACCGTACAGAGTCTCCGTTAAAGAAAGGGAGGTGATCCAGGAGCAAGTTCAAGAGATGCTGAACGACGACATAATCCAGCCATCAAGCAGTCCGTGGGCCTCTCCAGTCGTACTGGTTAAGAAGAAGGACGGAACGCTTCGGTTCTGCGTGGACTACCGGCAGCTGAACGCGGTGACGAAGAAAGACGTCTACCCACTCCCCCGGATCGACGACACGTTAGACCGGCTGCGCCACTCTCGATACTTCTCATCGATGGACCTGAAGAGCGGCTACTGGCAGATCGAAGTCGACGAACGGGACCGAGAGAAGACAGCTTTCGTCACGCCGGATGGGCTGTACGAGTTCAAGGTAATGCCCTTCGGACTATGTACGGCGCCAGCAACTTTCCAGCGTGTTATGGACACCGTACTGGCAGGACTGAAGTGGCAGAGCTGTCTGGTCTACCTCGATGACGTCGTGGTGTTTTCCAGCGACTTCGACGAGCACTTGCGACGACTCCAAGCTGTTCTTCAAGCCATACGGACCGCTGGACTCACCCTCAAGCCGTCAAAGTGTCGGTTCGCCTATGATGAACTGAAGTTTCTAGGTCACGTGGTTAGCAACAAAGGCGTGCGCCCAGACCCTGAGAAGACTCGCGCCGTCGCGTCATTTCCAGTGCCGACAGACAAAAAGGCTGTGCGAAGATTCCTCGGCCTTTGCGCCTACTATCGTCGCTTCGTTCGGGATTTCGCACGGATTTCCGCACCGCTCACAAACCTCACAAAGGACGCCGAGAGGTTCGAATGGGCCAAGGAACAGCAGCAGGCATTCGACGAGCTAAAGCGACGACTCCAGACGCCTCCGGTTCTTGGACATTTCGATCAGGATGCGGACACCGAGATTCACACTGACGCAAGTAACGCAGGACTTGGCGCGGTACTAGTTCAAGTACAAGAAGGCACCGAACGAGTCATCGCCTACGCAAGTCGGACACTGTCCAAGGCAGAGAGAAATTACTCCACGACTGAGAAAGAATGCCTTGCGGTCGTCTGGGCAATCACGAAGTTTCGTCCGTACTTGTACGGAAGCCCGTTCCGCGTAGTCACGGACCACCACTCGCTCTGCTGGCTTGCGAACCTCAAGGACCCGTCAGGACGCCTCGCTCGATGGAGCCTCCGGCTACAAGAGTTCAACATGACTGTGGTTTACAAGTCAGGACACAAGCACAGCGACGCTGACTGCCTGTCCAGGGCCCCTGTCGAAACACCTTCCGGCAGCAGCGACGACGATGATGACGAGTGCTTTCTAGGGGCAGTGAACACCGATGACATGGCACGACGTCAACGAGACGATCCGGAGCTGCGAGCCATAATCGAGCACCTGGAAGGGCGCGGCGGTACCGTACCCCGTGTTTTCTCACGAGTCGTGCCGACCTTCACCATTCGGCAAGGTGTACTCTACAAAGAGAACTTCGGGAACAACAACTCGCCATGGCTGCTGGTAATACCGACCGACCTTCGAGGGGAGATCTTTCAAGCATGTCACGACGACCCGACGTCCGGACACCTTGGATACAGCCGGACACTGGCCCGTATTCGTGAAAAGTATTACTGGCCCAAGCTCCCCAAGACCGTCCACCTGTACACACGATCATGCCACGAGTGCCAGCGACGCAAGAAACCTTCGACGAGGCCGGCCGGACTCCTGCAGCCTATTTCTCCTCCAACTGCACCCTTCCAGCAGATCGGAATGGATCTACTTGGTCCTTTTCCGCCTTCGACGTCGGGGAACCGCTGGATCATCGTCGCCACAGATTATCTCACGCGGTACGCCGAAACGAAAGCTCTTCCTTCGGGGACTGCTGTGGAAGTTGCCAAGTTTTTCATTGAGTCCATCGTCCTCCGGCACGGCGCTCCAGAAGTTCTGATTACAGATCGCGGATCATCGTTCATGGCACAACTGACCCAAGAAATCCTCCGACTCAGTCACACCAGCCATCGTCGTACAACTGCGTACCACCCGCAGACCAACGGGCTGACGGAGCGACTCAACAAGACAATCGCCGATACGATCTCTATGTACGTCGACGTAGAGCACAAGACGTGGGACGAGGTGCTGCCCTACGTCACGTTCGCCTACAATACGGCGGTTCAAGAGACCACTGGATTCACCCCTTTCCAGCTGGTACATGGTCGGAAGGTAACGACCATGCTGGACGCCATGCTGCCCCATGAGCCATCTGACAACGAGAGCGACGACGCCCAGGCGGTTGCTCAACGCGCCGAAGAAGTTCGCCAGCTCGCCCGACTCCTGATTCAAGACCAGCAACGCGTCGACGCCGGCCGCTACAACCTTCGTCGCAGGGACGTCCACTTCCAGCCCGGAGATAGGGTGTGGGTATGGACGCCCATCCGTCGCCGCGGCCTCAGTGAGAAATTGCTGAAACGATACTTTGGACCCTACAAAGTGCTTCGTCGCCTCGGTGATCTTAACTACGAAGTCCTCCCCGACGGAACGCGCCCATCTGCAAGACGTCAGCCGCGACCCGAGGTGGTGCACGTCGTCCGGCTGAAGCCGTATTACGAACGATAGAACTTTCCACTCTCGGCGACGGGTGAACTGTGAACTGCGGCTCGCGATTCTGCTGCCTTTTTGTTTTGGATTTGTTTTTGTTTGTTGTTTTTCGTTTTGTGCTGCATTGGGACGATGCACTTTTTAAAGGGGGGATAATGCCGCGCGCAGGGTCACGGACTTGTAGAAAGTTCTCGTTCACTCTTGCTGCGGACATAACTATCGTTCATCCCTGCTTTTGTTGTTCTAGAAAGTGCTTGTTCATTCTCGCCCCGAGCGCGCTACGCTCGAACCTTCTCCGCCGAATCTTCGAGATACTGACTCACTCTAGATAAGAGGCCGCCCGCGATCTTGTCGAGTCAGTCTCGCCCCAGCGCTCGATTCTGCTGACACGCCGACTTCGACGCCCGCGACGCTCTGCTTTCTTCTGTTTCCTTCTTTATTTTTGGCACAAGTTCGCCACATTAAACGTTTATTTATTTCTGTTTATTTCTTGTTTATTGGTCACGACTCACCACCCGTGACAATATATTAGTGTTACAGCGTACCGGCAGTCGCTTGGAGCATTGGAAAAGGGCCCAATAATGTCAGCTCCCACTTTTTCCCAGGGAGCAGACAGAAAGGCAAGTGGATGTGGAGGAGGTACGACGGATTTTGCAGACATGTAAACTACTTGACAAACACCGCAGGACCTAGCAGCAGTTTCAATCTGTCTGTCCATTCCAGGCTACCAATACGTGTCACGAACCCGCTGCTTTGTTCTTGTTATTCCAGGGTGAGTTTCGTGTGCTAGTTCCGCAATCTTCGCAGTAAGAACGGTAAGAACAACAACCGTATCTCCCCGAAACAGCAGGTCTCCACTAAGGGAATGTTCTTATATTACTTGGTAAAAGGGTGCAAGGTCAAGATGCAGCTCCTTCCTTGGTGGTCAGGTGCCGGTAGTCAAACCAATCACTTGTTGCAGACGGTTGGTTGTCCTGCCGAGTCTCTTCGGCTAACTCTCGTTGCGATACGCGCAAAAAAATGGCACAGACAACCTCGTCTTCCTGGGTTTCCCCGGGCGCATCAAGAGACATACGCAAAAGAGAATCTGCCACAAACCCTGGCGAACCTGAAAAGTCCATCGTGGGTTAGGAACGCCGTCAGGTCTCGGCTTTCCGGGCACAAAAGGACCTAACGGTACGCGCTCGATAGATCCAGGCGAGAGAAGTACTTATCTCCGACCAGTGCTGTAGCAGTTCCTCAGTGTGAGGCAATGGAAAGCTGTCAATTATGATGGCCTTGTTTACATCTCTCAAATCGACATATAGTCGAACTTTCCCTTTTTTTTCACCACCACGTTCGGCGAGACCCACTCGGACGCATCAATTCTCTCAATGACGCCTGCCTGTAGACGTCGCTAGAGCTCTTCGGAGACTTCGTCCCTGACAGAAAAATGAAGTCTTCGCAGCTTGTCATAAAGGAGCTGAACTCCTTGACGCCTCTTCACCTTGTGAGCGAACCCCTTCGCGGTCCCGAGGGTTCCGTTAAAAAGGTGCGCGAAGTCATCTACCAAGTTTCGAGGGAGTCTAGATGGTACGCGCGTGGTGCTGAAACATTTCTACGCGCTACCATTGATCTCAAGGGATAAACAAGCGACTGTGTCGATGCCGAGTATTTCCATACCGTTCGAAACAACGTAGAAGAGTACAGAAGCCTTGTGCCCCTTGTAACCGACAGCAGCAACAAAGTAGCCTGCTAAAGCGATTTTCTGCTGCGAAAAATTGAATAAACTTGCGGACGTACCTTGCAGCTGGTAAGCAGAACTGAAGTTTCTCTTGTACGTAACTTCCGACATTATGAAAACTGCTGACCCTGTGCCAACCAAGAGTGATAGGGGTGTTCCTTCGACCTCAACTGGAATATAGATACCGCTTTTCGGTTAATCGTGCACGCGAAGAATATTAAGAACGACCTCATCAGGAGAGCCATTCAAGCATGCAACTTCTCTGACAGTATCCCTTTTGCTAGTATGACTGGCGGTACTCTTGCAGACAGCACGAGGATGTCCGACTTTTTCGTATTCAGCACACTTTTTCCCTTTTGCTTTGCATGTTGCAGAATTCGCAAGATGTCCCGACGACCCGTAGTGGTAACATTTCTTCGAAGTGGAGGACGGAGGTTCTCCCCGTGTACGTTGTGCTCGCTCGTCGTTCGGAGGCGTAACGTCCACCTTCTGCACCGATGAAGACGATACGAATTCTTTGAAGTACCGGACCGCTTCCTTGACCTGCCGGCCAATGGACAACGCCCGGTCCAGGGTTAGGCTACTTCCTTCCAGTGTAGTAGACGCTCTCGTAACTGCTGGCTGGCAGTCTTCGCCACCAGCTGATCTCGGATGAACTCGTCCGTTATAAGTCCGAACTCACAGTCCGCCGACAGGTCTCGCAGCTCGGCAACGAATGCTTCGACAGATTCCCCCGGTAGCTGCGCTCGCTGCCTGAACCGGTGTCGTGCAACGACCATGTTCAAAGTTGCCGCGAAGTAGGCCTCCAGGGCCGCCAGAGCGACATCACACTCGTCCGGCGCAGTCAGTGTCTTCGTTCCGGAAGTTGGTTTCTTCAGTGGTACCAGAGGACGCGTCTCTGGAAGTGTGTAGAAGACTCTCTGTCCCTCAACACCGAGGCAATGTAGAAGTAGGGCCTTCCGCCGAGCAGGTCCATGGGCGTCGCCCCCCGAAGCCAGCGGGTAATTTTGGAACACCCGCCGCCACTGTTTCCACGGGATAGCAGGTCTCCCAAGAGCGGGAAGGAATGGAGGCGGCACCGCTAGGCTCATGCTTGTCGGTACATCACTCGCGGCCAATCTGTTGTATGCTGCCATGGCAGCTGAAGTCGACCGCCCTGCTCCAGTACCTTTATTGCATCCTCTTCTTCAGACTACAAATGCGGCAATAGCGCCGCCACAACAAATTCTATCCTCAAGATATCGCAACTTGTTATCAAGATCCGGTAGTTGTGATAAACTGGAATCAATAACAGCAAGGCATGCCTCGAGACCATCAAAGTTGTTTTGCAGAGATGCCTGATCACATTTTATTTGGGTAATGTCGGCAGCGATTTTAGCTTGCCCTTCCAGGATTTGTTAAAGAAAAGTCTGACTATCATCATCAGGGCTGGGGTTCGTCTAAACATCGTTTCTACGAATGAGCAGGGTTAAACAAACTCTAAGCCAATCAAACAAGGAAGAACAAGGTGTACCAATACGCAGGAGGCAAGGTAGCAGCAACAAAAATCAATCGTCGGACCTAAGAGAATAAGGTTCATTAATTAACCCTACCTGCAGAGCGAACAAAAAGAAACTGATCGGCCTGTTTATCATGCTGCCACCAAGCCCACTGAAGACAAACGCCCACAGCGGTGGTCTTGAAGTATCGGTGCCGGAAGTTGGTGTCGACAGTGTTGACTCGAAGGTTCCAATCAGATGATCGGGCGAAGGCACGTGGTCACAGTGATCAGCACATGGTGAAAAGTCAGTGACGGGGCACGAGGATTCTGCGGCGTCAGCGCGAATCTCGCCGCAAATCAACAGCAAGGATCGCTGCACTGCCACTGGTCACAGCAAGTACCGACGACTGGACGATCTGCAGAGCAAAGAAACTCGGTGGCCTGTTTTTGTAGTCTTTGTAGGTGGGCGAGACATGGTAGCAAAAAATATTTATTGCTATATCGCAGAACAGAGCGAGAATAAACCAAGGAACAGGCGCGCACGTTTTTTTTTTCTTTTTCTTTTTTTGATGCTGGCTGTATTACGTCACAACCAGCCTTTACAGGTAGCGTTATCGTGAACCGGCGGTGCTTGCCAATATCTCTTTATACAACATCTCCTCCCTTTTTAAACGTCAGTTACACAATACTAGAATGGGAAATAACGGTCCCGTAGTCTTCGGGTTCTTGTAGGGTATCTGGGGGCAGGCGCTGGCGCAGCAGTGGCTGCTGCTGCTTGTAGGCTGCCTGGACTGACTGGAGGCGGAGCCTCGAAGAATAGGAGTTGTTCGGGGACTACTCCTTGCTTGAGCGGGACTGGTGGGAGTCTGCGTAGAAGAGTACTCCCAGTAGGGGCCCTCTGCATGTCTTTTCTGGTGGACGTCGGGAGGTAATGCACAGCAGTTGATCTTGGTGTCGATGTCATACTCAACGTTATTAGATTAGCTCAGTTACGGAACTGCTCATAGGCACCGCATGCACAAACAGTACCCCCCCCCCCCCCCCTCACTCACCACGACTCGCCAAGCGTCGCTCGACTCACCGCTAGACGGCTGCTTTGGTAACTAATCAGGAGACGTACGTTTCGAACGTTACTAGAAACGTAAAAACCAACGGAAAAAAACTCTTTTTGTAGGAACTTTTATTGGAGTTTAGTACAAAATAGGGGGCGCGTGATGTTTTCTAAAATCTTTAGATTGCAAGGTTTTGCAGTACAATTAATATTGTTTTCATACAACCATGACTCAGCGGCCATTTCAGGTAGCACGTCCCGACCTAGGCTCATCTTAACTTCGGGGCAATTTCGCGGAGCGCCCGCTGGGGACACGAGGGTGGCATCCCTGTGACCTCTATCTCTTTCGGCTCCGAAATGGTCGATTGAAGCCAAAATAGGTGTTACGTGCAGTTCCTTGAGTGACCGCTGCGGAATAAATGGCGGCGTTGTGATCGCCATTTGGCGCTTCAGCCGGGCTCTTGGAAACGAATAGTTATGAAAATACAATGTAGATGGCACTTCGATCGACGCTTGGCGGATTGGGGTGAGTGAGGGGGGTACCCTCCTCCGCGAGAGTTCCACAACTGAGGTAATCTAATAACGTTGGTCATCATACTGCAGGGCCACGTGACGTCTGCACCTTTTCGGCATAAGCGACAGATCCTTTGTGCTGCACCACGATGCCCGGAACCCATCTCGGAAGTCCCCTGTAATTGCGAACCAGAACAGCATCTCCCACCGCAATGGTGCGGCGAGTGGAAGGACGCATGCAGCACAGCAGGAATTGTTTATTCTGGACTCGCTCTTCCACAGCCGGTTTGAAAATCTCCAGTTTCGAGCGCAGGCGTCGACCCAACATAAAGTTGGCTGGAGCCTCTTTTGTTATAGCATGGGGTGTGTTCCTGTAAGTCAGGAGGAACTTCTGGAGCGTTTCCGCCAGGTTTCCAGAACTGGCGCCTTTTCTCAGCGCTTTCTTTAGTGACTGAGCAACGCGTTCAGCTAGCCCGTTAGAGCTGGGGTGGTAAGGGGTTGTGGTGACATGTCGTGCGCCCACTTCTCAAACAAAGGTTTTGGACTGAGTGGAGGTGAGCTGTGGACCATTATACGAGACAATAGTGTCGGGATGCCCAAATCTCGCAAATGTATTACGGAGACATGCAATGATGTCTTGCTAGTCGTGAATTTTATTGCACAAACGTCTGGCCATTTAGAATGACCATCAACGACAGGGAGGAACATCCGTGGACGATAGGGTCCGGCAAAATCAATGTGTACACGTTTACACAGAGCGGTCGGCCAAGACTACGGATGCAACGGAGCATTATTAGGAGCACTGCGCTGCCCTTGACATGTTTTACATTGTTTTACTTGGGCTTCGAGGTCGGAGTCGATAGAAGGCCATCAAACATAACTTCGGGCAAGCTCTTTCATTCCCGCCAGACCAGGATTTCCGTCGTGGAGCTCTTGAAGAACGAAGGGTCACAGCTTAGGGGGTACGACAACACGCATGCCGCAGAGGATGCATCCCTGATGCATAGTCAGCTGGGGCCGCCGGGCGAAGAACGGTTTGAGTCGCAGATCCTGCACATGATTCGGCCAACCCGTGCTCGTGAGCTATGCAACCTTGGAGAGATGTGGATCTCGTGCGGTTGCACGTGCGATGTCCTTGCTTGTAACAGGCATCACTTCTAGACATAAGGAATAGAAAGTTTCGTCAGCTTCGTCCTACTCAACCTCATGCAGGGGTAACCGCGAAAAACAGTCCACCTCTACATTTCCACCTGTAGGGTTGAATTTCAAGGAATATGTGTATGCCGACAACGTCACGGCCCAACGCTGAACTGCTACTATCGTTGGGATACCAGTCTTTGGTCCCAAGATCGTCTGCAAGGATTTGTGATCTGTTATCAGCGTGAAAGTGCAGCCGTACAGGCAGCAGTGAACCTTTTTAAAGGCCGAAAATAAGCACGAGGGCTTCGTTTTCTAGCTGCCTATTTTTGTTCTGAATCTGACAACGTTCTGGACGCGTAGGCGACCGGGCGCGTCGTGCCATGAGAGAAAATGTGCGACAGCACGGCACCTACCCCGTACTGTGACAGGTCACACGCTAGTTGCAGCGGAATCTTCGAATCGCAGCGGGCAAGGACTTCCGTGGACGCCAAGGCGCTCTTGATGGCGTCGAAGGCGTTCTAGCAGGCCCGAGTCCACGGCCAGGCCCAGTCTCCACGCAGCAGTCTGTACAAGGGGTGTGCCATTGTTGCTAGCCGTGGGAGAAATTTGCCATAGTAGTAGATAGCTCCGGGCAGTGAACGTAGCTGCTGTTTGTTGGTGGGTGCGGGTGCAGCTCTGATGGCGTCAGTCTTCTCCGTCGTGGCGTGGATAGAACATCATCATGCCACCAAGCCCACTGTCATCATGCTGTCATCAAGCCCAGGCCCTCAGTACCCAACATGGTGGCGACAAAATTAGAGGCTGGCGGTCATGTGGAGAGTCTCGGGCATTCATCCAACCCTACCCCAAGCCCAATATAACTTTTCGCTATCTGGATTATGAACGAGGAAGTTTAACTGGGATTGTTAATGGAAACCTGTAATCTAGATTGCAGACAAATTAATACTTTCTAAAAGTTTGAAATCTAGATAAAATCCAATAAGATTCACAATTCCATAATCCGGATAGCGAAATTTATATTGGGTTTTGGGGTAGAGTTAACCACGATACCTGACCGCTATTCCATAACTCATATTCATAATTTTGGCGGTTTGGTTCAGGGCGAGACGATCTTCAGTACTGCCCATTCTGTTAAGCTTATCGTCACATTCCGAACGAACCCGAAGACGACTCTAAAGCTGTGATCACCGCTGTCTCTGAATTGTTCGAGTTTCAGGGGTGTCTTTCGACCTCTGTAAAGCATTATGTACAGAAGTTTGTAAACTAAGACACGGATAGACTGTACTTCTGCTTTGCCTATCTCGATGCTATTGTGGTCTCCAAATACAATATCACCTTTTTTATTCTTATACCGCATGGCGCACAGGCGTAATAAAAAAATACACTATCTATAAGCCTGTCAGTCACCTCGACGCTCTTCATCCAACATGCAGGGTACTACCTCGGGGCAAGAGGTTGGATTATCTCGGACATTAAAAAATGCTTGCGGTATCAGACCCCTATATCACGTGGCGGATATTATAACTTTTTCACAATTACCCGCAACTACAAATATTCGAGAGTTTCTGGGTCTCACCCTTATCGCTTTCTTTTCAAGTACACCCTTACCTCCCAATCGCTGTCCGATTTGCTTTCCAACCTAAACCCGAAGAAAACACCGCTAGAATAAACGCCGGAAGCTGATTGCGTGCTTACAATTTTCAAAGGAACAATGCATGACTCGCCATGTTAATGCATCCCAGCGTTTGACTTTTTTTTTTCAATGTCACCGCGATTCTGGGTATATGTGATCACAGCGCCACTGTGGGTCATTTGTTACTGAATGAAACAAAAGAGTTTCCAATATTTCCACGAAAAGTCATGTTGTACAGGCAAGGTGATTACGAAAGCATTTCCGGGACACTTTCGGAATATCTTCCCACCTCTCTTAACTGAGCTAAATTGGTGTAAGGGCAAGTAAAGCTCAATTTTATGGTAGATTTAGTGGGGAAACTAAAGGTGTTAAGGTCACATCAATTTCTTGCCAAATTTAGCGGGGGCATTGAATTGGTGTATAGCTCATATGACGTCATATCACGTAATATTAATTTACTGCTAACTCTAGTTGGAAAAGTGAATTGATGTATAGGTTACGTCACGTTGTGTCAAGTTTCCCACTAAATTTAGCGTGGAAACTGAATTGGTGTAATGATCAGGTGACATCCGGTAATGTGACATTAATTTCGGCGCCGACTTTGGTGGGGAAACTAGACTTGTGTACAGGTTTCGTGACGTCAGTTCACGCGAAATCAATAGAAGTCACGTGACCTAACCACCAATCGAGTTCCCCCCCCCCCTAAATTTAACGGAAAGTGCAAGGACGGATGGACGGAGAGACGGACGGACGGACAATATTTTGGTATTGGGGTTTCCGTTAAAAAGCAGATCTTGTTTTACAAAATTATCGAACTGGCAGCGTCTCACATACCATCCACAGTCCTCAAGGGAAACAAAAAGCAAACCATGCATGAATAAAATGTAAAACGCCGGGCGTATAAGAGACGTCGATCAAGTTAGTCTGACGCTACAAAACCACTGAATCCTGAGAAAGCAGCAGCATTGCCTTCCTTGCCTGCTAGCGGGAAACAAACATATATTTACTAACACACAGACAATGAAAACCTCGGAAGGCGATTGGCTGACTGGTGTTTCTTGCTATGACAATTCCCCATTTCGGTCTTTTGAAATCGTCCAAGCTTGGAAAGGGTTGTCACTAGCCGTGCCAAGATGACTATGGAGCCTCACCGTCCTGGAAACGTTCCTTGCCAATATAAGCGTCTTTGGCGCTGTATATGCAATCTACTCATTATTCTTGTCTATCTCCACAAATATGTCACAAATATATCATTCTTGCGTATTAACGACAGAGAATGTTTTTGAATGCCACTAAGCGCCACATGCGGTGACGGAGTGAATATGTGCACTTGTTTCGCAAGTCTGTAGATAACAAAATCTCGCTATTCAAGAAATATCTTTATACAGCAATCTTTCACCGCAAATCGGGATAGGGTCACCAGGTCAAGAAAAAACTGCTTATTCCATGGAACAAAATGGCGACCATATTGGGACCTTAAGGATCTTCTGAAACATCAATCTAGAGCAAGTGCGAACTAAGCGAATGGCTCGTCGGACAGAGGCTACTCGACTTATCAACGAGGTCTGTGCTATCCTTGCGAATACCAAACGCAAACTGAGTCAACTGACAACTCTTTCACAGCACATAGATTATAGATCACTATCGACGAATTGAAAGCCCTATATCAAGAGTTTAAAGCCTTCATAAGCGATAATCACCTCGCGCAAGAGGATGAAGCAGTCATGACGCATGAAGACAATTTAGCACAAAAATTAGCAATGCTAATTCACCGTATCGAAATACTACGAAACCCACTAACATAGGTGGTCGAAACAACCAGGCCGCATGCGTTTTCTTTAGCCAACACTGAGAACGCGAGAGCAAAACTGCACAAGTTGGAGATGTTGAAATTTGACGGCAACACCTCTCTGTGGCAATCCTTCTGAGACATGTCTCAAAACACGAATGACCAACATCCTCAACTGAGCCAAGCAAACAAGATTCATTGAACTTTTCTCACGCGTCCTGCGGCTAGGGCCATCGGTGGCATTCACAGACCGAACTCCGGTTACTCGGATGTGCAGAAAATCTGTTGAAGGCGATTTGGATATAAGAAGCTTACTGAACAACATTTTCTTGCAAAGCTTCGAACATTACCAAAGGTTCAATCTTCAATTGACGTAGGCCCTAAAGAAAGATGCTGTACACAGTTAAGCTGCATGTTTGTGGGTTAAAAAATGTCGGAGTTCAAGCCATGTCCTTCCTACTCTGCGACAATGAACGAGATTTTGCTGAAGGTTCTACTAATAGACGTCGTCAGCAAATATCATCGGCAAAATCTATCAGAGGACCAATGAGCCACGGATATAGCAGGAAGATCTCGATACGCTATTGACATTTCTCCAGTTTGAAGTGGAATGTGGGGAACGAAGTGTATTAAGCACCAACAAGAAAACTCCCGAACCCATTAAGCAGACATAAGTTTGATTCTAGCAGACCGAGTGCAAGCAGTTCTGCAACAGTTCTACAAAGCCGCACAAATTCATCACACGACTGCTTCCTTTGCCACTCCTGAAGGCAGGCGTCGGGAGAATGCGACTTGGACGGTACACTGGAGATGAAAAATAAACTTTCCCATGATATGAGGTTTTCAAATGCACGATGAAGGAACATAGAGCACGAAACAGCAGGAGAAATCTCGTCTGCAGTCAATGCAAAGAAAAGCACGCTACATTTATATGAGATAACCAGACTCGCCAACGAAGGAAGGAGACGATCTAAAACAACGAAACCAAGACACCCCATGCTATAAAGCCCATGGCGACAAAGTAGCCACATATTCTACTTCACACCTTTTGAGGATGGACCGCTGGCAGAATGGGGTACAACCATTTACGAGGGGTGATGGACGGAGGGAGCCAATGAACTTTTATTCCATAAGATATTTCCCAAAAACACCAACTGGGCGTTTTGGGAGAAGTCCGTATCAACACCTTCGGATCTGAGAAACCCACAAAATAAATGTGAAAACTAATAGAAGTAATGTTAGAAAGCCAGTATCACCGGAGAAAGAATTCGTTTTCGAAGCCCTAGTGTTTTCGAATATCTGTAGCCCGATTGATGAGCTTCCCTTAGAACATCCACAAGAGGCGCGCGAAATCAGTTTCTTCATTGGTGCTGATCAACTCTAAAAAACTGCGGAAGGGAAAAATATCCAGAGTGAAAGTCACATTACATCATCAGGTCACGTCGATTGCTTGCCAAATTTAGCGGGGGCATTGAATTAGTGTAGAGCTCATATGACGTCATATCACGCAATATTAATTTACTGCTAACTCTAGTTGGAAAAGTGAATTGATGAATAGGTTACGTCACGTTGTGTCAAGTTTCCCACTAAATTTAGCGTGGAAACTGAGTTGATGTAAGGGTCAAGTGACATCCGGTCATATGACATACATTTCGCCGCCGACTTTGGTGGGGAAACTAGACTTGTGTACAGGTTACGCGACGTCAGTTCACGCGACATCAATTGAGGTCACGTGACCTAACCACCAATCGAGTTCCCCCACTAAATTTAACGGAAAGTGCAAGGACGGATGGACGGAGGGATGAATGGAAGGACGGAGGGACGGACGGACGGACAATATTTTGGGATTGGGGGCTCCATTAAAAAGCATATCTTGTTTTACAAAATTAACAAACTGGCAGCGTCTCACATACCATCCACATACCATCCGGTTGTAAATACTTTACTTGGTTGTACAGGTCCCGGACCGACGGACGACAACTGCTCACCAGTGAAACAAAACAAAGTTATGACTTGATTATCTTATACGTACTGTTCTAAGTTTTATATTCTGCAGATGTTCTCACAGAAAGCGAAACGAGTGATTTGTCATCATTATGAAACTTGTAACACATTAAAAAACCAGATAAGAAAAAGACATGCAGTTACATGAAAAATTATATCAGGAATTTGAAGGGTCGATTCACTGGGAGAAGAGAAGGTACAAGGTCCCGCTTCGCTGGAAGCCCGACAAAGGAACCCAACTGGGGGACAATAAGGACCCGGGAACAACGAGGTTAGACGGTTTGTTATGAAAACTCGGGAGAGACGAAGACATGCAGGCAAACTATGGCACAGTGATTTGGCAATCTCCGAAAGACAAACCTGCTGAAGTGGTTACAAATTCTAACGAAAAAAACAAAGCTACTGTACTACATGCCGCGCCACGCTTTAGTTGGTAACCACTTCGTTCACTACCAAAATAAAAATAGTCTTGGACGCTTCTTCTCACAAAAAGGGAAGTGAGAGTTTAAATCAGTTTCTTCAAACTGGACCAAAGGCACCTGATGAGCGATTGAAGACTCTTCTGAGTTTCCGAACCAGTAAACTAGCAATGGCTACAGATTTCCAAAAGGCATTTTTACAATTATATGTAGCAGAAACGATCGAAATGTACTGTTTTTAAGATTGAAAGGAACGCCGGTAATAACCACGACGAAGCACGACAATCCAAACCAGAACCATCTTTATGGCGTCCAGCTCGTTCTGAGAGCTTAAAAAACGATAAGGTCTCATGCACGAGACAAACGCGGCCCATGTCACGAGCTTGATGTCAAATCTCCTCGCGCTACTAGCTCATGCCCTTGGTTCTCGCGCTACAACAATCTTCCCCCCCTTGAAGCGCGACGTGCTGATCACTTTCTAAAATCTGAATGTTGTAACCAGTCGGGTGGATGACGCACACACGCACTTCGTCGTAACTCAACGTCCGGCTGGCCTTGACTTTCAGCTGACGGTGACGAGCTTGCAGGCGGCGTCGCATCAGGCGGAGACGTCACCGAATCAGTCCTCGAAGGTGTTGCACATGTCGTGATATCGAACATCCGTTCGTTGTCTAGGTCATGTGTTCTCGTCGTCACAGGCGGCTGCTCGTGCTGTTGAGTCGGGTCCGATTGATCGTGTCGCGGAAGCAAGGATGAAGCTTCATCTGCCAGGTCGCTAAACTCGTGGAACAAAACATTCTTTGCTTTCTGACGTAGGGGGGCAGTGACCAAAGAACGCCGCAAAGTTTCCTCCTCCCTGCGCGCGCTCAACTTCGCAACTTTTGACAAAAAAATCCCCCGCGATCCCTAGGCGGCGCACGAAGGCACGAGACAACGTGCGAATACCTCATCGTCTGCTACAATGAGGTATTCGCACAGCGGAGCCGAAAGAAAAAGTAGATTTTCTGCTCGAAATCGCGTCCCGCGGGCTAAAAACTCAAACGCGAGCTTCAATAGTAAGCGTCTGATATTTTACGAAGGGAGGAATCGTCGACCCGTGCTTTATTTGCAAAATTTGAGTCGCTAAGTTTCCGTAAAGACGCTGAAACCTACCAGTGTGTAATAAAAGGATGAGGACAAACACAGAGGCCGCGAGATCTCACATCATCCGTGTGCGGGTGAAAAGTGGAACATTTGTCGACAAAGCTCCCAGAGCAGAAACCTGTGACGCATTCACTCAGGGTCCGGGAAAGCTAAGCATGGAAACGTTGCCCGAGGCTTGAGCAAAGTCATATTTGAACGACAGCTATCTTGCCCCATCGTATTCTGTCTAAGAAAGCTCTCGTTCTCAACGCCCTCACCAGGGAAATAAAAAGTCTCACGAAACGTATTGCTAGATATTGTCACGGGTAGTGACCAAAAATAACAAATAAACAGGAAGAAATAAACGTTCAATGTGGCGAACTTGTGCCAAAGATAAAAGAGTACAAAACATAATAATAGAGCGTCGCGGGCGTCGAAGTCGGCGTGGCAGCAGAGTCGAACGCTGGGGCGAGACTGAATCCTGCTTGCCAGGCGGAGCCGCTTTTCTACACGCGTTGGCTTCTGGAGCGTTCGATGTAGAAGGGTCGACACGGAGAACATTCTAACCTCGAATCAGCTAGACGGTTCTCGAATTCACTAGAACATCACATTACAGTGTAAACAAAAATGCGTAGCCGCGGCCAGGAATCGAACCCTGGCCCTTCGCGTGGGAGGTAAGCGCGATAACCGTTGTGCTACGGCCGCGGTGCCTACCTGGCGCGCGGCATTACTCCCCCCTTTAAAAAGTGCATCGCCTCGATGCAACACAAAACAAAGCATATAAAGAGAACGGCAAACTAAAGAGTCATTTGAAACACATAAGATCCACAGTCCTATCGAGCGTAGTAAGGCTTCAGGCGCACAACGTGGACGACTTCAGGTCGTGGTGGGCGGCGTGATGATGTTCTTGTTCCGTCAGGCAACACCTCGTAGTTCAGCTCGCCGAGGCGACGAAGCACCTTGTATGGTCCAAAGTACCGTTTCAGCAGTTTCTCACTGAGGCCACGGCGACGGATGGGCGTCCACACCCACACTCTGTCTCCGGGCTGGAAGTGAACGTCCCTGCGACGAAGGTTGTAGCGGCCCGCGTCGACGCGTTGCTGGTCTTGAATCATGAGTCGGGCGAGCTGGCGGGCTTCTTCGGCGCGTTGAGCAACCGCCTGGGCGTCGTCGCTCTCATTTACAGATGGCTCATGGGGCAGCATTGCGTCCAGCATGGTCGTGACCTTCCGACCATGTACCAGCTGGAAAGGGGTGAATCCAGTGGTCTCCTGAACCGCCGTATTGTAGGCGAACGTGACGTAGGGCAACATCTCGTCCCACGTCTTGTGTTCTACGTCGACGTACATAGAGATCATATCGGCGATTGTCTTGTTGAGTCGCTCGGTCAGCCCGTTGGTCTGTGGGTGGTATGCAGTGGTTCGACGATGGCCGGTGCCACTGAGACGAAGGATCTCTTGCGTCAGCTGGGCCATGAACGAAGATCCACGGTCTGTGATGAGGACTTCAGGGGCGCCATGCCGGAGGACAATGGACTCAATGAAAAACTTGGCGACTTCAACAGCCGTGCCTGCTGGAAGGGCTTTCGTCTCGGCGTACCGTGTGAGATAATCGGTGGCGACGATAATCCAGCGGTTTCCCGATGTTGACGATGGGAAAGGGCCAAGTACATCCATTCCGATCTGCTGGAACGGCATAGACGGGGGAGAAATCGGATGCAGAAGTCCTGACGGCTTCGTTGGCGGTTTCTTGCGTCGCTGACACTCGTGGCATGATCGAATGTATAGGTGAACGGTCTTCGGTAGCCTCGGCCAGTAGTACTTTTCTCGAATCCTGGCGAGCGTCCTGCTGTAGCCAAGGTGTCCAGCCGTTGGGTCGTCATGGCATCCTTGGAATATTTCGTCTCGAAGGCTTGCAGGAACAACCAACAGCCATGCTGTGTTGTTGTTGATGAAGTTCTCCTTGTACAGCACCCCTCGCCGCATGGAAAATGTATGCAGGATTCTCAAGAAAGCACGGGGAACCGAACTCGCTTGTCCCTCTAAGTGATCGATGAGCGCTTGCAGTTCAGGGTCGTCTCGTTGGAGTGCTGCCATGTCGCTGACGTCCAAAGCGCCGAGGAAACACTCATCGTCGTCGTCTTCGATACAGGCAGGACCAGCCTCGACAGGAGCTCTCGACAGGCAGTCGGCGTCATGATGCTTCCGGCCGGACTTGTACACAACGGTCATGTCGAACTCCTGCAGTCGTAGGCTCCACCGGGCGAGGCGTCCGGAGGGGTCTTTCAGATTCGCGAGCCAGCAGAGCGAGTGGTGGTCCGTGACCTCGCGAAAGGGCTTCCATACAGATATGGGCGAAACTTTGTTATTGCCCAGACGACAGCAAGGCACTCCTTTTCAGTTGTAGAGTAGTTCCTCTCCGCCTTAGACAGCGTCCGACTCGCGTATGCGATGACTCGCTCTGCCCCGTCCTGCCTTTGAACTAGCACTGCGCCAAGTCCGGTGTTACTGGCGTCCGTGTGGATCTCTGCATCAGCGAACTGGTCGAAATGGCCAAGAATCGGGGGCGTCTGGAGTCTTCGTTTCAGCTCATCGAATGACTGCTGGTGTTCGTCTGTCCATTCGAACTTTACGGCGTCCTTCGTGAGGTGCGTCAGCGGTGCGGACAGCTTGGCGAAGTCCCGAACAAATCGTCTGTAGTAGGCACAAAGTCCGAGGAATCTTCTCACGGCCTTCTTGTCAGACGGCGGCGTAAGTGCAGCCACGGCGCGGGTCTTCTCAGGGTCAGGGAGAACACCTTTGTTGCTCACGACGTGGCCAAGGAACTTAAGTTCACCATAGGCGAATCGACACTTTGTTGGCTTGAGTGACAGGCCGGCGGTCTTGATGGCTTGAAGCACGGATCGAAGTCATCTCAGGTGTTCGTCGAAATCTCGTGAGAATACCACGACATCGTCCAGGTAGACGAGGCAGCTTTGCCATTTCAGACCTGCCAGCACGGTGTCCATGACACGCTGGAAGGTGGCTGGCGCAGTACAAAGCCCGAACGGCATCACTTTAAATTCGTACAGTTCGTCGGGAGTGACGAAGGCAGTTTTCTCCCGGTCGCGTTCGTCGACTTCAATCTGCCAGTAGCCACTCTTCAGATCCATCGACGAAAAATATCGGGAGTGGCGCAGTAGGTCTAACGTATCGTCGATGCGGGGGAGCGGATAGACGTCCTTCTTCGTCACAGCGTTCAGTCGACGATAGTCTACGCAGAACCGCAGGGTTCCGTCCTTCTTCTTTACAAGGACGACTGGGGACGCCCATGGGCTTCTTGGGGGTTGAATGATGTCGTCGTCGAGCATCTCCTGGACTTGATCTTGAATCACTTTCCTTTCCTTTAAGGAGACTCGATACGGCGACTGGTGGACAGGAAGTGCGTCGTCGTCGGTAACAATGCGATGTTTCGCCATTGGTGTTTGGCGAATCTTCGATGTCGTGGCAAAACAGTCGCTGTATTCGGCAAGGAGATCAACCAGTTGCCGGCGCTTCGTAGCTGGGAGCTCGGGGTCGATGTCGAGCGGCGGCGGCGTGCTGTTCTGCTGTGACGACGAGGTTTCTACGGAGATTGCGGTGACCACGACTGGCGCCTGAAGCTCCTCAATGTGGCCCACAGTGGTACCCTTCGTTAGATGCTGCGGCTCCTCTCGGAAGTTCGTTAGAAGAACAGCTGTACGTCCTTCTTGGAGATCCGTTACGCCCCGTGCGACGCGAATTCCTTTCTCAAGGAGCTGTCGGACGTTTCCTTCCAGAAGAGCTTCACCGTGCATGGCTGCGTCGGTTATTACGGGGACAAAAACACTCGACCGCGGCGGTAAGTTCACATGGTCGGCGACAACTCGGATCGCGGTTGACGTCGTGTTGGTCTCCACCGACGGTAAAACAGGCTTTCGCAGCGTCAGCTGGTTTGCCCCGAGGTCGATGACGGCGCCATACTCGCAGAGAAAGTCCATTCCGAGGATAACGTCTCTTGAACAGTCTTGCAGGACGACGAATTTAACAGGGCACGTCTCACCGTGGATCTCGACGCGAGCAGTGCATCTCCCGACTGGTGTGATGAGGTGCCCTCCGGCGGTTCGTATTTGTGGTCCATCCCACGGCGTGGTGACTTTTCGAAGGCGGCGGGAGAGCCTCCCACTCAAGACTGAGTAGTCTGCTCCGGTGTCTACGAGCGCTGATGCGTCGTGGCCGTCGATCACGACGTTTAGGTTATTGGACACCGTTGCAGAGGCGTCGTTTCGATTTCTGGTAGCGTTTGAGTGGGGGCCCTCTGACGTTCGTGGAGGATCTTGGCGTCGGTCGTCTTCGGCAACTCCACCTCCAGGGGTTGCCGCGCCTAGTTTTCCCGGCGAGGAGTGAGGGGTGACAGGCTTTCACGTCGGGGTCGGTGCATCGGCGAAGCTGGATGTCCCGGTGACGGCGACCGGAACTCTCGGCGTGACGCAGGCTCGGGGGACTGGGGTCGTCGCAGGTACTCGTCGATCTCCCGAGGGCGTTCACCATACCGGGGTCCCGAGTCGCTTGGGTGGAATCCGCGCAGCCCGAGTCGTCGGTATGGGCATCGGTGGTACACATGGTCAGCTTCCCCGCAGTGGTAACACAGCGGGCGTCGGTCGGCCGTCCTCCAGACGTCTGTCTTCCTCGGCGCAGGTCGCTCTGGGGGAACGTGCGCCTGATCTTCCTGCCGTCGGGGGTACTGCGGCGTTGGGGCGTCTCTTCGGGGTGGCGCCGTGGCTTGGCGGGAAGCTTGCGGCGGTCGTCGGGCCATGGCGGCGTAGCTCAACGTCGGTTCCTCCGGTGCCACCCTGGTGACGGGAACCTCTGGTTGGAGCGCGCGATGCACTTCTTCTCGGACAGCCTCGGCGATGGAAATGGTTGGCGGAAGGCTGGTGGTTGGCAGCAACCTTCGCAGTTCCTCCCGGACAACCTCCCGGATAATTTCGCGGATGTCCGTACCAGGCACGTTTTCACCGCTAAGCAGCGCGGTTGCAGTGACGCTTGGCTGCCGCTGGTAGTGGGAAGCGCGCGCTTGGAGGGCGCGTTCGATGTTTGTCGCCTCGCTGACGAAGGCGTCGACGGTTGCCGGCGGGTTGCGGACGAGGCCTCCGAAGATGTCGTCCTTCACGCCCCGCATCAAAATGCGCAGCTTCTTTCCCTCGGTGGCCTGAGGATCGGCGCGGGAGCTCAGGCGGAGCACGTCTTCCACAAAGGTTGTGACGCTTTCATTGGGGCCCTGGGTCCTGGTTCGCAGTAGGTCCTCGGCTCTCTCTCGGCAGTGGTGGTTGACGAACGTAGCCTTCAGGTCGGTCTTGAAGATGTCCCACGACGTCAGAGGACTCATGGTTCTCATACCAGTGCTTGGCGGTTCCCTCAAGCGAGAAGTAGACGTTGTGCAGGCGTTGCCCGTCGGTCCAGTCATTGTGGCGGGCAACGCGTTCATACTGGTCAATCCAGTCTTCGACGTCTTCGTAGAGTTCACCGTGAAAGGGGGCAGCCGTCCGCGGTGCGACGGGCATGTAGACGAAGGGAGAAGCGGCGGGGGCTTGCGACTGGTTGGCCATCGTCGTCTTCTGCGGCTTGGGCTTGTCCAGGAGCAAACCGTACTCAGGATCCTCTCCCTTGGTACGGCGGCTGGTCCGAATTTCAGGTTCTGCGGTGAGTGGTCTTCTCACCGAGCCGGGAATCGGACTTGCACTGCGGTCCCTTGGAGGGGAACGCTGCACGGGCATGCGGTACCCCGCACCTCCACCAAAATGTCACGGGTAGTGACCAAAAATAACAAACAAACAGGAAGAAATAAACGTTTAATGTGGCGAACTTGTGCCAAAGATAAAAGAGTACAAAACATAATAATAGAGCGTCGCGGGCGTCGAAGTCGGCGTGGCAGCAGAGTCGAACGCTGGGGCGAGACTAAATCCTGCTTGCCAGGCGGAGCCGCTTTTCTACACGCGTTGGCTTCTGGAGCGTTCGATGTAGAAGGTTCGACGCGGAGAACATTCTAACCTCGAATCAGCTAGACGGTTCTCGAATTCACTAGAACATCACATTACAGTGTAAACAAAAATGCGTAGCCGTGGCCAGGAATCGAACCCTGGCCCTTCGCGTGGGAGGTAAGCGCGATAACCGTTGTGCTACGGCCGCGGTGCCTACCTGGCGCGCGGCAATATTCCAACGAACTAGATTTAAGCCGTATCCTTTCATTGGTTCGCTCATAATACCATGTTTAAAACGAAGCAAGCTCTTGCGCGTACAGTGTCATCAATTGTCTCAAGTGTATGCTGTTTTGTAGTCAGCTGGTTTCGGAAACTTACGCCGTCTGTAGATATCTCTGTCAGCCGAGTTGTTTAATTGGAAGTCACCGCAAATATAAGTTACACGTTGCAGCAACCAACGTTTATAAATAAACGATGGCAGCGACTGCACTCTCGCATTCCCACCCATCACGTCGAACAAAACGGCGCTAGTTTCGGTTTGAGGTCGGTACTTTTCTACAACATATATGGCGACAGCATCAGTCTGCACTCTGTGAATTCGGCATGTTCGTTCTGGACCGGTTCTCCGTGCAGCACTCCGCGGGTGCAATGCATTAGAACTCTCACAGTGCAAGCCTAGATCGCGGATCGGGAGCCCGTCACTGGCATCACCGGCGGCCATTGCTTGACAACAGGCATTACACGGTACTCTAAGAGATAAACGCGGAAAAGTAGGAAGCTTCTACGCGGTGCTCGAGGGCGAGTATTTTATGACGTGCTGCGATCATTATCTTGGATGCTTGGATATCAAATAGACATTCGTCCAGCGTTCAAACATCGACTAAAAAGTAAAATCGTCCGGAGCACCACCGACTTTACCGACGTCGCTTGCTTCGGTTGCTAAATAAATGACACGTTCAGCAACTGAACGGCACGCTCCGAGTTTCAGTTTGTCACGGAAGACCTCACAGCAATTCAAAGAAAAAGCTTTCACCAGAAGTACTATGTACAAGCGGTTAAAACGATGCGAATGTCCCAAATAAAGGCCTTCTAACTTATCGTTTGCTGAGCTCTGATGACTCCGAGATGACTCCACAATGGAGAGCCACATATGTGGGGCGTACAAACCAAGATCTAAAGAAAAGCATCCTGCCGTACGAGCCTGCTCATTCACAATTAGTAAAAAGGGGCATTGCTAGCACGGGTTTGGAGGCGACCCTAAAACGATCTTCCGAACATTCTGTGCAAGACAGCTTTAATTTAAAGATCTCGAGCCTGCACAAGGCAGGTTCCCCACAAAGATGCCTGACTGAGGGTGCGAAAGGATTGTTAAAAGGAAATTCAAAGGGGCAACAAATCAGTCAAGATAGAAGCCAGAAATAAGATTGGTAATTATACCGTGCTTGCATGCTATGTCCCATAATTTAAAGAAATTTTCGCAGCGTTTTAGAGTACCCGCAGTATTTTCAGCCCTGAAAAAAGTAACACGCTTGTGCCGAAGAATCAATAATCCCAGCCAGATATGAAGCATTGCAGCATAAAACACCGGACCAAATATGCTGAGTGTGCCGTCGGAGTGGTGTACAAAATACCGCTGACTTGCGGCTTTGTGTATATCGGCCAGATTACCAGACGGCAAGCCCGTCTGGTAATCTCGCTGTTCATTGCAGTCGTTGCCCGTGCTCGCCAGTTCTGTATGATATAAAGGTTCTGGCGAAATATAAAGAAAAAATATTCCGAGAAGTGCTCGGGGTGTTTGAGATTAGGGCAAAGAGAGACGAATGCGTCAGTGAACCTTCCCTTGCCCTCTCGGGGAAAGAGTTTGAATTTACCAAGGTGTCTCATCGCTTGATGTGATGAATAGGCATTTCTAGCAGCCTATATATTATGTGTTTTTTTTTATAAATAAATAAACGTCAATTGCGAGTGCGCCTCGTCTTGTTTGCTCTCCTCTTTGTCCTGTCGCTTTTTTTGTGCGTTATATTTTGAACATGAACGAACTGGCACGAATTTCCACTTTGCTTCACAATAACTCTCAGTAACCCTTGTCTCATTAAACACATCACAGTTAACGCCCTGCAGAGTCGCCCTCGACCCTCAACCACACAACATTTATTTAAACAAGATTGGTATTCTAACGCGTTTATTATTCTTGCCCACAATAGTAACTGTTATTTGCGCAAACACGATAGAAGTTTCATGATCGAGAGCAACCTACTAACGTAATAAAATTGAGTTTTCCCGTTTGTCCTACAGCATGCATTAGCTCGTGTCATGCGATGACTGCCGGTGGTACCGCTCGACCCCAGCAATACATGCCTCTATCTGCGATTCAGCCTACTGAGAGATCAAAAGGTACCAGTGCTACTATACATAAATCGTTTATTTGCATCCGTACGCCCATACCTGACGGATGTCAGGACGAGGCACAAAACCGTTCATCCGGCCAATATTGGAGCCGTTTTTCGGCTGAAATTGCCTCGACACTGGCCAAGTAACGACTTTTTGTTTCAGCGACTTGTTTGTGTAATTTATTTGTACAGTCATTTTATTGGGTCCCGGCAGGGTGTCGAACCGGAACCGAACCGAACCGAAAACCGGAACAGAACCGTTATTTTTAGCCGAACCGGAACTGAACCGAACCGAAATCTTCGCCGCCATCTTGGAACTGAACCGGAACCGAACCGAAAAAAATATAACGGTAACCGGTTCAAAACGGTTCAAGGTAATATTTTTTTTCTTCTTTGCTAGTATCACAAAATGAACATATGGCAATAAACAATTGGCGGCTGTATTTCTATCTGTTGATCGAATCGTCATATACATAATTGCAACGTATGATAAATTGTGGGTTTTCATGGCACCTTTGTTGGCACTAAGATTAACCATGTGTCAAGTTGTCACGTGACGTCATAGCGTCAGTACGTGTTGTCAAGTAATGTCACGTGGCCTCGTGACGTTACGTAACTCACTGCGTTAAATCGATTTTATTTGAGAAAGTCACTAGATGTATTAACCTTGTTGACAGCATGACGTAACATGACATCACGATTTCGCACCGAGAGTTACGCGACACCGTGACGTAAGCGATTTTCATAACCCCCCAGTCGAGTGCTCGGGTTTATGACATTTAGCATGGCCAAACATTCAGGTGACGGCTCATGTCAATTAGATATGATAATCAATAGCCCAACACTAACAATATCTGAAGCTCAGCCCAAGCTTTTGCTTTGCAAACCCTTGCAGCCTAGGGCATGACTGCGATGAACACTGGCGGCATATAATTAGGGTCAGATCACGTGGTCGCTTGTTCAAATTGCGAGTTGAGGAGATATCGACAGCTGTCTCTGTCCTTTATTTTTTCTGCATCTGTTATTAGGGGAAAACTAATGAATGTTTCCGCAACCTATCTATTGAAAGTACAAAAAGAAATGTTGCAAGACCAATTTTACATTATTGAGGCATTGAAACATTTTTTCGTTGTTGCTGAAGTATATCCGAAAGATGTCCCTGAGAATAGAAGTTTTGAAATGACTAAATGCGACCTGTTAATATGACGCTACATAGAACTACACGTGTGTACGGAAGGAATACCTAAAAGAATAACATATTTTAGTGACGTGAGAGGAACTGCCGAACGTTGGCAGTCGCTGTAAGTCTCACACGAGCGTCGTTCTCAAGTTATTGCCCAAGTTTCGACCCCTCTGTATTTTGTTTAAATGAGCTAAAACATATTTCTATACATTACTAAATACTACTCAGGATCAGTCCCTAACGTAATAACTGATTGAACTTGGCTTTGCTCTTTTTTCTAGGCAATGGTAGTCGCCGAAAAAATTAGAGAAATATGAGCATCGTTCATCCCCTCAACTCGGAGCCAGAAGCGGCCACGTGGCCTGGTGCCTATCTTATGCCGCCCACGTTAATCATACCCCCGCGCTGGAGTTTTAAAGAAAGAAAACGCGTGCTGGAGCTCCAGGCATTGTTAGAGTTCGACTATTCTCATCACCACAGTGGTTGGACACGAGCCACTACCCAAGTGACCGCCCAGGCATTGATTGTTACGAGCCGATGTACGGTGCTCGCACAGTTCTCCTGCCCAATCCATGAGTCGCGCTCGACTGTCGAAAGGCGGGTGGTTTTGATCCCACAATTACGGCATCAATCTTTGAGAAGGCAAGACTAAAAGAAATAGTCTCGTTCAATCCTCGCAATTGCACCGCAACAAAGAAGCTTCTGAATCAGTGGCGCCCTGTGCGATTACACTTGGACCAGAGGACCAGTACGCCTCGGAAAAGTTATGCACATTCCAACCCGATATCGTTTCATGACCCCTTCAAACTTCACGGGGTGCAAAATGAAAGCAATGAAAGGTTGCGGTTAACAAGTGTCAAATAAAATTGTCGAATTAACAGACACAAACGAAGGAGGCAATTCCTCAGGAATACTTTCAGCCTTTCCACTCTGGTGAAGAAGGAAGGCCAGAAATGCTGTACTATGGTGGGAATGAAGTAATGGCCGGCCGCAAGTCGGCAAGCCAGACTGGAAAGGCTGGAGGGGTTGCCGCCATTTATGAGCGACGGTGGCAACCAAACAACTGGCAAGCCGGCTTTCTGGTTGCCGTCGCCATTTATAGATGGCGGTAACGCATGACTAGCCCTTAACAGCACCGCTGTATAAAGAACTGCGTCTGTGTGTGGGGCCGGGGGGGGGGGGGGGGGAGGGGGGAGTTTTAGAAACATACTGTGTTGTAAAGGTTCCTCTTCCCTGCATCTTTGGCGCAGACCAAAAAGCGTGACCCCGGAAACTACTTTGATTGGAAAAGCGCTCTTGCCAAAAAGCACGTTTTTGTCGTGCCAGACGCTGGCGCCGTTCCTCACGACGATGCGCTAAGAATAATAATACTAGCCTTTCAAATACTTTGCTTTCACTGAGCTTGCACCTCCTGCAGCGTGCTTTTTGCACCGTCGAATTCGACTTTCTCAGCAAGAAGGAATCAGAATGACCACCAGCCTATAGTGTGATAACGTCACGTGCATACCATGCTAAATAGTTCAGCTTTCTGGTGAAATATGATTTTCGCAACACTAGCCATAGATGTCCTAATTGTAAATTTGTGAAGTATTTATAGCAGTCTCGCGATGAGATATGGCAGCCTAGACAAATGTTAGAACGCATGACTATTCTAGCATAGTGCTGTAAAGTGGGGGTTCAAAACAAGTGCAGGTAAAACCGAATTAAACATTTGCCTCCCGAGGCAGTATTTCAGAAGTTTCGAGCTCATGCAAGCTGATGAAATGTCATATACTAAAATTTCAAGAATCTTTGTCTGTCCTTCGCGAAATTTATGTAAAATCATGAATATCATTGCGTGCATCTTTACGCATATCTTTTTGCAGTAAGGCGTTCTGGAAGGGATTATTCAGAAAACATAACATTTATTATCTCTCTCTTTTTGAACATTTTGTGTATTTGACTTCCAATTCATCATGTGAGCATAGAGTCCTTTTTAGCGTACCCTGCAACTCGATGTTTTACACTGCCAATCAGCAAACAGAAAAACACTTTTACGTAGACTCCACAGCTCGCGTAGTTTCGAGTATCGTCCTTCCAAGTCGGTCTCAAGCGGTTATGTGAACTTTATAAAGTAAAATTTTTTTATCAATATAAAATATATTTAATTACTAATTGAATATTTGACAACATAAATAGAGGGCCGACCACTCTAAAGCAATGCCCCCCAAATTATTTGAAAGCGGTTCTGCCAATCTTTTCCGGCGTTTTTATCCTCGACAGGCATGTTGTATGTGATATGGGACGGCCTTACATACATTTCTGATTTTGAAGCTAATTTAAATAACTATGTGTTCCTCACACACATAACTTCTCAAACATATAGAAGTCTGTTATTGCTTTTTTTATCTGGTGAACATTAGTTTTATGTGTCTGTGGGCTGGACGAAAAGAAAGTGAACAGGGGCGCGCGGTGGAACTATGATGATTACGCACGCAAACCGTCAGAAAGTGTCCAATTAAGTAGCTGCCTTGTCGAGTAGAACGTGAAATACTACTTCGTTTTACTAAACAAAAAAAAAATTTGAAGGACGCTTAAGCTTCGCCTTTAAAACTGGAACGCGATCGCGTCGACGGGCCTCATTTGCATCGCATTCTCATTTGACGCGCAAGCGTGCCTCGCGTGGCCTAGTGAAAAGCGTCGGACTCGCAACTAAAGGATTGTGGGTTTGAATCCTGCCTAAAATTTTTAATTTTTTCTTTAAGGCAAAGGAATTACTTTCAAAATTGAAATAATTTGAAACATACGGTGACCTTTATTTCGCATTACATGTCGTGTTTTAATCACCCTCATTCCACGCGTGATGTCACGTTTCACGTAAGCATTGTGGGTTGTTTGAAATTCTTGCGCTAGGGTATGTAGCTCTGACGTCATTAACCTATCGACCAATCAGGATTTTCCAGTCAGGCCACCGACATCGGTTTTTCTGCGACATGAGCTCGTTAACGCTATCGTGTTAAAATCATCAGTTAGCAAGGGTGACGCTCATTTGCAAATTAAATTGTCCGGCATCTTGTCAACAACAAACCTCAACAGCCAGGCTATGCCAGCTTATTCTGTATAAGAAAATGTTCACTTGGACAAGCGCTATCTTGGGCCAGATTCGATCTGAGTGCGAAGGTGCGTATATATTAGAGTGAACAATTGCAATTACTCTTTGCTCCATGATTAGTCGCATGCGTGCGGTGCTGAGTGTAAACAATGTTTAGTTAGAACAACAGGCATTTGGATTGCCGCTCGGTGTTTCTATAAAAGATAGACTGAAATGAGTTATCCTAAAACTTTGTTACATTTCGAAAATTTCATTGCTTTTAGCTCACTTGGGTCGTCATCATATATATATGATGCATGCTCATTTCATATTTTATGTGATGTAATTAATTCCTTAGTTCAATGACACGATTTCACTTTTAATACTGACTCACAAAGTTGTACCAATCACGGGTATTTTAGACGACCTACCACACTTCGCGACAACATTTTATACCGTGTAAATAGATCAGCTTAAACTTTAGAATTTTACTTTAACATGAACAATTAAAGGACAAGAAAATACAGTATAATTCTAAATTAGAAGCTGATCTATTTACAGGTATGTACCAACAAGCTCAACTCTTTACTCTTGTACTTAAACATTTTGATTCAGGCAAAATATATTTTACTCGTAAACAAATAGATATTGAGTCGTATGAACACGACGTTATGTATGTGAATGTAGATTTTCTTCTACTCTTGCTTCAAAATTAAATAACTGAATTTAATATTTTTGGTACCTAAGAACAAAAGTAAATTGCACGGACGATCGAAGAAACTATATAGTTAATCGTTTCAACGGAAATAGTGTATATTGCCAAAAGAACGCGGAAAATATATTCTCAATTTAGCGGTTCAAACCGGTTTGAACCGGTTCGAACCGGTTTGAACCGTTATTTTTGGCTCCCCGGAACTGAACCGGAACCGAACCGAAAGCCGTGAACCCGAACCGGAACCGAACCGATAAAAATTTCGGTTCGACACCCTGGGTCCCGGGCCACTGTGTACACACAAAAAAAAAGAAATATACTGTGGTAATTCCACCTTTACGAGAAGGAGTGTTGTAGTTTTACGCCTTTATAAAAAGGTGTAGTGCATTATCACACGTTTTAAGAAACGTGTTTAAAAAATCACACATTTTTAAAGGTTTGAGGTTTACAATTTTTTTATAAGATCTATCGCTACACTTATTAGGGTGTTAGTTATGAGACACCTCACTTACATGTATCAAACAGTGAAAATGTTTAAAGTGTATATACCTCTAACTGAAGAAACCTCCTTCATGCGATTACATCGCGTGCCGATGAAACGATCTGTCGATGACACGTCGTTCGATGAACTGATTTGACCGCCAATGAGTTACCACTGCCAGTAGAAGTTGGGGAAAATAATTCTGCCGGCTGCCGAGAGACTTCACCCTACCCAAGAATTACCCCGGTTCTTGTTTTTTTTTCCAACATTCTGAATTGTATACCAGCTTAGTAGTACATCTTCGGATATTATACAAAAAAAAAAGTGAAAGCCGTTTACAACTCCCTGTAACACCGAATTAGAGCGCAGCTCTTGAGGAGGGGAAGGGAAGGGTACTGGGGGGGGGGGGGGGGGGGTGAAGTGACCTGTGGGAGGGGTCCCGTGACCCTGGGGGAGCGGTCACGTGACCTCTGGGGGTCACGTGACCTTGGGGTGACCTTGGGGTGACCTTGGGGGTCACGTGACGATGCCGATGATGTCATTAGTGAACATTCACTCTGGTGTTTTCTACAACCCGTGTTGTTGTGGCAGCTGTCGGCTCTGCTACAGAATCCCCCCCCCCCCCCTAGTGTCGTGGGGCAACCCGTGTGGTTGTGGCCCACGTCACGGTCCTTTGGGGAGTCGGTGATTTGACGGAGGCTTTTGCTTGAGTAGGTGTAACGGCTGATGGATGGTGCAGGAGAACAGGGTCCGTCAGAGAAGAGTCCAAGTAAGCGGGTTTCACTCGGTCGAGTGTGACAACGTCATGACGACCATAGATGCTGACCGTACAAGTTTTGTCGGTGCGTGAAATGACTTCGAATGGTCCGTCGTACGGGGGAATGAGAGGTGCGCGTACTGTATCCCGTCTCAGGAATACGTGAGTGCACGTATCCAGATCTTCACTTATGAAAATCTGCCTTTCTGTTTGTTGTCTTGGTGAGACCGGCCGTAGAGAAGTGAAAAACTTTCTCACCTCTTCAAGGTATGAAGGCATGTCAGGCTGTGCGGATGGTGTGCACGTAAGGAAATCTCCTGGTAACCGAAGTGTAGTGCCGTAAACCAGTTCGGTTGAGGTGCAAGTTAAGTCCGTCTTGAAGGTTCCGCGAATTCCAAGGAGAACGAGAGGAAGATGGTTGACCCAATGGTTTCGATCTTCTCTAGTCATGAGTGCCGTCTTGAGTTGGCGATGTAGGCGCTCAACCATACCATTTTCGGCAGGGTGGTACGATGTCGTGTGTATGTGGCGCGCGCCCAAGATGTTGGTGAGGGCCTTGAAAAACGCGCATTCAAATTGTCGGCCACGGTCGGTCGTGATGATAGATGTACAACCGAACCGTGAGATCCAGGTGGTAATGAATGTGTGGGCAACGGTCTCTGCTGTGATGTCCGCGAGTGGAACAGCTTCAGGCCATCGCGTGAACCTGTCTACACATGTCAAGATGTAGCGAAACCCGTTGGATGAGGGTAGCGGGCCCACGAGGTCTATATGTACATGATCGAATCTGGCATCCGGCGGTCGAAATGGGTGGAGCGGTGTCTTTGTGTGTCGAGACAACTTTGAGCGCTGGCATTTGCAGCAAGTCTTCGCCCATAGCCGGATGTCTGCGTTGATCCGGGGCCAGATGTATCTTGACGTAACTAGGCGTTGTGTGGCCCGAATTCCCGGATGACTGAGGTCATGCAGGGCGTGGAAAATGGCCTGACGAAATTTTGGAGGAATGTAGGGTTTGGGTGTGCCAGTCGACATATCGCAAACAATCTCACAAGTGGCAAGTGGCAATGCAATGGACTGCTGCTTGAGAGATGTTGATGACGTGCGTAGCTTCTGCAGTTCGGCGTCTTCCTGTTGAGCCAAGGCCAATTCCGAAAAATTGACAACTGGAGACGGGGATACATTTCCGATGCGAGATAGTGCGTCTGCTGGCGTGTTGACAATACCGGTGACATGGCGTAGATCTGTAGTATTTTCTGCAATGTAAGCAAGGTGGCGAATTTCTCTTGCAGAATAAGAGTTGTGGTTTCCGGCGAATGAGTAGGTGAGAGGCTTGTGGTCAGTCATCACGTCAAACACTCGGCCTTCCAAGAAGTAGTGGAAGTGGCGAATTGTTGCGTAAACTGCAAATAGTTTGCGTCCGAACGTGCTATAGCGTGTCTCCGCCGGGGTGAGTTTCTGCGAGAAAAATGCCAGTGGGAGCCACTCATTCTTGTTTTGTTGTTGCAACACTGCTCCTACTGCAACTTCCGAAGCATCAACCATGATGCGCGTTGGAGCGTCAATTCGAGGGTGCACCAAAAGTGTGGCGTCAGCAAGGTCATTTTTTACAGCTGTGAAAGCCTTTAGTGCGCTGTCTGACCATGGTATTTCCGTGGAGGATTTCTGTTGGCCACGTAGCAAGTCTGTCAGAGGTTTTATAGCTTGTGCGCAGTGTGGGATAAATCTTTGATGAAAGTTTATGAGTCCAAGAAACTCTCGCAGCTTCCTCAAAGATTTTGGTTGGGGGAAATCTCAGATCACTTGTACCTTGGACTGGAGAGGTTCGATGCCAGCAGGTGTGATGTGGTGTCCGAGAAATTCCAAAGCCGTTGCCCCAAAGGTACATTTTGCCACATTGATGGTCAGTCCGTATAGACGGGGTCGCTCGAAGGTAAGGCGTAGATGTTCGTTGTGCTCTTCAGGTGATGCGCTCGCAATCAAGAGGTCATCAACGTAGGCGAAGATGAAAGGAAGTCCATGAAGGACTTCGTGGATGAACCTCTGAAAGGTTTGCGCGGAGTTGCGCAACCCGAAGGGCATACGGACATACTCAAAGAGGCCGAAGGGGGTGGTGATTGCCGTCTTCGGTATATCCGCAGGTTCTATTGGGATGTGATGATACGCCTTCACTAAGTCTAACTTGCTGTAGATAGATGTGCCATCCAGGTGCTGTGTGAAGTCGTGGATATGAGGCAATGGGTACCGATCGGGCTGTGTTTGATTATTCAGCACTCGGTAGTCCCCACACGGCCTCCACTCTCCCGGATCTTTTTGGGGACCATGTGGAGGGGTGTGGCCCAGGAACTCTTTGATGGTCGGATGATGCCGAGCTCCTGCATGTGCTCGAACTCTAGTCGGGCTACGCGGAGGCGTTCGCCCGATAGACTACGAGGGCGAGCAAAAGTGGGCGGGCCAGACGTGACGATATGGTGTGTTACTCCGTGTGGTGGTAGCTCTGATATGTTAGACGTCTTCGTGATCTCTGGAAATTCTTTTAGGATATCGGCAAAACTGGTAGTAGGCAGGATGTTTTGAATGCCAAATGAAGTTAAGTTGGTGAAGGCTCCATTGACCGCAAGGCGAGTTTTGTTGTCCGTCAGGCGACGGTGGTGCATACTGACATCCAAATCAAAGTGGGAAAGGAAGTCAGAACCTAAGAGTGGGTAGGTCACATCGGCTATGACAAAGATCCATCGGAAGACTCGGCGTAATCCCAAGTCTAGGGTCACCGAGCACATTCCGTATGTTGGAATATTGGATCCGTTTGCTGCAACGAGGTGTGATTCGGGCTGTGGGTGTCGTCTTTCCGCTAGTGCTGGACGAAGGACGGACATTTCAGCTCCGGTGTCGACCAAGAAGCGGCGGCCTGAAATACGTTCTGTGATGAAAAACAGACGGCTTGTTGTTGGGCCTTGGTCACTTGCCGCCTCTAGTGACGGGCCGGAGCGTTTTCCTGCCAGTTGCATGGTTGTTCGCACTTGCGTGCCCTGCTGCCGAATGTCTGGTGGTACCAACAGGTATCGCCTTCTCGTCGTTGCGATGAACTGCGACGTCGAGATGATCTGCGCCTTCTTGGTTCACGCGGTCTGCTTCTCGTGCTAAGGGCCGCGACGCTTGCTGTTAAAGCGTCAATGCGAGCTTCGAGGGCTCGGGTGGAGGAGCACTGGTGTGAAGTGTCCGTGACGCTCGACAGGCTAGGTGCAGCGTATTCGGCGACGCGATCGGCCATCTCCGCGAGGCGGTCAAGACTTAAGTCTGCAGCTGGGGCGAGGGCCATGCGCATCCCTTGGGGCAAGCGATGGAGGAACAATTCCCGTAAAATGGGATTGCTTGTGTCAGACGCTTGCTCACCCAGCAGTTGCCGCATGCGGTGGAGCAGCTGGGGTGGTCTACGGTCGCCCAGCTCTTCAGTGTTCAAGAGCTGCTGAAGCCACGACGTCTCCGACTCCGTCTTCCTGGCAAGGATAGTGCGCTTGAGGTAATCGAAAGCGTCGTCAGGAGGTGGCACCGCCAGTATGTCGTCCAGCTCATCAGCCAGTTCTGGGGGGAGGGCCGATACGACATGATAGTAGCGTGATAACTGGGTGGTGATGTGCCGCAAGTGGAACTATGCTTCCACTTGGGAAAACCAGGCCCGCGGATTTTTTGCCCAGAAGACTGGAAGGCGGAGCTGGACGGTAGTGGTCAAGCCTGCGTCGTCGGTGGAGTTGCCTGCGCTCTGGTTCATTGTAGTCGGACGTCCGGGTCACCAATTTGTCGGCGGTGTGTTTGAAAGCGCCGGAGAAGAAAAGGGACGTCCGGCTCAGAGCTTAGACAAGAGGCATATATTCTCTTATATCGCGCGGCTCCCGAGGCCACGCGGTAGCGTGAGCTGGCGCGCTCACCGGCACTGCGCCCGGCGCAGTGGAGCCTTGGTTGTTTAGTCTGGAACAACATTCACTCTGGTGTTTTCTACAACCCGTATGGTTGTGGCAGCTGTCGGCTCTGCCACAACATCATCAGTGACGATGACGATGCGGACTCCGATGACGTCATCAGCGATGATGACGATGACGATGCGGATGTCAGTGACGTCATCAGTGACGTCACTGATGACGTCATCAGCGATGATGACGATGACGATGCGGATGCCGGTGACGTCATCAGTGACAATGACGTCATCGAGGAGGTCACGTGACCCTGGGGGGTGGTCACGTGACCCTGGGGGGTCACGTGACCTTGGGGTGACCTTGGGGTCACGTGACTTTTGTGTGACCTTGGGATGACCTTGGGGTCGCGTGACCTTGGGGTGACCTTAGTGACGCCGACGGCGACGCCGACGCCGACGCCGCTCAAGCCGGGAACGGGCCCCTAAGAGCTGCGCTCTAAAACGATGGCAGCCGCAAAAACTCTGACAGCCCAGCTTACAGTCATGTAAGAGAGTGACAGGTTCTCGCCAGTCGCCACCATGCCTTAAAAACTCCCGGTTCCGAAGAACCGGAGCGCGCAGAGAACTTGTTGTTCCGCGGTCATAGTAGACACGATTGTTCGCCGCCTCCAAGTCCGGGCGCCGAACGAAGCTCGTCGCAGAGTCAACGCACAACGGCTTTCGATAGCCGGTACTGTCGCCGAAAGTCGTCGTCGGAGAGTTGAAAAGCTTCCTGGTGGTCTCGGCAGCGACGTCAGCGGTGGCGGAAGATAAGCTCGGCCGCAGCGTACGGCACCGCCATGTTGACAGAGTTTAACTCCGCCTCGATCCGAAGCGAAGGTTTCGAGCTCAAACCACGGCTCTCGCAAAGTTCGGAAACGTCACTTTGACGTCAGCGACAACTTCGACAAACGAGGTTTCTAACCACTTTTTTTTTACACAAACTTTGGAGCGATTTGGAGCGCCAACATGTCGCCCAGGAACAATGTGCAATGCATTAATTTTAGCTTGACTTAGGGATGTAGGGACAAACGGGCGCTGCGCCATCAGTGAAGCCGTTCAATTAGCGGGCTCCTCGCGCCCCTCACGCGCTGCGGGCGCGCCCCGATGAACTCTGCTACATTCTGCTGCTCTCAAAGAATCAAATTTGGGGGTTTTACGTGCCAAACCAACGACGGGCATCTGGCACGCCCCAGCGGAGGACTGAGGATTAAATTCGACCACCTGGGGATCTTTGGACGTGCAACCCAAAGCTCGGTTACACGTCGCCTTCGCCGCAATAGGCCTCCGTCGGATTGTGGGCACCTCGGTCGGGATTCGAACCCGCCACATGGAGATCCGTAGGCCGGCGCTCTCGCCCCGAAACCACTAAGGCAGCTTTGCTCTCGAATAAATAAGCGTTTTAATGATTGACACCTCGCTCAGCACGACGTCAGCCTCGCGAGAGTCCAATTAGCGCGTTCCGCAAACTTCGGGCACAAAGTTGTGCTCGTCGAGCTTAGCGACCCTGGTCGTGTCGAAGAACGGCGCAAGGGGTCAGCGTGCACAAATCGCGTTTGACCGACCACACGCACAATATATGTCACCGGACTCACAATTTGTGTCACTTCACCGTCCTCCCAAGGAACGCTCTTACCTCGGAAACATTTTACCCACACACTTTCCCCCAGATCAAATGCGCGGTCTGCGCCACTGTGCTTGTCGCATTGCTGTTTTATGCTATGCTGTTTTTCAGTCATATCCTTTACAAAGTCGGGCTTGATTAAAGACAACTTCACTCTTGGTTATCGTTTCAAGAAGAGTTCAGCTGGAGTCTTTCCAGTCACCGAATAAGGAGTGTTTCTATAACTCATCAAGAAGCTGTCTAGCCCTTCTTGCACTGATTCTTTTTTCCCCGACTCAGCGTGAGACAGCACTTGCTTTAGCAGTGCCCGCTTTCTAGACTGCACAAGACGTTCGGCAGCCCGATTCGAAATTGGGTGGTAGGGCGGTGTCTTTGTATGCGTAATGTTATTTTTTGTCAAGAAAAGTTCCAAATCCTGAGATACAAACTGTGGCCCGTTATCACTCACAATTTCTTCGAGGAAACCGAAGGCAGCGAAGGCACTGTGAAGTCTGGTGATTGTGTGTGTTGCAGTAGTTGTGCTCACCAACAAACTTTAACCCATTTGGAATATGCGTCCACTAATACAAAAACTTAATGTGGACCCTTTGCCGCAAAATCAATATGGACCCTGTGCCAACACCTCGAAGGGTATGGCCAAGGGTGCAGTGGTGTAGGCTGCGCCCACGGCTGTACGACCTGACACACCTTGCATTGCTTCACGTACTCTTCGACAGCTTTGTCTCATCCAGGCCACCAAATAAAGCTTCTAGCTAACATCTTCATTTGGCTGGTGCCGGGGTGGTCCTCATGAAGCAGCGCCAGAACCGGTGGTCTCGAGCTCTCGGGTACGATAACCGCGCTCCCCAAGTGAGACAGCTCTTCTGAATTGGAAGTTCGAGACGTCGGGCATAGTACGGTTGTAGTTCGTCTGCGACGTCTACTGGCCAGCCAGATTTGGCGTACTCTAGAACTCTGCAAAGTGTCCATCTCGTGCCGTGGCTTTTGCCAGAGCTCGGGCTGTCAGGGAGTGCACTCCAAAACCGAGAGATATTCAGCTGCCCTTTCTCTGGACGTCGAACGGACAGGTAGCCTAAACAGGGCATCAGCCATTTGTTTCAGTGCCCATATGGTATTTAAGAGTGTAGTGGTACGCTGACATAATCAAGTACCACCTTTGCATCCTAGCAGCTGCTAGGGAAGAATTTACTTTGCTTTGCCTCAAAATCCCTAGAAGTGGCTGATGGTCTGTTTTTATTTATAATGCAATTAAATGCAAAGGTGCAAGCGAGTTGGACAAGAATGACGAAAATAATCCCTGGAGAAGGGGAACAAGAGGGACAAAGGACAAACATAAATCTCCAAACACAGCTAGGTGACTGGTGAGCGTCTGAAAAAATCCGCCTGGTCCGGGTATCGAACCCGGGACCTCTCCATTACAGGTGGAGCGCTCCACCAACTGAGCTAACCAGGGGTTAGACGTCAGTAGTTGGTTGATTGGTTGATTGGGGGTTTATGGCGCATCAGCAACTAAGGCTATATTGCGCCAAGCTCAGACTATTGCAATTCGGGTTTAAGAAGAGGAAAGAGCTATAGTAGCAAAATATATGATAAAACCATGAACATGAATGTGTATAAGTGTAAACAATATGACAATGAATTTAGGAGTAAAATCACAGTCGGTGTAGAAGGCCGATATCTGTGAGGAAATTAAAAACACAACTGTATGGAATGAGCGGTTCGTCACCTAGTAGTAGGGCGAGGTGTAGTGGAATGTGTTCTTTATAAAGCAGTGAGAAGTGTTTATACCGGCATTGGTCATACTTAGAGCATTCAATGAGTATGTGCATAATACTTAGAGGTAGGTTACAGTGCACACATTCAGGGACATCCTCCCCGCTCAAGAGGTGTCCATGTGTGAGACGAGTATGACCGATTCGTAACCTACAGAGTATGACTTCATAAAAGCGCTCCCGATGTCGGGCACTCTCCCACTCGCCTAGAAAAGGTTTGATTGCGTGTAGTTTGTTGCTGGTTTCGCTGTTCCACTGCAGCTGCCACTTTGCTTTGATGCAACGTTTCAGAGAGTTGTGGTAATCTTTGTAGGGTATTTGGTGCGCGTCTATTTCTCGATCATTAGCAAAGCTAGCTGCACAATCAGCTGCTTCATTTCCAGGAATGCCAACATGGCTAGGAACCCAGCATAAAACTATGTCAAGATTTTTCTTAGCAGCCAGGATAATCTTGTGCTTTAACTCAGAAACCAGTGGGTTTTTTACACGGTTCATTGATGCGACAGCCTTCAGAGAGCTTAAAGAGTCTGTGTAGATTACAGCGTGAGAAAGTCGTTTTTTCATTATGTAATCAACAGCCAGCAGCAAACCATATAGCTCTGCTGTTAGTATAGAGGTTTTTGGATTTATTCTCTTCACCTGATTTATTGATCGTCCCACCATAGCACAGCCTACTACCGAGTCCTTTTTTGTCCCGTCTGTATAAAAACTGGCATACTCGTGATATTTGGTCTGAAGCTCAAAGAAGTCCTGCCTTATGACTTCCTGTGGAACATTCTTTTTGTTATACTTGGTCAGTGTGAGGTCGCAATGTATGTGTCAGTTGTTCCATGGGGCTATATCTGGTGGGTACTGGACTAGCTGAGGCCTTGCATCAATCCCAACAGATTGTGCTGCAGTATTATTCCTCATAGAGAGAGGCGGAACTATGGAAGGTTTGTTTTCAAATGTACGTTGGAACTTGATAGTCTCAATATTATCTCGAACGGGGTGCTCCGCGACAGAGCGCACCCTGACAGAGTACATAAAACCCAGGGAAAACCTCCTATACTCAAGGGACAGTTCGTTTGCTTCCGCGTAAAGGCTAAGCACTGGGGAGGTGCGAAATGCTCCTGTAGCCAATCGCAGTCCCTGATGATGAATAGGATCTAACATCTTTAGAACTGATCCCTGAGCAGAGTTATAGACAATACAACCATAATCAAGCTGAGAGCGAATGACTGAGCGATAGATATGCAACAGACATAGTCGGTCGGAGCCCCATGATACATGTGACAAGACCTTAAGGATGTTCAGAGATTTAAGACACTTGAGTTTTAAGCTCTTAATGTGTGAAACGTAAGTCACCTTGGAATCAAACACAAGGCCCAAAAACTTGTGTTCATTTTTTACAACAATAGGAGAGCCATACATGTTCAAAGACGGTTCCTGAAGAGCAGCACGTCGACGAGAAAAGCTGACACAAGCTGTTTTTTCGGGAGAAAATTTAAAACCATTTGTATCGGCCCATCTGACCAAATTATTGACCGCAAGTTGGACGCGACGTTCACAAATTGAGGAATTACAGGATGAAACGGAGATCTGAAGATCATCAACATATAAAGAATACTGTACCGAAGGAGGAATTGCACGGCCAATGGAATTAAGTTTCACGATAAAAAGAGTGACACTCAGTACACCCCCCTGAGGGACTCTATTTTCTTGTAAAAACTCCTTAGAGAGAGTTTTTCCCAGCCTCACGCGGAATGTACGGTGCTGCAGGTAACTCTGTATAGCACTCAACATTCGGCCACGGAAACCAAGATCGAACAAATCCTGCAGTATGCCGTAACGCCAGACCGTGTCGTATGCCTTCTCCAAATCAAAGAAGACGGAGAGACACTGTTGCCTGTTGACAAACGCCTCACGTACGAAGGTCTCAAAGCGGACGAGATGATCGACAGTGGACCGTGCTGAACGAAAGTCACACTGGAACTTATCAAGGCAGTTGTTTCGTTCTAGGAAAAACATCAGTCTCTTGTTAATCATCCTTTCTAGTGTCTTGGAAAGACAGCTAGTTAGAGCTATTGGTCTGAAGCTAGATGCACAAGAGGGATCTTTTCCGGGCTTCAGCACTGGTACAACGATAGCAATCTTCCAAGAGGATGGAAAGTGGCCCTCGAGCCAAACTCTATTAAAAAGGTACAAAATTAGCTCCATAGTGGATGGATGAAGATGTTCAAGGATTTTATAAGGAATACCATCTGGTCCAGGGGCAGTTTGTTTGGGATAAAGAAGTGCCATTTGAAGTTCATATAATGTAAATAGAGTATTATAGGGTTCGTGCGTGCCACCTGATGTGTTAACAGCTTTTTTTTCTGCATTTATCTTGTGTCGCTGAAACGTCTGAGTATAATGTTGGGAACTGGAGACATACTCGAAATACTCGCCAAGGATGTTGGCCTGTTCCTCAAGACTTGCAGGACACACTCCATTTCGATTCAGGAGTGGGACAGTGAATGCCCGGTAAGAGCCGTCAATTTTATGTACGCGATCCCAGACTCCCTTCGCAGGTATAGTGTGTTAATTGAGGAAGCGTACCCTCTAAAACTTTTTTTCTTTGCTTGTCTTCGAATCCACCTCGCCTGGGCCCTTTTTCTTTTAAATTCAATTAGATTGTTTGCTGTAGGGTAGCGCCTAAAAATACACCAAGCTCGATTTTGTTCTTTTTTGGCCAAATGGCAATCTTTGTTCCACCAGGGCTTAGGTCTTTTGGGTAGATGCGAGGACGTCATGGGGATGGAAAGAATGGCACCCTGTAAAATGTGGTGAGTGATATGTTCAGTGGCTCTATCGATATCGACATTGTCGAGTGATGTGTATGCCAAAAGAGACGATTCTTTGAAAGTTGACCAGTCGACGTTTTCAAATTTCCATCGAGGAGAGCGCGTAGGGACTGTCATGGTAAGATGGTTAAATTCTAAAATGATGGGGAAGTGGTCACTTCCGTGAGGATTCGGGATGACCTTCCATGAAAACAAGGGGAATAATGATGGGTGACAAATAGATAGGTCAATGGAAGTGAAAGTGTGAGTTGTTGAACTAAAATATGTGGCTTCATTTGTGTTAACTAGGCAGAATCCCGAGGAAAGAAGAAAGCGTTCAATGAGAGCCCCTCTGGGATCTCGTCTGCCACTCCCCCACAAAGGATTGTGTGCATTAAAATCTCCCAAAAGCAGAAAAGGTGGTGGGAGCTGGCTAACAAGGTCTTCAAGCTCTTCAATCTTTAGCTGATAACTGGGGGGTATATATAAGTAACATACTGTAATTAAACGATCTAACAAAATGCGGGCTGCCACAGCCTCCAGCGAAGTCTGCAGAGTCACTTCGCTCCATGGGGTTGAGCGTTGCACTACAACTGCAACGCCTCCAGATGAATGAACGGCTTGTAACCGGTCCTTGCGAAACACCTGGAAGTACTTTAATATATTAGTGTGGCTCGCTTTTAAATGTGTTTCCTGCAAGCAAAATGCAATGGGGCCGTGATCGTCAAGTAGCTGGCTCACATCATCATAGTTAGGAAGGAGGCCTCTACAGTTCCACTGAAGAAAAACAGACATTGATATTTTAAAAGGAAGTCAGAATATATATACATATATATATATATATATATATATATATATATATATATATATATATATATATATATATATATACCAGAGAAAGCTAGAACATAAATTTACGGGGCTTTTGGTGCCTCAACACGTGGGATTGTTTTTTTCTTAGAAGTGTCCTTTGGTCGTCCTACAACCTCAGAGGAGACCAGAGGAGGAGACTCTGTTTCAGGGAGAGACTGGTCGTCTTCAGAGAGCGGTAGGCTCTCGTCCATTTTTTCATCCGGCGAGAGCGTTGGGCCCTTGGGCGGAGGAGGAGGTTGTTCTGTCCGCCTGGGCTTCAGGTGGGTGCAGGAAGCACGAGGAGAGAGCCCTCGACCCCTGCCAGAAGGACCAGCTAGGGCCGCTGATGGCACCTCTGGTACCTTGGAGGGAGTGGTACCCTCCTTGGAGGGTACAGCACCCTTAGAACATGAAGGTGACTGAGTGTGCGTCACCTTCAGAGGTTTGGAAGGGGACACCTGTGGAGAGGACAGGTCTTCCGAAGAAGTCTGTGTCTCCACAGATGCCGTAGACAGTGGGGGTCCCCTCAACACTGCCTGGGCATAAGAACCTCTTGCCTGAAAGGCAAGCTGTTCTTTGGCTGCTTGATAGTTAAGGTTATGTTTTACTTTAAAAGTCAGGACATCTTTTTCCTCTTTCCATTTTGGACAGGAGCGAGAAAAAGCAGGGTGAGCTCCGCTACAGTTCACACATTTGACTTCATTTTCGCTGATGTCTGCTACATGGTCAGTACCACCGCACTTTCCACATGTTTCTCGGCCGCGGCAGTTTCGGGAACCATGCCCGAAACGTTGGCAGCGGAAACACCGCTGAGGATTTGGGATGAAAGGGCGGACTCTACAGTTCAAGTACCCTGCCTTCACGGTGGATGGAAGAGTATGGAGCTCAAATGTGAGTATCCGATGGCGGGTTGGTTTTTCTTGTCCGTCACGTTTTAAGGTGATTCGTCGAACAGCAACGACAGCACTCTTGCGCAGACCTTCAAGGATCTCGTCTTCGCTGCATTCGAGAAGGTCATCTTCTGAGATGACACCGCGAACAGAATTCAGGGTACGGTGGGGGGGTGACAGTAACCGGGTAGTCTCCCAGGCTTGTCATCTTCAAGAGTGCTGTGCTTTGTGGCTTATTTTTTACCTCAACAAGGAGGTCTCCAGCAAGCTTCTTTGCCTTATAACATTTCCCAACCACTTGTTCTAAATGCTTTGCAATGACAAAGGGAGAAACTTTTGACAGATGCACAGCGTCACTTGTAGAGTGAAGTACAAGAAATCGAGGATATTTTTCAGGTTCATTAGCTTTTTCAAAAGTAGGGGGAGCGGGGCGAACCCTTTTCGGGGGTCGCTCTGCTCGGGGTTGAGAAGAGAGGGGCGCCATAAAAAGGCAAAGGGTTTTCGGAATCTGTGGCGCGCCGCCCACCACGGAGCCCAACGAGGGAATAGGTAACACCCCATAACAAATATGGCTTTGCTGGAAGCATTACTCTATTAGCGCTACCCAGAAACTATAACCAAGTGTGGATCTGGACGAGAGTATCTGTTACCACCCAAGGTTAGCCCTTGCCGCCAAAGGAGTTGAAAAGGAAAGAAGAGAAATGAGAAGAGTGAAAAGAAGGAGAAGACAAAGATGAAAGAAAGGAGGGGATAGTAGAAGAAGTGGCGACTAGACTGAATCATCCTGGCCGGGCCTTACCAGGACTCCCGTCTATGAGAAGCGGGGGCCGAAGTGGTGTATTGCCTCGCCCGGGGGGCCCCGAAGGGTCCAAACCTGCCCCGGGCTCGGCTCAACCACCAGGATTCCCTTTTCCCCAGACACGGGAAAGCCACGCACAGCCAGACGTGGGCGGGCGAACCCGCATGGATCGGGGTCCGTGGAGACGCCACTCTCCAAACACCTGCTTTCACAGGTGCCCCCTGCGGGGTTAGACGTCAGTAGAGCAAACGGGTTTTATCAACTGCCACCAGTCTAACACCAACAAGGGTGAAGCTTGCAAATTTAAGGTTATAATTTTAATGCAATCAAATGCAAAGGTGCAAGCGAGCTGGACAAGAATGACGAAAATAATCCCTGGAGAAGGGGAACAAGAGGGACAAAGGACAAACATAAAACTCTAAACACAGCTAGGTGACTGGTGAGCGTCTGAGAAAATCCGCCTGGTCCGGGTATCGAACCCGGGACCTCTCCATTACATGTGGAGCGCTCCACCAACTGAGCTAACCAGGGGTTAGACGTCAGTAGAGCAAACGGGTTTTATCAACTGCCACCAGTCTAACACCAACAAGGGTGAAGCTTGCAAATTTAAGGTTATAATTATAATGCAATTAAATGCAAAGGTGCAAGCGAGCTGGACAAGAATGACGAAAATAATCCCTGGAGAAGGGGAACAAGAGGGACAAAGGACAAAGGATGTTTGTCCTTTGTCCCTCTTGTTCCCCTTCTCCAGGGATTATTTTCGTGATGGTCTGTGTACAAAAAGAACTGTCGACCAAGCAGAAACTTGTGGAATTTCTTTAGGTCGAATATAAGAGCGAGATCCTCCCTTTCTTCCTGCGCGTAATTCTTTTCTGCAGGTGTCAGTGTTCACGAAGCGAATGCAATCGGACGCTTTTCGCCATTCTGCAGCACGTGGAAAATGAAAGCTCTAACGCCGTACGATGACGCTTCACACTGCAAACCCAGCGGCTTGCGAACGTCGTTATACGTGAGAGCGCGGCTGTTTATCAGGAGGTGCTTCGTGGCGTCGAACGCATCGCTGCACTGCTTGGTCCAAACCCATCGTTCGCCCTTCTTCAGTAACCGGTACAATAGCTCTGCCACTGACGCCATATTTTTTAAGAATTTTCCGTAATAGTTTAACAGTCCTAGGTGGGTTTTTAGCTCTGTGGTGTTTGTGGGCTCTGGTGCCCGGATGTTTGCCTTCACTTTTCCTTCTGTTGGGTAGACACCCTCTGAGCTCAGTTTGTGTCCGATATACGACACCCAGTTTTGGAAGTACTTAAACTTGTCTTGCTTGACAGTAATGTTGCGCTCGTTCAATTGCTCCTAGACGCACTCGAGTGTACGTTGGCAATCGTCCATGTCTCGCCCTCTGACAATTACGTCGTCAATGTAGCAACATACATTGCTTAGGCCCATCAACACCTTATTTATGAAGGACTTGAACAAAGCTGGGGCGCTGGTAATACCAAAGGGAAGTATATTGTACTGATAGGGTTCCTTATGGGTGTTCACTGTTAGGATGGGTTGGGATTCTGGGCTTAGCAACACTTGCTGGTATACCGAGGATAAATCCAGCAAGCAAAACACTGCCATCGCAAACCGCAGTGAACAACTTTTCTGGCAGTGGAAGCGGATAGTGGTCAACTTTCAGTACTGGGTTAACTGTGACCTTGAGGTGACCACAAAGCTTCAGTTTGTTACCTTCTTTTTTCGGCACCACTACCAGCGGAGTTGCCTAGTCACTTTGACGCACTCGCTGGATTGTGCCTTGCGTTTCGAGCTCAGACAACTGCTTTTCGACCGCGTCACGTAACGCGAAAGGTACTGGCCTGGCTTTACAAAGCACAGGTGAGCAGCCAGCTTGCAAGACCATTTTTCGTTCGAAGTTTTTGATATACTCTGTTTCACCTTACGATGTACCGCAGGAAAGGCTACAAGCGCGAGCTCCTTGCTCAGGGGCACATCTCGGCGGCACAACCTCTCGCGACTTAAGAGCGGCTGCCAACACTATGAGCTCGCGCGTCTAGCCTTCGCGGCGGTACAACATAAGGTGAAACGAAGTATAGCTCCGAGCGTAGAAGAAAAAACGCGCGGGACCTTGCTGCCTTAGTTTAGCTACCCTGTCTTCTGCGCTTAAGCTGAAAATAGAATTCCAGTTCAGCTGCAACTTTTCTAACTAGCTTCGTCCTAGAAGCACAGAAAGCTTCCGTTCACACTTACGAACCACGATAAGGGGCAACTTAACAGATGGCCCTTCTTATCATGCAGTAACGTCACACTGTTCTGAGACCTGCATTCTCTGTCTTGTGTAATACCCGCGCCACAAGGGCAACTCGAATGCCATTTACAACGAATGACATTTGTGTGATCGGCGAATCAGCTCGCTATCTGTCGCGCGTGGAGTGCGCCACGCCCGAAGAGTCGCGATCTGATTGGCCGTCCGCTCATATGACATTCTTTGTAAATGACATTCGAGTTGCCCCTGTGGCACGGGTATAAGTTTTTAACACGAGTGGCATTGACTCACATTTGACGTGTGAAAACTTGGACTTATACATGCTTTTCGGCATTACGGTGACAGCGGTCCCCGTGTCGACCTGCATCGGCAAGTCCTGTCTTTCGACGTTCACAGTCACCATGTAGCCTTTCTTTATCACCGAATCTGCTGTGCAGCAGTGCAAAATGTGCTCGTCTTCCTCTGGTGACTCAGACACTAGATTCAAAAATATACGAAAGAGTCAGACAAAGAGGAAGGACAGGACAAACACCTTTCACGGACGACAATTAAGGGCAGCTTAGCAGATTGCCCTTCTTAGCATGGAGTAACGTCACACGAAAGATGTTTGTCCTGTCGTCCATCTATTACCAACGCGCTCAATCCAAGTTCAGATACTAGATATGTCGTGAGTGGTTCTTGGTTCACTCGACAGATTTTCTGAAGATAGCCCACTTTTGAGCATCGCTTACAGGTGTAGGTCTTGTACCAACAACTATCTGACGCATGTGCCTTGCCATAGCGGTCACATTTTTGTTTTGTGTCCTTTCGGCACGTCGAACTCCTCCTCTTGGGTTTCGACCTCGCTTCCGTTTTAAGTGTGTTGACAGAGGTGTTAACAGCATTGCTTCGGCTTCCTACTTGTAAGGCAGCGCTTTGCTTGGCGGCCAACTCTCTGTCAAGAGCGATCTTGCAGGCGCCTTCAAACGTTAAGTCATCCGCCATAAACAGAGCTATTTGAGTTTCCTCACACCGGATACCTGCCACTAATCTGTCACGCAGCGCATCCTGAAAGCATACTCCTACATTGCACTTTCGAGCGAGGTGTTTCAACTCGACAATGAAGTCCTCCACACTCTCGTGGTCTAATTGGATCCGGCGGTTGAATTTGCACCTCTCGGCTATGACTGAAGTCTTCAGGCTGTAGTCGGTCTTTAAAAGAGCCTTGACTCCTTCGTACGTCTTTTGTCCTGGAAATGCGGGAACTACCAAGTTCTTGAGGACTTCGTATGCTTCTGCCCCAATTAGTGTTAAAAACACGGCTAGCTTTTTTGTTGCAGGTTTTTCGTTTGCGCTGACGAAAAGTTTAAAGCGTTTCAGGTAAGATTGAAAGTCCTGGATCTTTGGGTCGTACTCGTCGAGTCTGCCTAGTCGTGACATGACTTTGATAGGCACTTAAGAAACGTCCAAGCAGGTACTTATCTTGTCGCTGCTTTTCCCGACGTGCGTTCGTATTCCACTACTGACGCCTGGTCCCCGGCCGCCTTCTCTGAACGTTGACGGCTTCCCATTATTTGCTGTCGCTTTCCTTACGCGACGCTTGGCAGACCAGTGCAGGCGAAACCGACCCTCGTCGCCAATGTGATAACCACGACGAAGCACGACGATCCAGACCAGAAGAACCTTTACGGCGTCCAGATTGTTCTGAGAGCTTAAAAAACAATAATGTGGCCTGTAAAAGCCACGCACAAAAAAGGCCCTTTTGGCTTTTGACTCAGCCCACTCTAAGTTGATAAAAAGGGGCATCGCCTCGCTGTGCCTCCAGTCGGCACTGCTGAAGGCTTGTCCGCATGTATTTAGTGGCAGTTTTGACCTCCAGACACTTCGCTTGAAACACTCCGGTTTCCCTTCTAAATCCCTCCTAAAAAAGTTGAAACGCTCATTCGTTCTACCCATGAGGAAACCAAAGAATTTGGTAGCGCTACCTTACATTCATATGGTGTCGCACAATCTGAAAAGGATAGCGTCTAAGTTCGACGTGGACGTTGTTTTCACTGCCCCGTGCACATTGTCAAAATTGTGCGCGACGGTGAGTTGGCCGAAAGTGAAGAAAACCGTTTGCAGCAAGAAACACGTCACAAAGTTTGTGCTTTGTGCCACTGAGGTGGTTTACAGGATTCCTTTAACGTGGTGGTCGTGTTTACATAGGCCAGACTTAAATGCTTGCTTAAAGACTTGCTTAAATGATAGACTTCGAGAGCATGCGGCTTCTCTTGGCAACAATTACGGTTCCCACCTGCCGGGGCATTGTAAAACTTGTGGTTGTTCCCCCACGCTGGACGGTACGCAGGTGGAGGGACGCAACAAAGGAAGGTTATAAAGAGAATTGCTGGAGGTGGCAAATATACATGCTTGCGACAGAGATGTTTGCATAAGCGCAGACTTGTACCGTACGCATTACAACTAATCAAATCACTTGTAATCGATTACTTTTTGGAGTAATTTTGTAATCAGTTGATTACTCTTATTAGGCAGTAATCACAAGAGTAATCTGATTACTTTTTAAAGTAATAAGATTACTTGTAACCGCAACAATTAGTCCACAGAACACCCCCCCCCCCCCCCCCCCCCCGCACCCCGGAACGAGCCTTTTTTTCACGAAACGACAAAAATAAAATTTGCTTTCCTTTTTTTTCGAACGACAAAAAGAAAAATCTTTGCGGAGCTGTAGGAAACGAGGTCAATCTCTTTCTATGTACAGTTTCTGTGAAATGTCCGTCTTTTTTTTGTTTGTTTTTTCGAGCTGGGACTGGGAGTGGGAAGCCCCAGGGAAGCCACAGTGCGTGACAAAGGCCATTCAGGGCGAAATTTGAGGAAGCAGAATGTAGATTTGTGAGTCCTTCGTTCAAACTAGCCCCCTCACGCACACACACACAGGAATAAAAAAATATAAAAAAATCCTGCTTAGGGTACCTATTTGCAGCCCGTAGGAGAACTAGAACCGAAGAATGCCTAAAGCGGATGCAAAATATAACAAAGGCAGTTGAAATATTTCCCCATTTCCCCTACGTGGTCTTTGTAACAAGCAATGTTTCGAGTTGAGAAGTGGTCGGGGCGATCTCTTTCGCTAATGGATACTACACATGATCCGTTTCAAATCCTGAAGCTGCTGCTCTTTTGTATAACATGCGAGCTTATCCACATGTGAATAATAAAATGAGCGACGCAAACTTTGAGCGACAATCCTTGCTCAAGCTTAACAAAATCTAGAACACCCTCCGCTCCCCCCCCCCCCCCCCCCACACACACACACACACACATTGGCGAACGCCCAAATCATTAAACGTCTTCAAACGAATTCTATGCTCGTGTCCGCATTGTGAAGGTGCAACGACCACGAAGAGGGAGCCAGTTTTTTTTCTTCAATACCTGTGCAAATGTGAAATATAGGTTGGAAGTAGTTCATTGTTATGAGCGCTAAAGATGTGTCTTCACACAATAAAGTAAACGGAAAAGTAACGATTACTTCTTCAAGTAATGTCCAAGTACGTTTGCCGTCGAGTAATCAAGTAATCTAATCGAATACTTTTTAGCCAAGACTAATAGTAATTGTAATCGATTACTTTTTTTTAGTAACGTGTACAAGACTGCATAAGCGTCGCATCGGTGTACGTATATGTAGCCGAAAGAGTACAGTGTCATTAACACTATCTAACTTCTAAATATTAACGCGGCTCTTTTTCCTTTCCTCGTTCAGATTGCGCGGTGGGGTGATGTAGCTGTTTTGCTGGCTTTTTGAACAGGCGGTGGGCGGGCTATATCTGCTGATTTGGCAGTACGCCGTGTTTTTGTTGAAACGAGACTAAGCGCGTGCACGGCGATAGCAAAGTTAGAAGCATTCAATAAATTTCAGTTGCCAGTTAGCGCTTGTCCTGTGTGCATCTTCGTCGTTTTGTCCCGTCTTTTTTACGCTATTTTAATATGAAAATAGACAGAACGATGTCCTGTCTATTTTATTTTCTTCCCGAGTCTCGGGTTGATTCAACATGATTAATATTCACCAGCTCGCCTGAACCCTTTATATTTTCTTTGATATACAAGGCCCATGTGACCGGTGCAGAATAGCCGTCCGACTATTCGCTGAAGTGTCATTTGGTGAAACGTGGGCGTTCGCTAAAATGTCATTCGATCAAGTGAGTGCCTCCCGCCGTAGACACAGCCTTTAAAAAATTGAGTAACAAAATAACAGCATCAATTCACTACTTACGGCGGCCGTCTGCAAACGAAGGGCGTCTGGGCAACGCAACTGCCTAGAGATGCGAGGGCGAATGTCACGTCACCTACCCAATAGAAAAAAAATAAGCACTCATGGCGCCAAAAAGTTGTCAAAGGCTGAATAGAAGTCAATGCGGGCGCGTACAAGAGCCTGGAGAACACGCGCGAACAGAAAGTATACCAGGACGAGAAAACGCGCATACTTATCGAAAGTCTTGCTAACTGATTTAACGTAAGTACAGTGTTAATCACACTTGTCAACAACGCGCGAGCGAGCGGCTTTCTCCGGGGAGCGCTAGACTGGTGGCATTCGCGATAACTAAGCTGGTCACGTGGCGCAACATAGAACGGCCCGCTCGAGGGGTGTCCTGCCCACTCTATCAGCTGGCGGCGAACGCGGAAGGCTGCTCGCACGCTTTTGACAAACATCATTGCTCGGACAATAAACAAACCAAAGCATGAAGGCGTATCAACGATGCCGTCATCAAGAAAACAAAAAATATATCATAAAGCACACTACTTTTATCTCTTATCAAGCTGATATAGTGGGCAGGACACCCCTCGAGCGGGCCGTTCCATGTTGCGCCACGAAATTAGCTTAGTTTCCGCGAATGCCACCAGTCTAGCGCTCCCCGGAGAAAGCCGAACGTTCGCGCGTTATAGACAAGTGTGATTAGCACTGTACCTTTATACCTTCCACTGGGCTTATGGCTTGTGACTTGGAGAGTTCCTCTTCCATCTGATGCACGTCTGAGAGCACGAAAACAACTTTGAAACTGAACCTTTTCGCCGGCACACGCCAACGACGCACGCCGAACACGATGAAGCAGTGTTGCCAGACGGATAAAAAAAAAGTCAGCAGATTGATCTCCAAAAATTCAGTAGATTTGCACAAAAGTCAGTAGATTCTACGAAATCTGTGTTTTGCCATGTGTTGCTATTTCCATTAAACCACACTTCGAAGAAATAGTATCGAGTAAGAGATTCCAAATAAAAATGAAAAAAGACCAGTTCTTGAGTAATTCACGTATGCTTAAAGGGGCCCTGCAACAACGTTTTGACTGATTTTTAATTTGCACCATTCATGAGCGCACTGAACGTAGAAACTTAATGAAACTTTTCTTTTCTCGAATTTCGCTTTAGTTTAAAAGTTATAGGCAAATTAGAATTACAGAAACAAGCAAAAAATAACTTACTTCGTGACCTTGTAGGTCCTGGCTTGAGCGGCCGTGAACTAGAGGAGGGATAGTGAGCTCATCGAGCGCTCACGGCTGCCGCACTCCGTGTCGACGGCTCGAGAGGGCACCACTAAAGCACGTGTTGGATAGGCTGTATGAAGCGGGCGGTCAGGGCGGCTCGCATTGCATTTGCCGCACGATTAAAGACTAATTCGGCATAACACTTCATTGGCCACAAACGACAGCAAACAAGGGGTAAATATCAGTTCAGAACGGGAGCCACTTCGCGCTGCCATACTGCCAAATGGCAAAATCGCCAGCAAAGCCGGCGCCGAAAGCCTTCGAAACGCTCGGAACCGGTCGGATCCTCGACCGCAGCGCCGCCGCGTACATCCGGGTCTTTTCTACGCACGCCGTTCGTCGGCGCCTCATCGCACCAGCCCTTTCTAGTATGCGCCGTTTTTTCCGCCGCTTGGTGGTGGGTATGTCGACGGGTCATTTCTTGTTTCCGTACTTTATAAATTGCATTTGTTTCTTTTCTGATCTCATATACCGAACAAAAACTACTTTCATACATAACTGAAACGGTTCGCAACACTTATATTTTGTATCTCGACTAAAAAAAAAAAGATTTTAGCGGTTCTGACCAGTGGTAAGACCAGGACCAAAGACGTCAAATATCGCGCGCTTTCGCCAACGCCGGTCGCCCTCGTAGGTGGAGGAGGTTTCCGCGTCGTCCGGTTAAAATATGACGCACTGATATTTAGTTACTCTCTCCGTGCCCGCTGGCTTGCCCGAACCCCAAGAGACTTGGAAACCACAAAAAAGTAGACGCCTAAATATGATTGCAGGGCCCCTTTAATAACTAAGGTTAACCTGTTTTATGGAAGACACAGAAAAATAGAACCGTAAATGTTTTTTTTTTTTACTTTTTTTGTTTTTTTGTTTTTTTAGTCAGCATTGAATAGTGTTGCGATTTCGAGGATTATTCTTTGATATCTAGACTGAGCCACTTTTGGGATCAACAGATGAGTGCGTCAGTGCGACATCCACCAGTCGCTATTATCGAAACGAAACCAAAACAAGACGTTCCGGCAAGTGCACGCGTACATGTCCAATGGAATTCCTCTGCTAGCTGCCACCTTTCCTCACTGGACTGTGGAAGGATTTGGACGCAACACTGTCGGCGCGGAGCACTGTCGAGGCTACGTGACGTCTGCTACGGGCTTATTTCTTTTTCGCCTGACCCAAAGATTGCGTTCAAACCTGGAGACACTTAATTTGTTATCTTTTTGAGCCACCGAGGAATAATATATCATTTTCTTGCCAGAGCTTGCCAAATAAAAGGAATTAACTGAAATTTGGATGTCGATGAAAAGTATTCCGCCGGGTGAACGAATGAAAATGGCGGCCCTCTCCGCTCAGCTGGGAGCACTGAGCCTGGGAGCCCTGGGAGCCCTGGAAGCAGCCGACAGTTCACGCGCATGCGCTCACGCCTCTCTCTCTGCGCCGCGGGCTGGTTGGCTCACTCGGGAGAGGGACGTTACGGCGGGGAGACCGTAAACTGGCCAAACGCTCCCCATATATAGCTCCGGCTCGGATGTCAACGTGTACGGGCTTCTGGGCCATCTAGCCAGAGCTTCGTTTTTAATTCTCGGAGAATATGAGTTTCGTTTGATGGGCTACCCTGGGAACTGAAGGGGCCAAATGATAAATTTAATTACCTTTACTAAAAAAAAGTCAGTAGATATTTTTTTCAGTGAATCAGTAGACCCGGAACAAAATCAGTAGATCTACTGATAAATCAGTAGACCTGGCAACACTGCGACGAACAAGGAGGATAGAAGGGTAGGAGAGGGCATGACGTCGGCCGCGTAGCCTCCACAAGCCATGCTCCCTTGACGCCTCGCCTCTTTCTCATTTTCCTCCTTACTCTCCTCACTTACTATGCCAACGTGACCACATCACGTGACCGTAGCTAGACTTCGTCTTGCTATTGGGTGCTAGAATACACCACAGTCTAGCCTTCGATCTGATAAAACCTACCGGACGGAGCGCGCGCCAGCCTGCAAGGAGTCCATCTACAATCAACCATCAATCTCACACGTGACATGACACGCGCACCAATCGCCAGACAGATCTGCGGTCACGCTGGGTACAAAATCGTTTAAACTTTTTATGACTAGGCTTCACCAGTATTGCAACGTGCCCCCGCCTAGCACTTATAAGTTATAACCTCCTTGGCGACGAAGGACGGCAGCACGACCCCCTCTCTCCTAACGAACACGTCATATGAGCGTTCCATGTGCGAGCACCTGCTCCCGGTGTAGTCCGTACACCTCTCGCCAGGCGGCGATAACTCAACCCTCCTGATAGTCGTGGCGGTCGTGGGTATGCTGCAAGATATAACTTTTTCTCATCAAGCGAGATTTACCGTGTCTATATGAGGCTATTAGCAAAGCATTATACCCTTAGGCTCTTCCAAATCTTACCCGAGTAACATGCCTCCAACGTGCGCGGAAAATACCACTTGGAATCGCGAGTAAACGGAGTAAACAGTATTCGTGTACTCAGTACTCGATTTCTGAGCGGCCTGGATACTATGCAGATTGACTTTGTCTTGGGCTACGGCACAAAGAAAACATAGCAGTGATGGCGGGAAACAGCAGACGATATATTTTGGTCATGGAGAAAGCATTCGAAAAAAAAAAACACTAATATGAGTTAGTGAAAAGACGTTTATTAACACTGGTGAATAGACGAGTCAACTTTTAGCAAGTTTAGAAATAGTTGGTTAGGCGGGAAATTGGCGATTTACATAACTCCGGTAGAGCTCTGGTCCCGCCGTGGGTGAACGACCCCCTTATATGTGCATGTCCAGCCCGGTCGCGCTCAGATAACTCAGCAGGCCGGACAGGACCGCGACGCGCTTGTCCCTTTCTCCCTCAAGTCGACACAGGCTTCCAAGGAGTTGGGGCGGAGTTGTTGGTCTAGCGGAGTGGTTCTCAACCCCTGATGTTTCGCGGACCCCTTATGAATCGGTGGAGATAATGGAGGACCCCGTTTGTGGTAAGGGGAAAGGAAATATATAGGTTAATTATGATAGCGATTTATTAAATGGATATAACTAAGGGCTAGTATGAAAAAGACTTCACTTATTTACATATACACAAGAAAATCCACCCGAAAATTTGAACGTTTCTTCTCGATCTGAAAAAAGGCAATTTTTATTGCCGGGCTTGACTGATGAGGCTGGGCTTCGCGGACCCCTGAACGCCTTCGCGGACCCCAAAAGGTCCGCGGACCCCCATTTGAGAACCACTGGTCTAGCGCGTCCAGGGCTTTCGTTCTCTCCTCATCGAACTTGGGGCAGTCCCATACGAGGTGATGCTCGTCGCACTCTACGTCGCGATTTCTGCAGTAGATGCAGCCCTTGGTGCAGGCTTCCTCTTCTCGTCGCAGCGTTCTTGATAACAAGCTGTAGTCTTGTTCTATTGCAATCGAAGCGCTGTCAACTGTGTTCTTCCTCTCGCGAGCCGCCCGCTCCCATCGCTGGGTGCGGGCCGGCGTGATGGCGGCGTGGGCTCTGAGTCTTCGTAGCTTGACCGTCTCATGCCGTCGAAAGAAACCGGAAGGAATGCTCGCTTCAGGGAGCACGCCTCTAGCATTTAGCTTCATCTTCTTTTTTCATCGCCAGTTTAATGTTGAGGACGGTGCCCTAGGGGTCATATAAGTTGAAAACGGACGATGGCGGTTGCACAGAGGGGGCCGCGACCGGGTCCTGGCGTCGAAGGTCGATACGATTAAGCTTTTCGATTGCCGCCCGGTGCGCCTTCGTTACTGTCTATGCCCGCGTGACCAGGAATCCACCCTACGCTTATGGAGAGCGGGTTCGGGTCGCGTCGTTCCAGTTCATGCGCTAGCCGGAAGATCTCTCCGACTGAGGCGTGTGCCTTGACTAATTGCGTCCTAAGGGCCCTCACGGTTGCCTGGGAGTCCGTGAAGACGCGCAATTTGTAAAATGCATTGCTTGATGACACTGCCGTGCCCTTGATGGCTTCGAGTACGGCATTTACTTTGGCTTCCTGCGCGGATCCACAGTGTTGCAGTTCCTTGCTCTTCGTCACGTGTTCATAATGCCACGCCGCTGTGGTCGCCACTCCACCCTTGAACGCGGCATCGACGTATACTCGAAGTTCGTCGTCGCCGTCGCCTCCGCTCTCTTGGTCCCGCCCGGCAAACTTGCGTCTTCTAGCGGCGTTAGTCGTTGAATTCATCCTTCTCGGGATTGGATAGGCCGGGGTGACCGTCGTCTCCTGCCATGGTGGGATGGGGTGCGGCATTAGTGATTGAGCGGTCTGCGCGCACAGAGAGCTCCACGGGGGCATGAGTTCTGATAGTGCCCTGCCCTGTCGGGTGTGCGCCAGTTTGGCACCGTACGTTCGCTTCTGATTCCGCCCAACCTCTTCAAGGGAGAGCATCGGGACTGCCTCGTGCAGTAGGTCCAGGCGCGTGCACTTCGGCAAGCCCGAGATGCAGCGTCGTGCGTCGTTATTCAATGTTTCCAGTTTGGCCCGCTGAGCGGTGTTGAGTTTGTAGAAACGGAGGCCGTACGAGATCTGAGATATAAGGGCGGCTTGGGCCACGGTCCTCGCTAATCTTTCTCCCAGGCCCCCGGCCCGTGTCGCTAAGCGTCGGACGATCGAAAGTCCTTTCTTCCACGTGCTTCGCATGCGTTCGATCCAGGCGCTTGGGTTGCCGCCCGAGTGGACGTTCACCCCTAGAATGGAGTGCTCGGCCACTTTATCGATCTTCTGACCGTCAAAGCGCAGGTCCGCGTCGATGTTTTCCCAGCCCTTGCCAAAGACTAAGTATCTTGTCTTTTCGGGTGACGGGCAAACAATAATATTAACCACTTCAATTTTTTTTTTTTACATTCACGTAGTGTGTTTCTTTTTTAAAATGGCTCTATCAGCTTTTTTTGCTCCATTTTTGGTTGTATATTCAGATCAAAATACCTTACTGCTTTCAGTGAGACATCAAAAAGTTTCTTTTTATACTAATCATCGCGATTTTGCTGTCAGGGGGGCGGGCAAAAACCCAGCAGAGGCAGAGTGAACGCAGGTCGACGTACGCCGAACGCCGTGCCAGCTCACTGCGTGCATTAGTTCGCAACCTCTAGCTAGAACAACCATTTAGACTAATAGTACTGCACTTCTATAACACCCTCGTTCCCTTGGTCAATTTTGTCACAGCGCCGTAGCAAGAGGTGCGTGTTTGCGCCTGAACGCATTCTCGGACAGCGAGGGTCGTCATGTACCGCGTTAGCCTCATTTAAAATAGCGAACGGCGACGAAATGGTATAAAATTTGAGTACTAGTTTTAGTGGCTGTTCTCCAGCTTACAAACAAATGCACGCATTGATCTTGCGAGGCGTTCGGCGCACGTGGACCTGCGTTCACTTGACTTCGTCGGGGCGGCTTTTTCGCTCACTCCCTGTGCCATTAGAAGAAAAGGGTAACTACTACATGGTACGCAAGCGTGGAGCAATTCACGACGACGACATGAGCGATGGCTGCGTGGAGGCGATGGCAGACGACTGATCCAGAACCCGGCTAAACCAAAACTACCCGTTGAAAGTATCTTGTCTTGCAAAGGTATTACTCATCTAATATCTTATGGCTTTTTATTTTTGTGTGTGACATCTGGTTTTATGAAATACTATAATATTTACTAGTCTTTTCGTGTTTTCGTGCTTTGCTCGTAGTATTTATATTCGCCCACTAATCGCTAAATGTTAGTGACAATTTTAGAAATAAATAATAAAAATTGGGTAGCGTTAGTTGGGTGTGTACGTATTGATGGCTACTTTGTGGAACGATATATTCACAAATTTTATTAGCCATTGAATACCTGGAAAATAAATTAGAAAACGAACACTATGAGCCGAATGCTGCTCGCCTGTGACTCTTGTTGAGAAGTGGAAGAGTAAAAACAGAGTCACACAAATTACTGACTCTCTAAGAGAGTCGTAAAGTGTCAAAGGGAGTCATGGAGGCAGCGAAGAGAGTCATCGAAGCAGCGACCCCCTTTGGACTCCTTTTGTTTTTAAGAGTGTACTGCTCAAGTTATCTTCACTGTAAAGTATCTTGAGTAGAGTACAAATACTTAGAAATGTAACTCAATTCCTTTTGAAGATACTTTCGCATTGCGCAATTTGAATCGACGGCAGTGAAAACAACAATTGTACAGTTTTGCAAATCTGGTTTACCAGAATGGTTTATTGGCGCGCAACCACACAAAACGGCAAAAAAAGACGAAAAAAAAAAAACAACATTGCAGGGCTATTTTATGCAGCCCATCTATAAGGAGCAGAATATTGCCACGAATGACAAATGATGAGGCGGCGAATAACCGAATAAACTAAATGTTTAATGGGGCGAACTTGTGTCCAAAACAAAATAGAGAAATGCTAGCGTCGCAGGCGTCGATGTCGGCGAAAGAGCAGGATGAAGCGCTGAAACCAGACTGGCTCCGGACCAAAAAAAAAATGGCTTGCTTTTGTGTGTTTATACAGCTTTGATGGTAGCGTGCTTTAACAGGTGACTGGTAGCTTAGCTGTAGATGAGAAATTTAGCCAGTGCAGTACAACCGCTAACCTGGGGTTTTTAACGTGCATCACGCAGTAGTGATTACATGAACGCCTGCCGGTACGAAACTAATTTAGATCGAAACGGACTAGGGCGATGGGGATCGAAACAAGGTTTCCAGCGCAAGTTTTCACTACCGCCACGCGGAGCACTTTTTGTACCCACATGGGTTTCTGGAAAATTCGGCGTAGAACGTTTCGCGCGTAGAACATTCGTAACTCGATCAGACGACAAGGTTTTCGAACTTACGAGAATGTGAAGTTGAAACAATACATTAAAGAGGAGTCCGCTCCTCAAAATTGAACCCGGAGGCTCCGCGCCAGAGCCAAGCGCGGTAACCATTCGGCCTCGCGCTCACTCGGCAAAGCGCGTGGCAATATTGCCGCGCGCGCAGCTGGCCAAGTAGGATACATGTTACAAAACATTTATGGGACAGAAATAAAGAAGTCGCTTTAGCTAAGTGACATTGCTGAAATCAAGTCCTGCGGCGTACCTTAGACGCATCGTTTACCTACAATCCATATTCCCTGAATGGGGTGTTCACTATAAACGAACTTGGGATACGAATATGAGTGAATAGTTAATGAAGATCCCACATAATTGGGCACGATATGGAACTATAGGGGTCACTTTATCGAGCTTGTTCTCCCCACAGCCGGGTGTTTACTGACACAACATAACAAAGAAATTTAACCTCGCCTAGCACGGCCTGGGCACGAGCGCTTCACTTTGACCAGTGCTTCAGTTGCACGACGAGCGGCCTTCGAATCGTCATCTTCGATTTCTCAGATCAAAAATAAACAAGAAAATACAGTTTGTTGTCCCCACAGCTGAAGCGTGCCGCTAGAGGTATGACTGTTCGATCTCCTCCCCAATAGCCACGGCAGTGATCGCACCTTCAAGTAAGTTCCGTTCAGAAAGGCACTCAGCGTTGGGGGGCGCTTTGTTGGGAATGCGAAAGGTCATCCAGCTTTTAGTTCGTTTCCTGTCCGGTTCTCTGCTTATCAATGTTCGCTTAGACCGTGTTCGCGAGCGCAATAAGTTTTGGACTGAAGACAAAAAGAAAATAAACAGAAAGCCTAGACGTTTTGCCGCGGAAAAGTCAAACATACAACCAAAACAAAACAACAACAAAAAAATTTCTACGAGTTTTTTTATTTTTTTTTTCTTGACAAACAAGTCTGCATTGTTGTCGTAGGTCGTTTCTCGGGTTGAGTTGCGCCTCATTGTGGCAATAATAACTTCCGAGAAACCACCCCTCTTGTTTGGGGGATTTTTGGGAGGAAACTCTAAAAAACAAAAGGTGCCTTTGGGAAGACGAGGGAAAAAACTTTATTGTACGAACTTTTGGCTGAAATAAGATTCACAATGAGCAAAAAAGCGATGTTTTTTCCACGAGCTCAACCAAAGTCACCGTAGCTAATCGGAGCCAGCAACGGCATTGGGTTGCTCGAAGGAATGTTTACGTTTTCCCGTGCCACGCCCACGCAATTTCACACCGAAAAACTTGGAAAATGGCGGAATGTCGAAAATGTATTTGAGATAATGAGTACAAAATACTTAGAAATGTAATCAAGATAGAGTATTAAATACTCTCGATCCAAAGTATATGCAAGATTCCAAGATACTTCAAAAAGTATTTAAAATACAGTATCTTGAGTATAGAGTATTTGAAATAAGCACAATTCTAGTATTTATCCGACCTCCGTGCGCAAGTTTCGGTTTCGCGCTGTTGCGTTCTTTGGCTTTGTTAAAAATATACGTGACTGCAGCAAAATTTAAGTTGGGTGGTCTTTTGACACCATATTGATATGGGTTGGGCAGAAAGATGCCCAACCCATATCACGCTGTACTCCCTCATTTGGTGTATGCCCATGTGGCGCTAATTCCAACCTACCCAACAAACCGCTGAATGTCCACTGGATACTAGACAGATATTCGCTCAAGATATTCGGACGTCGCCAGGAAATCCATAGCCGTCCGACGGACGTCCCCAGGACATCCGTCAGAGCGCCAAAGGTAACAAATTTACACGCCCGTCGGACATCCGTATTGGGATCCCTCTCCAGGCCGATTACGGATATTCGGATGGCATGCCTGGATCTGTTCTACCCTAGCCCAGATATCTTAAAAACCAGTCAAAGAACTAACCTGAACCAATTTCTACTGGGCACAATATCTTCGGATACCCCGTGAACACCCGATAGAGATTCGATTCAGATATATCGAACATCCGTGGGACATCCGTATACCTCTGGCCAACGTCCCCAGTACATCCGACGGAGCGCCAAAGCGAACAAAATTGCATATCCGTCGGATATTCGCAATGGGATTCCGTCTGCAGACCAGTTTCGGATATTAAAATGGCATGCCTGAATCCGTTCTACTCTTGCCTATATATGTTTTAAACCAGTCAAAGGACGACCCTGAGCCAATTTCTATTTTGGCATGATATTTTCGGATATCCTGCAAATGTTCAATGGAGATCCACTTCAGAACTGCATTCTACTTGCATATCTATTTGCAAGGCAGAACGCAGGGAATGCTGTTCCCCGCGCCACACGCGCATGCCTTCCCCGTATAAAAGATTGGAAGTAAATAACCAAAATAACGCGTTGACGAACTCGCGTACAACATGCCAATTGTTTTAGGTTTTTGCTTCAGAATAGTTACTGCTGCAAGCAGCGGCACGTGCGGCGTGTGGGTGCGGTGCGAGCGTAGAGTTGTTGGTCACACAGACGAAAAATCCACAGAACCTTAACCATAAACGGCTTCGCTGTAATAACATGGCATAAGACGTTTAGGCAACCACACCATCGACGGGGAACGAACGATTCTTGCATGCACGTGCAGTTTCGTAATTTCCTGGATTTCAAACTTGGTCTCGCGATTTTCGATATGCTCTTCAATTACTAGAAGAAAGCACAGGTATATGTCCAATATATTTGTTTAACAGGTTCACGAAATGCTCTACTTAATACACACTCATTAGTTTCAAAACGCTATTCTTTATTCTTTATTCATCATTGCCCTGCAGCGCCATCAGGCATTATCGCAGGGGGCGAATAAACTCTGAAAAAACATTTCTGAATTCGCGGCACACACAATCGCACTGGGCAAGGCATTCCACTCCTTAATTGTTTTAACAAAAAAAGAATTTTTGCCCAATTCCGTCCTGGTGCGGTATTCTCTAATCTTATGACTGTGGTCTTTTCTTTTTGAGATATAATTTGGTGGTAATAAGTAAAATGAGCTATTAATGCCAGTTTTATTGTTATAAATGTTGTATAAAAACTTCAAGCGCAAATTTCTTCGTCTTAATGCCAATGTAGACCATCCCAGTTCTTTTATCATGTCGGTTACACTCTCAAAGCGGCCGTACTGCACCAAAACGAAACGAGCGGCACAACTCTGAATTCTTTCTAAAACAACAATGTGGTTTTGCTGAGAAGGATCGCAAACGGTGCAGGCGTACTCTAGCACTGGGCGCACATAAGATAGATAGGCGAGCTCTTTGATAGATTTAGTTGATTTTCTTAGATTTCGTTTTAAAAATCCAAGCGCTCTGCCGGCCCTCATAACAACGTCGTTAATGTGTGCGTTCCAGGTGCAGTCAGCTGACAGAGTGACGCCAAGATATTTAACTGTTTGCGGTTTTGTTACGGTTTCATTATTCAGTTGGTAACATGTTTCAACTTTTGTTTTGGTTTTGCGGGTAAAACTAACATGGGCACATTTTTTAACGTTTAACTCCATCTTCCACTTTTTACACCACTGCTCTATTCGATTCAGATCACACTGCAGCCGCGTGGAACTCCCCTCGTCTGTTATGCACGTGTGGCGACGTCGGTGTAGTCGTAGCCACATGCCAAGGCGGTTTCTCAGACGAGAAGAAGCCGACAGGAGATGGAAGCGGCAAGCACTATCGGGAATCAGATATCTCTCCCCGGCCTGCCTCCCTTTGAGAAACAAAGAGAGCCGCCAGGACGGAGAGACGCGTTGCCAGGAGGACCGGAAAGGAGGATATCGTCGGGGAAGAGAAAGAAGAAAGGGACCCCGACGAGTCGATCCCTGATGCTGTCCGTCCGGCACAGGTGTGGGGACCACGATCGGTCCTCCAGTTCAAGTTGCAAATAAAGTATAGTTAGAGTTTACAAGCACATTCTCCTCGTCCTTTCTCTCCGCTTTGGGACGACCTGAACTCTACAGTGGTGACCCGGTTTTGGCAAAACAACCTTACGCAACAGCCTCAAGCCCCGTCATGCCGGACACTGACCCCACGCCATCCGGCAGCATCTCGGCAGCCGTCCTCAAGCTGCCTGCCTTCTGGCCCGCGGACCCGCAGCTGTGGTTCGTCCAGGTTGAGTCGCAATTTGCGACTCGTCGGATCACAGCGGACATGACAAAATTCCACCACGTCGTATCCAGCCTCTCCCCAGCCATCGCCACGGAGGTGCGAGACCTGCTGATCACACCGCCAGCAGAAGACGCCTACAACACACTAAAGGCACAGCTCATTCGCCGGACCAGCGCCTCGGAAGAAAAGCGTCTCCAGCAGTTGCTCACTGCCGAGGAACTGGGCGACCGGACGCCTACGCAGCTGCTGCGTCGAATGGAGCAGCTCCTCGGGGACAAGGCGTCTACCATCGACGCCTCGCTCCTCCGCGAGCTATTCCTGCAGCGGCTGCCAAGCAACGTGCGGATGGTGCTCGCATCGGCAGGTGACATCGGCCTTGCCAATATTGCTGAGCTCGCGGACAAAATCATGGAGGTCGCGGCGCCATCACCCAACATCTCAGCAGTCCATGCCCGCGGCATCCCGGACGAGGTACGTGAACTTCGAGCTGAAGTCTCTCGCCTCGCTGACATGGTGGCGCAAATGCAACCTCTCCGCGGCCGCAGCAAGTCACGCGGACGCCCTCGACGACAATCTCGCTCATCGTCCCGCGCGGACTCCGGCGACTGTTGGTACCATCAACGGTTTGGTGCTTCAGCTCGCAAGTGCGAGCCTCCATGCTCGAAGTCGGAAAACGCCAGGGCAGAGCACTAACGGTGGCAAGTGCTCCCGCCGCTCAGGACAGCCGCCGATCATTGTTTTTTGTGGCGGACCGCACCACTGGCGTGCGTTTCCTCGTGGACACCGGAGCAGAAGTTAGTGTCGTCCCTGCAAGCGCACAAGATCGCCAGCACCCCAGTACGTCGCAGCTCCGGGCCGTCAACAACACGGTCATCCCGACGTACGGTGAGCAGTCACTGACTCTCGACCTCGGACTACGGCGGACTTTCCGTTGGGTGTTTGTATGTGCGGCTATCCCGCACGCCATTATCGGAGCTGACTTCCTGACGCGCTTCGGGCTACTGGTGGACCTCAAGGGGAGACGTCTTCGAGACGAAGCGACAAGTCTTACCATACAAGGCATCCCGTCGTCCCTGCAATCCATCAGCCCCACGTTCGCGGTACCGGCTGAGGAGTCGCCGTACGCCAAGCTGCTCGTCGAGTTCCCGGAGCTGACGCGTGTTGGACCCGACGAGCGCCCCATCAAACACACCGTGACGCACCACATCGAGACGTCAGGCGCTCCGGTTCACGCGCGTCCACGCCGACTGCCACCGGACAAGCTGCGTGCCGCCAAGCAACAGTTCGAGCACATGCTGGAGCTGGGAATCGTCCGCCAGTCGGAGAGCTCCTGGTCCTCGCCCCTCCACATGGTCCCCAAGTCCACACCCGGGGACTGGCGCCCGTGTGGAGACTACAGAGCCCCCAACCGGATCACATCCGAAGACCGGTACCCGATCCCGCATATTCATGATTTTACAGCATCGCTCGACGGCAGTACCATCTTCTCCAAGATCGACCTGGTACGTGCATACCACCAAATACCGGTCGAGCCCTCGGACATTTCGAAGACGGCAGTAACAACGCCCTTCGGTCTCTTCGAGTTCGTGCGTATGCCGTTCGGACTAAAAAACGCCGCACAGACGTTCCAGCGCTTCATAGATCAGGTGTTGCGGGGCCTCCCATACTGTTACGCCTACATTGACGACATCCTTGTGGCAAGCCAATCTGCCGACGAACACCTCGGACACCTCCGAACCCTCTTTACTCGCCTCGCCGAGTACGGAATTGTCGTCAATGTTGGCAAGTGCGTGTTTGGCAGGCCGGAACTCGACTTCCTGGGACACACGGTGAACTCTTTCGGAATCCGCCCACTTAACAGCAAGGTGCAGGCCATCCAAGAGTTCCCAAAACCGACAACAAAGAAACAACTCCGAGAGTTCCTTGGCATGATAAACTTTTATCGCCGATTTCTCCCGGGCTGTGCCGAGAAGCTGCAGCCGCTGCACCGGATGCTCTCGGGCGTGAGTAGCTCCACTGCAGAGGTAACTTGGGACGAGTGCACTACATCGGCATTCGACCGCGCCCGACAGCTCCTCGCCACCAGCACCATGCTTACGCACCCCAAGGAAGCCGCCCCACTTTCCGTGGTCACCGACGCTTCAGACAACGCCGTCGGTGCAGTGCTTCAACCGAAAGTCAACGGACAGTGGCAACCGCTCTCCTTTTTCTCCCGGAAGTTAACACCCACTGAACGGCGGTACAGCACCTTCGGTCGCGAACTACTCGGTGTTTACCTGTCTTTACGACACTTCAGGCACTTCATAGAACGTCGCACATTCTTTGTGCTGACCGATCATAAGCCCCTCGTCCACGCTTTCCAGTCTCTGAGATCAGATGGCGGCAGTCATTCCCAGAGAGAGCTGCGGCAGATGTCCTCCGTCTCGGAGTTCACATCCGACATCCGTATATCCACGGCGCGGACAACGTCGTTGCGGATGCTGTCTCGCGAATAGGCGCCTGCACCGTCGACTCACTAGCCGCCATCGACTTCGAGAGATTGGCAGAGGTACAACGCGAGGATGCACAACTGCGCGACCTCCAAACAACACCCGGCAAGCTCGTTTTCCGCGCGGTTCCCCTTCCTATGTGTCCTGTCAACCTCATCTGCGACACATCGACGGGATACCCGCGCCCTTACGTGCCTCAACAGTTTCGTCGCCAGATCTTCGACTCGCTTCATGGACTTTCTCATCCCGGTATCAAGGCCACACAACATCTTCTAACATCCAGGTTTCTGTGGCCCAGTATTAACAAGGACGTACGCCAGTGGGCCCGCACCTGTTTGCAGTGTCAACGCTCCAAGATTCAGCGCCACACTGTAACACCACTGGGAAAGTTCGACCAACCTGACGCGCGGTTCAACAACATCCACATAGATATTGTGGGACCGCTGCCACCATCCCAGGGACAGGCGTACCTGCTGACGTGCATCGATCGTTTCACCCGCTGGCCGGAAGCGATCCCGCTGCCCGACATCACCGCGGACACAGTGGCACGCGCTTTCGTCGCGCAGTGGATTTCGAGATTCAGCACGCCCTCGACAGTCACCACAGACCGAGGCCGGCAGTTTGAGTCCAATCTCTTCTCCAGCCTCATGAAGCTGCTGGGGTCGAGAAGGATTCGAACGGCCGCCTACCATCCCGCCAGCAACGGCATGGTGGAGCGCTTCCACCGTCAGCTCAAAGCCGCCCTCAAGGCCCATCAGTGCCAAGACTGGATGGAGGTGCTGCCACTCGTTCTGCTCGGACTGCGCACAGCACTAAAAACTGACATCGGCTGCAGCGTCGCGGAGCTGGTCTATGGAACAACCCTTCGACTCCCGGGCGAATTTTTCGAGGCCGTGCCGGCCGCTAATTGTCCCGACCCCACAAGCTACGCCAACCAACTCCAAGAGGCCATGACGCAACTCCGCGCCACATCACCGCGTCAAAACCACGGCCGGTCTTCCTTTGTAAGCAGTGAATTGGCGACCTGCACGCATGTTTTTCTACGAAATGACACCGTGCGGAAGCCCCTTCAAGCGCCATACGACGGACCGTACAAGGTGCTGCGGCGAGGATCAAAGAATATGACACTTGCAATCCGCGGACGCCAGGAAGTTGTTGCGTTGGACCGCGTGAAACCGGCCTATCTTGATAGCGCCCCATCTGCCACGCCGGCTCCTGTTACACCCCCGCCGGAAAGAACATCGCCCTCATCAGACGCTCTCCCTCCTGCCGACAGCTCGTGCGCTGGCGCTCCGCAGGTAAGGCCAGACAGCCGAACACGTTCCGGCCGCCGCGTCCGCTGGCCAGCACGACTTGGCGTCACAGACCATTCGACACCGAACGCTCCCCTCCTCCGTTCACCCCACAAGACGCCCCACGGGCCCTAACGGCACTCAAACGCTCGCCCGCTCACTGGGGGGGGAGTACTGTGGCGACGTCGGTGTAGTCGTAGCCACATGCCAAGGCGGTTTCTCAGACGAGAAGAAGCCGACAGGAGATGGAAGCGGCAAGCACTATCGGGAATCAGATATCTCTCCCCGGCCTGCCTCCCTTTGAGAAACAAAGAGAGCCGCCAGGACGGAGAGACGCGTTGCGAGGAGGACCGGAAAGGAGGATATCGTCGGGGAAGAGAAAGAAGAAAGGGACCCCGACGAGTCGATCCCAGATGCTGTCCGTCCGGCACAGGTGTGGGGACCACGATCGGTCCTCCAGTTCAAGTTGCAAATAAAGTATAGTTAGAGTTTACAAGCACATCCTCCTCGTCCTTTCTCTCCGCTTTGGGACGACCTGAACTCTACACACGTATAAACAACACAATCATCGGAAAACAATCGTACCTGTGAATTAACACCGTCATTAATATCATTAACAAATATCAGAAACAACAATGGACCCAAAACGGACCCCTGCGGTACACCAGATGTTACCATAACAGTATTTGAAGTTTTCCCATTTAAAACAACACGCTGAAGACGTGATGACAAATATGCTTTTATCCAATATAGGATAGTCGAGTCAAAATTCATGCGCTCTAATTTGTATAATAATAGTTCGTGTGACACCGTATCGAACGCTTTTTTATCATCTAAGAAAACACAGTCAATCTGTCCGCCTCCGTCAACCCCCGTCATTAAATCATGATAAAGCTCAGTTAGTTGCGTAGTACATGAGTACGCCTTTCGGAACCCATGTTGCGAGTCAAAGAAAAATTTATGACAGTTTAAATGCTTCATGATGTGACAATGTAAAACATGCTCCAGTAATTTACAACATATAGATGTCAGTGAGATCGGTCTGTAATTCGTAATTTCTTTTTTGGGCCCTTTTTTGTGCACAGGCACCACCTGTGCCACTTTCCTGTCTTCTGGCAATGAACCATCATTCAACGATTTGTTATATATTACAAAAAGGTACGGAGCGATCGCATCTGCACAACGTTTTAAAATTCTCGGAGAGATCCCATCTGGGCCTACTGCCTTAGCTTCATCTATATGTTTTAGAAGTTCCAACACACCTCCTATAGCAAGTTCAACTGGTGGCATTGCACTGAACGTGCCCTGGTATCTATCGTAGTCGAGGCTCTCAGGAGGCAAGAAAACTGATTGAAAATATTGATTGAAGGCTTCGGCTTTTTGCCAGTCATCGGTAATTATTTCGTTGTTGACCATCACGTCTCCTATCCCAATCTGATCATTACCACAGCGCCTCATGTACTTCCAGAACTGTTTGTTGTTTGCTTTCATCCCGTCCTCCAGCCGTTGCAGATAATTTCTTTGGCTTCCTTCGCCTTTATTTTATACAATGACGTGGAATTTTCCTCCGGTCTGTTACTCGGTCTAATACGAAACGCCTATGCGGACTATGGTGCTCGCCTGCACCTTTACCGTTCCTTCAGTCAATCTGCTCCAAAATGACACCTTAGCGGCTGCGACGTCGCACCCAAGCTGTTGCAGTGTTTCACTTTACGGGAAGCGTAAGTGTTCATTTTTTTTTTTCTGCTTGAAGTTGAAACGCGCGCGGAGAGCATGTAGAAATGTACGTCGGTCGTCGCGACGACAAAAGCGAGCAATATTTCCGGCTATGTGAATTTGATCGTAAAAAGAACGTACGGCTCTGGAGCTGTCGTAGAAATTTATCGTAACTTGCGCAAAACTTCTGAAATTTTCGATTCGTGAATACGGATTTGTTTTTAGGTTTTGTTGTACGCACCTTTTCTTCTTTTTTTTTGTCCTAAGATCATTTTGTGAACAAGCTCTGTTACCTGTTGCGGACAACGAAGAGAAGGCAGACGGGTGATACACATACGGATTTAGATCCCATCTCGGCCACCACTGGTGATGTGGCGGCTTCTTCGTCCTCATTAATGTCATCATACCCACCACTCTCATCGCGTTGGTAGGCCATCACACACAGGAGACACCTCCGCCGGCACCACGATATGCGTCAGCCCCCGTCTACTTAGACTAAGCCATGTCGTAATGCGTTGACGCCTTCAAGCGGCAGAACTCATAACTACGGTACGCTTGACCCTGCATGGCATGATGACGTCAAGACCACCCTACTGAAAAAGAAAACAACAATTTGCCTCCTGTATGAAAGTAAACTGGTGCATACCGGTAACAGTTGAGCAACACCGGCGACATGCATGGCTCTAACGGGTGACCCGTTTGACAAACGTGTGACCGGTATGGATACACTGTTACCGGTGTGAACCCGTTTACTTTCATATAGGAGCCAAATGGTTTTTTTTAGTAGGGTGGTCAGTTCCGGCGGGTGTTTTTCCCCTCAAATTCATGGCATTAAACACAGTCCTAAAACAGCCTCATTTTGTGGATTTATGCGCACTGTCAGAGACTGTTAGCGAGAACATGGCGTCAGCGTTTTTCAGCGTGGGGATATACGTGGCAAAACGAATAAAACAGTTAGGAAACCAAGAGAGACGAGAATAACAACACAGTAACACTTGATCAATAACTCCCTGTAGATGAGGGTAAATAACATTAATTTATAGTCTGACTTGGAATAGATAAGTACTGCTTTATTCTTTCTGCTAGTGAATATATGCGAAGATGGTTGTTCTGCGTTCAAAACATGTGTTTTGAGTGGTCATGTGCAAGCGGCAGGAATGCAGACTCGTCAAACCATCTTGTATTTTCTAGTGCAGGTACTGTCATCCTGCGTATCTTGCTTGCTGCCACCTTCCGATGGCACGTCGCCAGCTTCGCAGAGTCATCTGACCCTGCTTGGCTCGTCACCGGAACAATGCTGCCCGACTTCACCGATTGTAGACATTGATTTTCATCGGTGGTCTCTCTCGGCTACTTTGGCTTCATTATCAATAACATCACCCTCCCGCACCCTATAAAGCACGGACCGTCTTCCTGAGACTTCAGTGGGCATGCGCAAGCGGCAGGAATGCAGACTCGTCAGTTTCACGACACCAACAAGCATAAGATATAATTGCTGTAAGTGAAACATGGCTTCAAAATACTGAAACGGCTCTTATACCCGGGTACATATTTTCCTCCCTTCCACGGGTCGCACGTACAAGGGTAGGTGGCGTTGCATTCTTTGTGAAAGAGGACATTGTCTTTGAAGTTGTACATACTGCCTCCATCAGTGATGAACATATTGAAGGCCTTTTTATTAAACTGCCTTGTTGTCTAATAATTGGAGTAGTGTACCGTCCTCCAAGCACCGCAATGACACCTTTTTTAGACAAATTCGAATCGGTTCTTGTACAAATAACTCACAATAAGCATACCGGCCGCATTGTAATCCTTGGAGATTTTAATATTGACTTGGCATGGGATACGCACAATGATTATACTCCAATTCTTGAATCCTTTAGCTTACACAATATTATACGTGAACCCACTCGTATTACCAGTACTTCGAGTACATTGATTGATCACGCCCTTTGTAACATCGATAGCGGTGTGTGTGCCGGAGTTTACTCTGATCCAATAGCGGACCATCTGCCTATTTTTGTTGTTTTGCAAAACCAGTCGTATGTAAATGCGAATCTTTGTCCTGAAATACACACCAAAGTAAACCATGTCACACTACGAAGTATATTAGAACAAACGAATTTTTATGCTTTGTATAATCGTGACATCAACAATGAATATCAAAACTTTGTTCGTACTCTTAAAAACGCAGCAATGCAGAGCGCTGAAAGTAGGGCAAACAGCAGATATGGAGAGCCGGTATGCCCTTGGATGACAAGTCAAATTTTAGGCGTACTGAAAGGGAAAGACAGCTGGTATCGTAAATGGAAACAAAACAAAATAAACAATTATTATTTAGGACAATTTAAGCGATTAAGGAACGCATCTGTTTCTGTTATGCGGAAAAGGAAACGGCAATATTACTCCTCTCTTATCGAACAAGCCGACGGGAATGTACAAAAGATTTGGGATATAGTTAATCACGCAATCGGCCTTCGCTCAAATCGGCGTGTGCAACCCGAACTAGCCAATCAGGAAATAGTAGACAATTTCAATGACTACTTTACAAACATAGGTCCTCTCCAAACAGCACAGTTGCCACATGTGATAGTTTCCACAAGGTTAACGGCTTCGGTTGTTAATACCTTTGTCATACAGGACATTGACGTGGCTGAAATTTCGTCTACGGTTAGAAGTCTTCGAGTAAACAAATCGGTCGGGCTCGATACTGTTCCAGTAAAATTAATAAAAGATAATATAGACATTTTAGGCGTTCATTTTCTACACTTGTTTAATCATTCATTGGAAAGCGCAATATATCCTGATGAGCTCAAAATAGCAAAGGTTGTGCCAATTTTTAAAGAGGGAGATACTTACAAGCCATCTAGTTATCGACCAATATCAGTATTAAGTGTAATTAATACAATTTTTGAAAAAATGATTTGTAAACACGTTCAGGAATTTATAAGTAAGTACAATATTCTTTGCTATAGTCAGCACGGATTTAGGCCGAACAGACCTACCTCGCCCGCTGTACTTGTGCTAACCCAGCTTCTTAATAAGGCTCTTCATGAAAATAAAATTGTTGTGGTTGTTTATTTGGATATAAGTAAGGATTTTGATACTGTTAATAACACCATGCTCTTGGACAAGCTTCATGAGTAGGGTTTTAGGAGAAAGATATTAGAGTTATTTCAAAGTTATCTTTCTAAACGAACACAATGTGTAACGATTAATAATTTTATTTCTAAGCCACAAACAGTGCTTACAGGGGTACCACTAGGTTCTGTTTTGGGGCCCATTCTTTTTTCTCTCTACGTCAATGATTTTCCTTCTGTTTTATGTCAGACTGAAGCACTCATGTATGTTGATGATACGGCATTATTTTTTGTCGGGGACACAATACGTGAACTACAAGGTAAAATAAATGAAGAATTAACAAGGGTCTTAACGTGGTTCACTAGTAACCAACTCACACTCAACATAAAAAAAAAACTAAGTACACTGTTTAACTCTAGGAGAAAGCAAACAAATTCTGAAGAACTAACTATATACTTAGATAACGTGCAGTTGCTGCATGTTTCCTGTTACAAATATTTAGGTGTCTTGTTTGAAACCGATATGCATTGGAAGAATCAAATTAAAAACCTAAGCACAAAACTTGCACACGGCTACTACACACCACTAAAAGCTCGGGAGTTTTTTTTTTTTTTTTTTAATGCGTCTTTTATTGCGCATTCTATGCTTTGCATTTGTACATAGCCACTTGAATTACTGTATAGACTCTTGCGGCGGAACGTATACCACGTATTTAGACCCACTCAGTCGATTACAGAAAAGGGCTCTGAGACTCATTACTTATTCTAGATATACTGAAACAAGTGGTCCTCTATTTCGATCAGTTGGTGTGCTGCCACTAGACCTCCTCTACAACTTAAAAATAGCTGAAACAGTCTTTAAAATAATAAAAACTAACCACCCACTCCCGTTACATCTATTTAAATTACCATTACGAAATACGAGGGCTGCAACAAATAATCTGTTTAATTTGCCACCTTGTAGAAATGTCTATGGAGAAAGGCTTATTGAATTCAACGGTGCCCTAGTATGGAATGATATCCCTACCGACATCAAATGTAAGCGCAATATATTGCCATCCTTAATAAAAGTATTTAATTAATTTGCAAGCCAATGAATAAGTTTAATATCATGTCCTGCCTTTTTTTTTTCAATTAGTATGTATATTGTTTTGTGTATGCTTTGATATGTGCGTACATTTGTTTTGTTTGCCTGCCGCATTGTAAAGCTGATTTCTAATGTTGGACCCGTGACTAGCCTCCACGGCTATGGGTCCAAGCAACGATTGTGTATTTAAAAAGAATAACAAAGGAATAATAAAGAAAGAAAGAAAGAAATCCTCTTGTATTTCCTCGTGCAGGTCAGTCCCATCCCTTCGTTGCACTGTAAGCGCACGAACAATGTTAACCTGCTGCTTTTGCCATGTTCAAATGTTCTTCTTGGTACTATCCCAGGCAGCACAAGGTTAAACATTTCGACAAAAACCTCGAGACTGGGACAAAAAGGGACGGACAAACAAAACACAAGGTGTTGGGCCAATATTGAAAGAGCATTGGGAAAAAAGGGTCCAATGATGGTCCACTTTAGCCAATCCGCTCCCAATATTGTCTATGCCATTATATGGAATCTTCAGTGATAGCCCAGCACCACCAATAATTAACCAATATTGAAAGCACATTGGCATAAAATGGGCAATCTTGGCTTGTCAGTTTCATTCGCTTTCGAATATTGGATGAACACTTGTATAAAATGGGCAATCTTGGCGTGTCAGTTTCATTGGCTTGCGAATATTGGATGAATACTGGCGTAAACCGGACAATGCTGTCCGGTTTACGCCACACACGCACACACATGAACACAGAAGGTGGGATCGCGTGCACCAAGGCCACACGATAAGGTAATGACTGGAAGACGGTGGGGACGGTTTCCTCAATTTCCGACACGCGCATCCTCGAACTGCAAGTGGGCAGATGCGCTTCGCATTTTATGCATGTTTCTTTTTGTGTGTTTTTTGTGGCAGGAATAGCTCTTTTCTCCAAGGAACAAGAATGGCAAGATAATCATGCGGATATCAGGAGACCGTGGTGTCCGTTTCTAAGAAAGAGAAAGGTTTTGTCGTTTGCAGCGGTACCTCGTGCTGTCACAATCTCAAAGCTGTAGAAGTTGTCATACCACTGGCGAAACCTAGAATAAGGTTTGATTTATTTACCTCTAACTATACCGGCGAATATTGCCAGACATAGAAATCGAAGTTAGTAAGACGGCAGTTTCACGTGACAATGAAATGTTAAATGAATGTTGAATTTCAGTTGAGACGTTGGTGAATGGGAGAATAAAACGTTTAGGATATGAATATAATAATTATTAGAAATGCCAGAACACTCTGAAAAATAAAAAAGTATTAGGACGTCGCTTGAACAGAGCAATGTAAACAGACGTTTGCCGTACGCATGGGCCGACGGTAGTGTACTTCATTCGGAGTTTTCTAAATAGACGTCCGTTCAGGCCACGGCCAGCGAAGGACAAAGAACTAATCTCCACTCACGAGTTTCACTCTCTTTTAGAGCGCAGCTCTTAGGGGCCCGTTTCCGGCTTGAGCGGCGTCGCCGTCGCCGTCGCCGTCGGCGTCGCCGTCGGCGTAACCGCGCGGTGCATCATGGGAAATGTCCCATAATGCACCGCGCGAGCCCCCCCACCGGGGTCACGTGACCTCGTGGGGGGTCACGTGACCCCCCCGAGGTCACGTGACTCCCCTGAGGTCACGTGACCCCCTCCTCGAGGTCACGTGACCCCCGCCGATGTCGCGTGACCCCCCGATGACGTCATCGTCACTGATGACGTCACCGGCATCCACATCGTCATCGTCATCATCACTGATGACGTCACCAGCATCCACATCGTCATCGTCATCATCACTGATGACGTCACCGGCATCCACATCGTCATCGTCATCATCACTGATGACGTCACCGGCATCCGCATCGTCATCGTCATCATTACTGATGACGTCACCGGCATCCACATCGTCATCGTCATCATCACTGATGACGTCACCGGCATCCCCATCGTCATCGTCATCATCACTGATGACGTCACCGGCATCCACATCGTCATCGTCATCATCACTGATGACGTCACCGGCATCCACATCGTCATCGTCATCATCACTGATGACGTCACCGGCATCCGCATCGTCATCGTCATCATCACTGATGACGTCACCGGCATCCCCATCGTCATCGTCATCATCACTGATGTCACCGGCATCCACATCGTCATCGTCATCATCACTGATGACGTCACCGGCATCCACTGTAGGGTGCAACGCACCCACAGATCCATTCTTCTCATGAAAATAAAAGAGATGACCTGTATCGACCGCTTCACAAGGTGGCCGGAAGCTATACCATTGCCCGACATGACTGCAGCCACCGTCGCCGAGGCATTCGTATCGTCCTGGGTGGCGCGCTTCGGATGCCCATCTGAAATCGTCACCGACAGAGGGCGTCAATTCGAATCCAACTTGTTCACCGAGTTGTCCCGAATCCTAGGCATGACGAGATCTCGGACAACTGCATACCATCCGCAGTCTAACGGCCTGGTGGAACGTTTCCATCGACACCTCAAGTCCGCGCTCATGGCCCACGCGAACTCCAAGGAATGGGTACAACAGCTTCCACTCGTCTTACTCGGAGTTCGAACGGCGTTGAAGCAGGACCTCGGCTGTGCAACCTCGGAACTCGTCTATGGGACGACCCTCCGATTACCATCGGACTTTTTCGAGGTCGACCCGTCTCCAAACACGAGGCCAGAAGACTACGCCACAAAGCTGAAGGAGGTTTTTGCAGACCTACGACCAGTTCCTACGCGCGCGGTATCTGCCAAGACTCCTTACGTCTCTCAGGACTTGTACAGTGCAACGCATGTGTTCGTGCGCCAAACAGCCAGACGGAAACCGCTCCAACCACACTATATGGGACCGTTCCCGGTTCTGGAAAAGAAGCCAAGTGGCTTCGTTGTACAGATCAATGGACGACGAGACACCATCGCACTCGAGCGTCTAAAGCCAGCCCATCTCGAGCACGCACCCGTGAACCTCATCACATGTGAGACGCGCGAGGAAAGTCCGAAGTCTCGCAGGAAGTCTGCTCAAGTTCATTGCACAAACTCCTGGCCAGAGCTAGCGCCCTAATTGTGTGTTGTCGTTGTTCTTTTCGTTTTCTTTAATCGCTCGTTGGGGCTCCTCGCTAAGGGGGGGCATATCTGTAGGGTGCAACGCACCCACAGATCCATTCTTCTCATGAAAATAAAAGAGATGGCTCGAGGCGCAGCACGCGCACGCGCCTCGGAGAGCGCGTGCAAGAGAAGACGCGCCTCGGAGAGCGCGTGCAAGAGAATGCTCTGAAGCCGCCATCACAGGCAGACACGTCGTTCGCTTGTCTCGTTCTATGTCCTCACTTTAAATAACGTGGCAGGGCCTCGCGGCCCCCCCACACCACATTGTCATCATCATCATCACTGATGACGTCACCGGCATCCACATCGTCGGCATTGGGGGTCACGTGACCCCCAAGGTCACGTGACCCCCCCCCCCTGGTTAGTTTACCCCCCCCTCCCCGTGCCCTTCCCTCCTCCTCCTCAAGAGCTGCGCTCTAATTCGGCGTTACAGGGAGTTGTAAGCGGCTTTCATTTTTTAAGCCCGGAATCTCTAGACGCAAGCTACAAGCGTTTTGTTGTTGTTGTTGTTGTTTTTTTCTTTTTTTTTTTTTTGTAAAACTCTGTTTGTTATGTGTCCTGCCGGGGGAAAAGCAGGGGAAGCAAATTCCGTTACTATTTTTCACGTGCTCACAAAAAGCTGTCGCACAAACACTATCACTGAGATGCAGGTAACCTGGCTGGAATTCACAATAAAGTGAGCCAGCCCTAGAAGTTGGATTTCAAAACAAAAAAAGCCTTAAAATCTTAGTCTAATAAGGTGAAAAAACGCTAAAAAAAACACCATGTTCTCTAACAGGAGATGGAAATGTTCTAATACATCTTGGGCAGCAACGAACAAGGATGCTTGTGGGCATAACACTTTCAATTATTATCACATCGCTTTTTCTGGAATTTAGGGTTTGGAATTTAGCAATGACCATCGAAAATGAGCAACACAAACTAATACGCATTGTTTATGATGGCTACTTCCATAGCCGTTTCTATTTCGACTACACTTTTCTGTTTAATAAGATTTCGTCGATGCCATTGACCGATAGAAGTGCAGAGCGCGACTTAGGTTTTCTGTACAAAATTGTAAATAGCGTATTTGACAGTGCTTCGCTCTTTACGCGATGCAAACATTCATGCCCCTCCTCGTTCCACTAGGACCCGCAGTACTTTCAGCATTCACACCATCTGTAAATCATCTCCCCTATCACGGATACAATCTCTGTTTATCAATATTGAAAATGCCGAACTTGATATATACAGTGACATAAAGGTGTTCAGGAATCAAGTGAAAGTGCTTGTTGCCGAACTTTAAATATAGTGTGTTTGTTGCTTTGTGTTTGAAACCTGTGATTGTGTCTCTTTTTTTTTTGTTGGTGTTTATATCTTTGTGCACCAAAGAGGACACCTGCAAGGTCGTTTTTGGGCACGTAAAATAAAATAAATAAATAAATAGGGTGGACGGAGCGTCCTCTCTTGTTTTGACCGTATGAAAATAGTCGTAGTCACTGTAACCGGTCTGCGCACTTACTGCCTCAAGCTTCTCGAAGAGGTTCTATCGCGGACAATCGGAGCTGAAACAGAGCTCTGACCAACGCATGGCACTACCTGCGCCGCCTGTCGATATGTTCCGCACACACGGCGCGCCCTGAGGGCGAGATAAATTAACACTTGCGCTCGCAGCGCCACTGCTAGCAAGACTGTGGTAGGGCGGCAAAGGAAGGGGGGGGGGGGGTGCAGAAGATTACAGTTGTCGTCCCTATTTCGCAATTGTTTTACTTGATTCTATCGCGTAGAATCACGTAGAAAAAACGCTTACTAGGGAAAAAAATGTTGAGGTGTCTTAAAGGGTAACTGCAAAGAAAAAAAAGTTTTTTTTTAAACAGCCTAATTGGGACAAGCATGTCACAAAACAAATGTTCCGCGAAAAAAATAATTTTTTTTATCAATATTTACGCCACAGGACGTAATTTAGTAGAGTCGGAACCTCTCCACATTTGAAACTCCCGCGCTTTCGACCCCCGCGGAAGAGGAGTACGCCCCGCCCCTCACTCTCCCTCCGTTGCGGAGTTGAACGACGCAGCGTCTCGACTTCCGGCAAGATCTGGCAACTACGCCAGGCCGCGGTATTATTTTGGTTTGACGCGATTTGCGAGCACATGTAGCGAAGACATGACCGGCGATGTGCCTCTGTGATGTTCCCGGAAGACGGAAAGTATCGTTCGTAATCGTCGTGCGCGCTTTGAAAGCGAAGGGAGTCACAGAATCCACGAGTGCGCAACCGCAAGCCAAGGTTCACGACAGCGCTGCGTTGACTTCGGCGATCTCGTTCTGTTTGGTGCAACACGGCGATGCGACAGAGCTGAAACGTTCGTGGTGTGTGTAATGCGGTGCTATCACGGAGCGCAAATTGGTTGTTGTGGGGTTGACGTTCAACCAGTTAAGTCCCGTCGTCGTCAGCTGATCCAGTCAAACTGGTCCGGGAGGACGCTGGGAGCGTTTTTAAAAGTAAATCTGCCTCGTTCTGTTTCAAAATGTGGAAGTTTCCCGACGCATATCGTGAGTAAAAAGCTGCGGGCGTTTTCAACAAAATTACGTCGTTTTAATTGAACAATGGACTCCGAATTGTTGTCCTAAATCTGCCGTTTTTATGCTTCGTGTTGGACTGCGTTTGCACAGCGACGTGTTGCATCGTGCGGTGTGAATAAATTTGGGCACGATTTCGTACCTGCCTACAGATGCATGAACTGAGACCATTTTTACGTAGTGGACATAGTGCTTTTTTATTTTCTGTCTAGTCGCGGACGTTAGGTGCACACGGGGCGAATCTCGACGGCCTCCAGAGCGATATGACGAGAACGTAACTAGACACGTTGGTCGCTACGCGAACGCCCGATTGCCTCCAGCCAAATAGCATTCCTTTCGGGGCGACATGGCTGCTGGAAGGCTCACTGTCGGGATCACGCATCTGACATCTCCGAAAAGTCAGCATTTGCACGCGCAAACAAGCAAAACAAACAACAAAAAAAAGCACGCTAAGCAAGCAAAGAGGAAAACGAAAGAACCGCGCTATGAAAGCCAAAACCCCGCGTCGCTTCCTATCACTACCACCTGCGACAGCTGCTAAACACACACTACTTCACCGACTTCACTTCAAGAAGTACCTGGGTCAGCACGAAACGACGAAACACTGATCACTTCGGCGAAACGATTAGTCGAGGTAGGCGAGACAGGCGGGAGCAGAGACTTCGGCGGCCATGAAAGAATGGCGAAGCTTTTGTTTGTATTAATCCAAACGGAAGTGCCCGTCTTGTAAACCTTTTGTAAAGAATAATAACTCTTAACACATGGGTTATTCTTTAAACGTAAAAATATGCCGCTCAAAAGGAAATTGCAACATATAACAAAGGTTTAACAACCAAGATCTAAGCTGTCAATCAAACTCTTAGCCAATGAGAACCTTTTGGGATTGACGTCACATAATCACAACTTCGTGGCGCGCGATTTAAAACGGACGAAATAGCCGCAAACTAAAATGAGTCTCACGCAATAAATATTGCTGTAAAAAATGTTTTTTCTCGCGGAAAAATTGTTTTTTGACATGCTTGTCCCAATTAGACTATTTAAAAAAAAACTTTTTTTTCTTTGCAGTTACCCTTTAAATGGCAGCTGCGATTATCGTTTTTCAAAGTTACATCAAAACACGTTGCAGGTTGTTTTTGTCGTATTAAGTGCATGCACAAAGTAGGACATCCTAAAATTTGTATACGGGATTTCGGCCGGCTCCAAGGTATTTACTTTTTTTTTCATTCAGCACAGTTGTTTAAAAAAAAACGGTAACCATACATGTTACTGCGAAGGCTTTATAACATTGATTTGTGTAAAAAGGTTCAAAAATAGTATTTCTTTATTACTGAGCCCACATATTTGTTTCAAACAAAGCAAGTTGCTGACAGGACACCAGTCTTTTATTTACAAATACCTACTCTTAATAAAGTGGGACACAGGCATCAATTTGCCAGAAGGAGCTTGAAACTTCATCGAAAGAATATTCGCAGAGGACTATGTCCGACACAAACGATTAATAGTCGGCGTGGAAATTCAACTGGATCATGGATACGTGCACCCAACAAAAGTATGCGCGTCTTTAGATATTCTATAACGATATGTAGAACTTCTATGCCCGCCTTTATAGTATGTTTGTTATTAACGCGGAAACGCAGCTGATTTCTCAAAATGTGGCAAGATTGGGCGTAGATATTTAAAAAAACTCCATCTTTTATTTTTTTCAAACTCCCCTTGGCACTTTGCAGAGACTTGAATTAACGTGTGATGGCAACACATTGAGTAACATATGACCTCCGAACAGAAAAAGCTACGACAAACCTTCATTTGGAGTTGATTGATTGATTTGAGTTTTATGGCGCGGGAGCAACTAGGGCAAAATGCGCCAGGTGCATACACTATTGCAGGAAAAGGGTTAGGGAGAAGACAGAGCTATAGTCGCTGGTGATGCAATAAAAGTATGAACATGAATCGTGTAAAAGCTATAATAGCTGGTGATGCTATAAAAGTATGAACATGAATCGTGTAAAAGATATGGATATGAATTTCGGGTAAGTATAAAAGTTATAATCAATAAGAAATTATCTGAAAATAAAAAAAAACACACGGTGAAAAAGGAAGGGTTATAACAGGCGTAGATAGCCTGTTATTTTATAAAATTCCAAAAACTTTACTAAAAGGTACAAGAGGTTCATTTCCTAGCAAATATTTAGGATGAAATGGAAGATGGAATCTAAAAATAGTGAAAAAACATACTCGTCGTTTTTGATCCAAGTACCTACAGTGCCACGGAATATGAAGGATAGTCAATGTTTTGCCACAATGCTCACAGCGCGGGGTATCATCATTACAAAGTAAATATAGATGCGTTAAATGAGTGTGCCCAATACGCAAGCGGCACATCAGGACCTCGTGGAACCGGTTCCTCTGGTGGGAACTCTCCCATAATCCTAAACAAGGTTTGATAGTATGTAGTTTATTGTCTGTTTCTTGCAATGTCAATGTATGAACTCCCAAAGTTCATACATTGATTTTTTAATAACTGGTTTGAAATCCTCAGAGGGTAGGCCAACCGATGCGTTTAGGCCACCATTAAAAAAGGCAGCCAATCAATCTGCTGCCTTATTACCTGGAATACCTACATGGCTTGGCACCCAGCATAGTTTTATATCAAGGCTAAGTAGGAGAGCGCGATTCATTTGGACACGCGCTTGTTGAACGAGGCGATTCTTCGCAACAGTAAGGGAACATACAGCCAGTAGAGCACTCTGGGAATCTACGAACAAAATAGCCTTCCTCACACGGTCTTCTAAAATGTGTTCAAGCGCCATGAGCACAGCGTAAAGCCCAGCAGTGAAAATACTTGCAACATTGTCAATACGTCTCACTCTACTAAAGTGTTCTGAATAAACTGCGGAACCAACGAAAGACGAGTTTTTGGCCCCGTCAGTAAAAAATTGCACATAATCTTTATATTTCTCTTGTGATGCAAGATATTCCATGTGAAGAACCTGATGGTTAACTGACATTTTATTATATTTTGTAAGCGACCAGTCACATGACAATCTTATACTGCCTTCCAAGGGGCAACCCGTTTGTGTTTCCTTAATCAATTTACTTTCGGGAAGAGCCAGCTGCAGGGAGGCAGAAATGCTCTGAAGCCGGAAGCTTAATGGGCGTATTAGGCTAGGTTTGTTTGCAAAGAGCCGCAAAAACATAGAGGTGTGAACTTAATTGTTTGATAGATGCATAGGATCAGATTTCACTTTGTACCCATAACACAAGCTAAAATATTGTCTGCGCTTCTCTAGTGACATTTGATGTGTATCTACATACGGGCTCAAAACAGGCGATGCCCGAAATGCTCCTGTGACGAGTCGAAGGCCAAGGTGATGAACCGGATCCAGCATTTTGAAGACAGATTGCTGTGCTGATCCGTACACAATTGCACCATAGTCCAGACGGGAACGAACCAGTGAGTTGTACAATCGGATGAGACATCGCCTGTCAGACCCCCAGGATGTGTGTGAAAGTACTTTGAGAATGTTAGACGACCTCAAACATTTCTGCTTCAGCTCCTTGACGTGAGCAAGAAAGGAAAGTTTCTTATCGAAAATAACCCCTAAAAATTTGTGCTCGTATTGTACAAGTATTGCAGCGCTACTGAGCTGCAAACAAGGATCAAGCAACAGACCACGACATAGTGAAAAGAGCACACACACTGTTTTTCAGATGAAAACTTAAAGCCATTTTCATCGGCCCAATTGCCCATTTTGTTTAATGAGAGTTGAAGCTGGCGCTCGCAACTTGAGAAATTCCAGAACGAAAAGGAAATCTGCACATAAGCTACATACAATGAATATGAAACTGATGGAGGTATCACTGCAGCAAGGCTGTTTATCTTCACCACAAACAAAGTGACGCTCAATACAGTCCCTTGAGGGACGCCATTTTCCTGAGGAAAAACATCCGAAAGTGTGGAACCAAAACTAACCTGAAAAGTTCGGTTATTCAAAAACTCCCTTATGCAGCGCAACATGCGGCCACGGACACCATGTGTGTATAAGTCCTTTAGAATCTCGTAACGCCAAGTAGTATCATATGCTTTCTCTAGGTCAAAAAATACCGAAACACAGTGCTGTCGATGAACAAACGCTTCACGTACGAAAGTTTCCAGGAGAACAAGATGATCCAATGTTTATCGCCCCATTCTAAACCCACACTGATTGGTATCTAAAGTTCCCTCAGTCTCTAAAAAGTGTACTAATCGTCTATTTATTAGTTTTTAATAAGTTTATCCAAGGCAACTGGTCATTGCAATGGGACGATAACTTGCTGGTAGAGTAGAGTCTTTACCGGGTTTTCGGCAGAGGAAAAGGCAGAAGCCATCCAGAAATGATTAAAAAAGGTTAACAAATGGCCTAGAGATTCAGGAGACAAGTGCCGCAACATTTCATAGCGGATTTTGTCAGGACTAGGTGCCGACTGCTTTTTTGACCCAAGGGCCACCTCGAGTTCGCACATTGTGAAAGGCTGGTTGTATACAAGAGTGTCTGATCCTGACATAGCTATTGGCCACTTTTCTGCTACAGCTTTGAACTTCTTAAATTTTGCCGAATAATTAGATGAGCAAGACACTTCACAAAAATGTTCCGCAAGAACATTTGCCTGGTCTTTCAAGGTTGGCGAAGCCGAGGGAAAAAGAGGCGTCCTAAAAGAGGAGTAGTTACCCCGAATTTTCCTCATTCGGTTCCACACCTCCTTAGTAGTGACAGAACTGTTCACCTTGGAAACATATTTCATCCATGAGCTTTTCTTAGCTCGTTTCCTTGTCCAACGAGCCGTTGCTTTACATTTTTTAAACTCTATCTTGTTCCAGACCGTTGGGTAGCGGCAGAAAGTGCCCCAGACCCTGTTCTGACGTTTAAGCGTAACAGAACAGTCTTTGGTCCACCAAGACTTGCAGCGCCTGGGGAGATTTGCAGATGTTTGTGGAATAGAGGCAGAAGCAGCATTTATGATACGGTCTGTAACGTACAAGGTGGCATTTTCCGGAGTCATAGCTAAAAGTTCAGCTGGGTCAAGCACTGCTTCCAATGCAAAAAGAGCCCAGTCAGCTTAGTCTAATTTCCACCTGGGGATACGTGTTGAAAGTGAAGGAGGTGCTACAATACTTTCTAAAATAACCTGAAAAAGGTCGCTCCCAAAAGGGTTATCTCAAACCTTCCAAGAAAAACAGGGAAGTAAAGTTGGGGATGAAAGAAACGAATCGACGGAAGTGAAAGTATTATGAGCTGCACTAAAAAATGTAGAAACGTGTCCATTTAAAAGGCAAAGGCCGGACGACAATAAAAATCTTTCAATGACACCACCACGGGAGTCTTGGCGAGCACTGCCCCACATGGGGTGGTGGGCGTTAAAATCCCCCAAGATTAAAACTGGTTGCGGAAGTTGCGCTACAAGTCCATGCAGGTCATGTAAATGCAGTAGAATATTTGGTGGAAAGTAAAGTGAAACAAGCGGAATAAGGCGGTCAAGAAGAATACGAATTGCCACTGCTTCTAGAGAGGTTGTGAGAGGAACAGAAGCACAGGCAATACCACTCTGCACAACAACAGCTACTCCAAAAGAGGAGTTGCTATGGGATGCACGGTCCGTTCTAAAAACTTGATGACGACGTAGAACATTTGTTTGTGTGTCCTTGAGATAAGTCTCCTGTAGGTATATAGTGACAGATCGAAGCTTATCAAGAAAAAAAATTGTCATCAATATTAGAAAAAAGACCACGGGAATCACACTTCATGATACTATAGTTCTTTGCCATTTAGAGACAAAAAATATATATATAAAAGTGACCTAAAAGGGAGGTACGTTAAGGTTTAAAATCTATTTTTATACGTGGGGTACTCTGCTTTTTAGGAGGATCTTTCTGTTTCCAAGTGGGGTCACTGGCAACAGAAAGAGACGACTCCGATCCTGAGAGGGGAGCATCCTCCACGGATCTGTGCCCACTTACGTTCATGAGCTCGTCTGTTGCCGCCCGCAGTTGACCCCTGGAGGTCGACTGCTTCGGCGGTTCCCCGGGCTCCCTCTGGGGAGCAGAGGAGCGAGGGGGTAGGCCTCGGCCCTTAGGGTCGAAAGGGCCAGGTGGAGCAGGGGAGGTCAGCCCCTGCCCTGAGGTGGATGCTAAGGAGGCAGCATCCACCTTGCGATTCGAAAGCGGTGTTACTGGCACCGCTCCCGAGGACGAAGGAGACCTCGACGGGAGGCGCAGATTGTCCGTAGACGTCTGTGTTCCAGTCGAAACCATTGGCCGTACCGGTCCCCTATGTACGACATGGGCATGCGAGCCTTTGGAGACAAAGGCAAAACGCTTTTTTGCATCAATGTAGGAAATGTTTTCTTTAACCTTCAAGGTGAGAATTTCTTTTTCTTGCTTCTATAACGGGTAAGATCGGGAGTACGCTGGATATTTTCCATTACAGTTAGTGCACTGAGCTTCGTTCTCACACATATCAGCGACGTGCTCATTACTGGAGCCTTTGGCGCAGGTCTCGCTACCGCGACAGCTCCGCGACCCATGGCCGAACCTCTGGCACTAAAAAGCAGCGCTGAGGGTTCGGCACATAAGGCCGGACACGGCACTGAAGGTAGCCTGCCTTTACATTAGTGGGTAGAGTCGTGGGAGTCGAAAGTGAGAATAACATGCCTTGTTTTGCGTTCTACGCCGTCGCGACGGATGGTGATGCGTCGTGCTGGAACAACTCCTTGTCCAGAGAGACCCTCAACCAGCTCTGTATCTGTCAAGTCGATCAAGTCATCTTCAGAGATGACCCCTTGGATGATGTTTAACTTTCGATGAGGGGTCACACTGACCTTGTAGTGTGAGACGGAGTTCAGAGCTAAAAGTGAGTCAATTTTTTCTTTTTTTTTTTTTGCATTTACCTCTACAAGGAGGTTACCTGATGCCATCTTTTTGGCGCTAAAGTTCGCACCTATAACACCTTCAAGCACTTTGAAAACTAAAAATGGAGAAGTTTAGCCAGTGGCTTTTCATCCTCAGAGTGCGGAACAAGAAACTTTGGAAATTTGAAAAGATCAAGGGTCTTAGTGGAAATGTCAACGACTTCGGTGCGGGTCCTTTTCAGGGCCCGATCTGTTGGTTTAGTTCTAGAACCCATACAGATGGGAAGGAATTTCAGTGCGCGGGTGCACCGCCCACCACGGAGCCCAACGATGGGGTAGGTAATGTGCTATAGCAAGAAAGGCTTGGCTGACACAATAACTCTACCAGTGCTGCCCGGGCCCTATAACCGAGTGTGGATGCAGGGAAAGGACCTGTTTCCATTCAAGGTTAGCCCTTGCCGCCTAAGAAGGTTAAAAGGGAACGAAGAGAGTGCAGAAGAAAAGAGAAAGAGGTGGAAGGAGAAGTGAAAGAAGGAAGAAGAGGGTAGAAGAGGCGACTGACTGAATCATCGTGGTCGGGCCAAGCCAGGACACTCGTCTACGAGAAGCAGGGGACGAAGCGGTGTATTGCCTCGCCCGGGGGGCCCCGAAGGGTCCAAACATACCCAGGGCTCAGCTCAACCACCAGGGTCCATTTACCCCGGACACAGGTTAAGCCACGCACAGCCAGACGTGGGTGAGCGAACCCACATGGCTCGGGGCTCATAGTGACGCCACTCACCAAGCACCTACTAAAGTAGGTGCCCCCTGCGTGCGGGTATGGTGGCCCGCGTGGCTGGGGCCCGTGGTGACGCTACTCACCAAGCACCTAGCACCTAAGGTGCAGGCAGGTGCAGGCGCCCCCTGCGGGGCTCGGGGTCCGTGGAGACGCCACTCTCCAAACACCTGCTTTCACAGGTGCCCCCCGCGGGGTTCACTCGGAGTGAGCCGGCGTCTTCGTCATAGCGGCTTTGCCGCACAGCACCAAACATTGTGAGCGTTAATTTTGGCATGTATTTTATATTTATTATTTCATTTTTTTTTCTTCAAAAGGGGTTAGTCCAACTGGTGCGAAAAGAGACTTTGAGCTGGAATACCATTATTTAGCTTACAATTCACAAAAACAAAAACGGCCCCCCACTCTGCGAATTCGCTAACTACGCATACAAAAGCTTAAAACTCTCAGTTGCGCAAGTGGGCATGTATGCATCCGACTTTTCCAACCGCACTCAACAAAGTCGGCTTAGAAAAGCAACTGGCCCCACGGACATTAAACGGATTTGACGTTTTATGCCAACATTGCTACAGATACGTCAAGAATGAGGTTACTTCTGCTCACACCTTGAATGCATACAAACCCTTCTTTCCGGGACTCTGATAAAATTTCAGCTGAAGTGAGTCAAGACTTGTGTGCTGCTAGTTCGTCGGTAACCCCATTAAAAAAACGTAAAACCATAAAAAAAAGGCGCGAAGCGTATTTGAAGAAATCTCAAGCTCAAGCTTCGATTACAAGAAAGCTCTCAAGCGTTTGAGGCGTGAAAACCGGCGAAGACAGTTGTGAGCACTGCACGGAGTGGTTTGACGCGTTCCGCGAAGCGCTGAAGGCTTGCAGTTTCCACCAGGAACGCAAGGGATTGCACACAGCTTCTGCCGCCAAGCATCTCGAAGAAAGAAATTTTGCGTTTGGCGCCGGAAGCGACTGCCAACATGATTCACCAAACAAGAAAATTGAAGCATAAAGGTGGTGTATGGGCAACCCCCGATACCTATAAGGGGAAAAACGCGGGTTGCACTTGAGAACTACACACGCGACGACCCCGCATGCTCTGTTCAAAGCCCCAACAAAAAGGACGTCGTCAAAGCCATGATTAACGACAACAAGATCAAAGTCGTAAAAAGGTTTATAACCCGTTCTATTAAGGAACCTTACCAGCTGCTTAGGAAGGACCATACCCATCCAGAACTAGGCATCTCCAAATTTTATTCCCTATGACCGAAAGGGGTAAAAACGAACCCCGAGCTCGAGGTGTGCGCATGCATGTATTGCGTCAATTTTCAGTTGCTATTAATGGCAATAACAAATGCCTCAAAAAAGACAGTTACTGAAGACGACCTCAAGCGCATCTACCTCTGCAGCGCTCCACAAAACGATTGCTTCCTGCGCCGTTGCGAAAAGTGTCCAAAAATGCAAAGCACCTCGCTGCAGTCGCTCCATCTCCACGAAGACGAAGAGATCTGTTTCGCGTTATGGGACGCCGGCGAACTCGTCAAAAAGGTTATGGACACTTCCGCCTTACTGTTGGAATTGGAGTCAAAGAGCGAAAACTATATGAGTATATGAGGCATTCTTGCATCCGTGATATTCAACAAAGTATGATGCGTGACACAAGAACCGCCTCACCACCCAAGGCAGTGATGTTCCACTTAGATTTTGCAGAAAATTGGACAGTAATCTTCCCAACCGAAGTGCAGAGTTTTTACTGAAAAAAAAAAAAACAACTAAAGTTCCTCTCTTCACATGTGTGGCTAGATCCGCGCAAGGCATGCAGAGCTTTTCCGTTGTCAGCGACGAAACGACACACGACACAGCTCACGCTCTTCTAGCCATAGATGTCATTTCAAGAATCGCTTCCAATTGCACGAACTGTCTCGGAAGGCGTCCTCTTCGGCAAGATGAAGCTTTTCAGTTACTGGACACGGAAAAAGCGTGTTTGTGATGAAGTAGATTGTGTTTTTAAACACCACGCAACGCTCACCAACTTGAGATCTTCGCTCAACTCAACGATTGCTACCATTAAAGACTGTGGAAGTGCTACGTGAAAAGGTAGCAAATGTCTGCATGTTCCACCTGTCTGCAGAACGGGTTCGCGAGCTTCGTGTGGTGAAGCAAGCAGAGTGGACCACCGTAAAACCTGTGAGAGGAATCCAGGAATCTCATCTGATGAAGTCATCATATGCCGAGAGGCCGGATGTTTACATGGCCGCTTGCGCAACTGGAAGGTTTGAGCTTATGCATGCATAGTAGCGAATTTGCAGTGGGGCCGTTATGTTTTTGTAAATTGTAAGCTAATAATGGTATTTCAGCTCAGAGTACCCTTTCGCGTCAGTTATACTCACCCCTTTTGAAAAAAAAATTAATAAATATAAAATACATGCCAAAACTAACGCTCAAAATGTTTGGTGCTGTGCGGCAAAGCCGCTATGACGAAGACGTCGTCGGCTTGCTCCGAGTGAAAGTTTGTCGTAGCTTTCCCCGTTTGGAGGTCATATGTTACTCAATGTTTTGCCATCAGTGGTTAGTTCAAGTTACTGTAAAGTGCCAAGCGGTGTTTGAAAAAAATAAAACATGGCGTTTTTTTTAAATATCGACGCCCAATCTGGCCACATTTTAAGAAATTAGTTGCGCTTCCGCGTTAATAACAAAAAAGACAATTGACTGTGGGCATCTAATTTTTACATATTCGTAAAGAATTTCGTAAACAATATCTAGAGACGCGCATTTTGATATGTTTTGTGAAGTATTATGAAAGGTGGGTTATTTGGAAAAACATTTTGAATATGTCTCTAAAACGCGTTTTTATGCCATGTTTGGTATCTTTGTTTTTATAAAAACAAATTTATTGATATTTTTCATTTTTTGTGTATGTGTTGTATATCTTTTGTAAAATGTATTATAAAGTTATGGTGAAGTGAAAGTTTCGACGAGGAAATGACTGTGCAAATCAGCATCGTGAAATCTTCTCAATTCCCACGCCTCGAGCTTCTCTATTTTGTGTCTTAGCGAAAACAATGTTACGGCGTTCATATATAGCTGAATGTTCTTCCCAAGAACATGGCTTTCATATATATATTTAACAAAAATATTTAAATTCTGACCCGGACCATCATTGCATAAACTGGCGTGGAATCACCCAGTTGTTGTTCAGCGTCCGTCGTGTATTTCCCGACTCCATTCACGGAAAAGGGGTTCTGCGTCAGCTCAACGAAAACAGGCTGATGCTGTATAGTGCATGTAAAAAGAAAGTCGAAAGGCGTTGCCACAGCTGCTAGGGGAATGTGCCCTCTTCCCGTCAAGATTATCTCTTGCTTTTGTGCTTGTATGATGCTGGCTTAGAAGTCGAATGGAGCCCATTGCCAACCTGTTCGAAGGGAAGCGTCCCTAATTATGATGGTAAACGCGTGGGACAATTAGATCTTTGTTTCGGATGGAACCAGCTAAACATAGGAGAAAGGAAAAAGATGAAAAAACACAACCGACCGCTGGACTACCAACTATTTGTTGATTCGTCCTCTTCTTCTACTAGCGCTGTTATTTTTTTTCTGCTTTTTCATTAATCCTTCTTCTTTCCCCTTCCTTGTACATCTAGTAAGCAAGTTATTGGTGCTCTGCAGAAAGAGTTTTTCTTTTTTTTATTTATGTTGCAAGGTGTTTGAATGGGAAGTCACGCACTACCTTTTGTCCCGTCTATAGCAAGGGTCTCCAACTTCTCCCGTGCAATCTGGTATTTGTGACCTAGGACGTGAACTTGCTCAAAGTTAACATCCTAGGACAGCTAAGTGCCCCGGTAGTCAGGCGTTTAAAAGAAAACTGAAACAGTTCTGTATTTGAATAAAAGCACTTAAATCGTCTTTATTTGACCTCCAGAATTACGCATTCAAGATTCTTTTCTTTTTTTTATTTGGTGCGCATAGGCAGCAGCAAATCATTTTCAAAGTATCGCACCTCCTTCCCGGAGCGTTACGTCATAAAAAAAGTTTTCGGAATCTCCACTCTGGCGCATCCTCAGCGCATCTCAAAGCTGAGCAAGCATACTTTTGCTATTTTCAAAAAAGCCCGTCAAAAGTCATCACGAGTGGTGTCAGTGCGGCGGAACATGCCTGACAAGCTTGCAATTGCACGCGCTGCCCAAGCGAGCGACACGCGCTTGGCGGCGGAAATGTCATTTTATGACGCAACGACTGGTCAGAGGTTAATTTTCGTGTTTTTTCTCGTTTAGTTACGCCTTCGGGGTAAACGAACGTGATATTCAGATTCGCTGGATAAGAAGACTATAATTCACAACTAACCGGGGTTTTTTTTTTGTGTTTTTTTTACTATTTTTTTTTTTCAGGTTTGCTGCATGGTCTTGTGCTCGGTCGTTATAGATAGACCCGTTTGACAGATATAGCAGTGCCCAGATGTGAACGGTATGTTGTAAATTACTTATTTTTTTGCGCGGACTATAGTTTGTTTTGTGCCTGGTGCCACAGAGGTCTTTCTTGCATGTCTGTGCCCATTGCCTGGTTGACTTTGCGGCACAATGAATAAAGCTCATTGAATGCCGAGCACACAACATGTAGGTTTTGACGACTCGCGATATATATATATATATATATTTTTTTTTTTTTTTTTTTTTGTTTATGAGTGACCCCATGAATATATGGGACCACAGCAAAGGGTTCCTTTGATATCATTTTTGTGTTTTGATTTCGATCATCTGTCCTCTAAACGACGCGGCGGATTTTCTCGCTTATGGAGGCCTGTATTGGCCATGGATGACCGGATACCCACAAGATCGAACAGGCACTGGTCAATAAGAAGGATCAATGTGGCACCAGACACAAAACAAACTATGTTCCGTGCAAAACGTCAGTCATTTACAACATACCGTTGATGCGGGCGCTCGTATATAATGGTCCATAGAAAGACTGGCTAATTTCTATGAAATACGTCACGGGATACACAATTCCAGTAGGGTAGTTGTAAAGCAACTATTTGATGTGCTACTGAATAATATATGCGAGTCTCAAGTCAAATAAGTTAGTGTAGGTCAGAGTGAAACCCTTCACTTTACCTGGCAACAACGGTAGTGACGTCGTGGCTGTTGTGGCAATGATGTGGTGGAAGTGTCTTCGATGGCCGGCGCAGCTGCTGCTGGGAGTCGTCCGAGACAACTTTGTAAAGTTTTTCGTTACGTGGATGACTTTTTTTTTATTCGGTTGGAGGGCATACGTGAGGCAGATGTCGTGAGGTCTGTTTTAGAAGTTTTCGCACATCATTCGGAGGGGCTTACTTTCACTCACGCACTTCCGAACGAACCCACAATTTTTAGATTTGAGATTATAATTAATCGCTAAACACGTTTGCTGGTCTTATCACCCACGCTCACACAAAGGTCTTCTGTCGTATGATTCATTGCACACTAAGCTGGTCAAGGAAAGCATTGCCTCGTCTTGCCTACAAGCTGCACTCGAGAAGTCATGTCATCATCTGGTTAACGATAGTTTTGCCCGGCAGGTTGAGAGACTGACAATGGCAGGTTTTCCAACTTCGGTTTTATTGAGCGTTGCGGAGGGTTTGTTAAAGAAACTCAAGGGGGAACCCCGTCCCGAGAGGGAAAGGCCAAATAAGAGACCGCTCGTAATACCGTATATCCATAGAAGTTCACACAGCTTGAAAAAGTTGCTTTGAGGTACGATGTGCCTGTGGTGTTTCCGCTCCATGTAAGCTGGCGCAACTTTGCGCGAGAGTTGGCGATAAGAAGGGCAGAAGCTCCGCTTGCTCAGTGAAGCATGAAAATCAATATGTTGTTTAGAAGGTGGGAATTGTGTACACGATTCCACTAACGTGTGGAAAAGCCTACGTCGGTCAGACGGGCAGATGTGTTAATCACAAACTGTGGGAGCATGGCTTGTCGTTGCGATCAGTGTTGGGAGATGTAGGGGGGCATCTGCCATTGCATTCTCATGGATGTGGGTGCAAACCTATCTTCAGTAAGACTGGTATCATTGTCAATGGAAGGAGGAGGCGCATGCAATTATGAAAGCAGGTGCCAACTGCGCAAGCCAAACGTCACTGGGCTTAAGTAGTAAAGAGATGGTTTCTTTGGACACGTGGTGAATGCATCATGTGACGTGGGCGGGGTCTCTGTTTCCTTTGTTTTGTTTTCATGTGATTAAAGTTCATTTGAGAGTCAGCGCTTGTCCTGTTTGCACCTCCTTTAGTGCCCGTTTATTGTGCGCGGTTTGCCTTTTCGGGGGCATCGTCTTTACGATGCGGCCCAGTTATCCCTCGCAGCTGCGCCCAATCTTGTCTGTTTGCATCGACGGCTCCCAAGAAGACTCTCCCCAGTCAGCTTTCGTCCTCTTCGATCCAGCCATCCCTTCTTCTTAAGTTGGAAACTGCGGAAAGGGGGGGGGGGGGGGGGGGGGACCGGTGGCCGAGTGGGCTACCGTACACCAGCTAGGAGCACGTGGAGCGAAAGCTCTCGCTGCAGAACCCAGGGACCCTATGTAGCGCTTTTTGGACTCCCACGGCGACTAGGGAGTAGGAAGTGACGTCAACAACGCAGCAAACGCCGATTGGATGTCGATTGATAAGAGTCGCTCATGACAAATTTCCGCAGAAGAAAACAAAGAAAAAGTGAGCTTTGTTTTCTTCTGCGCAAATTCTTTATCGGCAATTCTCACCAATCAACATTCAATCTGCGTTTGCTGCGTTGTTGACGTCACTTCCTTCTCCCTAATCGCCGTGGGAGTCCAAAAAGTGCGACATAGGGCCCTAGGATTCTGGGTTCGATCCCCATCCCTGCTCATTTCAATCTGGATGAACATCGTACAGGTGTGCGGTCGTGTATCACTACTGTGTGGTGCACGTTAAAGACCTCAGGCTAGCGGTGTACTGCACTGGCTAAATTTGTCATCTACAGCTGGGAGGCGTGTTGCCCGTTGAGGCAGACCAAGTTCGAGGCTGTATAAACATACACACAACTATACCTTATTCTATACTGACAAAGCCTGGCAGATCGCCACGAGACGAGGCCGCCAAAAGTGAAAAGGTAGAGCGGCACTCAAGAGTCTCACAAGAGTCATGTAACGGACGTCCCGCCGCGGCGAGACGCCGAAACACACTTGTCCCGAGCGATGGAATGTCCATTCGTGCTCCTCGCGTTCCTCGAGCTACCGCTTCTTTTCTCGTCGGGTTTGAAAACCATGTTTCGTGTCCTCGCTGATGCAAAAAGCATGTGCGCTGAACACCAGACTCCCCGAGAAAGGCTCTGTGCTACCAGATCCTCGCGCACCAAATCTGCGACCGGGCACTCTTTGACTCCGTCATCGAACATGCCAGGCTTTGTGAGAGTAGAGAAGGCTATGACACAACCCAATTTTTTTTTTTTTTTTTTGACACTTGTGCTTTGTTGGGCACACGGGAATAGTTTTAAAGGCTGACAACGGCTCCTACCCAACCGAGGTTCGCTTTGTTGCTATGCAACAATAATGAGCAAGCAACAGGTTATTTCGGATTCAGTGCCTCCAAACAAAATGCAGATTTCCGCAACTGGTGGAAATATTTTCAGCTAATATATTGCACTAGTTAAGAAATGAAACGTGCATGTAGCTTATGGATTGAACGATAGTTCGGAAGGATGCGTAACAAAAAGTGGTTGTCATTTCTTTAACCGTTAGAACCATTTTAGTATTAGAAAGTTTTAGGGAGTCGTTTTTCGAGCACACGGTTCCGAAATCACGAACGGTGCAGCTGGTGCGCACCGTGAAGCCGTACGTGAAATTTGACATATTTTAACGAATCGTGAAACTGGCGCAACCGTGTAAACGAGGATGATGATAGTGTTTGATGGTGGTACCATCTTCTAGTAAACATGTGAAACATTCTGCAACGTGTAAATCCGTGGCGGCTCGTGTTTCCGGCGTACGACTGATGTGAACAAGACGGCCGACGTAAAATTTGCCGGTCGGAATTTCAACAACTGCGAAGCTGGATAGAGTAAAAAGTATCTGAACGATCGAAAAGGTATGTGGTGAGTTTCTGTCATCTTGAACTTGAACGATCGTTTACGTTGTGTGCCGTCGAACCAAATCATTTCGTCTGTTCGCGGTCGCCACGGCAGCTAGTCTGCCCGCAGATCGCAAAAATTTACTAGCATGCTCAGTTTGCAGCATTCACGATCGCTTACCATTGTGAGCAGTCCTCGAAATGATTTGGTTCAGACTCTTGAATGAAGCAGAGTAACAGGAGGGCAAATCGCCTCCCGCTCTCCTAAGCCTAGCGCTCGGCTGGGTCGGTGAAGTCAGTCGCCGAACCGACCGCCATCTCTTTTTTTTTTTACCCCAGTCGTGAACGGTGCTGGTTGCGTTGCGGTGACGACTCCAGCGGCTGGAATGGGAGAAACGAACGAGAAGAGCCTCCCGACGCCCCGACCAACTCGCTTGCTCATGCACAGTGGCGTCGCCAATCCGTTCAAGGGTGAACCGTTCGTGTGAGAACGACTTCATTCCACGCACTAATCAAGACCCAGAAAATGTATTACACTGTTCATTAGAGTAGAGCCTCCTCTATATACTCACAAAGCCAGGCAGTTCGACGACGGAGCCATAGAGTCCCCGATCGCAGGTTTGGAGCGCGAGGATCTGGCAGCACAGAGCATCTAACAACTATTTGTCTGGAAACCTGGACGTCTACGCACAACTTTTGCAGCGGCGAGGACCCGAAACCAGGGACTCAAACCGAAAAATATAACGTTTCGGTTACGGTTGCGGTTACCGCTTCCTGTTGATAACGGTTTCGTTTCGGCTTTTTACGGTTTTAATTTTTACGGTTTCGGTTACCGGTTACACGTTCATAAAAACCGGTTTATTTCGGTTTTTCCAATAATTTGTCTAATTGAAATGCTAGACAGCCATTTTAGAAAAAACTGTTTAAAGTAGTCTCAGATATCCAATAACGTGAAATACAAGGAACCTAGAAACGTCTTAATACTTCTAATTGGTCAGAAGTTGCACACGTTCCTAGCTACAACTCTTGTTCACTACATCTACTTACATTATTTAGTTTGATGCCCGAGCATACATGTTACGTCTAGTACTCGGGGTTCATCGCGTTCTATATAATAGAAATTAAAATAAACACCGCTACTCTGTTGTTTGGCACCATTTATAAACAATTACCCTAAGAAAGTTCCCACTTGATGCTGGAAGAACCATTCGCACTTTCTCGTCGCTACAGTTGATTTCAACCTCATACATGCAGGCGAGTCTTCGCTTCACTGAAGGAAGGAACAGAACTACAGCCATCCACTAGTAAAATACTGCTAAGTGGAATGAGGTAATAAAATTGAGAGCTGGGCTGGGCGGGCCGTGAGGCAAGAAGCCTTCGTGCAGCGAATGGAAAGTCCCCCGTAGTCGGGCGGCCCGTGAAAACTACTTGCCTCACTAAACACTGCCCAGTCGACTTCAGGTGCCTGCTGGGTCGAGTGGACTGGCGGTGTAGGTCCCGTCGCTTTTGACTTGTAGGCAGTGCTACCCAGGTCCGACTGAGAGTCTTCGACGACGCTTTGTTTGTCTGTAGTGTGTTCCTTTGTGTTGGTGTGGTTTTCCTCCTTGCCATCGTACGTGTCGAAGGAGCCGTCATCGGCGTGGGGCTCAATGACTGTCGGTCCTGCTGAGCCACTCCAGGATTCGCTCGGTGGCGGTGGTTGTCGAGTCGGGATCCATTGGGTCGTTTTCTTCGATCCAAGATCAAGCTCGGGCACGGTCGGCCGAGACGCCAGCCTCGCAAAGAGCATGGGCGAGAATGTCCTCGACAGGAAAAACGCACAGGAGCGTCGAGGAGACGACTGTGCCGTCGATGACGGCACTGGTGGGTTTCGAAGACTCAGCGTAGCTGCCGGACTCATGATTAGGGGGCCTCTTCGACTTGGTGTCTGGGCGGTAGCTGGTGTGCGCGGGAGCACGATGCGTGTGGCGTCCGCGTCGAGGCTGGTTGGGTAGCTGGTCGGGGAGCTCTCTGAAAACCTAAGACTCGAATCCTCGACGTCTGGGATAGGACTGCCGTCCTACAGTTCCCTCTCGCGACGACGTGGAAGAGTTCCAGTCTATCGAAAATGAGGTGCTGGTGTTCGGGGAGCATGTCATCCCAGTAGAACCGATGGCGGGGGAGATGCCTGATCTCATGGACATCTCTCGTGGAGAAACCTATGGTGTCCTGGGCGAGGTCGCTCAGAATGTCGTAGGCATGACGGACCCTCGCTCCGGCATGGGTGGTGGGGGCTCCATCAGAGGTAGTTGGATTGCGCTGGTGGCTCTGGTAGAAATGATTCTCGTAGAAGGCATACCTCCGGCGGTGGCAGGGCGAGGCCTCCGGCGATGCTGGAAGCGATCTCTCGGCGCGTCTGTGGATGTTCGAGCTCACCGTGCCGACGTTCGAATAGCTCGCGTGCACATTTTTGCCAGAGAGACTGTTGAGACTGCTGGCCGTGTGGGGCGAGATTGGCCAGGCCATCGACGATTGGAAGCAGGGCAGCTCCCAAGGTTCAGGCGAAGGAGGCAGAAATTGCATCCCATGTCTGTTGGACGAGGGTGGCGCGTTGGCGCGTTTGACGAGGAGGCATCCTTCTCCTTCGCTTTTTCTTTTGTCATGTTGAGAAGCCGAGAGGTGTGGCAGTGCCGGCGACGGTAAAGCCCCTCTATCCTGGGAAAAGTGGCGCCGTTCATTGTTGTTAAATGCTCGAGGCACGTGCGACGCGCTACTTCTGGGAAATTCATGCCGTCTGAAACAGCTAAGTGTTGCGCTGTGCCGCCATGATCTTCCCAAGGGCTGCACGTTGCACGTGCCTTGTGCATCGACGGACATTGCGCTACTTTTGAAACATGAAGGGGCTTTAGGCGGCGGGTGCCATTCGGTTTGAAGAAGGGTCTCGGCGCGGGAAGGAAAAGAAAAAAAACTCGAACACCCTTCTGACGTTTCCTCGCTCCTTCCACCACTCTCAGCCCGAGCATATATATATATATTGTATATATAATACAAAATGCCAATGTCAAACCCCTGACTTTTTTTTTCTTTCTGTGTTGTTTCAAAATCGTCACTCGCGACACGTTTCACACTAAATGAACAACATAAACATTATTAATGAACAGCAGGGCCCATTAAAGCCCCTTCATGTTTCAAAAGTAGCGCAAAGTGCGTTGATGCACGAGGCTCGTGCAACGTGCATCCCTTGGGAAGGTCATGGCGGCACAGCGCAGCACTGAGCTAGATTTCAGACGCCATGTTCTTTCCAGAAGTGGCGCGCTGAACGTGTCTCGCGCGTTTCCACAACAATGAAGGCGCCACTTTTCCCAGGATACAGGGGCTTTAGGGCCCGTCTGCTCGAAGCGCTAACCGCGGCTAAAGTTAGCCGCAGTACCTAGGAGAGGGATTCTGAGATCATGTGACAGGGATCGGTAGGGATGCGGGAAAACATGGCGGTGCCCCGCAAAGTGAGCGCCGCTCGCTTCGGAACTAATATGTCGTTGTAGCTGCAATATCGCGCGCGTTAGTCAGTAACTAATGGTGCAGGAGGCTTTCGCTTTGCCTTACCTCACTTAAATCGCAAAGCATGAGCAATGACCTCGCCGCATTTTTTAGATAGTATTTCGATTCTGGCCATTCTTAAGCCTAAATGAACACGATAATTGTCGGCATGCATGGAAACGTCTTTGGAAAGTGGATTGCCTTGACTCAATCGGCCTTGTATTGATAGCACACAAATTTCCCAAGCACCGAGGTGCATGCTACGAGTGTAGTTGCAGGCATTGCGCGTGCTGGCGTATGCAGTAGTAATATACCCGTTGCTCTGGGCAGGGGGCGCGAGCGCGTCCGGAAGACTTACGCAAGACGCGACCAAGTTTTGCTGGCTGCATCATCCGTGTGGCGCTGTAACGTTCGATTTTGCACGTGCCACGTTCGAATACAAGCCGCTGTCAGCATCTGTAGATGTGCGGTAACAAAACGTCTAAAAAAAGTTTTAAAAAAAAGAACAGAATTATGCTGCTTGCGGCCGCAGCGTTCCATTAAACATTCCTTTCATATTTGCTTTCTTTCACAGCTTCCGCGAGCACGTATATTTCACTTTACGTGATAGTGAAGCCGAAGCTACTCGGAAAAGCGCGTCATCCTGAACGATGCTCGCACTGCACGAGCGCGCGTGCTTGGCAGGGACGCGGAAAGCTCGCAGCTCGCTCTTGTAGCCTCTGCTACGCTGGAACTTAGAATGGAACTGAGTAGAAAAAACTCTAGTGGGGAAGCGTATTGATGCATGTTCGAAACGCGAGCCAAATATTCTATTTTGCTCGCCTGCAGCGCTGCTCAAAACTTGTGAGCTACGGGCCTATCGTTCTAAAGGAAAAAGTCTAAAACAAATTCTGCCTTGCACGCGCGTTCGTCCAAGTCTTATAATGATTATTTACTTCGAATCTTTTATAAGAGGAAGGACAGCGAGCGCGGACCATAGAATTACACTTCCAGCGTTCTTCTCGATGCTTGGGTAATTTAGAAAAAGGTCTGTCGGGGCGGGACGCTGGTCTTCTTTTGTGTACTATTAATATCCGGTCGATTGAGTCAAGGCAATCCGCTTTCCAAAGACGTTGCCATGCCGACACTTATCGCGTTCATTTAGGCTTAGAAAGGCCAGAATCGAAAGACTATGCAACAAATGCCGCGAAGTCATTGCTCGTGCTTTGCGATTTAAGCGAGGTAAGGCAAAGCGAAAGCCTCCTGCACCATTCGTTGCTGACTAACGCGCCCGATAGTGCAGCTACAACGACATATTAGTTACAAAGCGAGCGGCGCTCACGCACCGGGGCGCCACCATGCTTCACGGCATGCCAGCCCCCAGTCACGTGATTTCAAACTCCCTCTCCTAGGTACTGCTGCTAACTTTAGCCGCGGTTCGCGCTTCGAGCAAACGGGCCCAGGTTTTCTTTTCCGCCAGCTCTGCATGATGGCCAATTTACCTCGTTTCTTTATACTGGCTACTGCATGTCAGGAACATCGGTGGTTTTGATAGAACCGAGTTGGATGGTCATCTGAGAATTCGAACTTATTAGTTAATACACTGAAAGCGACACGTACTGAATACATGTAGCGATGTAGGAGTGCGGCAGATTTATAAATATAGAATTTTTTTTAATTATAAGCTCGACCACTAATTCAATCTGAGTATTCTTAATCCTAAAGTCAGATTGAATGGAAATATGTAACCAGATGCACCACTCGCTGACAGTAACTCTGTCAAATGGCCACAACAATTTAAGATCCCTCCTCCACGTCATACTTCAGAAAAACTAATAGTTTATTTTTCGGTTAATATTGGTTAAAACCGGTTACCGGGGAATAATTTACGGTTCCGGTTACGGTTACGGTTTTTACAAATATCAAATAACGGTTTCGTTCCGGTTACGGTTACAGAACAAATTTCGTTCCTAAACGGTTTTCGGTTTCGGTTACGGTTACGGTTTGAGTCCCTGCCCGAAACACACTTGTTCGCCATCACCGACTTGTTATGCCCAATTTACTTGGTCCGATTCGGCTTGCTAGTTTCAGTATTGACGTCGACCATCTCAGCTACGGTTCACGCTTTTGCAGTCCGAGCGGCGTCGCGACTGAAAATTGCGAGCGAAATCTCATCATGCGAATCAGGCTTTAGCGTACATACTGCGGCGTCCACGCGGAATGAATGGCCACATGTCACACTATTCAAGTGAAGTTTTCCGGTGTAGCGAGCCTCGGTAATTTCGCTGATGCCGCTGAAGTAGTCAGACAAAGTCAGAAAGACGTATAGCATCAACAATTCGACCTCGAAAAAGGGCAGGGGGACTCACACCGATGCCGACAACACTGCATTTCAATGGTTTGTTTATGGGCGACGGCGAGCTTCTGACCCACACCCCCATCGGCGGCGTCCGCTAGGGGCGCTCCGGTTTGTTTGTATCATGAGTTGGTGTATAGGAAGCTATGATTAGAGTCAATGAATATTGGCTCACGCGCGAGGGTCTGTTATAGTTTTGTATTATGCTTTTTTCATTTTCCAACACGTTTGGTCTTGGTGTTCAAAGAATACGGTAGTCTTGGAAAACCGCGGTTCGCACCTGCAATCTCGACAGTGCATCGCTAAATGCGAGTGTCCCTTTAAAGAAACCGTGGTGTTCTCTGTGTGGGGTCGGTCGGACATTCAGGCGTCGCCCCGTCTGCCCATTGTAGAAGCGCCCGTTTAGGACGTGGTAAGGGTGAAGAATGGAAAGTGGAAGGTCTCGGTCGTTCCAAATATTCACCGCATTTTACATCGACTTATAAAGGAAGCATTTAGATACGGAGCGAAAGTGTTTCCTTCTGCCCGCAACAAGCTGAGCCGATTATGCTCCGTCGTGAACCCATACAAAGACAAAGAGAAGCAAGCTGATTGTAACAGCGGCAACGTGAAACACGGAATCAAGTTCGTCACCTCCGTAAAATTCGCGGTCTACTTGATTTCTTTATTAAGGTTGGTTCATCTATGGCAATGTGGTACACAGGTGCGTTCACTGTTTTATGGTTATCGCGACAATATTGTGTGCGTAATAGCCGTGTCGTGCCCTCGTAGGTGTGTCGTATATTGTAGAAGAGTTTTAACCATGTGTCGCATATCATTTTGCAGTCCTCGAATCCGGATGGTGCACTCTACTTTTAAAATTGTCGTTAATTTGTGGCGACATCAAATCTCATCCAGGCCCGATTGATAATAAATACCAACTGAGTAAGCGCCACAAACTTGTTATTATACGAAGGTCACATGATGAAGAAGCTATGTTTGTTCCTTGCCGGTTAAACTCATCGAGACGGGTTGTGCTGGCCTTCGAGAAGCTCGACAGAATATAGAAGTTCTCTCTATAAACAACATCTAAAGAACGGTCTCATTACAATGTCTCGACGAGATAGATATACGAGTTCACTGAAAAACAGCCACAAAAAAATAACGTCATATTTTCCAACGTATCAAATTCGGCTGAAAACACGCTGTGGCTAGTGGCTGAAAGATGGCCGAAAAGCTTTGCAAGGAATTTGTTTTTATCAATCTTGAGCATGACGCGATTGAACACGCTCAGAGGATTGCCATATTTCGTGGTCCAGATTGCACCATGAGACCACTCATTGTACAGTTCATTCGAACATCAAGAACTATTGCTTTCCAGGACAAAAACGCGCTAATCCGTCTGTGAATATACGCATCGCACGAAAGGCGCTACTCGGCTTTACAAAAGGTAGACTCCTGTAGATGTTTTAGCCTTGTTTCTCATTTTGTAGGCCTTTTTGGAGGGAAGCAAATACTCAACTATATTTTCTGGAAGAATGTCTTGCCACTTCATGTTGTCTTCCCATGCAGTGATTTGGTTCGGAACGAGGTATCGGGGTGACCCAAAGACGCGAGGTTAAGACAGACGAAAAGTGGCGCCACATCAGCATAGTAAAGCATCGCAAGTGCAATTGAGAAAAAAATATAGAGGAGCAAAATTACTCTCCCAATTAACAGTAAAATATTATCATCACTATACCGGGGGTTTCAGGCAAGACTTTCAAAAATTAAAGTGCAGGGTGGTTGAGCAAATAAAGGAACATTTTTCAGGAACAAATTAACTGCCAGCTACGGCGGATATCGGAGATTTTAAAGAACGTACTAATTATCCCAATACTTAGATACAGTTTCTAATTAGGAGAAAGTGTTTATTTTGACTAATTTAAAAATTATTTATTAAATGTTTATTATTGAGCCAATTAGTATGCTAGTTTTCCCAATACGCAACGTCTGCTGTGACTGAGAATTTGTTTCTTGAAAAAGATGTTTTTTTTGTTTTTTTTGTGTGTATGGATTTCTTTGTATTTAGATAAATTTTGAAAGTCTTCGTTGAAACACGCGATCTCCAATACCTCCAATGCGCTAGGTTACTTGCTGAGATTAATTTCAGATGGTAATAAATATATATTATTTTCCAACTTTAATTCAAACAGTGTTGCAGATTATATATTTCGATTAACCGATGCAACGATTAAACACGCGAAAAAAAATGTAATGTATCTCCACAGCATTCACATTATTGGACCACTTACAATGCAGTGCAAACTCTTAGCGTGTAAATCTCGCCGTACACACTTCAGCAGGACATCAAAATGGGGTTTCCGCTGCTTAATCCTGACTGAATAATTAAAGACGCGATTAGGCCATGTGCTTTACTCTAATTTTTTCATTTCATTTAATTTATTGGTACCCTCAGGGCCCGAAGGCATTACAGAGTGGGTGGGATTATAACGTACAAGTTACTAGAACACTCAAATCGCGTATCAAGTTCTAGTAGTACGGATACAGCATTTGTTTTTAAATGAACAGGATTAAAACAATTGTGGCAACGAATGTGGAAAGGTGATTCCAGTCAGCAGACGTACGAGGTATGAATGATGTGTAGTAGGTATTAGTGTGGCACTGTGGAATTTCGACTTGATGTATGTGATCATTGCGTGATGATATGTAGGATGGCTGCAGTAAGGATTGGGTTGTGAAAAAATATTTTCTGAAATAAGCGTAATCGATAAAACTTTCGGCGTAAACAAAGAGTTGGCAAGGAGAGGCATTTTTTCATAGAGGTTACGCTTGATAAACGATGAAACGCACATATCTATTCTGGACAGCTTCCAAGGCGCCGACGAGGCTCTTAGCGTTAAAATCCTAAACAGCAGAAGCGTACTCAAGTTTTCGCCGGGCTAGTGTTTATAGAAAAAGAACTTCAAAGTCGAAGGAGTCTAGAAAAAAATTACGTTTTAGATAACCAAGCATGCGGTTGGCACTGGAAATGACGTCGTGAGCATGCGATTCCTTGTGAGGTTAGATATCATGTGATATAATATAATGATATAAGGAACGCTCAGATATTTGTAAGTGTCAACCTGCTCTAAAGTCATATTATTGACTTTAGAGCAGATGTAATATAATGATATAATGAACGCCCAGATATTTGTAAGTGTCAACCTGCTCTAAAGTTATATTATTAAGGATATAGGAAGGAAGATCGTTAACTCGCCGGCGAAATTATCATGTGTTTACATTTCTCAACATTTAATGACTGGTGCCAAGTGTCACACCAACTTGATATGGAATCGAGATCATTTTGAAGAAGTAAGATGTCAGAACTGTTAACAATTTCGTGGTATACAACAATACCATCTGCAAATAAACGAATAGAAGAGTTGACATTCAATGGCAAGTCATTAATGTAAATGAGAAAGAGAAGAGGGCCAAGCACAGATCCCTGAGGTGCTCCGGACTTTACTGAAACTCAGTCATTGCCCACTGAGACTCAGTCATGTACGTAATATTAAATGCATTTTGCGTGGTTCCCGGGACGGCACACCTGTAGCCAAAATAAAATCACTACTCGCGTATAATTATTACATCACTTTAGGAAATGACGCGATTCTTACTGCGAAAAGCTTTATAGGCTATTGCTGGAAATGGAACAAAGAGCGAAGTGTTTGACGAATAATTGTATCACAGAACTGGGCCGATTGCAGCAGAGCGAGTCGAGAGAGTCTTGTTTGGGGAAAGAGGGTTTCACCAGAGATTAGTAACAGCTCGCTACGTCTGCTACCTCCGCTGTCAAGAGTCAACATCGAACCAATCAGCACCGCCGAAGTCACGCCGGACGACACCAAAATGATAAAGAAGAATGGGAATATAAAAAATAAAAGGGAAACATTTGTTTTCCAAGTGTCCAAATCAGACCGAGAACGGAACAGACAATTGGATTAGTACTCGGCGAGGCGTACTCCGCGTTCGGGCAAGCGTGACTGCTCCAGCAGGCGGTTCCATTCACCCCCCCCCCCCCCTCCCCCCCAAACATTCGCACCCACAACGTTGCCTAATCAAATAGACGCTGCGCCGCCGCATCCAACCAAGCGATAAGCCGGTGGGCGGCGGCATCGGCGGCGCGAATTTACTGAGCATTATAATCGCAATCGAATTTATCGACGAGATTAATAAATGCTAACAGAAATTCCTAAAAATAAATTAATTAAAGGTATGTGGATAATGACATCATTACAGAAACTAGTTTTCTGAATGCACTGGTTGCCCGAACAATTGATCGCTATTTTGTTCTCTTTCTTCAACTTGAATAATTCAAATACTGTCACAAAATGGCTAATCTGGTGGAGGGTGCTTATTTAGGACTCAAACCTAACTCGTAAATTTTTTTTTAAATACTTTTGCACAGTGAAAACGAAGTGCCGAATCTAGTGTTCGCGCTGTGTCGAGCAGTGAACTACTCTCATATGATTATCGAGTCGTTCCCGGCAATCTCTAGTGCCTCTTCGAAGGGTTCCTGAACGCTGTCCTTGGACGCTTTGGGGACCTTTCCAGCGGCAGTCTCGAACGAAGCCATTTACAGCGCACCTCCCTGGTTTTGAGAGTGTACGTCAGTGTTGCCCGACTGCGCTGAGCTGTGGAGTTTCTTGTTAGTAAGCTGTGGCAGGCCTGCGTAGGCGCAATTCCGGACGCTAGTGGAGGCTAAATTGCCGCGCTTTCTTTCTTATTTTGTGTTCTGTGGCGAACATAACTTATAGAGGTCTTTAAGAAAACAGTGATCTATTTTTGGGAACAAACACAGAGAAACGAAAGCTGTTTTGGTGAGTCCGGCCGTGACAGAACAAATGCAACTGCAATGTTTCATTTTATGTTCATCGTTTTACGGCACCGTACACTCAGCCGTGTCAATCTATAAAGGTCAAAATATTTGACCACACAGGATATACGAACTGCATGGATATTCCCCGTCCACAACATGAAATTCAACGAGTCTCATCAATCGAACAACATATATTGTACGTACCCCACGGTGCCGCGTTATCCGAGCAGGATTTGAGAAAAGTCTCAAACAACACAGCATATCCGATATACAGTATCGGCGACAGTCGCTTTACAACGATCGGACGGAATCCGGCGAGCTTTGGGGAACATGTAGAAGAGAGCTCCTTTTTTTTTCACAGCTTCAAAGCAAATGAACGAACGTGTCTATTCCGTCCCACACCCCGGACCCGCGACTCTATCAGCTATTTTACGCGAAAACCCGGAACACACCCGGGAAGGCTTTTTAGAGATTATCTCAACGGACATAATCCCCCAAGAACGTCGAACTGCCTGCGTCGCGGGCTGCTTGACGTTCGCTCTCTTCGTTCGTTTCCTGCGAAGGCCGGGCAGGCTACGAGCCCTGGTATTCCCGGGTTCTCACAGTGGAAAATAACATACAAAGGGTAAGCATCCTAAGCAGGCGAATAAAGCAAAAACTTCCAAGAAAAGCCGGCGAAGTCCGAATGCAAAATGCAGGTGGGGAGTCACGCTGACCGGGTTTCCACAGCTCAGGCGGGTGCCAGACATTTCTGGCTGATAGGGGTCGCTCGATTCGCAAAATGGCGGCGGCCAGAGCGCTCTTTTTGCAAAGGTCTATACACTTTAGATTTGGAAAGCGCTTGTTTTCCGTCCGTTTCTTCCTGCGATTCCCCCCTGCGGGAGCAGGGAGACCATGCAGTTGTGCGGTGCGGGGGCTTGGAGTGTGCATTTCATTGCCATGTACCTCTTGTTAATCAAGATGCAGACGTATTGGGTTTGTTCGAAGGTTACGTAGTCCTTGACTTTCACGGATTCGGTGCCTGGTTCTTGGAGCATGAGGACTGCGGGTTGCTTGTCCGCCGCGAGCAAGCTGAGTCCCGATTGCTTGCGGTGGATGCTGCCGCAGTTCCATTGCCAAATCTTAAACTCGGTAGGCATGTTTTACGAGTCGAAGTAGTCAAGCCCGGATAACTTTATTCCATCTCGTAATTCTCGTTGGCGGTCTTCTTTCGCTTGAGGTCTTGGGACTGCAAATAGTTCTTAATATCTGAGTCCCATGTGTCCAGTCGTTCTTCGATGGCTTTGAGGCGACTGAGGGTGATGAGGAACTTGCAGTCGATGTCTTAGAACTTACGATCGATATCTTCGAACTTAGTGGCAACATCTTTCTTGAAGTCTGTTACTTTCCAGGATGCTCTGCTTTTTGTTTCTGCCTTGAACTCTTGGGATTCCTTCCTGAGTTGACTTACTACTTCCCTCAGGTCTTGTTCAACCGCCTCCGCTCGCAAGGGGAGGAAAGTCGTCGTCGTAGTTGTGGTTCCTCCTTAGTAATGTCCTTCATATTTAAACGATCTGTAAATTTCTACAGTGCTCTATTGGCAAATCTTGGGCGCCATCTATCGGGAAGAAGGAGAAACGTTTTTGGTGGCCTACCTTGCTTCCGGTTCTGCCCGCTCGAAGCGATGTGCTGTCTGAACGCTCTCGGTAACGATATTGAGTGTTCATTTTTTCGTGTGTCAAGAGCGATCGACTAGTTTACATTTTATTTCAATGAATGCGTTGACTACGGACAACTTCGTCCCTTTCGCCGAATGAATGGACGACGAACTTCACCGTGGCGCCCGTCGTGACCGACTGCAAGATTGAAGCTCTCTTTGATCAATGATAAAGTTCAGACGGTTACATCAAACTAAGTTTTATTTTTTTGTGCTGCATCGGCAGTAAATTTAGGAAATATATGTCATTCCATGTTACACTTAAGTGAATCTTTTTTTTGAATAGCGAGCTATTCGCATGGGCGTACCAACCGGGGAGGGGGGGGGGGGGCAAGGGGGGCGCTCGCCCTTCCCCAGTTCTCAGAGGGGGGGGGGGGGGGGCAATTCATGTGTTTTGCCCCCCTGAAACAGCCGCCACTGGGCAGGGCAAACACTGGCCGGCGGCGCCCAAGGGATACCAAGGGCACCGCCCCCCTGGCCCTGGTTGGGGGAAGGGGGGTCTGGTTTGCCCCCCCCTCCCCCCCACTCAGAAACAAGTTGGTACGCCGCTGGCTATTTGTTTAACCTGCCCGCAAATTTTTATTGACAAGACGTTTAAAAGTGCAAAAAGTATTCTCATAAATGGCAACCAAAGTAGGCAGTGGACAACGCTTGAAAATATTTTGGGCTTCCAGGGATCGGAAGTCCATTGAACTTCCAACCCTTCGCCAATGCTTGGAAGGCTTTTGAAGGTCCAAGGTTAGGAAATTCAACGAATACCCAACCCCTCGGTAATGCTTGAATCTGCTAGCCATCCAAGGATCTGAAATCTAGTGAACTGCAAACCATTGACCATGACTTGGAAGTTCTATGATTTCCATCTTTAAGGCTATCAGGTACAAAACGAAGCCAATAGGGCTTGGTTTCCATGCCCAGCATTTTGGCAAAGTTCATGATTCGGCCTTTTGTTTTGTATGGGCCATACGCACCAAAATGAAACTCATTACAAATAGAAAGGTGCTGTTTTACAAAAAGGGAGACTCTGAAGGGATGATTTCCGAGCTACATAAGCATTTCGTCTCTTTTAACCGTCTTGCAGGGGAAATGACTGTGCATGATGCATGGGTATTATTTAAAAAAATAATTTTCAGTTTAACAAAAAAAAAAAAGGTACGTTCCTAGCACAGTCCCATCGTAGCTAAAATAGAGAGAGAAACCATGGATCGCCGGTCAACTGCTCCGTCTGATAAAGGAGCGCAAGCGTATGTACGCGCGATATAAGACGAACAACTCAGCACAAAAGCTAGATAAGCCAGAATAACTCATGTTTAAGTATAAGATTACAGCATGGCAAGCAAAAGAAGATTACTTACAACGGCACGGGATAAGAACTAATAGCAAACAGTTTTGGAAACGTATGAGGCACTGCGGCAATGATCTGCTAGGTATAGCAGATTTCGTGGTTAATAACGAAAAAAATTACCGATGATGCAGACAAAAGCAGAAGCCGTCAGTAAATATTTTTAGTTGTTTTACCCGACAGATGCTCGAACTCGTTCAGCATGATGCAACCAATTAAACTTGGTGTAGGAGGTGTGTTGCGATTTCTAAAAATCCTTGATGAAACTAAAGCATTAGGACCATATGTGATCTCACCGAGAATATAAAACCGCTGTACAGACGCAATTGCCCCATATCCTTTTATAATATATAATAAGTCGTTGAATGGTGCTTCTCTACCAGACGACTGGAAAGTGGCACACGTGGTGCCTGTGCACAAGAAAGGGCCCAAAAGGAAAATTGCAAATGACATGCCAATTTCACTAACGTTTATATGTTAATCATGTCGTATTACACCTGAGACTGCGGTGGAAGAAATCGGAAGAACTTTCAGTTCTTCCGATTTATATGTTGTCAATTACTGGAGCATGATTTTTACTCTAACAGCATATATCTCCTTAACTTTCATATTTTTTTCCTTTAGCCACAACACGGGTTTCGAAAGGATATTCATGCACTACACAACCAGTGTTGTAGGTGCTAGCGACAAAAGTAACTAAATACGTTACTCGTTACTTCCAAATAAAAGTAACGCGTTGCCGATAAAAAGTAACGCACGTCACTTTTGCATTACTTTTTATTCATGAACTAAAACATTTGCTAATTTGACGTCTGAGGTGTGCGTAAGCACCATAGCTAAAACTGTCTGTCCATGCGGAAAGAAGATAATTATTTCCCTTTTCTATGGCTTCATGCGAATTCTCACAAGAAAAACCGCGGAAGTATATATGAATCTGATTTATAACATGTTGGCGCGAAACTTAACAAAAGAACCGGCCTTCCTCATTAGCTCTGAAATGAAGACCACACGAGATTGAAACTTTATTTTATTCACAGCATGTAGAAGTACGTATAGTTGCCGTGAACTAGTTCCCCCGTTACCCAAAGCACACTCCGCTGTTGTACTTCAGTAACAGCTGAATTTTGAAGTTGACATCTGGCATCCTAGCTCGCTTCTTGGTAAACACGTCCGCGCCTACGCTAAATAGGCGTTCAACGGTAGCGCTTGATAGTACTGCCGTGTGTACTTTGCGAATCAGCTTGTACTCCGGAGGATAACTGTTTTTGAGCTCCGGCAATGCAAAGTTGTGTGGCACCAGAAGGTGCCGCGAAAGCTGATCATTCAGACACGGAGATGTGTCCATTTCCAAACGGGTTTGCAAAAGAATTTTCCTTTTTTGCTGCGTTCTCTTTTATTGGGGAGGCGGGGTTCTCGGACAAGCCGCGAAGAGACTTTCAGCTCGCTCTTGACGGCCGCGAAGGCCGCATTTTGCTTGACTTTATTCGAAACCCACGACACCTTCATCTCAGGAGCAGTGCAGCGGCAACCAGCAGGTCCTTCTGATTGATCACGTTTTCGAACCTGCAGCACCGAAAAGTATATTGCAATAGCAAAATAACTCTTGTACTTCATCCTAAGGAGCGAATTTCGTAGGCATGCGGGACTCCCCGCGCCCAAGAGGAGCGTGGCGGAGGAAGACAAGTCTCATATCGGCTGGGTACTTTTCGTGCGGTGGTAATAAACATTACTGAGTAAAGAAAACGAATCGTCTGATAGATCACCTACGGCGAAATTCGCAGGCCACTAGTTTCAAAACGTACTCTCTGCGCGAGAAACATCGATCATAAAACCGTTCAACCGACGGTTTTGCCCTTTTGGCTCTCCCGATCGACATTCCATGTCAGTGTTCTCTAAAGCAATTCATGCAATTCACACGTGTCACCACTTGCCTCCTGTGAATTCCGGCCAAAAAAGGCACAGCTAGAGGTCCGTAGTTGCGCTATCCAGCCGTCTGCTCATACTCAAGCTTCTTGATGAGAACGTCCAGCGTCGGAAGCAGATACTAGACACTGTGCATATGGTTGTCACCTTGCAGGACATTCAGGGTGCAACAGACAGGTTACATGACCTGTAATGAAACGACAGATAGTGCAGCAATTAAAGTCACGAAAACTACCTAAATTTGATGTGCCCTGCAATAATCCTCGATGAAGTTGGGCTCGTGAGGTGGCAACGACCTAGGAATTCCTAGCCTGCAGAAGAGGACGTCTAGGTCTGTTCCTTTTTCTAGAAACGTTTTGATAGCCTCCACGGCCTTGAAGGTAGAGTTCCACCTTGTGAGATTTGGCCGAGGTACTTAGATTCCGCAGTGGACCTTGATCAGATCAGCTGCTTGCGCGGACGGTTCCTGGTTATTCCAGAGCTTTTGGCACTTGGTGAACACCACTTTGCTTAATCATATTCCTAATTAACAGTCTCTTCACAACCCGCGTCAATGGTAGCGATGAGGTTCAAGGTCTGTGCAGAGCACCGGTGGTGTGGTGGCAGGTGGTGCCTTCCTTCTTCGACGCTGTCGACCAGCGAACATAAATGCATAGGCTGACAATTTTCTTCGTCTTCATCGTTGGCTTCTTCCTCACCGTAGATCCTGCGCAGGAACAACAATATATAGACGTATACTAAGGAATAACGTTTTTAAAAATGTAAAAGACTGACCAAAAAGCTTTCACGAAATTCGACCCGTTGTCCGTAATAACTTTCGTAATCTTGCCCAAAGGGTCGAACTCGTTGAATATCTCCACTAGAGTGGTGGCAAGCCTCTCAAAAGTTACGCTCCCGTGCATATGGTGGCAAGCCAAGGCAGCGACCTCTTTTTTTCTAAAGTCGTCGGGTCCAGCCAAAGGACCGTGACACTAAAGTAACACCTGGAAAGTTATTTGCAAGCGAACAATAAAATATGATAGTGATCAAGTTTAGCCACATTAGAAATGGTACCCGTTTTTCTACGGAATGAAGTGCTTGCGCTAGGGAAATTGATGTTAAGAAAATATGGCTTTATAAATTATGGCAAAGCGAATTGCACGCGAATTTACATATTAAAAAAAAACACAATAAACACACAAAAAGAATTTAAAAAAAAAACATCTAAACCTTGGGAAGCTAACGTAGTAGCTATCAACAGACTCATATGTCTTTGAGTAAAATTGCAGAAGTGCGGATAGGCCGACCGTCACTCGTATGGTTGTAAATAAATGTCAATTGAGCTAAGAACGGTACCTGTGAAAGCGAGTCCAGCAGTTTGTGGTGACTGCCACAAATTGGAGCTTTTGAAACGTGGAGCGCAAATTGTCCTTCAGAGCATCGGAGCGCGCCTTATGGCGTGTCATGAGCATCGGACGCGTGAGCACATTCCTGCCTAGGGCTGTTGCCTCTAGTAACTTCACACATGAAGGCTCTTCCACCACCGAGAAAGGCTGCGTGGCATTGATAACAGAATTTTTAAGCAGTCGGTCAAGCTGCACCTGAGGCACGTACTGATGGTGGATTAAGTCGTCGACCTTGGCTTGCTTTGTTGGCTGTGTGGAATTCGATCCAGGGCTCTCGTACGCTGAACTGATTCCCTCTTTTTTTTCTTTTTAAAGGACCTTAAACACAGTCAAGCTTTGTTTGTGTAGTTTCTGCATGGCGATATGCTTTCTGACATGAAATAACACTCCGTCTAAGCTGTATTGATAACATCTGAGGATCTACTCAATGCACAAAGCCGAATTAAAGTAGAAATATAAAAAGCAAGAAACCAAAATGTTGCTTACCTTTACATGCTTCTTCAGGTTGGAGCTTGATGACTAGTGACAAACTTAAGAGTTTCAAGTGTGGCTGAAACAGAAGGCACTTAAAAATTAAATTGTCAACTTTGGCTTCTGTCAGTTCGAAATATTTGTTGAGTCCTGGCCAAGGCGATGAAGCTCCACTTGCCATAGTCATCCCACACGTGACGACAACTGCTTGCGAATGACTTTCCTGGGGGGTTCTATCGTCTTCAGATCTGACAACTGGTGCGCGACCTTGAAGATCCGCGTCCAGCACCGCTTATGGCCAGAACATCCATAGGGTCAGAACATCCATCGAGTTAAAACATCCAAGAGGTCACGTGACACCAGAGTCAGAACATCCAACGAGTCAAGACATGTATCCGAGTCGAAACATCCATCGAGTCAAGATATCCATCGGGTCAGAACATCCATCCGTGTCTAAACATCCATTGAGTCAAAATATCCATCGGGTCAAAACATTCATCAAAGTCGTAACATCCGTCTCAGTCAAAACATCCATCAAGTCAGAACATACATCAGAGTCACATCAGAGTTGTAACATCCATCTGAGCCAAAACATCCATCGAGTCAGAACATAGATCAGAGTCAAAACATCCATCTGGTTCAAAACATTATTATTTGACTTGAAAAGAAAAGAGAACGATATATATGATTTTTTTCCGGCTTGAGGCTGCGAATTTTGCCAAGTGCCAGTTTCGGGGATAGACCTGATCAACCGCTTCGGTCAGTGTCCTGGATGTAGCGTCCCTCGTGTTCGTGTTTTATTTTTGTCACTGAGTATATTTTGCTATTTGTCATCTGCAATCCCGACATTTCAGGATGTCCTTAACTATCTGGACAGAATTACAATCCTTAGAGTTCTTCCATAGAATGAACTGAACAGCACGCATGGGCCAGTTTCCTTGAATAAAACTCTTTGAATGCCTCACGATGTCTTGGTGTCTTATCCAACCAAATGACTTTATGCAAACGATATGCACTACATTCTGTCTGGTAGTAGTAATCATGACAAAAATGAGTGTATAGACACTGCGACAGGGTACAAATACCTAAAAAGTTATCCTTTAAAGACGACTTCGTAACTCCTAAAATAGAAGTTTCATCCGTCTAAACGGATGAAACTTCTACTTTAGGAGTTACGTTGTGGCCGCGCGCGGCTGTCGTGCATGGTTTCGGATCGAAACTCGTCGTCGCTGCTGTTTCATCTGGATTACTCTAAAACGACAAATCTTCACAGGGTATCCTTCACGTTTGGCTAGTGAGAAAGACGTTATACTCGACGCAGGATTGAATCTGCATCACAGCTTCGGTTCGAGTTTCTATACCGGATGTTCTTTATATCCAGCTTGGTTCTGAGTCCGAGTTGAGGTTCCAAAGGCAAGTGTCTGCTCTCGTGGACGTCGGGATCAATGCAGTCAACACCTTTTCGGACATGCACAGAAAACGCTGTACCTTCTCACATTGAGCGACATCCGAAGCAAGCTGGAGCGAAGTATCTCTTGACCAACCAGGTACGAAAGGTTTCAATATTAATTTTGTGCATTGTCTTGTGTGAGAGTTCCGTTAAAAATTTTGATACTTGTGATGTAAATGATTTATGTAAGTCGGGGCACAAAATCCACATATTGTCAGACCAATATTGATAAACGATCAGCACACCAATGATATGAAAAATTCCACAAGCTTTGTGAGTTAATTTCTTCTTTGTCTATTCATACCGCAGGCAGAGGTGCCAGACAGGCCCACTTCGTCGGTCCATCACATATACGCAACAGCTGAGAAGACTGTGACTTACGGCCGAAAACCAGGAGAACGTGATCCACTCATTGAAAGCCTTCGTGATCGCACTTCCGCAGCCGTTGATACTGCTCCAAAAACTGCTTTCGCCCAAGGATACTGAACCCCGAGTGTTAATGAACGGAAAGCTGAAAGCGTTGCTGGTTAAGCTGGGACAATGAAGACCTGGGTGAGCTTTGTCGAACATTACCTTGCATAAAAAGTTCATTCTTTTTGGAACAGCGTCGTGGACAGGGCGTTTTAATTTTTGTTTGTAATTACGTACTTTAAGGCTTTGACAATAAATGGAGTAGTTCTCAACATTTGTTGCATTATTTAAGCTGCCCAAGCGCATATCTTTATGCGGGATGTTCATATTCGCCAATCAGCGAGGCTATGTAAGCGTAAATATGAAAAGGGTCAGAAATATAGTACTATTGACTATAGTCAACTTTAAATGAGAGCCGATCTTGGGGCGAGGGGCGTGTTTCGTGTTTAATTTTGTTGCTAAAAGCTATATTCAAGGAGCGGTTAAATTGGCGAAAATGACTTGCTAAAAAGTATACATAATTAGATACTATATACAGAGCGTATTTTTTATTCTTTACGGTGTTTTTAAGAAAAGGAGGTATTGCTACGTGGATGCAGTCTTTGCCGCATTTTTGCGGGGCTCGGCGGACACTAGGTGAGGGGATAAACGTCCCATTTTGTTGACTAATTAATCAAAATATGTTGACTGACTTTTGAATTAATGGCTCAATTGGCCGTGCCGCAATTGCAGTGATAGCGGGACCAATTATTAAAGCCTGACCCAATTTAGACAGTTCGCAAAAATAAATTACAGCTTTTGAGATATTTGTCGTTTCAAAGTTTGCCTTCCTTGCTTGATTCAAAACTGCTCGCAGAAAGGCGCGCCTGATTATGGTGCGTAGAAGCGTGACGCAGTGTTATCGGCTGCTCGTCACTGTCTCGACGGCGTGCCTCGGAGGACGCGCCGTTGTCGAACTTCAGTGATAGTGACGGAGGGACAGAGGTAACTGCGTCACTTTCCTGCTGATTATATTCAGCTTGCGCCCTTGAATTGACCGAAGGCAAAATTTTAACCATGAATATCTCAAAGATCGTTGTCTTTTCACGAATCGCGCGATTGGGTTAGGCAGTAACCATTACTCACGTTATGACTGCAATTGCAACATGACCAATTAGGCCATTAATTAAAAGGTTAGTTATCAAATTTTGATTAATTAGTGAGCATAATGTGAAGTTTATCATCTCATATGATTTCCGCCGACCAAACGTAAATACGGTGAAGACTGCATCCACGTAGGTATTACCAACTTTTCTAAAAACAACTCTAAAGAGAAGAAAAAAAAAAAAAAAAACCCGACGCAACGGTCGCCCACATTTTAAAACCTTACAAAAAAGAAGCGTGTATGTCAGACGATACCGTAACCTTTATGCAGAAGCTTCCACGTGACCACTGCATAGAGGGTACAGTGTTTGCGGTTACATTGTAACTCCTATATTCAAAGGTACAAATTTGCAAAAACGTACCCTCTGCTAAAAGTTACCCCGCTAAGAGTGTAGGTAGCCATAGAGGGTACGCCGTTAAGAGTGTGGGAGAACTGCAAGCTCGAATGACCAGAACTCTATCATCTAGCCAAGGTTGCTCTGGCAGTGCCAACTACGCAAGTCAGCGTAGAGCGAACCTTCTCAGGTCTAGAGTTGGTGCGTTCACCGCTTCGAGCCAACTTGAAAGAGTCGACGTTAGACAAAATCACGTTCATCCGCGCGGAAAGAAAGGCGCCATAAGCATATATAACGCTATGAAAAGTCATAACATGTGAACGCTCTAGTGGGGTTTAATCAAATATATTCCTCTTTCGCTCTGGGATAAAATAATTTTAAAATAATATAATAATTTCAATACGCCACCGCTTTTTGTGTAATTTTTATTTTATTTATTTATTTGTTTAAACATTTTAAGCATCCCCGGCGGTATTTCATAAAAGATTCGTTACAACGAAAACAGAACAAACTGGCAGCGCGCAAACAAACATGGATGCAGGAAAGAAATGAACAGGACTAGCACTGGACTTCAACTGAACGTTTAATGAAAACACCAAGAAAAACAACCAAATCACCAGACCGTCACCGCATCAACGCTAGTTTGGCTGCCGCATTGGACTCGTTCCTTTCCTATCTCGTAGACTTCCAGAAGATCGTGTGCAGTTCTGTCAGCCTTCTCCCCAAAATCGGAATGCAGTCAAATTTCGGCCAACACAAGCAAGTGTTAAGGCAGATGGACTCCCGAGGTTAACTGCAGTGACAGTGTGTGTTCACGTGCCCGCGGTCATTGACACATCAGTCAATTTGGCCGGTGTATACACGGCCGCAGCTTAACGGGATTCGATAACTGCCCCAACTGCGCAATCGACGTCCCTGTTTCTGTGTTTTACGTCACATTTGTTTCCTCTCGTTCCCCTGTCAGCCACTCTGGGGCATAGCTGCGACATCTTACTGGGCGTCGAAAATAGGTAGTGTGCCGAAAAAACACCTGTGTGCAGAGCAAAGCAAACAAAAACATATAGAGGGCGAGCAACCTAGCTAGAGACCTTTTTACTGTTTACAAAATCACATCCCAACGTGTGATTTTCACAGCCCAGCACGTGCGTGTTCGTCGCTTCGGAAAGCGAGCAAAGCACGCGCTATATACGCACGAAGCGGAGTCATGCGGTTTAGAGAAGCTCGTTTTAGCGAACGCCGTTTTATCAACCCCAGTTCATCGAATGCCTTTATAGAGAAACCAAGTTTAGAGAAAATGGCGCCGAGCCTCCTTTTAGCGAATTCGGTCGCCACGAAGCGGCGTGTGCGGATAAATCTGGTGAGTTAACATTTTTGTAATGAGCCGCCGCAGACTGCCGCCGCGAAGCGGCGGGAGCGCAGCGGGGGGCTTGGGTTAACACGCGCACCAGTGATACACGCGAGAAGTAGGAAAGCCTTTTTTAAATATTGTTCCCTTTTCGATAAACGGTGTTTCTCTAAACTGAGTCTCTTCTTTCTCTAAACCGTACTTCGATAAAACGAGCCCGTTCTCTAAAACGTGCTTCGATGAATTGGCATTCGATCAACTGTAGTAAACCCCGCACGAAGACTAAATATGGCACCGGTCACAAGCTCTCTTTCCCGAAATGATGCCCTTTTCTGGCAGAGTTTGAAATATATCACAGCTGCGTATGCGAAAGACACCATAAAAATGGAAAGCCGATCGCTTTTATATAGTTTACCTAAGAACAGTATTATACAAATAATATCCTTGCCACATTAATGGTGTCTTTTGCGCACGTCACAGAGCAGGGTTTTCAAATCTGCCTAAACAACGACTAATGTGTCTTTTTGTTTGACCAACTAGCCAAAATTTACGGAGAGGTACTTCATAAAATAGTATGATGAAAATGTGAGCTCTCCACGTGCGAGTGTTTGTTTTTCTTGTGAATTTTACATAAAAAACTTAGATCAATAAAAAGAAACATCACACACACACACGCCAAAAAACCCTAAAAACAACAAAAAAAAAATACTGAAAACACGGGGCACAGTCTTGGTACTATAAGTACAATCAAAACGCTTTTCTTGCTGTTTTTTTTTTTTTTGTCTGTACTTTTTAAGAAAAGCACAAAAAAAGTACTTTTTAGAAAATCGTCAAAATAAGTTTGGCGTGCTAGGGCGCTGTAATTCAGCATGAAGGTGCTACTAAGAGGCGGACATGTCTTTTGAGATTCGTAAAAGAAACACTTGCCTTCATCAAAAGTTTGAAATAAAGACGCCAATTTCTCTATGGGCAGAGAGAAAAAAAACTAAACCTTTTCGTGCTCCTGAAAAAAAAAGGGGGGGAGGTTTGTGAGATTTGGGGGCATTTGAACAAGACAGTATATGAAAGCCCGACGTCAGACGGATTTCCCTCCTGCCGAGTCCTTGTTTAGCTGAAACAGCCAAATAGCTAACGAGAAAGGTTTCCTTTTCTCAGAGGGAAAACCCTCCCTCTCTGTCAATAGGAAAATAAGCGTCTTTATTCCTGAACTTTGATTAAGGCCAGTGTTTTTGTAAATATTAAAAAAAAAACATATTTCACTCTTTCTTAGAGTGCCCTCAAACCATTGGACCCACGCGGTGTGCGCAATGTACATATACTGTGAATTACAAAGCGCTCTCTCCTGTCCCCTCCTTCTCTTCTCAGTCTTTTGCGCTTTTAAAACCACCGTCTAGATGCCGATATAAAGCTTGCAAGGAGTCCTCCTACAATCAACCATCCATCTCGCACGTGACATCTCACGCGCACCAATCGCCAGAGTGATCTACGGTCACGTTGGCCACAACACCGTTTAAACTTTTTATGTCTAGGCTTCACCAATATTGCAACGTGCCCCCTCCTAGTACTTATAACCTCCTTGGTACTGGCTGCTGCGCGGGCACCTGCGAAAGACCGATTACAATCTCTCGAACTGCCTCTTTCTACAGTATCTTCGCTACGATTGTGTCGAGGTGCCTCCCCCGCATTTTGAAACAGTAAGTCCGTCGCGCAATTTAACATAGTCCAGCCACTGCGGTGATCGTAGACGCCGCTGTCTTGAAAACGCGGTCAGGTTGCAGTCTCACTCGGTACATTTGAGCGAGAAACGATGAATGAAGCGAAGAAGATAAGAATACAGAAATCAAGGGGCGGCGGCAGATGCAAAGGGCCATTTGCTCAAATGAGCGCCGCCATTCGCTAAAGTGTCATTCGATCAATCGAAGGGGGCGGGGCTTCATTCGCTAAAACGTCATTCGATCAAGTGAGTGCCTCCCCCCCAAAACGGAGTTCTGGATCCGTCCCTGGACTTCCCGCAGTGCTTGACCCCGGAATGGCACCATTGCTAGGGTGACCACTGACCAGACGTCCCGTGTTGGCCGGGACAGTCCCATTTTTTTGTCCCAATAAAGGACCATGTCCCGTTTTCGGACATGATTTTTTATATATATATAAGCGCAGACTTTTACAACCGAGTCTTGTAGGATAAAGTTTTGCTTAGGAAACTTCAGTCATCGGCAAAATACGCCCACACCAACGAAGGACGCGAAGCAGTGTGGCTGGAACAGCGCAAAAAGGACGTACGACGAGGTCGAAGAAACACACAGACAGGGCGCTGACTTACAACTGAAAGTTTATTGCTCTGAAGAAAGAGAAATAAACACAGAAAGGAGGAAGGGGAGAGAACAAGCAAATCAAACCAATAACATGCGGCATCACCCACGCCCACGCTCCGTCACACGAACGTTTTGAAATGAGAGCAGTTGTTTCATTAAATTTTCTCTCCCAATCTTAATCGTTACCCCCCCCCCCCCCCCCCCCCCCTTCCCCCTTTAGGCCCGCTGGGATGTTCCGTTTTCTACCTTGAGGAATATGGTAACCCTAACCATTGCGATACTCTGCTACTCTGGTTACAATCAATGCCTCGGCGGAAACTCGAGTATAGTGACTCAAGTAGTGACATCGCGCGCGTTCATGCACTGAGCCCTATTCAAAAGAACATCATCGAACTTGGTAGTTTCCGTTTCAATCTAATTTTTAAACGGAGCGCATCTTGGATATCGCGATTTGATTGTATAACGTTTATTCCTCGAAAAGAGCTTGGTGCTAAGAAATCGCGTTTAAGGGTACATCATATCGCAGAAAGCAGTACTTCAAGTTTCCCGCCTTTATCTCAGTGTCTAAAAACGTAATGTGCGTTCTCGCCGCTAGAGCACTATATAGCTCCTACGGAGCAGAGTAGCGCAATCCTTTGAACCCCGTGTTTTGCCGACAACATGGCCGACAGAGCGGCTCGGCGCGAGTCACGTGGTACTCAGGGTTCCAGGAGGCGGCCCGCCCTATGGGAGAATACATGGAGATCGATACAACACGGCTGATTAAAAAATGAACGGCGAGTTCACACTTTTCAAAACTAGTCTGCCGTGAAGTTAGTAAAGCACTAAACACTTTATCAAAGTTTTAATAATATCGGATGCGTGTGCAAATTTTGAGAAGGCAATTTCCAAGGCAATGGCGTTTGAAGCAGACGCTTTTGCTCGCAGCGGAGATGGGCTTTTCGGGTTGGCCGGAGCGGGTCACGTGAATGGTGTGACGTCGCCGTGTCGTCTGCTGCATGATGCCGCTCAAGCAATTTTTAAAAAAAAGTCAGGTCCTTGCGGGGCACAAAACTTAGCGCAAATTATTCTAAAATGTTCCATTATTATGTCAAAAACAATTGCCACTCCGTACACCCCCAAAATACTGAAGAAACAGCGATTGTCTCACGTTCTCCATGCATTTCTGACCGCAGTTGGAACCTCCGGGCGTTCGCCGCTAGTCGCCGAGAGGCGGCGTTCTAGATTGCGCTACTCTGCGCAATCTAGCGTCTGGTTACAGACAGTACATCACAGAGCTCAAGCGTCTCATCAAGCAACATGCATCCAGGAAGCCCAGTGGACGGAGAGTGAGGAAGAGGTGGTGGGACACAGAGGTTAAAGAAGCTATACTGGCTAGACAGAAAGCCAACAGGGAACATCGACAATCGCTCCGAACTGAATCTGGGAGTGAGGTTGCTAGAAGATGGACCATGTACCACGACTACAAGTGCTATGCTAAACGACTAACCCAAGAGAAGATGAGAACAGCGGATCTGGAGACCGTCCGAGATATTAGATCTAGCGGAAGGGATGCAGCCAGAAAGTTCTGGAAGTACCTTGGATCGCTGGAGGGAAAAGACCAAGATGTTACCATAATTGACGAGAGCACGGGGAATCCGCCAGAAGACCTTGGAACCCACCTCACCAAGTACCTGACGGAGACGTTTGCTCCTGAGGAGGTGTCCACACCACAAGCCCGACTTGCCCCGGATCAATCGGACTCCAACCAAGAGGGGGACATCGGCCGAGTGATGGTTGTGCGTGCACTGGCACGCTTGAAAGGGGCTACTTCCCAGGGATTGGACGGGGTCCCGGCGAGCGTTCTCAAGTCCTTGGGAAAAGATGCAGTGGAGCAGCTGGCGGATATTTTTGGAGCAATCTTAAGGGGAGAGGAACCTGTGCCCCAAGACTGGAGGGTCGGCCGCGTGGTTCTGATCCCGAAGAGAGGGGGCGACAAACAGTTCCTCAAGGATTATCGGCCCCTGACCGTGACCTCTACGGTATACCGCACCTTCGCCCACATTATCAAGGAACATATGGCAGCATGGGCTGAAGAGAACGAACTGCTCACCGAACTTCAGGGCGGATTTCGGAGGGGTCGAAGGTTGGAAGACAACCTGTTCACCCTCACGCAGTGTATTGAAATTGCCCGAAAACAGGAAAGAAAACTGCTGTGCTGCTTTCTAGATGTGGCAAAAGCATATGACAGTGTGCCGCACGCTCAACTCGTGCGACGTTTGGAGGAGCTCCACCTTCCTCATCGGTGGCTATCTGTCATACGGCGCCTATACTCACGCAATACAGTAATGACGCAACTGAAGGGAGTCGACTCAGAGCAAGTCACAGTGACGAGGGGTCTCCGACAGGGGTGCCCACTCTCCCCGCTTCTTTATATTCTGTATGTGTCAGGGTTGGAGGAACGCCTGATCCAGTCGGAGGTGGGTTTTTCCCTGACACACATGGAAGGAGGCGCAGAGGTGAGGTGGATGCTGCCGGGCCTCACCTATGCGGACGATATCGTATTGACGGCGGAGACGGTGGAGCACCTGCAGCGTCTAATATGTATATGTGAGACGGAGGCGGCTACGTTGGGCCTTCGTTTCAACGCCAAAAAGTCGGCAGTCCTTCAATTAGCCGGGCCCGATGAGGCTAAATTAAACAGTCTGGTGCTGAACGGCGAGCAAGCACAGGTACAGGAGTCGTACAAATACCTGGGAGTTGTACTGGCCAACAAGCCGGAGTACTTGTCCGATCATTACACCCACCTCCGACAGGCAGCCGTGCGAGGTACGAATGTACTCCGAAAACGTAATCTTTGGAGTTGCAATCGTTTTCTGGTGACTCGCAAACTCTGGAAGGCGGTTGTGGTGCCTGGACTAACCTTCGCCAACGCGGTTCTTTGTGTCCCTGGCACAGTGCGGGAAGTAATGGAACGTCGTCAACGAGAGGTCGGGAGGCAGGCTCTGGGCTGTCACGGAATGGTGGCCACCGAAGCGGTCCAGGGAGATCTGGGGTGGTCGTCGTTTGAGGCCAGGGAGGCGACCAGCAAGATAACCTACGACAGTCGTCTCCGTCTCATGGACCGCGGCCGGTGGGCCAAGAGACTCTTCGTCTACACATATCTCACGGGAATGCAGACTGGCTGGAGGAAGCGGCTGTATCAGTTAGAGAAGAAATACGGCTTCTTTTCAACCCCTGTAACTATTACATCAGACAGGAAGTGGGAGATGGAGATTCGAAACAGGGTGAGAGAGGAGGAGGCAGCTCGGTGGGCAGAAACGGCGAAGTCCAAGTCGACGCTATATATGTACAGTCGATATAAGCACAACATTTCGGCAGAGACTAGGCTATACGACAACAGCCTGGGCAGCCGGCTCCTCTTTGAGTCACGCGCAGGAGGGCTGCGAACGCAGATGTATCGCCGTCGCTTCGACCAGACGGTGGAATCTGCAGCATGCCGTGTGTGTAGTCAGGCGGATGAGACAATTGAACACATCGTGCTGTCGTGCACCGGTCTGCAACCAGTTCAACCGGCGAAGTGTGGACAGGCAACCCGGGAGCTCGCACTGGCAGAGGCACTCGGGTTTGGGTCTGCTTCCAGCTCAGTGGCAGACTCTGCGGGTGGGACTAACGGCGACAACACCGACGCTACACCGAGAACCAACGGAGGGTGGCGTGAGCAGGTGGAAGCCACGAAACGAAGATTAGAGAACTGGTGGATGCTAGTTCACCAACGGGGATAACCGAATTCCCACTGGCTAGGTTCCAAACTCTACGGGACCGCCCGATTCAAAAGGGAACAGCCGCAAACCATCATCATCATCATCATCTCTGCTCCGAAGGACTCGCCGCCAGAGAGACAACACTCCGATGCGCCGTCGCCGGTGTGTTTCTTTGATGTGAACTCGGTGCGATATTTATAGAATAAAAAGTAACAATTGTGACGCAGTTTAACCTTTAAAAAAAAGAAAACTAAGTAAACAATTGTTATTGCACGTCGGTATGTTCCAAGTTTGGTTCGTTCATCGTGACCTTTTGTTTTTCGTCTGGCAGCACTGGCTTCGGGTCTCCTCGTGTTTACGATTTGGACTTTTTGCGCGGCCGCTTCAGTCATCAAGTAAGTTTCAGTTGTTATAATTGTTCGTTTCAATTAAATATGTTTTGTTACCTCCTGTTTGTGGACGCGTTACCTTCCACCAACCGTTTTATTCGGTAATGCTTTTGCGTCAGGCGTGAACAGTCTTCATAGAGCTATGAGGCATATGACAGCTCTGGAACCCGACGTAAACGCAGTCGAGTTCCCGGTACGCGATAGCGTTTTCGCAGCGTTTTCGCTTCAGCAAGTTAGGTAGTTGACTTCTCGTGCCTCGGCCCCTCCCTGTTTCTTTTCTGTATGTCCGTCTTCGGAAATATAATAGCTTTCACGTTTTTCTTTATTTTTTTTTTTTTTTTATTTGTAAACAAGAGAAAAGCTGGCTGGTGCTCAGGTGGTCGAACGACGTTTTAGCGAACGCCAACTTTTCATCGAAAGACGATTCGCCGCCACCAAGCGGCGTTAAGGGTTTTAGGGGAGGGGAGGGGTTATTATTTTACGGTACTAATAGATGTAGGCTTGAAAACCTTGTTCACTGAACTCAACTAAAGTCTGAATGTCAAGAGCTCCTTGCTGCTGAGAGGACGAAAAAAAAAAAATATACATGGTTACTTATTTTAATTAAACCTTTTCAAAATGCATCCACTGCTGAATTTCGCTGTGACAATAAAAAAACGTTCAACTGAAGTTGAACCCACAAAACTAAAGTAAGAAGCCAACATGCTGGTCATAAACTCTACACCTTACAGGGGAAAAGTAATCAAATTCTAGAGTAGTAAGAGGACACTGCAAAATGGCGAGTGGGATAAGGTCGGTGACGCCCCAAGAGAGCCGCCTACCGAAATGCGTAACGAGTGCGTACCAAACGGTCCGGTTCCCCAAAAACTCGAGAGGGTCTGTTCGGTTGGGATATTGCGGTAAGTGGTAAACAGTGTTCGGCTTGGACTCGTGTCCAACCATTGAGAACACAAGCCCCAGTCGAACGCTGGCGCAGTCCTTGTGCTCGCTCTGTGCTCGGCAATCCAGAGACAATGATTTAAGCTCGTAAAAAGTGTTTGGCCCCTGGCGGAAAACCACCTTAATCCCAGAAACATAATTAGTAGGGTAACATATAATGAAACATCGAGCATTGCTTACCTCGGTTTCCACATTACGTTGCGCTGTCATCAGTGTCTTGCGCAGCCAGCCATCTAACGGCCTGGTACCGCTTGCTCGCCTCATCGGTGTGGATACGGCACTGCACTTCGGCAAGAATCTTGGAGAACTGGGTGTCTCGCTCAAAAGAACTGTTTATTTATGTGGTCAGGGGGCAACTTTCTCTGGCAGTGCAGTGAAAGGTACGGGCACGCCTCTCCTCTTTCATTTTGAGTAATGATCGAAGCACGTTTTCCTCCTCTCCTGGGACATGCTACAGAAAGTTGACTCCGAGTGCAGTATGCATGCCAGAAATTCTGCCGATTTTGGTTCTTTTGTGTTTATGCTCATTTGTTTCTAGCTCTTCTTGGTTCCTCAGGTTACTGTTTTTAAGCTTGCCATCCGGAGATGCGAAGGCGACGGTGTGGATTGGCACAGCGCTGTTCAACAAACCCTCAGAGGTCCCGGTGACTTTGTCGTGCCGAGAGCCGCAGTGTTCATGTTTCTCGTGCCTTCCTTCCCACTGACAGTGCTGGTGGCATTTAGGGACTTTGGTTTTACGGGTGTCCGGTTTTCCCGAGCTGGTCAAGCTGACGGCGGCTTCGTTCGCGGTTCGGTCGACTCTGTGCTTCGATAATTGTTTGTTGTGGTTTGACCTTGCGTCTAAAGGAGCGACGCGGATTAGTTCACATCTGTGTCGTTTGGTCTGTTGTTTTTCTTCATAGAGTCGTAGGATCAACGGGAGAGTCTAGTGGTGTTTAGTTTCGAGAGGGTCGGCTCAAGACGACGACATCGCCAAACTTCCATCCCTTTTTGTCCTTCGCGGTAGAATTTACTTAAAGAAATTGTCCTTCGAAAATCGGAAGTTCTTAGGATGTTGTGCTGGTAACACCTAGAATGCCTACATATACGTGTCTATCACATTAATTTCTTTTTAGGGTGCCCCAATATTCATAAAACCTGTCGCAGGTACGAAACCACACACTTGATTTCGCGAGGCTCAATGGCGGACATCCATAGGAATCGCGAGGCGTCGCATAACGCCAAGGATCGTCGGATGGTGGGGGTCATAGGCGGGACTGCCTCGTATTTTGTTTCTTACTATATGGTGTGTTAGCTTGAGCCACATTGCAAATTATCTTTTACCAGGATATTTGAAACTTGACACGAGCCCCGGATAAACCATGCAAAAGTTTCACCCACTGAAAGATAATTTCTAGTATGATTTTTCAGGCTTGTTGTATTTTATCAAATTTCTTAACCGGCCGTCGTTTAAACACAGCCCTCCGGCGGCCCTAAAGCTGGCCTAAAAGTGTTACCGAGGGCAGAGGAGGAGGAGGAGTCTAGTCTTTTTAGGCTTAGGTTAGGTGGCGCAAGCTGCCGCCCGTTACAAAGGGTATAGCCATTAACATCCATTCACCTGGGACCGTTGTTCTAACTATTCGACGTGATCTCCGTTGCAGCCGATCTCAAGGTTTGCAAATATTTCATTTCCATTCAGAATGCAATTTGGACGGGAGATACATATTGATATGAGGAAGAGTTTGCGGTGGATTTCGTGCAGCAGGGAAGTCAACATTTTTGTTTTTTAATTTTAATTAGCCAGTGATGCGCGTGCATGTGTACTGTCGTGTACTGCTACAAAAAACAAGCAAAAACTTGTTTTTTATAGCAGTAGCAGTAGTATTTATTCTTGTTCGTGAGGGAAGACATCACAGAGGCAGGATTTAAGGGAGGAGGTATGTATTTGATCCGCAAGCAGTGCATTTGGCCGCTACAGGATGCTGCACCAAAGATATTAAAGGGATACTACAACGAAATTTCGGCGCTCATTTTTTGGTCTATATGTGTTCAAAAAAGCACCATCAAATCGAACATACCAATATCTTGTTAAAAAAGTCACGAAAAGGAATTTTAAAACGAATTAAACGATTAGCAAAGAGCACCTGGTGGATGTCGCTAACGCCTCGCTTGTAATGCCCGTCTAGCAACCTTGGCAGCTGGTGACGGAGGTTGTCTCGTCTCCGGCCACGACGAGAGAAGAGGAGCAGGAGGAACTCCCCTTTTCCCGAGAATGCCTCTTGTGTGTCAAAGAAGTCGCTATTGTCCCCCTACAAGATTATAGAAGATTAACCCGTCACTCAAAATTTGTACAAAAGCAGCCGCATCGGTGGCTGGAACGACTAGGCCATCTTCTCGACGTCAGCCTCGCCGTAGCTTTGCTCGTCTTGAGACGACCTACGTCACGATTGCGTTGGATGTCACGTGGTCTCCGCTGGGCCTTCTTCGAGTGCTTGCCAGAGTGGGCTGTTTATAACGAAAAATACAGCCACCAGGCTCAAAATACAAACGTACGATTGTCATTTACGGATATTGTGGATCATATTCAACCTATTTTTGAACACGACGGGAATATTTCAAATTTCGTTGAAGTATCCCTTTAATGGAAACAGAAACTTTGTGGTTAACCGGAACCGAAAGGGTTTTGACGTGCTTCTTATTGTCACGAACGCTTCAAATTTTCAGAAGGTTTACAAAGCTGTACTCTCTCGCTAACCTACATTTGAGATTGTGGCTCTTTTCTCACTGTTTCATTGGTCCTTGGTAATAATAATTTACATTGGCCCAGGGCATGGGAGCACCTGGATTATGTTTCTGCTATACTCCGTTTCACCTTCCGTCCGAGCACAGCGGACGCTAGGAGCCATCCCAGCCAATGCGGCGTTGAGGGAGTGTCATGCGACCTTGAGCTCCCTGTGTCGCCCCGCCCCACCGGTAGGTCACACGACTTTCTCCCGGCGCTGAATCGGCTGGGATGGCTCGTGGCGTCCACTGCGCTCGGACCGAAGGTGAAACGGAGTATAGCGTGAACATCTTAGTGCATACAACCTCCAGATATTTTAACAATATGCTAGGAACGCCGATTGACCGGTAGATCAGCGCCTTATTGCAGCATTAATCAGTGAGGCTAGATGCGTGTGGCAGGAGGCACACGCCCACACTAGTGCCATCTGCTATGCCATTTCCTCAAGCATGACTCCTCTCCTGGTCTTGTTATCCACTCTGCCCCCTCCACCACTAACCAGTGATAAGAGAGAAACATGAAAGTGACCTGTGGGGGATAAGCGCGTCCTGGTTAGTCAAGGAGAGGGGGCGGCATAGACCAGGGGGGCGTCGTGCTCGATGAGACAGCCTAGCAGACGGCACAAGTGCCACACGCGTCTAGCCTTGCCCACTCGCTGTTTCATGCCGCTATAAGCCGCTGACCAGGCTTGTACAAGATACTCACTAAAGATATTAAAGTTAAGTTACTGAGTACCACGAAAAATAGTAACTGAGTAGAGTACTAAATACTCAAATTTGTAAAGTAATTGAGTTAAGTACAAAATACTCCAAAAAAGTAACTCGTTACTTTCAAGATACTCTCAAGTTACAGTTTTCTCTTTATTGTCAAGCACAACCAAAGTCGGAAAAAATTCGCTTTTTTTTTACGCTGTAGGGACGTAGGGACGGATTTTGACATTCGAGGAGTTTGTAGGGACTTTCAGAATGGAAAACTGAAAAGGGTGCTATGCTCGCAAAATTTGTGCTAACAATGCCGCTCATTGCTGTTTTTTTTTTTTCTGTTTTTGTGGGGGGGGGGGGTTTGAGTGCAGGTGCATGTGCACTTGAGCCCGAAGGGAGGCCCTGGCCCCGGAGCATCGAGTTGCACTTGCCACACTCGCTTGAGCTACGGTAATCCAAGTGTTTGCCTCAGTGGAAGCATTCATTGGAGGCACGGCACTCTGATCGCGAGGTCACCTATCGCCTTGATTATCGTCTTCGTTCTAGCCAATTGTCTTGATTATATCTGCCTTGTGCGATGTGGTATTGAGCTTGGCTTTCGAAATACCTGTGGCATCAGATTGCGCCAACCAACCAATTGTGGAGCCCTGAAAAAAGTGGGTCTATAGACCTTTCCATCGCTTATCACCAGGGTGAAAAAGAGTCGCTGAGCTGTGGACGCAGGCGTAGCGTCTTATATACCGCACAGCACAGCAATAGTGCATGCTCAGAAAGCGTTCCACAGCACAGCAGACAAAGATGGCAGCGCGCAGGCGATTGTTGCAAATGTTTGTTAACGTGAGGTCCTAATAACCAGGGTGTTCTTAAAAATGCTGTTCAAGTTTTAGTGACTTGTATGTTATACAGTAAACACTGAAGTTCTTAATTGGTTATCCTGAATGCCTGGATTAACTTCTATTTTTCCTTTTACATTCAATCTCGTGTTTGTAAAACTAAATAGCTAATTAATCAGTTGTAACGCGCTCAAGGAGAGGTACAGAAGGCAGGCTCACTCAAATAAGCAAAATAAATAAAATACAACTATTTTTCCCCTTGGGGAAAAACGGTAGAGACATTTCCACACCCGGGTAGGGTCAAACTGGGATTTTGGGCGCGGACAGGAGGACTTTCCGGTTCGGCCATCTGACAACACTGCCGTTGTGGGCGCCGGCGGTCATTCGTGCTATCGAAGGCAACGCTGCGTACACCGCGAGCCGTGTAATTGTGTCTTACGAGTCTTCTGTGCAAATAGAGCCTAGTGAAACGAACGAGCGGTGTGTGTGACTGTGTGCGGATGCAAAGGCATTTCTGAAGCTGGAAGGCTTTCTTTTATATGCTTTCACTCTATAACATAGAAAAATAAACTCCGGTTTACTGCCGACTCTTACCAGACATTTGTAGAACCCACCATCTCCGACACAGATGCCGTCCCTCTGGCTTATAGCCTTGTACACATCTTATGCTTTCACCCGCATGCCCTTCTGCTTCGGAATCTCTGTTGCTCTTGGGCTTGGCCACAAACAAATTGTAAGAAAATGTGCTTTGATGTTTTGCCCAGTTAGAAGACACGACACGCGTCTGCTCAGCTTGAGGCTGCGACACCTCCTTCTCCGTATCACCTCTTCCAGCAGAAGTGCCGAAGTGCACTGTATTACCTGGCACGAAATGTATCTGCAATGGCAGGGTGCCTAGCCAAAATAACTGGAGTTCAATATTTTCCAAGCTTCCCGCCTCTAAAGAAAATAAAAAAAAATAGAAAGTAACTTAAAAGTAACTTTAAAATGAGTACAAGTTAGTTGAAACAGGTACTTAAAGGGAAGCTACGGAACTTCTTGAAAAAAATGAGTTTGAAGTGAATTCTGGTGTATTTTCGCCTCGTAAACCCGAATACCAAAACCATTTTCCGCGCAAGTATTGTTAAACGCGAGAAAAACGCGAAAGACAGTCGCTGTCCGTGACGTCATCGACGGATGTTTTGGCTTGCCAAGGCTAGGGAGGCGGGGCTTCAGCCCTATTTTCAAATTGCTCTTATGGCTCTCCGGCGCGTCGCATTGAAATATAATTTTGATATCTGTTTTTTTAAAGGTCAAATGAACGCAATGCAAGCGTTTTTTCTCAAATGTAGAAGTGCCCCATCTTCCCTTTAAGTTAGAGTACTAAATATTGACGTTTGAAAGTATTTGCAAGATACCAAGTTACAAAAGTATTTAAGATACAGTAACTTGTGTAGAGTATTTAAGTTACGTACAAGTGTGCCGCTGACTTACTGGTCGATCGGCATTCTTGCCATATTGTTTGAATATCTGGAGGCTGTGCATGGGAGTATGTGGCATTGGGTGCTCTTGGAGCACTAGCAACCCGGTGTGCAACTGCAGCGATGCAGACGCATTGCAATTGCACACTGGGCCATTGGAACTACTTCCAGAGTATCTGATACCACATGCTTTCATGTTTCTGCTAAATGTCATTATGATAGTACATAGCTTGTAGCTGCATCGCACGAGTGATGTACTACATGTCACATAAGTGACGTCACTGCTCTTGGCCAAGCCATAAGTCACTAGTGGTTCGTAATTGCAGCTTTGCCATGCTGTGGCCATGGTGAACTGCATTGCTTTCGTGGTGCAGTAATCGCTCTTGAAAAGCGCGAGCTGCTCCGGCATAGACACCAATTCTTAGGTGTACATGTCAGCGGCCATTCTAAAAAAGATTTTATTTTTTTACGTACAAAAGTATGCCTCTACTCATTGATTTATTTAGTGACAGTAAGATCACGGAGACTTGAATTTGGGAATGTTATTTGTGTTCGTTTTGCAGGCCTTCATTTTTGTGACAACATTGCCATGGGCAGAGCTTCAATCGAAGGCAGCCAGGAACGACCATTGGCGATCCATCTCGGTGCATCTCTCCTATGCGACGGCGGGTGAGTGAGCCCAGCTGTCTGTCCCTGTTTCATCCTTCCAGGCTGGCGTCGTGTCCTGCATCAAAGTCTGCATGTTGCGCGATCATTCGCATAGTTGCAGCAGCCGACACTACGATTGGGTCTCTTCCATCCCCCATGTCATCTTTCGTCGCCAAGACTGCTTTCTGGGCAGCTGCAAATAATTTTTGCCAGACGTTGCAAATGCATCATGGACGCATATTTTGGAGCTTGCAAAAAAAAGTAAGCAGATTAGATGTTTGTGTTCAGACAAGGTAAAACAGGTTTGCCCTTAAGGTATGGCGACACCACTACACACTCTAGATGAAACCTTGCCAGTGCAGTACGGCTGCTATCCTGGAGTTTTAATGTGCGTCTCGCAGCAGTGATACACGACCTGGTCATCCAGGTACAAAGGGCAGGGGTGTAGATTGAAGCCCGGATCCTTCCCTGGGTTCTAGCGCACGAGTTTCCACTCGACGTGCTTCGAGCTGTGGTGTGCTAACACACCCTGCCTCTGTTGAAGCTTGCCTGGTATTAAATTAGCAGTTTTCCCTTCCTGATTCATGCTGTAGAGTCTTGTAATCTACATTATTTATTTTTGATACGGGCGTCGTGGTGCAGAATGAACGAATCTCTGTGCGTGAGGCTTGCTTCTGCACCTCTTGTTGCATGGCTTCTGTTTTGCCTTTATGTAGCTGCTCGCTACAGATACTCCCCCCCCTAGTGAGGAAGTGGAGGTGACAACCATTCTGGAAATGGTGAAGATGAGCCTAGAAAAAGGTGGTCATCGGTTGTTGTCAATGTTGTCGGTCAGGTGTGTGACGCGGCATGGCTTAGGGGATGTTTTGAGAAGTGCCGTGGTCTGACTCTAGATGGGCCGGTTTAACCCTGTTCAGTGCCACCACTTGCTTGTGGTTGTTGATCAGCAGGGTCACATTTTTGTTGTCACACTATTTGAAATGGTCCATCGTATGGACAGAACTGGATTATCCAGCTTTCAAAAGGTTCAAATGAACCGGCCCCTCCTCGTAAAAAGGGGCCCCCTGACCTGGACATGCTAAAAAAAGGAAAAAAAGACGGCTATCGTAATTTGCTTTGCAAAACACGAGACTTGGCTAAATGCAAGCCAGATATTAACTATGATGGCTACAAAACAAAAATTATCAATTGAAGTAATGGTTGTCTTCATACATATACTATGTTTGTCTCTTATTATTGCCTTCAGCACATTGCTAGACAATTTTCTTAGAGACCATGGGGTGGACTACAGGGTGAGCGATTACTTTAATTTTAGTGGATGCCGGTTTGTGTCAAGGAAAGCGGTTAAAAAACATGTCAATGGCTGCTACCATCCCGAGATACTTGTGATGCGTGTACTATTCTGAGAATGCCGATCCAGTTCCTGAGAAATTGGCTGAAAGTGCGGAGAACGGTGGCTGTTTCAGGAGGTCCGCGAGCTTGGACTGAAAGTTTGTTCTGTACTGTGCCGTCCCTTGGTCTTTGATAGCGAGAACCTGATAGATGAACACAAGGTTTTCAAACAGCACATCATTGTGTAGTCGCGTCACAGACTGTCGCAGGGGGCTCCACCGCTGAGATGATGTCACTGATGTCCCGTGGGGCATTGGAGTAGCCAGAAAATAATTTCAGGGGCTTTTTTAACCCCTTAACCGTTTTTTCATTTTTGGCAATTTTTAACCCTAAACCGCTCCTTTTTTTTTATCTTCTTATCTTATGATTTCAGTTATTCCATGCATAAAGCCCTATTATGATTGAACGACAGAGCGAACAGAAACGTTTTACTGAAGTCGATTGTAATAGACCCTTCCCGAAATTACTTTCGGCAACTGTGAGACGCTAGTTTTGACTATCTTGTAAAGTATGACAGGCAGCGCTGGTTTGGAGGGGGAGCGGGGGGAGCGGCCATTGATATGGCGACCGGCGCAGTCGGTGGTGCTTTCAGCGCCGTGTTCCAATGCCATGTTCATTTCAGTGCCGTGTTCATTAGCGGCGTTGTCGATGTCAGCTATCAAGTCGCAGGTCCCATGAATGTCAGCGGCAGCGCTCACTGTGCCGGCGATCACATCCGTTATGTTTTCGTCGGCAGCACTAGGCTCAACGGAGAGAGCGTAGCTAATATTGTTTTCGTCAATGTTGACGGCAGCGTTCATTGTGTCTACGATCACGTCCTTTGTTTTTTTGTCGGTAGCACTGCCCTCAACTGTGACAGCATAGCTAGTTTGGTTTCCGTCAACGTCGACGCTTTCGTTAAGGGTTCTAGCACTTGTTGAAACTTCACCGGCGACGCCGTTTGCGCCGGTGTAGCCTGTTGCATCTCTTTTCGCTGCAGGAAACTCTTTGTGCATGTAGGCGGTGTCCTTTAAGGGGAGACGCGGGTCTTAAAAACTTCAAAAAACGCGAAATTTCGCGTTTTTCAAAATTCACCTATTTGGATTAATTGTAGTCTAAGGTACCTGCCTGCAAAGTTTCAATGTCGAATTCAATGTCTAAGCATGAAAAAAATGATATTTACGATGTCCCCGCAGCGCCCTGGCACAGCGAGTTCAATGAAAACAAGTGGAACTTCGCGCCCCGCGCGTTTCGCGATCGCTCGTCGGATCGCGGCCATCTTGGTCTTGTTGGAAAGCCGCTTATTTTCCCCACGTCCCCATGCCATTCGTTATCGCGACAACATCGGGGAACGTCCGCATTCCGCGGGTTTCAAAGGCCCCAATTGCAATCGCTCATTGGCCGGCTAGCAAGGTGCCCGTACGTCAGAGCACGCGCGGTGCCTAGCGCCCCTGCTATTGGCCTAAACGCGCCCCTCCGCTCTTTTTCTCCTTTCTTCCTTTCCGTTCCCGCGCTGGCGAGAGGTGCGTCGTCTGCTCCTGGGCCCGTCTCCGCCCGTCTCCTTAGGCCTGTCTGCTTTGTTTCCTCCGTGGTCGAGCGCACGTTTTAGTTCCCGTTTGCGCGCTTGCGTTGAACATTGTTGGTTTGTTTTCCTACGAAGTCGCGCGTGTTTTCTTTTGTTTCGCTTCGAGTTCTCGAGATGCCGGACGACGCTCGGTTGAAATCGAGCACGCGGCAAGCGTTCGGAAGGAAGAGGAAGCGACCGTGGAACAAAAAGCCGAAGCTGTCTGCTGCAAGTGCGCCACCGCGATCGGCACCGCCGGATGCCTTGGATCTTCCGCAAACATCAGCCGGAGACATCGCGAATCCATACAGCAGCGGCAGTTTGTCGAGCTTTGCGAGCGCGGTTCGTGTTGACACCGCATACTACTTCACGGCCGAGCAGGCGCAACGAGTCGCACGATCGGACGAATGCAAGCGTGCGCTATCGGAAAAGTCGGCGACCCAGCGCAAATTCGACCTTCTCGGCGTCACCACAGGAGGCCAGACGCGCGACGCTGGGACACAGTTCATTGTAGTGGGCATGAAAGCTCTCCAAGCATGGAGAAGGACAATCTGCGTTTGCGTAAGGCCAACGCTGCCCACCAGAGCAGCAGCAATGCAAAGCAGAGGTTCTCCAGGCAACACCAAACTGGAACAGCTGGGGACTACAGTCCTGGACGGCTGTGAGGGGCTCCCCTTTCAAGTGCTACACGAACAAAGGCCCTTTTCAGGGCCAAACAAAATCTGCTTTCGGAGCGTGCAACCCTTGGTGCCTCCTCCCGTTGTCCCTTATAGAGTCTACTCATACTTTTATAACTAGATTTTACATTGCAGACATTATTTCTCAGTTTTATATTATTTTTTAAAGGTTCTTGTGAACAGATTGCAGAATTTTTCATCTGAATTTGTTCAGATAGAACTATGCTTCATATTGCTGAACATTATTACATGGGATCCCTTACTGAATTTTATGCAATGAGTGCCAAAACTTCAACTGCAATTTTCTCAGCTTCGCATTTTTCGTCTACATGCCTAGCCTTACGGTTGTTTTGATGAGATTATTCTTCAAGGATTTCTATAAACTTTATACCGTTGAATTCAGAAAGAAGTGAACTGAAGGGTGATGCTATTTTTGTATGACAGTATGGGCCCGAAATTTTATTATTAGTGATAATGTGACCTCGTTAGGCTTTGTAAATAGTGTACTTGACCTAATTAGACTAGTTTTATACAATGATCTATTTTTACAAAAATATAAATAGCATCATCTTGCATGACAGGTCTTTAGCTACAAATCCATATCACTTATGCAAAAAAATTTGTATTAGAAAGTTCCTTAATGAGTCGTAAGAAATGACCTAATTAGGTTTCATTATTTTCTTCGTAACTCAAAAAGTAATTGAGATATTGCAGAACTAATTGAATATTTGAAAAGAGGAAGCCAAAACACATATACACACTAATTTTCATTATAATCCATTAATAAACAAAAAAGTCGATTTTAGAACCAGTGTCTTGCCTTAAAGGGGCGCCTTCCCCGGGGGTCCTTTCGGAATGTTAAAGCAAACACGCTTGACACAATATCTTGTTTCAAGAAGCGATGACCACAAGCGATATTTACAGATAGTATTTTTCTTGAAAGTGTTTTGAAATGGCGAAGTGCTTGCCCTCATCTCGTTTTATGGCAATCAACCATTTTTTTCCGCAAAACAGGGTTCCTCGGAAAAGCAAAGAAAGACACCTGGAGAAAACAAAAAAAGATAACAGATGTTGACCAGGGTTCAGCGGAATGAAGCTCGTGCTTCAACGTAGCGGTCTAGCGCAGTTTAAAGTTCCGCGCAAATGTGCGGCTTCTTTTTTCACGAAGTGGTAATCTCGCAAGCTTTATACTTCGTATCACTTTAGCATGGACTATTGTTGGCCGCACGTAAAAAAAGGGACGATTCGGCGGCTGCGCGAGCTCCAGTTAAGGATACCTTCTCGTGCTAGCACAGCCTGTGCGGTTAGTCCATGCTAACATGAGACGATAGACCAATTAGCAAAACAAAACATCGCACGTTGTTTCCGTGATCATCTTTCACGCCTTTCTGCTTACAGAGGTGAACACAGCAGTGAAACGGCATCTTACGAGTAGAATTGGAACGGCGGCAACAGCTGCAGGAACGCAATCGCCATGCACTCGCTTCCATCTGTCGCCATATCACTGGCGGTCGACGGTTGCCAGCATGTTGTCAGCAGCGACCGCGCATTGTTTTGAAGTACCGCCGCTAGACGGCGTGGTATTTGTGGATCCGTCTATTGCTTTGTTTTAGGACAAGTTCAACTAACTCATACTAAAATTTAAAAAAAAAATAAATAAATTTTGGAATGGAAAGGAAGGTTGTCTGGGCCCCTAAGGCAACTTAGCAAGCATATGATACAGCTCGAAGCATGTAATTACACATAGAACCTTCTCGCACTTGCTGCACCAAAACCTTGTCTTTTTCCTCAGCTTCTTTCCATTTTGGTCCTTTTTGCAACAGAGGGCGCACTTTCGGGTTGGCTCGGTTTTCTTTTCAGTTGGTGGGGTGTAGGCGGGGAAGTGGCAGCCAGTGAGCCGGTCACCATCGAGCAGGCTGGAGGGACGACTGCGCTTTGGCTTCTTTGAGGGTTTGTGTTACTTCTTCAGGATGTTCTCAACAAGAGCTAGACGGTACTCAATGTGGAGCATCTTCCCTCCGTCTTTTTTGTACACAATGAAGGAGTTGTATGTGACTTCATCTACAAGCTGACGAAATATCTTTGTGTAATAGATCTTTTGTCGTTTCCTTGACACCGGGTAGTTTGCCAGCATTTGGTCGCACTTGTCGACTCCCCCATGGTGTGGTTGTAGTCCCGCTCGATGCTAGGCTTAAGCTTGACTACGTCTCATCCTCTTGTGCCTGAGAACTCTTCTAGTTCTGCACTGTGCACAGTGCCCATTATTATGACAACTTTCTTGTCTTGCCACTGGAAAGCGACACACTTACCGCGCTGGCAGGCATGCGCGTCACCCTTCTTCAGCTTAGGTGCACGAAACTCTGGTGGCATCTCCTTCCTGTTAGCTCGCACAGTTCCATACACATCTGTGCAGTTCCTAGATGAGGGCATCAATAGGCTTCGGCGATGTGTACAAATTGTCGATGGTCACGCAGTACCCCTTGCCAAGAAGTTGCTCCAGCACCTTCAGCAGCACCCTTGTCCCCATTGCAGATTCAGGAGGAACTGGAATAAGAGTGCTGAGATCTGTATCCTTTCCAGTGTAGATCATACTGTTTCATACATAGCCTGATGTTGCCTAGCACAAAATGAAGAATTTTATCCCAAAACGGGTCTTCTTCAGTGGGAGCTACTGCACCCAACCCAACCTCGTTTTGAACAGCATGAGGCTTTCGTTGATAGAGACGTCTCTCTCTGGTATCTAGGCCGTGCGATACCTCTTGACCAAATGCGACAGAAGTGGCCATATCTTGTAAAGCTTGGGCTGTAGATGAGTCCCAAGATCAGTCGAGCTCTCGTTGTCCACGAAGTGAAGCACCCTCATGATGAGCTGGTACCGGTTACCGCTCATCACTTCTCCAAAGTTGGGCATGTGCAGAAGCTTGTTTTTCGGCCAGTACCACTCTTGCTTTGGTTATCGCGCAATCCTTTGCAACAGCAGGAGTGACAAGAATTCCCGCATCTCCTCCTTTTGTTGTTGCTATTCATTTCTTGAGGCGAGAATGCTCGCTGAGTTGGCTGTTGCTGAGTTTTTGCTCAGCGTATCGGTACGTATCGCTAACTATCAGTGAGACCAAGCCTGTTCCAGAAAAACTTGAAAGTACTCAAGCACGTCAGTGGTTGATTGGATTGAAGATGTCTTACCCGGGGAAAAGGGAATTGAGGGGGTTTTGGTGGAACACTGTTCATGTCGATTTTCGACCACTGCCGAGCATCGACAATAGCGCGATCTGGATCGTCGTCGTCCTCCGCTTCCTCCTAGGAGCTGCTGAGTTCGATGTTGTAATCACTGTCTTCTTCACTTGAAGAACAGAAGTAGACGTAAGTATCCATGTCGCTATTGAAGTCTTCCTCAAAAGAAGCGTTTCTTTTCCCTTTCGATAGGCCCGGGCCACACGTGTCACCACTACCGGACGCCATTTTTCTGTCTTGTCTTCAAGAGAACAAAAATACAAAACACAAACAAAACAGACGCAAAATTGCTGTTCCTAAGCTGCAATCTGTCGGCAGTATCTCAAACTGCGTTATGAACGAGCCTGGGTCGTCTAAAATTGAAAGGGACGCACAATGCAGAACAGACGAGCTACACTCGTCCTATACAGTTTGGGGATGGCTGGAGATAAACGAGCTAGGCTCGTCCAAAACGGTTAAGGGGTTAAGGTGCTGGTGTGATCACAAAAAATGAAATATATTTATACACAATATATTAAGACAAACTTTTGCCTTTCCTTTAAACTGTGATCCCTGCATAGGAATGTGCGCAGAAAACTCCAAAAACTCAATTGCGAAGGAAACATTTTAATGCATGACTAATAAAAACAAAAAGTCCGGATAGACAAAGATTTGAATGTAACGTAGTAAATAAAAGGTTTTCATATATATAGCAAATGCAACAGTGTATTCAGATGTATTTGTACAGCAAATGAACGTTCTGAAAAAGTGAACTGCATCTAATATTCTTTGTGATATTCATAATTTGAAGAATTACATTTACACGAGCTCTCCTGCAAATGAAACACCAACATCATAGCACTGGGGCAAGACTTCAGCCTTTGAATGGTTGAAAACGAGTGCTCTGCTTTAGCTGTGCTGACCGGAACGGCAGCCAGAATCTGTAGCAAGCGATGGATGTTAGTGTACAAAGCCTTCAGGCAAAGGCAAGTTGCTTGTACCGCGGAGACAGGTTGAATGGGGCCGTTTCTCCACTTCTGTGCCCAAATGAGAACCTCACCAAGATGTACAGTATGTTCGAAGAAACGAATCCTCCGTAGAGTGTGACAAATTCTTCGATGTCGATGTCCTTTTCTGCAGCAGTGATGTTTTGCGGCAGGAGAGCAAAAGGAAGCTTAATAGTCCCCGTTTGGCTTCGGAATCTCTCGGCCATCTGCACGTGGAAATGATCAAGAAATGGTAGAAATATAAATACCCTGAAGTATTCTTCCATGATTGACATGGCGTTGTTATTCAAGTGTCGCTGATGGGCACGAGGTATTTCGATTTCTGGGTTCACTTGCTCATAAAGTCGTTGTGCTGTCTGAAGTAGTGACGGAAACCCTAGATCTTGCAGCTGGACAACAGTAGCTTCAACTCCATTGAGATGGGTGATTGCCTGCACCAAGTCTGCTATAGGGCTCTGAAGCTGTCTTGACAGTTGAAGTATCAGTGACAAAAGCTTGGCACAGATTCCGATTGTCCCTATAACTGTTGACGTGAAAACACACGTGAACAGCTGGTGTGCTTTTGTGGCCATTTCCTTGTTTCCTTCGTCTTGAAAGGTCCTCTAGAGCTGTGATGACCGCATGAAAAAATTGAGAAATGTATGAGGGAATAATGTTTTTTTAGCACAGTTGTTTGGTGCGCGGACTTTAGGAAAAACATACACACCTCTCAAGCTGTCCCGACAGCGTTGCGAATATCTGGCAGGGCACAGTAATAGCAGAGTGCGTGGTTCAGGCAGTGACTGGAGCAGTGATTATGCTATGCCGCCAGATGCTTTTCTCGAATGACTGCTTGGACTCCATTCAAATCTCCAGCCATGTTTGCGGCACCTCCGTACCCTTCTCTGCAGAGGTACGTGGCGTCAACGCCTCTTTTTCGGAGTACCCGCGCGAGGTCAGATGCCTATGCTTGGACACTCGAGTCAATAACCTCCACAAACTTTAAGAGATCTTCTTTCAAAGAGCCGTCTTGGATGTAGCAGACTCACGCTGACGTAAGTTCCTTGTCTAAAAGAAAAAAAAAAAAAAAGCGGGACACAAATTAAAATTGTTGCAAATAGCTATACTCTATCTCAAATATGACGGACGGCACCATAACTTATGCAGTCGGTATATGTATATATCAGTGGCTCTCAACCCTTGATGTTTTGTGAACCCCCTGTGGATCGACTGATATGATGGAGGACCCCGTTCGTAGTGAGGGGATCGAAAATTTATAGGATAATCATGATATTGATTTAATAAATGGATATAACTAAGGACTAGTGTGAATTAGACTTCTCTCATTGATATAGACACGCGGAAATTTACCAGAAAATTGGAACTTTTTTTCTCAATCGAAAAAAGGACTACTTTTATTGTCGGGTTTGATTGATGACGCAGGGCTTCCGGACCCCTAGAACGCCTTCGCGGACCCCAGACGGTCCGCGGACCGTTACTTGAGAACCTCTGGTATATATATTGCTTTTGAACCTGTCAATCTAAAAACGCTTTTGGAGCGTTTTTAGATTGACAGATTGAGTTCAAAGTTACTCGATATGTCTGTTGTTTCGTCCGCCAGCAGTGCTAAGCACTAGGCATTGTTTACCGTGTTTGCACGATTGTAATGCGCCCCCGATTGTAACGCGCAGGTATATTTAGCCCTCAAATATTCGAAAAATAACTTGATGCCGATTGCACCGCGCAGGTAAAAAAAAATGGAGGGTGGATACCACATACCTGAAAGACACATTTTATGGAACGAGTAAACTCGCACATACACTCGAAACAACCACATTAGTCACTGTGAGAGTCCGACGATAGCTCCTTTTCGCTGTCCATAGACCACAGACAGTCGTCCTCGCCTCCGTCCAAGGCGTTGGAGAGGCCGCACTTTTTTAAGGAGTGGACGACCATCGCCCGAGGGAGTGCCTTCCAGGCGCCTTGTACCCATTTTGCTAAGTCGTCGAGCGTCGCCCTCTTCAAACGCCTTGCTGGCGCCAGCGCGTGCTCCCCATGAATCAGCCACTCATTGTACGCTGTACGTACATAGTCCTTCATCGGCTTGTTCAAGCAGACGTCAAGCGGCTGAAGTTGAGAGGTCATGCCGCCTGGGATGATCACAGGGTCGGAGTGGCAGGCTGCAAGTTTGTCCTTCACACGGTCACTGATATGGCACCTGAACGAGTCGAGCACCAACATGGCACGCACGCCCAGGTTGGCACCAGGTCGCTTCCTCCACACCGAGTCTATCCAGTCGATCATTAGATCTGTGTCCATCCAGCCTTTGGGGCGCACCCGAACAAAAACATTCTTAGGGAATGTAACGTTCGACAGAAGCGTCTTTCTCTTGAAGATCAGGAAGGGGTCCAACTTGTGCCCGTCTGCCATGCAGCATAGTATCGCTGTAATCCTATTCTCGTTTTCCGTCGAGAGGATTCGCACCTGCTTAGCGCCTTTGGATTCCACTGTGTAGTTTGATGGCATATCGAAAAACCTGGGAGTTTGATTGGCGTTTCCGATCTGTCCGATCATGTGGCTCCTGTATTGGTGAAGCTTGATTAGAAACCGCTGGAATGCAACCAGCTTCTCTTCATATGCTTCTGGCAGCTTTTGGCAGATACTGGTTCTTCGCCTAAGCGAAAATCCCTTTCGCTTCATGAATTTGGAGATCCAGCTCGTGCTGGCCTTAAAACGAGACCGGGGAATGTTGCACCTTTTTGCAAACTAGAGTGCCTTCACCTCGATCACATCCGAGGAAACGGGCAGCTGATTGAGTCGCAAGTCCTTTATGTAGTCCGCAAGAGAGCCTTCGAGCTCTGGAAAGCGTCCACGTTGGGGGCCTTTGAAGCCTTTCCGCGTAGCTTTACAGGCGAAAATCCTGGCCCGTTGTTTACGCCAGTCGTGCACGCACGTCTCTGGGACGCCCAATGCTCGTGACGCAGCTCGGTTGCCTTCCTGTTCCGCAAGGATGATGACTTTGTGCTTGAAAGACGCCTCATAATGAAGGCACCTTTTCTCCACCTTGCCAATACAACTGAAGAACACATGAGCGAAACGGGAGTGACCGGTGTGACAATCGGGAACGCAAAACGATGGCATCACGTTGACGAGGTTGGACCACGTGATGGAAAGATGGATGGATAGATAGCGGCTGTACCTTTGAAACAGGCGGTAGCTCGCGCCACCTAACATACTATGTGGCCATGACGAAGTTTTGACTTTTTTTTAAAATTTCGGTTCATGGGTTCGATTGTACGTGCATGCAACTTTGAGTTCGCATTTTCCGGAAAAAAAGTGTGTTTTATAATCGTGCAAGCACGGTACTTTGTTCACGGTGATGTGTTGAATAATCCTTTCACTTGAGGTGATGATCTCATTCTGGATTTGGGAGCTGAGGTATGTAGGAAGAGGGGAGGGTGTACATACAAATAAAATTTTGGGGGTTGTTCTGCACACCTGCCCTGGGGCAATTCTCTCTTCTTTAACCAATCTTTATTTCATGACTGATCCAGTCCTCTTGTAACTTGCTTTTGAGAGTCTTCCTGTGCTGGTAGATGAACGTGACTGCGTCATCAACCAACCTTCAGTTAATTGACACTCGAGCCTGATGTGACCACCTTCTTAAAATCATTCATCGAAATTGTCTCATTTGCTGCAGTCACTAAGGGCTTTTCCACCATTCCACCATTTTTGTTGAAAAACTCCGACGGGAGCTACCTTGTGGTGACATCAGAGGGGTCTACGAGTGTTACTGTGGTAGACCCACTTTCTCTTGGCTTTATCTGAAGAGTGTTCCAAGGCCAGGAACAGTCACCATGGTGTTTTGGAAGATCAAGAAAAATAATAAATAAAAATACCGGAGGGGGGGGGGGGGGAGGAAGGGAGGGCATTGCGGGAGGGTATGTGGGTGCAGTAGGAATGATCGTCAGGCGAAGAGCGCCCTTCCCATGATTACATAGGTTTCTCGGAACAGCAGAGGACTACAGAGGAAAGATGTGGAGGGGGGTGGATGGAGAAAGAGCCTTATAATCAATCAATCAGTTTCAATCAATCAATGTTTATTAAAGTGTCCAGGAACAACCAGTCGGTCTTAGTGCTGGCACACTAAAAAAAATGAGCAAAAACACACACATACAAACACGCATACACACGAGTGCAGAAGGAGAACGTAGTTCCCCAGTCTGAGAATAAAAATATTAACAAGTATGAAAGACACTCAAGTCAACAAGGAAATCAAAAGCACAAAACAGAGACATCACCAGGTGTGAGAGCAAAAATCAAATACTACATCAACGCTTCAACTGATCAGCCCTTTTCCTGCAAGAGGAAGATTCGAACAGCATTTCCGAACTTGCTCCCGCATGAGTTAAAAATATCAATTGTGTCAGAGTAGCGATTATAACACTCAGCCGATCTTTGGATCGGGTTTAATCGGCTAAAATGTCGAGCTACATAAAAAGATGATTGTAGCCGTGTAGGCACACGTGGAACTCTGAGGCTCACTTCGGACAGAACGCTGGGAGAGCTAATCGAGCCATGCTGGGTCTTAAACAAAAACAACAAATCTGCCTTCACTTGACGCTGCTGCAGGCTCAGCAAGTTGACAAGTTGCGAGTTACACACACTTCAGACAACGTGCGCAAGGCCGATTGAACCACTCTGATAATGTGAGTGTCAAATCTCAGGGTTGAATCAAAGACAACTCCAAGGTCCCTCAGTTCACTTACACATGACAGCAGTTCGCCATGATAACTATATGGAAAGAATATATCATGGGTCTTGCGGGAATATGTCATTACTTTTGTTTTAGAATGATTCAAACGGAGGTCATTGTCTAAACACCAACGACCGAAGGAATATGCGTCATTCTGAAGCGCAATGCAATCCTCTAAGGTTGATATTTTTTTGTAAAGTTTTATATCATCAGCGTACTGCAGAAATGAAGAATTTAATATGACTCGAAAGACATCATTTACAAAAATATTAAAAAGGAGGGGGCCCGAGACAGATCCTTGAGGCACTCCGGAGCTTGCCTTGTACAAGTCCCTTGTAGGCCCAGGAGTGGCTGCAGCTCCAGGGCGCTGCACTGATGGTCCTGCTCTCTGATAAGGCAGAGGCACCAGAGTTAGCCACCAACCTAGGCTGGCGGTGGGCCTAAACGAGTGCAACGGATTTCGACGTCTTCGCCCGTGGCTCGCACCACAGTGGTCATGTTGCGGTGCCGACGAAAGCACGCCACGCCGCCCTGGAGGCAACGGACAGACGTGATCTTGAGGTTGTTGTCGGTGAAGCCAAGTCCTTTGAGGTCGTGGGCACTCTCAGCCGCCCGCACCCCTCGGAAGTTGAGTGTGATGGTTGACACGGCCACGCTCCCCACTCGGTCTCCCCAGACCTGGTCAAGGAGGTTCGGGACGCTGTACTTGGCCTTCTTCTGGGCATGGTGGAACCCCAGTCCCATGGTGGTCCCCACGATCTGGGCGTCCAAGACCACGCAGTCCGCATCTTTGTATGCGACGAGGTCCGGCTTTATATGGTCCCTGAGACGGCGTAGAGCGGCTCCCACTGGACCTGCCACTGCAGCTGTGCCAGCCAACCGCAGGCGTAGCCTGCAACGTTGTCGTGTCGCTTGACCCGCCCACGGTGGTTGCGATGACAGGCCTGGAGTATGTGGCCGAGAGATTACAGCGCCTGGCATCCAGCGCGGCTGTTGATGTCCCGGTCTCAGCCTCGGCTTGTAGGCTTCGGGGGTGGAGAGCGCGTTGATCTTCAGTTTCACGAGGTTGATGAATTCTCGCCCGGATAGAAAGCAGGTGCCATCTGTCAGCTACCGGTGAGCTGCCGGGACCTTCCTTGACTCCTTGAGCACCTTCCCGTCACAGCTCCGGTGCAGCAGCAGGGCCCACGTCCGGTGGACCTCCATTTTGGTTGTGAGATATCTGCTTTGGTAATTGGTGGCAGCAATGGCTCTCCTCTGCAGGCCAGTGGGCAGTGGGGTCTGGATCACTGCCTCGCAGCCTGGGTGGCTGCTGAGGGACAGGTTCCCCTGGCGCTGGAGTAGCATTGATGGTATTGAGGCTCGCAGCGACGGGATCCCGAGGCCCCCCTCAGCAACTGGGGCATGGAAAAGCCCAGGGGAGTGTTGTGAGGCAGGTTTAACCAGCGCCGCACAGGGCCCCTGATGGAGGCATCCATCTTTCTCAGCAGGTCATTAGTCCAGGGCCCCAGTACCAGCCGATGGTAGAGGCGCGGTAGGAGGTGGAACCGCAGTATCACTAGCCTCTGCTGGGGCCGAAGTGGGGCCTTGCTCTTTCGCGTCAGCAGCTCCTATTGAGGAGTTTCAGCGAATATAGGGGGCGCTCCGATCGATCCAACATGGCGGACAAGAGGGGGATAGATTTGCGACGCCCATAGACCGGCAGCGTATAAATAAAACAAAGCGTGTCGTTCTCTGTTTGTTCCCGTGTGCGAGACGATCATCGTTTCAACCAAGACCTACCGTGATGCTACAGATGAAGTGTTCAAGCCAATCGAAGGCAAGAAATCTTGCCATAGTCAAGATATGTGTGCAAGTGTTCGACGTGAGCTCTCACGCTGGTGCAGCTGTCATCAAGTTGAACCGAATGTATGCGGGTCCAAAGAAAGGTACATATCAACAATGTTCGCGTGTTGAAACTATGGCGCATACTTTATCTAAGACTAAACTTATCGGTCTGCGGCTACAAACATTTTCGTTGACGTTGCTTAGATGATGTAACCATTCAGGCCCCGCATTAAAAGGTGTTGCGAATTCTTCGGTTGTTCTAGTTAATTGTGCTAAAAAGCGGTTGGATGGAAAGTATGATAACTACAGCATACAAGGGACGATTGAGGTCTTTATCCTGCGTTTTATGTATCGAAACATCGGTATCCTTGGTGTTATATTGCGATCAGCTCGTCGCCGATCGTCCTGTTTTTACGCATAATGGAAACAAGCCCCGGAAGCGCCAATCTCATTTCGATGTGCTTGTGCACACCTACAAGCCTCGTTTTGGCTCTTGTGGAAAGCTTTACAGTAGAACCTCGTTATAACAAAATGGGATATAACAAACTAATGGATATAACAAAGCAATAATAATTCCCCTTGCATGCTCATAGGGAAGAAATGGACATTGGCTATAACAAACTAATGGTTATAACGAAATAATTACGATCGCTCCTTCAACTTTGTTATAACGAGGTTTTACTGTATATTGGAATAGCAATAGTCTCATCGGTCATTCGAGTTGTATGTGCCACGGTGATATTTGCTCACAAACAAGTCTGTATTAAATGCGAGAAGGAAAACGAAGGTAAAGCTTTTTTAACTGTTTTCTTTTTACAGAACAGGGCAAAGCTTCTAAAACAGGAGCAAACTAAGCTGATATTTGAGTGTGCTCAAGAATGAATGCCAAAGGTGCTTATGCTAAGTGGTAGATGTATGCAGTTGACTTTCTGTATGCCTCTGCATTGTAAATTGGAAGATATGTATCAGCAGAAGACATGTGTCCTTTTGAAAATGTCTTTTATTAGGGCAAAAAAGGTTTTCATACACAACCGAAGAGTTCTCAACACCATTTAATGCGAGGCCTGAAAGGTTACATCATCTAAGCAACGTCAACGAAAATGTTTGTAGCCGCAGACCGATAAATTTAGGTTTAGATAAGTATGCATCATAGTTTCAGCTTCAAACACGCAACATTGTTGACATGTACCTTTCTTGATAACTGCGCCAACGTCAGAGAGCCTACGTCGTCGAACACGTGCACACATGTATGGCAAGATTTCTTGCTTGAAGTGAAGATCATCTCGCTACGACTAGCTACGACCACCCACCGCAGCGATGCAGGCGTTGAAGGGGCGCAACGCAGTCAGTCGCCGTCACCCGATGCTGCTCGTTTGGCATTCACGGCTTTCCGCCCAGGTGCTTCGTTTGTACTTGGCACTGAGTGTTATTTTCTGTGCTCGTGTGTGCTCAGTGGCTAGATATAGGCCTCATGAGCAGTTCTTCAGGCTCAATAGTGTTCGTCGAAAAACTTCTCAAGAAAATGCCACCCAGAAAAAAAAGCACGAAGACGCAACACACCAGCTTTGCGGACTATGCACTGGGCACGGAAATCGGGCCCTGCGGATTATGCACCAAATGCAAGCTATCTAAACAAAACAAAAACATTTTTAGGCTCAAATTGGCTTCTGCGGACTATACGCCTGGACACTGGTGCCTGTTATTATGCATTGCATATTCACTGCTGTTTGTTGTGGCTTGAGACTGCCTTTCTGTAATGATGCTGAGGGGTCCACTGAACCTTGAAATAAAAGATATTTAAGCACATCTAGATGCAATGTCCCTTGAAGCCAGATGGTCAGGGAAAAGGTGTGCCATTACCTAATTTGCCAACAGCACACCAGTGGTCACGATCAAAACTCACCGAGTCAGTGGGCAGTTTTTCACCACAATATTTATTGCCGTGTAATCACCAAATTGGTCCATTAAAAATCTTGAGGCTGTAGCCTATAGCGCATCCATTCTGGATCTGCAAAGCTTATGCTGTAGACATGCATCATCACATGAGCATGTTTCTTATCAATTTTAAACGTAAAACGCTAGTTATGCAACGAAATTCCCATATCACCACATTTTTAGCAAATTGAATGGTCCCACCTGTCACACTGTTAGCTTTGGAAGTAAACCAATTCACAATACCACCAGTGGCATACATCGTGCCAAGCATTAGTGCCGCATGTGGCACAAAAATATCCTAACTAGGGAAGCGAACTTAATCGATCACGTTGATTAAAGCACTTAAGTACGGGAAAATTATCAGTCAGAAGGTCACTCGAAAGGGAAGTTTTCTCGCTGAACGAATGACCTTTTATTGGGCGCGTTCCGCAATGTAAGGCCGAAGACATTCACTCCGTGATCGGTACAGAAGCATTTGCTTAGCAGTCGGTCGTGCGTGCTAAAAAGAACAAAAACAAAGGTGGATTAGAAACGCGATAGATTCGCCTTTGCATGGAGTACTTACAGTCAAAATCGTGTCAACATAAAGCGACTATGGCCCACCTTGCTTGCAGCAATCTTAAAATTTATCCGTGCAGTCGTCGCACCCGTGCACCAAACGAAAGCGTTGCTGCAAACCCCTCCGCCGTCAACTTTGAGTCGCTGTTGAGTCTGAAGAACTGCTTTATGAGGTCCATATCCAGCCACTGAGCACATACACAAGCACAGGAAATAATACTCGGTTCCAAGTACAAGCGAAAACCCGGGGCGGAAAGCCCTGAATGCCAAACGACTTGCGTCGGGCGACGGCGACTGACTGCGTAGTACACAGGTTGCGCTCCTTCGACGCCTGCATCGCTGCGGTGGGTGGTCGTAGCCAGTCTTGGGTAAGTTACTTTTAAAGAGTAATTCGTTACAGTTACAGTTACTTTTAGAAAAAAAGTAGCGAAGTTAACGTTACAGTTACCGCAACAGAAGAGTAACTCGTTACAGTTACAGTTACTTTTAAAAAGTAACGGCGTTACTTTTCAGTTACTTTTTTATAACAAAAAAAAAAAATAGAAAGAGTAGAAAACGCCCCTCACACAGTTTTATTGCAAAAAATTAAAAAGTATGCTTTTTACTTCATTATGTAACTTAGCAGCAGTTGCTTCTCGAAGTTAGTGTTTGAAAGTTTCCACGCCAGAGTAGTGGCGCAAATCAAAATACGAAACATGCGCAGCGCGGAGTAGTGGCGCTAATCAAAATACGAGACATGCGCAGTGCTCTCCAAGTGTATTGTTGTTTCACGGTTGATTCACCAGATTTAAAAGCGTTTACAGAGAAAAAAGAACAACCACAACATAGATAGTGCTTCAAGACACTAAGATGTGAGTGTTCAGTCACAAAGTACAAGCGCGTGCGTAAAGCTAACTAGATATTTTTTCACAAAAATCTACACGTGGCTATATTCACGTTGTGATTCGCGAGACAGAAGGTATTCACAACTTCGTGCAAGGCGAACTTGACACTCCAAATGTCGGAATAGACGATTTGGAAAGTGCAAGGAATGGCTAAATTGCACCCTCGTTCAGTGATATATTATTCATAAAACACTGAAAAGTAACGTCGTTACTTTCATCGTTACCTCAGAAAAAAGTAATAGAACTACAGTTACAAGTGACATTTTTAAAAAGTAACTCATTACAGTTACAAGTTACCAAAAAAAGTAACGAAATTACAGTAACGCGTTACTAATAACGCGTTACTACCCAAGACTGGTCGTAGTTAGTCGTAGCAGATCGTGTCACCTCTGCTGCTCGTATTGAAACACTAGAGCCGCGTAATATTCTTGCTGCCGAAGTTTATAAGCCTACGTTCGCGGCCAACACGTATACGCAAAGCCAACGTCCAGCGAACCTATCCCCCTTGTTCTCTTTCCGCGACCGGCCGCGAGGGCGGCGACGCCGTCGCTGAAACTTCTCAATGGCTGGGTGCAGAGCCCCGTGTTCTTGGTTCCTTATGGCGAGAAGGTGACCCCCAGGTACTGCCACAGTGTGGTGACCTCTGATGTCGGGAGGGGGGTACCCGCCACGGTGAAGATGTTGTCCGTGGAGATCTTGAGCTTCTTCTCACGCCCCTATGGCTGCACGGAGAGCGTGAAGCTCTTCTTGATGTTCACCTGCAGGCCACGGGGCATGACGAAATCCTGGATTGGTTGCGTAACTACAGCCCCTGTGGTGTCGACGCAAAGACGACCAGGTCGTCCGCAAAGGCCACTGCATCGAGGCGTAGGTCTCCAGCGACAAACTCGATGTTCGGTTCGTCGCTGGAGAGAGCGTTAGCCAGTGAGATCTTGAAAAAACGAAGAAGCGGCCACTGAATAGCCACTTGTGCGTTTCTCATGACGTTCAGACGCTCCTTTGAGTGGCCAATCGGTTGCTCTCCTATTTGCTTTTTTCCTTTCCAGCACATTCTATGCATTGGGGCGTGCCGTCTTTGGTCATGCCGCCATTGCCATCTTACCATCATTCTCAGCTCAATTGACACTTGCTGATTGTGGCTATCGTTTCGCTGTTTGTTTGCTGTTCACCCTCTTTGATTGTCCGTGATGGCTGCTGCAAAATGGCGGATTCTCGCCTTCAAAGTGAAACTTGAAATCATCAACAACGTTGACCAAGGAGCAAATAAATTAGACGTTGCCGTGGAGTTTAACATTCCACGAAGCACGCTAAGCACGCTCTTGAAGAGTAAGGCTGTCATCAGGGCAAAAGCATACAAAAGGTCTGGAGCACGTGGCACCCAATACCATAGTGAACGGTTTTCGCCACTCCGGTCTTTGCATTTCCAGTGAAGATGGTGCAAGTACTCCATCTAGTGAGTGCGACGAAATTGCCGCGGCTCTTCACAATCTGTCGAATCGGTTCCGGGTGCCATTCCGGGTGGCGCTACAGCTAGGGATTCTGTGTCCGCAGACAACGATGTTGAGACCACAGGGAAGTTGGCAGACATGTCCAGCGCCGCCTCAATGCATACGTCGCCGCATGCCGGCTGAACCAACTGGAGCTCCAACCTGCCTGTTCGAAATCGACCACGTCACATCAACCTGAGGTTTAATAATTTTATAGCAACTGAGACCCTTCTTTACCTGCAGCACAAGGGCAGTGTTTGCAATTGTGTCCCTGCTCATGACATGCACGGCATCTTACAATCGCTTGGCCCAAGTTCTTGGGACACTTGAACCCTGGCGAGCGTTCTGACCTTGACTGTCCTGCTGGAATGGACGCCCCTTTTTGTGGCGCTCCCTTTCCCTTTTTCCCGCTCATAAGTCTGTAGCGCCTTTGCCACCTCAACTGGTTTTAACCAAGTCTCTTCCTCGCGAAAGTGAACATACTCCAGACCGTCGGCTAAGACTCGCCTTAAAGGGGCACTCAAGTGGTTTTTTGGGGAAGCTACTTTCTGCTGCGATGGCGTTAAAGTGGTCTCCTATTGGAGAGACCAGTTTAAACTGGTAACCAGTTCAAACTGGTACCGGTTTCAAACTTAGATATTGCTCCAGTTTGACCAGTTTCATACTGGTTGAACTGGTCACTCTCGTTGACTTCATGGTGGTTGAACTGGTCATACTGGCCGAACTGGTCATACTGGTTGAACTGGTCATACTGGTTGAACTGGTCATACTGGTTGAACTGGTCATGGTGGTTGAATTGGTCATGGTGGTTGAACTGGTCACATTGGTTGCCTTGTCTCGCTGGTTCAACTAGTATGTACTTGCCGTTGTGCAAATAATTCCACTGTGAAACGGTATAAGGAATCACTTCCATGTTATTCTTTCGGAGCCTGCACCCTCCTTCTGCCCTGCCTCGCAACATCAGGCAAGAAAACTTTCAGGATGTCCCGTACCACCGTCTGGAGCTCCAGAATCTGGCGACGCTCAGGATCTGGCGACGCTCAGGCTCTGGCTTTTTTGCTCTTTCAAAGTACATCAGGCCACCTGGAGAAATTGTAAATATATCTGTGTTAAACAGCTGCGCAAGGAAGAAAACTTAAACTTTTGTTTTTCTTTTTATTATAATTTTGTAAACATAATATATATAATTTAAAGGAACTGGAGGGCTTAATTCCCTGTAAATTTTTTGAAGCATTAGAAATGCACAACACAAAGAAAGAATTACTCTTTCTACAAATAGGGAAGAGCAATTCGAGAGTGACCATGAATGACAACTATTGTCAAAATGTGATCGGTACATTCAGGTTGGTGTAAACGTAACATCATTTGAAACTTACAAGTGGATCTATCAAGGTCAAAGCATATGGTTTTGGACTCTTAACTATATATAGCATTGAAAAAATGCTTTTTTTTTTTTAATGGATGAAATCTTAACGGTAATATGCCACAGAAGAATTAATAGGAACATTAAGATGAAGGACAGAACGGTCACATCCTTCACTTCATTTTATTTTAAATTAAGTCAGTGCGCGTCTACAAATCATATGGTAAACATTTTAACAAAAACATTCCACAAGTGGCTATAGTGGCATTATAAACCTAGGTTGGCAGTACCAAAACACCTGGCCAATGACACCAATCAACATAAATCCAGGTTGTAAAACATCCATGACCATGTAACTAATAATTTTAAGAGCTGATTTTCAGGGAATATGTCTGTCTATTCCAGGAAATGTGTCCATCCATTCCCGAATACAGATATTTAAAGGGCCTCTCCAATCATCTTTTGACTGGTCTGAAACTTGTGCCGAGAGTGACCGCTGGCGACGCAATAACACTGAGAAACTACCATATTTACTTGAATCTAACTAAGGTCCAAAAATCGCATGCGCGCTACAAACGAGTGTGACCCAAAACTGCGCTACCACATCGCCATCGATATTCCTAAGTAGCCGCCCATTACGGGCTAAGCTGCGTAGCCAGCTCGTGTGTTTCTTTCGTATCAGCGTGGAAGTTCCCACTGCAAAGACTCGCCGCGTTTACCATGATGCTGGATTCAAAAGAAAAGGGATATTGTGCGCAGAGAGCGATGGAAATTGGGCCGCATCATGTGCGATGGGCGAAAGATGCATGGTGCATGATCCCGTCTGCCATGGTTATCAAGGCCTTCAAGAAGTGCGGAATTCCTAACGCTATGGACGGTACCGAAGATGAAAAGCTTTGGGCCGTTGACAGCAATAAGGAGTCGTCCGACAACGATTGATGCATACCGCCCCACGAGCGCTGCACCGGACCGTTGCCATGATGACGACCTTGCCGGCGAGAGACAGCGCCGTTCATTTCATCGCAAGATTGAAGCATTCGAAATAAACCTTTGTTGTTCCAAGTGAGAAAAAAATTCATTTCTGTATTTAACCTACAAAGTCTGGTGCACATAACAATCGAAGTCATGCCGTTTTTTCTTTTTTCAGACCTCGAGAAAAGGGTGCACGTTACAATCGGAGGTGCTTTACATTCGAGTAAATACAGTAACCGTTTTGCAAAATAAAAATTATTTGGGACGCTATAAGCAAATGAAATTTACAAAAGTGGACCACTGCGTGACGTAAATGGAGATGCCAATGGTAGGCGCAAAACATGCGGCGGTTCCTCCGCTGCCGGATCCACATCGTCGCTCTATAGTGACTCTAGCGTCGGATATCCTTGATACAGTGGTGCCTTGTGTTCTTTCGCCGCAAAGCCGCTGGGCGGTGGGCGTGCCGCCTCTCCAAAGCCGCGTACGCATCGCCGGCGCTCAGCTCGCCTCTCAGTGCTTGCATTTGTGCATCGTCCCTTCATTGTCGCCCCCCCGCTTGTTGTGCGTACGTACAAGCGAGCTAAAAGCCTGGAAAACCACGTCTACTTTTATCTTCTGAAAGCCATCAGGAAAGAATGAGCCGGAGTCAATTTGTGTGCAACTTTGAAGGTGACGCTGTTGTCACACTTCAATGTCGTTGAAATGTGTTCTCAGTGAGCCTGCAAAGCCAGGGATTGTGCAAGAATCAAGACAGTTGCAATTATATCAAATCACATCTTGAGACACAGCTAAGAGCAGGAGCAAGTATTAAAAGAAAACAGTTTCATGCATTACATACCCGTCCTTTATATGTGTTAAACCCATTCTTCATCAAGTTCCGGTCACACATCACGAGGTGGTGAAAGTCAGACACAAAGTACAAAACTCTTTCCTTGTCGTACGAGTGAAAAACTTTGCATTGCACAGACTTGGATGACCCATGAATGTCAAGGTCGTGCCACATAGCGCGGTTCCAGCATGCTTCATTTGAGCAAATGTCGTCCAGATTCAGTGCAACTTGTTCACACAGCAGTGTTGCCTCCACAACGTTCATTAGAAGCTTTGACTTCACATCACTGGCAGAAGCGAAGACACCTACAGAGCAAGAAGTATATATGCATCCAAACTGTCAAACTTAGCAAAAATTGTGTTTAGTGGAAATGCTAGTGCTAGTAGCATGCTCTTGCCAATCATTTGAGTTCATTTGCAAATCAATGGCAGAAGCATCATTAAACCATGGTCCACCGTTATATGCTTGTCTACTTCTTGAGTAAACTGTCCGAGGTTGACAAAGCCTTCAATACGTGTAGAGGCTGTCACTTCCAGGTGTGACGGTTTCATTTCATCTATGACAAGGCCTCCATGTCACTTCATGTCATCCATTCCTTGTAGCTTCATCTTAACTGAATTCAGCAGCTGTTGGCTAAAGCCATACGATGCCAGGAATTGGACTATATGCACACTAGGTACATATAGTCCAACAGGATTTGCAGCACTAGGTCAATAGGAAGCTTTTTCAAAACAATCTCCTTGAGGTGGTACTCTTCTAGCATTTCATTCCAAAAAGGTTAATTGTTCTTGGGTGGGTCATCGAGCTCTGGAAAGCAAATGCAGCTTTGCAGGAAGTCACCCTCTGTTGTGCATGTTGTGCAACTTAAGTATCCGCTGTGCCCTTTTACTCCGAGAACATAAGCTTTAGTGGGTGCATCACAAACAACTGCAGCACGCTTTACTGACACTCTGTGGCCTTTTATGGAAATGCCTTCATTCAACACAGTGTTGATATCAAAGACGGTAGGTTCAAGAAAGGTACCTGCACATAGTACCTTGCTCTTTTCATAATACACCCTTATTGGAAAAGACTCAGATTTACCACAGTTGATAACTCGGCATAACACATAACTTGGTATAACAAGGGTCAAAATTGATCAGAGGTGCTTTTCGTAAGAAGCAAGCCATCAATGTTCACATTGATCACAAGGAACACCTCACTCACGTGTCCCACCACCCACCCGAGACATTCTGCCAACCCAAAGTGGCAATATTTTCCGGGACCCATCTATCGTATCTGTGCCTTCCTGGGTGTCTGAAGCAGAGACCTGGCACCAGCGGGAAACGTTTTCAAACAGGAATGAGTCTGCACAATCTTCAAAAGACTTGTGAGAGCAACGTGTGAGATGGCGAGATGGATGGCCCTCATCTGAGATTGCAGGGGCTTTCAGTCCCTCGCATCAGACCCACTTTTAGTCGACTGTGGGCCATTTACACCAGTTTCAGGAACCTCCAAATCAGTTAACGTTTTCTGTATTCGTGCCTGAAATTTTGTTCACACATGTGTGCCATCTGTTCCCCTGTGTCTACTACTGCCGCATGATGTGGTCCAACAGTCAAGTGGCACATGCTCCTGTGCGTCGACTTCTACATTTCAATGCGATTCGTATCTCGATTGCGGAGGAACTATACCAGGCACATGCAAACCACTCTCTTCGTATATGCCAAGGGCGTCAAATATCTCACACAGATCGTTCCTCAGACCTCACCTGACCTGCCAATAGAATGTGGTTTGGCACTTTGGACATTTTCTGCTCCTACGCAAAGCGCGTAGGTTGCCGCAACCACCGTACAGCAGTTCACAATAGGTGCACTTGTCAAATGCACAGAAAAGCGTGCCAAAATAAACAGAAGTGGTAAAATGGCAGAAACTGATGGTATCAGTTTCAGGAACTATTAGAGGGGTGGAAGTACAAACACATGCACTTACCTTGATCATCCATCTCTTCCTTGTAGCCACCTTGAGTGCGCACGGCAAAGACACAAAACAATATTAGAGATGATTCGTCCGTTTGCAGTGCTGTGCGCACCGCGCACCACGGCCAATCATTCGCTGTCGCTTGTGCTTGACGACGAGTCCGAGTCCTCGGTGCCTCCACTTGAGTTGCTCCTCCGGTCGTCCTTGGTATCCCACAGCAGATCGTCCTCAGTACCACCGCCACGATTCGTGATGCAGCACTTTTTGAGTGAGTTCTCCACAACCGCGGCTCAGACTCTCTTCCATGCGTTCGAAATCCATTTGGCGGCGGTTGATGGCGGCACTTTCTGGATGCTTCCCGTCGGCGTTTTCTTTCGTTCAGGACACCATATCTACCCTTCATATTCTTGTCGCAAGTGTCCCTTAAACGGCTTGTTTACGGAGACATGGAGTGGCTGCAGTACGGAGGTAATTTCCCCAGGAACGACCACCAAGTCGCAGTTGATGCTGCCGGGCTCCGGCTTCACATCTGGGGTTAGGTGACCACGGAACGCGCCAAGTACCAGCATCGACTTGTTGCTGCCGTGCTCGCCAAGTGACGCTCCCGGGCGCTGCTGCCATACAACCCGAATCCAGTCCAGCATCGGTTCACTGCTCATCCTACCTTTTTCTTGATCCCTGACAATCACATCTTGTGGGAACGTCTCATTCTTCGGCATATTTTTTCTTTTCAGGATGATGTAGGGCGGGAGCTCCCGACCATCTGGGCCCGTTTGCTCGAACTGCTAACCGCGGCTAAAGTTGCCCGCAGTACCTAGGAGAGGGAGTTTGAAATTACGTGACTGGGGGGGGGGCTCGGTAGGGCCAGTCACGTGATTTACTCGCTCGCTCCACTCGCTTTAAAACTAATAGGTCGTTGTAGCTGCAATATCGGGCGCGTTAGTCAGCAAAGAATGGTGCAGGAGGCTTTCACTTTGCCTTACCTCACTTAAATCGCAAAGCATGAGCAGTGACCTCGCCATACTTTTTAGATAGTCGTTCGATTCTGGCCATTCCTAAGCCTAAATGAACGCGACAACTGTCGGCATGGCAACGACTTTGGAAAGTGGATTGCCTTGACTCAATCGGCTGGGTAATAATAGCAGACAAAAGCCGACAGCGTCCCAATAGACCTTTTTCTAAATTTCCCAAGCACCGAGGTGGATGCTACAAGCATGTAGCTACGAGTGTAGTTACACGTGTTGCACGTGCTGGCGTCTGCAGCAGTAACTGTTCTAAGGCAAAAAGTCTAAAATTTCGCCTTGGACGCACGTTCATCAAAGCCTTATTATGATTATTTACTTTAAATCTTCTATAAGAGGAAGGCCAGCACTCGCGGACCGTAGAATTACACTTCAAGCGTTCTCCTCCATGCTTGGGTAATTTATAAAAAGGTCTTTTGGGACGCTGTCTGCTTTTGTGTGCAATCAATACCTGGGTGATTGAGTCAAGGCAATCCGCTTTCCAAAGACATTGCCATGCCGACAATTATCGCATTCATTTAGGCTTAGGAACGGCCAGAATCGAAAGACTATTTAAAAAATGCGGCGAGATCATTGCTCATGCTTTGTGATTTAAGTTAGGTAAGGCAAAGCGAAAGCCTCCTGCGCCAATCGTTGCTGACTAACGCGCCCGATATTGCAGCTACATTGACAGATTAGTCCCAAAGCGAGTGGTGCTCACTCACCGGGGCACCGCCCATGTCTCCCTGCACCCCTAACGAGCCAGTGACGTGATTTCAAAATCCCTCTCCTAGGTACTGCGGCTAACTTTAGCCGCCATTAGCGCTTCGAGCAAACAGGCCCTGCTGTTATGCAGAGCATGACAGTCACTCGTTGCTTTTCGTACCCAGTGGTCCGTACTTTCACCTCTCGAGTGCCTACTTGGTTCACTGTACACGTCCTCAGCATGTCAGTGTAGACCGGGGTCTCATCGGCATCGCCGATCTGACTGAGTGCGTACCGTGTTTCACGGCGCAGCTTCATTACAGAACGCTGAAAGTAGATAAGCTTGTCGTCGAAACCTACTGGCAGCTTCTGACAGATTGTGGTGCGGTGTCTCAAGGAAAACCCATTTCTTTTCATCATTCACTCAACCCAGCCTCGGCTGGCCCGAAATGCTGCACGGGGAATCTGCATCCGGGTTGCGATTTCCATCGCTTTTCTTTGGATGGCATAGGGCAGTAACGGCAAAGCTGCTACGTTGCTCGCTGCAGACAAATTCACAGATTCCTTTTTCGAGTCCCGAGTGCTGGTCCGTGCGCAAACCCGTAAACATTTTACGGGTCGCGGCACCCTTGAAAATCACCTCCTGCTGTTGTCGCCACCGGATCACAAACGCCCTGTCCATGCCAAACTGCTAGGCAGCGGCATGATTGCCTTGGTCTTCGGCATATACAATGACGGTCTCTTAAACTTGGACGTGTACGAAGCCCTCTTCGCACTCATCCTGGGAATCCAAACTCGGGAACGACTGAACCACGTAAGAGGGCCCGCTTCCGAGATCCAGAACAGAAACGAATAGGACTAATCGCCGACTTGAAAGCAATGAAAAACAACAGACGCAACGCCAGACGAATAGATAAGCACGGCAGTACCTATCTGATCGGGTGGTGGCTCGCGCCACCCAGCAATTGCGCGGTGACTATCGGCAACTCAGCAGTCCTGTCCGCACCTCCAGTCTTGGATTTTTTGCAGACACACATTCGCATATAGACTTTTCTTTTAAACCTCGATATTTGAAAGGTGCTTAGAATTTGGGGGTGCTTAGGTTCGCGAAAATATGGTAAGACCTTTTCGAGTCAACAAGCAGGCCACACATCTTGACCTCGAAGCCCCTGTGTTTTGGTGCCTCATCCGCAATGAAGCGATTTCTCGCCTTCACTATATTGTTTTTGCTCCACCTCACGCTGAATACATTGGGCATCTTCTTGTAGCCCAATACCTGGGAGACGATCCCTTCTGCCCCAGTGTAACACGGGCATACTTTTCCCACAACAGATGCAGCGATTCCTCCCCTTTGTTGCTGAAACCACTCGTCGGAACTTGCTGGAGTGCGGGTGGAGAGCTCCACTTGGTTGCACTCTGCTGCTGTCAGCATCGCTTTTCTGCCAGCTGGCTCGTCTAGAGAGCTGTAGAGGCACTTCACATTAACAACAGTCCAAGGTGCTGGAACCGGATCACAGTCATTTCTGGAATCGCAGCTGACAGCAGTGTCTGTATCCTCACTGTCAGTGAGGCTCTGCAGTACGAGAGTTTTGGGTGAAAACTTTTGAAAAGTGTTATCATAATGTAATCGGGAGATAACTCAGTATTTCGGGGAAAGAAAAGCAAATTAAGTTTGACATTCGCATTTGGGGCAAAGCATATTTGTTAGCTCTCCTTACATTTAAAAACCCTCAGCAATGCCCTGTTTCTTGCACTTTGCTTCAAGGCATCACACGGTAACTAAAGATGCTGCAATCTTTTTCCTAAACCTGTTTAAAGGTCGAACAGGGTTTTAAAAATGTTCAAAATCTCTGTTGACACATTTAACAATTTTCGAACAGACCGAGTTGGTCTCTGTAGTTCATACTGGATGTGCCCGATTCCGTCACGCCATCGGCCATGCCTCCCGTACCATTTCGTTGTCTTTATTCATGTTTTTACAATGCCATCACCCTATTTGTCTGCTTGTGCTTTCACTACCATACAAAGTAACAGTTGTGAGGCAGCATGTGCACAGGTGCTTCGTTTAGATAAAGTGGAAACAGTTCATTCCTGCTCACTGAGCATGATGTGTCGTTGACTGATTTACAACGGTGTCGTGCATATCACCTTTACTGTCTTGAAGAAACCCTGGAGTTGCTCAGCAGTAGCCTCTGGGATGGGCAAGGTTTCTTTTGGCGTGGAGGCGTGCTTCAGCTGCTTCCTCCTTGAAGGCTTGATAAAATCAGTTGCAGCCACTGCCTGCATTATGAGAAGAAATATCTGTCAGTTGCCACCGAAGCTGCTTCAAGGGGGAAAAAATTTTCACATTGCTATCTCATAGAAAAGGAAAGAGATTTATTTACTGAAGGATATCTGGAGCTTGTTTTGTCCTGTTTTTTAATCAGTTAAATCCAAAAATCATACCCAAGTAATGTTTGGCTGGCGCCGTGTATATGTGGGCGTAAATTGTTTCCAACGCCTATTAAACCGGATTGGGCCATTTTACACGAGAGCGACCACTGTACAAGCAATCATGGGTCAAGGCTCAGTGCTTACCTGAGAAGCAAACATTCGCGTTTCTCTTAAATTCTCTTTAGATTTAATTGGTTTATTTATAAATGCTCTCTTTAAATTTAAAAACTACATACCTGTGCACTAGAAGATTCTGCAATCCAGCGACATTCGACAGATGTCGAGCTTGGATCAGTCATTCCAAACTTGACGTCCACCTCAACGCGAAAGAGGAGCGCTGCAACATGGCTGCACGCCTTGCCAAGCCTGCAAGAACACAATGATCGCGAGTATGGAAATACCTTACTAAGGTGCCATAGCAATGAAAATTTAATACTCACCCTGCCATACAGGTGCAGTGTGCACTTAACACCATGCCCTCTTTCTTTGTGACGGCCCTTGGTATCGCTGAAGCGTCTGACTTGCCTCCACTTCTCCGGTGACGAGAACTACCACAGTACTTTCACTTGTGGCCTCAAATGTGCGCAGTTTGCATACTTTTCAACTTAAAAACAGGTTATAGCCGTCTTCGAGCTTATAGCTTGTGAATTGTTCTCTCGTGTAAAAGCAGGTTCCCTCGACGAGATGAACGCAGGTGTCGCCGATTCCAACTCGCGGCCAGTGACGGGCGTTCGTTGAAAATGCATGTGCGAGAACAGTGGAGTCCAAAGGGTCGGAAAACTCCTCGTCGGAGATCGTCAGCTTCTGCCGGTAGCGCTTCTTCGCTAGTTTGTCTAGCTCTCGAAAGTAAGTTCTGGACATTATGTAAAAAAAAACCGCTCAACTAGCTTCACTTGCTCTGATAGCTGGCATCAAGCCACGCTGCAGGCTGTGTAGCCTAGTGGAAGTCTTGAACCAGAAGTCATGAGGTGTCTGCCAATGGGGGGCCGGAGATCAGTTTGTTGCCAAACAAACACCCATGAATTTTACTACGGTACTCTTTGAAATGTTCTGAATCATAAAATAGTTAACTATTTCAAACCTTCGCCGATAACCAAGTTTCAGCCTAAAGTGCAATATCACCATCACTGGAATCTGTAATAGAATTAAGTTAATCTCATTTATCACGCATAGTTTGCACGCCACTACCCTCCTAGTTTTCTATGACGAATGAACGGTTTTGCCCGTTACATTTGCGGGTGTTGGGGCAACAAAGGTGTTATTGGCCAAAGGAGTTTCACAAACACTATCTGACACACCATCATACATGTAACATTTCTAGCCTATGAACAACCTGTTGTATCGCAACTAAAAAGCCAAATATTGCGTTATACCAAACTCAATTAGTTTTCTCCTGATAAGATGCGTCTCAGGACAAAAGTCATCACAGACCGAAACATTAGATAATCTTAGGCTAGTGTGTAATGTGAGAACTTTCTTTCTTACCTTAAAAGATAAAAACTTACGAATAATCAGTTGGAATTTGTTGGCCTGAAAGACACCCAAGCGGTGCGCTCGTTCAATTCTACCAGGGGTTAGCTGAAAGGTGGCACATGCTAAAAAAATAATTTTTCAGTTTTTCCTCTGTTTGGGACTACGACTCAGGCGGCGAATTAAGAACGCTATGAGAAATGAGATTGCCATGGCACAACTTATCTACAAAGTCATTCAGTCATGTGTTTTCTTTCTGTACAGCTTGGACGGTTTGTTGCATGGCTCAAAATTCTTAAAACGATTGTCAAGCACGATTGTTCGTGATTCGAGTGTTGACAATCGAGTTCCTATGTCAGCTTCTTGACTTTCGATTGACTTTTGGTTTTGTTTAACCTCACCCACAGATTTAATCAAACCAGCCTGACCTTTCCAAAGTTTTGTGAATGGGTATTTAAAGTTTGCAGCAGAGACATAATTTCTGCCGACGAGGGGTCTGGTTGAGCATTCAAACCAGACCGAAGAATGAGGTCCGTCCGGGGGCTTGGGCTCGTTTCTGTATCCCCAGAAAGCAGCACTAGTGATGTAACAACATTGCAACACTAGCATACCATAGTCAGCAGCACATGTGGGCATGAAAACACAAGTAAAAACGTGTTTAAATTTTTTTAGCGTACAAGGATATGGGTTTGTTACCAACGGGAGCAATAAAAAAAAACGCAGAAGGTGAGGTACTGTCATCGTGTCGCTGTTCCCAGCTTAGGCCCTGAGGTCCACATTGTTTTCATAGAGCTTCTCTTTCTTTTCGTTGTAGTAAATCTCTCGCTCGTAGCTTTTTTTTAGGCGTCGACGCCGACGTGCCTTCACCTGTAATCACTCTCCGACATTCTGGAAAGCTTGCCACTGCTGTAAAGTTTGTCACAATTTTCACAACAGAAAAAGACCAGAGGGGGAAGATGCGGCACAGCTGGAGGAGCTTGAGACTTTACAAATTGTCGACTAGTCAAACCCTGACAGTGTTCCAAATCTAACTCAAGTAGATCTGAGTTACTATGGTTTGTTGTGTCATATGTGACAACACAGAGAGCAACGTTTTATGTGGGTAGGTTTTTGGGTGCCACGGTACAAAACCCTTACCCTGGAATGAGGAGGAGGAGGAATAAACTATTGAATTCCGAGCAGATGAAAGCTTGTAGGTCGTCCCCAGGTGGGACCAGTCCAGGGTGCCATGGTCCCGCACCACCAGTCTGGCCCTGTTCACAAATCGGAACTGGTCCTCGGGGCTTGAGCTGGTCAGCTGGTCCACCCACTGCTTCGCGGTTGGTCGGGAAATGAAGGGCGTGGAAGTGTTGTGCTTGCACTTCCATACCATATGGTAGAGAGCATTGGGCACTTGACAGTTTCAAAATTCATAGTGGTAGCTGGATACATAGCGGGAAATAACGTGCCGTGCCGGAAAGTTTTTGTCTGTTGCTGTTTTAGTGTGACTGTGTCGTCTCTGGATATCCTGGAGTGGGGAGGAGGGTAGATTCATTTTCCTAATCTTTGATACGCTAAGATGTTCATGTATCTCTTTGGTACGCCTTTGTTTGTATCCCCTGGAGTGCGGTCGCCCAGGGAGGTAGCCCGGAGAGTGTGTTCTTGGGCAGCGGCATGCGCTGCAATACAATCTGCTAGGGTTTTATGTTCCGGGGTTCTGACTACTGTAAGATACCAGGGAACTGCCCACCCCACTTTCACTGAAAAATTGATTAATCGAGACATGGGCACCTGTCCGGTTGAAGCAGTAAAAATCAAGATGGTGGCAGCGTGCTCGAGAAGTGAGGGAACCGCAGACGACGCATACCGTGAGTAAAAAGCTGCAGGTGTTTTCAACAAAATTACCTTGTTTTAATTGAACAATGGAGTCCGGATTGTTGTCCTAAATCTGCCGTTTTTATGCTTCGTGTTGTTGGACTGCGTTTGCACAGCGACGCACACCGCTCGAGTAGATGATTCGGCAGCTGGGGCCGAGTGTCGCCACCAGCGGCTATTGATTGACACCAGCCAATGCGTGAGACTCTATGGGAAGAACGAGAAAAAGTGCCGTTTCCCTTGTTTCTAAGTTGTTGTCGGCACTGAAACTTTTTGGATGCTTTTTGATGAGCCCGTCAAATAGCTTGCATACAAAGATTAAAACTGGCAGCCCTCGCAGTTCTTATAAATAAATATTTTGTGGTTGAGAGTGACTCCGCTGTAGTGCAGCTCAATGAGGCGAGAGTTACCTAAAGTTACCACGGAGTCAGTGGCGGTTTCGTTGAGTTGGGTTTAGCAGACGACAAACTCGAAGGCTTTGCTACGCAGAATTCGCTCACTCCCGGAAAGCCGCTGTCGAGATGGAACTTCTTTGTCTTACATCAACTTCTGGGCTTCCCCGAGGACTGTCTCATTGACGGCAAGTTTCTTTGTTTACTCCACCACGAGAGCAAGCTTGCCAGCTCAGCCGTAGGTGCTCCAATACATTTGATTTTTTTTATCGGCGTTCAAACGTTTGACAAATGCCGATTCAATCTCCAAACACCTGACTTAAGGATCGCAGCACACGATAAAATACTAGCCTCCGAGCACAGCGTACATGCTTCAGTATTCTTTCTTTTGTGCGTTTCTCCCATAGACTTCCGTGTATAGGTTGTATTCGTGAAGCGGTGCATGCTGGGACCAGCGCCATCTTGCCGTCCTCGGGAGCAGACAGTCGCACAGTCGCGTACGGACAACCGCATCCTACCTTTTCAAACTTCAGGCGAAGCCGCAGCCGCGCTTTCTGCCTCGGGTATGGTGTCGTGTGTGGTGGTAGGTTGCCACAACAAGACGCAATCGTCAAAGAAGAAGAAAGAGTGCAAGGTCGCAGACGCTCGGTTCTTTAAAATACCGAAGGTACGGACTCGTGAATGCGACACGACGCGAACACTGTCCGCGAGGAGACAGCGAGAATGGTTGAAACGCATCAACAGAAAAGACCTGGACGCTGACCTCGACAAGTACAAGGTGTGCTCACGCCACTTCGTCTCGGGTGAGTGTCGGCATAGTTTGTTTTTCTCTGACATTAACTTCCTGGAGCTTTTCGAATCAGTGGGCTAGGCCTACTTGCAGCGCAAGTTCGATCGAAGTTGCGTGTTACGATGATCGAAGTCGAAGTTACGATGATCACGCTGTCCGCGTTCGCTGCTTTCATTGCCGGCTCCTGGACCCATCCGCTCGTAAGGTAATTATGGGCGTCTAATGATTTGTACGCTTTTAGCTGCTTGCGCGTCACAAAACTTGTCTTGAGGATCAGGTAGTTGTGTATGTCGCCCATTTCTACCTGCGGCCATAGGTTGCTGTTCCGGACTAGGTCCATCGGCGGCAGCGCGAACGGATCCGCGCCGCACATTTTAACCTTTTCCTCGTAACGTGTGCGTTCCCGTCCGCTTAAACTTAGGCCGTATAAACCCAGCGGTGGACAACCACTTGAAGAAGACATCTTCACGTTAGCGGGCGAGCAAACACCATAAATACGTCGCACTGCAACGGTGCGTGCGTAACGCGTCCGTCACCTGTCGCTGGGCGCTACGGGAGTGCACGCGCGGCTGTCTGCTCTCGAGGACGGCAAGATGGCGCTGGTCCCAGCATGCACCGCTTCACGAATACAACCTATTGCCTAGTGTCAAGCAATGGCCACCGGTGGCGACACCAACGGGCTCCCGATCCGTGATCCAGCCTCCTACAATAGAAATCAGTAGGCGGCAGCATAGACTTCGGCAGCCATGAAAGAACGGTGAAGCTTTTGTTTTTTATGGTATGAATCCGAACGGGAGTACCCATCTTGTAAACCTTTTGTAAAAAATAATAACTCATTACATGGGTTATTCTTTAAACATAAAAATATGCCGCTCAAAAGGAAATTACAACATATAACAAAGGTTTAACTATCAAGGTCTAAGCTGTCAATCAAACTCTTAGCCAATTAAAAGTATAGCAGCCAATTGGTGCTAAATGTCATGGAACACCAACTTCGTGGCGCACTATTTTTAACGGACGAAATAGCCACAAACTAAAATTAGTCTCGCACAATAAATATTGCTGTAAAACTTTTTTTTTCTCACGGAAAAATTATTTTTTGACTTGCTTGTCCCACCTAGGCTGTTTAAAAAAACAACTTTTTTTCTATGCAGTTACCCTTTGATACAAATTCAAATTTTTATGTTACCAAAGTCACCAACAAATATAAAAACAATTTATGGTTTAAAAAAGAAATGAACATCTTATTGCAAAAACTGGGCTTGTCACAGCCATCTGCTATTATCTGTCATGAAAATAAAAGAAACAGCACACAAATCAAACTACTTTACAAGGTATGCCTGGCAAAAACAATGCAAGATTCTATAAACACCTTCTCAAGATACGAAGTCAGAAAGTTAGAAGCAGCACAACAGTTGTTAAAAAGAACCTGCAGCATTGTCTGTGGTGCTGTGTTCAGCTTTGCTTTGCGTGGTGGCGCTTCGTGGCCTTGCTCAAGCACAGAAAGTCCTTTTCTGAGGCCCGCCTAAGAGCCAGGTGTGCAAGCTGGAGGTTCATGGCACTGCTTATCTCCTGATGTGCCCTAGCACAGCCAGCATTGAACCTGATGGCTGCCTCGTGCACGGCAGCCTCTCCTGACACCAGTGAAGCATGCTGCTCCTTCGGCGTCAAGGACCACGGTACCAAATGAAAGCTCTCCGCAGCATTTTGAGTCTTGGCTCCCAAGCAGCGCATGAGGAGCACCATTTGTGACAAGTTCTCGTACACAGGCAGCATGGCCTCGGCGACATATTTGGGGAGTCAGTACTTGTGTTTTGGTAGTGGCTGTCCTTTTGCCTCAGCTGCCCTGTGTCTGCCCCAAGAGTCTGTTCTACTTGGACACAGGTCATGCTTCTGATTTCATCGGTTCACATGACATGATAAAATGAGGCCAACACGGCCTGCTTCATGGTGCCAACGTCGTAGCTGTTTTTCCTTATGGCCCATCCGAAGTAGCCAGTGAGCTTCTCAATTAGTGCTTTCGTGAGGCGGTCCTTTCCTCCAAGTGGGCTTGTCACTCTTCTGCGAGAGATTTTGCAGAGCAGTCCCCATTTGTTTCTGCACATGGTTGAGGCATTCTTTTTTATGGGGACAAACCCATAGATTTTCTCTTTGGTTAGGGCACCAAAAGTCCTGCTGTCCCCATCGGATATCAGCGTAGTGTACTGCAAATCATGCTTTTCTAAAGAATGCCCAAAAAGAGCAAATGTAGCATCAACTTCCATCTTTCTAGAGTTTGCGTCAGTGTTCTTTTGGCAGTTGTGGTTTTGTAGCCACTCGACATACCTCTCCTCTCAGGGCTTGGGTCCAGTCTGGCAGCCGAGACAAGATTGCAGAGCACCTCAGCATCTAGGATCAGGCCGGTGTCAAATTCTATAATGCTCCCAACGCCGACATGGGAACTGAAGCCTCTCTTGTGCCGCGTGCCATCATAGATGACGGCAATATCCCTGGTAAAACTTGGTTCCATGTCCTTACAGACACCTTTCACAGCAGCAGCGGACTCAATGCAAATCTTGTCTGCAGAAACTGCGGCCGTCTTGCTGACAATGTTTTTGAGGGGCTCCTGATACATCTTGTGATGGAGTCCTCTGTGGGACACTTTCATCGCTGATCAGAAATCGTTCAATGCCGTCTGGCCCTTGCCAATGCTCCTGATTGCTGATATTGCTCTTAAGTTCACATCAGAATTGTTAGAGTCGGCCTTGCATGGTGAAGACCAGGCGTGGGATACAACTTCACAGACGGGGCACACAAGTTCGAGCCTCACAGCAGGGCCTAAAGCAGTCTATTCTTGAATCCTCATTCCCGTGGCTGAGCAGCCTTGGCAGACTGTGTAGCCAAGAAGTTCATTGATAGCATCTAGCTGCACAATGGTGAACTTCGATGACGAATTTGTCGGAGTAAGAGGATCTTGTTTCAGAATATCAAACTTGCATTGCGTGGCAGACACGGAAGCAAGTTCGGCACAAACGGCATCGCGATATTGCACTGTCGCTTCAGCTTCTGCCCGAGCTAACTGCGTCTGCAGGTGCACCGTCGTGTTTCCCATCGTGGTCTCAGGCACACACGAACTGGTGTTTTTTTCTTCTGCAGTCTGTGAAGACATCGGCACAACTATGTCGGTGCCTGCGGCGGGAGCCACATCGACGCTCGATTTAGCTGCCCTAACTTCGAGCGTTTACACGCTCTGTACGCATATGTCATCTTGCTGTTGTACTTGCCCCTCCATTTCGCAAGCCTGATTGAAGAAGAGGCGCAATCGAGAAAACAAAACCGACGAAACAATGGAGAAATGAAAAGCAAAGCTGACAGAGTGGGGGGGCAAACAAGCAGATAACCACCGTGGGAGCAGACGACGCGAGCCTGCAAGTGGCAACAGCGGGAGAAAGGGAAAGGAGGAAAGAGCACCTGGAGAGGAGAACTCCTCGTGCGTCATTACACCTTTTCAAAAACCGCTCCTAGGCTGCCGCCATGTTGCTGATGCCGACGCGGCTGGTGCGACTCTCGCGCCCTCTATCAGCTAGAACGTTTTTGCCACTCTCTTGGACTGTGAAAACCTGCTCAGCGCAATTCTCTACCTATGTTTTGCCGTTTTGCATTCAACGTTTTCTGGCCCCTCTTGAAAGTTCCCAAAGTTTATCTGGATTGTGTAACAAACTATCTTCCACCATTCCCCGATAAACACGCTCCTCATAAATAAATAATTTTTTACGAGAGAGTGATAGATGCTAAACCTAGCGTACCACGTTTTTGCTCCGTTTTTCTTGTACATTTTGGGACGGGGGGCTTTTTTGCGGATATAGTGAATCGGATCTCTTGAACACCATGCAGGGTACTTTTTGGGCTTGGATGTTTGCTGAGGAATAAACTGATCAATTCCATTTTTTACTGCTGCTGTGAATGATTTCGCCGCTGAATCAGCAGAAATGTCCTCTAAAATGGGCAACCAGTTGTAATCTTCAAGATGAAGACAAAAAAAGTTGCCTTCTTTGAAAGAGTAATACATGCAGCTTTCACTAGCTGCTGCTTTTGAAGAACCATTAAAAGGCGGGTGATAGACGTCAGCCTTTATAAGGGGAATTTTGGCCAACGTTACACCGTGAATGGGAGCATTAAGAGGTCTAGAACATTTCTAGCACTATTACCATAGTTGTTAAATTGGTACAGTCCATTAAGGGCACAGGGTAAGCCCTATACTTCCCATGCATTTTATGCCATGTTGAGGAACATATTTCTTGGTAACTAATAGGGGTATCCCCGCAATAGATATGTCATTTTGTTCCAAATTTTGTGCTTTTTCCACTCAACTAGACTTATTAATAACAGATTAAAATTTTGTTTTAGATGAATTTTTTTTAGCACTGAAATACTGGCTCTCTTTGTGTATTTAAAAATTTGTAACATAAGAACTGTTAAGTTAAAGTTCTTGATTCTAGTTCAGTACTTGTCAACTCCAATGTAGGTGGCAGGGAAAAAAAATCAATACTCTATCCTGTAAGGTTTAGGAAATAATGGTACCTATGTAATAAAAAACATTTTTTCGAGATAATCGAGTTTAAAGTAAAAAGACAGGTGAATGACAATTTTTTACTGGCATCAACAACATCAGAGTTTTTTGTTCAATAGCCACCAGCTTGGTAGTCACTGTCATAGTCATTTTTGCGTTTTTCGGTCTGTCATCTTGCTTGCCGGGCCTCTTTTGTGAGCTGTCGTGCTGCTCGGTCCGCAAAGTAGATTCTAGTGCGGTCAACTTCCATCAGCCACTTGATGGTGTTGCGCCCAGGGTTCAATCCACAGGACTTCAAAACGCTGGCTCGTGCGATGCTACCATCATTGAATGTAATAACAGCATCAAATGTTGCCATCCTTAGAGTCTGTAGCCCAACGAAGACATTCTTTGGCGCGCGTTCCCAAACAACATGGTTAAATGACTCATTTGCATTTTGAGTTCGCCCATGTAGGCATTTCTCCAGGAGCTCAGCCTGCGAAAGCTGCCGATACACGGGTTTGATTGCCTCCAGGACAGGTGCAGGCAAGTTCTCCTTGTGGACGAACGGCTTGCCCTCTGACAGACTTTTGTTGAAGGTACACCAGGTATCGGGGTTCTTTGGACAAAGTCCATGGCATGGGTCGTTGTCCGTGGATGATAAGTGGAAGTAGGTTGCCCAAACAGCCTTTCGCATTTCTTCTAGGTTTCCTACGTTCCTTCTGATGGCCAACCCAAATATGTTTGCAGTTTGTCTATCACGGCATCAGTCAGTCTTCCTCGGCCAGAAGGCCCTTTCCATCAGACAGCTTTCCTGCTTTGTTTTCCTTTTTTAGCCTTCGTAATCTCGTGCCCATCCTTTTCTGGACGTGTCCTATGCACTCCAGCTTCGAGATTTCAACAGAATCCCCGTACGGCTTTTTTGCCTTCACAGCCAAAAATGCCTTACTGTCACCGTCCCCAAGATACTTGACGTATCGCACGCAATGGAGTTCCTCACTCCTGCAGAAAATGTTCAGGGCTCCTGTGACTTCCATTCCACCGCTGGTGCCTTGGTAGTTAGTTGCCTTGGCACACCTCTTTGTGCCGAGGGTCGCTGGATGCATCCTTGTTGCCGCATTTGGCACAGCGCTTTGACATCGCTTCCACATCCAACACTTTCCCGGAGTCTACACTGGTCGTAGAAGCTATACCATTGTTAGACGTGTGGCCACGCTTTTGCCAGCTTCCATCAAGGGCGATTGCGATGTCCTTGTTGCCATCATTCAGCTGCACAGCCTCTTCAGCAGCCCGCTTCATCAACCCCTTGGCAACAGCCTCAGTGTGACTTAGGAGCTCTTTCTTGTACTTCGCAAACCTTGTTCGCGGTTTAGGTAGGTTTAGCATGGCACAGAGTACACTTCCGGCGGCTGCTCCTTTACCAATACACCTCAAGGCGTAAACCAGCCTAAGGTTGGCTTCATAGAGGCCAGAACTCGTTTTCTTTGAGGTCTCAAACCGTTGTGAGGCGCTGCATGCTTCACAGTTTAAACTGTAAACACGGGCAACACCTACTCGCTGCAACGATATTTCGACGAGCTGAAGGCTTCCACCGCACAGTTTGCACACACAGCTCTGTGTAATCACGCCACATAAAACATTCATGTCCATTAGAACATACCCACTGTCACACTGTAGCACATTCTCTTCTTGGAACCACACAGAAAAACTGGAAACCTTTGACGATGAGGAGCTGGCAGGTTCTGCGTTTGGGGTCTCAATGCGTCGCCAAGATCCATTTGCTTTTGCGAGAGGAGTGTACCGGTTTCCATGGAATTGACGCTTGGTGAACAGTTTCTTTACCCTGGGCATCCTAACGTATCAACATCGAATGCACAGGGGCACAAAGTATAATAACTAGTCCGAGGAACGAACAGCGCTCGAACACAGGCGCATGAAAGCACACACGTGGAAAAAAGAACGTGCACAGCGTCTCGGGATTGTCTTGGCTAAAGAAGAGCTGTGCAATAGTTGACAGAACATTTCTTAGATGTCGCTGATTCCAGTCAAGCTTTTAAAACTTGCGTTGAAATGTTTTGTAGGAAAAATCAACGATAAACAATGAGCGTATCCGAAAAAAGGGTGTGGTCACCCGCTACTCTCTTTCGGGAAGACTGTTTTTTAGTCAGAAATATGATTTTCTAAAATAAGTGTGACAATGGAGAATCTGCAGAAAGAAATGAACTTCTCAAATTGCAAAAAAAAAAAAAAAACAATATCGATTTTTTTTTAAATTTCCTTTTACCCTGTGCCCTTAAAATGTATGAAATTCAAAAGGTGAGCCGATTTGCTTTTTGTTACACTATTTTTGTTGTTGATAACCCCTGCCGACCAATCAACTCCTGGTAAATTTAAGATCACCATAAATATGGATACAAAACTTTGAAAAATCAATCTCGTTTTCCAGAATTCTGAAATGTTCAATAAAACTATGGCTATCTGATAGAGGAGGGAAATAATAATTTCCGATTAGGTAGCTACGTCCATCATTTGAGAGTATTTCTACCCAAATGCATTTTGAGTATGATTTTAGGTCTCGTCTTCGATCTGAGGTAAATGAATTACTGACGGCAATTAAAACACCTCCCCCATATTTTTGCCGAGTTACAGCGTAGTCTCTATCATGACGATAAATGTTATAGAATGAAGGAAGCTTGCATTTGTCATTTCTGTTTTAATAAGCGGGATATGGGGATCGGCAACAACTTCATCAATTTTTTTAGACAACTGAACGAAATTTGGAGCACACGCTACTTACACCAGTACAAGTAGCTCTGTGAAATTTTAAGTCTCTACATACAAATGTTTCCAAGTTATGAAGGTATGCATATCTCTCGCTTGTGCAGCAGAGCCTCACTTAACAAACTGTATCAGAACCTTGAGACCTTGCCTACATGTGCCCAAGACATGCCCCAAGGGGGAGAAGCTATTGAAATAATTTTGCTGTTAAATGAATTGCAGTTTTGTTAATAACTTTTTGGGGTCACATGTATTGGCAACATGTAACAGCTAATCCTAGCATCACTAATCCGAAAAGTATACTCTGGAAACAAGAATAGCTCCTCCCCATGTATATAACATTTTGGATCGTTTTGATATAGACGGAAATAAAATCGGACGATTGGTTCTCAAGATATCCAAAGCACAAGCAGCAGATGTAAGACAAAAATGTTTATTGGTAAAATGCAGATGAAACGGGGAATAGCGAAAATGTAAATGAAATCAGTATTTTAGAAGGTGCCGGCACAGTACTGCTTCTTTCTTCTTCTGTCCCCTCTTCCTCTTGGTATTTTCAGAGAGATATTTTGCCTTCCGAAGCCTGCGGGCATCTTTCGCTTCTGCACGTTGCAGCGTCTGTGTTCCAAGTCTCGGACTTAGCCCTTGGGAAAGCTCTTCAATTGCACTTTCATTCTCTTTATTGAACCTCACGATGGCTGCGCTTACGCCGTCCTGTACTGCAAAAAGGGAGGCGTGCTGCTCTTTTGACAGCAAAGACCAAATTACACTGTGAAGATACTCGGCGCTGTTTTGAGTCTTGGCTCCAAGGCATTGTTGTAGGAGGGCTGGGTCAGAGAGCCTCTTCCATATAGGAAGCATCGCAGCACACATATGTTGAGGAAGCTTTTACCTGTGTGGAGGTGGCTCCTCTCCTCGTGCCTTAACACGCTGCTGTTTGCACGAGTCTGGTCCTTGGGGGCACAGGTCATGGTGTGGGTTGTCGTCACTGGAGCTGACGTGATTGAATGTCGCCATCACCGTTCTTTGCATCTCCTCAAGGCTGGAGGAATTGTTCTTCATTGCAAACGAGTAGTAGTTCGTTAGCTTTTTGATGATGTCTCTGCAAACTGGGCAACTTAGCACCAACTTCACAGCTTGACCAAGCTTCGTCGACTGTTGTAGAGTCAGTCCAGGTTTGCCACACTGTTTACACAATGTGTGAACAAGCAAGTTGTTAATTGCCGCAATTTCAATAAGCGTGAACTTCAGGGCTGTATGTGACATGCTGGGTTGCTTCTGAGATGTCAGCCTTAGCTTTCTTTCTGTTGCAGAAACAGACGCAAATTCTTGATGACGCTCCGCAATTGTTTTTGACAACGCCTGCGCCTCCTCGGTCGTCATGTAGTGAGGCACAATGTCAGCACTCACGGTAGAACATCCAGCACTCGAGGTAGAAGGAAGTACAGTGGCGTCCTGGGTCACCGGTGATGCCGCACGAGATGACTCGGAAATCACCTCCGATTCGTCCGAAGGGACATCGTCCGGACGGTTCGGTTTCTTTTTGCCGTGATCCCAGGCCTTGCGTTTGCATTCATTGAAACATTGTTTCGTTTTCCGCTTCCGTGGGAACGAGCATTTCACTGCGACGAGGAAATATTCGAAGGAAAACGAGCTGAAAACTGTTGCTTTCAAGCCAATATTCACAACGTGAAACGAAGATGCGCACTTCTTGCTGCGAACAAATAGCAACAAAAGAGTGGCTCCGCGCGTTTGGTCGATATTTGTTTTTTTTTTTGTTTTCAGTGTTGATCGTAAAAAAGAAATGTCTTAAAGATCGCCAAATGCCTCAACAAAACAAAATGTTCGAGAAAAAAAAAAGTGGGCCCACACCGCGGATTGAACCCGCGTCCACTTGCGTATGAAGCAGACACCTTACCAATATGCTATGGCACTGCTTAGAAAACACGTTGTAGCCATTCATTTTATACTAGTTTCGTGTAGTGCGTATAGCCCTTTCCGGCCGAGGTGCACGATGGAGTGCGTATAGCTTTATTTGTAAACAAACTCAACACAATTTCACTTTTTTTTTTGACTCGGAACGCTTAGAAACTTTTTACCGTATGAAGTCTTACTGTATGAAGTCCCTTGCACGACGTGCCAAAGCTACGGTGATTTGCCTCACGGACCGTGAAGTACTAGAGACCTGCACGTGGACGTAGTCGCCCGCAGTGATGAGGAAGTTGCCTGTGGCGTAGAATTGCAGAGCGACGATCACCTGCTGCTCTGCGGACAGGGCGCAGCTGCGACGCGTCGACCGCTCCAAGTCCGGGCGCAGCGTCTGCGCGAGAAACATAATTCCCGTGCAACCAAACCGGAATCGTTGCTGCAGCGCATCCTCGTCGAATTCTTCCAGCGGATTGAGGTGGTCCTGGTACACAGGCTGTCGTCTCAGCATGACGACAGGGTACTGCACGTACGCGTGGTCTCGTTGACGTCGACGCCTCGTTCCCTTCGACATTGTTTCCGTTATCAAAGTACAAATAGGTCCGCAAATCAGTTGTTAGTAAGCCCGCAGTCGGTCGGTGGGCTAATCGGTGGATCAGTTGGGCAAACGGAAGAGAGGAAAAACAGTTGAGATCAGCAGGAATCGCAGCAACGTGCATCTCAAGGAACAAAAACGAGACTACAGCAGCGGCGTTGCCAGACTGGAAGGCACACGGGAAAGTTACGCATTGTTTATGGCGAAACATATTAAGGGAAATGTTTCTTACATTTCCGAATATTCGTCGACAAACTCTAGCATAGTAGCTAAAATTTCTTCGTACCATCTGAAGCAAATAAACTGGTTTTCAAGTTCAACGTTAACTATATTTTGACTTAAAAAACCATACTAGATCGATAACAACCAGCTGAAAAAGAGGATAAACAAAATGACTGGCTTGTTTCACCGATAGATGACGCATCTTACTGCTTAATCAAAAATAATTATGGTTCTATATCCAGCTGTTTATTACAGTACCTAGGTACTTTTTCCTTCCTAGGCATTGTGGTTTACCAAAATGGGTTTACCATCGCTTCGAGAAAACCGGCCCAGGAGAAGGACTCTCCACGCAGTAGAGGTTTGATTAGTAAACAAACATCACAAGTTTTTGTGTCCGGAGCTAGGCGCGACACGAAGAGCGCTTTTCTAACTGGCGGCCGGGCAACAACAACCATTGTTGAAGCCTTTCCAGTTCCAACAGATGGCTTGGTTTTGCGCCATCTATTCACTTGTATGAAGCCATCATTCTCATCAGAAGTATTGAAGTGTTTACCTTGGCACTGACCTGGGTGATGCTCTTAATCCCGCTTGTCCGCGGTGATCTAGCTGTCTGGGGCATTTATCTACAACGGTACGCATTGAGACGCAACAAAGGAGGAACTCGATGGATGTGTTGGTATCACAGGCATGTTAAATTCCGTCAGAATAGAGGAGCCCAAGGCCTTTTTCTGTAGCGATGCAGTGGCAGGTGGCGGAACCGATGTAGGTAGCCACTCCAGAAGTTTACGCTTCGCTACAGTTACCGTGATACAAACCCTACAAAGTAGCCAAAAACATCCTTTTTATGTCAACCACAAACCTAAGACACCATCGATACTCCTAATAAGTTAATTAATACATCTGAAAAAAAAAACACAAAAAAACTGTATGATTGTTTAATGAATAAATAAACATCTGTATTGGGCCAGGTCCCCTGTAGGTATGATACCTGAAATAGTCTGAAGTTGTTAACAACTGAAGTTGTTTGCACAGGCTAACTTTTGAAGAAATTGTATAAAAAAAATTTTGACATGAATGCTTAAAATTGTCTGCTCCAAGAGTGTGAATCTCTGTTCCTAAACCTGTTGTTCCCTGCTACAAGAGCTGCTTCAAATCACTATTTCTTCAGTTCTACCACTGTAAGATGCTAGCAACCTGTAATTTCCTCAAATCGATTGCGTGACATTCTGTGCAGCCAACTCGGAAAAACACTCCTAGCGCAGAGGTGAGCTCTTTAATTGCCAAGTTTAGGGGTGATCCATTCTTCTGCATGTAGTACTCGTTGGTTTCCTCCATGCGTGTCAACATGTTTCGCAAAACGAATAAGTCAAACAACTGCTTTGCTGTGAGTGGTTCAGCTGGAGGCAGGGGAAAGTCATTTTTGAAGTCTTTATCAGCTCTGGCAAACACACTTTTTTCCCATGTGTAGTGCTTCTTTCCATAGGTTCTTTTTAGGTCAGTTTTGGGAGTCTCAGCCTCATCATCAGCATCACTGCACTCAATGTCTTCATCATTGCTGTCTTGGAGAGTGGTTGGGTCACATTGTTTTTTGCCGCTGCTCGCTCCAGAGAAATCGCTCTAGTTGCAGTCGATATGATCCAGCAAATTTCTCTGGCCAAGGAAATGCCTCAGCCAAGTTCTTGGCACGCCATAGAACGCCGAAGGTGCAATGATGGCCTGTGGATGGGATAAAAATAGATTACCTAAAGTGCAACGGCCTATCAAAATGAGAGTGGAAATATACCAAAATATTCCGAGTCATCGCCCACCCCACTTTTCAGGCCAATATCGATTTGCAAAAAAACACTGAGCCATCATCCACCCCTTCAAATACCCCAACGCTGACTGACTCCGCGACTCCGCAAACATTTATCCTACCTGAATGACGTGGCCGCAGACCTTACAGTTGGAGATCGTCCTTGACAGAGTAAAACGAAGGAGAGAAGGACACCTCTTTTTATTCATGCAATTCCTCTGCGAATGACCTCGAAGTCATAGTTTATCCATGCGAAAATAAAACGATGGAGATAACAAAAATAAAAGTTTGTTTTGCTTATAAAAAAAACTGTCCCCCCCAAAAAAAAGAAAAAAGAAGGTCAGAAAGATAACACAAGCACTAACCCATTCAGGGATCGCGATGTAAGCAAACACGATATCCTGGAATGTAACCGCGGAGTGTATGGTCAAAGTCTCTCCGTCGTAGTAAGGTCGCCGCGAACTCGCTCCTTCTCCAGGCACGTCGCGACAGCGGTTTGCAATGTTTAAGACAAACCAATGGGTAAATACAGTAGCCGACCAATTATTCGGACCTCGCAAGACCCGGAAAATGGTCCGAAATATAGAACAGTCCGAAAAATTGGCTGGCCAGAAAAAAAAAGACATTTTATTAGGTCGAAACTGGCTGAAAATAGTTCATAATGTTACTTTGCTTCATGCTACGCCTGCGTCCGATGACATCTGCTTGCATTTCGGCGAGCGTCATGTCTTCGCTATAAACGTCCGCCAAAAGTGCCAAAGCTTTGGCGATGTCCGAGGTTGATGGCTGTGCGGGGGCGGCGATGTCGCTGTTAGTCTGACCCGCTTTCTGGCTGCTGAAGCACCTCACGCACGATGTCTTCATCAGTCAGCTCTGAGCACAAGTCTAGGTTGCTGTCCACGTCGACGAACCCGCTGATTGTGATCGTATCCGGAATTTCCATTCCACGGTTCCGCAGGTCACAGACTAAACGATCGCCGGCATCGACTTCGGCGACCTTGTTCTCGGCCGAGTCGGTGTCTAGCATAGCGTCACTCGCCACCAGCTCTTTGCCAAGACAAAAGCCAGCGTGCTTGAAACAGTTCGCGATAGAACCGGCCTGAACTACTTTCCGGGCATCTGCGAGCATTCTGACAGCAGAAAGGAGGGTCACGGAATACCCATTCCCGTTGTCGAAACAAAGAACAGTGCAGCCAAGGAGGCGAGCCCTGTATAGAACCTTCAAGTTTTTTATAACCCCCTGGTCCATCGGTTGTAGAACACTTGTCGTGTTCGGCGGCAAGAATTCAAGTCTAATAGCTTGCAGGTTGCTCACCGTCCGTGGGCTCCACAGTTGTCGACAAGAATTAGCACTCGTCGCGCTTGACGCTCGAACATTCGATCCAGGTGGCGGAGATAGTCTTCAAAAAAAGACTGAGTAATTCAAGCTTTAGAATTTCTTAAATACCACACTGGCAGGTTCTTCACACCCTTGAAACATCTTGGGTTCTTCGACTTCCCAATGACCAGAAGCGGAAGCTTTTCGGTCCCAAGCGCGTTTGCGCCAACCATAACAGTGTTTCTCACCACGACACAAATTGCCGGAAAAGGACAGCAAGCGGTCTGCTAGCATCTTAAAGAACAGTCCAGTCTCATTGCAGTTGAAGACTTCCTCGGGAGCGTAATCCCGCAGCGGTGCCTTAAGCTTGTTCGACCGATAGTCGGCGACATCGTCCTGGTTAACGGCTCCACTTTTCCCGCATATCTTCTTGAAGGAAAGTCCATGCCTCTTTTTGAATCCCCGAACCCATCCGTCAGTGAACTTGAAGTTTTTAATGTCCATCTTGGTAGCAAGTGTCTCTGCCTTCTCCTTCAGGATGGCCCCTGAAACTGGCAGAATTTTCGCGAACACTCCTTTCAACCACAGTTGAAGAGCCTCTTCCAATGCCGGGTGGTCGCCTTTCTGGTTCTTGGATTGAGAGTTCTGTAGAGCGGACAGTATCTTCACTTTGTTTTTTACGCAGTCCGATATCATTTGCTTTGATAAGTTAAACTCTTTCGCAACATCAACCTGAGTTTGTCCGTTCTCAATGAGTTATCGCAGCTTTCTTTTCAAGCGTCATAATAGAATACTTTCCGCGCCGCTTTGAAGTTGACGGTTGAGCGGGCGGCGTTGGCGCCATGCCGCCTGAAGGTTACCTGAAGCTTGTGACAGATCTCCAGAAAAGAACGGCCCCAACCAGGTCCGAACGCGAAATGAACAATGGTTACGGGCGTCACGGGGACGGTGCTGGCACCCGGCAAGAAACGATGACGTCTCGCCAAAAATAGGACGTGTAGCATCACCGAGTGGTCGGGTTCAGTAACTGTACGCCGAACAAGCCAAACCAAACCAATCCAATCCGACTGCAGCCAGCTGTCAAGCTAGTGTGCAATCCAAAATGGCGGCTTCCATGCTACCGCTCCGCGTTGGATACCCACAGCGCTGCTCGCGCGCGGCTGTTTGTCCGGAAACTTTGCTAACTGCGAGGGTGCCCCCGCATTAAAAAGCCAAAGTGCCGCTTGAGCGCTGCCGTTTTAGTCCGAATAATCTAACCTTCTGACTTTTATGTAGTCCGAAAAACTAGATGTGAATATACACTATTTCTATCGGGCAGGTCAAGGTTCCTCGTTAAAATCTGAAATACCCATCAAGTCTGAATTTTCGGCGTCCGAAAAAACCGTCGACTGCTGTAAAACTTTGCTGGAATGCTGCACACAGACATATGTAGAGTGTCCCATTTCGAGTTCCGTCTTCGTGGTGCCGTCCACACCACAGAGCAACGCCGACTTGACCCGCATTGACAGCACGCCGTGCACGAACGCGTGCATTTAAACACCAAACAAGAAATTTGCGCTAGACCTTGTGATTGACAAGGTGCCTGACTTGGCCCGACGCCAAAGTATCTGCCAACGCGATTTCCGGCTTTCCCAGCATCGCTCTTCGTCGCCTCTTTGGTTCGTTCGCTCGCTCGTTGCGCCTGATTAATTTTTCTATTTTCTTGAAAATATTTTTTTTTCACTAACGAGGAGAACTTAGCGGCATAACGTGCTTTTACGGAACAAACGCTCGCGCTGGTGTGCTGATCGGCGGTGTTCGTGGCGCATATGCAAGCAGCGGAGTTCAGGATAGAAAAACATTCTTTCATGAGCATTTTTTGTATAAAACAATAAAACTAATTAGAGTTTTGAGTTTAATGTATCTCTCCTGCAGCCACGCTAGATATGCACAAAAGAAATGGGCATTATTTTTCAGATTTTTTAAACTTTCGTGCTCACTCAGCAAGACATGGCCCACCCCACTTTTTTTTATGAATATCAGGCGGCAGGGGGGTGGGTGATGGCTCGGAATATTACGGTACTATCCAACCAAATCACAAAATTACAGCAGTAAATTGTAAAAAAATGAACAATGTTGCATATATGCAACCGCCATGCAACAGGATACTCACTGCCCACTGTTGCACATGTGCAGTATGCCTTAAATGGAAAATATACTGAGATAAATAGTAAGGGTGCAGGCGAGCTGGTGAATGTTAACCATGTTGAATAAACCTGAGACTGGGGCAGAAATGAACATAAAAGTCGAAGGAACAGAAAGGGACAGGACGACGTCTCAAGACAGGACGGCGTCCTGTCCCTTTCTGTTCCTTCAACGTTTATGTTCATTTCTGCCCCAGTCTCAGGTTTATTGAACATGGTTAAAATATACTGCTTCATATAATGTCGGGAATGCCGGATTCCGCATGTCATTCAAATGGAAAACATCTCTAGAAGGCACTTGAGTAATACACTATAAAGATTCCAGTTTTAATTTAAAATGTTCTGTAAACGTGTTGCCTTACTTTCTTTTGGGAGCTACCGGACGTTGTGTGGGATGCCATCTTCAAAACATTCCCGCCTGCGCAACTGTCCCCCTAGCAATGAAGTTATGAAGTCTTTAAATGAGAAAAGCCAATGAAGAGTGCTGACAACATTTTTAAGGAAATAGGCCGGCATATTTGATTCTTACGGGGCATTAATGGTTTAGGTAAGAGGTTGAGAATTCGATAGAAGCTCCGCCTCCAACACGTCCTCACTGCCTTCCATTGTGCATTGGCTCTGCGTGCACATTTGTGCTGTCAAGGAGAGGAAGCTTGTGCTGGAGGCCAAGCTTCTACTGTGCACTTAACCTGCCATTGACTATACTTCACCTGTTTTGAGCACTCTGCAGCTGCTGCACACTACCGACGATGACGTTTGTACAATGCTGTTAAGGATGCCTGATCTTTAACAGCGCTGTACTAACGTCATCGTCTATACAAACGTTTATACAATTCACTGCGGAGCATGAAAAGGACAATACCTTACCTTTTCTCGACGTGATGGTCAGAAGACAAAATGAAGAGCTCCAGTTTTCTGTCTATAGAAAACCGACACATACTGGATGTTATCTCCATTTCCATTCCAATCACCCAGCCTGTCACAAGGCGTTGGTGGTCAGAACGCTCTCATCTAGGTCAAAAAATATCTGCTCATCCTAAGCTGACCGCATAAAAGAGGAACACACCATCTTTGCCGACCTACAACATAATGGTTACGCAAGCAGCTTCATCCACCGCATTGCCCGTCATCAAGCCCGAGATCGTCGGCACCTGCAACCCCAAGCAAGTACACAAACCCGTCCTATCTCACGCATCAGTATTCCCTACATAAAACATACAAGCGAGTCGCTGACACGTGTACTGGCCAAAGAAGAGATCCATGTGGCCCACAAGCTGATGTCCATGCTTGGAAGACTCGTGCCCCATTCATAGTAACGCCTGCCGAAGGAGAAAGCACAAGGCGTTTTGATAAAATTCCCTGCACGAACTGCCCGGTCGCATACATCAATGAAACAAAGCACTTCAAGGAGAAAATCCACCAGCATAAGAATGACGTTCGCAAGTTTGACCATGAATGCAGTGGCGTAACCGAGCACTGCGACGTCAAGGACCACGGGATTGACTTTGCCAACACCAGCATCCTTGCCGTTGAGACCAATCCCAGGCGGATTTCTCATTAAATCCTGGCACATCCAAATGACGCCAGAAAACATAAATAGATCCCTTAGCACTCTGCCGACCGTCTACGTGAACGAACTTCGCCACCTCACCGATGCAAAAGGAAAGGCACCACCGTAGAAGAAGAGGAAAACGGATAACTGCTACTCAGCGGCCATAGCTGCCATCAACCCCTGAAGAAGAGACTGAGTAGGCCTAGAAACATGGGGTTCCGCTTTTAAATGAGGATTTGGTTGGTTTATATTTTATTTATTACTATTGTGGCTTCCCAACTAGAAATCTTTTCTCTAATGTTCACTTTCAAGTCATTATTTCTTTGCATTGAAGAATTGGGACAATCAGTTTACTGTTTATTTTGTTGAAGAATACTGCTGGAAAACCATATTTTCTTCATGTAATCGACCAATATTTATGATGTCACTCATTCGGTCCATACGCATTACATTTGCTGAAACAAAAAATTTTGGAGTGCTGGATTCCGGCAGAGGGTCACCTTTCGATGAGCAGACTCAGTATCCCTTCCAAGAAAGGCAGTAATGCAAAAATCTGCACATTTGGAAAAGCAAAAATTTCTTGAAGAAACCTGTTAGCTCGTAACTAAAAATGGTAAAAGTAGTAATTTAACTTCCCACTAACGGTGTGACAATTTTGTTATTATGAATTGAAGGCTTAAGTCACTCGTGATACAGATCATCTGCACTGGGATGTGTCCACTGGCAGAAATGATCTTTAAAAACAAGAACTGATGCTTACATCAGGCTTCAAGTCACATCATGCACTTCATTTTTACGTCACCACCTGTTTTCGGCCTCGTCATTCACCGAGCTTCTACATAGATGGCAAAGAACAGCTCTCTAAGTGCTCTGTGGTGTAGTAGACGTATAGGGCTTTTAGAGTGTATGTCTGTACAAGGCAGGCTGCACATCAGGGGTTTCTGTCATGACAATTTCTCCTTTCTCCTAGTGTATTTGGTGACAATAATTAACCTTTATATTGTCTCTAGAAGGAGGGATGCTTGTGAAACTGGTTGAAGGGCTCCAGAAACTGAAAAAATCTTTTCAGCAGAGCCCGACGAAGCCGGCATGCTGAGACATGTGACTGCCAGACGCGCCAGCTTCGGGTAGATGGTGCAGTTTGTTTTCCGAAACTGCAAAATGTTTTTTGTTGAGTATGGATACTTTAGATATGTGTCCAGCTTCGTCTCCTGTTTTGCATTCTCCACGGGGCTCATTAGGTCCAGTAGGTCATGCGGGTTTGCCGTGTTCCATAATGCGTTGTGTGTGCTGGAAGTTCCCTTTGAAGAGGTACTTGCCACAGGTTCTTGGCTTTCATGTTGAATACCAAAGACCTGCTGAAGCATCCACAGATTCTTGGCTTTCATGTTGAATACCAAAGACCTGCTGAAGCTTAGTTTAAAAAAAGTTAAGAGTCACACGCAACATTTTTCTCCTCGGACCGTTTATTGACTGTAATAAACAAAACGGGCTCGCACTGAAGACTTGTAGAAGGGAGGACCGAGCTTCTTCATTGTTCAGGTCAAGAGTGGTCGGTATATGTCTCCTTTAATGTATACCTCTTCCCTCCCGTTTACACACCTCGAGAAACATTCCCAGTCCCTGAGCTGTAGACGCACGTATTTGTGCATCTACAGCAACAAGAAACATATTTTTCAAGCATTCTTTTCTATCTTTATAGTTTTCGAAGCCCTTGCAAGTAGCTAAAAGGTTCTCTTCATATAACAGAGGCAATTCCCATTTTACACTCAATAAATGTTGTTTCAGACGACACTTGCATTTTGTATACTGAAAACGCCAATGTTCCAAAAATGGAACATGCAAAAAATACATGCGTAGTGATTGTTAATTTTGCTATATTTTTTTTCATAGTTAATTCAGAAGCCATATGTGAATTATCAATAGCCATTTTAGTGTTTCGAACATTGCGTCATAGTGCGGCGTTTAAAAGGTTAAAGTAACCATTCTTTCATTTCTGAACAACATGCCTTCGTACAGCAAGCGCTTGTCTATGAATGACCAGTAAAGTTTTGCCGCTTCGCTGAGCTCTCTTGTATGCTCGGCCATCCCACTTTTGTGATTTGGATTGCTTCTTGGAGCTTTTTGTCTCGGGCAATGTTTCTCTTGAAGTCTTCCATTGCTTCTGGTGACATGGGGACTATTGTTAGCACTTGCATGTGTTCTGTGTATGCACTTGCTCTTTTGTTCTTAATGCAATCTCTGCATGAATGCAGAGACTGCATCAAGCAGTTTCTGGTTTTAAGCTGTCCTTGGAACATGGATTTTTGCCTCCTCGACATTCTTTTTTCTTGTCATTGCCTTAGTTTTTTTCATGACAGCGTCAAGTCTTTGCCTCCTTGTTTGTGATTTCTTTCATTGCAGCAAAGCAAGCGAATAAGCAGTGCTTTGCAGAGGTTCATGGCTTTTTGGGGATTCACTGTCTGTTTGCTTAGCAGTCTCTCTCACATCATCGTTAGTGGTTCCAATGATAATGCAGTCTTTTAGAAGTTTGTCTGTCTGCTCACCGGGCTTGGATTTCTTTGATTGGAGTCTTGCGGCCTTGAGAAACTCATTGAAAGTTTCGCCATCTCGCTGCTTCATTTGGTTGAACTTGCATCTCTCCTACCTGTAATTCACCTTCTGCTCGAAGTGCTCCTTGAACTTCTGTTTCACAGTGTCTATGTTCTTCTTGCCGTCCTCACTTAAGGGAAGCGTTCTATACACGTTTTGTCCGTTGGGGACAGTGATGATCATAAATTTACCGACTTGTACCTTGGGAGGTTTCTTGTGGAGCTGGATCGCCATGGCATACCGCCCGTAGCTTGTATTTGTGCAGTCAACTTCACTGTAGCGATCCTTACTCTTACATTGTTTCAGCTAAGCGTCTCCTTTCTTCTTCTTATACTACTCTCCGACTTCTGACACTGTGTCTGATAATGATGTTTATTGATTACGAAATGGGTACGCGACATGAAAGGTAATGTGCCATGCTTAGCTTTTGGAGTGGCTCGTCTTGGCTGTGTCTTTGTTTTGGCTTGCTATCGACAACGCTGGGAAGCTTCCTTGACAAAAGCCTGATAACAACTGACTACTGGATGGAAGCTGCTCATATTGTTCTGGTAGCTGCTCGTGCAGCCGGGCACACAACACGGCATCCATAGCCTATGCGGATAGCAAGTCGTCTGCTTCTTGCGCAGGAGTTGCGGTGACGTCGGAACGATGCCGAGTTGTACTGGAAAGTTGTTTTTCAGAAACTCAGGATTTCTAGTTTCCAGACACGACCTGTGCCTTCAATCAGAACTTGTACAGCAGCTGTGGGAGTACTACTCTCACAAAGAAAGTCTTGCACTTGGTCACGACCTTGTCGTGTAGGGCAGCGTCGGCCTACACCCTCCCAATAAACATTGCATTGGTGGTCCAGAGGGCAAAGTCTATGTGGTTTTTCTTTGCAATAAGCTTGTGTGTTTGTACCTAATAGTAATATGTGTGGGTGGTCCTTAGTGACACCACGTCAGTGCTCTCATCCCACTCCAAGCACTCTGGAGAAGAGAGTAGTAGTTCATCCAGTGTGCAGTGCCTTATGAGGTAGGATTATTTGATCTCCATGAGCCCTAGGCCACAGCAGCTGCACTTCGTTGCCTTATCTAGAGTGGCTGCAGTAAAAGGTTGGTCGGGGCAGATTAACAGTCCGGTGTTCACACTGGGGAAGCTTGGATGGGACAGTCTCGTCACTTGAATTTACAGCTGCTGAGCTTCGTCTTCATGTTTAGTGCCCCAGGTTGTAGCAGGGCTCTGGAACAGACACTTGTCCTGGTGGCATATCCTCTTTAGGAGGCTCAGTGCTGGCGAGTTCATCGATAATGTGGCACACAGCTCTTGCTGTGGACGCTGTCGTCCTGCCCGACCTGAATGCAAAGCAGTTGGCCGACCGGTGCTGCATTCTTGTGTTCTCCTCGATCTTGTTGGCAACCTACGAGAAAAATTGGAGGATGTTGAATACGATTTATAATATTACATCATCAAAATCGGGGTGATATGCACAAAAAATGCACTGATTTTATGCATAAAATTGAATATAGAAGAATGTACAAGATGCCCATGTTATACAATATGACAGTCTTTACCAAAGAGTTGCTTTACTTTGCGCGTCGTCTTAACCAAATGAAGCCAGCAACCGAGTGGTTAAACAATAAGTCTGACAGTGACATGCATGTCGCTATCGGACAATTTGCGACGCATAGCGTGGGTAAAAGTGCTCTAAATTTCGAACTTACCTGTAGCAGCTCAGGAGCAGTGCTGTCATGTGCTTACACTTCTCAGACTGTCCGATTACGCAGGAACAGTTGCTGGTTATTCGGACGACTTTTTTCTTGGCGATTTCGAGTTCTATTCCGATCTGATGGGGATCTGGCTGGAGCCCCTACGTCTGGAGGCAGACGCCATACACTTCCACCTTGTTGGCGTTTTGTTGCATAGTGCCCGCGAGCACTACATGGCCAATTTCGAGAAGCTTCTCACCTTTAGTGAAGCACCTCGATGACACCTCACACTTCAGGAAACCGAGGATATTTGCCAAAGTCAGTGCTCTTCCCGTCGAGCCGTCGCTACAGGACCTGTTTGGGGCTGCCAGTTTGGTTGGAGGGGAGATGACAGCAGCGACCCCTATAGGTCGCTGGATTTTCGAATAGGCTCCTGCCAAGCCGGCCATGCAGGTGCATTGTGCAGTCACCACCTCGCTGTTTGGTTGTAGAAGGACCCATGGGAGCAGTGGCTTGGTGCTAAATGTCTGTGAGTGCTTTACCTGAAAGGCTTAATTATTTACTTAATTATTCCTGTGCACCATCAAACACAAAATGGCCAATGGATTAACTGGCCAAAAATTTACAGAGCTAAATATAAACTTGTTGATAACTTTTTCCCCACATCAATGGACAACATAGACGCTTGGGCACGTGGCTGAGTAGGATCATTTTGTTAACTCAAGCGAACTCTCGAGGGGTTAAGGCGCCTTTCGGGCTTAGGTGCTCGTGCTCGTATACTCATGAACACGGCTGGGTGGAATGCGGTAGGTGATCTCCGCTTGCGGCGAGGCCACTTTAAAGCGAAAGCCGGTCAAGCGGCTTGACACCGACATTTAAGTGCACCAATAATTTAGATTCAAAGCCTGTGGGAGCGAAATGTTGGAGACATAGACCGACAACTCCGAGTAATGCTGCTCCACGGTAACCCAGGACGGAGTTTTACAAGGAGGGACAAACATAAATGTCTCAAACTCGGCAACTACATTCTTAATCACCACAGCTACTTTTATACAGCCTTCCTTCCGTCGCATCTTCCCCGAACTTTCACACGCCTCGCCTCGTTATCTAAAGGTCAATCTGTTGTACCCAACTTGGGGGCGGTTCTCCCTTCTCCGACTGGACCCTTACAGACTTCTCAGAGTTCACGAAATCAGAGGACACACTCTCAGTCAACAGAACAACACAATATGCCTTGCTATCTGAAGTTCACTCTGTTGGACCCAACTTCAGTGCGGTCGTCCCTTCTCCGACTGGACGCTTATGGACATTCTCTTAGTCCCCAAGGAAAACAGTTCGAGGACAGTAAAGTTTCTCGTCTACCGTGGAGTTGCTGCGCTGGCTGGAAGGTGGCTCGCCCCCAGTGCCCACAGTGATGCTCAGGCTCGATGGTCGAGTAAATAAATATATATTTACAAAGGACGAACAACTTTTTACAACACGAAACAAGAAAATCTCACGCTTGGCGTACTGTCACTTGCGACAGCCCAACGCCAACAATGGCGCCTCAGCGCCAAATCCATTGCCGCGCACTGCAAGTTCTCTGCCCTGCAGGAGAAAGACCTGCGGGGCAGAGTACAAAGTATGCGGAGCCCTCGGGACCGCAAGAGATAACGACTTGCTCCGCGCACGGGCTCGTTCAAACTCAACTTCTCCAAAAAAAGGCGCGCCGACATTCCAAAGAGAGGCCGGACCTCCCTCTCTCCCCTGGAGTCGCCGACATGGCCTTGACAAAGTAATTTTCCCAAGTACCCCGGCGACAAGGGCGATTACCCGCTCCCGCCCTGAGAACGAAGACTTTGTTTACTTCCCACGCAAGGAAATCTGCTTCTACTTACGGGAGTGGGACACCGCTTGCCGCTAAAGCGAAAAACGTAAGGCATCGGGCGCCTCCAAAGGACGCTTCGGGTAACCTCGCCACCGATTCCCCGAGCTCTTTCGGCTAAGCTCCCTCGGCCATCCCTAGAAGGACGTATTGCCTTTTCATAAACGCAAAAACTTTTTTGTCGCCACATCGAGTGTCATTGATGGCTGACTACAGTTGAACCCGGATATATCGAGTTCAAAGGGGATCCTAAAATAGTTTGATATATCGATAATTTGATATACAAAAATATGTTAACTTAAGCTCCAGTTGAAATTTCCGCGCGTCTCTTCTTTTACCAAAGGCTGCGACAAACAGGACCTTATCAATTAGAGCTAAGAGCCGCTAAATACAGTAGAGCTTGGTTGGTGAAGATCAAAAACACTGCCATGTTTAAGCGACGGTGTTTGCGATCGTTTACACCTAGCCACGACCTCCACACAGCGCCAACAACAGAACACAAAAATAATTTTAAAAAAAATTAAAGAACGGAAAAAGCGAGCCGTATAAAACAAAAACCTCTCGATCCATAGAATAAAGATAAGCAAGTAACAAACAAGAAACCTCACGAAATTCAGGCAGCAAGAAAAGAAAGACAAAAAAGAAAAACGGGCAAAGAAAAAACGGCGAAAGAAAAAAGTAAACAAAGATGAGGCGTTCAAGGTACGATTGCTCAACTGTTGTTGTCGACACACTCAACTTGACGAAGAATTGTAAAAATTGTGCGACTCTCTTGTCCAGTTGATTCAAACAGATCTCCGACAGCAGAGGTGCTATTGGTAAACCTATACACACCACTACCTTTTGTGAGTAAGTCTTCCCCTCACACTCAACGGCGCTTGACTTTAGGTACAGTTCCAGTATGTTTAAAAAACTTCCCACATGTATTCCCGAACGGGACTGGAAAACAATCAAATTAGCCTCGAGCCATTCTCTTACCCTCGAAAGTAAAAACGGTTGCCTTAGTGGGTAGTAGAGGCCCTTAATGTCAAGCGACAACACCTCACAGCCTTGCTGGCGAAACACAACTAAACTCTGAACTAATCGTCCAAATGTTTTGGAACTATTGAGCTTGTTATGTCAACCGAAGACAGACACTTCTGCTAAAATCTCTATACAGTTTTCTGCCTTGACCTGTTTTCATTGATTACCACCCTTAGGGGCACAGACTGCTTATGGTCTTTCACAAAAGCTTAACGGCTTCGTTTCCTCACCAACCAACTTGACCGTTGCCTGCATTTCACACTCATTCAGTATCTCCAGTACCTTTCTCTTCAGTATCTTCAGATTTTCGGTACACGGCCGAAACAATTCTTCAACTGCCTTCGTAGCCCTTTTCTGAAAATCTGCCGTCGGTAGAAGCGCAAGCTTTCCAGACTTATCTGTCTGCAGTAGGGTTATTTCTTTGGTTTTCAGCTCCTTCTTAAGCGTCGCAACATTTCTGAAGTTTCTTTTATCTACCATATCTACACAAATGTAGGTTGTGTAGGTCTCAAAGGGGTGAGGGTGTCCGGCAAGGAGGCCGACCACTCAACCTACCACTCCGCAGCGTATCGTGCTAAGCGCGGAGGGTTCGACTTTTGGCTGCAACCGCTAGCCGGGACTCACAAAAGGGAGCACATGGACACGCTGAGGGCAAGGGATAATCGGGCTTTTATTTTACGTGTTAACATGAACAGATAACATGCTAAGGGTGACAAGGAAGGAACAGACCTTATTGTCACGCTTTCCCGAGAGCGGGCGCGGAGGTGGGGCCGACAGGGTTCGTCGGGCCACACGCCTGAACAGTTTGATGTCCCAACGAACAGTCCCCTCGCGCCAAGTGCAAGGCCCCCCCCCCCTTTCTTTCTCTCCGCTGGTGGCCTCGGCCTCGGACCCGAGGAGGTCCAACCGCCAGGGGGACGTTTCGAGTGTCCCCGCAAAAGTGGGGGGCACAAGGTGGAGGCATGCGATGCGAGATTAAGCAGGCAAGATGATTGCTCCTCCGAGGTACAAACCGGGGCGCTCCGGCTGGCAGTTGGACACCTCGGAGTGCTTTTTCCGCTGCCATAGGGCCTAATCAAGGAAGTGGACCGGGCGGCTCCCACAGTTCCCTCCTCCTCAAGATCTTGAACACCCCTTTAGAACAAGGGATGCCAGCTCTCATTCCCCCCAAAATGATGCACACAAAGAAAAAGAACTTAGCACTACAAAATGCATTAAAATATATATTACATCATGCGTAACACATGATTCAAATACATAATACATCATACAAAACACACTCTTGAGTACGCCGTCACCCGGGGCTCCCGTTCTAAAACTGCAACAGTTCCTCCGTGAGCTGCCGCCCCTCCTCCGGGCTCGGCTCTAGTGCCATGGTGGCTGCGAACTCCGGCCGTCGCACCATGTACGACAGCACTTCGTCCATGGTGCCGGGCTGGTTGAGGGCGGCGTGCAGGTCAGGCAGGGGAGGTGGGGAGACTACCTCGGGCACCCGGACACTGCTCAGATGAATCTTGCTTTCTTCGTGGATTTCGTGTATACGGAGAACCCTGCAGTCTCTCGCAGTAAACCTTAAATATATAGGACCGGCAGGAGGCGGACAGTTCTATATACAGGCGCCGGCTTCCTGGCGGTGGCCCCTACTCGCTTCCACGGGAAAGTGTGCGGTGGAGTCAAGAGGGGTTGTCGGCTGGCTTGTGGTCAGTTGGAAGCCATTGTAGCCATGAAGCTTTGTTTGTCAAAAGAATGGCAGACACAAACGCTTCAAACATTGAAAAGGTGTAACCGTGGCCTCTGGTTAATGCATGGACAACTGCTTGATTGTCGCATCGAATGACAGTCTGTGGGGAAGAGACCAAGATGGCCAGGAACACTGTCCAAAGTTTTTGTTGAAAAATCTTGGTTGGGGTCTTCGTGATGATGGTGAGGTTGCCTTTAGGGAGGCACACTTGTAGTCCCGTTGAGCTGGCGTCGGAGAAAGACTTGTGGATCACATGTGTCAGGGCAAAGAGCATCGAGGTGGGGAGGGTCGTGAGCACAAAAGAAAAAAGTTCTACCCATTCCAGTGGAGGAGGACGGCCCATCGCCGCCGCAATGTGGAGGGGGCACAACTCATGGTAGTGGCAACCATAAAGGGAACAATAAAAAGTCCAAAGTCCCGCAAGCTGCTCATAGACCTTAATGGTCTGGGGTGCCTTAAGGGCGTCTAGCGTGTGGAGTAAGTCACGGTAGCGGCTGGGAGTGTGCGACATAGACTCGTTGAGTCCGTTAAGAAAACATCTCCAAAAAATAATGGTGGGTGACGGAGTAAACTGGGAGTTTGCCGAGTTGATGCGGAAACCACGGCGAGTGAGGTCGTGGACAAAGCGATCAGTCTGCTCCTCGAGAAAAGAAAAATCTACGTGAGCAAGGAGGAGATTGTCCAAATGGGACCAGGCCCAAAGTCCGCGTGCGCGCGCTCTGCGGGCCATAACTGTGGCGAGACTTTGCATGAAATATGAGCCTGGCCAGATACCGAACGGGAGCACGGTACACTGATAGTAAATGCCGTCTATGCGAAAAGTGGTCAAGCAGCGAGTCTGGGGGCTCAAGCCAAAATGGTAGAAGGCGTCCTTCAAGTCGATCTTGTTAAAGAAAGGCCGCGGGGGCAATGGGCAAAGATGGATGGCACGTGGCAAAGGTGGCAGGACAAAAGAAGGACTGGGTAAATGAGGCGTTAAATGGGAGCAGTCAAGTATGAAACGCGAGTGCTGAGTGGACTTGGGGACCACTTGGATGGGGAAAGAAAAGGGCAGCGTTTTCTGGTTTCAATGAGTCCGGCATCTCTCATGGAGGCAACAGCCTGCCTTAGCACACCTAGTTGGAAGGCGTGTGGGGGTCGTCCATTAAAAACGGAGGCCTTTAGAGAGAAAAGATCTAACTTTGAAAAAATGTGCGGCTCCTTGCAAAGAGCTCAAGAGTTTACCGTTATGTATAAGAGGAAAACAATCTATAACAACAGCTTGGTTGGGAGCACGCAGGTCCACACACATCCGGATACTACCATCCGGCTCTTTGCTATAACAACGGGGGACACCCATTCTGACGCGTCAATGTGCTCGATGACGCCTTGGCGCTCAAACTTAAAAATCTCCTGAGAGACAGCATCTTGCAGCGTGAACGGAATTCGGCGGAGTTTAGACTGTACAGGCGGCACGCTGTGCCGCACCTTGACTGAGTGGGTGTAATTTTTTACCACCAACCCCAGCTAGGGGTTGAACAAAGACTCAAAATCTTCAAACCTTGTGGGTAGCTTCGATGTGTCACACAGAGGGACACCAGAAGGACTTGCATTGGAATGTGCATTTGGGCACCGAGATGCTGAAGTACTGGAGTTGCGTTCATAATGGCTCACTTGTATAGGGTGGGTTGAGCCAACACCACCTAGACTAGACAAGGCCTCCGCACTCATCCGTGACGTCACCACACCCTGCCCGTCCGCTCTCCATTCGGGCTGGCTGCCAAGAGTCGTTCCGGCCGCTCGGCATGCGCCGACTCGGAAAGTAGGTTCCGTTGAACGGAATAGTTACAGAATACATCGCCGCAGCATTTCAGAAGGCATTGCACGATAAATTTTATTGTTTTGTTTTATTTACATGACATATTGAAACAGACAGAAAGGCACAAAGTTATTTTCATTTATTTTTCTTTACAATGATCGCAGATTGTTAAAATGCTTCCAACTCAAACAAATCCATTTTACCTTCCGAACTGCTTTTCGGTCACGTGCGCAAGTAAAGTGCGATTTGACAAATTGGTTCTGTTGCAAAACTTTTCAGCTTTTACACAACTAACATTTTTTTTAACCCACATTTCAAGCCGCAGTTCCCTAAGCAAAGTAACAACAAAAAAAGGTATTGCACATTAGAGAAAAATGGGAACTAAAAAAGAAAGCAAACATCCCCATCATATCAAGGTATGCAGCTTTCTTTGCTTTCCACTAAGCTTTTCTCTGGTGATCCTATAATTCTTACAAGCTGCATAATTCTTCAGCAAAGTGTTCACTGCTGGGTTCAGAATGTTTTTTAAGATGGAGTCTGGACTGTGGCCAGTTGCACAGGCGTCAAGGTCTTCGTTGTCACTGAGCAAATGCATCATCACACTTAGAAGGGCCGACCTTTGGCTACTTTCTGTGTGGAATTGATGCTCGCACTGCTTGCCTGTCACACGCTCCAAGACAATCTTTGTACACAGCACTGCATGCACTACAGATGGCTGGAGAAATTTTAGTCCACCTCTGCTCATGTTGTCGATTAGCACGTGGTCACTCCGCTCAAGCTCTCTACTTGCGATTGTAAGCAAATCCCGGCAATCATCACATGGCTGGCGTTTTAGAGCTGCATACGCGCAGTAACCGGCTATGTATACCAATGCCGGCATGTCTTGCTGAGGCCTCTGCAGTTCGCTGCTAGTCAGCTGAATGTTATATTTGCTAATTAGCATTTCGGCATTTGGCTCTGTTCTGCAAGCGCTAGATGATTCTGGCATGTCTGTCAAAACTAATGTGCTTTGAAGACGGATCTTCGCTTCAGCCTCAAGCACCTCTGTGATTGACACGTTATAGTGCGACCCACACAGCTGCCGATACTTTCCGAAACGAGCCTCAAGAGGGTCCGTCTGGAACTTTCCCAGGGAACATATCTAAAGCCGAGCTCTTCCAAGCAGTACCTTGACACCTCAATCAAAGCATAGGTAGTTAGCCTGAGAGCCAAATGAGTTTCTTTTGTCAGTGTGCCTGTCTGTGCATGCCTGCTCTTCCAGGCATCAAGCCAGCTGACAAACTTGTCCAAGTATTGAAGCTGCTCACAGGTGGTTCCCTGTACTGGCTCCTGCCAGACATCTCTCAGTCTATGTCCCTTTTGGGGTGTCTTAACATTAACAACGTTCCAACACCTAACAATTAGGTCAATGAAATTGGCTGTTTCATCCGAAAGTGTCAATTGCAAACTTCTGCCCTGGATCCTTAGAGCAGATGAGACGAAGGCATTAAAAATGCTCAGGGCTAGCTTCATATTTTGCCGTTCCAGGTTGCTTGGATTCAATGCTTTGTAGGTGAGCCCACAGGCAACTTTTACAGCATTATCTTGTTCAGCCTCATAAAGTTTCCTCAAGGACGTGAACGATGCCCCTTTCATATTTATATTTTCTGTGTCATCACCGTCAAAAGGAGGGTAATAGAAACACTTGTCAGAATTTTTCTGGTTCAGCCAGTTATTTCTAACACATTTCAGCAAATGCACAGGGTCGACAATGTGAAAAAGAGGTTGCTGCGCATTTGCTGGATGTGGATAAACAATTTCCAGGTTGTGAGCTGTCCTAAACATAGACATTACCTTCCGGTTGATCGAGTTATTGTCTGTTATGACTGCAAAAACATGAAGATTAGCATCTTCAAGGCTCATGATTACCTTCTTTACAATGTCATGTAGTCCCTCAGCTGTTATTCTTGAAACAGGGAGAATATGTGCGACATCTTTAAATGGTGTCAAGAGGCTCTGTACCATAAAGACATGAGCTGTTTTAGCTGGTTCAGAGCAGTTATTAGCAGCGCCTGTTATACTGCCTTCCTTCTACTGAAAGAACTGTTGCAGGTGTATTTCGTCTACCATTAGAGTCAAATTTCTTTCGTGAGGTTTCAGCAGGCTTGCCCTTCTTTTCATGTATCTCAGGAAACCTTCCTCATTCTGTTCCTTTAAGGGACTAACATCATGTGTGGCACAAACACGCTTGATTGTCGCAGGATGAGGCAACACAATCTTTCCACTGCTTTGCAAAAACCTATACCCATGGGGTGAAATAGTGTACAGAATGCTACACAGAACCAAAAGTTCAGGGGAATACCTTACAGCATTGTTCCTCTTCAGCAGGAGGTGACACTGCTCCTTAAGGAACATCACAGCGTCTGCTTTCTCGTCCTCCAGCAGCTCTCCACTTGAAATGTCATCAAGAAGAGAAGCCACCAGCTTGAGCACAGCGTTCGCTTTATCCGTTGGTCGATGTTCTGTTGTAGTGCAGTGGTTTTCCACATTTTCTAGGAGTTGCACCAACACACGGCAGTCGTGGATTTCATCCGGAATGTCCAGCTGTTCGTCAGAAGTAAGACGAGCGCCCTTCCAAAACACACGGACAGACAAATTGGACGACACTGTCACCGAAACAAGAAGCTCGATCTGGAGCATCTGTTGTCGTCTCGATGTGGGCGAAGATTAAACAGCTGTCACACGTTATTGCTGCCCAGAACTTTTTCTCCCGTAATCGGTGGAGACAAGAAGTAACATCCTGGAGGCTATGTATTTTGTTTTCTTGTTCCTCCCTTTCGTGGGCCAGCGCCGACTCCTGGATGGCTTTCTGAAGCTGTCCGTCTTCTTTGCGTTTTCTCTTGGCGTCAGGCTCTTCTCTTGACTGGCGAGCCTCCGACAGGTAGCGTGGGCAGTCAGGAAAAATAGTTGGAACAGCGTCAGGCGTAAGCCGCGTAAGTTTGATCTGGACCTCGATGGTCCCTCCGTCAGAATCGGTGTACTTGGATGTCGTACGGAGGTGGTCAGGCATGAAATGGCGCTCACAAACCTGCGTATAAGAACCACCACGGCACATTGTATTAAGGAGCAAACCAGGGCCCACCTTTGTCTATGCGTACACATAAACCTATAGCAACAGTAACCACTCTCAAACAGGGTCCCTATCATTTCGTCTAAACTCGTTTCGTGGAATTACGTTTCGTGGACTACTTTTCGTGGACACACGTTTCATGGACACACGTTTCGTCGACACGATCGTTTCATCGACACTCGTTACGCGAATTGCACGCTGTAGGGGTATTTCGTCACGCGTGTATCATTGGGGTGCGCCATAATCCACCCCTCCCCGCCTGCGTTCACGCCGCTTCGCGGCGACAGTCTGCGACGGCTCATCACAAATATGTTAACTCACCTGACCGATAGGTACATGCCACTTCGCGGCGACAGTCTCATGCAGCTTATTATAGAAAAAATCCAATCTGAGCTGTCGATGAAACGATTTGTCCATGAAACAACCTGTCGGTGAAACATCGCAGTGTCGACGAAACGATTTGTCCATGAAACGTCCTTCGACGAACTGATTGCCACCGTCCCAAACAGACTACATCAAGCAATGAACGTTTACACACGCTAACAAGAACCCACGTTTACACGTGTACACAAAAGAACTGTCGTGACAGTTGAATGCTTGGAAATTTAGAACAGCACACTTTTATTGCATGCTGTATTTAGATAGTAACAAGGCAGGAGAACAGGAAGGAGATAAGGCTCACCTGTGGATCCTTCAGCTTTCCAACGTCGACGTCGTCACGTCACACAGCACGCTGGCATTTTGCTCTTCGTTCAAGATCGCTCGGAAACCCAAACAGCCTAACTTTTGGCCCGCTGTCGTAGTTTCCTCTACAGTTAGGTACACAGCACCGGCCCATGCTCTTGCGTAGAAAGCATGCACATCAACCAACTGTCTAGTGGCAACAGTTTCTTCCGCAAAATACCAAACGCTACCCAGGCTGTTGGCCGGCGCAACGCCGTCGCTTTGAGGTGGCCAGGGAGGGGAGGCTGGTGGGTGACGTACCGCTAGCGCCATCTGTCGTGGGTCGCCCAAAGCCGGCGGCTCGGGATAGCTAGGGCAAAGTGTGATGACGTCAGAGGCCGGCGGATAACGAGTGCAGGGGCCTTCTCCTAGTCTAGGTGGTGTTGGTTGAGCTCGACAAAAAGCAGACCGGCCTGGCCGACGATAGGTAGCCAGGGTTCCCGACAGACTCTTGACTCATTGCATCACCTGCCGATGACAGACGTGCGTGGGGAACGTTGGTACCCGACGAGGGAGTCCCAAATGGATCCTGGACACTTGACTGCTGGTGGCGCGACGATGCTGTAACGGGCCACGCCGCTGGGCGTCAATCGGCTTCACATCTCGCTGGACAGGTCGCCCCTTGTCAGCTGGGCGTTTTCAGATAAGATCGAACAATGATGTCCGGTGACCATTTTTAATTTTAATGAAAAAAATATATTTTGCTGGCTTTATGCCATGAACAACAAAACCAATCCTTGTTTTGGCAAAAAAAAATTTGTCTTTCCGAAAAAAAATTGTTAGCACCCCCTCAGCCACGTGCGCGTTTTGCGTATAGTGCGATGTTGGCATTTCGGGCGGCTTTCCCCAAAAAACTGTTCTGGCTACGGGTCTAGAAATATTTACTGACAAACTAGGCATAAGAAGGATTGACACCAAGTATTAATAATCGAGTATCGGGGTTGTTATTTTTACGAACAAAATTGCAAACACAGCACATTGCGCAATAATGCTCTGGATTAAAGATTTTTTTTACCGTATCTATATAGGCTAAGGTTATAAAACTTTGCCAGTGTGTTGCCCTGTGCATAGTTAATCTTTTCATTGAATATTGTTGTCCTGGTTAGCAGGATATATTTACAAGAATTGCTCACACAGAGGCATTTAACCAAAAATGCATTATTTTGAAAATCATTTAAAAAAAAAAGGCCATCTTCAATATTTTTTAAACTCTCCGAAATTAATGTGTATAATATGTACTAACAGAGTCTGCAAAAACATAATGCAATATTTGTGTGGCTTTCAAGCTATAAAGCGAGGAATATGGCCAAATTGACGCCAACGCGGTTGCCATAAATGGGGTGTGCGCATACCCGTTCTTCACAATTTCTTTATTGATAAAAAGCGTGAAAATGCTACGGGGTGGTCAGGAAGAGACAAATTGACAGCACAGAGGTGGACGGTAGTTTTAAAGTAAGAATTCCTAATACATTTTTGAACAACCGACCCAAAAATGCCCATGGGTCAGATCGATCGGGAGGTGCCATCCTTTGACAAGCTCCGCAGCGCCTGTTTCAACAGCCGGCGTATAGCGTCTCCGTCTACGCGACGTGAAGGAAGCAACCGGAGCGACTTTGCAAACAGATCAACCTTCAACCTTGGCGGTAACATAATATAAGATGTAGGTCCCGGCAGAACTTGCGCCTCCTGTGAGCGCCAATAGATCCGCTGCCGTGGATCTATTGGCGCTTACAGATCCGCCGCTCCGGATCTATTGGCGCCTGTCATTGTGCTTCCTGCGTGAACAGAAAGCACTATGACAGGAGTTTGTGAAAAATAATAATTCATACAAACGATTTCAGATGAATTTGAACCACAACTCAACAATTTAAATACAGATTTCTTGGATCAGTGACTTTTGGAGCCTCCCCTTCGTAGAGATGCTGGGCTGCTGACGGCTATGTTAGACTAGTGATAAGAAAGAACACATGTTTCAAGTGGTAGAATTGAAATGAGTTTAATTAAGCAAGATCATGTGCGCAGTTTCGGCGATTATCGCGTGCGTTATATCTGCTGGCCGCTGACCTGATTCAGTCCTGGCACTCCGAAGCGGAACATTTTTTTCTCTCTTTTGACTGTAGCGATTGCTGTTCGTTTCTTCTCATTGCCATTGTAATCTGGCGACCTCGATCTGCTTTTCGCAGCCGTAAGAGACTTTACTTTCAAAGAAATATCTTTTCTGCGTCTACTGTTCTTGCTACAAACAGCTTTGGTTGCGAGGTGCCGGACCGCGTACACTGCCACAAGTGACAGGACCGAATTCCACGCACAGCAGAAACAGAGTCCCACTCTCTTGCTTTCATGTCCCTGAACGCTTTGACGTCACCTTTCGGGAGGTGGATTAGTTCCACGTTAGGCAGTTTAGTGTTCAGTGCGGCAACCATTTCTGACGCCGTCTTGATCACGGACGTGGTGGGCCCTCGGAGGTTGTACAATGTTGCCTGGTGTTTGACAAGACCCCCGATTCCGTCACAGGCACTCTTACCATGTCCAGTTGCAGAAAAAATCCACTTTGTTGACGTGTACTTGCTGCTCTGCAGCTCATGCAGTTGGTATTTCTTCTTAAAGTGGCTTGCTGCACCATCACTAACGTAGATCACATGAGCATACACCGGAATTTTGTCCTCAAGCCACTCGTGCACCTTGCTAACAACGTAGCATGCGTGGGCGGAGTCGTGGCACATGTCGTCACTTATGACGGCGCAGCTGCAGGTTCCTTTTCTTGTCGTGACCACACAGGTGAATATGGAGACTTGAATCTTTCTCCAGTGGTAAGACTGGATTTCCTCGGGCAGAACAACCGTCCAGTTCTCCGCGAAATCGAAGTGAAGCACAATGCTAGCTTTCCGCAGATAATTCTTTTCATCGCTTATCGCCTTCCCCTGGAGGCGCCTGATGTAATCATGGGATGTCCACTTCCTGACACATTCTTGAAGGTGCTCCAGAAACGTATTTGGGTTCACTTCCTTCTTTATTAGATCGCCATTCTCGCAGACTGCGTAAAGCACCTCCTCATCTGGAATTCCAAGGTTAGGCGCCTCAAAACACCCAACCGAGGGACATGCCCTGCACTCTCCGAGTGAACACTTGGCAGAAGGTGGACTGCACAGAGAAAGGTCACGGAGGTCTTCGGCGCTCCTTATGACGCCTGTAATGTTTTCCAGGGCGCACACACCGAGCTTCGTGTTTGCGCAATAAACGCACACAAAAACGTCATGCGAGGGGATATGCACAACCCATTTTGGCTTCAAAGACTAGAATTTTGTAAGGCCGATGGCTGTGTCTGGGTGGGCTGTCTTATACATCTGATAAGCCTCACGAATTGACCGCATCATCACATGTCTCGCAATGTACTGTCTCGTTCCGTCCACCATGACGCCAACGACGTCCTTTCTGTTCGGACTCTGCTGTGTACAATTTAGATCATCTTTGATGTAATAGTCCATCGCTGCCTGCAGTTCCGCCTCGCTTACTCTCCTTCTTGTGTAAGGGTCAGGAATTGCCCACACTCCCAGTTTTTCTTTGTAATGTCTTGATTTGCGGAGCAAATAGCGGGTCGCTGAAGGAATAACACCTTGAATTTCTTTCGTTGAGAGCGACTCCGGGAGTAGCGTTAAAAGTCGGCAGCGCTCATGGTACGAGTCCGAAGCGTCAAACGCAGACCGAAGGTTGCTCAACCACTCCGAGCAGGTGCTGCAGCTTTGTGCTGAGGTTGTTGGCTTGTCTTCCACGCCATACGCTGTAGTGACGCCTGATCTTAGCTTCTTGCTCAGAGCGCGTTCAATTTCTTCCTGCTTTCGCTTGGCGTAAGACCTCCTACAGTGCCTTTTTACGGCGGAACGTGGTTTCAAGGGTGAAACTCCTGAAGAGTGCACATACCTGTTCAGCTCTTCGACGGCTGCGTGTTCTGGGACGAAGGTTTCCTCTGGCCCCGTTGATTCTGACGATTCCGCCGTCATTTCTTTGAAACGGCTGAAACAGTTCACGCACACAAAGTCTGTTTCTCGCACAGGAACACTTCCTCTACGGAGACGCTTCTTCAACGAAACAATGTCCAGGTCCATCACACTTCGAAAGTTCCTTTGGTAAACAATTTTTTTCTTGTGCCTCTTGAGGTAATCAGCGCAACACTCGCGCTTCGAACTGTAACGTTCAGCCATCAAAATAGAGAACACGCACGTGAGCCGTCGCAGGAGCTGCTCACGATGAAATCGCTTGATGCTTAGGCAGTGGGCCCCCTTGCGAATATAGACCTTTTCATTTCAGTAGTTGCCTGACCCGCGGGTAGAGGGCGCTGGCGCACTCGCCGCCATTAGGTTGCTTCAATTTGGTCGGTTTCGGTTTCAACGTGCAAGCGATTGTGTTGCTGTTTCATGCCACTTTCGATTAATTTTGCGATATGAATTTCTTTCTAGTAGCACACAGCGAATGAAACAATAGTATTGAGCCACTTGGCAAACCACAAAGTGGTTTCAACCCTAAATTGCGATCTTTTTTTTGCGAACACTATATGCGTCTGATTCCGTCCATCGTTAATTTCGGCCAGGCTCGGCGGTGAAACAACTGCGGTGATGCACAGGGAGGAGTACCATTGTCCACGGCCGTACCCGCGGACACTAATTTTAAAAATAAAAAAAAAAAGTAAAGAGCAGGACAAACTCCGCCTGCAGCGTGCGTTTGTTGCCTGCCGCCGTGCTTTGGCTATGCGTGCACCGAGCGGTACGCAAGGTAGATGATAGCTCGCGCTCAAGTCAGATATTGAACTGATCATCTTATATTGCAACACACTATATTGCATGAGTGCTTAGTGAAAAAGCAGGTCGACAACATGATTAACAATCTGCTGAATCACCAAGAACAGATGAACTGACAAGTTTACTGTTCGATGTTTGGTTTCCGTACACCAACCTTTTCTAACTTCGAGACTCGAAACGTCTTTTATAATGACTAGAAAAGTTTCATATACTCACGTAGACAAGAACCTCTGTAGAAAGCTGTTCACTGATTTGAAGCGATGCGCTTTGCACATTTTGACGTCGCCAGCGACTGAAAGTAAATCCCTATTCGCCGTCGACAACCGGCTGCACTCGGGTGATTTTTATGCAGAAGGATTCTTTTCGGCGTCGCATTTTGTAAATCATAGGCACTATCAAGCTGTCTGTGACAGTTTCTTACGCGGGAAGTTCAAATATTTGTGTTGAAATAAATTAATTGAAACTGCAATGGTTATATTAAAAAAATGACTCAAGCAACTGAAAGACTATGGACATGGGACCAAGCACGATATACAATTCCGTGGAATTCCTAAATAAACCGATAAAGCGAATGCTCATATCACACACGCGATTAAGAACGTAAAACAGATATAGGTGTGATACTGCGAACAAACAAGTTGCCTAATGTTAAGGTACCATTGTTCCTATCATAAAAAAATAATTCAAACTAAATGTTTTTTCCCGCGCGTCTTGTCCACAAGTTTCCTTGTGTAATCAAAAGAAACTGTTTTTGATATGCTGTAACTACAAAACACCATGTTTTCAGGAAAATACACGTGGCTAATTACGCTGAGCGTTTTTCTTTCCTTTCTTGACACCAATGCGCACTCATATATATATAAGAACATTGGGTTTCCTATTTCAAGTGTTCCGCCCTTATTAGTAATCAAACCTCAGTTCTCATAAGTTATTGGTTTTTGAACCCTCGATATTCAATGTGCGCAAGTGCTAACGCTGATTCCTGTTCCTCTAAAACCTTTTCACACGTATCCCGCACGCCGACGGTAAAAAATGTTCAAAACGTGTTACAAAATCAACTACAGAAGTTGCGCGCATAATGATGTAATGCAATTGCACGGTAAGTATAAGCATCGGAAGACACTTTACGGAGTAAGGCAACTTGCAAGAGACGCGGTGAAACGCGACGAAAAACACGAGTACAACGCATCCGCCAAGGCGCGGACGGGAGAGCGGAGCAACAAGTTGAAGCAACCTAATGGCGGCCGCATCACGTGATTCCAAGATGGCAGCGCCCATACGGCGGAGGGTGAAAAGGTCTATAGAGAAGGTCCCAACTCTATCTCACAGCTCTCAAGGTCCCAGCTATCTGCTCTTTTGGTGTGTGCTGTTTCTTCGCGGCTTCGGTTTCATGGCCAAAGGCCACCCGCAGGGGCGGTCGGATTGCGGTGCCCTTTTTAGCTGGCAATCCCGTGCCATCTTGCGTATTGACTTGGGCCGCAGATTCTCTCGCGATAAACAGACAATCTCGGTCAATCGCAAACCTTTTTTTTTTTGCAGTATTTTTTTTTTGGCATTGTGCGTTTTTTTTTTTTCTTTTTTTTCGGCGGCGGATCTATTGGCGCTCAGAGGAGGCGCAAGTTCTGCCGGGCCTTACATCCTATATTATGTTACCGCCAAGGTTGAAGGTTGATCTGTTTGCAAAGTCGCTCCGGTTGCTTCCTTCACGTCGCGTAGACGGAGACGCTATACGCCGGCTGTTGAAACAAACGCTGCGGAGCTTGTCAAAAAATGGCGCCTCCCGATCGATCTGACCCATGGGCATTTTTGGCTCGGTTGTTCAAAAATGTATTAGGAATTCTTACTTTAAAACTACCGTCCACCTCTGTGCTGTCAATTTGTCTCTTCCTGACCACCCCGTAGCATTTTCACGCTTTTTATCAATAAAGAAATTGTGAAGAACGGGTATGCGCACGCCCCATTTATGGCAACCGCGTTAGCGTCAATTTGGCCATATTCCTTGCTTTATAGCTTGAAAGCCACACAAATATTGCATTATGTTTTTGCAGACTCTGTTAGTACATATTATAGACATTAATTTCGGAGAGTTTAAAAAATATTGAAGATGGCCTTTTTTTTTAAATGATTTTCAAAATAATGCATTTTTGGTTAAATGCCCCTGTGTGAGCAATTCTTGTAAATATATCCTGCTAACCAGGACAACAATATTCAATGAAAAGATTAACTATACACAGGGCAACACACTGGCAAAGTTTTATAACCTTAGCCTATATAGATACGGTGAAAAAAAATCTTTAATCCAGAGCATTATTGCGCAATGTGCCGTGTTTGCGATTTTGTTTGTAAAAATAACAACCCCAATACTCGATTATTAATACTTGGTGTCAATCCTTCTTATGCCTAGTTTGTCAGTAAATATTTCTAGCCTCGTAGCCAGAACAGTTTTTTGGGGAAAGCCGCCCGAAATGCCAACATCGCGCTATACGCAAAACGCGCACGTGGCTGAGGGGGTGCTAACAATTTTTTTTCGGAAAGACATATTTTTTTTTTGCCAAAACAAGGATCGGTTTTGTTGTTCTTGGCATAAAGCCAGCAAAATATATTTTTTTCATTAAAATTAAAAATGGTCACCGGACATCGTTGTTCGATCTTATCTGAAAACGCCCAGCTGCATCAACATGTGCACATCCATTTTCGGCACCCGACAAAGTAATCTTGAGCTCTCGCATAGTGTCAATACCAAGCAAGGAACGTCCGCTTGAAATAACGTAAAACTCGAGGGGTGCAAATCTGCCCTTAAAAACCGTCTGCCCAAAAAAAAAACACCCCAAGATAGGGATTGTTCCTTGCATGTAATGCGCAAGTCTCCTGGGCGGCGTATGCAGCCGGATCTTGCTATCAGGGTTAAGTTCACGAAAAGCTTCTCGCTTAGAATGGAGACATGGGAACCAGTGTCAATGAGTAGGCGTAAGGGAAGTCCATTTACCTTAACATCTGCAATGAAAGCATTCATGCGGCTTCGATCGAAGGTTCGTTGTTCCGTGGTTGATACAGGAACAGCGTACAGGGGGTCGTAGTGTTCCTCTGCAACGGCCTCGACCGGACTGTTCGGCAACGCTCGACTGCTGTACTGTCACGCCGCGTTGCGACCTTTTGCCCGGGACGGAAACGCAGCCGGGCGTTGATCTCGCGGGAAGGACGTCGGGAAGAGATTGGCGGCTCCGGCAGACAACAGCCAAGTGCCCCATCTTGGTACAGCGAAAACACTGCAAATGGAGCGCTGGGCATACCTCCCTGAGATGGTAGCCCCGGCCGCAGAACCAGCAGTTGTCGCCGCCACCTTCTCACTCCCTGAGGCGGTTGGGAGGAGGTTTGCGCTGCGGTGGTTGACTCATTCGAACTGGGGCGCGTGGTACATGACTGGCCGTCGACGCCCTATGGGACATCCCAGGAATGACTGCCGGGGATGGCCAAGGAAATCCTGGTGGGTAGTTCTGGTGGCCATCTTGCTGAGGCCTTCGTGGGCTGGCTCCACTCGAGGGACCCGGAACCTCGATGTACTCGACAGGCACGTTCGTCGTTGGGGTAGCAGGCATTAGCCGTTGATTAAACTCTCCAGAAACACGCGCCAGCTGTTCGAACTCCCTTGCTAGCTGAACTGCGCGCTCGAGAGTTGGCACGTCGGTGCCCACACACCCACGAAGAATGCGATCTTGCACCCGCTTCGACTTGGGTCCTTTCAAAAACGTTTCACAAAGGGGCTCATCAAGAGTGCTGCCGTACCCGCAGAACAAACCTTGATGACGCAGGGCTGCAAGAAATTCCAAGACCGTCTCGCCAGGCAATCGAACTCGTGCGCCCGAACGCATTGAATCATTTACGCCTTCAGCAACCGGCTCATTATCAAGACAGGAAGCGGTCACAATCCACTGACCCTCGATGCCTAGCAACGAAAACAGAATCTGCTTCTTGCACTTCGGTGCAACGTCGTCTAACCCAAAAGCGCCAAGAAACGACAGGACGGCTTGCTTCCAAGACGGCCTAGCCTGCAACGGCAAACCGGGGACAGCAAGGAAAGGCTCAGGATGGAAAGCGCCGCCATAGCCATAACGACAACAGTTCAATGAAAGCCTAAAAGGGCTTACAGCAACGGGCCACTACCGAAAAGACGGAACAAGGCTTGGAACTGAATAGAACTAAGAAAGCATCCCATCCTCGTTGCCATTTTGTATTTTCCGAGGTGAAACTTCTATGGGGCATACGTCGCTGGGCCGAGAGTTCATCTTAACGTAGCCTAGGGCAGGTTGCTCCAAGTCAGCTCACCTCATTTGAAGTTCTGTCGGCGGTAGCCGGTCGAGTCCAACGAACTCATCCCGGACGAGAGAATCAAACACAAGACACAAGATCTGTCAGGCGGAATCTCTGTCGAACGATCCCCCGTGCTCTCTTTCTTCTTTTTCTTTTTCTTTCCAGGGCGCACAGTTGCTCCATCTACTTGGCTTACACGAGGAAGTAGAAGAATTTCAAATCGCTACAGTCGGCGTACCCCTCGAGTGCGGCGCCCCAGCCTGACTGGGCCACGTAGTACAGGAGTCGTACGCGATCGAAGATCCGAAGCTTGTCGCGGGGGGGAGGCCGAGACATCAGCAGTCCCACACGTTGACGAAGCATTTGAGAAGCTGGAGCTCGGCGACTTTTCTTTTGCCGATATGCTGCGAGTGTCTTGTCACCTGCTGGACATGGAGGAAAGCCTCGGTGAGGTCACGTTTGGTGGGGGGGTCTGCAACAAAGAAGACCCGGCGCCCCGCGACTGGGGGGGGTAGGCGGCGTATGGGTTATAAGCCTCTGCCTCCGGGGGTACAAAAAACCGCCTGGCGTCGGGGGGCGTAGGGTAGGGGGGGAATCCTCTTGGGTCGGGGATGGCCGACGCAGCTGCGTGTGTGGCCGTAGTGGGGAGAAACTCTGACTGGCGGGGTAGCCAGCCAGGGGTCGGAGGCAGTGGTCCTGGGGAAGGTGGACTGGGAGTCCGCGGTGGGCTGAAGTCGTAAGCCGCCGAAAGCCTGGACGGGGGGGGGGTCGGCTGCGTGGAGGGTCTGGGCTGCCCGGCCGGAAGAGCTCTAAGGGGCTGGGGGAGGTTTTGTGAAATAGCTCGTCCAACGGCAGCCGCCAGGGCTTCTGACATGTGAGCTGTTTCTTGGTAGAGACGGTGGTTGTCTTGAAACAGCTTTTGCAGGTTTTGATTAGCAACCTCGCGGTTGGCTTGTACAGCCCGCTCCACCCTGCTAGCATGACGCTGGAGGAAACTTGCAAAGCCGCTTGCATCACGGTTCTCGCCATCAGAGAGCACACGTCGTTGGGTTGGCCGAGGGGTGGTGGGTGGTGCCTTGGGAGGCATTGTAGTGGCGCCGCAGAAGCGAGAGCTAGGAGTAGGAGAAGTAGCTTGAACAGGGCTGCCACACTTGGTTTTTTCGAGTCCGGAGTCATGGAGGTGCCCTGGGCCTCTCGGTCCCCGTCGTGGACCGTGCAACCTTGAAAGAGGGAGGAGGCAGCTTGTCGCCCGGGACCCCTGCTCTGGGCCGTTGCTGGTCCGACCATTCCCGTGACGAGACGAAGCCGTGTGGCGGCCTGGTCTCTTGCTGCCATGTCCACGTTGCGACGTGGTGGGTCGATTTGGTGGTGGGGAGCGGGGCTGCCCCATCCCCAGGAGACGGGGCATCCAGTGATGATATTGATAGTGTCCGAGACGGCCCCGGAGGAAGCCGCCTCGGGGACACCGTGGCGACCGTTTTGGCGGGAATCTGCCGATAGGTGGCAATGGGCGGTGGCGTGGGGGCCCGCCGAGTGGCAACGATGTCCGGGGCCCAACCCGCTCCTCGGCTCGCCAGGGCCACGGTCATGTGGTCGCCGCCTCCAAGAGGATCTCCAGTGCCCCCTACTCGAAGGCCAGGCCGTCGATTCTCGCAACCCCCATTCAGCACCATCCACAAGTTGCTGCTGTTTCCGCTCAAAGTTCGAACTAAATCCTGGCCCACGCACTTTTTGGGGTGGCAAGATGTCTCTCTTTCCTCCCTCGCCCTCCTATTCCTACATGAGATGGAAGAGGGAAAGGAAACCCCCGGGGCGGTCCTTCAGAACGTCTCCCCACATACAGCAAGGAAATTCCGCTCGGTCACCCGTCATACGCACGGTGGAGGAGGGGGGTAGAAAACACAACTTCGAAACGGGGCTTGGGTAAAAGTCAGTGGGCCAACCCCTCGCCGAAAGTCGTAAATTCTCTCGGAGGCGCTCCTTTTTCTTGATCGCTTTTGCGGAATCGGAAGAAGGGCGCCATGCCATGCTCGTGGCCGACAGAAAACATTGCCACTGAGGTGGTGACACGTTTCCGAGAACAGGCTCGTTAGCGGCACTGATGTTAAACACGCTCTTGTCGCTAATGGCATTTTTGAATTGTCAAATCTCAAAATTCAAAACAAGAGCGATTCAGGGGCACAAACGCATGCCTCTGCCTAAAATTGTAGGCTATAGACCTTTGCAGAAAGAGCTCTCTGGCCGCCGCCAGTTTGTGACTCGAGCGACCCCCATCAGCCAGAAATTTCAGACACTTGTCTGAGCTGTGGCAACCCGGTCAGCGTGACTCCCCACCTGCACTGTGCATTCAGAGTTCGCCGGCTTTCCTTGGAAGTGTTTACTTTATTTGCCTGTTCAGGATGCTTGCGTGTTTTGTGTTATCTTCTGCTGTGAGAACCAGGGAATGCCAGGGCTCGTAGCCTGCTCAACCTTTGCAGGAAACGAGTGAAGAAAGTGAACGTCAAGCAGCCTGTGGCACGGGCCATTCGACGTTTCTCGAAGGTTATTTTTGTAGAGATAATCTCCGAAAAGCCTTCTTGGCTATGTTCCCGGTCTTGGCGGGAAGTAGCTGATAAGTTCCAGGGTATGGGAACTGAATAGATACGTTCGTTCATTTGCTTTAGTGCTGTGTAAAAAAACATCACTCTTCAAAACAAACCTAAGACAAGCCGGATTCCATCTGATCATTGTGAAGCGACTATCGTCGACACTGTATATTGGACATGCTGTGTTATTTGAGACCTTTCTCAAATCCTGTTCGGATAATGTGGCACCATGGTGTACGTACAATACATGTTGTTCGATTGATGAGACTCGTTGAATTTCATGTTGTGAGCGGAGAATGCCCATGCAGTTTGGCTATCCTGTGGTGTGGTCAAATATTTAACGCATTTAAGACCTTTGTAGATTGACACGGCTGAGTGTATGGTGCTTTTAAAAAGATCAGCATAAAATGAAACAAACATTCCGGTTGCATTTGTTCTGTTGCGCACGTTCCTTGCCAAAAATAGCTTTCATTTGTTTGTTTTTTGTTCCCAAAAATAGTGCAGTGCTTTCTCAAAAACTTCGAGAAATTCTCTTCGCCATATAACAAAAAATAAAAAGAGGCGATCTTGCTGTCACCAGCGTTCAGAACTGCGCCTGCGCAGGCTGGCACAGCCTACTGACAAGAAAACCCACAGCCCAGCGCAGTTGGGCAACATTGATATACATTCTCAAAACCAGGGACGTGCACTGTAAATCGCTTCGTTCGAGGCTGCCGTTGGAAGGGTCTATAGCTGGCAGTCAACTTCGGAACAACTTTTTTCATCCATCACAATGTGTTACCCTATTACCACTGGAGAGGCGGCCTCACCATTCTCACTGTCACACAGATCATAGTTACAGACATGAAACAGAGAAATATGAATATAGTGATGCTAATGATGACATTGTACAACAAATACTATGGCGACGGAACACACGTTTTGATGCAGATTTTATGATCCTTTTATATATCTTTGCTCACACTTTTGAAGTGCGACGTAATGTTGCCTTCTATTTCCCTTTTTCTTCACACTTTTATTTTTGCATTTGTAGCAGTGGGCCACAAGCCAGACATCATTTGAAAGACCGCAGCCATCTGTGGGCTGGACGGAGCGCCTCTGCGGGCCTGGGTTTTGAGACCCCTGTTCTAGATAGAGAGGTTAATTGGGACTATGCAAAGCCTTCTCACGTGAAACGAAAATATTATTCATAAAAGTATTCTGGGTTTTTCCTGATGTAGAGACATTTTAACATGTAGTGCTATCAAGGATCCACATCATTCGATGTGAAAAAAGGCAACAATATGTAAGCGAGCAGTCTCGACCGAGGATGCTAACGAGATGGGAACCATGTCCCTGAGCACCCAGAAAAAAAACAAAGGAATTACTTGTGCTTGCTCATCTTTTTTTTTCTTTATTTCATTTGCGGATGTGTTTCCGCATAGTGGGCAGAGATAAAGGCGTAATGCCTGACAGCCTCTGCCTCCTACAGTTCAGCATAATACATGAAAAGATGCATGCGATACAGCGTAAAATAAAACTAGACAAAAACAAACAGGAAGTATCAAGAAACTTGAACAACATATGGTGCAATGGCCATGAATAGTCTTAACTAACGGCAGCAAATAATAATAAACGCATAAAATGAAAGTAATAGTGCACTTCGAAATGCAACTAAAACTGCTAAAACCGCGCAGCATTAGCAGGGGTGGAACGGCTGCGCCATTTGCGCCATTTTGCGCCAGACGCATTTGTCTGCGCCATCCTGCGCCATGTTTCGGAAACTGCGCCAAAGTCAATACCTCGCGCCATTATGCACCAAATTGGAAAACGTGCGCCAAAAAAATTGTATTTTGCCTTGGTTTCGGTTTCTATCGACTCGATTGGCAACAATGATCGCGTTTAGCTTGGTCGGCCTTACAATCCTTTTTTTCTCTTTATTCTCCCTGTGTATCCCGAGTAGGAAGTGTGCGAAAAAAACTCGGGGTTCGGATTCCAAGCGCTACACCATCTGCCTCTGGATTGTTATTCTTCAACCATAAGCGGTTAAACAAGTCGGTCGAGGTAAGGTCGAGTCGTTAAGCGTCAGATTGCCTGAGGCTCCGAAGCCCGGGATCCGGACGTCAGTCAGTTGAAAACAAATGAGCAAAAGATTCCTTTGAGCACTTCATCGTTAGAAGTTGGAACCGCATTCCTGCAAGATAAATCGTGATTTGATAGATCTGAAACGCAGTCCGATCCGAAACCTTGCCGGCCAGCAGCCCTCACGCGAGCGGTAGATCTGCTCGGCGTCCTTTAACCTTGCTCCTGCTTATCGCTTCGAATACGATAACTCCGTTAATCGTAGTCTGCTGCTTCGATATTGAGTTGCACAATAGGATAAACTCGAATTTTGTTGCGATATTGAGTTGCGCAATATGAGAAACTCGAAATTTGTTTCCCTGTTCTTCCGCGCAACTGCACGTCCGTTGCTTACGCACGTCACGTGGTTCGCACATAAAATCACTCTGTCGAGGACGTGTGGACTGTGCGATAAGCGGTGCTGGTTTGCATTTTGAGCAGCTGAAAGCCACTCAGAAAGTATCAAGGCTCACAAAGTTCCAAGTTTTCGCATCTGTTACACTGTTATCCCATCTGCCTAGGTCCCTAACCACTCATGTTTATCTGGGCTGCTAAGCACGACTGAAATTGCTCCCGTGCTTGTCTAAGACACAAGCTGGAGTGCAATGAAAACTGATCTGAGCTGCTCCTAGCCTGCTCCAGAGCGTAGTTTTAGCTGCTCCCAACCTGCTCCAAAACAGCTGTTTTAGCTGCTCCCGTGGCTGCTCCCAAGCACATTTCATGAGTTCCACCCCTGATTAGGTATGTCGGTAAAATTGGCACGAATTAGGTTAAACCTGTTAAACAAGTCCGCGAAGCCCGAAACTTGGATTCCATTGTGATGACCAAACCCCACTGGATTCCCACACTTGCCAGACGGAAACAAGAACTCTTCCAAAAACCAATTCGTTTGGAGATTTGCTCGCTTTGGCACAGTTACACAATTTTTCCCTTTGGTCACAGCAAGGTACAGGCGAGTGGGGATTAATCAAAATGGCGCCAACTGGACCACCCCTATTTAAAAAAAATAAGTACCTCAAAGACAGGGACAGAGAACAAAGCAAGATTGAGCGCTACTTAAAACTGGATAGTCTATTGAAAAACGCATTATCTACTTATAATCTGGCTCCCGGCACAAGAAGGTCAACTCTTTATCAGGTAGGTGCAGTAGTGATGCACTTATGCAGCCTGTCTTCCCCCTCGTCCTTATGTTACGCACTTCGAAAATTTTCCTCACCGTTTTGTTCTTGTGTTTTCATAGTATTCCTGTTTCTCCCAGATTAAGAGCACATGGTTATCTATCGCAATGCATGGCAAGATTACCCAAGCGGGTGTTTCTGACAATGCATACTCACGTGTCCTGTCATAGAAACACCTCATGGTGCACCTTGCCACTCGTCATTGGGATTTCATGCACCACTGACGTAGCACATTCAGTGAACTGAGTGGCATGTTTTTTACGCATGTTTCTTTGCTTTCTTTTTTGTTGCTGATTCTTGCACAGAGGCCGGACAGCTGTGACGGGTGAAAAACACGACGTGCACTTCAGTGTGCGGTAACTGTTTAGATTATGTGAAAGCTGGTGGATGTATGGTATGACCACCAGTCTGGTATTGTTTCTAGATACAGCAGTCTCTTTTTCCACTTTTCTTTTAAGCTCTGACATGAGGAATTTTGCAACCTCTGCCAAGAAACACAGATCCTGCAAAGCTCAATCGTGCCGCCTGGTGGCTGAAGCTGTCGCTCATGCTGCGCTCTTAGGATTTGTCAAGGGAAGCCTTCATCAAAATCAGAGTGCTTATTCTTCTTTTGAAGTACCATCTAGCCTAATTATCCATTTTGCTGCATTTCTTAGTTTGATGGCACTCCAGACTCGTGCTCATAAGGGAAACGAAAGGCCAATGTTGGTTTCCCCAAAAGGGTCATTTCTCTTAAGACTTGGGTCAATGTAGACAAACTAAAGATATTTCAACATCAGCCCTGTCGAAAAAACCACCGGACTGTGTGGCGCGTTTCAGACATTTACGTCGGAGCAGAAATTCAGACATGGGTCCAGGGACTCTTGCCTGAGCCGTTAAGACCCAGACTGAGGATGTTTTTTTGCCTGAGTGGCATTCTTAGTGAGGTAAGCCAATTGGTCAAAATTAAGCTGTCTGACACCAAAACTAAGATTCGCTCTTAGCTCCATCCTTAAATCCTGATGATGAATTCCATTGTTAAGATAGTACATCCAATCAGATTCCAGGATTTGCTAGGGAGCAGAAAACCCTCTTTACGGGACATGCCTCAAATCTACGAGCGGTAAATGCCCTCGCCTTTTTGGAGCGCCCCAAATGTAATCCAGAAGCGGAAAACCGCTCTCCCCCTCCCACCTCCCGGCTGTGCATGCCTTGAGGCGGCTGAAAGGTGTCTGAAGGTGGCGAACGCGGGTGTCTTCCTTTTTATTGGTGACGTGGGCTTCGTGGTACAGATATTGTGCTAGGCCTATATGACGTGTTGTTTCTGCAACTAAACAGAGACAGTAGTGGCTGGTCGTCGGAAAGCTCAATCGGCTGAGGCATTAGTCGGCTTGTCAAGTTCGAGCAGTGGCCATTTTGAACAACAGACTGTTTCGGGCAAGGCGACGCGCAGGGGGCAGCTGTGTTAATTAGTAGGGGTTTGGTGAGTGGCATCGCCACAGACCTGGAGCCTTGCGGGTTGCCCCCCCCCCCCCCCCCCCCCCGTTCTTTTAGACTGTCTTATAACAGTTGTTTCTATTTATTTGCCTCCAAATGTTCCCCTGCATCTCTATGACCTACGGGGACTTGTGGGTCTACTCCCTCAACCCTTTTTAATTTTAGGAGATTTCAATGCCCATCATCCCATGTGGGGCAGCGCTTGTCTCGATTCTTGAGGCAGAGTAATTGAACGGTTTTTACTATCATCTCAATTATGTCTTTGTAAGAGTAGAGAGCCTACATTTTTTAGTTTGGCTCACAATTGATTTACATCTATTGATTCATCTATTGCATCACCTTCATTACTGTCTTGGTTTCTTGGCAGGTTCCTAATTACCCTTTTGGGAGTGACCACTTTAATATTGGTTTAGAGAGCTTTTCTTCCTACCCTTTTAAAACGAATGTTTCTGGAAGTTGGTCAAGGCAGATTGGTCTTTTCTTAAGTTAAACTCCGCACATGAAACATCCCTGTTTTCCTTCATAACTGCAGATGAGGCCACATTGTTTGTGACGGAGCAGATAATAAATGCTGCTCAGCAGACAATTCCCCAAACTATCGGTACTTTGCCACGTAAGTGTGAATCTTGGTGGAATAAAGGGTGTGCCTCTACCTACGCATATGGAGCACAATGGGGCATGGTGCAAGTTTAGGTGGTATTTCACCTCAAGAAACCTGGTTGAGTTTACAAGAATGGAAAGTCGCAGCCCGGTGGACCCGTAAGCAATTGAAGCGGCAAACCTGGATGAAATATGTGTCGTCTCTCAGCAGCTTTGTTGCTGCTCAGGCGGTCTGGGATAGATTCGAGAGAATCAAAGGGGATTATAAGAGTTTCACGATTCCCGTTTGCACCCCTCCATCTGTATCCCTGAAAGAGACGGCTAACGTCCTTGGGGGTCCTTTTATTGTGTCCAGCTGCTCTAGTTATTCCAATTCCTTCAAGTTCTTTAAACGACGTGCGGAGCAACATAATATAGTCATAACGGTATCAAACGCTGCATCTTATAATCGGCTTTTCACACAGTATGAGCTAGACAATGTGCTTCATATAAAGACTCTTCTCCGGGGTCCGATGAATTGCATTACAAAGTATTGCGTAATCTCTCTCAAGAATCTCTGGAATCCCTCCTTAATTCCTTCAATTCCATGTGGAGAAAGGCTTGTTTTCCATCAGCTTGGAGACAGGCACACATGATCCCTCTCCTTAAGCTGGGTAAGGATCCATCTCTGCCCTCTAGTTACTGTCCGGTTGCTTTAACCCGCTGCCTTGGGAAAACATATGAAGGACTGATGAACAGGCGGCTGGTGAACATCCTGGAAATGGAAAGCCTTTTATGGTGAATTCAGCTGGTATATCTGGATCGATTTCCAAAATCCGCAAAGAAGGAGAAAACTGTTTAAACAGAGGCGATAATAGAGCCACAGTACGGGAGCAAGTTCCAGCCATGGGCTCTCGACTTTTGACTTAGACTGTACATTTGTCTTCAATTTGGGGGGAATTCCCAAGTGTTGGTCGATCGCCATTACCAGCCCGTCAAAGTGGTGCCAAGACGATTAAAGACCACTGCATGTTTTTTTTCTCTGTGCATGTGCATTCTCTCACCATTATTCCTGTTGGTGCTGCTTTGAAATGTGGTAGTGGCAACCAAATGGTGCAGACATGTTCACCCTCATGTTGAGGATGGCTGTACATGGGATAGGGAGAGAAATGTAAACACTTTGGAAATTCAACATGGGATAGGGACACATGTGAAGTTCACTCCGCCAGCAAAATCTGTCCTTAAGGGGAGACGCGGGTCTTAAAATGGTAAAAAAACGCGAAATTTCACGTTTTTCAAAATTCACATATTTGGATTAATTGTAGTCTAAGGTACCTGCCTGCAAAGTTTCAATGTCGAATTCAATGTCTAAGCATGAAAAAAATGATATTTACGATGTCCCCGCAGAGCCCGAACACAGCGAGTTCAATGAAAACAAGTGGAACTTCGCGCCCCGCGCGTTTCGCGATCGCTCGTCGGATCGCGGCCATCTTGGTCTTGTTGGAAAGCCGCTTATTTTCCCCACGTCCCCATGCCATTCGTTATCGCGACAACATCGGGAAACGTCCGCATTCCGCAGGTTTCGAAGGCCCCAATTGCGATCGCTCATTGGCCGGCTAGCAAGGTGCCCGTACGTCAGAGCACGCGCGGCGCTTAGCGCCCCTGCTATTGGCCTAAACGCGCCCCTCCGCTCTTTTTCTCCTTTCCTCCTTTCCGTTCCCGCGCTGGCGAGAGGTGCGTCGTCTGCTCCTGGGCCCATCTCCGCCCGTCTAGGCCTGTCTGCTTTGTTTCTTCCGTTATCGAGCGCACGTTTTAGTTCCCGTTTGCGCGCTTGCGTTGAACATTGTTGGTTCGCTTTCCTACGAAGTCGCGCGTGTTTTGTTTTGTTTCGCTTCGAGTTCTCGAGATGCCGGACGACGCTCGGTTGAAATCGAGCACGCGGCAAGCGTTCGGAAGGAAGAGGAAGCGACCGTGGAACAAGAAGCCGAAGCTGTCTGCTGCAAGTGCGCCACCGCGATCGGCACCGCCGGATGCCTTGGATCCTCCGGAAACATCAGCCGGAGACATCGCGACTCCATGCAGCAGCGGCAGTTTGTCGAGCTTTGCGAGCGCGGTTCGTGTCGACACCGCATACTACTCCACGGCCGAGCAGGCGCAACGAGTCGCACGATCGGACGAATGCAAGCGTGCGCTATCGGAAAAGTCGGCGACCCAGCGCAAATTCGACCTTCTCGGCGTCACCACAGGAGGCCAGACACGCGACGCTGGGACACAGTTCATTGTAGTGGACATGAAAGCTCTCAACGACCTCTTCGCGCAGGCGAAGTGCGGAAGCTGCGGTGCGGGAACCCTGACACTTAGCAAGGCCACGGACAAAGAGTATGGCTTGGCAGTCAAGCTTCTGCTCGTCTGTGCCACATGCGAGTTCGAGAAGAAGCAGTTTTCTTCACCAAGAGTTGCCGGAACGGCGAAGATCACTCCTTTCGAAGTGAACATGAGGGCAATGAAGGGAATTCAGTCAATTGGGAAAGGAGTCACTGCCCTCGCAGACTTCTGTGCGTCCATGAACTTGTCACACCGCGGCCTGCATCACAAGACCTTCCAGGGACACCTGAAGACCCATGTGCAAGCCTGCGAAAAGTCAGCAAGCGCAAGTGAAGCTGCCAGCTCAGAAGTTGTCAAGAGACTGTATGCAGACTTCTTGAACCCTGTCGGCAACATCGACGTGATCTTTGACGGATCTTGGATGACGAGAGGACGCAGCTCCCACATTGGTGTGGGCTGCATTGTCGAGCTGTATTCCGGCCTAGTTCTTGACCATGTGGTGTACTCCAACTTTTGCCTTGGGTGTGCCCTGGGACCGGAGCCGGAGGAAGAGGGGTACGGCGACTGGTATGCAGCCCACGAGTGCCAGACGAACATAGATTGCAATTCAGGTCGGATGGAAGTGGAGGCTGCATTGACCATGTTTCAAAGATCCCTGGCCAAGCACGGACTGAGGTACACCACAGTTCTCTCGGATGGAGATAGCCGAACCTTTCATGCGTTGACCGAGGCAAAAGTCTACGGCTTCGTCAAGGTCGAGAAAAAGGACTGCATCAATCATGTGCACAAGCGGATGGGGGCTGCGTTGCGTAACCTCCTTGAGAAAAAGAAGGCCCAGGGTGAAGCACTCGGCGGAAAGGGCAGACTGACGCAGGACCGAATCAAGAAGATTCAAAACTACTACAGCTATGCCCTTAGGAGCAACAGTAACGATGTGCTAGGGATGAAGAGGGCAGTGGAAGCCACCCTCTTGCACATGACGTCTACGGACAGTGCCCCAGACCACAGCAAGTGCCCCGACGGAGCTGAGTCGTGGTGCAAATTCAACAGAGCCCTGGCAAATGGCGAGTGTCCACCTGCGCACAAGAACCCTCTTCCAGATTGTGTGCGGTCCGCCCTCGAGCGAGTGTTTGCAAGGCTCAGTGATGAAAACCTGCTGGCACGGTGCAGCGAAGGCAAGACGCAAAATGCCAGCGAGAGCCTGCATTCGGTCATCTGGTCGCAAACCTCGAAGAACGCCAATGCCTCCCTGGACAGCGTCAAGAGGGCTGCTGCCGAGGCTGTTGCCGTCTACAATCAGGGCAGGCGGGCAATGAGCGAGTCCGTTGCTGCGAGCCTGGGCTATGCTGCCGGTGACTGCCTCGTACGCCGCAGCATGGAGAAGGACAATCTGCGTTTGCGTAAGGCCAACGCTGCCCACCAGAGCAGCAGCAATGCAAAACAGAGGTTCTCCAGGCAACACCGGACTGGAACAGCTGGGGACTACAGTCCTGGACAGCTGTGAGGGGGCTCCCCTTTCGAGTGCTACATGAACAAAGGCCCTTTTCAGGGCCAAACAAAATCTGCTTTTGGAACGTGCAACCCTTAGTGCCTCCTCCCGTTGTCCCTTATAGAGTCTACTCATTCTTTTATAACTTTATTTTACATTGCAGACATTATTTCTCAGTTTTATATTATTTTTTAAAGGTTCTTGTGAACGGATCGCAGAATTTTTCATCTCAATTTGTTCAGATAGAACTATGCTTCATATAGCTGAACATTATTGCATGGGATCCCTTACTCAATTTTATGCAATGAGTGTCAAAACTTCAACTGCAATTTTCTCAGCTTCGCATTTTTCGTCTACATGCCTAGCCTTACGGTTGTTTTCATGAGATTATTTTTCAAGGATTTCTATAAACTTTATACCGTTATATTCAGAAAGAAGTGAACTGCAGGGTGATGCTATTTTTGTATGACAGTATGGGCCCGAAATTTTATTATTAGTGATAATGTGACCTCGTTAGGCTTTGTAAATAGTGTACTTGACCTAATTAGACTAGTTTTATACAATGATCTATCTTTACAAAAATATAAATAGCATCATCTTGCATGGCAGGTCTTTAGCTACAAATCCATATCACTTATGCAAAAAAATTTGTATTAGAAAGTTCCTTAATGAGTCGTAAGAAATGACCTAATTAGGCTTCATTATTTTCTTCGTAACTCAAAAAGTAATTGAGATATTGCAGAACTAATTGAATATTTGAAAAGAGGAAGCCAAAACATATATACACACTGATTTTCATTATAATCCATTAATAAACAAAAAAGTCGATTTTAGAACCAGTGTCTTGCCTTAAAATACTATCGCCATTCTGCCCAACTCTGCTTCAAAAAAGCAGTGGGGAGGTGTCAAAACTCCACTACCTGCTATCAGGGCCACTGCCTGTCTACGAGATGGGGCATTGCCAGCGCAGAAAAACTATCACACAAAAAAAAAGTAATTGGAAGGAATGTTGTGCCACATTGATGGGGACTGGAAAAAGCAAGAACTCGGGCAGTTGCTCTTTGTCCCCAAGACCTCCATTCTACAGCCACTTCTCTAACGAGGTTGTGAAAAGAAGCTTGTGAGTTTACGTCTCTGGAGGTTGACTCATCTCAGCCCCATTTGGGTAATGACTCTGTCCCTCTTCTCCTGTCCAAGTCTGCGGAGGAAGGAATCTGTGGCTGTCATGGGTCTAAGCTCCTCCAGGGAGTCGGTGTCCGGGCGTCTCTTGTTCCTGTCCTCGGGGTCCTCTACAACGCTATGCTCTCTAGCCCCAACACAGAGGTTGTGGAGGTGCAACAAGCAATGATGAACCTTGCTGAATGCTCAACAGTAATGAATTCGAGGAGCTCTAGCTGCCTAAACTGCTTTTTCAGGTCAGCGAAATAGTTCTCTATTAGCACATGAGTGCCTCAGAATTTTTGGTTGAAATCCCTCTGCTTTGTTGTCAGACGACCATAATCCCGGAAGGGAGTTAGCATATACCGTATATACGCAGGTAATGGCCGCAGGTATTTTTTTATGTTTTCAGGTGAAAACTAGGGGTGCGGCCATTGCACGGAGAAAAACCAAACATTTTTTCGGAAATCCTTTTTTTGCCAAAAGTTTCACTAGCCGTTGTGAAATGGAAGTACTCACACATCTTGGTAGAACAAAAAACATTTATTGGCATTGCATAGACAGGCAAAGCAAGATCGATTTGACTCGTCCGTAGTAGAGCACTCATCTTCGGAACTTGTCTCGGCGTCCGGCGTCGTCGACACCGAACTTTCGCCCCGCCGCTCTTTTGCTGTTGTCTTGTGCAAAGGCAACAACTCTGAGTTTAAGGCTGGCCGTGTAACTCGCATACTTCCCCGTCCAGAGCCTGAAGGGGATGACAGCGGGAAATTGGCAGTACTCACAAGCACAAAGAGGTGCGTCTGGTTCCAGATTGTTGGCGATAAAGCGGGAGGCGCAAACAGACAGGAGAGAGTGCCTCAATGTTGTTGGCTGCCGCAGCCGGGTGGGCACCATCTGCTGGCAGTACTTACGCTACTAACTAGATAGCGCTTCCAACCATTCTAAAATCGTAGGTGCGGCCTATACACGGATAATTTTTGAATATATTTTTTCCGACTTTTTTTGTTTTAAGTTAGGGGTGCGGCTATTACACGAGTGCGGCCATTACACGCATATTATGGTACTCTCTCAAAAGACAGGCCGCATTGCCAAGGATATGGTACTGGCTCCTGCGACAGATCTCTGGAAGCTTGTCTGCAACACTTGATGTTCAAAATACCCTGGCATCATGGTCCTTGCTTGAATGTCCTGTAGTTACATTCAGGAACCGCTTGTGGCAGTCACCGATTGCTTGCAGTGTCACCGACAAGTAGCCATGCTGGTTGACATAAGTTGACCGGATCTTTTTGGCCGGGCACTCAAGGGCGATGTATGATCCATCAATGCAACCAATTGTGCCAGGCACACTAGATACCTGCAGAAAGAAAGGTAGACAAAAGTTTCACTCGGTGTTCTGAGATGTTTTGTCAGACGGAATGGAATGACGGTTAGCGTCAAATTTGGTTTAAAATGTTCCACTGTTATATTTTCGGTGCCTAGTAAGTTACAACAAAAGAATTAAAACTAACTCAGCACGTAGGATGACAAACATATCTTTCAACAAGCAGCTGCATGAGTGAATTTTAAAGCATTCTTTGTAGTCAGACCTGGTGGCAAAAGTTTAGAAAAAGAAATTATATGAAAGGGACGAGAAAGTGCAAACTAAAAGATCAAAATCAGAAAGAAAGAATTGTGCCAGAAAATGCTATTTAATCAGTTGGAAGCTGATTTGCGGCCATGCAGCTATGCCAGCTCTGAAGTCCCAGTTTTTTTATAGGAACAGTGGTGGTGTGGAAACATAATTGTCAATTGCTCTCATAGTCAATGATTCAATGATTTTCTTGCCGATCTGCTCTCTCGCCTTCCCAAAGTTCACTATGCTCATATCTCGGGTATAAGACTCCTTTTAGCAGCAATAAGTCACATGGGTGGCCTTTTGGCGGCCTGTGAGAGTGATGCCATGGAAAGAAGTTTTTTTCGATTACTTTGCAAATGGTTAGGTATTGGCTGCTGATAAATTTGAATATTTTTGCTTCGTTTTAATACCACACCTATATCACAAACACTTCCCTCAGACCATCAAGCCTGTAGCGAGACGCCATCGCTTTGATTATAGAGTAAATCATCTCCGAACTGTACAGTCGCCTCGCAGTCTCCGTAGACCCCCTTTAGGTATTCACCGTAAAGCGGTACACCTCGCAAGACCTTGTCACTGAACAGCTGGAATGCGAGGTTTACTCGAATCTTCTCAAACGCGTTTGAAAATAAGTGAGAGCGGGAAAGCTGAGGCACTACCTTCAGAGTCAGGGGCGCCGAGTCACACTTGCATATTTTGATAATATGTTCCCTTGCAAAGAAGCACATATTGTATATTGCGATACAAACTAAGTCACTCCGCAGCTGCTATAGAGGGTTAGTGCTCGAGAATGTGCACCCTGCCATCTGGAGAATTTGGAATCCGGTTTTCAGAAAGCCATTCTGTAAAGACTTAATAAGCTGGAGAAAATCAGAAACAAAATGAAGATGCCCCTTTGGATCCATGGGGTGCTCTGTTTTGCAAGTTACCTTGCCTGCTTTTGTTTATAAGGAAAATGAAAAATGACAAATATATTATTGTCCAAATGAAACAATTGCGGTGGCTTAGCTCGGCTATGCCAGGATATACGTAGCGTGAGCTTATGCGCGCAAAATGAGAGGTGCTATCAAGCAGTTCCGGTGCAGCGTTAGACGTGGCTACTGCGCAATGGAGGTGCACAGCGTCATAGCCGCGCCAGTGCGTCTGCCGCGGCTATGACGTCACTCCTCTGGAATGCGCGACAGGCGAGGCGTGCGCGGCGGCGACGGCTCCGGCGCGCCAGCTGTGCGCCTTGTGACGTCACTGCTTCTCGCGCTTGCGTAGCACGGCTCTTTGAGAGCCACGCGAAACTGCTCAACCTCGGCCAGTGTAGCTCATGCTACAAAAAAAAACATATTAATGCTTAAACTCTTTGAAATATTTTCAATGTATGTTAAAAATTGTACCTCAATTCCGAAACGCTTCCAGGTGCTCCGGCTCCACGATGCTTCATCACAGCAGATGTAATCGATTCTGAGGCCTGCCTCTTCTCCAAGGATTACCGCATCAACAATGATCTCAGACAGACCACTTTTCACATTTCCGTTTGCTGCGAAGACACCTGCATTGAAGTGTCCTGAATCAACACTACACTGACAAATGAAATTCTAGAAACATTTGCGGAGGTAAACTTGTTGTGTAGCAACTGCTGGCTATCTATACAGGATGCTTCACGGAAAGGTGGACGAATTTGATATTGCGAAAACTATGCGTCGCAACTAAAAAAAAGGCTTGTTTGGTTTTGGTCCTGGGCCAGAGGCCTATTTAGGAAAATGATTAAAGTTCGGGATAATTAGATTGTAGAATATTTTTGTATAATTAACTTAATATTGTGCTTAAGGACACGGTTTCAATTAGAAAATTGCTCAGCATCATCGAATAACACTAAATCAACAAATTTCAGAATGATAGAAGGCTCGCGCAGCATTTTACGGCTTTTTGAAAGATAGACAGGTTTGTAAGTTTCAATTTGCAATCATAGCGCATCTCGGCCCGGCTGCACTGCACCCCGTGGAGAAATAGTGCAACCAACCTCTGCTGCGCTGTCCTCGCGCAACGCAGCAGAGGCTGGTTGCACTCGAAAGAGCAATCTGAAGAAAGTGCCGTCCTCTCAAGTGTATGGTGCAGGTCGCCTCGGCTTCTGCTGTGATTCAGAGAAGCAGGAGCTTCTCTGTAGATATCTCAGATTTGGCGTCGTTCAGCTTCACACTGGCAAATGCCACGCTGTCTAAGAAACGGAGCTTCGTCCGCTTCCAAGAGGGGAGTATCACCTCCCTGTGTAGCAGCCCAATTCATGCAACTCCTCGGGTCCCAGAGGCTGAAAAAACTCATCTACACTGACACCACCGTCCGTGTGGAACTTCTTCGTGCACAGTTTTGAAGACGGCTTCTCGCTAGTTTTCCGCTTTCTGGGTAGCTTCTTTGTGAAATATTTAGGCAAGTTGGGGAATACTGTTGGAACAGCATCTGGTTTGAGATTGGGCGGTCGCTTTTAAGGCGCACAACCTCTCCGTTGATCTTGTGCGAGCCTGCGTAAAACCGCTCGATACAGCTTTCTTCAAAGTGCAATTTACAAACTGCAGAAGTTGAACTCAAGCTCACATTGGCCACTGGGCGAATACTGCAGGATCCTTCGGCACTGAAAAGAGCGAGCATTTGTGTTCCAACTATCTGCATTCACTTTTGGGGCCCGGTACGAAGCAATGTTGGGCATGCTGTTTCTTCTTCACACAGGAGCCGGAGCAGCCGGCATAGCTTATAGGCAAACCCGCAGTAAGTGCATAAAATAGCATGCAGCCGCGACCGCGACTCCTGTGATAAAGCCGCTGCAACACCGGAATCGGGATGCAACAGGCAGCATGTACCTAGGGTGCCTCTATGTGTAGTGTATTCTCCTTCTCTCTGTAGTTTAAAGACAACCACATTATGGTGGGCTAGAGGGGGAAGTGCTGTGAGCTGGGAGGAAAAGGCGATCCACCTGTTCGAGCCTTCTGTAGATAATGATACAGTTGGCATTTCGATATGCGGGTGGTGTGGGTACGTGGCTGACAGCCTCGCCGATGCGTATTTTGTTCCATGCTTGAGCTAGAATTTGTTGGGCACACAACTAAGCTCGCAGAGTAAAGTGTTAATAAATCTACTTTGCCCATTCTCCGTTTAATTTTTTTTTTTTTTTTTTTTTCTGTTATTGCTACTACAGGAAGACGACGGGCTGTCGTGGAGGTGGCCAGTTTGGAATTAAAACCCATCTGCGAACGGTCCCCAGAGCAACGTAACATTCTTAATTATTATTAACTCACATTCCTGTAATTATTTAACGAAATTTTTAATTGCTGGGTGATTTCAGATAAGATCGAACAGGAGGTGGCTGGTCGACCTTTTTAATTTGCTTCATAATTTTATATGTTGTTTCCCGATGTCTAAAATAAACAAAATCAGAATTATTTTCACTCAGAAAAAAAATTGTCAAACGCAAAAAATCGTACATCACGTAGAGGTGGAAAGTCGCATTTGCTTGCATAGCCGGAGGGGGCAACTTTGGTGATTAATAACTAAAGTTATACTTCTTAGGTGAGTTTCATAATATTTTAGTATAATCTGTATGTATTTAGCAATGCGAAAAAAAATATTGTTATTGTTTAGTATGTTTAAAAAAATAAATAAAAAACATCAATTTCGGCTCCTTGACCGTTTTTTCCCCAACTTTGCAGGCCTGTATCTTAGGAAATACTTTAGTCAGAAACGTCATATTTTCATTTAATACGCTACTCATAAATAGAAGTACATTCGCTAAAATTCAAATTTATTTAGGTGCGGGTTGGGGAGATTTTGGCAAGCAAACACGAGACAAGCACCAAAATAAAAAAATCTTAAGGGCGATTTAAAAAAAAAAACCCGTTCTCGATTTTTTTTAAACTCTGACCGGTCAGTCTACTCTATTTGGGGGTTAATATCCATTAAAAACATGTTGCATTATATTGATGGTGTAATAGATACAGCACCTCTACCGAGCCCCTTCTGAGAAGCTTGGCACGGTGTACCCCTGTGGTGCGACGCAGTTATTGCGACTTCTTACTTTAAGAGAAAAGTAATTTTTTTATTCATTCGAGTATAGCCAGTAATAGTTTGTCACATCTTTTGCACGTTATAATAAATTGCGCATTATATAGAATAAATTACACAATAAATACAGGGTGATTTTAGACACGATCGAAAAGAGGGTGGCTGGTCGACCTTTTCAATTTGGTTCATAATTGTATATGTTATTTCCCGATGTCCGAAATAAAATAAAAAAATAAGATTTTTTTCACCCAGGAAAAAAAATTGTCGGACGCAAAATGTCGCACATTACGTAGAAGTGGAAAGTCTCATTTGCTTGCGTAGCCGGAGGGGTAAAATTTGGTGATTAATAACGGAAGTTATACTTCTTAGGTGAGTTTCACAATTTTTAGGCACAATCTATGTGCACTTAGCAGTACAAAAGAAATATTGTTATTGTTTATTATGCTTAAAAAAATCACAAAAAAACATCAATTTCAGCTGTTTGACTGTTTTCCCCAACTTTGCAGGCCTGTATCTTAGGAAATACTTTAGTCAGAAGAGTCATATTTTAAATCAATACGACACTTATAAATGGAAGTAAATTACCTAACATTCAAATCTGTATTGCGTGGGTTGGGGGGAATTTCGGCAAGCAAACACGAGACAAGCACCGCAATAAAAATATGTTCAGTGCGACTTAAAAAAAAAAAAAAAGGTTCTTTTTTTTTTTAAACTTTACCCAGCCATTCTACTCTATCTAGCGGTTAATATCCATTAAAAACATGTTGCATCATATTGATGGTGCAATGGATACAGCTCCTCTACCGAGCCCCTTATCCGAAGCTCGGCACAGGGTGTCCCTGTGTTGCGACGCAATGATTGCAACTTCTTCTTTTGTGAAAAGAGAGAATATATATATATATATATATATATATTCGACGTTCATGTGTTTGAAGTTAACCTTTGGGCATCCACACTTTGGCGGGTATTATGTGGGGTGTTGCTTGGTTTTGTGGACGCAGGAGGGTCAACATGTGTTTGCTTAGATGTAAATCTGGTTAAACGTTTCGTTTTCTTTTTTTTTCTTTTTGCTTTTCTTCCGTGCCGTAAAGTGTGAAAAAGCGTGAAATGAAGAAAAAAAAAACGGCAAAAAAAAAAAAAAGAAAAAAAAAACTAAAGCATACAAAAATGTGTTGTTGTTATCGCAGAGAGGGTGAATCATTTGCAGATATCCGGTGTCGGTATTTTCTTGGAAGGGCAAGTTGGGAGGTGGGGAAGGACTTTAGGCTGCCTGTGTCGGTCGGAAAACTGTTTTGGGGACGGGGAGGGAAAGGGGTTGGCCGGCTTGCTTAGTGATGGGCGTCTTGGCATGTGGAGAGCCAGCAAAGGGGAAGGGGGGGGGGGGGGGGGGGAGGCGAGGCTATCTATCGGGCGTCTGAAGGTCGGTGGTTAGGGCTTCCTAATAAACTGGAAGAGACAACAATCTTTCGGCGCTGAGTTGGTGATCGTTCTGTGTTGCCCTCTTCGTTCTCCATCTGGAGTCTACCAAAATGTTGGGAAGCAATAAACGTTGCCGCCAAGTTGGACGGCGGTGATTAGGATCTGCTTGGATGTGGACAAACCCTCAAAGTAAAAGGGATTAGTGGGAAGCAGGGTTTTGGGCAGATAGCGAAAAGGCGCCGTTTCTTTTGGGGAACCGATACGAGTGACGGTGTGACTCAAGGACGCCTTTCAGCAGAAAACATAGATATCTGCATTCGACCCTGAATAGTTTCACCGCTGTCTATTTCCTTTGCCCGGAGACTTTCTCTCTTTCTTTCTTTGCGACGATTGGAGCTTCGTTGCGGGAGTAATTTGTGTAGTTCTGTGTATAATTGTGTGCTTCGAACGAAGGAGCGTCCCTGTTTCAACTTGTCACTAACCTGCGTTACTCCGGCTCAGCCACAGTTTAAACCCGCAATTTTGTTCCTTTACTTCGTGTTGACTTTTTATTCATAATGAGCTCGTTATGGCGACAACACAGCTCGGAGCGAGTGTTTTGCGCAGATTACCTTGCAAAGCACAAGAAGAAGATCCCGTGGCAGCGAAATTTTCGCAGTGTGAGAGAGCTCGATGTGGACTGTTTGAAGCGAATTCTCCCGTCTGGCAGCTCCATGGAAGTGAGCAAGCTGGACTACCTGTGCTACAATTGCTTTACGCATTTCACCAAGCAAATATCTTTGCGAAGCTCAGAGTTGGGCGGTGACAGCTTTATGCCACCTGAGGAGGCCATTGAAGACCTCAACCGCAGCGTACGTTCAACGTTTGTGTCACCACTAAGACCACCAAGTGAAGTAAGAAGTCGAGACAGGCCTGCCTATGTAAAGAGGAAACAGACGGAGTTGGAGCAGGTTGTGACTGAGAATTTGCGCTCCAGGATGCGTCTTGCGTACGATGAAAACGTGGCATCGGGGTCGTCGGAGCAAAAGTGCTCCACATGCACCGAGTGGGCGGACAACATTCGCCGCGCCTTTGCGACCACAGCCTCTCCCCGGGAACGCTGTCAATTGCTGACCCTCCTGCCATCAACCTTGACAAGAAATGAAGTCCAGAAAATCATCCCAGAGGCATCGATCTACATCATTAATAGGTCCCGGAAGCTGAGGGAGGACCACGGCGTGTGGTATGTGCCCGATCCCTATACAAGGTGTAAGGTGAGCCCTGAAAACATATCTGCAGCGGTTGAGTACTACATGAAAGACGAGTTAGAGTGTTCTAGGCAGAGTCCCAATCAGAAAGACGTCATTTCCGTTGTGCTCGATGGCCAGAAAACGCTCAAGCCGAAACGTTTTATGACACGGTCAATCAGAGAAGCGTTTCGTGTATATAAAAGTGACCATCCCGACTCCGGCATCGGATTGACGAAGTTTTACTCCCTGCGACCCCGATGGGTTAAATGCAATCCCCAGCAAGAAGCGTGCGTCTGTGTGTACTGCGCAAACTACAACCTCTGTGTCGCCTCTCTACAAAACGCTTCTGGCTCACAACTTGACGCAGCGGAATTGAACTCTGCATTCATTTGCAACCCGCCATCGCGCCAGTGCCTTTTAGGCGAATGTGACCATTGTCCCAAAGGCCAGTCTCTCAGACTCGAAAAACTCAACATTTCCGAGGATGAAGAGATAGTTTTGGCAGCATGGGAGTCAGGCGAGCTCGTGAAAAAGACTTTAGATCCGGTCACTTTTCTGGAGGAGCTTCGTGTGTCTGTCTCAAGGTGGATCATTCACAACCATATCAGACAGACGCAAGGCAAAGCCATCTATGAAGCAAAGCAGTGCGCGCAGCGTGGTAGCATTGTCTTCCACTTCGACTTCGCTGAAAACTGGACTGTTATCCTTCCTGACGAGATTCAAGCGTACCACTGGAAAAAAAAAACAGGTCTCAATATTTACGTGTGTGGTGACTACTAGAAAGTCGACATACAGTTTTGCCGTCATCAGTGACGACTTGCACCATGACTCCGCTCATGCCTGTCTGGCTGTACAAAAAGTGAGAGAGTGGGTCGATGACAACCTTGCTGTGTACTCTCATTTGACTTATGTAAGTGACGGTGCCGCCAGTCACTTCAAGAATCGCTTCCAACTTCATGAATTCCAAAAAAATGTTTTTCCCAAAGCACAATGGCTATTCTCAGCCACTGGGCACGGAAAAAAACGCGTGTGACGGAGTTGGAGGACTCGTCAAACACCAAGCAACGCTTCACAACCTGAGACAGCTCCCAGGAAAGGCCATACAGTCTGCAAAATGCATGGTGAACAGTCTTTCCCAAAAACTAAAAGGAGTGAATTTCACACTTTTGGACAAAGACGAGGTTGTTGAATTCCGTCAGCGCAAAAATGAAGAGTGCGTGGGAGTGCGCGCCTTTCCTGGTATTCAGTCGTGGCATGTGTGGCTATGCAAAACATCAGAAGCTTCGACCTGCGACTTGCAAGTGGCACGGACTGTCGGATCCCCTTGGAAGAAACTCTAAGTGCACACCGTCAGAAAATGTTTGCGCCAAAATCTGTTCATTTTGAAACCTATGAAGGCAGGAATCTGTTGTATATTACGTGCAATTTATTATATTTAATGTTCAATTTATTATAACGTGACAAAGATGTGACAAACTATTACTGGCTATACTCGAACGAATAAAAAAATTACTTTTCTCTCAAAGTAAGAAGTCGCAATAACTGCGTCGCACCACAGGGGTACACCGTGCCGAGCTTCGCAGAAGGGGCTCGGTAGAGGTGCTGTATCTATTACACCATCAATATAATGCAACATGTTTTTAATGGATATTAACCCCCAAATAGAGTAGACTGACCGGTCAGAGTTTAAAAAAAATCGAGAACGGGTTTTTTTTTTTAAATCGCCCTTAAAATTTTTTTATTTTGGTGCTTGTCTCGTGTTTGCTTGCCAAAATCTCCCCAACCCACACCTAAATAAATTTGAATTTTAGTGAATGTACTTCCATTTATGAGTAGCGTATTAAATGAAAATATGACGTTTGTGACTAAATTATTTCCTAAGATACAGGCCTGCAAATTTGGGGGGAAAACGGTCAAGGAGCCGAAATTGATGTTTTTTATTAATTTTTTTAAACACACTAAACAATAACAATATTTTTTTTCGCATTGCTAAGTACATACAGATTATACTAAAATATTATGAAACTCACCTAAGAAGTATAACTTTAGTTACTAATCACCAAAGTTGCCCCCTCCGGCTATGCAAGCAAATGCGACTTTCCACCTCTACGTGATGTACGATTTTTTGCGTTTGACAATTTTTTTTCTGGGTGAAAATAATTCTGATTTTGTTTATTTTAGACATCGGGAAACAACATATAAAATTATGAAGCAAATTAAAAAGGTCGACCAGCCACCCCCTGTTCGATCTTATCTGAAATCACCCTGCTATAGCTCTTCACTTTGTGATTTCCTGGGCATAACTTTTGCACATAATGTGAGAGATGTGTGAAAACCCCAAGTAGAGCAACTAAAGTAAAGAAGCGATGTATTGTGAACACTGTTTATTGCACATCAAGTTAACCACATCTAGAATAGAAATTTAAGTTTGTCAACGCAAAATGAAGCTAATTACACATGAAGCTAAACACATCTAATATATAAAGTCCTGTTTTCCAACACAAAATAAAGTTCACGTCTGTGTTTTGCTGTCGGGCTCAAGTCTTGCCAGCACACGCATACTCACTTAATATCAAAATGCATATTTCGCAATAAAAAGAACCTTGGACTAACGTGTCCCTCGCAAGAAGGAAAATTGGAGCACATGTCTCTGCTTAAGCAGCCTCATCCTTTGGCGTCTCTCCTTTCACTTTGAATTCTGTGTCTTCACGTGGAAATGAAGTCTAGTTAGAACATAGAACTTGATGATTTTGTTTGTCAGAGGGACACTGTGATCAGAACAACCAACAAGAGTCAACTTGGTCACCTGCAGAAAGGACACTCGGTCCATGAGGCTTTTTCTTCTCACCTGCTTCACACTAAAATAGTGCGTAAAAGTTTTCTCAAGTGACCTCACAAGCGTGTTGAGCTTTGCTGGCGAGTACAGAAGACCTCCCCTATCAACTACAGCATTGAGGCATGCTGCAAGTAAAGCAGGCCTATCCTTAAGTTGAAGCAGTTCTTGACAGCATTCAGCACATTTTGTACCAACGATGCTCTTTCTTGCGACATAGCCAGCAATGTATGACAAAGAAGATATTCTCAAGACAGTCCTGTAGAATCCTGCCTGTAAAAAAAACTTATTAAGGCGAAGGACATCGGCTTTTATCATCAGGCCTGCCTGCGAAGGCTTCCACTGTGACGTGCTGCCCATGTTGATTCCTTGAAGTGTTTCAAGGGCCAAGTGAAGTGTACCAAGAGCTGCCTGGTACTTTGTCATGTCTTGAAGACTTGTAGCAACTGATGGATGACATGCAGACATTAATGGGTACCATTTGAACGCAATATCAAGAAACCACGCTGTAGTCTCAGCTTCGGGTTCCAGGATTTCTTCCTTTATCAAATACCGAATTGCATCGGGGGCTTCCCTGAAAATCTGGGAAGTGATTCCTACTTTCATTTTAGTAAAATGGCCGCCACTGCCATGGACCTCGGAAAGCCTCGGAGCAACTTTCAGTTCACTTTCAGCGTCATATTCTATCAGCCCATGCATATGATCCAGCTGCACTTGGTTAGATGGCTAACCATGCTGGCATATACATTTGCATCACTGAGTGTAAAAACATCAGAGCTTAAAAGTTGGCCTCTAGTATTCTTCAGTACATGTGCCGCATCAGCAGTGAAGAATAGCTCCTTCCAAAAAGGGATGCTGTACCCTAGCGTACTGTGTTCAAGTGTTGGTGTCTAGAAGAGCCCAACTGGCGCAAGGTTATACGGTTGGATGGTCCCATGTCACATGTCACAACATGGATTCTCAGATCCCAAGTGTAAATCAGTCCAGCTGGAACCAGCTGGGAATGGATTATGAAACTGGAAACTACTTCCAGCTGGAAAAAAAATCTAGCTAGAAACAGCTTCATTTCCAACTAGAAATGGAACCGTTTCCAACTGAAAATGGAACTGTTTTCAACAGGAACGGGAGCTAGTTCTAGCCGGAAACTTGGACATTTTCAGCATAAATATCCACAAGTATTTATCAATTATATTTCAGTATGAGCTACAACCAGTAAAGTGATTCCCAGTTTAATGTGAATGATGTACTGTAAAATTCCGAGCAAGCGTCCCCCCCCCCCCCCTCCCCCCCCCCCGAACGCAAGTTAAAATGACTTGCAAGGTGTGTGTGTGTGTGTGGGGTTCAAGATGGCGGCAACAAATTTTTTTTTTTTGGGACAAAAAGAAAAAAAAGTGCAGTTCACATTCATTTAATTTTTTATTTATCTCTGAGCACATAGACTTTATTAGGCCAAAGATTTGTCACTGCTATATTAATCACTTTCAAAACTACCACAAGATTTCTCGGAGTCGGTCGCAAGAAAAAGTTTGCAGCATTCCGCTATGTTTCCGAATTGCGTGCCATTCGCTATTTTGACGGCCTTTTCATAGAGAAGCCGGTTGCTAATGGCTCATTCTGCACTTTGGCGCTCCAGGTATTCAAAGAGCGCATCGTCCACATATTCACTGAACACCGGCGCGCCATTACTTAGCTTTCGTCGAAGTTTGGCTGTAGTGAATTGTCAAAATTCTTGTCCCATTCCCGTATTCAGTCGAGCTTGATGTGTCGAGACATCTGGTGTACGTTTTTCCCGTTTTCACGATGCCATTGGACGATCTCAATTTTTTTTGCCACTGTGTAAGAATGCATAGCCGAACTGACACCACCAAAAAAAAGCGACATTGGTGCGTGGCGACCGGGCTGATCGGGCTGCAAAGTAGGATTGGATTGGATTCTTGGACTGGATTTCGCCGGCCGGTGTTGCCTGGGCGCGGTCAGCGCAGTGCATGATGCGGGTGCGGAGCAAGGAGGGGGCGCTTTCCCGGAACGGTGCGGAAATGTGAAATTAGCAGTGAAGTTGGGAGGGGCTCAGGTTCTTGCTTGGGTGGGGGCGCTTGCTCGGAATTTTACGGTACTTCAAAACCGCATTGGCATTGCACCTAGTATTAATTGTCACACTATTTACTGTGTTGCATAACCAAACTCGGAACATGCACTCAGGACATTCTGCATTCTCTTTCATGTTTATTGCACATCCCTTCAGTGTTCATTGCACTAGCAAGAATGTTTGAGGTCCCACCTGAGGTCCTGGATCTTCTATCCAAGGAGTTCAGGGACCACCTCGTAGAGGTGTGAAACTGGTACAGATTTGGTTTCTCTACACCATTGAAGTGTGGATGTAAAAACGCAATTTATAGTAAATCAAGTTTTACACTAAATAAATCCCAGCTCGAAATAGTGTTTAAGAAAAGAAATGCACCTACCACACACAATCTCAACCTTTTCTGGGGTCATCTGCTCTCTGCCGCTTTGACCTGATGCCCTCTCGGTCGGTCTGCTGTTACCCTAACGCTCCTCTGCATGAGGGTGTCACTTTCCCAGACTGCCACATCAGCATCTTTGATAGCAATCCTTGGTCTCTTGTTTAGCTTTATTTTCTTACTTGTTCCCGTGATGTAATCACTCTGTCTTTCAGGTGGAACTGAAAAGTGTTAGAGGAAATAGTACAGAGCAGGCAGTTATTTCTAACTGTAGAAAGACTACTTTCATCCTGTAATATTTTGATAGTTGGCTCACATTTTTGTATCAGTGTGATGTGACAACATACAAGTAGCCCTAACATTTTCAAGACCCAGGCACCAGCTACAACGAAACTCAATTTACACCACCTGAAGTGTTACATGAAAATATTGGAACAACCTTACCAATCAGCAATAGAATTTTATGCTTGGTTATACGCAAAGTCTCAGGCATTTATATTGAATGCTAGATTATGAATTCATATTCATGCAGACCCAGGTGATGGCACAATTAATGTGTACAAATATAGTAACCACTTGGAATAGATTTAGAGAAATAGGACAGAAAATACAGAGAGAAAAAAATGAAAGACGTTTACAACTTCCTGTAACGCCGATTTAGAGTGCAGCTCTTGAGGAGGACTAAGAGGGGAGGGTACTGAGGGGGGAGGGTATGCTCCTCCTAATTTGTACCTTTTTCCCCTCCCCTCCTTCTTTCACGTGTGAAACGCGTGTTGTCACAATACATTTTGGCGCGGTGCTGAAACGTCACTGTGACGTTTCGGCATGTGACTTCCACTGAAACGTCACGTGACATTTCGGTGCAAGTCACGGTGCCGTTTCGGCTTGCGACTTCCACCGAAACATCACGGTGATGTTTCAGCGCCGCACCAAAACGTAGCGGGACGCATGACGTTGCATGTTTCACGCATGGAAGAAGGAGAAGGGGAGAAGGAGAGGGTACCCTCTCTTCAGTACCCTTCCCTACTATATAACTATATAACATAAAAAATTACCCTTTAAAAATGACTTCAGTGCACCTTTAAGGGGGCTCACCAACCTTTATTTACAGCTTCCCTTTACGGCTTTGCTGCAAAGTATGGCAGAAGAGTTGTGAAATAAAAGTTGTCCAAGCTCTCTTTCATGTCCTCCCAAATATTCTTGTTAAACCTGATCCTTTGAACGGTCAGGAAGTTATAATGACTATGTCCCCGCAGAGAACATGGTCTGCCCACTTGGGGTTTGTTACACCCATCCGTCCTACTACTTCCTCAAAGAAAACACTAACGTGACTTGCGAGCAGCGTCTCGTGATCTGCCTTTCTCAAGGTGTAGGAGCCCTTTAAATCCACACATCCCCATGGTAGTTGTTCTGTCGCATCGTACATGATTGCATCAGGAGTTGCTCCGATCCATGGCTGGTTGGGATCTACAAACAGCCCTGCAGTCGATAGATGAACGTCTCGGCCCCTGCTCTTCAAAACTTCCTTGTAGCATTGCGGCGCTTTTGGTTTGTTGACAATTCCATACCAAAAAAAAGTAGATACACAATACGAAAAATTCAAATTGAGCAGTGTACATTTATCTCACTCTTCAAACTTGATCAGCACGTTGTGAGAAGTACCACTACAGAAAAATTGATTTTTCATTGTAAGACATAAAATACTTCAAATGAGAGACCTATGGCAGCGTGCTGTGGGCCTCTGTTTCTCTATCTGTAAAAAAATAAATAAGATTATTCTATGTCCACTACCAGAAGTGGTGCCATGATTTTCTGACCATCGCAAAATTATGTGAGAGGTGCGGGTGGTAGAGCGATGTCACATAGACGCGTGTGGTCGATGGCGACGCTCTCATTCTCAAGCTGCCTCTCTTAGCAAAAAATTAATCGCTCGTGTTCGACGTTGCACAGGGGTTGAAAGTGGGGTGTCAATGCCTCGATGGCCTTCTCGAATTCGTTGGCAGCCGCGGCGGGGGTACTTGCCGTTGTTGTGGGTGGCGAGCTCGACGTCGACGCAACGGCAGTGACGGTGGTGTCGCACAACAATTCGAAGATGTCGTTTAAGTCCTCCCCAGCGTAATGGAGCAGCATGGCCTTGCTCCTGCCAGGCACCGTGATGTTGCAGGCCACGAGAAAGTTGCGAAAACATGTCACCCATTTTCTCCAACGTGTTCCGACAGTTCATCGCTCGGCGTGGACGATGAAGGCGAGAAACGGGAGTAATAGGCTCATCCTCGTCACCAATGTAGTGGGTTTGATTATTACTAAGAGCCTTGTTTACAACAAACTGTTTAATAAACACGATTACATTAAATAATGTGGGAGATACATAGCGGCATGATGGTCGCGGTCGCGGCCATGTTGGTCATTCTTGACAATGTCACTGTCGATGACGATTCCCCGATGTGAAACCGAAACAAATAAGAACACAGTGACAGTTAGTGGTAAAAAAAAATTCGGTGAACAAGAATAGCGAGTACAAAGGTACCCGTCGTTGTAGCGTACCAACTTGTGGCAACAGAGGTTTCCCTCGACTGGCAGGCTGCAAAGCCTGCCAGGATACACCTGGTTCTAACATGACACTGCTGGTGTGCCACCATTAGTGTTACAACAGGGAAAAGTACATTCAATTCCGATATCACCAGGCTGAAATCGAGGGACCAGAATTAAAGACATCGTACACATAAAACCGCTCGATAAGTTTTTTTTTTTTTTTTTTCAGCATGTTTTTTACAAGTAGCATAAAGGGTGCCAGTGCACGGACACATTCCTCGAACAGCTTTTGGAAGAAAGTGGCGACAATGCACTGCCAGAGCTATCAAAATGTTATGTTGTTTAACCAAGGCATGCACCTCGTGCATTAACCACAACATTGAATGACGGTACTTTTAAGGCACACAAAGTATGGATTTCATCGAGGGATGCAAGTGCGCTTGTTTTATATTCATCAGGTGTTCGCAAAAGAAAAAAAAAAAAAAAATGAGGTTGGATATTTTTTTTGACAGACCTCATAAAAAGCGGTCAGAACATAAACTTCATACAAGCCTCCAAATATGTTCCTCCGGTGTGGCAAATTTAGAGGCACTTGCAATCAGAAAAGGCTGATTCTCAGTCTTTTGTAAGGAGAGAGCATCACAGCAGTACATCGGAGTCATTTCTCTGATTGTCCCTAACCAGGGGCAGCTTTAAGTTGCACAGTTCTGCAACCACAAAGACCATGACACTGATAGTCTTCTTAGATGTGATGGGCAAAGACTGCTTAAAAATTCTATACGTCTTCATCGGGTTGATGGCCTGCTCCACATGGATCTGGACAGCTGCAATGCGTCTTGTCAACGTTACATGCCGCTCACTGAGTTGTGCTTTACCTAGAGAAAAAATAAAAACCTGAGTAAGACACGAGACGCAGCGATATCGGACCCAGTATCTTTTTGAGCTTTACAGCCTGGACCTTTTGCTTGGGCTCCAGTGTAAAACCATGGTCAGTTACGACCTCGTCACCTCGAACCAGGTAGTCACTGAAGTCGCACTTGCGCATACCGAGTTTATCAGAGGCGCACGGCCTTCGATCGGAGACGTGCACAATATACCCATTTGGAGCAATGGCCACAGGGAACTTCACTGTTTTATGCGCCTTGTAGCCACTGTATGTCTGCACCCGAGGCATCGGCTTTTTGGGCCGCTGCAAATGTACCTCGGTACGATCAATAATGCAGGTCGTTCTGCCATGACCATTGTCGATGAACGACTGTGCCTTGCTTCTACGAATAATACCCCTTGGCAGCCAAAGCACAGCCGACTCCATGACCGTTTTGAGTCGTCCCAGCACAGCCTTGACAACGTTGCCGACACTCGGCACGGAAATAAAAAATATCCTCGGAAGATGGCCATGCAAAAGCCCGAGGTGAAGCCTTTTAAGGCAAAGAAGAAGCTGGTCTTTTATTGAAAGTTGCCCAACTTTCGCATCCAGAGTAATGATGGCACTTGTCAAGCTTTCAAAGACTGCTTTTGAAACGCCAGTGTAGAAAACAATGTCGCTTCCTGAGAGTCCATTCGTCATAGAGCGTCGTGGGAAACCGGGAGGAGGTGTTGCTCGACTGTAGGAGTGATTTTCCTAGAAGTGCTCCCACTGAGTGCTTTGATCTTTTTGGGTTATCTAAAGTGTGAACATAAGAACCAGAAGACATTATCAGAGGGCTTTTTAGTGTGCGGTTCAGGCAGTCTGACTTGTCCGTTTTGGCAACCTTGAGGGCCACATGCATTCCACAGATGCAGCCTAGCACCCTGGGGAAGCCGGTGATTGCAGCAAACTCTGAAGAATGATTGAAAAGCAAACAGGCATTCAAGTACAATTCAACAGTGATCCGGGTACACTTCATTTCACCATAACTTGGCAAATGGCTCATGGTACAACCCCAACAAGCCGATCAGAACGTTGAAGCAAGACATGTGACACTGTGTCGTCGAAGAGTGCTCCTCCCGTGAAGAGCTGTTGCATGCTTCGCTTCGTCGCGCAGGTTGACTCGAGGAAGCCGTAGCATTCGCTTTTTACAATCTTATGTGTAAACGAAGTATACTAGTTGCATGATAAGCATGTAAAAACCAATATTGTATAAAGGATATAGACATAAATTTTGTGCTTTGAAATGAGGCTCTCAACCACAATTGTGCAGCACTTGTTACACTGTTGGAAGCTCTATGAAGCGCTGCCTTTCATCCTCTGCCACGGCATAGTTTACCCAAACACCATCGTTGTTCTTCTTTACTAGGGAGTGTTTAGAGCCCGCTGACCACGATCTTAACAACCACAAGCTTGACACTAAAAATCATTCACTTCGGAACACTGACCTCCATTTTATTCTGAAGGGCGTGAATTGCCCGAGATGGTGGTATTTTGGCGATGTATGCGGCTGACAGCGATAGGCAGCGAGCTCTATTGCAAGCTCGCTTTGACTGTCAAGATCGATGATCGTGAGCCATTTTAGCATGTTTTCTGTTTGTGCATGCTCACCGCATGAGCGGCGGCGGTCTTGCTCAATCGCGCCGGTATGGATATCAAGTTATGATAAGTCAACACACTGCCTTAACGCTGTGATTTAGCGCGTTTGTAGAAAGGCGATAAAACTGCTCGACTACATTTACGCCGGCGGGTCGACATCCTTGAGTATTCTCAGGTTGTGGTACTCACCGATCGACGTAAGGGCCGCTGCTCGTTGCGTGGTGGGGAAGCAGATTGCCTCGCCAGCTATCAGGATGAGGGCCTGGCTCACACCGTTCACAATATGTGATGTGCTCACCTGGCTTAGGTGGCCCATAACAGATTGAAAGCTTCCACTGGCGTAGAAGCACAACGCCACCAGCACTCGCACGTTGACCGTCAGTGCACAATTTTATTCCGTCGACCGTACAAGGCTACCGCGTCGCACAGCCGGAGTATCGCCTCTTTCGGCAACCAGTAGTACCGTTCTAAAATGTGCTCTGGCACGTTGTTCACTGTAATGCGACTGCGAAACACCCGCTCGCGCCTCAAACTTCTTTCGTTGTCGCGACTGAGCATCCAAAGAAGGTAAGCAGCCATCTTGCATAAAAGAAGTGTAAGACAGCTTCGGAGCTGTCATAGGATTCTGTTGTAACCTGCTCAAAAGTTACGACAATTTTGTTTTGAGAATACGGATTTTCTCTCAGATTTGTCATACACACTTTTTTCGTCGTAAGTTCGCTTTGAGAATCTGGCCTCAGTACTCTTGGATGAACGTTTCACTCTCTTTGCCAGGGTTGCATCCATCTTGCCTCTCGGCTCCTTCCGCTTTTATCTATCTTGCTCGACTGTCGCTCTCTTGGAGATCTAGAATGACCCTAGAAAGGATGGACACTGCTGGTTTTTTTGCGTTGTCTCGTTTAGAAAGAAGCTCACCAAGGGCTGCCACTGCTCCATCAGTCTGGTCAGGCACTTTCCCAACGATAGCCACTGCGTAGGCATGTGCTTCAAAATCTTCCACACCTCTGTGTTGTGCATCTCTTCAAATTCAATAAGCCTGTCTTTTCGCTTGGCGCTCTTCTCAAGGAAGTAGAAGATGTCCTCGGACACCTCGTTGAATTTCGCAGGTAAGCAGGCGGCTCCTTTTTGATGAGGTGACACGGGCAGCCAACGACTATCAAACTCTCCTGGGTTTCTTTTAGCACAGCTGCCACACCGTTCTTTTCAATAATCGTCACGTTGGCGTTGTCGGCACGAAATGCACTGCAGTTCTCCATGGGTACATCGCGTGACTTGAGCGCATCCAGAACGAGGTTTCCAATGCCCGGTGGCCTCTAGCAAACAAAGCAGTCGGCTTGCGACATTCCGCGATTCCTCGGCGTAGTAAGTTACCACAATGGGATACTTTTGCGAACCGCTGTCGTCGCTTCCATCCATAGCGATTGCGAAAGCACTGTGTTTCAGAGACCCCAGCATCGAGTTTTCGGCATCCGCAGCCATTTCCCCGACGATCGCAGTTGCTTTGGTACGTCCGCATCCGTAGCGCTTCGCATCGTCACATTTCGGGAACATTTTTTGAAGTTATGGTCCCGCATGATCTCTCACGCTCGCATGCTGCCTTGATACCGTCGATATCCTTGGTGTGCTTAGGTCCCCAAATGAAGTCTCAGTAAGCTTCAGCGACTCGCGAAGCAGGGACGTCTTCTCAGAAAATTGTGGCAGGTACTTTCCGAAGTATGTGACCAGGCTCAGAATGCGCTGCAGCTCTTGCTTGGATGTCGGCTTTGGTATCTGCAAGACGCTGTCGATTAGGTCGGGTGAAGGCCGAATTCTCTTTTCGCTGGTTCTGTCACCTGGAAAAAATTTCGCTGACACCGATTTCACATTTTTCTGGATTTAGGATGATTCCATCCCACTCAAGGCTGCTAGCAAGCGTTCCTCGTGCTCTTTGCTATTCAAACCCCTCACCAGCACATTATCTACATAGACTCAGACGCCTGGAAGACTGTAAAAAACTTGTGACATGGCTTTTTGGTAGACATCAGGTGCTGACGCTAAACCGAATGGCATGCGGAGAAAGCCCTAGCGTCCGAAGGGGGTGCTGAATGTGCATGTGCGAGAGCTGTTGCTGTCCAGTGGAATCTAATAGAAACTAGAATTTGCGTCTAGTTTTTAAAACATTCGCGCATTTCTTAGTTCAGCCTCAATTTCCTCACGCTTGGACATCTTAAAGCTGCTTGCAAACGTTTCTTGCGCTCTTCGCTGTTCAAACCCCACACCAGCACGTCGTCTACGTAGACCCGGACTCCTGGAAGACCGTCAGATACTTTTGACATGGCTTTTGGGCCATGTCACAAGTAACGGCCTGGAAGACATTGTAACGGCCCGGTGCATGGGCTGTTAGTGAAGAGCCAGGCAGATGATAACAATGCTGCGGCTACTTGACAACTCGTCGGCGCCAGTTTATACTTATCATTTTATAGGTGCGTCTGGTGCACAGTTGCCAGACATGCACATCGTGCCATTACAATGTCCTGACCAATATCAACGAGCTTCACTTTCATTATGTGACTCATGTGGGTAGTGTCCGCTGTGCATTGAGAATCCCGAATACGACGCAACTCATTAAACACAACATTACACAGGTATCGACTTGCGATCTGTGAAATCCCCATGCTGTGGACGGAAGCACAGCACACTCCGGGCTTTTTAACAGTTTGTTGGAAGTTGAGAGTGCTCACACGGGTGCTAAGGCAGAGACATGCGAGGACAAGTCAGACGTAGTTGCAGCACCATCGTTTTCACCTCCGATCTCCATCACTAGATTAGTCGCTGTACACCAGACACAGTCGGTCCAGACTTCTGTTTTCCGTACATGGCTTCTTCACCGGTGCGCTCCTTTTGTGTCTCTCAGCAGGCCTTTCTCGTCGCTTCGTTTTTTTGTAGAGGTAACTCAAGCAGTCTGCAAACTTAATTGTCACAGCGTCTTTCAACAGTGACGCTTTCCGAGGCATGCTGACCAAAACATTAGCGTTGTACACCGCTCCCCATGTCTTACAAAATGTGGTTTGAAGTGTCATTCGCACAGGTAGTCCGAAGACTGGAGGACTTGATCTTTTTGTTGCATAGTGTTCCTCCACACTAAGTCGCTCTTCATCATTCGGCACACTGAACAATGAAAATTTTTGGGAGCCCGATTTGCACCCCGTTTTACAACGGGGAGCGATGCACTTTCTTCCCATTACCCTTAGTTGAATGATGGCCAGAGGTACATTGCACAGACCCACACGAAATAAGACGAAGCGTCACCAAACAAATGCAAAAATGCGACAGCAACTGCGGACAATATGCCAAACACCGAAGTGCAACAAAGGAACATACCGTATTTGCATGAATATAACGCGACCACGAATATAACGCAAAGAAAAATTTTGAGGTCGTCAAAAAAAAAAAAATTATTATTACTATTATAACGCGAGCCGAGGCCCGCCGCCGCGCAAGTCTGCCGCGCTCGAGGAGATACCATAACAGAAATGAAAAGGGGACAAACATCGGTAGAAAACTCGTATGAACGGGAACACATATGCTAAAAACCGAGCCGAATATCGGCGGATATTGAGCACGTGAAAATGGTTTCACGCTATTTTCGACGCGCGCAAAAACTTGCCTCGTAAATGTATTTTTAAACATGTTTGCTTTTTTTTTTTTTTTTTGTACAATAGATACGCGTAGTTATATATATATATATTTATATTTAAATACTCACTTTTTGAACGCTCTGACTTCCGTCCAATTTTCGGTTGCTTTTACGGATATGTGCTGCATCCTTTAACTTTTATTTTACTCATCATCGCTGCTCAGCTCCCGGTCGCTGTCTTCGAACATTGCGTCATCATCCGTACCGTCCATGCTATTTGACAAACAACACTTAAGAAACGCACGCGACACAATCGAGCGCGGCATGGCCTCTCATGCATTTGATATCCACTTCGCGACTTGCGAGATGGAGGCCCGCTTAACGCGACCCGCTGGCGTCAGCTCCTTGTTATTGTCCGCGAGCCACTCCTCGTATTCTCTTCGCACCCGGTCTTTGAAGGGCTTGTTAATACACACATCCAGGGGCTGGAGCTGCGACGTCATTCCTCCAGGTATGACAACAAGGTCACTCTTTGCCTCCCTGATGGTGTTCTTGACCTCGTCCGTCAGGTGCCCCCTGAAAGCATTGAGTACGAGCATCGAGGGGATCTTGAAGGCCGCACCTGGTCGGTTGTCCCACATGACCCGGATCCACTCGCGCATCATTGCACTATTTATCCATCCTTTTTCATTACACCTGATGTGCATCCAGGCAGGAAAAGTTTCGTTTTTCGGAAGCGTTTTCCTTTTAAAAATGAGGAAAGGTGGCAGCTTATGACCGTCGGCCATACATGCCAGCATCGCCGTCACCCGAGTTTTTTCGTTTCCCGTTGAATGAAGACGCACTTCTTTAGAGCCGCGAACATCCACGACGTAGTTGGATGGCGTGTCCAAAAAAATTGGAGTCTCGTCGGCGTTCCCGATTTGACCGATGAGGTAGTTTCGTTTCTTGCGCTGGGCAATGACGTGGCGCTGGAATGCTAGGAGCTTCTCCTCATATTGTGCTGGGAGTTTTTGGCAGATGGAGGTCCTCCGGCGAAGCGAGAATCCAGCGCGATGCATAAGCTTTTGCACCCACGAGCGACTCGCCTTAAGGGGAGACACTGGCGTAATTATTAACTTTTGAACTCCTCGTCCGATTTTAATGAAATTTGGAGAGTGCATCTATGAGCAGATGCAGGGGCACTGTGCAAACTTTGACTTCTATAGGAGAATTATGTAAAAAGTTACATATTTGTGTATGAGGCTGTGGCACCTTTCCTTAGGAAATCTATCGTATGAAAATGAAATGTTAAACCACTGTTTTTATTGCTTGGATATGAAGTAGAGGGTATGTGGCTTTGGGCTATCTAATTTGTATGATTCAAATGTAAATATTTCAGAGAGAAATTTTGTCTCCCAAAATCATATGCACTTTCTTTGAATGCCATTTTGCCAAAATGTCACTTTTTCTCAGTGATGACTTCAACTTAAAACAAAATGAAGTAGATAGCCCAATTCCCCAGTAAATTTCAGTTCAGAAACACTTTGAACGAGGCACCTGGATATGTTTACCATCTAACGATAGATTCCTTGCTACAAAGTTTGCAGCAAAAAAGTGAAACTGAGAAAAACGCATTCAAACTTTGAGCACCTTTACTTTATTAGTTTGGCCCAGTCTGTGTCCACTAAAAGGCGCCGGCAGAGTAGGTCTCCCCTTCGGCTGCCTGGTCCCTCTGTGCCTTGGCGATTGCTGCCAGCTTCCTTTGCTTATGGGCCACTTTCGAAGGGTTGAGGGCCTTCTGCTTCGCCTTGGAGACCTTGGCTTGGAGGGCCTTGTCAGCGTGCTGAACCTGGTGGCTTCCGGGCTCGATTCCCATTTCATGAAGGGCCCTCTCAAAGCCCTTGGGGCCCAGGTTGAATTCCAGGACGGCAAGAGCCACGGCAGTTTCCACAGTTCTTCGAGAGGCGAAATCCGTCTTGGGACACCGCCTCCACACCAGAGCATTGAACGACTCGTTGTTGTTCTGCGTTCCCATCCTAGCACACCTCTCGAGTAGGTCCCGCCTAGAGAGTCTATTGTAGAGGGGCACCAACTCCTTTGCGATGTCTCTGGAGAAGGCAGGGCGGTGTGGCTTCGTCGGCTCTCCTGCTGCCTCCAACGCTTTCTGGCGATTGAAGTGACACCAGGAATGTTCTCCATGAGGGCAGGCCTGATGCCGGGGCTCTTCATCGGTGGAGTAGCTGTGGAGGAGGCTGGCAAACACTGCCTTCTGCATGGCTGGAACGTCTGGGGCACTGGTCTTCAGTGCAGATGCATAGTAGCTGGTCAATTTCTTCATGACAAGGTTCGTTAGTTTGCCCCTTCCACCAAGACCTTTTTTTGTTTTCTTTAGGGCCTCCATGCCAGCATACATTCTTTTGGCGACGTGGTTCACACAGTCTTCTTTCCTCATGCCCTTGTCGTAAAGATCAAGTCCCGCAACATGGTTGAAGGCTTTACTGTCCCCGTCGCACAGCACTGTCACATACTGCAGGTTGTGGAGTTGGACGGACCGACGGAAGATCTCGTCTGCTGCTTGCAGCTCCATCGCATTTGCAGATTCAGCAAAGTTCTTCTGGCATACTGCCCTGTGATTCTCGGCCCAGTCTTCATGGCTGTCAGATCCCTGTGCAGGCCCAAGGCTACATCCATGGCAATAATTGCTCTGGACAGAATAGTCCAAAACTAGTCCAGTCTCAAGCTCGATGGCAACTCCAACACCAAAGTGTGAAGTGTGCCCACGCTTATGCCAAGTGCCATCGTATGTCACACAAACGTCCATCAAATCACCGCTATCGGACTCGCGTGTTTATCGTACAGCTTCTGCTGCCTTGCTCATTACGTTGCTGGCTGCTCTCACTGAGGCGTCGTGGACCTTTTCTCCCAGATCTTGATAAGATCGGAGATGCATGGGCGAAGGAGCATTGATACCGGCAAAAAAGTTCGTAAGCTTCGTGTATCCGATTCCACATTCACGAGATGCAAGAGAAATCCGTGCTGCCAATTCATTCTGCCGCGAGTGTCCGATGGTCGACGAGTGCGGCGTCCGAGCAACGTCCCCGCAGTCTGGGCAGACGACGACGAATTGCGCCTGAACTCCCTTGCCACTCTCGCTTAGCTGAAGGTCTGATCCACGGCACACTGGGCACAGAAGAGCGGACACCAGTGTCTCGATTGCAGATAAAGCAACCAGACGATAACCTTCGGTTGGGGCACCGTCGGGAGCAGCGGGAGCGTTCGTGGGATCCGCAGCGGGATCGCTCTCTTGCAGTAGCGAGATCTTGCGCTCTATCGCCGTGAGCTCCTCCACAACCTCATAATCTTCAGGAAGAGACGAAGAAACGTCGGCTGGTTGTTCAGAGGTCAGGTCCTGAAGCGACGAACCGGGAGATGGTGACGCGCTCGGGAGCGAAGCAGCTGACGCGTCCGACGTGGTTCCGTTAGGGTTAGCGCATCGTACGCGTCCACCTGACGAGCCTCTTGGTTTCACAGAACGGCGGCGAGCTCCAAAGGCTTGGAGGGAATGCCGTTTAACGGCCAGCATCGAGGCGACGAGACCGTAGATAAAACTGTGAGAAATATATAACGAGCAAGCAAAAGAAGCGAACGTTCGGCCGAAGCAACGAGACGAAACAACAATTCGGGCGAGCGGATCACGTGGGGTGTCACGGGCCAATCCAGGCTTGAGTTTCGTTTTCAAGCCAATTATAGCCGACAACTAGAGGGCTCTGGCTTTGTTCATGCTTTCTCTCGAACGAAGTTTACTATCGTCATAAAAGCCCGAAGAAATGACGCTTCCAACGAGGGTATCAACATCGCGGTAGGCCAAATGGGCGCGGAGCGGTCGGCATTTGAAAATGGCGAATCTTGTCAACCGATCGCGCGACGGAACGACTCGGGGATAGGAGGCGCGTTGCCGACCTGTCGATAATCTTTTATATCGGCTTAAATACTCGACGTACGGGCATGAAATTTTATGGAAGGGTGCATTATTAGTTTCTGAAATCAGATATAACAAATTTGAAAAATGCACTTTTTTAAAAAAAATCGGGAATTGGAGCCCGTGTCCCCCCTTAAAAGTGTTCCGAGACAGGCCAGCTTCCCGCGCGAGCTCTCTCGCTTTCAGTTGGATCACTTCGGCGTTGACCGGCAAAAACTGGCCACGACGTTCTTTGATGAAATCCCCTAGCTTGTTCTCCAGCTCGGGGTGACGACCATGCTTCGGCCCACGGAAGGCTTTCCGGGTAGGCGCTGCTCGAAAAATCCAGTCACGGTTCTTCCGCCACCCTCGAATGGTAGACTCGTTGATCCCTAGACGTCGGGCCGCGCTTGAATTTCCGATGTCTTCAGACAAAATAATTGCCTGTTTCTTAAAGGATGCAGTGTACTGCGTCCTTTTCTCCATCATAACACGAATGCCAGGAGAGACTTCCGAGCAGACTGCAATCGTTGTGGCGCTTCAGAACAAGCGAAACCAAATCCGGCGCTATTTAGCAAGCTTCGAGCATCACGTCCTTGAAGCCTTGCCTTGCTCCGCTCCTCACCAAAAAAAGAAAAAAACAGCTCGCTCCCTCGCACACCTCGCCTCTCCTCGCATTTCTCATGGGCTTTTTCTCTCAAGTTCCTCTTCTCCCTCTCCCACATCTCCGGTTGCTTATGGCGAAACACGCCGCCACGCGTTCGCGCATGAATCCTCCTCCTCCTTTCACGAGCGCTGCAACTTCCCTCCCCGCGTGTCCGTTTTCGTCCGACTCCCTCCATTCCCCAAAGACGCCCCGAAGGTCGGCTTTCCTCCGTACCTCACGCGCGGCTGACCTTGATTACAATTATAGCGCGAGGCGCGTTTTCAGGCAAACTTTTTTAAAAAATAACTCGCGTTATATTCGTGCAAATACGGTACATTCCGACCCAGATGAACCACCCGCATATGGCCGGTATGGCTCGTACTACCCGTGGCGCCTGCTTGTAGAAAGGAAAAGAATGTGAACAACTGTTTGACGCGGCGGTTACGCTACGCCTTCGAGTCGTTCAGACACCTGTCCTTTCTACATTGTGGCTTCTGCTCTAACTGAGTTGTCATGTGGGAACCCATCAGAGTAACCTAAACCTTCTTGTGCAACTCGCACTGACACATGCGTAATGATTATAGCAATAGGGCATCAAAAAAAGGAAAAAGCTAACTCTGTTGTGGTGGCCACTTTTCAGGGGATTTGAGGTCGCGTCTGTACAATTGGGAGATGCGATCAAAATTTGGGAGGTTTCCGGACAATTTGGGAGAGTTGGCAGGTATGTTGTTTACATACTTTTTGACCCGGATAAGGTCTTTGTAGAAAGCCATAGTTTTAATGAATGCCCACTGCCTTTTGCGGACAAAACTGCTGCCATTCCTTGTGGCGACTTCGAGGGCTTTGAGCTCCTGGACATACTTATCTCTTAGGCGCTTCCAGGCTTCTTGTGCCTCCTCACCTGAAGTAAATACGGGAAGTTCAGTTTTTCTGTGTGCTGACTCAATGCAAATTTCAAATGCTGAACTAGTCAATAAGTCGGTTGAGCTGCTTCAACAGCTTTCTATCTTAATACTGCTGCATGTGCAAACAATGTTTATACATCATATACCTAGGAATCAAGGCTCTGTTCAAAAGCAGTGAGCATACTTGATGTAGCATACCATACATATACCACCGCCTTTTGAGATAGAAATCGCTGAAATGACTGGTCGGCTGCACCCAAGCTTACCGGTGCGAAAACAGTGTTGAAGCTGCCATAGCCTCTAAAGCAAAATATTAAGCATTGTGCCGAGTGGTAGCACGGTATAAAGTATATCGTGCTACCACTCGGTAGTATACCTCAAAGTATGAACTTGGCGATAATTTTGATGTGTAGTTATAGGAACCCTGGTTGGTGTTATACTGATGGCCTTGTACCGATCTCCTGTTGTCCGGTGCTATCCAATGTCACATGGCACATTTGACGACAAGATCTCATAATACTTATCTGTCATGTCAGAGGCAAACATTTGATGATCAGGACAGCACTGGCTACAAGTGAGTCAAAGTGACAAAAAGGCTGGGGCTCTCACACCAAACCTGGGGCGAGTTCGGAGTCCGGACTGTGAATGCGGACAATGCCTGCCGATGTTCCGTCCAACCACATGAGGCCAAAGGCAATTATGTGCAGTAACTCTCAATGACGTCATGCTTGGCAAATGCCTACCAACCCAGTGAATGCAGCAGCAATCATGATGATAAATGAACACTTGTTCCCAGAATTGTATTTATATTAAACTTGGGAGGAGGTGCTCAGTGACTTTGGGGCTGTTAAGGTATATATATATGTCACCTTCATCCTTCTATGGCTGGATGAAAGAGCAGCCTATAGACTGCTAGAGTTCCCAGCCCAGTCAGCCAGCATGTCGGGCTTGGTCGGAAAGCCCCCAGCTACCACCGCTCATCCTTTTGCTCTCTAAAACCTCCATTCCCAGCACCACCTAACATTCACTTGTTGGGAGGACAGATGGGGTCGATGAGACATCCTTATCACCCAAAGGGGGTCAGGTACATGAGGCAGCATTAGACAACAGGTGCAAGTGCTGGGAGAGGCAGAAAATGAAAGAGGACCACAAGGTCATCCCCAATACTGATCAGGGGTCCTACAAGTTTTCCAGGAAAAATTCCAGGTTTGCTAAGTATGAGGTGCTGATTCATCCTATCCACTGCATCTGTGTTTCGTTGTAGCTGTAGTTTTCACTCTGACGTGTGTAGGCATGGCTATAGCTGCGGCTTTGAAAATCTCAATAAGCTATAAAACTTTTCCAAGTAGAGCCGGCGGAACAAAAACCAATTATTATTTAAGCTGAAATGGCTTACTGCATATCAGCTTGCACACTGCAAGCAAACTGAACTTGCGCTTTCCTTTCTGTCCAACCTAGCCGTACTCCACAGCCACTTTCTGCACCATGAGTACTTCGAGGCCCCATCGTGTAGCAAGGCTTACACTGTCTCCTCCCAGGCCTGCGAGTTCCTGCAGCTGTAAAAAATAAAAATATGTTTCCTACACAAGTATGCAGCTCTGAAAAGATTAGAGGACAAAAGTCAAGTTAAACCGCAGAATCTCCCTATAGAATAAGTGTGATATAAAAGTGTGAACAGCAGCAGAGGTACCAGCCTTTTTCATTAAAACCGAATTTCCAAAAACGGAATTTAGCATAGTTATCTGTTTAAACCAAAATGCAGAACCATATTGGTGTAATAATTTTCATATGAAGATACAAGTTGTACTAAATGCACCTTCACGGTGCATTTAGTACAAGTGCAGTACCCAGTGTGGCTCCTGATGTTGCGGATGAATGCCTTTGCTGGTGCTTTGCCAATAAGTGCATTTAGCCTGACAGGGATGTTTTCTGCACCAAGACCAATGCCCGAGGAAATAACCTCTCAGTTTATCCACAAAGGTACAAAGGAACTCATTAGCATCATAGAATCGATTCACCCAACCAGGGGGCGCTTCAAAATTGCGATGGTAGCGCCACCGCAGTACAACACATGGGTCGTGTCGTGTTTGTAGCGTTGCATTGGCGTCACAGGTGTTTCGAGTGTATGGTGAAGATTTAGACAAGGATAGAAAGCGTGCGAGAATTATTTCTCATGGTGAGTCAAGATACGATAGAGAAGCTTCAATAACACGCATCTTCCGCCGAGAAAGCGGTTGATTTCCCCGCTAACGAGTCGGGTCCGCGTCTCAAGTACGGCCGTGCGGTGTCTATGAGAAAACTTTACAGGTGAGCGCCACTTGTTTAAATTTTGCGCTGTAATAACATTGCGCCTTCTCCTCTTAAAAGGAAGATTACTAATCAAAATGAACCACTGTTGTCGCGAGTCTTGTTAGACGACGTCGGGATACTATTTTTCGGTCGCTGAACCACCGGCAGACTATGTTCTCGCACTAGAGGCCACGAGTGGGATAGCCTTTCGGGCTCGTCCGCGTCAAAGAAGTATTAACGTGTCCGGGATCATGCGGGCATAGGCTGATAATTCCGGGAAGAGATAAGACCCCCCGTACAGTTGCGACTACTGGTCCTCGCTTGGCTGGAGTCGCGGACCGATGCGAGCATTTTGCCAACGATCTTAATTTTATTAGTATTGCTGAACATGCTTCCTGCATCAGCCTGCCTCAGCAGTAGGGAACTAAAACGCCAGGGCACGACCTGAACAAAGGCCTCGTAGATTTATTACCACGTATTTCTGTCCCACTTCACTGAGGCAGTAGGTTACAGTTAATGGGACCTGCTCTTGCTGATTAATGGTACTTCTTCTTCGAGTTTGAACAACAATGTGCCACTAGATTCTATCAGAAAAAGGGTCAAAACAGTTGAAAATGAAAAGAGGCTAGCCTACACTAAATCTCCTGCCTAAATGTTTCCTATGCAGATGACTGCACATAATTTTAGTCGAATTTTCATGACAATGTTCAGTTGGATGGATTTATGAAAAAATCATGTGTCTTTCAGGCTCAGGATGTCCAATCCACATGCAAGATTTTCAAACATTGGGTTGGGGCTTGATTCATACTTTCCTGTGTGAGACATTTTAGGAGGGAAATGTTGTGTAGCAAAGAAAACACCAGTGACACATGATAGGTTGCCATTATTAGAACAATTTTCATTTTCTGGAAATATAATTTATGCCTGTCAGTGTTTAATTGCTGCTTCACTGAATAAAGTTTGTTTCGTTGCAGGTTTTGAAGCATTTCCAGGAATGTACCGTATTTACCGGGCTATACTTTTAAAAGTTAAAGTTTTAGGCTGGTGCAGACTATGTGGGATTTTTGTTTTTCTGTATTGTTGATTATGACAAGACGAGAGGGATTTTGTGAATGAAAGAGTATGTTAATTGTGATTTATGTATATTATATGCTTTTTTTGGGAGCTGAGAAAGCAGACAGTTCTTGAGGTGTGCCGTCTATGAGAAGATATTCGTGACAACTAAGCACTGGTGCGGACCATGCCACCGTGCGTGGACAATCTAAGCAAAATATTTTCTTTTTTACCCCTAATTTGCCTCTGCCGACTATAGTCTGGAAAATATGGTACAGCAGCATAATGCAAAGCTTTCAGAAATGTTTTGTTGACCGTGAAAAAGATTTTTATTGAGTTTTATCACAACCATGAGTAGGTAAACACACAATCTTGTGACATTATAAAAATTCTTCCCATGCTCTTAACACAATGGCACTGGTGCAGACTCGAAGTATGGCCGGCAGGACACTTGCAGATGATGTACACATCTCGAGAAGCAAGGACTGTCCAAGAAATTGTAGGGCCGAGAACCCCGACTATTTCAGGGACCTTGCACGGCAGATCAGGCTGTTTATGATATTCCAAATCTCACAAAAGATGTCCCCCAGTTCGTGAGAAAGCAGTCGTCACCTAAGCTTTTATTTAGCCAAGCTATACTGAATCTTGGGGTACAGACCAAACCAAAGCATGTAACTCAAAGACAGAAGTTGCTAATCAACTAATGATACTTTTAACTGGCTGAGAACTGGGCACATATAGAGAATGCAAAATAGACGAGGAAAAGTCACCTGTATCTTCGAGCGAGGTAGTGAAAATTAATTTAAACTATGAATCTTTCATGAGCAATTACAGGGTTGGTAGGTTTCCTTCAATTAGTTTTTATTCAACACCTCGGCTGGCATCTCGTCTAGTAACTTGTTGCAAGATGAGCCTCAACGTTGTGCTTGCAGGTGTTCACGAAGTGCACGCTTCAGATCCTCGCTGACGTTGGCGGAATCAAAACTGAACCACCCCCACTGAAAAATAAATTAATAAGATCTCTGGTGTGATCAGGAGAAAATCGACGCAAAATAATAACGACTATTATTGTCCCTAACAAGTAAAAATGTAATCAGGCTTTTTTTCTTTTTTTTTTAAAGGGGGGGGGGGGAGGCCTGGTTGAAGCGGTTTGGATGTGCATTCCTTGTGTGTGTTGTTTGGGAGGCGGGATGCATGTGTATATTATAGGGTCCTAAATGATGGCTATAAACAGCTACAAAAACGGGAGCAGTGATTAAGAAGCACACGCAGCAAGAGAAAGCTGTACTCGCAACCCCCAAAAGCCCCTCCCCTAGCTACTAGTCTGCTCACAAAGTAAGAACGGCAGGGCGTCTCTCCTGAACGGCCGGGCTCCAGCACGTCTTCGTTGGCCTTTGCTGCGATTTGGCTGTACGTACACGCTCGAGTCTCGCGACATGGAAGCCCTATCGAAGGTTGGAAGCTAGTGCTGGAGGAACTGAAGCTCCTCCCTGTCGTTCTCATCCAGTCGGTGACTATAGTTGAAACATTTGTGCCAAAGGGATCCAACATCGCGATCGAGGCCCCGATCCAACATTGCGATCGAGGCCCCGATCCAACATCGCGATCGAGGCCCCATCAAACACCTCGAGGGAAGGGACAGACGCACACAATCAAATATTTCGTCACGCAGGCACTGCCAACTGACTTTCCCCCCACCGGTAGTCATGCTGTTATTGTTCTGACACCAATTCCATTTCGTTTTTCAGGCGTATTTAGCAAAACTGATCTTCCAACGAACGAGAAACTTGCTTTTGCTGGAGCACTGCCGTAGCTTGGTCAGCTTGGCGCCGTTCGAGTCTTGTGTGGCTTTTCAGGGAAGCGGTAGAATTTAAGCTCTGACTACAACAATATCGGAGGTTGTTACTTAAATCAACTACGAAATATTTGTGCTAGTCGGGCTTTTATATCTTGTTTATCGCAATTATTATTACTGACTAGCGTACCCGACCGCCTACGACGGAGAAGCGAGGCGAAAAACAACGAGCCACTCGGATTGGGGTGTCCCACCGGGGGCTGGAATGGCGCTGTAGTCAGCGGCGAAACATGAGCGCTTCAGTCCTATTGGGCTTTCTATAACCGCGAAAGACATCGACAGTGAAAGGAGCGTGATTTTTCAGGTCTTTCACTTTTCCTAGGATTGTCCGAAATTGGGTTCTGGAGCTTTGCAATTATAAGCCCGTCGATATGAAAATCGAGAGCAAGCTCCCAGGGCAGATGCCTTGACTCTCCCACGACATCCAGAACACCTTTTTACGATACCGAAGTGGCAGTATTCTCCACCGCCAATACGTTTGATTCCCAAGGCCTTTCTAGGCGTCTCAAGCATCTTTCTCGCTGATCAAGGCAGCGAAGAAAAGCACCAATGAGTGCTCAACAGGATCAAAAGCTTGTACTCTGCATTGTGAGAGCTGCCCAATCGATGGCCGACCTTTGCAGTTGCCTGCAGAAAAGCAACACATGGTCTTGTATTTCGGACAGTTCTTCGCTCAGTGCGATATTGTTATGCACATTGACTTTTCGTGGCGATCATAGGAACCGGTGCTGTCCTCAGTAGGCTGATCATCACAAACTACTGATCGTGATTGGCAGCCAAAGGTGGTGCCTTGCAGTGAACTTGCGCTTGCGATCAAATGGTCCTGGTGAGTGCTATCGCATGCAGAAGACACTGTCGCTTCTAAAGGCGGGTGTTGATTTTCAACAGCAGTGGAACAGATTGGATCTTTGGGTGAACTCAGCTCGATACACTCATTTATGCGCCGGATTATCTTGCCCTGAAACCGGCGCTCTGCACTTGCCGATATCATTGAGCTACAGTGGCTATGTGAATGGTGCAGTGAGAGAAAGAGAACACTTACCACGTTCCGAGCCATCTGCCGCTTCCGACGCCATCCCCACCGATTGAAAAGGAACACTTAATGCGCGGCGGACTTGAATGGAAAGAAACCTGCAAAAGGAACTGGCGAAAAAAACGAAAAAATGATGCAAATACCGCGAACACAAACTTTTTTATGCGGGAAATGAATTATCCGGGCTTAGCCGGTGATTTCAGTTTGGCTGGATAGATTGATGTTACTGGCTATACCTTTTGTAGCGGGCGGTAGCTTGCGCCACCTAGCCTAAGGCTACGGCTCGACAAGCCCAATATGGCCAACGTTTACTCAGTCAGAGTCTTTCTGAGTTTTCAGCGCAAAGCAGTGAAAGAAAACACGTAGTAAATTATTTGGTGAAAAATACCGTATTTACTCGATTCTAAGCCGGCATCGATTCTAGGCCGACCCCGCAAAAACGGCAGGGCCGAAAAAAAAAAAAAAAATTCTCGATTCTAGGCCGACCAAAAAGTATAGGAAAAACACCATAAATTAAACACAGAACGGAATTTATCTGCAATGTACAGCACTATTTCGGTCACTAATCCGACGGCATGCTCACGGTTAATGTCCGCATTTTTTCTGATCATTCGTCATCCTCACTCGTATCTTTGTCACTGACCACTTCCCACAACGCGTGGTCATCCGTACCGTCCAGGGCATTCGAGATGCAACACTTTCGGAACGATTTTACTATCAGTTCCGCCGGGATGTCGTCCCATGCGGCCGCGATCCAGCTCGTGGTGCCTTCCCTTCCGCGGTCCTGAGAACGCCATTCTTGTTGCCGCACATGCAAAGAGCTGACCACGCTGCTTTCTCCAGCGACGCACATTTTTTTCGTCCACGCCGAAGTCGCGCTGGGCTTGCAGGTTGGACGAGTGTTCAGCAGCCAAGACAACTTTCCTCTTAAAAGCCGCGGAGTAGTGGCATCGACTGGTCGATGCCATAGCGTCGAGTAGAGACGAACGTTCCGTGCGTTCCGTGGTACACAGCGTATCTTCCCGAAGCGATGTAGACAAGATGGCGTCCCGCTGTCATGGCGGAGCCGGATCCTCGTATCTAGGCCGACCCCCGAGTTTCGGATTTAATTTTTTTGGAAAAACTATCGGCCTAGATTCGAGTAAATACGGTAACCAATTGTACGCTATTTCAATCCGTAATAACTATTTGCCTACACGTTTGATCCCATTTTACGTCTATTCCGTACCCGCTTGAGTACACACGCGTACGTTTGAGTTTGTACGCTCGGAAATATTAAAGATTTGGGGCACACGTAATTAACAATAAACAATGCGTTAGCATTACATCTACTAGTCACTAAGCAGAGGGGGAGTGGGGTAACAGGGAGAGCACGCCGATGCCGAACCCTGCCTTTTCGTTGAAATGGGGCTGCTAATGCTAACACATTAAAATAATAAAAGGAATAATAATAATACTAATAATAATTTTTATTTGCACAGTTGTGATACCTACTCAAAAGTCGCGTCGTACGCGACTTTGATTATTTTAGTATGGCCCGAAATAAATCCTTTAATGGACATTGTGGGGATCACAGTAGATGCGTCGTCCTGTGGACATCCTCAGTATGTCCCATATGGATCTAGGACGTTTGGACCATTTGAGACATCCTGAGGATGTTTTGTGTGTTGTCTGGGAAGTGTGTTTAGTTCGTGCTAGCGTTGGGCTCCTTGTTGAAGCCAAGGCTCTGTCCTAGCTCTCCTGCTGCCCGTTCTGTTGCATGGCAGAACTACGACATGCCTGCCTTCTCAATATCCTTCAGCGTGGTTTGCTTTATATTCTCTGCGACCGAGCCATCACGGTCGACCAGGGTGCCTGCATAAATTTAGAAAGTACTCTTGTTAGTAAGCCAGATGACTGCAGATCCAAAAATATGGGATGCCAGCTTTGTGCACTAGCTACAAGCTGCTGTCTTAGACGGCAACAGCTGGTGGTCCTGCAGCCTACGACAACCACCATTGAGCTTGCCACCAACCACTTCCATTACTGTGCACGCTGCCATGCAGGAGTGCACCGCCTCCACTTGGCAGCCTGCTGTACAATCAGTTCATGATGAACCTAAATGTGAACAAGCATGTATTGAGAACAATACGCGAAGGACTAGCCGTAGTCAGCAATGCGTTTTTGTATCATACGTAGCACAAAAAGACACCGCACAGCAAACATCGTGTGATGTCTCATGTTCCTGCCTACCGTGTTAAGAAGCCGTTGTAACGCGAGTGATGCTAGTTTCTATTATTTTCGTGCGCTGTGTCATGTCTGCATTTCAGAACTGTTGAATGTTGATTAAGTGCACCAAGAGCAAACAAAACAGATTTGCAATGTAAGTAAACATGTAACTTACTCCATATGAGCTTGCAGGTATTGAGCTCAATGAACTTCCGCTTGCCTTTTTTTTACGGAACCAGGTGTTTTGCATTGCCACTTTCCATGTCAGTAAGCTTTTCAGGATGCGGGTTGTTTTCTCCTTAACGTCGTCCCCACCCTGGAAAATCATGTGCTTCTTCTGGTAGAAGAAACCAACAACAAAATATAATAATGAGCAAGAAAGCTTGTCCTAAATGTGCACTCGCCTTGCAACTTGATAGGCTCACAGTAGTCAGCAACAGCTCATTCACAAGAAGGCAGTCTGTGCGTAAAACAATATGTACGGCATCGTGAACTAACTGCAAAGTATTGCCTGGGCATTATTCGGGCCCTGCAATAACCCTAATTTCTGCTCTTTTGTGTGATATTATTCTTGACATTCTTTTACACTTGTGCTCGAGGAGATGAAGTGGTCTAAGCCTGTTTGCTAAGTCCCTGTACGATTTTGTTTGCTCCATGCCATAGCTGGTCATTTTACTGATATGCGATGGGGGAAATGGCTTGTTCAGTTCCCCAGTTATAAGTGTAGTCACCTCAGAAACCAACCTGGGCCGCAATGGGGATAAATATGCGACAACCTTTGACATGTTAGCTAGCGTGGAAAGATGGGAGCGCAAAGAAAAGAAAAAAAAACAGGACAGGTGCTAGGTCCTCTGTGTTTCTACTTTTTTCTTTTTAAAATAAACCTGGCACAGACGTGTATGCACAGTTGTTCAGCTAAAATGCTAAAGAGAGGTGACAAAAGTGAGTTAGGCCTAAATTAAATAGTAGAGATAATTATTAAGATGCACAGTAAACATGTATAAATAAAGATTGCTGAATGCATTTAGTGGATGATTGTTAGCCATGAAAAATGAGGAAGATTGGGCAAAGGAAATAGCTGCTTATCGACAGGTTTCACTTGGAATACCTGTCAGAAAGCAAGAGAAAAGTTTTAAGTGCGAGGGCACATAAAAATAGCTGATTACCATTCGAAGTTGTGCTTTCTTGTTCTTCATCACCTGGATGTCATCTAAAGATGATCATACATATTAGCCAAAACACTTCACTTTTTAGATTGTATCCTTTGTAAATGTGTCTAAAGTTACCTTGCTGTGGCGCCCGTCTCCCTCAGAAGGCTGGAGCTGTGCTTTCCACAGAAGCTGCAAGCAATATAATAGGTTTTCATAGCAGTCAAGGTGGTTCCAACTGGTCACACTGGTTGACTGGTCATGGTGGTTGAACTGGTCATACTGGTTGACTGGTCATGATGGTTGAACTGGCCATGCAAACACGCAATTTACTTGCTGTTGTGCAAATGAATCCACTGTGAAACGTTATAAGGAATCAGTTGCATTTTATTCCTTTGGAGCCCTCTTTCTTTGGCCTTGTTTCGCAACGTCCCTCACCACAGTCTGGAGCTCTGTGATCTTCCGCCGATCGGGCTCTGGCTTTTTCACGCTTTCGTAGTACATAAGGCCACTTGGAGGAATTGTAAATATATCTTGGTTAAACAGCTATCCAAGAAAGCTTAAGCTTTTGTTTTTCTTTTTGTTATAATTTTTTAAACTTTATATATATATAATTTAAAGGAACTAGAGGGCTTAGTTCCCTGTAAATTTTTTAAAGCGTTTCAAATGCACAGGACGAAGACCGAATTACTTTTTCTACCAATGGGAAGCACGATTCGAGAGCAACCATGAATGACAAGTATTGTCAAAAAGTGATTGGTACATTCAGGTTGGTGTGGGCGTAACATCATTTGAAATTTGCAAGTAGATTTTTTAAGGTCAAAGCATAGGACTTTGAAATTTTAACCATACATAGTAGGGTGATTTCAGATATGATCGACCAAAGGATGGCTAGTCGACATTTTCAAATCAACTGATGTTTTTATATGTTATTGTCTAGTGTCTGGTATGAACGAATCCAAACTTAGTTTTGACTAGAAAAAATACTTGGGGACAGGAAAAATCGTAAGGCATGAGGTGGTGGACAGTTGCATTAACGCGCACTGATGGAGGGGGCCCGTTTGAGAGTGAATAACTAAAGCGATAACATTAGGAGAACTCTAATACGTTTTAGGTGCAAACTATGGGTATAGCTTGCTTGTAATATAAAGTAATCATATTTATTTAAAATTTATTTATTTTTCTAACAATTGACAAACATGCCTGCTCGAACGACAAATGGCAAACTTTGGAGGTCTTTATCTCATGAAATAATTTAATCATTATGATATAATTTGCAGATATTCTACTAATATATAGCTAATATTTAAAAAATAACTAAGGTATCTGTGTGATACAATAGTTAGGATATATTTAGTCAAACATGGAAAAAAAATCAAACAAAGAAAAATTCCGATGCGAATAAAAAAAAAACACCACCCTCGATTTTTTTTAAATTTAGGTAACCTGTTATACTCTATTTCGGCATTCATTTCCATTAAAAACATGTTGCATCATTTTATTGAGAAAGAAGATACAACTCCCCAAAGTAGGGTCCTTTTTCAAAGCCTTCACTTAGCAGTGTTTTATACAAGAACTGACTGAGTTCCAGTTTCATGAAACCAACACACATCTTTTATATATTTTTATTCAGATGAGGCCAATGATAACTAAAGAAATCGTTCACACACTTAAATTAAGGAGAAACTACTGTGTACAAAGAGGTATCATATTACGGACTAGTGATCCGAGAAAAGATCATGCAGCCATCGGCCACTAGGAACTTTGTTTACTTTATTCTCCTGTGACACTATATGCTATTCCCTCTTCCGCTCTACCTTCATCTCTCTCTCTCTCTCTCTCTCATATATATCCCTGATATATATCCAGAACAAAAACATGTTCAAGCATTCCCTTTCTGCGTGGTAGTGTTCTGTGGCTAGCAAAAAACATTTCCTCGCTAAATTCACGATAATGGCAAAATAGTTGCCGGAAACCGCAGACGACACTCGTCGCTAGTTCTGGCAAAACGGCCGATACAATCTTTTTTTCGCATTTCCCCGCTCGCTGTCAAGGACAAGGGGGTTCGCTTCAACCAGCAAAACATGGCCGCCGACGCCTGTTTACTGAGCAGTCATGCCTGTCGCCATCTCACTCGCTGGCGTCACGGGCGATAATATCAGGCACAAAGGGGCACACCAACCGGCAGCATTATCCCCAAATACTCGAGCCTCGCGTAAATACATAGAGTGTAAACGCTGTCGCCATGTTATCGTAGTAAGACCGCCCCCCCCCCCCCTCTCCCAACGGGGGACTGCAGTACGCGACGGCGTACTAACACAACGGCGACGATATCGACATCGCGCGCTCTAAATTTTCCCATAGTTCTACTCCACGGGCATTTCTCGAAACGCTTGATATTGTGTACGCCCGCCTGGAAGGATTTCAGGCGCGTAGTTAAGATAAGGCGGTTCTCCGCGGCAAAAGAAAGCAATTTCACAAAAGCTTAAAAGTGGGGCGACGCGTGTGCAGTGAACGCTTGTAGTTTTGGTGTAGACAGGGTGTGTGTGTTCTTGTTGTTGACACCAGCCGGCGATAAGGCACTGCAGGCGGTAGCTCAGTACAGCAAGGGCTAATCCGAGTGACCATCAACGTAACCCCACCGCCAACCCCTCGCGAACCGGTCGCCGACATGGCTCAGGCTGTGTCATGAACCACGTGGTAGAAGCTCGGGTGCTTTCATATCAGCGCGTGGAGGGACGACAGTGCGATTCCGGAAAGTCTTTTTCGAAGGCCGCTGACCACAATTTTTTGTCTGGAGACTTTCCTGCTTTCTTCCTTTGACGTGGATCAAGCTTTGCCGACAGCCTCAGTTGTGACCTCTCTTTTCAAATGTACGTTTGCAGTGAGTGAGCTCCTCAGCCTCGGACTTGTCACTTGTGCAAGTAGTTCTTTCACTTGGCAATTATATGCCATCAGTTGGGGTTTAATTTCTGTTATTTATGTATACATTATGAAGACGTCCTGGAGCTCCGAACGAGTGTTTTGTGCAGATTACTTTTGCAAACACAAAAAGACTATACCAAAGCAGCGGAATTTTCGAAGTGTTGGCGAGTTGGACCTAAACTCGTTGAAGCAAATTCTTCCGCCTGACTGTTCCACCAAAGTGAATGCGACGGACTACCTGTGCTACCATTGCTTCATGCACATCACTAAGGAGATCTCGATGCGAAGCTCAGAGCAGTGCCCTGACATATTTGTGCCAGCTGAAGAAGCAATTGAAGATCTAAATCGCAGCATACTACCTACAGATGTGTCGCCGCTGAGACTACCAAGCGTCGTAAGAAGTCGGGACAGGCCTGCCTATGTCAAGAGAAAGCAGACAGAACTGGAGCAGGTTGCTGTCAAGAATATACGCTCAAGGCTACGTATTGCGTACGACAGGGACGCACCATCGGGGTCGTCCGAACCAACATGCTCCACATGCACTGAGTGGGTGGACAACTTTCGGCAGGCCTTTGAAACCGCCACCTCTCTCCGGGAACGTTGTCAACTGCTTACACTCCTGCTGTCAACACTGACGAAGAATGAGGTTCAAAAGATGATTCCACAGGCCTCAATGTACCTCATCAGTAAATCCCGAAAACTCAAGGAAAAGCATGGCGTGTGGTATGAGCCGGATCCTTACACGAGGTGCAAGGTGAGCCCTGAGAACCTGTCTGCTGCCCTAGAGTACTTCACGAAAGACGAGCTACAATGTTCGCGCCAAAGTCCCAACCAGAAGGACGTCATCTCTGTCATGCTCAACGGAGAGAAAACGTTTGTGCCAAAGCGCTTCATGACACGCTCAATACGAGAGGCCTTCCGTATATACAAAGACAAGCATCCCGATTCCGGCGTTGGGCTAACGAAATTTTATTCGTTGCGCCCTAGATGGGTCCAATGTATTCCACAACAGGAAGTGTGCGTTTGTGTGCACTGCGCCAATTATTATCTTTGTATTGCCGCTCTGGAGAACGTTACAGGCTCAACATTCAACACTGGTGAAATGAACTCGGCATTTCTGTGCGACCCAGCAACAGAACTGTGCCTTCAAGGAGACTGTGATCACTGCCCAAAAGGCCAGTTTCTTAGACTCCAGGAACTTGATATTCCGGAGGATGAAGAGATTGTGCTTGCAACATGGGAGTCCGGCGACCTTGTGAAAAAAACTTTGGAGCCTGAGACTTTCCTAAAAGTCATCCAAGTGACGGTTGGAAGTTGGGTACTTCACAACCATATCCGGCAAACGCAAGGTAAAGCGATCTACGATGAAAAACAGTGCATGCAACGCGGGAGCATTGTCTTTCATTTTGACTTTGCTGAAAACTGGACCATCGTGCTTCCTGACGAAGTGCAAGCATATCACTGGAAAAAAAAACAAGTTTCGATATTTACATGTGTAGTGACGACAAGAAAATCTACAAACAGCTTTGCCATCATCAGTGAGGACCTGTTTCACGACGCCGCTCACACTTGCTTGGCTCTAGAAAAAGTGAAGGAGTGGGTTGAAGACAACGTTGCGGTATACTCGTACGTGACGTACGTGAGTGACGGCGCCGCCAGTCATTTCAAGAATTGCTACCAGCTTCACCAATTTGCAAAGGACGATTGCCCACAAGCCCAGTGGTTATTTTCTGCATCTGGACATGGGAAAAATGCATGTGACGGAGTTGGCGGACTCGTGAAGCACCAGGCCACGCTGAACAACCTGAGAGAACGTTCAGTAAGCGCAATTCAGACGGCCAGGACAACGGTGAGCGTTCTATCAAAGAAACTGAAAGGCGTGCATCTTGTATATCTGGACGAAAATGAGGTTGTTCGGTATCGTGAACAAAAAAAAGAAGAGTGGCTGACGGTGCGCGCCTTCCCTGGCATTCAGTCTTGGCACGCGTGGCGGCTCAGCAAGTCATCAACAGTAGGGACCTGTGACGTATATGTAGCACGGACAGTCGGATCTGCTTGGAAGCAACTTTATTAAATGGGTACAGCGAGGAAAACCTTAGCGTAAAGTGCCGAATTTGATTTCCCAAGGACTGCTCATTTTGAATGCAGGGACATCTTATTTATCACATTTTTCTTCACGGGGTATTTAACCTACTGTTTTTGTTGGTGGTTACTAATAATTTTTATCTGATCACTATAAAAAAAATCCCAAAATGTTATCCTCGAGCAGGATAAAATATATCGGCTTGCCACGATTCATTCATACACCGAGAGCATCGAAGCTGCTCCAGTTAGGCACTATGGCATCCGTCACCTGAAATTGTTTGTAATCGTAAATACACAGCCAACCTAAATATCTTACTATTATATCATTGTTTTTGTGTGTGGAAGTAAAGTTAATTATTTTACTCTAGATGTAAAATATACCGGAAGGTACAACTTCACACTGCATTATCTTTTCTCAAATCATTAGTCTCTAATATGATACCACTTTGTACGCTTATGTAAAATGCTGTATATAGTTTCTCCTCCCTTTTACTGTGTGACCGATCGCTCTTTTTATCAATGACCTCATCTGAATAAATGTATATAAAAGATTTGTGCAAGTTTCATGAAACTGGAACTCAGAGTCACTTCTTGTATAGGACACTGCTAAGTGTAGGCTTTGAAAAAGGACCCTACTTTGGGGAGTTGTTTCTTCTTTCACAGTGCAATGATGCAATATGTTTTTAATAGAAATGAATGCCGAAATAGAGTATAACAGGGTACCCAAATTTAAAAAAAATCGAAGGTGGTGTTTTTTTTTTATTCTCATTGGAATTTTTCTTTGATTTTTTTCCCATGTTTGCCTAAATATATTGTAACTATTGTGTCACTCAGATACCTTATTTATTTTTTCAATAATAGCCATATATTGCCGCGCGCGCTGGCCAAGTAGGCAGCGCGCGCGTGGCCTAATGGTTATCGCGCCTGGCTCCCACGCGAAAAGCTAGGGTTCGAATCCTGGGAGCGACGTGTCTTTTGTTTATTCCTGTAACTTAGTGTTCTGGAGAATTCGAGAATCATGTTGCTTGTTCCAGGCCCGAATGTTCTACGCGTCGAAGTTTCTACGCCGATTATTCCCGAAGACCACGCATGTACATAAGGGGCTCCGCGGGGCGAGTCGCAGTCAGTTTCGCACCAGCGTTCGACACTGTTGCTACGCCGACTTCGACGCCCGCGACGCTCTGTTATTATCTTTTGTACTCGTTTATTTTTTTGGCACAAGTTCGCCACATTAAACGTTTATTTCTTTGTTTATTTCCTGTTTTTTCGTTTGGTCACCACCCGTGATGTCTGCAAAATAATGTCTGCAAGTTATGTAATAATGATTAAATTATTTCATGAGATACAGATTTCCAAAGTTTGCCATTTGTCGTTCGAGCAGGCATGTTTGGCAATTTTTAGAAAACTAAATAAATTTTTAATAAATATTATTACTTTATATTACAAGCAAGTTGTACCCATAGTTTGTTTGTAAAAAGTTTTAAAATTCTCCTAATTTTATTGTTTTAATTATTCACTTTCAAACTTGCCCCCTCCATCAGTGCGCGTTATTGCAACTGTCCACCTCTCCCTGCCTTACGATTTTTCTTGTCTCCAAATTTTTTTTCTGGTCAAAACTAAGTGTGGATTCGTTTATACCAGACACTAGACAATGTCATATAAAAACATCAGTTGATTTAAAAATGTCGACCAGCCACCCTTTGGTCGATCTTATCTGAAATCACCCAGTATTAAAAAAATTGCTTCTTTTTTAATGGATGAAATCTTAATGGTAATATGTCGCGAAAGAATTAATAGGAACATTAAGATGAAGGACAGAATGGGCACATCCTTCACTTCATTTTATTTTAAATTAAAAAAAAGTCTGTGCAAGTCTACGAATCATATAGTAAACACTTTCACAAAAACGTCGCACAAGTGGCTATAGTGGCAATTATAAACTTAGGTTGGCAGTGCCAAAACACCTGGCTAAACATATCAATCAACCTACCATAGAATCCTGAGAGATAACCCTCCTAACATCAAGAGCAAATCAGGTGAAAATATGGAGTGGCCTAACTTTCGGTGTACAATAAAGAAAATTTTAAAACATTACTATTTTTAGGTCATGTTCCTTTCAAGCTTGTTATGGTAGTGAGGGGCAACGAAGCAAAGATGATTGTACTTCCCAGCTAGCAACGTTTGCTATATTCCACCATAGCTAACTAGCCGCATTTATGCCAAGGTCATCATTGACCCCAATACTACTATTACTAGGAGTCGGGTATCTTTCGGTGTTTAAAAGAAATAGTAAATCAAGCCAAAAATTGGGGTGGGCTATCTTTCGGGGGGGGGGGGGGGGGGGGGGCATCTCTTGGTATTTTACGGTAAATACAGGTTGTTAAACATCCATGACCACGTTAACTAATAATTTTAAGAGCTGATTTTCAGAAAATGTGTGTCTGTCCATTCCCAGAAATGTGTCTGTCCATTCCCGAATATAGAGAATTAAAGGGCACCTCCAATAATTTTTTGATTGGTCTGAAACTTGTGCTGAGAGTGACTGTGGACAATGCGATACCACTGAGAAACAAACCGCTTTCCAAAATAAAAATTTTTCGGGAAGTTATAAGCAAACGAAGTTTACAAAAGCAGGCCACTGCGTGACGTAAATGGAGCTGCCAATGGTGGGCGCAAAACACGCGGCGGCTCCTCCACAGCCGTATCCACATCGTCGCTCTATAGTGATTCTAGTGTTGGCTATCCTTGATACAGTGGTGCTTTGGATTGTCATTACGCAGCTGCGCAGCGTTCCTTCGCTGTCGAGCTGCTGGGCGGCGTGTGTGTCGAATTGAATGGCCGCCCCTCCAAAGCCGCGTACATATTGCCGGCGCTCAGCTCTCCTCTGAGTGCTTGCATCCGTGCATTGTCCCTTCATCGTCGCCCTTCCACACGCCGCGGGGGTGACCAGGGTCCCCGCTCACCGAGTTGAGTTTCAAAAAAGCGCACGAGAAGAGAGAGCATGTGTGTACAATGCGTCATCTGCTATTTTGGTTTCAGTTTCTACGGCATGAATGCCGCAGGGCGACGTTCATGCCGTAGAAACAACAAAATCAATGCCGCAAGACCTTTTTTTTTGTTGTTTTTGCGCTTTATTAAACTACATTTAGTTTTTCCTGAAGCTTTATAAAAACAACCTTCATAAATAATTATGAGGTAAGAACAGTAACGCTTATTCCGCGCTCAGAAAGAAACTTTTGGTGGACCTGGCCAATCGGGAAGCCAGCTCCGTTAAAGTCATCTGCCGCGCGCGTTTAGCACCACGCTGCACCACCATCGATACAACCGTTTCGCGCCTTGTCAAATGAAAATATGATGCACCATTCTTTTGCGGTTTCGTCTTTGTTCCCCAAATCTCCCAAACCACCGAAAAGGCAGAAAGTGCAACAAAAAAGAAGCATAAATATTGTTGGTGCCCTTTTAGCCAAAAAAAGCAGTGGGATTGCGTTTGCAAAGCTTTCACAAAACATACTGCAGCATGCTTGGCCAAGATGGCAGCACATTTAGCTCCCGGGCAGAGGCCCAATATTGGGCACCACTGGTAGTTTTTTTTAACCTCTGGTAGGTTGTCTGGTATGTATGTTCCAATTAAATATAACCACGAAGCTTGTTTTTTCTAGTCTAGGAAATGTTCTTGGCTGTAGAGTGTGTGTAACAGATAGTCTGGGATTATAGGGGTCTGGGGTCCGGGGGTGACGGGTCTTACCCATCACACCCGACATTGACACCACCAACGCTGTTCACCACCAATTTTATTTTGTTTGTGATCACAAGTACGCTTGTTAAACTTTTAGTTTTCTAATACTTTAACCTCATCGTTTGTGTTAGTTTTCCAAGTGCAGCTCAATAAATTTTTGGTTTTCCGAATAGTTTAAACTTAAAAGAGATGAACAAGGACAGCACAGCTTTTAACTTTCAACCCAATATGTTTTTGAGACATTTACCAACTAGCTCAACTTTCTACATTACCACATTACATGTTGAAAGCTGACCCTTTGTCATTCATGTTAATATTTTGCCACTATACACCTTTCCAAAAAACACTCGACCCCAGGGGCAACAAACCGTTTGTGAGCCCAGTCACTGAGTTAGGCTAGACTCTCACCGGCGTCCCTCCTAACCCTAACCGAGTGGACTGTGATTTCAATAAGCGCAGCCTGCGTAGGTGCAGTTTCAAACGCTGCTGGCGGCTAAATTTTTGTCTTTTCCCGCTATATTTTGTGTTTCATGGTACATGTATTTTCCCGAGGACATTGAGAAAGCATTTTGCCACATTTAAAAAAACAAAAAAAGTAAAAAAAAAATCTACACTATTTTTGTTGGGTACACGCGCGACAGAACGAATGCAACTGGAATGAATAGTTCTAGTTATTTGTTTTTTTCTAGCGATAAGTTTTGACGGCACCGCGGGATTCGCCGCATGTGAAACGACAAAGGGCTTTGCTGTCAAAAATAAATTGCAACAGAAGAGGGCCGAAAGGCATGCATTTTTCACGCTCACAAATAACGTGTTTACCGATGGACAGGACACGGACATACAATTGAGGAAGTGTTAACATTCGTACGTACCACACGATGCAGCGTTATAAAAAACGAATTTATTTGAGAAAGATCTCAAATAACACAGTCACAGTCGACGACAGTCACATCTTGACGATCGGACGGAATCCGGGATGACTTCGTTTTGGGGCACGACTTGGGGAGAGCTTCCTTTTTTCACAACCGCACCAAGGCAAAGAAACAAACGTGACTGACCCGTTTCTCACCCCAACCCGGACAACTGTTTTTGGAGATGGCTGAGGATTTTACGCGGATTATCTCTGGGAGGGGGGAGAACAATGTTCGCAAAATCGCGTCGAGGGTCGTTCGTTGTCCTTCACGTCTTTCGTTTCCCGTGAATGTCGAGCAGAAAAGCTTGAATGGCAGGCACTTACCTGCCTTATTTCTCACAATGGAAGATAACACAGAAAGGGTACGCAGCACGCATAAAAAAAATTAAGTGGAAACTTTCAAGAGGGGCGAGAAAACGTCTAATGCAAAACCGCAAAAACGTAGGTAGAGAACCGCGCTGAGCGGGTCTTCACAGTCCAAGAGAGTGGCAGAAATTTCTAGCTGATAGAGGGCGCGAGAGTCGCACCAGCCGCATCAGCTTCAGCAACATGGCGGCGGCCTAGGAGCGGTTTTTGGAAAGGTGTATATGCACTTACTTACAGGGGCCACTATCTTTGCTGGTGTTACGGGAAGCTTCCCTTTGGCCCCGTCCTTTAGGAAGCGCCGGCTGGGCTCGCCGGTCACACTGCGAGCGCAGAGCTCCTCAGTCGTGTAAAGGCACCGAGAAAGGTCCTTCACAAATCGCTGTTCCGGCAGCTTGGCCACCAGGTCATCTAGTTTTGCCTTGGGCATCTTCATCCCACTGCCAAGGTGAACCTGCATTCAATAAGAATTAACTTGTGAACACTAAAATCTACTGATCTGGATAACATTCCATCTAATAGATTGCCTGAGTTTGGCAAAACAGTGAATCTTGGCCGCATTATCAACCCAACGTAGCCCCGCAGGGGGCACCTGCGAAAGCAGGTGTTTGGAGAGTGGCGTCTCCACAGACCCCGAGCCACGCAGGGGGCAGCTGCACCTCAGGTGCTAGGTGCTTGGTGAGTAGCGTCACCACGGACCCCAGCCACGTGGGCCACCTTACCCGCACGCAGGGGGTAGGTGCTTGGTGAGTGGCGTCACTACGAACCCCGAGCCATGTGGGTTCGCCCACCCACGTCTGGCTGTGCGTGGCGTACCCGTGTTTGGGGAAAAGGAGACCCTGGTGGTTGAGCTGAGCCTGGGGTTTGTTCGGACCCTTCGGGGGCCCCCGGGCGAGGCAATACACCGCTTCGGCCTCTGCTTCTCGTAGACGGGTGTCCTGGCTTGGCCCGACCAGGATGATTCAGCCAGTCGCCTCTCCTACCCTCTTCTCCCGTCTTTCACTTTTCCTCCCACCTCTTTCTCTTTCCTTCTGCACTCTCTTCCTTCCTTTTTCACCTCCTTAGGTGGCAAGGGCCAACCTTGAGTGGAAACAGGTCCTGTCCCTGCAACCACACTAGGGTATAGTGCCCGGGCAGCACTGGCAGAGTAATTGTCCCAGGAGTAAATATGGCAGTTGGGACCAGCTATATTCCCAGCTGCTTCCCAGCTGAGCTGGTTTATGGTGAAATTCCCAACCCAGTTGGAAATGCAGCTGGGCCCAGCTGGTAATTTTGACAAAAACCAGCTCTGCTGGTCCCAGCTGGGACCAGCTGGGACCAACTGCAGGTATTCCCAGCTGGGACCAACTGCTGCTGGTCCCAGCCAGGACCAACTGCAGTTGGTCGCAGCTGGAAATGTGGCCAGAAGCCAGTTCAGCTGGTTTTAGCCATTGTTGGCAGCTCATCCGCCACCGTCAGTGACAGCTGCATGGTATGGACACAATGCATGGAAATGTAATTTTATTTCAAGGTTTATAGCCTTGTGGCGCTACAGCTTCTTCTTCAACCTCTCTTCGGAACGCCTTGCGTCTTGGCACTTCTCTCTTAGCAAGTTCCCTATGTCGCAGACTACTGCAGCTGCTGCTGCAGACTGTTTGTTCTGGTCTCCCCAGAAGGAAATTGCAGCTAGAAAGAAATGTGTAATTGTTAGCAGTATATATATGTTTTGAGGACTAACCCTACTCTGGGCAGCCTCATAGGCAAAAAGTAAAATGCCACGACTCGTAAATGAGTCAATCCAACCGAGGACGAGGTGTGCTTTTATGTGCACAAAATTTGTTCTGCCAAAAGCAGGAAATGCGACAGTCAATGCCACCGCCTTAAATAATCAGTGCCTTTGGCGTTTGGCTACAATATTGAACAACGAGATGAAACAGACACACAATATATACCCAAATTGAGATTTCAATTTCCCCACAGAGGATTGGCCTAAACCAGCTCACCCTGAACAACGTCGATCTTCTCAGGTGTTAGAGGAGGCTTTGCTGGCTCTCCGGCTGCTCGCTTCTGGGGACATGTTGTTCCAGTTACGCTCCTCGTAGCAAGTACGGCGTTCGTCCAAATCGCTTGAGCTGTTTCTTTACCAACAATTGTTGGCTTTTTCCCCCGAAATATTTTTGCAGCCTGGCCACTGGAAATGACTATCCCCTTGGTCAGGTGAAACTAGAAAGTATAAAATATATTGTGAGCACAACATTTATATTATTACGTACAGTAGTTAAACATTGCTACAATAAAAGAGGAAAAGGAGCACGCTTTCTCCATATTTCTGGCCATCAATTAAAGGGCTATACTAATTTGGGAACGCATACATGTTCTTTCATTCCCTTCATTTGCATGTAGGGACTACCCAAGTGTCACTGTCAGGAAACAGATAAAGTTCTTTTATCTTCATTTTAAATTTGATTCTGTGATTTCACTAAATATATACTTGCCAATCGAATAAACAATTTTGGCATCCAATATTTAAGGAAACAATAAAATTAGCAGCATTGCATTATGCAGAGAACAAAAATAGATATAAAAATATACATTCACTTCTTGTATGTTTTGCACCCATTTTAGCAGAGGTACAAGAACAGTGTCTATACTCTTATTACGCTTGGCATTTAGGAGATAAACAGGGCTTATCCCCACAGCCAGCAATGTGCACATCAAAGATGTGTATGTCATCACAACAAAGGAGCAGGTTTAAGACCTTACTGCTCACTATGTTTGCACATGTAGCAATTACAGTTAAAAATAAGGGCAAGCTCTTACAGTTCCATCAGGAAGGTGTGTGAATGCCGGAGGAACTGAAAAAGAAAAATCATCCATACTAAAAATAAGGCACATCTTTTGGTGAGCAGGCAAAACGTGTTAAAGTGAACTACGATGCGATACTAGGACAGACAAGAGGGACACCAGAATGCAGAGCTGATTTCCGAATACTTTTAATAGCGGGACACTAACATATATGTAGCAAATAGACAAGTTCTATCTATTTGCTATAAAGTCCATACAATTGCTCGCGAAAACTGAAGCCGGTTGTACAAAATCAATTGTATGCCGGACAGCATTTGATATACTTAAGGGATGCTGGACTGAAATTTGCGTTTTCAGTAAACGAGCCAGGAGCGATAGGTGGGACACAACAAACACCATAACATCACTCACACAGCGATATCTCAAACAGATGAGCTATATTTTTTTTATAAGAAGGGCACGGTTGAACGAGGCTGACGAGGCTTTTTATCGCTGCGATTCTTATTCCCTCTCTTCGCTTCGCCATCTTGAGGAAGTGAACCGGAGCGAAGATGAGAGATAACGCTGCTTTTCAGACCATTTCTATACGCAAGGGTGGTTTTTTATCCCACATCAACCAGATACTTCCAACATCTCTGCCGGTGCCTTCATAAAATAGCAATTTCATAGACACATATGTAGTTTTTATGTAGTGGCATACAAGTTATGTTGATCTGTAGTGTCAATTAAGGTCACTTCAAACACGGAATGCTTTCCTAAGGTGCTCTTGGTAATTTATGCACTTACCGGGGGCAGGGCTCTTTGCAGCAACTGCTTCAGGTCCGGCAGGACCCGCAGGTCTGGCAGGACCCGCAGGTCTGGCAGGACCCGCAGGTCTGGCAGGACCCGCAGGTCCTGCGCTCACTTGGCAAGCTCCAGGGGGGGGACCTTGTGACAGAACAGTGTCAGTATAAGTTGGTTGCTGCAAAGGATTCATTTCAGCAGTTGATGCACTTACGCTGTGCAGAACTGTTCTTGGTAGCTGCTGCAGTGCTGAGACAAGCTGCAGGTAGTGCACTCTTCTGGAGGACACCAGCGTCACACCTTGTGGCAGGATATGTCGTGCCTGTGAAAATTAAAGGGTACACATGCACTTCCAACTACTATAAGAGTACCTGCTATAAACAAAAGCAGCTTCAGACATTCAAGAAGCATAAAAGTGCTTACAAGGCAGTGATTCACCTTGATGGGCTGCTCCCCGCATAATGGCATCTGCTGCCGTGTCAGTGCTCGCAGCCACAGCTATTAAAATTGAAAATTCAACAAATGTTCAATACATATGCATCATATATTTACATCGATGCAGCTTTCACAAGAACTCCGATATGACAGTTAAGACTTACCTTCACTGTGCTGCTCCACCAGATCATGCTGAGCATCTGCAAGATCCTCAACTGCAACATTTGATAACATTGAATGAAACTAAATCAGCTGCAGCTTCATTTATTTGCCTCACCATATTTTATACATTTAGTTGCACCATTTACAAGATGAGCTCACATTTGAAAGGTGTATGCCATGAACCAAGCCTGCCATTTATACTGTTTTATTTATGCAGGACTCACAAACTGTGGTGTTTGCAGAATCACTTACCTTCATTTCGCCTGAAATATTCGCACTCGCTGCTTTTTTCAGCTGAAAAATAATACTTAAATGTAGCGCTTATAATTAAAATGATCCACCTTAGCATGTCGTCATAAACAAACCCATGAAGCACAATTTTTTGACACAGACATGTGCTAGTAGTTACTGGCAGAATTTGTGAAATGCACTGTCCTAGTGCTAGACTTTTAGCAGAAATCTGCATAAAAGCATATATGCAGTATAATCAAAAACACACATTCAACAGCTGCTAGCTGAAGAAAGGTAAGACAGTAGTAAATATTCCTGAACGTAGAGACAATTCTGGGAGTTGGCAGAGTAATTTTTCATTTCAACACTTGGAGCATAGCTGCACCTCTAGGATGTTCTTACCTTGAAATATTTTACTTTCTAAGCAGCGCTGCAGTGAGGAAACCTGCTCTTTCAAAAATTTCTTGTCCTCTTCAAGCTGTCTTGCTTTTGTTCTCCAGGCACGAGTCTCTGCTTGTGCTTGGCGCAGCTCTGTCGCTGAGCATAAAGAATCGTCTTCATCTGATGAACTGACTGACTCCTGCCGCAACCTTTTTGGGACCTGAAAAGTAAAACGTTTAACGTCAGCCTTCCCGCATCGTTAAAGACAGAAGAAGTGCTGAGCTATTACTTACTGACTGTGCCCGATGAATTCGGTCAGAAGGCCCTGCCTTGGTGCTTTTGTGGGCGTGATGTAAATGCTTTTCCAATATTTCGCTATACACAGCATTCTTCGAGGTTGTTCGCAGCTGTTTTTGCCTCTGTGACACCTGGCACATAAGAAAGGAACAACAATGTTGGAGGCAGGTATGTGCATAAATTCTTAATCACCTTTATGGCACTTATTTTCAAAAGGTTAACACGAGTTTGTAAAAATTGATTAGTGAGAGTCAGCCCATGCTGCTTCTTGGAATACTTAAATTCTGCATTAATTAGCACTGAGTTCAAAGGAGAATACCAGAGTTCACAGTTAAGTGCTGTATACAAATACATCAAAGTTGCATGCTTACCTTCTTCTGTTGCGTTTTTTTACTTGGAACATCATCGTCGGAGCTTTCCTCTAATCTTGCTTTAGGAAAAGCGATCCTCTTCGACTCCTTTTTTTTCGTGAGCTCTTCCTCGGTTTCTGTGGGTCAAGCAGCGATTCAAAAATGATTTCCTTATAGGTCATGATTAACCGAAGCATGTCTCTTTTTCCAAAAAGCACAGGCTGACTATGCAATCTGAATTCACTAACGGATGCAGTGAGGTTTGAAGCCGATAGTGATGCTATTAGTTAAAAAATTAATTTTTTGTTCATAGCATTAGGACACTAGGCACCTATACATGGCTTGCATGATATATATTATATCCGCGTCCTCCTTGCTGACGGCAGAAACCTGCCGTGAGTGCAGGGGAAGCTGCACTCACTCCTTTCAGCTCGCTCGTAATGTTTGCTTCCTGTTTGTAGAATAAGTACAAATAAAGGCTACGCTCAAGGAAAGTTTTGCCCCTAAAGAGGAGGACCAAATTACGTCAGTGCAACCTATCTGTACTGTGCGCAGATCACATACACACATTCCCTCAACCGTTTTTGATCAGCTAGTCGCAGCTTTCGCAATTATTCATGATACACGCGCCGTCCGACTTTCTTTCGGACGCCGCTTGTAGGTGCCAGTGGCCGTCGGACGGTATTCTAGACACAGCCAAAAACAAATGTAAATATCGCCAAATGCGTCGACAAAGGAAAATGTTCGAGAAAAAAAAAGAAAAAGTAACTCCGCACCGGGGATTGAACCCGGGGCCGCTTGTTTGTGAGGGAGACATTGTACCACTAAGCTACACTACAGCTTCAAAAATTTCGCTTTGCGACCTCGTTTTATAGGAGACTTTCGGACGGCACTTGAACGCGCGAGTGGAGTACCGTCGGACGGCACTTGAACGCTCTGTAGGAGTGCCGTCGGATCGTCCAAGATTTAGATACCATTGGCATTTTTTGGTGAACTCGACGGCGTCAAACTGCGTTTTGACAGGTGTACCTGTGATAAATAATGGTACGTATACGTACCGGCTAGCAGAAGGACGTGGGCACTATAAAACCCCGTGTTTTCTCCGTTGCCTTCAGAGTCTTCGTGAAACACCATGTAGGTCGACTTTTTGTCGTAATCGTCCGTGCTAGTCGGAGAGAAGCCATCGATGCTGCTTGTAGAAACGATATGCAGTCGCTTGTTGTTGTGGTCGTCCACAAATCGAACTAGCGCAAACATTTTGAAGAGCGAATGCACGTGGTTTGAGTAGAGAAAAGCAAGCAACCGTCAAAATACTAGCGGACGTGCGAATACCACAGCGCAGTGACCATGGTTGCCGCGTCCGCAACGCGTCTAAAGAATACTATATGCTAGCAATTATTAAATAATATTTTAACTTTTTAAAATAGGAACAAACTATTAGTTGACTCAAACTATGGCACATTGATACTTTAGACCCATGTTGTTGTAAAAGCGTGTTTCTATTTACTTTAGAGGAATAATTTCGCGAGTTCGCTTTGGCTTGGCTTGTCTTGACCAGATTTCTTGACCATTGGCTTTCTACAGCTTTTCTTGTGCCTGGAGCTGTCGTGGGTGATCTGCTTGATCTGCGTTTGAGTTTGCACGTGTATGCTGTGAAAATGCCTCCGCGGAAGCGGTATCTTGAATATGGAGCCGACATAGCAGACCTACCATACACAACGAAAAAAAGGTTGTTTGACGAGCGCGAAACGGACCTGCAAGCGCCTGACGAGACCGATGAGTGCACGCCTGCCGAGAGCGACGACTTATTGCCTGCCGAAAGAGATGGCGGCTCGTCTGCTGAAAGCGACGACCACTCTGTGCCTGCCGAAAGCGACGACCACTCCGTGCCTGCCGAAAGCGACGACGACTCTGCACCCGCCGAAAGCGATGACTCGCTTGCGTCAAGTCCTAGTGCTACCCGCGCCACACCACCGCCGCCAACACCACAACCCGGCGGCTCTCCAGGAACTCGGCAAGAACCGCAAGAGGAGGCCGAGCTAACCGCCAATGACTTGTTAGCTCTATCCGTGGGCTTCATCATAGAGTTCGGACTCCCGTGGAATGCGGTCGAAACTCTACAGAAGATGATGTCCTACGTTTTGAAAAGATGCGACGTGCCGGCAACCAAGTACTTGTTTAAAAAGAACGCCGGTATCACTGTTGAGACTGCCAAGTTTCATTTTTACTGCAACGACTGCAAAAGACTAGTCGCCTCCACATCGGGTCGCCTTGCTGACCGCAACGCAGTTCAGGCCCCCTGCCCCAACTGCGGCAAACTCTGTGATGGTCGGCAGATGTTGATTGACGGCCACTTTTTTTTGAGCATGCCGATCCGGAAACAGATAACAGAGTTGCTTTCGAGAGAAGAAATTTCTAGTGCTCTAACTAAGCGCCTGCAAGAAATAGATGCTCACCACGACAATGGCAGTGATGGGATGTCGGATATTTCCGACGGTGACGCATACAAAGCCGTCCGGGAAAAGATGGATTTGCACGATTTAACGCTGACCATCAATTCCGACGGAAGTCCGCTTTTCAATTCCTCCAAATACTCGATATGGCCGGTGCAAGTGATGATCAACGAACTTCCGCCACACCTCCGGCACAAGAATGTCCTCGTCACCATGCTGTGGTATGGACAGACCCATCCCGACATGCCACTACTGCTGACGGCCTTCGTTGATCAAATGGAAGACTTATCTTGTGAGGGAATTACCTGGGAGGCAGGCACAAGAACTGTTTGTTCAAAGGTATGTGCATATAGTATACAGGGCTTGCATGTGATATCAAAGCCGTCGTCCTTGCTGGTGGTAGAAGCCTGCCATTAATGCATTGGAAGCTGCGCTCGCTCGTTTTTGCTTGCTCGCAATGCTCGTTTCCCCGTTTCTACAATTAGTACAGTAAAGGGTGCGCTCTACCACCAGAAAGGACCAAAGTATGTCAGTGCAAGCTATGTGTATAAGGGCCTTTGTACCAAGCGTATTTCTTCTCTGTTCATGTGTTTCGCACTGTTTATATATTAGGATCAACGAATACCAACTCAACTTTCGACGTTACTTTGTACCAAGCTTTGTTGGCCGGCTTTTACTCACGGCAAGAATTCACATACTTTTTGGTCTCTTGAGCGGGGGATCTTTAACCAGGTTCGGTCGCAACGTGCAGATGGCAGATTAGACATACTCAGAGAAAAACTGTACCCATACGTAAAAACAGGGGCACTGCAGATAGATTAAATATAAAATGTTAAATCGTGAGTGGTATGGCGGTGACCGCAGGGGCACGTGGCTCAGTTGCTGGGTCCAATTGATATTGGTTAGCTCAGCAGTGGTCACAAGGGGAAGGAAAGAAAAGAAGGGTATCACTTTCAGCATGGCAGACGGCCGGAAAGTACAGGGACGCGGCCAGTTAACAAATTTGCATTGTATGCGCTATGTTGTGCAACTTTTTGCCTCCTCATTGGCTCATTGCAAGGGTCGCAATGGCAACCTGCAGTCACGTTTTGTTGTAAGCAAATGTAGCGCAGATGTGTGAACAGGCCTTAAGAGAGCTAATTTCTTAGCTCACAGTGGTACGATGAATGCAACATGACTTTATGTTATCGATTATCTTTACTCATTTTGTTAATAGAAATATAGTTTTTATTTATTTTATTTAAATACCTGTGGTTCTGTAAATGAAGCGAAGAAAAATCCAGTTTTCAAAGAGCTTGAAGTTTCCAAGCTACAGCGAGCACTCTACAATGAAAGCAATGTATTTTGGCATCGCGCGATCCGTGCCGCAAGCCACTCAGACATGGGGCGACATGGTAGATCGCCGGCAAGCACTACAATATAATATAAATTATAGCGGCTCTGTGGTGCATTTTATAAGCAACTGCATTCTTTTCCTGCAGATCCATTGCTTCAGCTGCTGCGCTGATGCCCCTGCCAGGGCAATTATGCAAAATATGTTGCAGTATAATGGGCACTACGGGTGTGGATGGTGCCTGCACCCTGGAACTGTCATCAATGGTGGGGAACTTCTTCTAACAAAGCATTTGGCAAGAAAAGAAATCAAAGTGGTTCTTTATTGCCATTTTTGAGCTATGTATACTATTTGTGCTGTCTAAGTGCTCACTAAATGAGCTTGAAGCTATTCTGCCAGACATAAATGTTGTCAGTTATTGCACAAGAGGCGGCAGCATGGTGCTGTATGCAGTGGTTTCTGTGGTCTGTTTGCATTAATGTGCACCTAATTAATAAACAAGCATGCCAAAAACCCTACTACATTCAAGAGCCCGGAACACTACAATTACTGCTATAACACTGGTTTCGCATTTTAGGTTTGATTTGCCTATTACCAAATACCAGTCCTCCTTTGCGGCATTCATTTTGCCTGGTTGTAAATTATCTGTAAAAGAAAATTTGATTCATGTGGCTTACTTGCTTAACATTTAATACCTTTTGTTTTCCAAACAGGAACTGTCAAGTACACTGTTGATGAAGTGGTGGAGGACAGGGACACGGACCGGACCCTGGCACTGATAAAGAGAGCGGCTGCCAGCGACAAGCCCATCAAAGGCGTAAAGGGTCCAACACCCCTCATGAATCTCCCCAGATTTGACGTAATCTGGGGATTTACACCAGATTATATGCATTGTGTTTTGCTCGGCACAACGCGGCAGCTCACAGAGCTGTGGCTGACCAGCGTGGGAGAGGATTTCTACATTGGCTGTCCAGCACTTTTTGATGCACTTGATCAGAGGCTGCTTAGTATGAAACCACCATCATGCTTCCACAGACTGCAACGGTCGCTTTCCGTACGGAAGTACTGGAAAGCGACCGAATGGCAGCAGTGGCTGCTGTGCTTTTCTTTACCATGCTTGGATGGCATACTGCATTCAAAGTTTTTGTGTCACTTTGCCTTACTAGTAAAAGGTATTTATCTTTTGCTGCAAGACAATGTCACCAAGGGTGATGTCACAGAGAGCATCCCTCGTGAAGTTTGTTGTTGATGTCCAGGTGCTTTATGGTGAGAAGCAGATGACATTCAACATCCACCAGATGCTACACCTGTCCAAAAGTGTGCTGCACCAAGGCCCACTGTGGGCACATTCTTGTTTTGCCTTTGAATCAAATATTGGCCAGGTGAAGGAGCTTGTTACATCGGCCAAGGGTGTGCCATTGCAAATTGTGGAGCGCCTTATGATGAGAAGTTTGTTTCCTGGCCTAAAAGCCTTAGCTTGTCCTGAGACACAGTCATTTTTAAGTGGAGGCAGCGTCTCAAATCGAGGGACTGTCGCACCACTTGGCAAGCCACGGCAAGTGCCACTACCACTTTTGGAGTTGGCCCAGAGCCAGATTGGACATATTATAAGCGGTCAAGTGATGGAGCATGATAGGGTTGCGGTGTCCCAGTTTGTGTTCCATAGTGAGCAGTATGGAAGACCGAACAAAACTGACTGCACAGCTGCAATCTTACCATCCAAAGTGTACATAAAAATTAAGCACTTGCTGTCTTTTCAGGACACAAATGGACAGGCCAAGATTTTTGCCGTGTCACCTAGATTTGTAACAACACCTGTTCAAAAATGCACTCACATTGTGAAAGCGCGCCAGGTGCCTCCTGGACATGCTGCCAGTAATCTACTTGTTGAAATAGCGCCTGGTGTTGTGCCCTGTGTATACATGCACACTGGGGCGAATAGCTACTTTGTGTCTTTAGCCTTTAAGGCTCTTTTTAGAAGTGAGTAAGCTGGGTCCCTCTTCCTGTGTTGCACAAAAGAGCAGTCTCTGTAGCTCGATCCTACTTGCCAAATAAATAGAAGTTGCTTCTTGTCATCAAGTACCAGAAAAAGGCCAGTTGGTGTCCGTCTCAAATTCTTAGCTTTGCTAGCTAACTGCTTCAACTGCTGCCAGCTCTGGCCCAATCAAATTTGCCAGCTCATGCTCACGTGGCACAAATTCTAAACACTTGCTTGTTTAAGCTGTACCCCGGCTTGTCCCACCTGATCTCCAGCTCATATGCCACATGTTTTTACAACAGCGGCCAAAATATTAAAAAAAAGGAACTTTAGAGCATTCAATATTGCGTTTTGAGCACTCGATATTGCCATTAGCTTGTCCGACTTTTCAATCACATATAGTATCAAGACTGTGCAATTAAGCACCTAATTTTACAAATGTATGTTAACTAACTTTTTAATTAGTAAAAATAAACATTTATGTTTCAACTAGAAACTTCATGGGGATCGTTGAAAACCACTAAATCAGTCAAATTTAGAAAGGTAGGCAGCGCGTGTACCGTCTCCTGAGAATGCGTCGCGCACCGCTGGATTTTTCAGTTCTCATCCACATTTTCTCTAAGAGCGGCCGCCAGGTCGGGCAAGCTAATGGTAATATTGAGAGTGCTTTAAGCATATGTTGGCCAATCTCAGCAAAAACACCTATATCAGCAGCTCCAGCTGAACCCAACTATGTGCCAGCTAAGAACCAGCTGGACAGCTTAGTGCTTGCTGGTCCCAGCTAAGTGCTTGTTGGTCCCAGCTGGTTCCAATTAAGGGCTAGCTGGTCCCAGCTAAGGGCTAGCTGGTCCCAGCTAAGGGTTAGCTGGTCCCAGCTAAGGGCTAGTTGGTCCCAGCTAAGTTCCAGCTGGGACCAGCTGAAACCAACTGGGACCAGCTGAAACCAACTGGGACCAGCTGAAACCAACTAGGACCAGCTGGAACCAACTAGGACCAGCTAGATACCAACTGGATATTTTCTCCTGGGTGTGTCAGCCAAACCTTTCTTCTTAGGGCACATTACCTACCCCCTTGTTGGGCTCCGTGGTGGGCGGTGCACCCGGCCACTGAACTTCCCTTCCCATATGTGAACATTGTGGAGAAGTTCTGACCGTGTTGCACATTTTGTGGCATTGTTTGTCTTATCAACCACTCCGTCAATCATGTTTGCTCAAACTTTTTGGGCATCATCTCCCATTTCATCCCTCGTTTTTGCTTGGCGATAAACCTTTAGTTCCTTTCAGCCGTGTCTTAGACTTTTTTAAAACAAACTGGATATTTATACCATTTCTAAATATGTAGCCTCAAAGTAAACTTTTGTTATAGTATGCTCCAAATACGTTAAGTTTGGTGCATTATGGCCCTTGTTGTTGTTGCGCCAATAAACTCCTAATCATCATCATCAAACCCCTAGCAGTACATAGTGTGTGTAATCTATCACAAAACTGGACGCCACATCAAATCGGGGAATCAAACTCAATACAGACGGCCCTTTTATGCCCTGTTCTACGCTTTGGCTATTCGCAGCCTGTACAGCCTGCTGCTTCATGCCACTCCCCGTTCGCAAAGCATGCATACCAGGAACGTAAATCCATGATCGGGGGAGCCATTGTGCTGACAAGTTTTTCCAGGGGCCTTACTTAGAGAGCACCCATGCAAGCCATTAAACTGGCAAATATTCTGCAGCAGAGCCTTTGTTACGGCGTCCACAGATGTGACTGGTGCAAAAATACGGGATATCAGTTGTCGTCCAGTTACAGGATGAGTCCATCTCAAACCCTGCAATGCGAGTTTTTTCACTTCTGTACAAAACGGTCGAAGAAAGGTATTAACATCAGGCTTTGAGCCACACCAAAGAAGAGTCACTAGCTGAAATTTCTTGCATAGTCAGGGATGCAGTTTAGGGATTACACAGTGCAAAGGCCACAAGGAAGATGTTGAGCTTTTGAACACCTTAAAGGGCAACTCCGCTCAATTTAGAAAATTTCGAGATAGTGACTGATTTTGCTTTAAGAAAGAAGCACTCAAAAACGATCCCCAATCTTTTGTTTCGCGAAAAATAAAATATTTTTCGTGCAATTTTACTTTAGCCATGATCGCAAAACGAAACCGAAACGGTGACGAAGCCGGACAACATTGTGTCTTCGGCATCACTGAGCATGTACACCCACGTGATATACAAGGGGTCACGTGACCTATCGCACGGACATGTGCTTCGCAGTCATCGTCGCGTCGTCTGCAGAGCACGTGCCGCCGCTACATCGTTTTGTCCGACAGATTTCGTGGGAAAAACACACGAAAAGGTAAGTTTCCCCGAAAGCATAATTTGTAGGAATTCGTGGAAGGCAAACTCTAAGAAAGCGCACGTAAATACGCTTTGTCGAGTCTGAGGTTCAGACGTGTCTTGCTTTTAGTATTTTGTCGCCGGCAATTTCTGCTGAAACTTAAATTGTGTGTAGTTAAAATTATTGTTTCAGTGCGTTTAATGTACGTGTATAGGACTGTCCCCGTTTGTTGGCAAAACTGGCTCATCTCGTCAACAGCTCAGATGGTAAACCTTTCCACTCATAATTTGACTGTTGCAGCAAAACGCGAGAAAGCGCCGATGCCGTGTTAGCGCCCGCTCATTCACACTGGAAGCGGATTTGTGTGGAAGCGGATCCGTGTGAACGCCGCGTGAAGGGTATGACCTCTCGAAAGCTCACGATCGCAAATTATGTTGCGTTTCACTGAAGTGCCCTTCTTGCATCAATCGCACAACACGTATTTATGCCAAAGCGATGTGCTCGAGTCAAACAGCGATGCCGTACACGGGCGGCGGCCACTCGTTTCGTTGGTTTTTGCGAAACGGAAACAATAGAGCCACCCCTCTGCATCGCCTATGCTAGAAAAATATCGCGTGTAAATCTTACGAAACGTGTGCAGACGTACTGCATGGTGCAAACAACAAAATTTGCATTCACTTTTCTGTGGCCAGTGGATAAGAGTGAAGTATTATTAGCATAAGCCGACCGTGGTTAGTGACATTATGTAAGCTACCATATAATATTACTTTCTTTATATGAAGTCGCTGTATGACGTAATTAGTTTGAGATCAATTGTATTATTGGCTCCTTCAAGCAGGAATGCAGAATTAAAGCACATACGCTCAGGCATTTAAAAAATTTTGACTTTAATATTGCGAGCAAAAATCAGGGACTCTCATATAAGTAGAAACCTACCTTGAATAAGTCTTTTACTGGTCAGATTTGGACATTAAAATTTTAGTTCTCAATTCCAAGTTCAAAGGAAAAGGCCCCAATTGTTTTTTTTTTATTATTATTTCTTTCGTACTGGGAGCTGGAGTTTCAACTGGGAATTTCAAGTCAATATCTCCATTGCAGATTTTAGACCGGTAACTTTATTTCGAGACACTAAAAAATAAGCAGCTCAACGTATAAAGTTAAAACTTACCTTGAATACACATTTACATCTTAGCAGGCATGTGTTCCTCTTCAGTGGGCCTCTATGGCCGTTTTTTTTAGAATCTGACAATTAATCCATATGCTTACTTTCAGCACAAATGTCAGATCAGCGACGACAGCCTACCCCGCGAGGCAGACTTTGGAGGTTTGCTGCAAGGGGCAATACATGTCCCCGATCCGTACCGGTTTGACCCTCCACTACCAGCGAGGGAACGACGTGCCAGAGAGCACATCCCCGTGTCACAAGTCCGGTACATTATTTAATCAGTCCACGCATGCCTTGTGTCAATCAGTATATAAGTACTACTTCTGATTGGCAGAAAACAACCAAAGGTATCTACAAAATCATTTTTATTTCAGTTATCTGTTCAGAATTTCACATCCACTAGAATTGGCTCATGATAGATGTCACAGCAAACTAAGAAAGCCCACAATTATAGGAATGAAACAACACTTGATGGTTGTGGCAGCTGCAGTGAAGCTTTGCGGATAAAATACAATTCTTTTGTGGTTTACGCTCTTCCAGGTGCACCTGTGAAAGCTGCCCCCAAGAAGAGGGGCACTGTTGCCGTGACATTCCGAAAGTAGCCGGAAAGATTGTGGGGAAATGTATCACAGACGGCGCACTCTTCAGACTCGTGTGTTTGGACGAGAGGCTGCTCAATATAGCCTATGAGCAGCTCTCGTCTTATGAGCCCATTTATTTCGAGCCAGCAGCTAGGGACCAGAACAAGTAAGACCAGTTTTTTGATAACAGTTATGTTTTAATGCACTGCTTGCCTGTGAAATCAATTCTCGGGTAGTATATATTGCAAAGGATAGATTCCCCCCTTGATAAATCTGTTTCGGTACAAAAACACTTCAAATCCTAAATAGGAAAATCATTGGGTTCTGCCATGTATTATGTTCATGTTTGCCACGTATAGCGAACACATCCTATTGAGCTAAGGCAACAGCGGGTGTACCGAAGACGCTGGCGGGGGAGAGCGAGCCACGGAGAAGCACCACACGCCTGTAAAAGAACAGACTGGGCATGGTCTGCGACCATGCCCAGTCTGTTTTTTTCCAAGTGTGCAGGGCTTGATTGTAACCTAACAGTTAAATAAATATATCCTGCACTGTCCCAAATTAACCGGCACATCAATCACACTGGCAACGAGGATGAGATCCATGCAACAAAGACGGATATAAACAACTGAGCGACAAAGGAGACAGCGGTAACGTGAGTGATGCCCGATCTCAAACCTAAAGAATGCCTCGCATCGGGAAAATTGAAGAGTTTGATTAGAAATCGTACTTATGGTCTGCGTATGGGATACGGTCCATTCGTCACATGCACAGTTGTCACAGGACGATTCGTCACACTGGAACATTCATCATATAGGATGACTCGTCACATGGCCTACCGGTCCCACAATAGTTTGTTCCCCAAAAATGTATTGTTCAATTTTGCTTGGGCGGACGAAGTGGCTCACCTCATATCTTAGGATGTCTTTGGCTCCCGAAAGGCGAAGAATTTGTAACAGACATGTTAGCTTCTGGTTCGGACCCGAACATTGAATGTTGGTTCGACCTGACAAAGTGGGTCACCTCTTAGCATGTCTTTCGCTTCCCAAGGTCAAAGAATTTGTAACAGACGTTTTAGCTTCTGGGTCCGTCCTGAACGTTGAATGCGGAGGCCATATAAGAGCGACTATTTTTGAACTCGGACTACATTCAAAAAGATGGAAGTGATCGCAACAGAGAGGTAGAGCCATGATGCTGCACTTGGGGTACTCGTACACATTCAGCAGAACGAATACCGATACGTATTGGTTTTGTCGAATAGGTGTATGCAAGGCAAAACTAAAAACCAATTTGGCTGCCAGTTGGATTATTGCTCAATCAAGCCAGCAACTGAGATCAACCTGCTGAAGACTCGTAATATAATGCAAGGAAAAGCGGATGAGTATTGTACATAGAGCCATGATGCTGCACTTGGGGTACTCGTACACATTCAGCAGAACGAATTCCGATACGTATTGGTTTTGTCGAATAGGTGTATGCAAGGCAAAACTTAAAACCAATTTGGCTGCCAGTTGGATTATTGCTCAATCAAGCCAGCAACTGAGATCACCCTGCTGAAGACTCGTAATATAATGCAAGGAAAAGCGGATGAGTATTGTACAATTAGTTTTTTTATCTACTGCTTTATGTAACAGGGGGAAGTTGTGAAACTCCTCATCAGGGAATGTGGGCAGTTGTTGAAGTTTACTATCGTCCCCTGCCCGATCGATGTGACCAGTTGCCTGCATGACAAGTCATCCTGTGACGAATATTCCTATCCGACGAATCGTCCTGTAACGATTGCGCATGTGACCGTTCGACTGGGGTAGAACCACGTCGACCTGATGCCCAATCAAATGGTTGAATGCTACAAATTCCATCACTGGAAGTAGTTGGAATTCGAAACCATCGCAGACTACGTAGCTGCACTCAAACAGCTTTCGCTGCAATGCAACTTTGGTATTTCCCTCCACGACCGACTTCGAGACAAGCTCATTATTGGCATCAAGGACGGAAACATTCTCGAAAAACTGCCGGTTGAACTGACACCAACATTCAAGGCAGCAGCGCATCTTGCCACTTCGATGGAGGTAGCCATGAAGGATGCAAAGGAAATAAGGAGCGAGACCAAGACCCAACAAGATATCAATCGCTTGGTGCAAGGACAAAAATACAAGACATCATTTCCGAAAAAAGCAAGCGAGGGAAGAGGAAAATCTTGCAGTAAAATGGATAGGTGGGCTAGTCGGTACACGTTTGACGTGTGAAGCGCCTAAACAACGAGGACATGAGTAAGACGAGACAGGACCAAGCGCAGCGCTTGGTCCTGTCTCGTGTTTTTTAGGCGCTTCACAAGTTGAAAATCTTGCACAAGCAGGACCCCATGTCACCGTTGCGGCAAGACCAATCACAACCCTGAAAGCTGCTTTGCAAAGAACACGGCTTGTAATATGCGGAAGAACAGGACACTTCCAAATGGTCTGCCGTGACAGGAAACGAGATCCTCAAGACTCAAGAAGAAAGGACAAGCCAAGCTTTACCAACCATGTCACTACATAGAACTCGGAAGCCGAAACTCCGTTTTATTTCATTGACTCAAGCTGCCCGAAATTCATCACAGTACCTGTGGAGATTTGCAACAACCCTCTTCAGATAGAGATTGGCACAGGCTCACCCGTGACTGTGATCAACCTGGAGGCGTTTCAAGAAATTCTTCCAGACATCCAGTTGAAACCTTTGGGAATAACGCTGAAGCCATACATTGGCAAGCCCATCATTCCAGAGGGAATGGTTCAAGTGGAGATGCAGTAAAACGGGCAAGTCATGCATCATAAAATTCAAGTGGTGAAGAAAGGGGGACCTCCCACACTGGGACGGGCATTGCTTCAGGATTTTCAAGTGAACTAGAAACAAGTGCACAACGTGCGCGCAGAAACCTTAACTATCGCAAGAGTGCAACAGGAACACAGTTCCATCTTAGAAGGTCCGAGAGCTGATGAACTATGCCATGAAAATCGGCGTGAATGATGATGCTCAACCAAAGCTTCTCAGACCAAGGTTAGTTCCATACGCCCTCCGACAAAAGATTACGTCTTGAGGAAAAGCACATAATCACTCCTGTGATGAGGAGTGAGTGGGCGACTCCAATTGTTCCAGTGATGAAGGCAAACGGACAAGTTTGCTGGCATATGCGGGAATTACAAGGTTACACTCAATACTGAAGATCTCTTTGTGAAGACTGGTCATGGAGAGAGAAGTTCACTAAGCTGGATTGCAGACAAGCCTACTTCCAGATCCCCTGAACAGAAGAATCAAGAGATCTCACAGTGATCAACACACATAAAGGGCTCTATCAGGTGAACAGAGTGCCATTTGGAATAACCCCCAGCATCAGCTATCTTCCAACGCATCATCGAAGAACTCATTGGGAACTTAACATACACAGGTGCATTTCAGGATGACATTGTGGTAACTTTCAAGAACGATCAACATCACATATGGCAAAAACTCAAGGGAAAGAAAAATGCTGCTTCATGCAGGACTCTATCGAGTACCTACCTAGGACATGTTGCAGACCAACAAGGAATTCACCCAAATCCCAAGAAGGTGGATGCTATCCTACAGGCGAAGACGCCCAAAGACCAAAAAGAACTCTGGGCATATCTGGGGCTCCTGAACTTCTATGGAAAGTTCATCAGCATCACATGTTCATTACACTGCATTGCTTGTCTGTTCCCAACATGCACCGCAGTACGTGATTGTTTTCGCAAACTAATGAGTGTCTGTGGACATACCATTTGCAGAACATACAGATTTACAGCCTACAAGCAGTTCGTGTGGTGGGTCTGGGGGAAGCTGGGCCGTCACCGCCGTGTCAGGCTCCCATGCTGTGTGGTCGGCAAGATCCGGGAGCGATTTCCATCTGCAACATATAGGGGATTCCAGTATTGTTGATCACTGTCCATGCCTGTACCTGATCTATTATATGCAGCATGTGCACAAACGCTCTCATCCCACTTTGAATGGTCCACAAAAATCGGTTTCTCAACGTATTGCACTTGGATTTACTACAAAGGTGCACAGAGGGAGTTAAATTATCATCAAATAAACTTGCCTTGTTCAAGTAATAAGAAAAAAGAATAACTTGTTTCGGGCAATCTATGAAGCCGTTTTGCGGGTGACCCAGGTGGATTTTATTTCTTGAAGAAGGCAAGTTTATTTGACGATATTTTAAATTCCTCCCGGCATGCACTGCTTAACTGCACCTGTGTAGTAAATCCGAGCTGGATATGTTGAGAAACCGATTTTTGCGGACCGTCCAAAGTGGGATTGAAGTGGTAGTGTACACGCTGTATAAACAAAAGAGCTAAATTGTCAACATTGTAAAAGCCGAGACTTCGGAAAAACAAAACAAAAAAGGGACAGCACAGACACATTTGAAGTTTGGGCTATTGGGTAATTTATGGTTAAAAATTAAAAAAAAAGTGCAAGGTCATTCTTGTTCATGCCTTTCCCCTGCTTTTAATTTTTAACCATGACATATGAGCTAGCCCAAACCTCAACTGTTTCTGTGCTGACTCTTTTTTGTTTCGTTTTTTCCGCAAGTCTTCAGTTTTACAATGATGAAAGTTCATCAGCTCGCTGGCATCTGCCCCATTATTTCTACAGTTAAATTATAATTGCTTACGGGACAGAATAAAGAAGTTGATTTTGAAAGGTTATAAAACATTCATTCATTTCAGAAATAAAGCAAAACTGTCAGTCAAACTTGTGTACACATATTATGCAAATTCTAGCTAGCATACAAGTTCTTTATTCATTCAATAGTAGAATACACTCAGTTAATTTGTCATCCGTAGTAAGAATACTTAATTTAAAATATTGCCAATTTCCTCACCCATGCCTAACATTGGCCCTGGCGTTGTTGAGTGTGAAACCGGGTCCTGTGGGCTAGGACTGCAGCTTCCTTGTTCGGCCTCTGGGATGCACTGCAGAGGGGCTGCCTTTGAGAGCAGGGAACATAGGCGGCCTCGGCCTCCTTGTAGGTGGGGACGGCTTCCGCCAACTCCAGGCAGCAGCTGAGAAGCTTGTGGACATAATCTACGTAAAGAATGGTGGTGATTAAACCCCAGCCATTCTATCAATAAAAATGTTTCCATTTACCGTATGACGCAGGCTCCATGATTTGTTTTACAACCCATTTGCCTTTTCTCGCCTTCGGGTATTGGAGTGCATACCGCTCCTTGCTGTCTTTTGTTTTGGCTTGTTTCCGTTCTGAATTTTCATTGTAGTGGAGGACAGCAATGGAAGTCCTGTGAAGGCAATACAGAACAGGCACGATAGTTTGCTAGTGATGGGCCAAACTTTTTCCGAATGGTGTGTAATTGTCTGCTGAGCCTTTACACACATTGGGCAGGGTTGCCGAATCTCGCACACTTTACTTTTGTAAAAACATTTTTTTCTGCTTTTTAAAACATATTTTCTTGTTTATTGCTATTCTACAGGATCATTGCATCAAAGTGATTTTCATGTGTGGAAATCGTTCAATATTGTAAAAACAATGTTTATACTGAGCCTCCACCAGAAGAGGTAACAATCAGGCACATAGCCAGGGGGTGGGGGGGCCATTTTGCCCCCCCCCCCTTGAAATTTTGCTGGGGCCTCCTCTCCTTCTCCCCCTCATACAGCATTTTTTCATGGGCGGGCCTCCCCCAAAACAAAATCCTGGCTGCGTGCCTGGTAACATTAATATAACTACGCTGGCTCTTCGATTCAAGGCCAGTTTTGCATGCACGTAGGAGTCTTATATGTTTGCAATTTTTCATTTTTACCTTTAAAAATGCTGATTTGTGTGTTTAAGACACATGCAAAAGTTTAGAAAGGTTGGGAGGATCTGGAGTTTTGGATTGTAAGGTCCAGTACAAGCTTTGTGTTTAGTTTTGTATGAATGACCGTGGAATAAAACCAAAATCTTTGCAAGGTTTTCACGTGTGTACAGATGTTTGCCGATTTTTTCTCGAAAAGTTTTCAGATTCCAAATATGGCCCATGACTATAAATATGTTCTTAGCATACTTCACAATATGCAAATATAAAGGGAAACAGTGTGGCATCAGCAAACCACGCTATTTCAGCTTACCGTGCCACCATGCCCTCTACAGTGAAGTGAGTTGACTTGGGTGTAAACCTGATGAGCAGGCTGTGGAAAGACTCCAAGCGGTACGTCTGGCCATCTCCAGAGATCCTTGGAATGTCTTTCAAAAGCTGATGCGACATCACAACTTTTTCCAGTGCGATGTATGGCTCAGATCCTGCAATTAGAAACAGCGCCACATTAATCGCTGGGGCAATGCACATAGAGCACTTCCTGGGTCATGTCTACAGTTCCTCTGTGCAAACTCAAAATTTGGCTTTCTTATTCTGTGTGTCTTCATGACATCAAAATAAGTCTGCTGGTTAAAAATAAAAATTGCTGCTATACCATAATTATGGTATTGCAAAATGGCCTAGGCAGCTCATGCATTCTGACATTACAACAGAGAGTAAAGTAAATGCGCGAAGATACACACAATTTAGTCAAAAATTTCTGGACAAAAGAAATACAGTCACACAGGATCCATATTTTCACATATATTAGATTACAAAATTATTGGTTTTCAGCATAAGTCAGCCACACGACGTTACCGCCGAATACACCTCATTCAGCAGTGCAAAAGGTGCGTAGAAGTAACAGAATCTGTTCTTTCTTTGCATATGTTATTATCAGCTAATCCAATCAAGAGCAGACAGTGTTTCATCACCCTCCACTTTGTTTATTACACTTTTTAATCTACCCAAGGTTACGCAGAAGCCACGGCCAATTGAACCACTTCCTGAAACTAGTTCCCAGCATCTGCAGTTTCCTTTTGTTTGCTAATACTAATGTTTGCTAACATTACAAATATATCAAACAGCAATTAGCATTACCTTCAAGAAGCCACCAGCGGTCCTCTATCGAGGCATGAGTGCACGCAGGGTACATCGGGTCAGGGTGCTGGTGCACGTCTACGACATGTCGCATCAACGACTTCCATTTGGCCAGCACCATTGCACCGTTGTCGTTACTGGTTTGAGCACACCAATAAACATGGGCACGAACAGTCTTCACCCAGTTATTCAGGATGCTGTTTCGCTTTGTCTTTCCTGCAGTAGCAAGCTTGCTCCCAATTCCTAGAAATTAGAAAATGTACATGCATGGCAAGCTGAGGTATAGCACTTTGGCATGTGAGTATGAGCATCGACGACCAAGTAAAGTGGACACAGTCAGAGTATGGCAAGTTTGTAAACATGAGTTAGTGTATTTGCGACTCCAACTAATTATAGGTAGCGCCACTCATTTTCCAAAATAGCGGTTATAGCGAGGGTCGGAGATGCGTGTTGCAATTGAGCCTCCCTAGCAAAAATTCTAATAGAAATTTCTAATAGCCTATCAGTTTATTGACACTTTGTATTAGTCTATTAGCTCTATTAGTTGTATTAGCCTATTAGTTGTATTAGTCTATTAGTAGTATTAGTCTATTAGTTATATTAGCCTATTAGTTGTATTGGTCTAGCCTATTAGTTTTAGTTATATCGGCATGCTATTTACCTACTGCATTACGTGGCTTGCTAAATGAGAGTACACGGTGTAGCTTGTTTAAGATAATACAATTTATTCTCCCATTCATACAAATCTCACATTCACGCAAACCTCTCAATTTAAATCAGCAATCTTCCTAGCCAGAAGCTTGTTCATCCCTGCCTTGCAAACCTTGCGTGTTGTCTCGTCGGTGCAGGTTGTGTCCACATAGTGCCCAAAGAAGCCTGAAAGAGATAATGAATTTGCAGTTGAAAGTGACAGTATCCATAAGATAATTTGTATGAGCACCAAAACGCTATCACAAGGTGGTCCAAGCCAGAGGGACACAAACTGTTTGGGCCTCCGACCACTAAAAACAATTTAGCAGCATCCGGTAACCCTCTTTCGAACCATTTCTGGGCTAGATTTGGAAGCTCTCGCAGGCCCCGCAACCTCCACTTCATGCACCTGAGTAAGGAGTTCTGGCAAAACAACCCGAGAAGCAGCTCGCATTGGGATCACTCGACGAAAGAAACCACCGCTCGATTGGCTGACAAACGCCGTTTGGCAACGGTTCGAGTTCTGTGATATATCGCAGAAAAACTGATTATCACATTTTAGTACGAAAATCGGTATCGCAGGATTATAATGTTTAGGTTCTTGGGATGCACGACGCATGACCAAGAGTGGACTATCTCAGAAACCTCTTTGGTGCCCCTTTAAGGGAAACTCGCAGCGCTAAACTGTTTAGACTATTTGCAAATAATTATAACTTTAAAAAAAAATACTATTCAATTAAGATTACAAATTGAGAGCAATATTGAATCTATTCTCAGAAATTTTAATTTTTGAGCATCCCTACTCGATATCAACTAATTATATTTTAGACTGAAATAGGTAGAATTGGGCCTCCGACCACTTGTAGTTCAAAGCAAATGTTTGTATGAATTCTTTTCAGTTCCTTTACCATGGTACACTATTTACAGCTTGACAAAGATTTACAGAGGAAACTGCTACGGCAGGTAGTTAAGAAACCTGATACATAAAATTTTCGGGAACAGCATGCACATTTCGAAAGAAATACCTCCGGACCATCATCCCTAAGAGGTCTTTCATACGTTTTTGCCATTCTTTTTGTACCAAATCTACAGCAACCTCACAGAACCGCTGAGAAAAAAAAGCAGGTCGTAACTGCGAACGGAACAGGCACTCTAGATACTACAAATGCACCGCACACTAAGATAAGAGGTATATATATAGACTAAATTTCATGCTTTGATACTTACCACGCATCTTCATGATTTGGGATCGAAAATAGCCAGTTGATTGGTGTCCTTCCACCACACGTCGTACCAACGGTTGGCGTTGAAGTCCGTAAGTCCAACTGTGCTCAAATTCTTTATATCGCTACACGGAATAACGACGTTCGCGTCGCCGTCCTAAAACCAGACGTAAACATGCATGTTTCCGCACAAGTAGACAGGATAAGATTTTTCCGACACACGTGTTACTTTGCATTTGGGGGGATTCGGGGGATTAAGGACTGCTGTCAATTTGAAGTTTTGAAGGATGTGCAGTATGCTGCCGCTGCGGCGCCACCAGTGCGACAACTACCGTCACGTGAAAATTGACGTGTTGGTACGAAATAATCTTAAAATACAATTTGCATTATAATACTTATGAACAAATTTTGCTAATGTTTCAAATGCCGCCCTGCAGCCTCCAATTAACTCGCAGCCGCAAGAACGAATGCCAGCAGTGCAAAGGTGACAGGGATAATAGCAATGAAATCCATTCTGGTAGCCACTTCTATCCATAGCCATAGCCATAGATCTTCCAACAAGGAAAAATGGCGGACAATTCGGGCGGTTCCGTGGCGGTTGGCTCCTCGGATGTTTCAGGTCTTTCTCGTTCACACCAAAATGCCCGCGTATGCAAACGAAAAAAGTACCTGGAGCCTGGCGCCGAATACCGAGAACAACAGAGCTACAGCGCAGGAAAAGAGCAAGCGCTGCCGTGCCGCAGGCAAGCGCAGCGGCAGTATACCGATATCGCAAGAATGCGACGGCGAATCCTGCGTTCACGGAGCCTACAGCCACAGAGCCTACACATCTTTTTCCTTGTAATTTTTTTTCCTCTCTCTGCTGTTATTGGGCACAACTAAGTTCCAATTTCGAACTTGCCGGTTATTTCTGGAACTCGTGGTTCTCGAAATTAATCAAATCTTCCAGACTTTCCCCATGACACATATTCAAAACTTTTATAGAGCCATAAATGCTCCAGGTAGTGACGTTTTTAACCCATCTTGTATAGCGTTCAAGTGTTTCCTTAATTATCACTAGAATTTTCGTACCCCATTTTTCTATATGTATATTGAACTCCATTACAAAGGCAAAAGCTGTTCATGAGCACGAACAATAAATGGATAGATGAATGAATGAATGGTCCATCTTCGTTTTTTTTAGTTGTAGATCCAATGAAGACAATTTGTTGTGAACATTCACTCCTGTTTGATAAAAAAAATTACAAAGCAGAAACCTCTGTTTGCCAGCAAAGTATCGGCGGGGACGAGCTCACAATTAAGGGTTTCCACATTTAATAAATCTCAGTTATTCGTTCATACTTATTTGGTGGTGTCGAGTTTCAATTGTTCTAATATGCCCATTTAATATTGTAATAGAATACCTGTGCTACAAGTAGTCTAATGAGCATTCCATTTGTTTATTAGAATGTGTAAATTTGTCTAATTATTATTCTATAAGACTAACAGAATGATTGTATTAGTCTATGAAACTTTGTATTATTCTAATAGAAGGCATACATTAACCTAATAAATATTTCTATTAGACAAATACAGTTTTGTATTAGTCTAATACACATCTCTACTTATGTGATAAAGATGTATATTAGTCTCATAGAGATTCCTATTGGTCTCATACAAGTTGCTATTAGCCTTATAGGGATTCCTATTAGTCTCATAGGAGATGTTATTAGTCTCATAGGCATTGCTATTAGTCTTATAGGAGTTCCTATTAGTCTCATAGAAATGTCTATTAGTCTCATAGATATTCCTATTAGAATTTTTGCTAGGGCTGTCTAGTGTGCTGGCTTCACTGAGCGACACAAATTATTTCTGGTAATACGAGGAAGCTAGGGCGTTATGGGCGCAGGTCACCTCTTTACCCTGAAAACAAGAACGGTGTTTAGCATAATATTTACGCAAGGATGCGTGTTTTAATTCTGGAGCGAAACCGAAACTAATTTCTACTTTAGATTTCATTTCTCAGTATAGGTTTTATTTTCGGATTCTTTCATACCTCAAGATGTGTCTCACATAGTAATTATCTAGTTAAAGAAGTTCGCCGAAACTTTATTTTGTGTTTGTTTCAATGTTTCAATCCAGGCTGATATTTTAGTTGTTGAAAAAATCCCTGCTGATATTTGTGCGTTCTCGCTGCCTTTTCCTGCTCAGATAAATGCCATGGGAAATAATGAACTGCGGGCCTTTTAAAGAGCTGTTAGGTATTTAGATGATTAATTGGTTTAACATTATTCTCAGCACAAGAATAAAAGAACAATTCCAATTTTCGTTCGACTGATGTAGAAAGAGGGTAACAAAATCATTACACAAGCAATGCAATGACCAAAGAATAGTTCTAATACTGTGAGATTCTTTGGCTAGGTGCTCAGCATTTTGTGAAGCCTGAAAAGTGAAGTGCAAGGTAGCGTGGCTTTGAAGCTCAATGCTGATTGGTATGGGGGGGAGGTCACATGACCAGAAGGGGTAGGCGACGCGTGAAGTAGGCAAGAAGGTGCTCAGCCGCCTGTGCGCACTGACGGAGGGGAGCTCGCGAATATGGAAGGCTCTGGAAGATCGCCAGGTTTATCATTACCAATATCGCTTCATTCTAGGAACAACTATGAAGTGTACACATGGTACACATTAAACTTCTGGTGAAGGGTGCTGTGCATGAATGCACGAACGACACCTTCTGGCGTCTTGCGCATTCATGATTACAAACAGAACTCGTGGTGACCTGCGACCCAACCAGGATAGATAACTGGGCGAGTTGGTGAGAGTTTGTGTTGAAAAAACAGCGCTTTGTCTTGTGTTCTCTTCGTCGTTGTGTCCTCGTCTTAGTCGCGCTATTTTTTCAACATGGACCCAACCAGCCCCCTGTGCAAAGGGAGAAGAGTCCACTCAGAAATGCTTCGCATTTAAAATGTATGGCAAATTGCTAGGAAATTGTGTTTCCTACTTGAAAAAGCAGAGTATTGCAGAACATTTCACGTACGCAACACGATTGGCTAGTACTTTTCCAAAAAATTTTTTAACCAGTATTTACCTGGACAACCTCATAGTGCAGGGTCTTGTTGATGTTGGTTTCTAGCAAGCTATAGGTCCCATATTTGGCAGAATAGCCGGGTGAGTCTGCACGGCCGTCACCGGCCAAGTGAAGGCCAGTGCCACAGATTGATGTCAGGAGGACAGTTTGCTCCGTTTTCCAGACCTTTGAAATTAAAAAAAAATCACAAACGTCAATCTTCACTACAAAGAATGACCTTTGAGCAAGCAATTTCGTAAGCTGCAGGTGTGATCACCTTTGTTGCAGCTGGGAAGACCAGACAGCGTTGGACCTTGAAGAACTGAGTCTTGTGTATCAATCACAGCGACACCTATTGACCCCAGAAGGCGCAGAACACGTGTAGGGCTGGCGCCAGAGTATGTTATAGCGGCCGGCAAGATGATGTTCATCAGCGCCTTGCCGTTAATCGTTGGCTGATTTTCCCACACGTCGTATGGCCTCTAACACATGTAGTTACGGCGTGAAGCAGGGTCCCCCGTTGCTTCAGTTTCGTCTCTGTTGGGGCCAGGCACCCCTTACAGATCGAAAACAACTCTAGGAGCTTCGACGTACAGACCAGATATTTTTTTTCCATCAGAGGGTCAGCCGCCTCAGCAGAGACGTTGCACCCCCTGCGAAACAAAACAAGCAGTACAGTTACAACCCTTCCAATTTCAGAGTATGTTGTTTTTATCCCCTCTATATTTTTTCCTGTCTTGTTATTTCATTATTTTAGTCACACTTGAAAATAACAAAAAAATACCTAGCTAGATCCTAGTCATAGTATAAAATTATGGTTTCTCAGAAGATAGAAAACACATACTCGTGAGGTCTTCCATCATCCGAGGTCACGGAGTCATCACTGGTGTCAGAAGAATCTGCCCCATAACTGCTGTTGACGGAATCGTTGGGTCTGTAGCTTGTGTCTGGCTCGGTAGACGTCTCCTCTGACTCATTGAAGTTGCTGGACTCGTCGCCGGTGTCCAAAGGGTCAGCCTCGGGTCCCAGAAGCTCAGTTGTGAGATTGAATTCCAAAGGAGTTGGGATTATGCCACATGGAGGCGAGGAACACCACGGGCGTGACTGCCCGCCACCCTCTGGGGAGGTTCCTTGATGTCCAGGGATATCAGCTTCGTCTCCCGGAGAGCTTTGGCTTGTGACTAGCGAAACAAACTAATATTCAGGACCAACATTTCGGCGTACTAAATCTTCAACAAAAGTGTATTGCACACAAAACTCATTTATGGTTACTTCTTTATAACAGTAAGTCTATATAAAGTCACTACATCCACCTACCTGGCAACGTGGTTGACGCCTGAATCTCGACTGAGGTTTCAAAAGGGATTTCGGTCTGCACACCTCTGCTGGCAGACCAAAAGTTTGATGTCTGTTTACCTGGCACATCAAAAACAATATTTAGGATACAGACTAAAAATGGTTCCTACGCAGGTACCTTTTGATAGCACACTTGCATGTGTCTGGCTCCATGCGCTGCATCTAGGTGGTCGGCTCACAAATACACATGTAAATACACTGGAGTGTGCACCAACTTGATCTGGAAGGTGGTCAACAGATTCACTGTGTGATGCTTGGCAATCTCTCTTGTCCAGTTCAGAGTCGTCCTCGGGTGAAGCATCATGCGACAAACTGTTGCACGCTGGGGCTGCGCTGCTGTGTTCTGGTGCAGGGGCAGTGGCTTGGTCCCTGTTCTGCAAGAGTGTTACATGAAGTGATAGCATCTGAAGACATTCTAACATGCAGCAAAGTAGACAAAAAGTAGGTAATTGTTGAATTACCCGAGATTGCAGTGAAGACAGAAAAAAGACAAGTCTCAGGTTATTCAACAATGATAAACTTACCACCAGCTCCCTTGCCCCCTTACATTTTGTTTGTCAAGAGTACATACTTTGCTAGATCATTCTGCACTTACTTGATTCCCTTGGATGTCAACAGGCCCCCTGAGTGGCATCTTTTGAGCTCCCGTGGCTTCCTCGGAGTTGTCACCGGGCGAAGCATCCGAAGACAAACTGTCAAACGCTGGGACTGTGCTGCTGTGTTCTGGTGCAGCGGCAGTGGCTTGGTTCCTGTTCTGCAAGAGTGATGCATGAAGTGATAGCATTGTGATGACTGCGATTAGGGGGTGCACATACACCGTCGATTGGACCCGTTGTCGAAGAGAGACAGTACCCAGCTCTAGGTCAAGAACATGTGGTTTTATCTAAACTCAGGTTGGGTCCGCAACACAGATTCGACAACCACAAGCACTAATCAATCAAGCAAAATATCTGCACAGCAGGCTTAGCAATAACATGCTATTGGTGGGCAGCAACCACAAGTCGCACAATCAATGGGGATCTGTTCAGAACGACCGGCAACGCGAAGCTATTGGTGGGCATAAACACAGGTCCTCTGACTATTCCCGAGTTTAGTTCGGTTGCTCACTCATGAATACCATCCATGTGCAGAAGCCTTTCTGCTGCACTCTGTCATTGCAGCAGTCACTTGGCGTCTGTTCTGTAAGAGTGGTGCACCATGTGATAGTGTTGGCAGGTACAACAAACAACATATAAACACGAGTACATACTCGTCTAGAGCACTGTGCGGGTGCTTCTGGCGACGATTCAGCCTCAAGTGTAGCGTCTGCCGGCAAACCAGACACTACATCTGTATTTTGGTCTCCACTCTGTGGGGGCAATGAAGCAATACCAAGTGAGTGCGAGCGTATGTGGGCTCGCAGTAGGCACCCAGCTAAAGTGTAAGCAAATCTGCAAGCTCGGTCTTGCAGCTTCGGTCAAACCTGTGTGCAAACTATTATGGCGATGCGCATAGTGTTTGAGTGTGAAAGGGCTCGATAGAAACACGCGGTAACAACCGAAAATACGTACTGGGGTTCGACGACGTTTCACCGATGAGCAGTCTGCTGTTTTGGGACTTGTCTTGCCACGGAAGACGGACGGCACGGCGTCCAGCTTCAACCTCGAGTGCTTCGTCGAGAGACCACCGTCGGCTAACACGCGCAGATTCTTCTCGTAACACTCCGGTAAAAAATGATCCGAACAGACCAATACACGGGCCGTTGGAGATAAAGGCTTCGTGGAGCCCGATCCGTTTACGGCGTCAGTCCAAAGTTTCCGACGCTCGCTGCCGGCGGGAGGAAACTCGTGGAAAAGGACTCCTGGGCTGCTCAACTGGTAATGCGAGCAGTCCGTGACACAACACCGAGAGCCGTTGCTTTTGCGTTTTCTTACAGGCATCGCACGTCAACGATACGCACCGCACACACAAACCGCGCTCAACGAGGCGACGAGGCGTCGGTGGCGTCGGCTGATCAGAAGGGAGCCGGCCGAGCGCGTCGTTCACGTTTCTCACGTCGCACGGCCGCACGGCGCTGTCAGCGCTGCTCTCCCCGGGAAATAAAACAAAATGAAAAAAACCTGTACATGCTTGATGACGTCACGGCCGTGCCGGGAGGAGAAATTTGGAGGAAGCGGAAATGCAGCCGGGCAGTGTTGTCTGGTTCGCACGTCTCATCCAAAACCAGCACATTCGTGCTTGTTGAACTTTGAAAGCGATTTTAATAAACTTCTAGGCGGAATTTCATCTTAATATTTGCTTTGTGGGCTTTGTAGATGATAACAAAGAGAACTGTATTGTTTTGCACTACTAAAAAAAGAAGCGGAGTTGCCCTTTAAGGGGACTCTCCCTCTAGGGGGGTCAACTTTTGAACCCTTGTCTTAAAATTAATGGAATTTAGAGGGTAAGCTAGAGGCCGTGCTAGATAACAAAATTTCAGGTTTGTCGGTTAAATGAGAAGGAAATTAGAGTGGCGTCTATCAGCAACACGCCTCCATTGTTTAGCTAATCTGTCGTCAGAAGGCTATCGCTATATTCAAGATTTTTATTTTCTAGATATGTAGCAGAATGCCTAGAGCAGTGGTCTCAAACTCATTCCAGCGTGGGGGCCAGATAGCCCACCCCGGGAAGGCCGAGGGCCAACGTTAGACGGGGTGGAGGTGGGGGTCATAAGATTTCAATGAGGAGAGACCTCGTGCTCTATGATTTTTGTAAACTCAGTTTCGCCATTGTCATTTTTAAATTTGATTTCCTTGTATGACATCTTTCGGCCTTGACCTGATGTGATGACAATGACTAAAATGGCACCGCACCGCCAATGTGTTCGCATTTTTAGTAGAACAAGAGAGAAAGTACACTGCCGTTTTCTTGCCCAATTCATTCAGGAATCAACCAAGCTGAAGATGTCTCTAAAAACAATCAGTTAATTTAGGAGTTCTCGTTTTCCTCACAATTTCTATTACAATATCCATGCTTGTCTCTTGTAGCTTTATCTTCGGCAGTTTTTCCTGCTGATCGACAGTTCGCACAGCCGAGATGCATCCTTCAGCAAAGAGATCGCGCTTGTAGCTCAGTCGTGGAATTGTTGCACATTACAAAAAGCTGGGAAGCAAAAGATAAAGCAAAACAGCGGGTAATTTAACACAGAAAAGAGAGCAGAGCTATACTTTTCGAGCGAGAATGATTCGGCGAGATGAGATCACTGCGGATGGCGCATACCATTTCTAGCGCTCAGGACGTGGGAATCGGGACTCGTAGCCGGGTGCTTGCGGGCCGCGTCCTAGACTATTCGAGGGCCGCATGCGGCCCGCGGGCCGCATGTTTGAAACCTCTGGCCTAGAGGGTGTGGCTATGTAACAGTTTTTTTTTTTGTAAAAAAGTAATCTATTTCTATAAATTTTCACTTCTGCAAAATTAGCCGACTTTTTGGTTTTGTGTGTCTTCGACAAAATGTCAACATTGTTTACAAAAAAACATTTGTAAAGTAACAAAAAATTCCATAGCCGCATTCCTTATTAAATTTCAGATATGAAAAGTGAAGAACGAGCCTTCCTTGTATTGCCATTATTAAACGATAGTTTGACTAAAATGGAATTTATACCAAAAAGTGGAATGGAGAAAAATGCATTCAAAGTGCTCCAAATCCTACCTTTTCTTTGGCTTCGGTGGACACAAAATAATTTATATAAAATTAGCTATGCAGTGTAAACTAATTAAACTTTTTGGGAATACTCTCTAGATGTTGGTGGAAACAAATATGTCATTTTTCAAAATCAAATTTTTTTTGCAGAAATATTTTTTCTGGGTAGTGTCCCCCCTTAACAAACATAACATCCCCCAGCGGTGATTCAGCAAGAATTTCTTGAGGTGCAGAAGTATAGTAACTACTCCCAATTTTATACCGATGGTGCCCAATCATTGCATTTTGTAGAATGAGCAGTTTACCCTGAAGGATTCAGTAAGGTTCAGCGTCTCAAGGAATGTGCTAGTATTTACACGGCAGAGCTCTATGCAGTTTTGATGGCCTTGGAGTATATTCTCACCAGCAAGACAATGAAATTTATTTTATTCGTAAATTCTCAAGACGTGCACACCACACTTTGCTCAATGAAGGGAAGTAAAAATTGATTGGCACAACTTGTCCGATCTAAGGTACAATGTGGTCTGCGGCTTGGCCGAGACATAAAATTCTGCTGGGTGCCTAGCCATGTGGGGATCCTAGGTAATGAAAGAGCAGACGAATTGGCCACTAGCTCTAAGCACCTACTGCCAACTACCTCACAGATTCCATTTCAAGACATGAAGCCCTTAGTAAAATCATTAGTTTTCCAGCTATGGCAGTCGGAGTGGAGTCTGGAATGCGAAAACAAACTTCACAGGATTAAACCAGCTCTTGGTATGTGGGAGAGTGCATCCGACAGAACCTGCCACCATGAAGTTATTTTGTGTCGTCTTAGAATGGGTCAGTCCTACCTTAAACATCTGCTCAGGGGGGAAGCCCCACCTCTGTGTGATGACTGTGGGGAGCATTTAACAATTTTACACATTTTGTGGCTGTGCCCAGGGCTTGAGCAAGAACGACGTACACATTTCCCCGAGTTTTTTCACACCAGATTCCTTTTCACCCAGCGCTGCTAATTGGGGAGACTCCTATAGTACCGTTTGATCGTGTCATAAATTACTTAAGAAAAACCGGCTTCCTATACTAAAGTTGTAATTTTAATTCTATGACTTTTAACCTTGTAACATGAACCTTTTTTTAGATAATTTGTAAAAAAGAAGTCCTGCGTATGTTTCAACTAAACAAGCTTGGTGCAGTATGGCCATAGTAGCTTTGCGCCATAAAGCCCATATTCAACAACAAGCAATTTGGTACTTGGAAAGGCTAAGCAATTTTTATAATTTGTGTTTCAAACATACGGATAAAACTAAAGTCTATGCTGGCGCAGTCACACCAGGCGCCATTCTCGTTCTCTTGCCACCTTACACCTTCGAGCAGCATTACAGACATGATGTCACTACCCTCGCGGACAATTTTGTGTGTTGAAACGAAGGGAGGAAAGCGCATGAAAAGTGATGAACGCACCCTCTCCCTACAATAGACTTCTTACCCACAGAAAGTTGCCCGTGGGTGTAGGGCACTTATGTCGGCTGTGTTAATTTCTCTACCTGTGCTTAAGAGGCTCCATTTAACAAAAAGTGGCAATTTCAAGAGCACTTAATTTAGCTGCAGTACTGCTGCTGTTCCTTGCTCACATGTGGTCACTTAGGTTTAGGTACAGCGTCATCCTGTTGGCATTTCTGGACCACAGGTTTCTTTTTCGGTACATCAGCGTGGGCTCCCCTGACAAATGCCATGATGCCGATGTGTATGCGAGATCTACGTTGGGGCATCTGCTCGAGAACTGCCAGGTGGCTGTGCCAAGAAGCCTTGGTGGCACAGAAATGCCACCCATCGTCCTGTGCGATCAGGCTTTCCCTCTCACTAGTAACCTGATGAAGCCTTTTCCCCATAGTTTGAATCATCCTCAAGACAAAGGCGACTACAACTATGCCCTTTCCAAGGCCAGGTGTGTTGTGGAGCACGCGTTTGGACGTCTGAAAGTTCGATTCAGAATCATCCTCAAGTGAATGGAGGTCTGTATTGAGAATGTCAACGCTGTCGTCCAAGCGTGCTGCATTCTGCACAACATCTGCGAGATGCTCAACGGCAGCGCGGACCAGCAGTGGGTCCAGAAAGTGGAGGAGGACGACAAGCTGGAGCAGCCGAGCCGCAAGACCAAGGCCAAGACGGACAGTGGCACCACAGTGCGCACTGCACTTGTTGCATACTTTGGTGCTAACCCACCCCCCAAGCGCAACCAAGCCTCAGCAGAGTCACTATAATCTGTTCAGCAATAACCTCTCCCTGGCAAGCAAATTGTGCTTGTTATTAGGATGTTTTGCCTAATGCTTATTCATTGTCTTCCAGAGTGTCCCAGGGAAGCAGTATAGGTCCACTTTTATTTTGCATTTTTAGATTATATTATATTTTGCTTTTTGTAGATAGATAGGACAGAATAGGATGCAAAGGAAACAAATAATCTAACTACAGTTGTTGTCACCTCAAGAACAAAGCATGTTTTCGACATAGTCTATACCACAACCTCCTTTATATATAGTTTGCACCGATGTCATTATAGACTGCCATTGTAATGACCTTGCTGCTGAGCACGTACCTTCTGCAGCATGTTTGACAGTACCCCTCATCCATCACACAGCACCAACTAGTTCTGATTTTTGCACATGTGCATGATAGTCGAACCTCAGTCGAACTTTGCATAGAAAGTTCAAGGAAGTCTAACCTTGTCAGGTTCACGCTATCCCTACGAACAAGTATCCTAATTCTCCACATGTGTAGTATTATGCAAGGAACCAATTTTTTCTTAGCATAATTGCCCATATTGATGTGCCTTTGAAAGAAAGGTATTTTACTGAATTTCGGTGTAGTCGTATGTGATGCACATCTTTAAGATAATAGTATTGTACCCACATTTCACCATCAAGTCACTCAAACCTTTAGAAAATAGTAGTGGGTCTGACGTTTATCCCAAACAATGTGTTTGTCCCGCCTTGAACAAAACGTCTGTAATTGGGTTCGAAGCCGAACAAAGATCAAAGCAATCATGGTATGCCAATGCTTTGAACGCAAACTCAAATAAAAAGGAGGCTATATCTTAGATATTACTTTGGAGGTTTAAATTTTAGGTACTGCAGGAACTCTCGCTGCAGGTCATTAGATTCCTGCATGATCGCAAACTGGTGCTGCCGGTTCCTGTGCGTTCTTTCCCTTGCTTCACGAAGCTCCTGTCTCTGTGCCCTCTGCTCCTCGAGGACCAACATGACAAGGTCTCCCTGTTTGCAGGAGGGCATTTTTTGTTATTGTTGTGGTTCCACTCGCAGTTCTTCAGGAGGATCCACCGTCGCCTGTAATTCCCCAGGGGAGATGTCTTCAGGTTCCTGATAAAACCAATGTGTGCTCATCAGGAAGGCCCATGACTTCAAGATACATGTATAACTTACGATATTGGGTTTGAATGTTTTTCACTTTGTGCAGGAATACTGTCCCTAGCATGACCTAAGTATACCCGAGCGAGACGTCATGACTCCATAAATTGTGTTGTTACATAGTAATTCCAAGAATTTTTTCAGTCTCTCCTTTGAAACGCTTGACGACGACGTGTCGTGGGAACCACAGTTTGAACGTACCCTCGGGGTGTATCTCGTGATGACGACTGAAGACAACTCGACTTAAGCTCGTAACAATGAGAGCCTCAACAAGCATTGGGCAGTGACTCGTCTTCAATCAAAGAATGACGAAAACAGTCAAGCTCTAACAACGTTTGGAGCTCAGCACATGCCCTGTGCTTGGCCAACCCCAGTGCGTGGGTATGATAAACATTGGCGGCATATAAATCCAGCCAGGTCATGTGGTCACTTATTCTGCCTGCGAGTTGGGTAGGCGAAGGCTGCTCGTGTTTCTCAATTTTTTTTTTGCATGTAGGAAGAAGTCAATGCATGTTTTGAACATCATTCATTAATTCTTAGTAATATTTATTGGAAGAGTTTTATGGGCCCTTAATGTACCAACAGAGAGCCCACCTAAAACCAAAACGGGTGGAAAAATTGCGAGCCATTTTTGTTCTTTTTAAAGCATATGAGATTACTGAAATACCTCCAAAACATCTCCAGATAGTGAATCATCCACTAAGCTTGGATCGTTGATTGGCAGGCCCCCAAGGAATCTATTTAGGTCATAGAAGTAAGGCCAGGTTGCCTTCCCGATCTGGTTGTTTGGTTTTTTTTTTCTCCTGTAGAAAAAGATATAAAAAAAAGTGCTCCTACGTTTTTAGCAACTGAATTGGGCTTGCTGTCACCTGGGTACAATATTTAATCTGCATTTCCTTTTTTCCACTGTGAATTCGAGCCATACGCAAACGTGGACTGAGCTATTTTGTGGAAAATTCAGTTTAACCAAAAAGGGGGCTGGCAATGTATTTTGGCGGCAACTAGAATGGAAACAGGTGAACCAGGAGCTCTTCTTGTCACGTTTTGTGAATTGCAATTTCTTTTGTGTTCTATTGTAGGGATCGTCAATGGAAACTAAAAAAAAAGGTGATTTCCGGGGGCTTACGTGCCAAACCCACGAAGGACATCTGGTACATCCCAGAGGAGGACTAAAAGCTGGGGATCTGTTGAGGTGAAGCCAAGAGCCTTCCGCATCCAATGGTGGACACCTCAGCCGAGCTTTCAATCCACCAACTGGGAACCCATAGGACAGCATTTAGCCTCGTAGACACTGAGGCGACACACTAGAACATTACCGCTAAATTAGGTCGTGCTGATCAAAACAGTGAATTTATTTACTATATGTCGTAGCAACATCGAATACCGCATTTCGTCAAGTTTAACTGTAGAACAGAAACTCTATGATGCTTCAAGCATCTCCGAGTGGACCACACACATGGTGCTCATGCAGAAATCCATGCTCACCGTTATATCCCGAGAAATTGCCCACCCAAAACTGAGAGCACATTAGGTAAAAATAAGGGGTAGGCTAACATTCGGTGTTCACAAGGTAGCTCAACTTGAGCCATTGAAAAATAGAAAGTCCTGCTACAAATCAGGATGGGCTATCTGTTGGGGATGGGTCGTCTCTCGGGATGTTACGGTAATATTCCTTGTACCGGTTGCAACTTTCAGTATTTCTTTACGTTTAGCTTTCTTATAAATTTCTTAACCTTGCCGTTTATTTCACCTAAGGATGTTGTGAAAACAAACATTCAAGTCTCGTTGTTTACAAAATCCACGATGCTACAATAGAACCTTCGCGTGGCTATGTATAGAGTCAACCTCGCTTTGGCTTTCGATCCTCCTGTTAAACCGATAACTAATGCCATCAATGCTACCTCTTTCCTTTTTGCGTTCCGCACTAGTTCGTCACAGCATAAACAATGAGTTTGTTCACTCATTCAACAACTCATCAAATATCATGCGTAACAATAGGGGTGTACCTTTTCGAAAGGAAGCACATTGTCTTACATGTTGCACCTGTTGGTTAAGCGGTTAGAACTAAATATCACCACCTTGCATTCCTTCAACCATGAAAAAGTGTACTCCAACTCTTCTTTGTTCGGATATCTGGCTTTGGTACATCGGTAGTTCTGTTGTCTGGTTGTTACTATGTTAGTAATGAGCAGATTTTGCTGCACATCCTTCTGCGTGTGTTTTTTTGCAGATTGTTTGTAGAGCAATTATGCAGCCGCATGAGTAAAATGAAGAGAAATTCACGATTACATGCTTGTCATAAGTGACCCAAAGGCAGTGCAGTATGTCCGCTAGCCTGGGCTCCCTATCCCTAACCTGCATCACGCAGTAGTGATACATGAAAGTGTGCTGATTTCCAATTAGATATTGTGTGTGTGGCACTATGACAATTTTTACAATCTCCCTGTTCTCACATCAGTTTCTTAGGGTCCCACCATTAATAACAGAGCTGTTCTGCATGCCCGGCACCCAGTGCTGTTGACTTGTCATACAGACTATTCTAAGAGTAATCCACTCACTCTTCCGTGTCACCCTCAATGACATCGAGCCCACACAGGTTCGGCGAGTCGACGTCGAGAACTGCCTGAATTAGGGGCGTCAGTTCATGGGGGTTCGGGCCGGCACCTACCAAATGAATGCACATCATTTTCATTCCGTAGTCATCCGGGCCCCAGAGGCATTGCAGAGTAGAGGGGGATCAATAACCAACTACCAAGCTAGAATATAAACAGCATAAATCCAACGGCATTATGAAGCATCAAATGAAAGCATAGTAATTTATACTTAAACGTAAACATTTTTGACAGAGGTCTGTCTGGTTAGGGAGAAATTGACAGAGTTTTTGCGGACTCTAACCAAAGTTTTATTTAAAAAACACATAAACCCGACGTTTCGGGAACCGCTCGGTCCCTTGGTCACGGGTGACTGTAGGTGGGGGCGCGGTGGGGAAGGTTGCCGAGATGGTTGGCCTTGCTGAGGCTTAACCCAGAAGGCGCGGGGGCTTAACCCAGAGGGCCTTGCTGGGCTTAACCCAGAGGGCCTTGCTGGGCTTAACTCAGAGGCCGCGCCCTCTGGGTTAAGCCTCAGCAAGGCCAACCATCTCGGCAACCTTCCCCACCGCGCCCCCACCTACAGTAATTTATACTGTGTGGCAGAAATGTAACTTCTTAAAATTGCAGTGGAGTGATCTCGCAACAGTGACCTTCCAACATGCACATCGCTGCGTGCAATTGTGCTGCAGTGAACTTTGTACATAGTGCTTTCTGTGTGCCTTGAGGATGCAGTAGTGTAGGGTATTCAGTGACGTGTTCAATGACCAACTTTGCCCTAAGTTTTAGGACTGTTTTCTTAAGTGAGGATGTGGGTGCGACAAGTATGTAGTACCCCCCTCCGGTCCGCCCGTCTGTGGCCGCCAGGCTCGGCGGGCAACATTGTTCACCGCACGAATAAACGCCGTTGAGCGCACGCGCTCCGGCCAGTCATCGTCCACCCTCACAACCAGGCTGCGTGTTGTCTCTTCTCGGTGGGTGCTTCGGCCCCCCTCGTCCACGTTCGAGAAAGATCGTGACATTGGCGACGAGGAACCGTGGCACTGGAGGCCACCAACGTGCACGGTTCGGCCCACGCCGCCGATAGAGTCGCAACACCGCACCTTGCTCCTGTCGCCATGCTGCTGTACGGGAGGCTCGAGCCATTCAAGGGAGATGGGTCCGCCTGGCCAGTCTACGAAGAACAAGTCCACGTGTTCTTCCGGGCGAACGACACGCCCGAGGCGAAACAACGGGACATCTTCTTGGCCAGCTGCGGGACCCGAGTCTTCAGTCTCCTGCTCGACCTCCTCAAGCCGGCCACGCCGCACGTCAAAACGCTGGGTGAGCTGCTCGCCATGCTGCGCTTGCACTTCAGCCCGGCGCCGTCCACGCTTATAGAGCGGTTCCGCTTCAACAACCGGAGCCGCCAGGACGGGGAGACCCTCGGGCAGTTCGTCGCTGCGCTACGAGGGTTAGCGAGCACCTGCGCCTTCGGCGACCAGTTGGACTCGCTACTCCGGGACCGGTTCGTCTGCGGCATCAACAACCCTGCCATGCAGACGCGACTCCTGGAGCTCCCCGACCCCTCGCTGGACGTCACGGTGAAGGCAGCGCTGGCGATGGAAGCAGCAGCGAAGGACGCCAGCGAGATAGCGCGTGCGGCCGGCTCACCGTCGACGGAAGCGGCGGTGAACAAGATGGCGGCAAGGAGCGGTGCCTGCAGCCGCTGCGGTGCTGCCCACTCCCCCTCACAGTGCCAGTTCGTCCAAGCACAATGCTTCACGTGCGGGAGAACTGGGCACCTTGCACGTGTCTGCCGAGGGGGGAGGACGAGCGGCGGCCAGCAGCAGCAGCAGCAGCCTGGTTCAAGCCCGGGTTCCAGCCAAGCCCGCGGCCAGGGTGGCCGTCGCAAGAAAACGCGGCGGGGACGAGCGGCACCAGGTCCGGGTACCTCCTCAGCCAGGGTCCACGTCGTGGCCGAGGATCCGCAGATTTTCGACGTGTGGCACACCAGGAGAATTTCATCGTCTGTGCCACCATACATGGTGTCTGTCGAAATCTGCGGCCACCCCATCATCATGGAGCTGGACACGGGTCAGCGTGTCAGTCACGCCCGGGAAGCTGTTCAAGCGGACCTTCCCCGGCGTGTCCATCGAGGCGTCTGACGTCATGCTGCGCAGCTACTCCGGCCAGCTTTCCCAGGTCCAGGGTCGGGCCCAAGTCAGCGTTCGCCTTGGCGACAGGGAGGCAATCCTTCCCCTTTACCTAACAAAGGGGTCGTCGCCGACGCTGCTGGGCCGGAACTGGATTCACTCGCTGGGTGTTCGGCTGCCGGAGTACCAAGAAGCTGCGCTGCACGTGGTGAAGGACGTCCCGAGCCTCCTGACCGACTTCCAGTCCCTGTTCCAGCCAGGGGTGGGCACCTTCGCCGGCACGACGGTCGGCACCCACATACCCGAGGGAACCCGGCCTCGATTCTTCACGCCGCGTCTGCTGCCGTTCGCCCTGAAGGAGGGGGTCACCCAGGAGCTGCAACGGCTGCAGCGAGAGGGAATCCTGGTGCCCGTCAAGTCTTCCGAGTGGGCTGCACCGATCGTTCCAGTCCTCAAGCAAGACGGCCGCGTCAGGATCTGCGGGGACTTCAAGGTCACCATCAACCCCGTCGCTACCGTCGAGAAGTACCCGCTGCCTCGGGTAGAAGATCTCTGGTCGGCTCTGTCCGGGGGACAGAAGTTCTCCAAGCTCGACCTTCGAGATGCCTACCAGCAGCTGGTGCTCCAGGATGCCGCCCGGAAGTAGGTCACCATTTCGACTACCATGGGACTCTTCCAGTACACGCGCCTACCGTTCGGCGTGGCCTCAGCCCCAGCCATCTTCCAGAGGGAGATGGACAACCTCTTCAGGGGCATGAGGCACGTGGCGGTGTACTTGGACGACATCCTGGTTACCGGTACCGACAACGGGGACCACCTGCAGAACCTCCGCAAAATCCTGACACTACTACAGGACGCCGGTCTCAAGCTGAGGCTGGACAAGTGCGTGTTCCTGACCCCCAGCGTGGAGTACCTGGGACACATCATCTCCCAGGCTGGCCTGGCCCCGGCTCCCCGCAAGATTGAGGCCGTGCTCAAGGCGCCGAAGCCCAAGAACAAGAAGGAGCTTCAGAGCTACCTCGGCCTCATCAACTTCTACAGGAGGTTCCTGCCCAACCTGTCGACGCATCTAGAGCCGCTGCATCGCCTGCTTCGTGATGGGCAGCAGTGCGCCTGGAAGAGGGAGCAGGACTTGGCCTTCCAGCACAGCAAGCAGCTCGTCGTTAAGGCTCCAGTGCTGGTGCACTTCGATTCGGCCAAGCCTGTGGTCCTCACCGTGGATGCGTCACCGTATGGGGTAGGAGCCGTCCTGTCGCACCGGGGTCAGGATGGTCAGGAACGCCCTGTGGAGTTTGCTTCTCGTCGACTACATGCGGCGGAGTAACGCTACAGCCAGCTCGACAAGGAAGGCTTGGCCCTCATCTTCGGGGTCCAGCGCTTCCATCAGTACCTGTGGGGCCGGCAGTTCGAGGCAGTCACGGACCACAAGCCGCTGCTGGGGCTGCTGGGACCTGACAAGGCAGTTCCAGTGCAAGCCTCGCCTCGAGTGGTACGCTGGGCCTCGACGCTGGCAGCCTACAGGTACAAGCTGGTCTACCGCCCTGGGAAGGACCTGGGACCTGCAGACGCCCTGAGCCGCCTGCCCCTGCCGGAAGTGCCTGCTGCCGTTCCAGAGCCAGCTGACGTGTTCCTGCTGGAGCGGGCCTACCCGGGGGTGCTGACCAGGACTGCGGTGGCACAGGCGACCAGCCGGGACCCGGTCCTGTCTCAGGTGGTCAAGGCGGTTTCCTGAGGGGAGGAGCTGCGTCACCAGGCATACAGCCACGAGACCGCCGAGCTGAGCTTGGAGCAAGGCTGCCTCCTGTGGGGTTCCAGGGTGGTGATTCCACAAAGTCTGCGGGCCAAGGTGCTGCAGCTGCTGCACGCGGGGCATCCTGGCATTGAAAAGACCAAAATGGTGGCACGGTCGCACGTTTGGTGGCCTGGCTTGGACCAGGACATCGTGCACCAGGTGCAAGGCTGCCAAGTCTGCCAGGAGAACCAGCGAGCCTCGCGCCACGTAGAGATCACCCCCTGGCCGTTCCCACAGAGGCCGTGGTCCCGCTTGCACGTGGACTATGCGGGACCCTTCAAGGGCCACTACTTCCTGGTGGTAGTGGACGCCTTCTCCAAGTGGGTAGAGGCACTGCCAGTCACCAGTCCCTCGGCAAGCGCGACCATTGCGGCTCTGCGGCAGGTTTTCGCGGCGCAGGGATTGCCGGACATTATTGTGTCCGACAATGGTCCCGCTTTCGCCAGCGCCGAGTACTTCGACTGGCTGCAGAGGAATGGAATCCGCCGGATGCTGGTTCCGCCGTACCACCCCGCTTCCAGTGGTGCAGCAGAGCGGGTGGTACAGACCATCAAGGACAAGCTCAAGAAGAGCCAGCCCGGGGATTTCCGTACTCAGGTGGCCCGGGTACTGTTTCAGTACCGGACCACACCCCATGAGGTCACTGGCCGTGCCCCCTGCGAGCTTCTGTTGGGCCGGATGGTCAAGACCCCCCTGGACGTTTTGCATCCAGACCTTCGGTCCACGGCGCTCCTGAAGCAGCTGAAGCAGAACCTGGCTGCTGACCGAGGGTGCCGTCCCGGGCCTTTGCCGGAGCAAGGAGCGTCGGTGTTCGCCAGGAACTTCCGTCCTGGCCCACCCTGGTCTGCCGGGCGTGTGGTTTCACCAGCGAGTGCCTCGTCGCTGCTCGTCCGCATGCCCGACGGGACCACCTGGCACCGGCGCGCCGACCATGTCAGGCCTCGCCACGGGACCTGGCTACCACCCTCGGCCGTCGCTTCAGAGGACCAACCTGCGGGGGGCCCAACAACAGCACCGGTCGTGGCCAGTGGAGTGCCACCCACCAGCACGGAGGCGACCAGCGTCGCCACTCCTGTGGCACCAGTTAGACAGGTGCCACATTCAAATCCGGTCCCTGCAGCTCCACCGGCTGGAGCGCGACCTGTACAGGCAGTGCCCGGCGTTGCCACACCTGGCCCGTCAACTCCAGTGCCCAGGCGGAGTATGCGGCAGCGAAGACCACCTGACCGCTACTTGCCTGGGTGATCTTCATCATCGACCGGCCAGGACTTTGCACGACCAGACGCCGAGTTGGTGTCGGCCGTGCGCGTCGTGTATTTAGTTATTTTGTTTTTAGAGAAACAAACTGGGGGGGAGGGATGTGACAAGTATGTAGCGCCCCCCTCCGGTCCGCCCGTCTGTGGCTGCCAGGCTCGGCGGGCAACATTGTTCACCGCACGAATAAACGCCGTTGAGCGCACGCGCTCCGGCCAGTCATCGTTTACCCTCACAACCAGGCTGCGTGTCGTCTCTTCTCGGCGGATGCTTCGGCCCCCTTCGTCCACGTTCGAGAAAGATCGTGACAGTGGGGAAGAAAAAAATATTTTTTGGTTTTAATGTTATTGGCCTGAAACTTGCAGACTAGGTTGGTACAGGGGCCCTAATAACCACTGCAATGTTTGACTCAATTATGCCTGTTGGATTTCGAGAAACACGAGTTTCTATGTTTCTTTGTTTTGCCAATCCCGAGATATTTTTGGGGCACAGTAGCAAAATGAAATTCACTGGACAAGTGCTTGAATATATACCAAAGGGGGAGACAGAGCCCTTTTTATAAATTTCCTTCTGGAACGGCTTTAGTGAAAGTTTGAATGTTCATGTTACCAAATTTGCAAATAAGTACAAAGACATTTTATAACTTTAAAAAAAAATTTACACTTTATTGCAGAAACTGAGATTGTCATGCCCTTCTAGCACTCCCTGGCACCAAAATAAAAAAGGCTGCATACAAATTGAGCCACTAGTTAAGAAAATATCAATGGCAGAAACAGTCACGGCTCAAGAAAATGCGTTCCTGAGAAAAAGAGTCTGAAAGTTTGGGGCACGACAATAGTGCCAGAAGGAACCCGCAGCATAGTCTTGTGTGCTGTGTTGCAACGTCCTCTTCTGGCGTGCTTCGGTTTTTGCACTGTGGCGTTTGGTGGCCTTGTGTAAGCGGAGGGAGTCTTTCTCCGAAGCTCGCCGGAGAGCCAGGTGCGCAGGCTGCAGGTTCATGGCACTGGACATCTCTTGGTGTGCCCTAGCGTACCCAGCATTAAACCTGACGACTGCCTCGTGCAGCGCAGTCTGTATCGACACCAGTGAGGCGTGCTGCTCCTTCGGCATCAAGGCTTACAGTACAGAGTGGAAACTCTGCGGCATTTTGCGTCTTGGCTCCCAAGCAGCGTTCAAAAAGCGATGTCTGCGACAGACGCTCATACACACGCAACATGGCTTCAGCAACGTAGTTGGGGAGGCTGTACTTGTGTTTGGGTTGTGGCGGTCCCTTTGCGTCGGCGACCTTGTTCCGGCACCAGGACTCCGGTCCTCCTGGACAAAGGTCGTGTTTTGGATCTTCATCCGTCGAGGTCACATGGTAATATGTGGCCATCACGGCTCGCTTCATGGCTTCCACATCGTTACTATGGCTTCTGATGGCCCATCCGTAATACCCAGTCAGCCTCTCAATGAGCACCTTTGTAAGGCGGCCCTTTCCTCCAAGAGGCTTGTCGCTGTTCTGCAAGAGCTTCCGCAGAGCAGTCCCCATACGTTTTTGTACATGGTTGAGGCACTCCTCTTTCTTTATGGGGAGAAACCCGTAGGTCTTGTCTTCAACTAGAGCACAGAAAGTTCTGCGCTCCCCGTCAGATATTAGTGTCATGTAGCGCAAGTCATGTTTCTCCAGAGAGCACCCAAAAATGGCGAGTGCCGCATCAACCTCCATTCTTCCTGAGTTTGCGTCGGTGTTTTTCTGACACTCGTGGTTCTGATGCCACTCAGAGTACCTCTCCTCTCCCAGCTTGGGTCCAGTCTGGCAGCCGTGACACAGATTGGAGAGAACCTCAGCATCTAGGATGAGGCCAGTGTCACTCGATCACGCTCCCGACACCAACATGGGAGCTGTAGCCTCTCTTGAGCCATGTGCCGTCGTAGACGACAGCAACATCCTTGGTGAAGTCGGGGTTCATTTCCCTGTATGTGCTTTTCACAGCAGCGGCTGACTCGGTGTAGATCTTCTCAGCAGTAGCTGCAGCCGACTTACTAACAGTGTTTTTCAAGTGATCTTTGTAGGTCTTGTGGTGGAGCCCTCTATGTGATACATTCATTACTGCCCAGAAATCATTCAGGGCAGTCTGACCCTTGCCAATGCTTCTGATTGCCGAAATCGCTCTCAAATTCACATCAAATGCGTTGGAGTCGACCTTGCGCGGGGATGACCACGTGTGAGTCACGACTTCGCAGACGGGGCACACAAGTTCAAGCTTGACGGCAAGTCCCAGAGCGGTCGATTCCTGAATTCTTACGCCCGTCGCCGAACAGCTTTGGCAGACTGTATAGCCAAGAAGCTCATTTATAGCGTCGAGCTGCACAATCGTGAACTTCGCCGATGAGCTTGTCGCGATAGCGGGGGCTTGCTGAAGCAGCTCAAACTTCCTTTGCGTCGCGGAAACGGAGGCAAGCTTCGCACGGACGACATTGCGATGTTCGGTTGTCGCATCAGCTTCCTCCTGTGACACGTACTGCGTCTCTAGATGAACAGTCGTGTTCTCCATCGTGGTTTGAGACGCACAAAAAACAATGTTTTCTTCGGCGGCGGCAGTCGATGAGCACGCAGGCGCGGTGATCTCGGGCTCACTCCTCGCGGCGATCGTCGGGTCGAGGCTCGATTTCGCCGCTCTGACTTGCTTCATCCGGCGCTTACACGCTCCATACGCATATCGAGTCTTGCTCTTATACTTGCTCCTCCAGATCGCAGAAAAAGAAGCGTGAAAAATACGCGACGCAATCGAAAAATGTAAACAAAGGCAACGAGAGCAATGGAGGAAACTTGCGGATAGCAGACGACAAAAAGCGGAGCGGACAAGGAGAAACGCCGGAGAGACCGAGCGCGGAGAAAGAGAACGAGCGAGCGGGAGAGGAGGAACTTGCTCGGAACTGTCCGGAGCCTCTCGGCGCCAATAGTACAGCCCGATTTTCCGAACGCGCGCATCGGCCAATCACGGCGCCACGCTCCTTTGGCGGGAAACTTCACGAAACGGCGTTGCCTCGAGCGTGACGCCAGTTTGAAATTATAGACTTGAGCGTGTTGGTAATCTGCATTGAATTAAAACGAAAGTAACACACACTCTGTTTTTTCCTCTTGTGTGTTTTTTTCGTTTTAATTCAATCCAGTTTGAAAGGTTGCGAAAGAGAGAGCAAGAATTCACCAACAAAACAAGACCAAGATGGCTGCCGTCCGGTAAACCGTTCGGAAACTAGGCGCGCGCGAATCTGAACTCGATTTGGTTGATCGATCAGCATTTCGCGACCGCGGAAGCATCGAAAATGCGTTATTATAGGTATTTATTTGGCGTTTTGGGATTCAATACGTACAGCAGAGATGGAGAAAGGCATGAACAATCCAAATATTCAATGTTTGAAAAAGTGATATTTTTCGCGATTTTTTGCTCTTCAAGATCCGCGTCCTTTCTTAAAAACAACAGAAAAGGCACAGTTTAGGTGGTGTGCTTTCAACATTTTGATCTCCTTCTGTCTCAGGTCTACCACACTTTTTGCTGTTTCATGTGTGTCTCGGTTACTAAAACACGGCTAAAGGAAATTTCAATAAATTGTTTTGGGATGTTGCCTCTTTTGATTTTATTACTGTTTTCGAACAGGGACAGGAATGTAGTGGAAAGTTACATGTCAACACTCACTTTTATATCTGTCATCAGTCATGCGATAAAAAAATTAAATGCTAACACGGCATTATAATCCATGGCAGAAAAGGTTCTGTTTATTTTTTGTGTACCTGCCCCCCCCCCCCGCCCCCACACTCATCTTTAAAGCGAACAATTGAAAACTAGTTTGTTTTTCGAAATATGCAAATTCCTCCGACTCGCCTGTGCGCCCTTCATGCTTCTTGTAGGCGCTGTAGACCTTTCTGCATTTTTTCAGGAGGTTTTGCCACCCCTCCTTCAGCTGCTTTGCGATCCTCTGAGCTCCCTGCTCATTCATTGCATCAGCAATGTCGAGCCACGCCTGCTGTCTCGTGTGTGCAGTTACTGCAGGACCGAATTTTCCCATAATTTGTTCCCTTCTTGCCCCAACTTCCCGAATTAACTTCAATCTCTCGTCTAATGTCATAATGTTTTGCCTCTGTTCGCAAGCCCTCGATACTGACGCCTGGTCCATTTTCAACCGACGTTTGCGGACAGGACACTATCGTCTGCTACCTTGGTTTCTCTACCCGCACACCTGCGTTTTGCTATATATCGCAATAAGACGCAAGATAATCCTAATATCACTTTTAAAAACGAAAAAAAAAGCGAAAGGATGATCTCGTCAACTTTCTTTGTGGTAAGTGTTTGTTTATTTCTCGTTTCTGCGACTTCTGCAGATGACATCGGCAAGGTTGATTCGTATACCGCGCTTGTACTATCTTTTCCATTGGTGGATGCATCGACCGACCGTCGCGGTCAGAACCAGACGCAGCGGCACTGCTTCAGCGTAAAGCTAAGGTTCTCGTCACCGTTGAATTGCTGGCCTCCGGGGATATGTAGAAACCTCGATGCTGTCGGCATACTGTCGGCGCACTGCGAACAAAAAAAGAAAAACGGTTTCCATGTCCCAGCTGTTCACTCGGAACGAAGACTTTATCGAAGATAACCCCCTTTCTCCGCAAAGTAATCGCTGCTCGCGAGTTGGCGTGCATAGTGTAACAAATTAAACCTGTTCGTATCCCGACGCTTGTTAGCAAAATATTTTTTACTCGCCATAAAAACACTTGCAAGGCTGATGTACCGTCATATGTCCTGGGTCCCGGACTGGTGAAGAGTGATGCGTTCGCGGAATGCTGCCGTCGGTTAGCTTAGTTGTCTCTCTGAACTACCGCTTTGCTTGACGTGCTAATAGGTTGATGGTGCGTCATTAATACAACAGCCGGATCGAAATGAATGTTCGGCAGAACCAAGCAGAACTATTAGCCCTCATTAAGCGACGTCGCGGCCATTTTGCTTGTAGGTACTGCTTCTCCCTCGGCGCCCCTGCTCGCCCAGTCACGTGACCTAAAATTCCCCGTTCTAAGGACAATAGTTCACTTTAAACCACGGTTTGCGTTCGAGAAAACGGGCCCTGGAGTTTTATACAGATGGGTCCAAATCGTCGTCTTTTGTAGGGTGTGCTTTCTATTCCGCCTCCTACAGGAAAGCCACACAAGTTGACTGTAGGGCAAGCATTTTCACCCCAGAGCTTTATGCTATTTTACTAGCGGTCGAACATATACTCGACAATAGTATAATGAAAGCTGTAATTTTTGTCGACTCACAAAGTGCCTTATTGGCTGTGTCCTCCCTGATGCCCTCAAAGAACCGCCTTGCACAACATCTACATAATAAGATCAATAGCGCCCTGCGACGCGGTCGGGACATTAAGTTCTGCTGGGTGCCAAGCCACGTTGGGATTTTGGGCAATGAAGAGGCGGATAAATTGGCCGTGTCTGCCCGAGGCTCGTCTATAACATTCAATTGCTTACCCTACCAAGATTTGAAACCACTTCTGAGGAAATCTATTTTTCTCAAATGGCAGCTGGAATGGGATACAGAGAGCAACAACAAATTTCACATTATCAAGCCCGTTCTGGGCGTTTGGGAGAGCTCCTACAACAGGGAACGTCGTGTGGAGGTTCTTCTGTGCCGTCTAAGAATTGGTTACTCCCACGTGACACATCAGTATCTGCTTCGTGGTGAGGATGTTGCACTATGTGAACATTGTGGAGAGCTTCTGACCATATTGCACATTTTGTGGCATTGTTCGTCCCATCAACCACTCCGTCAATCATGTTTTCTCGAACTTTTTAGGGATCATCTCCCATTTCATTCCTCTTTTTTGCTTGGTGATAAACGTTTAGTTCCATTCAGCCGTGTCTTATGGCGCATTCACACTGGATGCGGATCCGCGTTCGCGAAGCGTTTTCGGATGCGGTTGGCGAACGGCTCCGTTCACATACACCAAAACGCGATCGGCGGTTTCTCAGCGGTTACCAATTGCTTCGCCATCTTTCGAGACTTTCGTTTGGCAACCATGTTTTACAATCCAAAATCCACTCTGCTCTACAATCCGAACTGAAGCCGAATCCTCTCGGCTTGCGGCTTGGAAAGAAACATGGACGACTCCACGAGCAACGGCAGTGATGAAGAAGCTGTTGCAGTTGCTTTGGTGACGCTAGTTTTGGCGTCCGCTGAAAGAAGTGAGCGGCGTCGTCCTCGTAGACGGTGGGTCTGTCCTTGCTTCCGTGACCGTGACGAGAATGGACAGGGGGCGAACCTCGTTCCCCTTCTTCGCGAGCGGGACCTTGACTACTACCGGGAGTAAGTAATTCGTTCGCTTTTGCATTGCCTACTCGCGTTAAGACAACATCCCAGATCGATCATGCATATGACGTTATTTTACCAGCTTCGTGAGGATGCCTCCCAGCGCTTTCGATACAATCCTCGGCTTGATCGGCGACAGAATCGGGAAAGAGGACACAAACTTCCGCTAGGCCATTCCTCCGGACGTGCGCCTCGCCCTCACCATCAGGTAATTGCCAGCGAAGTAGGGAGCATTAGATTGAATGCGGGATATAAGGAAAAATGTGTAGTCGTGCAAAGAATGCAGACGCATGTACAGCCTCCAAAGTTTTAACGATGTCGCGCGAACGCCGACCGGCTGGTAGATCAACACGAAATAGGAAATCAGCGAGGCTAGGCATTCGTGTACGCCTCGACCGGCCGGTTGGCGTTCGCGCGATATTGTTGAAAAATCTGGAGGCTGTACTTTCGTAATTACTGGGTTGTACCGAAGTACGTGTCATTTCTAGCCGTCGTGAGTTCTCTCTATCTCGTTGATGATGGGACAGCCAATAATACAGATGCAAGAGAGCACACATCGTTGACGCAAAAATTTGGAAATTAAAAGAAAAAAAAAAAGAAATGGTAATTGCTCCATGTTGCTATTATGGTTTAGTCTGCGCCTGTTTATAGACGCATTCTTTTGCCTCTGTGACAACACATTCCCAGCAGTCGGGGAATATTCTGATTTGTGGTGATGTTAAGTGTACTACTGCTTTCAATATGAATGTACTAATTAAATTCTTCCGAATGTATACTTGGCAGAAATCTCATTTCTTTATTACTGCTCTTTTTTTTTCTTCTTTTTATTAAGGTTTCTTGCCGCTGGGGAGACGTTGAGAAGCGTATCCTACAACTTCTTGACGGCAAGGTCAACATGCTGCGAGATAATACCCGAGGTATGCAGCGCCCTCTGGGAGGTGCTTGGGCCTGTCTATGTGGCATGCCCAGAACAGCCCGAACAGTGGAAAAAGGTAACTTTTTTTTATATCACCACCGCTCACTTCCTCTCTTCTTTGTGCACGGGTAATATAAATAGCGATCATGCAAAGCTCTAGAAAAATGTTCACCTGGTGTAACTTTGCCCAATTGCAGTGTAATTTTCGTTGTTCTGTGGTTGGAACAATGCTGGTGTGACACAAATCAGTGGCCGTGTGTGTTAGTGCACCGCAGCTCAGAGCACGTGGAGCGAAACCTTGTGCTGTATAATACAGGGATCCTGTAATCAATCACCACCCCTACCCATTTCGATCAGATTGGATGAGCATCATACCGGCGTCTGGCCGTGTATGACTACTGTGTTATGCACGTTAAAGACCCCAGCATGAGCTTCCGGAAGTGGGTAAAAGCACGGGAGGCAGCTGAAATGAAGAGCTGACTTGGTGCCAACAGCTGCTTTGGTCACGCTTGGGAGGGTCCTTGGAGGGGGATTAAAGCAGCTGTTGGCACCAAATCGGCTCTCCTTTTCGTCCGATAGCGTCTCTTGGTTTTGGTCATTGTTGGGGGCGTGTACCTCTGTAGCGTCATGTCGACTCCAGAAGCCTCGTACCTCCATGTATGAAACAAACATGCTTCTAAGGTGCTTGAGGCGTGTCCACAGATTATTCGCTCATCGCCTCTGCAGCGAATAACGTATGTTTTGCATGATGTATGAGCAGTGCGACTGCGGCTTTATGGTTCCTACTTGTGATGGCGTAATAATGCGGAGAGCAAGTTCACCTGCCTGCTTCTTGCACGGGGGCTGCGTTGATGTCAGAACGCCGAGCTCTTATTGGCTGGTTGAAAATTGAAAAAAAAAAAAAATAGGGAGTAGACCTCGAGGCATCTACATTCAGGTCTCCTACTATCCCTTCAAAATTCAGTCGAAGCCAATTAGAGCTCGGTTTCGTTCTGACATCACCACAACTTCTGCACAAGAAGCAGACAACTTGCTCTCTGCATAGGGTTATCAAATGTGAACGACAAGCTGTACAGTTTTGAGTGATGCAACCCTCAAATATTTTCTGCCAATGAAAAATTTGAGGTACATTGACTATTTCTCATGTCTCGTGCTGACCAATTCTTCTGTGCATCCTAGCAGGCTGAAGCTTTCAAGGAGAACAAGAAGTAATGTTGAATCTTTATTTTTTCCTTTTTCAATAGATCGCCACTGAATTCGAAGAAAGGTGGAACGTTCCAAACTGTGTGGGAGCCATAGACGGCAAGCACATCACTATCGAGTGCCCTTCACTCTCTGGCAGCCTGCATCTGAACTACAAAGGATCTTTCAGCAAGTCCTTGTTGGCAATTAGTGATGCTAAGTACCGGCAAGTTTCGATTTTTTATTACTAAACGTTAAGTTAATGTACAAGGCAAAAGATATGCATATACAGAATAAAGGCGACAAATCCCCTACTTTAAGGCAAATTATCAGGGAAAGTAGATCTAAAAAAATATTAGGTTGAAAAAAGAAACACAACTGCTCAAAACCGAAACCGGACTAGGGAGGAAGAAGAAATATAGAGGAGGACAGAGTTGGCAGAAGTCACGTGGCTGTGCAACTTGTTTTCTTCAGTCACCATATTTGTGGCTTTCTAGAAGCCACCAAAAATGGGTATCATAAACCATAGAAAACAGCACATGACCATAAAGAAGAAAGTGGGTGCGACTCGAACCGGTCAGTTCTTGATTAGCGGTTTTTCGGGCGGAAAGAAACCAAATTTTGAGCCGCAAATTGTGTTCTGGGTTGTTGGGCTCTTGTATGTCATGTACAAATAAAAACCTTGGCAAGCATAAATACCCCGTCAGTGTCCCTTTAAAGGGCAACTCCGCTCAATTCCAAGAATTTTGGGATATTGAGTTATTTCACATTAAACAGCACTAATACAAGGCACTACGTTATTTCCTTTGTGAAAAATGAGATATATGTTGTACAATCTTTTTTTGTTTCGGTTTTGATTTCTGCTCATGTATTGAGCAGAAATCAAAACCGAAACTTTGGCTTCGTCAGAACGTTGGCCTCGGGCCGCCAAAGACGTGGTACAAAATGTCACATGATCCTCTACGCAATGACAGGCGGCCCTTGGTGGGGCGGGCGTACGCCAGGCGAAAGCGTTATCTGCACCACACTCCACCAATTTTTGGTGTCTACTACATTGAATGAAGGGGTCACAACTTTGGCATCAGTCTGCACGTGATGTGAACAAGCTCCCAGACATAATATTCACAAACGGTGAGAGTGAGATGACGACGACAGTTGTGACTAGGGTGACCACTTTCCTGCCGGCGGAATGCGGGACACCCTGACCGGGGGAGGGGGGGGGGGGGGGGGGAAGGGGGGAGAGTAAGAAAAGGACGGTATGTTCACGACTCAAGAAATAAGTATTAAGGGAAATTCACCAACGTGCACACCCCGAAATCCTGTGCTGTCTGAAAGCGTATTATACACCTGAAAATTGTACGCGGCAATTAAACTAAGATAAGTTTCACTCACAGTGATATGTTTTTGTTTATTTGTAATCGTATCTAAGTTGAAAACATAAAGATCGACTGCACCAGACCCCAATGCATCAAAAGGAAATAAAAAACAGTAACTATTTTTTGGCTTATTGTTTCCTGTCGATATTACTCTTATATTAATATGCTCCTACACAAAAATAAAACCTTATGTTTTTTTGTTTGTTTTTTACCGTTGTGAGTTGCAGGTTTTTTGCCTTCTGTGGCCGTCTTCACTAAAAACAAAGAGCTTTCCACAACAACCTTTTCTCATGATACAGTATGATTTCCAACTAATTACAATAGTTGATTTTTCAGCTTTTGGTGATCAATTTTCGCTTGCAATATTTTGCCATCAAGGGGAGAGGCACAACGGTGCATGTGCGTCAGGTCTCCTGCAAGAACGAAGGTTGCTTCCCGCAGTGCTTGGCAAGAAAATGACATACCATCGAGATTCACACATTTATCAGCGACCTCCGCGGTTCCCCGTTGCCCGTTGTTCGGAAGCGCCACAATTTGCGCAGCGAATGTTACGACAATGTGAAATGCGGGACATTTTGAAGATTTGAGAATTTCTTGCGGGACGCGGAACACGAGCCCTCAATGCGGGACAGTCCCGCGAGTCGCGGTACAGGTGGTCACCCTAGTTGTGACACAGGAAACGGAGGAGACGGCCGGACGGCTCCCAAGAAGCACGCTGCGTAGGCACGTTACGATAATCACGTGAACGCCGCTGAGCACTGAGAGGACATGTTGCAGGCGTAACATGTTATGCTCGCCGAAAGTGTTAAAGGGGTAGTGCAACAATTTTAATGTTGAAAGAATGGGCACCTTGTATTTTTTATAATGTTTATGAAAGCTCAAGTAACCAAAAACGTGTCTAATTGCCCCGAAAATCTGCTATTCCGCTGCGTAGATGCAAAGAAAATACTCATTATTTGCTGCTCTGCAGTCGCGTGTCGCGCTTACGGGAACTACGATGACATTGTTTCTGGGTATATGTGAAAGTCAACCAAACCTGTCCCCCCCTGCTGCCACACTCGCTGTCAGCCGAGTGGCGAACCGTCTTTTGTGTCGATCGCTTGCCGCAAACCTTTAACGATGCTAATCCTTTAGAAGTCGATAGTTGCGGAGGAAGCAGCTTACGTCTCTGAAGCGAGTACCGATGCACATAGAGTGAAAGGTCAAGCTGCGGAGCCCAGCAAATCATGGGTTGAATCCCCAACTCTGCCCGGTTTGATCTATATTAGCATTGTACTTGCATGCGGCCAAATATCATTGCTGTGTGGTGCTGAATAAAGGGATAGTGAACCGAAATTAGGATTTCAGAAAACAATGCAGGAGCTGTAGGCGGGACGCTGCAATCCCTACAAAACTACTCGTAAGGTGATATCTTGAATGGACAGCCGTATTTTCATAAAAAGAGGTCGAGATTGAACGAGGCCGACGAGGTGAGTGATGTGAAGATATCTCGTTTCCTCCTCTCTTTGCTTTGCCCCCTCAAGGCGGCGAGGCAGAGAACATGCGAGGCCGTTCCCTCTCCTTCTCGGAGAATCAAGACGTAAACATTTCTGTCAAATGCGCCTCTTCTTTTTTTTTTGGGGGGGGGGGGGGGGGGGGGTGGGAGGGGGGATTACGGCCATCCGTTTTAGATATTGCTGTACGAGTGATATTTTGGTGTTTGTAGCATCCCGTTACACACTTTTGCCACCGTGTTTTCTGGAATCCAGATTTTGGTTCAGCATCCCTTGAACGAACACAGGTTAGCGGTTTGTATTGCACTGGTTAAATTTATAATCTACAGCCCAGATGCCCGCTGCGGCTGACTAACTTTCAGCTGTCTATACATACACACAGCACAATTATTATTATGAGGTCCAGCTCTTGCATTTTAGTTGGTTACTGCTAATGTTAAAAAAAAATCCCAGTCTTATCCCAGGTTCCTCTACGTTGAAGTTGGCCATCACGGAAGTGAAAGCGAGGGGGGCATCTTTGCCCGCAGCAAGATCCAGCAGCTCATCGTCTCTGGGGAGCAGGGACTGCCTTCTCCAACAGCTGTTGGAGAAGAAGGGGAACTACCCTACTACCTGGTGGGGGACGAGGCCTTTCCGCTAAAACCTTATCTGATGAGGCCATACCCAAGAAAAAGTATGTAATGCCTGGCTTTTTTCATGTCGTATTTTTAGCATATCGTTCAAGAATAAAATAATGAACACCATGCCGCCACCTTTTATTGTTGTTGAATACAATTGTTTGAGAAGACATTTACAGTGTAGACCGCATATAACGTATGTCGCGGGAGTCGCGAAAATCCGCACTATAAGCGGTACCGCGTTATAACCAAAACATCAATTTTTCAGGCCAAAATACATGCCATGAGACAACTTACCTTTGTAAAACAATTTATTTTATGTGAGATGAAAAATAAAGCTTAGTTTGAGGAAAGTCTTTATTTTACCAGACTAGTACACTTCTCTCAAGTGTGTCACACATTTTGAAAGAAATGAGCGGCTTTTGCCTGGCGCAGCCTTTTAGCGGCGTCGCGGGTTGCGGACGGACGTTGCAAGCGCTCAGGATTGCTAACCCTAATCACTTTTCTCCGGAGATGAAAACGCGTGAAAATTCGCATCCTTCATACGGTACGCGCCAGTAATACCTTGAACTTGAGCACACGCATGAAATGCGCCAAATAAAAATCCGGGCGAGGTTCGAGCACACAAATGCTTAGAAATCACCACTGTAGTCGAAGTAAACAAACACGACGACACGGGCGTTTCTGCCGTCTTGAGAGCGCCGCCACGACATCGCCGCTCGAGGTGGATCTTCCCTTCTAGTACGTGCTGGGTTATCATAGCGACACACAGCAAAAATTCACAGTAAAGGATAGCGCTTTTACGCGGAACGATGAGATGAACGCCGTCTAAGACGACGATCGCAACGTTGATCACAACCGATGCCATGTTTGCGGAGAAGCAGCCGGCCCGCGACCGGCATGCGACGCGCGCGAACACTTCTCGACCTGCGATTGGTCTGTCGTTGCGGTTGTTTTGGATGTTTTCAAGGAAGCGGATGGACGCACGCACGTGAACGACACGTGCGTGCGTCCCTCCGTCGCTAGGGCACCTGAAGCCTCTCTCTTTGCTTCTCCCGCTTCTTCGAGCAACCTCCTTGCCCCGCGAGTGCCGCTTGCGCAACGCTTGCGGCTCGCGCCGTCAGCGCCGTTATCTAGTGTCGCACAGGGAAGCGTGCTCGCTGCTCCGGTCGTCGGCGTGGTCGGCAGGCTGTGCCAGAAACCGCACTATAACCGGTATTTCCCTTCGCGCGCCTGCGTTTTAAGCGGTATGTAATTACATGGAGTTCTATGGGAGGCGAACCGGTGGTTTAAAAAAAACACGTTATACCCGGTCCTGCACTATAAGCGGTTACGTTGTAAGTGGTCTATACTGTATCACTAATATACCGTATTTACTCGAGTAATAGCCACACTATTTATGGACAGGGCTTTTGCATCTACTTTCCCACAGAACACATATCCAGCCAATCATTGCACTGAGCATAAATAACATAGCGAATAGCCAGATCGAGAACACTATTCTCCATGCAAATGCAATCTTCGCAGATGGTATCTTCGCATGAAGACATTATCTCTGTCCTGTAAACAGCTGGTGCTTCGTCTCGGGCGATTCTGGTTTTTGCGCATGCACAGTGCGCACACCTGGTGGGGGCAAACGCGGGCTTGTTCGTAAACAGTGTGCTGATAGATAGACTATACATGGCTTGCACTCGTGTCACATCAGTGGGCATCCCCGCAGGGGGCACCTGTGAAAGCAGGTGTTTGGAGAGTGGCGTCTCCACGGACCCCGAGCCATGCGGGTTCGCCCGCCCACGTCTGGCTGTGCGTGGCTTTCCCGTGTCCGAGGAAAAGGGCATCCTGGTGGTTGAGCCGAGCCCGGGGTAGGTTTGGACCCTTCGGGGCCCCCCGGGTGAGGCAATACACCACTTCGGCCCCTGCTTCTCGTAGACGGGAGTCCTGGTAAGGCCCGGCCAGGATGATTCAGTCTAGTCGCCTTTTCTTCTACTATCCCCTCCGATCTTTCACTTTTACCTGTCCTGTTTCCTTCTTTTCCTTCTCATTTCTCTTGCTCCTTTTTCTTCCCTCTTTGGCGGCAAGGGCTAACCTTGGGTGGCAATAGACCTCTTGTCTGGACCCACACTAGGTTATAGTGTCTTGGTAGCACTGATAGCGTAATGTCGTCAGCAAAACCCTTATTGCTATGGCGCATTACCTATCCCCATGTTGGGCTCCGTGGTGGGTGGTGCGCTACAGATGCCGAACGCCTTCCCATTTCTTATGGGTTCTAAACTAAACCAAAAACCTGATCGGGCCCTGAAAAGGGTCCGGACCGAAGTACACGTCAGAGAAGCATTTGCACCCGTGGAGAAGTTTCCCCGATTTCTCGTCATGCATTCCGAAACGGAAAAACCTTTATCCAAGTTATCCCCGTTCCTGGTCTCTAAGACTCTTGAATCTGTAATCGGAAAAAATTTTAAAGCAAAAAAAATGCCATTGGAGATCTCCTCGTTGAAGTTGTAACCGCTCAACAAAGCTTAGACCTGCTGGCACTCAACGTGGTGTCTGACTACAGGGTTACTGTATCACCCCACCGCACTTTGAACACTATAAAAGGCGTAATATCAGAAGATGACCTGCTAGAATCCCCCGAAGATGAAATTGTTGATGGCCTTCGTGACCAAGGAGTCATTGCTGCCAAACGAATTTCTTTTCGACGGGACGGCCAAGAGGTGAAGACAAAGCATGTCATTCTGACTTTTGAGCTGAGGGCGCTTCCGGAATCAGTGAAAGCCGGATATCTGAACTGTAGAGTACGGCCATATGTGCAAACCCTCAACGTTGCTTTCATTGCCAGAGATATGGCCATAGCGCACAGAGCTGCCGTGGGAAGACAACATGTGCCAAGTGTGGCAAAAATGATCACCCTGCAGAGAATTGCTCTAATGCACCTTGCTGTATCAACTGTGGTGAACCTCGCCCTGCTTATTCCCGATCGTGCAAAAAATGGAAACAAGAAAAAGAAATTATAACACTCAAAGTGAAAGAGAACATCTCATTCCCCGAAGCCAGGAAGCGATTCTCCTTCCTGCAGAAGGGTTCTTACTCTTTGGTGGCACGTGCAGGGGGTGTGCCATCAAAGTCTTCGGTAGGAATCCAGGTCTGTCCTAATGACCTGGTGATTCCACCACCTCCCCCTGCCTCACAAAGATTCGCTCCACGACTCCGTTTGTCGTTGGAACCGAAGAAACCACAGGGGCCTCCAGATGGTGCAGAGGCAAGAGATGCCTCTGTGCCAATGGATGGGAGAGAAGAGGAGAGGCGGCAACACCAGCCTCAGGGAGAAGGCACTAGTGCCTCTTCCATTCTAAAGGACGGGCCATCGAACGATGTGCCTGCCTTGGTCACTCGGACCCCTCCCAAGAAGAAGGAGGGTAGTTTTCGTTTTAAGGCTTTAGGAGAGGCCTCGACACGTAAGGAGGTGCCCGTACCAGCTGCTCCCTCAGCCGTTCCGCCTGAGGAGGAGCGGATGGAACTTGGTGAACCTCCTCCCCCTTGTTCGGTCCCACCTGATGACGCAAGGCTTATTAAAAAGTCATCCCAGAAAAAGCTCAATCCGCGAGTAATCCCACCCAAACCGCCCCAGGGCACTTAGGGCAGGTTTCCTTTTTTCTTGTGTTGTTACTTTAAACCGTTTTTAACATGAACTCATATAGTTTTATACAGTGGAACTGTAGAAGTCTTCTGCAAAATATTGATGACATTCATTTCTTTCTGGATGAGCTACAGCCCATTGCTGTGTGCTTGCAGGAGACATATCTTAACAACACCCATACAAATGTTTTTAATCGTCACCGCGTTTTTAGAAAGGATCGGGATTCAGACCACTCTTCAGGTGGTGTTGCCATTGTCGTACGGAGTGGCATAGCATGTGTGGAAGTTCCTTTGCGTACATCACTAGAAGCTGTTGCGGTACGTGTTCTTGCTGATCGTCTCATTACGGTTGTGTCCTTGTATTTGCCACCTCATCGTCAACTGCATCTTCATGAACTTCAAGGATTGGTTCAGCAACTCCCAACGCCTTTTTTAATTTGTGGTGATTTTAATGCTCACAGTCCCATGTGGGGCAGTAAGCGCCTTGACTCTCGTGGCGCTGTTGTAGAAAGATTTTTATTGTCCTCAGACGTATGTCTTTTAAATAAGAAAGAACCAACGTTTTATAGTTCCACTCACAATTGCTTCACATCCATCGACCTCTCCATTTCATCACCTTCATTACTTCCCTGCTTTTCTTGGAAGGTTTTAAAGAACCCTTTTGGGAGTGATCATTTCCCGGTTGTAATTGAAAGCCTCGTTCCTCTGCCGTCTATTTTAAAACGAACCCCTAGGTGGAAACTGGACAAAGCCGACTGGGCACTCTTTAAACTTGATGCAGTGCTTGACCCGTCAGTTCTAGCAAATTTGTCACCTGAAGAAGCGACAGTGTATGTTACGGAGCAAATCATAAGTGCCGCCCAAGACGCCATTCCTCGCACCTCCGAAAATTTACCCAAGAGGTGTAGGCCTTGGTGGAATGAAGACTGTGCCACCGCAAGGAAAAAGCAGCATAGGGCATGGGACACCTTTCGGAGGTACCCTACTCCTTCAAATAAGATAGAATTTAAAAGACTAAAAGCAAAGGCCCGATGGACTATGAGAAAAGCTAAGTGGAAGTCCTGGACCAGGTATATTTCCTCCCTAAATAGTTTTGTCTCAGAGAAGGAAGTTTGGGATAGGTACAAAAAAATCAAAGGGGATTACCGTTGCTTTGTTGTTCCTCTATTTAGCTCCCCTGCTAACTCGCTGAAAGATGTGGCTAATGTGCTTGGACAGCACTTCGAGAATGTTTCCAGCTCCCGAAATTATCGGACGGAATTTAAACGTTTTAAAGCAAATGCAGAATGTCACCGTATACCCATGTCCGGTTGTAGCTCTGAGCCATACAACACTCCTTTTACAATGCAAGAACTAGAGGTGGCTCTGGGCTCCAAGAAGAGGTCGGCTCCGGGCCCTGATGGAATCCACTATGAAATGCTCCGTCAACTGTCTCGAGAATCGCTCAACACACTACTAGATTTTTTTAACTATCTGTGGGAAGCAGGCTACTTTCCTCAAATGTGGAAACAGGCGCATGTAATTCCTTTGCTGAAAGCTGGGAAGGACCCTTCGGACCCCCGTAGTTATCGTCCAATCGCGTTAACGAGTTGCCTTGGCAAAACCTTTGAACGCCTCATTAATGGGCGGTTAATTTATATTTTGGAGCATAACCACTTCTTTGCTAATAACCAATGTGGTTTTTGAGAAGGGCGCTCTACTTTGGACCACATAGTCCGCCTGGAAACAACAATACGTGAAGCTTTCATAAATAGGCAACATTGTGTCTCTGTTTTCTTCGACCTGGAGAAAGCATATGATACGACATGGCGGTATGGTATCCTTCATGATTTATATGCCTCTGGGGTGCGTGGTCGCATGTTGCGGTGTATAAGCAGTTTTCTGACAGGTCGCTCCTTTCAAGTTCGACTCGGCACCACACTATCCGACCAGTATGTCCAGGAAAATGGTGTTCCGCAAGGAGGTGTACTGAGTGTCTCCTTGTTTGCCGTAAAGATAAACTCGTTGTCAAAGGTAATTCCACCTTCCGTTTCATACTCCCTCTACGTGGATGATATTCACATCTCTGCCTCTTCTTGTAATTTGTCTAGCTGTGAGCGGCAACTGCAGCTTACCATCAACAGAATTAGTAAGTGGGCTGACGAAAATGGGTTTAAGTTTTCAGCTGAGAAGACTATCTGCGTGCCATTTTCTCTGCGTCGGGGGCTGTTTCTAGATCCAGAACTGACACTAAACAGGGTTCCTATTAGTGTAAAAACGGAGCATAAATTTTTGGGCATAACCTTTGATAAAAAGTTAAACTTCGTTTCCCACCTGAAGAACCTGAAGAAGAAGTGCCTTAAATCAGCTAATATTCTTAAAGTCTTAGCGCACAAGTCATGGGGATCCGACAGAATATGTCTGCTACGCCTGTACAACTCCCTTATCCGGTCACGTCTGGACTATGGTGCTATAGTTTACGACTCAGCGAGGCCTTCTGCACTTAAAATGTTGGATCCTGTGCATCATCTCGGTTTAAGGCTCGCTACAGGTGCCTTCCGCACATCGCCCATTCCTAGCTTGTACGCTGAATCTAATCAGATGTCACTTAGGCACAGACGACGTTATCTTGCTGTGACTTATGCTTCCAGAATTTTGTCCTATCCAAATCACCCAACTTATGGTGCCTTGCAACATTCTCGGTTTGCTCGTCTTTTCGAACATAAGCCCAGGGTTGTACCGCCTTTAAGTCTTTGCCTTGAGGGCATTTGTACATCTCTTGACCTCACCCTTGACGAGACCGACCTTTTGCAGAAGGGTGAAAATGAAGCTCCGTGGAGTACGTTGCCCGTCTTTTGCGATTGGTATTTTACTAGATTTAATAAACATAACGTCCCCCCTGTGGTGATTCAACAAGAATTTCTTGAGGTGCAGAAGAAGTATGATAACTACTCCCAATTTTATACCGATGGTGCTAAAACATCGCATTTTGTAGGATCAGCAGTTTACTCTGAAGGATTCAGTAAGGCTCAGCGTCTCAAGGAATGTGCAAGTATTTACACGGCAGAGCTCTATGCAGTGTTGATGGCCTTGGAATATATCCTCATCAGCAAGACAATGAAATCTATTTTATTCGTGGACCCTCAAAGTGTGCTCACCACACTTTGCTCAATAAAGGGAAGTAAAAATAGACTGGCACAACTTGTCCGATCTAAGGTACAATGTGGTCTGCGGCTTGGCCGAGACATAAAATTCTGCTGGGTGCCTAGCCATGTGGGGATCCTAGGTAATGAAAGAGCAGACGAATTGGCCACGAGCTCTAAGCACCTACTGCCAACCACCTCACAGATTCCATTTCAAGACATGAAGCCCTTGGTGAAATCATCAGTTTTCCGGCTATGGCAATCGGAGTGGAGTCTGGAATGCGAAAACAAACTTCGCAGGATTAAACCAGCTCTTGGTATATGGGAGAGTGCATCCCACAAAACCCGCCGCCTTGAAGTTCTTTTGTGTCGTCTTAGAATTGGACATTCCTTCCTCACCCACAAACATCTGCTCAGGGGGGAAGCCCCACCCCTGTGTGATGAATGTGGGGAGCGTTTGACAATTTTACACATTTTGTGGCTGTGCCCAGGGCTTGAGCAAGAACGACGTACACATTTCCTCGAGTTTTTTTCCCACCAGATTCCTTTTCACCCAGCGCTGCTAATTGGCGAGACTCCTATAGTACCATTTGATCGTATCATAAATTACTTAAGAAAAACCGGCTTCCTACTAGAGTTGTAATTTTAACTCTATTAATTTTAACCTTGTCATATGAACCTCTTTTCGGTAATTCATATAAAAAAGACCCGAGTATGTCCCAACTAAACAAGCTTGGCGCAGTATGGCCATAGTAGCTTTGCGCCATAAAGCCCGTAATCAATCAATCAATCAATCAACATCAGTGGGCATCGTGAAAAACCTTGCCATTGTGCATGTACCCTGTGCAGCTTATGCTTTCGCACCACCAATTTTTTTCTCGCAGCCAGAACAAGTAGGAATGACTATTGCTGCAGTGCGAGGACATCACGTGCAAGCGATATAAAAATGTTGTTTTGGCTTGATTGCAGAAAACAGTCCAGCCTATAAAGCCTATAACTCTGTGTTTTTGTTCTCGTCCGTGTTATGCACAATTTCTTTTATTATATTTCCACAAATGTAGCAATTTGGCCACACAAGCAGCAGTATTTGTAAGATTAGTAGGCACTATATGTGCAACTACCAGAATTAGTGATGCACAAACCTTAGCGCCTCATTACTATTCAGCAGCCGCGATACTTGAAGCTTTAAAGGATCATTTGTGTTTCAATCATTTCCATGATTGAAACACTTAGTTCTATTTCTAAAATACTCTCAAAGCTACCCACCAAATATTATCTCGTTATTGGGAATTTAAATGACATTTTAATTGCATGACCTTTATTCATTATGACAATGTTACAACATGCACTCTTTGTCTGGAATGATCTTTAGCAGCTTCTTAGTTTGGTTATTAGGAAAGATTAAAAACTTATAGAAAGTTTTCATTTACACTTTTATCCTCCTTTGTATCATGCTCACGCAACTTCACATTACCACATTCGAGGTGCCCTTTCTTGAAGACTTCACAGCTCCTTTGCTAAGATATTGGCTCTAACATTACAGGCCTCACTGCAAGAGCTGAAGACGCTCAACCTTCTGCCTCAGAGCCGTCCAATGAAGAACCACAAGACGATGGAGTGGATGACCAGCTTCCAGATGATGAAGGTGACGCAAGTGACCAAGGAAAGAAAAGGGAGTTGAGGCGCGGCGACGGAAGATTTTTAATTACCGCTTGAGCCGTGGCAGGAGAGTCATAGAGAACACGTTTGAAATTCTCGCTCAGAGGTGGCGAATATTGAGAAGACCCTTCAGGGCAAGCGAGGTGAATACTGACAAGATTGTTGCAGCCTGCGTTGTCCTCCACAATTTTTTGCTAAAGGAGTCTGAAGCATCGGCTGCCGCCTACTGCCCTTCTGGCACAGCCGACCAGGAGGACTGGGAAGGTCGAACAACTGAGGGCACGTGGAGAAGGGACGCAGCCAGCAAGAACGCTGGACTGCGAGGCATCCCCAGAAGAGGCTACAATTCAGCCAAGTATGTTTAATTTTACTCGGTATGTTACTACAGTTGTGTTTATTTGTGTCAGGCTAGTAGAGGCAATGAAGCAGTTTTCAGTGGCTAAGAAAACAATGCGAGTCATTGGAAATGGGCCACATCAATATCAGCGATGTGATTGCTGCACCATTTGTGCCAAACTGCGCCGCTTACCCTGCTACATTTTGCCGAAACTGGGGGAATCTGCGCCAACGTTGCGTCTAAACTTTATTTCACCTTAATATTACTGAAAGTCAAATAACTCCGGCCTCACCGCTCAAGTGAACCGATACAATATGCTGTGCGAGTTTTCAAAATGTTTTCTTTGTCGACTCAAATGACATACTATTCCATTGCATTTCTTACGAAAGACTGACAGTACTCGGAAGTTTCGCACGAATTACCATGTTCATCGTCCGTACTGGTGGAGGGTCGATTAGTCTCTTTGAGTGCGCTTTTCACCAGGCACTGGTGTACCGCAGAGAAGCGAAAAGCGTGCAGTACTCATGTACGATAATAATCCCTGGGGAATGGATTATTATAGTTTATTTTGTCCACCGTGCCTGCACCTTTACATTAATAGCATTGATAAAGTCGGCATCGCGATTTTGCGTCTTGCTTCGCCGCAGTACACACTCCTCCACAGCCAGAGCCGTATATGAGGAGAGCCTGGCCATTGGGTGTGGCGACGAAGGTGCTGGAGAGGAGAAAAGTGAAGGGAAGCGAGGAGAGTGCTGAAGGAGTGAGAGAGAAAGAAGGAAGCAAAGAGGAGACGACCACCATTTTGACGCAACAATTGTAGGCGAAAATCATTGTTGAGGCTACGCGTCGTCCCACTCAGCTGGGAAGCAGCCGGGAGTTCTTGCACATGCGCTCACGCCTTGCGCCGCCGGCTGATTGGCTCGCGTGGGAAGGCCGCCATTTTGCCAGAATGGCGTCAGCGTTACGACTTGTTTCAGTCTATTTGAAACATCTTCAATCATTTCCTTGATTTGATATTTGAGGTTGTTTTATTTGCAGGGAGGCATACGAGATGCGGGACAAGCTTGCCCACCATTTTGTGACTGGAGGTGCTGTCCCCTGGCAAGACAAGATGGTCATGGGGCCTTGTGACAACTGACTTAGAACAAGAAGTCTCTCTTTCACACTTTATTAGTTTGGCACTCAGTAGTCTGGGCCGTAGAAGTGCTCCCGCTGAGCTTTGTACATCAGGTCCTCAATGTCATGCATTATTTCAATTTGTTTTGTCTCATGGAGGGTTCTTATTCTCCCGGCAAGGGACGCACAGAAGTGATGAACTGGATCTTCGGGGCCACCTGCCTTCCTCGCACGCCTCTCCCATATCTCCTCCAAAAGATTTACGCAGGTGCCAACAGGGTCCTGCATGTTGGATCCGCTTGAATGTGGCCTGATGGAACGAAATAGTGTAAAACAGTTTTATAATAACTAGAGATTGTTCACCTTGCTTTGTTGATCAGTTGCTGCTGGTCTCTTGGCTCCTCTTTTTGCCTGCATTTGTTTGAGTGAAGAGGACAGAACAGCAGCTCGTTTTATTTCCCATATGTATATATCCCCTGTGTTAATGTTGTGTAATGGCTTCTGACTTTAGTTTTAACTTCCTATGCAAATTATGAAATTCAAGATTAGGCCAAACCTTTGGCAGGCAGAACAAACTTAGATTAGAAAAGTGAGGCTTACACTGGGCCGTCTTGCTCCGCAAGGTTTGGCAGAATGCTGTCAGCAGGCCTGCCAAAGAGTAAATGCAATGAAGCTTTGATGCAAGGTTGTGCGGCTTTAATAAAATGATCCTAATGTCAACTCACGACTCCATCTCGCTGTCATCGTGCCGAGTATTCCTTGAAGAAAAAGTGAAAGCCGTTTACAACTCCCTGTAAGACCGAATTAGAGCGCAGCTCTTGAGGAGGAGGAGGGAAGGGTACTGGGGGGGGGGGGGGGTGAAGTGACCTGGGGGGGGGGTCACGTGACCTTGGGGGGTCACGTGACGATGCCGATGATGTCATCAGTGACGTCACTGATGACGTCATCAGTGATGATGACGATGACGATGCGGATGCCGGTGACGTCATCAGTGCACGTGACCTCGGCGGGGGGGTCACGTGACCCCGGGGGGTGGTCACGTGACCCCGGGGGGTGGTCACGTGACCTCGGGGGGTCACGTGACCTTGGGATGACCTTGGTTACGCCGACGCCAACGCCGCTCAAGCCGGGAACGGGCCCCTAAGAGCTGCGCCCTAAAAAGGCATTCGGCCATCAAACTATATCAACGGTAGCTTTCAGCAGGGCACTGAAACACTTGGGACCCACCTTCCACACCCCAGATGTCCACCGCTGCTGGTGGCACCGCTGGTGCTGGCACTACTGCTGGTGGCACCACTGCTGGATTCACCACTGCTGGTGGTGGTGGCGCCACTGCTGTTTTGAGCACCACAATAATAAATCGTTGAATGACAACAAACACATGTGAAACATAACTACTTTGTTCATCTTTTCGGTTACTTTTTGTTGTATGAATATTCAAGAAAAAATTTTTAAACAAAGGGTCAATGCAAGATGTCTCGCTTCGTTAAGTGTTTCTTGAATTTCCTTTTAATTTTATCTATTTAAAAGGTTTGTGTGACTAACCTTTCCTCTTTATCAAACTCCAGGTTTGTGTGAAGTCTGAAATTGCATGGGGAGTAATAATATAGAACTTCTCAGTTATAAAATTAACATTGATTTCATAAGAGGCATGGCTACATACATTGGATTGGGGGAGACTGGTTCCATGATCTCCATCATCTATAAAGTGAGGCCATGTTATTTTTCCGACCTGGGCTGCTCCCGCTCCACTTTTCATGGAGCATGTTATCTTGTTCTTGTGTTTTTGGTACGTGTCTTTAGCGTTTTTGAACTTGTTGACGAGGTCCACACCTGCAGAAATGAAACGGTCATTCATTAAGTTCTAACAGCAAACCGTGACTGGCTGTAAAAAAAAACGATTGAATAATGGGTGAGGCCATGTTCTATTTATTTTTGCAGGCTGAAAGCGTTAACCTGGGTTGGCAGCGCGAGTATTGCCTGAAGTAAGCAAATGTCCGGTCCAACACGTTCTCGTAAGAAAATATATCTGGGCGAATGCCCTCGAACAGCTGAATACTGACATATTTGCGTCGCACTAGAAGGAGGGATGTTCAGAATTCACAATTCAAGAACATGTGTTTACTTATTTGAGACTTCTAATGGAACGTGAGCGGTTTTCGGGGCACGACCAGGACCAACTTGCTTATAGACCCCTTTCAAAAAATCTGGCAACAGCGAAAATCCGCTGAACGAGTCCAACAACATTGGGCGGCCGGCGCCATTGGGAAGGACCCTGTTGCGGCCGGCATGGTTGTTTTGACTGTAGCGTTCTTGTTTCGTCGATCCCTTAGCCTCTGTATGGCTGCAGGTAGCGTTTTCCCGATCATGGGTTGGGTGAACGACCTTTCCCAGCTCCCAGCCGTCAAAGATTATGAGGTATATCGCTTCTTCAAGAGCCGATCGGACTCGAAACGACAATTCGACAGAAGTTACAACTTTCTCGTTGAGGTGTTCGTGGTCGCAGCATCTATAAAGGCCAACTACGCAAGAAAAAGGTAATTACTAAGATCTTTGTAGTTACGACATCAAACATGTCATCAAAAAATAATAGGAACCGGTTATAATTTACGGGCTGCAGTTAGAAGTCGCCAGTACTCTCCGGATGTGCGACAAAACAGGCGCAGGGGTCCCGCTTCGCTGTCGCTCGGACAGTCGCGCGATGAAGCACACCGCATAAACGCGACGAGCGAGCGACCAAGGCGAGGAGCGTCGTTTTCTAGAAATCCCAAACCAAGCGACGCGACAAGCGACAGTGAAACATTTTCGTTGCTCGTAGCCGACTTTCGTCGCTTGTGCCATCGCTTGACTCGTCAAATCGCATTTTTTTGCTTGGAATTAAGACCTAACATTTCAATGCGCAAGTTAACCAGTAAAGGACGTATTCGACACAAGTTCCTACTTGATACGTCGAGTCCCTTTTTCTTGAGGGGGATTTTAGAGTTGGGAAATGTAGAGCAGCAAATTTGGCAGTGAAGCAGAAGTTGCAAGCGCGTGCATGTTGCTTTGCATAAAGCACGCGCTGCACAGATGTCTGCGCTACAGGCAGCTTAAAGCGTCAGGTCGTATGGCTTCATGCCTACTTAACATATAATTTACACGCGCAAGTTTGAAGCACCGCGAGCTCGTGCATACCTGAAGCTAGGCGCTCGCGAAGTTGTCACGTCCACAAGCGATACCACGAGCAACATTATATTTGTATTTGACGCCTTGATTTCTTCAAGCTAGCTGAAACTTGAAAACTCTACCTCCAAACGCAACAAAGTGAGATTAAAAACACCTGACTCAAACACCCAAAGAAGCGTAGCGTGAAAACGGTTCGTGTTCCGTTTTTGCACTTCAGCAGGGAAACGTTCAACGCGGCTGCGCCGTTGTCAACCGATAACGAGTACATTTCCGAATACTTACCTTATTGCCGGACTCTTCCAGATACCCACTCTGCTTACAGAGGGGTACGCAGCAGTACGTTGGTATCGTGGGCAGGAATTGACTAGCGTCTACGGCCAACGCAGCGTATGCAGCGGCGTGCACTATCCTGCAGCATGGCGGCTGCCACTAGTTGCTGTTGCGTACGACAGGTGGCACTTTTTTCTCTGATGGGTCTATAATCCGCGTCACAAGAAAGCACCGTCAGAGCTAGCTCACGAGCGGAGTGGCCAGTCGTGTCTCAAGCGCTCGCGCGCCCCAGGCTTCAGCAGGCTTTCTTCACTCGGCCGAGACGCCGATTCAAGCACGCCGTCCCAGTTGCTATAATCAGCGTCTCAAGAAAGCACCGCCAAAGCTAGTGCACGAGCCGAGTGGCACGTGAAGCCGAGTCGCAAACGCTTGGCAAGCTTTCTTCAAACAGCCATGCTGATTCTAGCAAGCAGGCCCAGAAGCCCAGATCACGCTCGGCGTATACAAGCGAGTACGATCGGGTTGTTCAGTTGAATCATATATTCGGAAAAAGTTGTCCTTCACTTTGACGCGCGTAACTTTCGTGAAATGAAAATGGTACGTACCAGGTACCCCTCCCAGGTTCTCGCCGAGCATCGTCCACACTTCATCTTTATACTTGATATCCTTAAATTGTGGATGTCTCTTGTCGTACAAGACGGGGTATTGTTTGATTACATCCAAAAGAACATCAGTCCTCACATTCGTCGACTTTTTTTTTGCGTTAGGCTTAGCCGATTTGGCGACGGTACTCGCGACGGGAGCCATGTTGGAATGAGATCCCGAGATGCTGACGTGACGTCAGCCTCAGTGTCGCGTTGTGATTGGTTGCCTTTTGCGGTTCGGGACAGCGGTTGGGAGAAATCGGTCCCGAAGCGGTTGGCAAAAACGCGCCCCAACCGCTCGATCTCAGCCGCTTTGCGGTTGAGAACGCGCGGATCCGGTTTGCGAACGCGGATCCACTTCCAGTGTGAACGCGCCATTAGACTTTTTAAAACAAACTGGATATTTATACCATCTGTAAATATGTAGCCTCAAAGTAAACTTTTGTTATAATATGCTCTAAATAAGTTAAGTTTGGCGCATTATGGCCCTCGTTGCTGCTGCGCCAATAAACTTCTAATCATCATCATTGATTCTTTATTTGCTACTGAACTGTGTGCATGTCCCTAAAAAACTAGCTGCATTTGCTTCTGTCTTCATCCTTCTGGTTTGTATAACATTGAATCATCACTTGTATAAGACTCGTCTGCAACTGGCTTCAGCAATTTTTGGTCTACTTGTGTTAATAAATTGTGGCAGATATGAGCATACACTGCATTGATATTGTTTTTGACAAGTATTTAGACCTTTCATGTTTCTGGACTTTTCCTTTGTTTTATTGTTTTCGAGTTAGTGTGTCACTAATAAAGTTAGTTGTCTGTGTCCTAATGAAAATAAAAGAATAGTAAATATACAGCTTGTCTCTGTCTCTCCTATTTTAACTATGGTGTGGCTAGCGTTTCGTCCAGACGGAACGATAGTCGCCTCTAGAGTTTCGTCTGGAACGCGGAGAGCTCGTGCCATTTGGGTCACCCTTTTCGGACGGTACGTGTACTACTTGGGATCGCGTTGACCCACACTCACGCCGCTTCTCGGCGACAGTCTGTGGCTGCTAGTTACAAACTTACTAACCCGCTTGGCCCTTCGTATTCGCTGCTTTGCGGCGTCCAGCCAGTGACCCAAGCCCGCTGTTCCCCTCTTGCACCCCCGGAAAGGGAGTCCCATGCCATTTAGTTCAGCAAAGTTTCATTGACGACATGCATTCATTTTTTCAGTGATAATTGTAAAAAAGAAATTTCTCACAATATCGGCAAATGTACAACAATGAAAAAAAAAATGCTCAAGAAAAAAAAAGTGAAAGCCGCTTACAACTCCTTGTAACGCCGAATTGGAGCGCAGCTCTTGAGGAGGAGGAGGGAAGGGCGCTGGGGGGGGGTTAGACTAACCAGGGGGGGTTACGTGACCTTGGGGGGTCACCTGACCCCCAATGCCGATGATGTCATCACTGACGTCACTGATGACGTCATTAGTGACGTCACTGATGACTTCACCAGTGATGATGACGATGACGATGCGAATGTCGGTGACGTCATCAGTGACGTCGCTGACGACGTCATCAGTGATGATGACGATGCGGATGCCGGTGACGACATCAATGACGTCACTGATTTCGTCATCAGTGATGATGACGATGCGGATGTCGGTAACGTCACCGGCATCCACATCGTCATCGTCATCATCACCGATGACGTCACCGGCATCCACATCGTCATCGTCATCATCACTGATGACGTCACCGGCATCCACATCGTCATCATCACTGATGACGTCACCGGCATCCGCATCGTCATCGTCATCATCACTGATGACGTCATCACTGATGACGTCACCGGCATCCACATCGTCATCATCACTGATGACGTCACCGGCATCCAGATCGTCATCGTCACTGATGACGTCATCATCATTGATGTCATCATCACTGATGACGTCACCGGCATCCACATCGTCATCGTCATCATCACTGATGACGTCACCAGCATCCACATCGTCATCGTCATCATCACTTATGACGTCACCGGCATCCGCATCGTCATCGTCATCACTGATGATGACGATGACGATGTGGATGCCGGTGACGTCATCAGTGTCGATGACGTCATCGGGGGGTCACGTGACATCGGCGGGGGTCACGTGACCTCGAGGAGGGGGTCACGTGACCTCAGGGGAGTAACGTGACCTCGAGGAGGGGGTCACGTGACCTCAGGGGAGTCACGTGACTTCGGGGGGTCACGTGACCTCGGGGGGGGGGGGGGGGTCACGTGCCTCCCCACGAAGTCACGTGACCCCGGTGGGGGGCTCGCGCGGTGCATTATGGGATATTTCCCATGATGCACCGCGCGGTTACGCCGACGGCGACGGCGACGCCGCTCAAGCCGGAAACGGGCCCCTAAGAGCTGCGCTCTAAAAATAAAAATAAAGCAGACACTGCAAATTCGACCCGGGCCCGCTGCGTGTAAAGCAGGCATCTTTCCACTACGCTACGCCGCCGCTTCAAAAACTAGTTTTGACCACTCGTTTTATAGAGACCCAACATAGACGGAACTTTAGCGGAGACTATCGTTCCGTTTGGACTGAACTCCAGACACTTCCTTTTAACTATTGTTTTGAGTTTGCCTATTTTAATGGTCTATTTTAAACATTTTTTTACGCTTTTGCCTTTCCTACATCATTATTTTAAAAGAATGAGTATACATTTTTTTTTTTCAAGTATACAATAGTATGTTCATTACTGGCCGGGCAAAATAAAATTGATTGAAGCACCCAAGCTGCAAACAGAACCTAAACGAGGCCCAACAATGAATGTTTACCGCTAAGCGTTAGAATTTGCATGGAGTACTCTCCCGTGTTTTCACGGTCCATGTCGTCCTTCCGGAAGATCGTGTACACATCTCTTTTGTCAAAGTTCATGTGCCGTGGAGTAAAATTGCAGATATTGTCACGAATGGCAAGTGATGAGGCGGGAAATGACTGAGTAAACTGAACGTTTAATGGGACGAACTTGTGCTTAAAATAAAAGGGAAAAGAAAGGTAACAACAGAGCGTCGCGTGCGGCGAAGCAGCAAGATCGAATGCTGAGGTGAAAACTGACTGCGGCTCGCCACGCGGAGCTCCTTCTGTACACGCGTGGGATTCTGGAAGATTGGCGTAGAAGGTTTTGCATGTAGAACATTCTGACCTCGAACAAGCAACACGGTTCTCGAATTTACCAGAACTTTACGTCAGAGTCAACAAAAATGCGTCCCCGCGGAATGCGATAAACCACACCATCTGTACAGTCGACAAATTTCATTCTGTGCTTCTTTTCACAATATGTGTTTGGCATGCACGCCAGGCTTTGATAGTTTGCACAGGCCCCTGAGCTTATTGGGTACAGAAAACACTGTCTACGTTTGATCGCATTGCTGCTCTCTTCAAATTGTGCGACACTCGGTGAATGTACGGTATCACAACAACTTTTTCTTTTTGTCTTGCCAGTTGTCTCCCATTGCTTTCCTTGAGAAAGTGCTTTCTTAGAAGGCCTTCCGCGACTGCATCAAGAAAGTGTTTAGGGTACCCAGCTGTGAGCAACCGCAAAACTTGCTGTTCAAAACCAGTGGGGATTGAATGCTCACAGGACCTTTTTAGTGCATTGGTGAAACACAGGTTAACAATATGACTAGCTTGGAGTGGGCTGAATGAAGCGGAAGCGACGGCTTATTCGCGCGTGGATCGTAACACCAACAGATGTGGTCATCGAGAAATAAAAACCTGATGGCAAAGCAGCGAATAGTGTTGCCCACAGGTATCTCATGCATGACCTCGAGTGTTCCAAGACATTCTTTAAAAGTGGTCAGGGTTTTGGCAGTTTCTGCTTTGAAAGCATTTGTGTCGGAAGCGATAAAAGCTAAGAAATCATCTATATACCTAAAAGCATTTTTACCTCTGATCTCTGAAGCCGGCTGTTAAGAGTACTGTCAAGTTGTGCTCAAAATAAATCGTTTAGAACAGGCGCGATACACGAGCCAATGCATATGCCCTGCTTTTGCAAGTAAGGCTTGCCTCCCCACTGAATGAAAGTTGTTCAAAGATAAAAACTGAGTAATTTTAAAAAGCCGCTGCTTGAAATCCCCACCTCATTTTGAATGGCTACCACTCCATAAACTCCTCTACGCACGACAGCAAGCCAGAATGTGGGAAGGAGTAATACAGGCCTTTACATCGACCGAAAACGCCCCGAGTGTGTTTTCTTTTTGGGTTCTTACAAAGTCTAGAACTTCTTCAGAGCATCTGACTTGGGAAGGGTTATCAACGTGCAGCATATTAAGTTTTTCTTGAAGCTATAATGCGATTGACTCTTGCCACGTGCCACTTTCGGAAATTATTGTGCTTAATGGGCATTTCTAGTTTGTGGGTTTTGGCGCTGAAGAAAGCATCTAAGCACTCGAGCTTGCTCTTTTCAATGTTTTTTTTACAACACTGCTGAGTTCAAGTCCTTTGCACAGTTTCTTCATTTGCACTAGTGGTGCAAGGCTAGGGAAACAGTGGAGCTGGGATTGACGTAGTGTTTTCCAAGTTTAGCTAAGTTTTACAAAGGTTTGCAAGGCCGCGCTCCCCTTCGCGTAGTCTCGAACCAAACTCGGGGCAGACGGGTTAACGTCGAACCAAAGACGGTCGCAAACGTGAGAGCCATGCCCAAACTCGATGCCCCGGAATCCCTGCTAGAAACGGCCGTTCGCTCCACCCATGCACTGGCAGAATTGACACTGGAAGTTTCGCATGACTCGGTAGCCGGGATTGCTTTTATGCCACCTGCGGTCGTTTGACTGGCTGTGCTCGCCTCGGGCGGTCAGAGTCACAGGCACAAGAGCATGGCTCTTTCTAGCGTCTCATCTGCACGAGAACACGCTTGAATGAGGTGAACGGCATGCAAGGTGACTCGCTTGCGCTAGTAGTCTTGACAGCACTGCCCGCTCCCTGCAGGGGGCACCTGTGAAAGCAGGTGTTTGGAGAGGCGTCTCCACGGACCCCGAGCCATGCGGGTTCGCCAGCCCACGTCTGGCTGTGCGTGGCTTTCCCGTGTCTGGGGAAAAGGACATCCTGGTGGTTGAGCCGAGTCCGGGGCAGGGTTGGACCCCTCGGGGCCCCCCGGGCGAGGCAATACACCACTTCAGGCCCCGCTTCTCATAGACGGGAGTCCTGGTAAGGCCCGGCCAGGATGATTCAGTCTAGTGGCCACATCTTCTACTATCCCCTCCCTTCTTTCACCCTTGTCTTCTTTTCACTCTTCTCATTTCTCTTGTTTCCTAATTCTTCAACTCCTTTGGCAACAAGGGCTAACCTTGGGTGGCGACAGACCCCTTGTCCAGACCCACACCTGGTTATAGTTCCTGGGCAGTGCTAATAGCATAACGTCTCCAGCAAAGCCCTTTTTGTTATGGTGCGTTATCTATTCCCATGTTGGGCTCCGTGGTGGGCGGCACACCAGAGGTTCCGAACAAACTTCGCCTTTTAAGGCAATCCCCCAAACCAAAACCCCCAGTTCTGGACGTGCCGCTAAGAGGCATCGTCCCGAACGAACGGTCATAGTAAAAGATAAAGAAGACGAAACTTTTTCAAGATTTATGGTGATCCACTCCGAGGTCCCTGACAATCCTCTCTCAAAGATGTCACCGTTCCTTGTAGCGAAAGTTCTTGACAGTCAGATAGGTAGTGATTACAAAGCGAAGAAACTGCATTCTGGTGATCTGCTCGTTGAAGTTGCAAAAAACTCCCAGAGCACTACTCTTCTAAAACTGACATCCCTAGGTGACGTGCGGGTAACAGTGAGCACCCACAGGACCCTCAACACTATTCGAGGGGTGATTTCAGAAGACGATCTTCTTACCAGCAGTGAAGACGAGATCTTGGAAGGCCTGCAGACATCTAGACTAGTGGCGGTCAAATGCATTATGACGAGGCGTGACGGTGCAGAGGTGAAAACTAAACACCTTATTCTGACTTTTGAATGTCACACGCTTCCTGCACTCGTCAAAGCTGGCTACCTGAATTGCCGTGTCAGACCGTACGTCCCGAACCCACAGCGATGCTTCCGTTGCCAGCGTTTTGGTCACGGGTCGCGCAGCTGTCGGGGGAGGGAGACGTGTGCAAAGTGTGGGAGCTACGACCATGTGGCCGACATCTGTGAAGGACCAGTTCCCTGCGCTAACTGCAGGGGTCCTCGCCCTGCTTACTCACGCTCTTGCCCTCTGTGCCGTACGTCAAGAAAAGGAAATTCTTAGCTTACGAGCCAAAGAAAATTTGTCATATCCTGTGGCAAAACAAAGGTTTTCCTTCATTTCCAAAGGCACCTACTCCGACGCGGTGCGCAGGGGCCCTGCACCACGTACGGAATCCAGGGCCACTCAGTTCTCTCTTGAGGACTTGGCAGGCCCCTTTCAGGTTCCGAAACAACCTGCGGGGAAGCAGGGTGTCCCAGGTAACGCTGGGAGCACACCAACTCCCCAGTCGATTCAGGCACGACCTCCGGCTGACCGGCAGCCTCGTGCCAGTGGCTCTTCTCAAAATGGGGAGCGAGGCCGCCGTTCCAATTCCTCGGAGGCGGCCCGCCTTGTTACGGAGCAACAGGGTCCACCTGCTGCTCCATCAACGTCAAAAGACGGAAGCACGAATGTGGGAGGGTCCCGGCCTGGTACGTCGAAGCCTTCTTCGGCGGGGTCTGGCCGTGGCCGGAAACTCGTGGCTCAGGTCTCCGACCATGTCGGAACTGGCAAACCTGCGTCCAAGGTTCAGGATGCAGTGGGAGCTGTTGACATTGCTGACTCCTCCGGTCCTTCCTCGGATCAGGAGGACATGGAATGGCAAACTGCTAAATCAAAACAGAAAGGAAAAAAGCCGGTGGTTCCTCCTTAGGGTGTAGCAAGTACAGAATTGCTTTAATTTATTTATGGAATCTTTTATTCTTTAAAATGGGCTCTGTAATTCTTCAGTGGAACTGCCGTGGCTTATTCACTAACCTTACAGATGTTGAGTTGCTTTTAGAAGAGTATAAGGCATCTGCCTTATGCTTGCAGGAAACACACTTGAATACATCTCACACTAACTTTCTGAGACGCTACAGTGTGTTTCGTAAAGACCGCCCTAGCACGTCCATTTCCTGTGGTGGCGTTGCGGTGGTGCTTCCAAAACATATTCCATGTGCAGAGGTTCCGCTACAGACACCACTCGAAGCTATCGCTGTTCGTCTCTTGTTGCATAAAGCCATAACTCTGTGTTCAGTGTACTTTCCACCTTCTCTTTCTGTGAAGCGACAAGATCTCGACTCCCTTTTAAGCCAGCTTCCAGAGCCCTTTCTTTTACTTGGCGATTTTAACGCACATAGTACCCTTTGGGGAAGTGATCATACCGATACACGCGGAAAGATAATCGAATCCATATTATTTTCCCATCCACTATGCATTTTTAATACTGGCCGTCCCACATATTTTAGTCCTTCATCCTTGTCATCTACATGCATCGATCTTTCTATTGGCAGTGCAAATCTGCTACCTGATTTTTCATGGACTGTTGATCAGAATCCCCATGGAAGTGACCACTTCCCCATTATTTTAGAATGTAACGACACTCCTCAGTATTCACCTCTGCGCCATCCACGCTGGAAGTTTGAAAAGGCAGACTGTAGCCTTTTTAGGCAGTCGTCACTCCTGGCCTGTTCTCGCCTCGATCAGCTTTCGATTAATGAGCTCAACCATCTTTTAACATCCCATATTCTCACTGCAGCGTCACTTTCTATCCCTCATTCGTCTGGACAGCTTCCTAAACGACCGAAGCCATGGTGGAATGAAGAATGTAAAGTCGCAAACAGCAAAGCGAAGCTTGGAGTGTTCTAAGACGTTATCCAACTCGGGATAACCTGATATCTTTCCGAAAAATGAAAGCTCGTGCTAGGTACATTCGTCGGAAAGCAAAACGTGAGAGCTGGCAAAAATATGCGTCTTCTGTCAATAGCAGTACTTTTCCCAAGGAAGTATGGGACAGAATTCATAAAGTAAATGGCTCATATCATGCTTTCACTATTCCACTTCTTTCCAGAAATGGAAAATGCCCAAGCAATCTTGAAGAGCAGGGCAACATCCTTGGCGAGCATTTTGAATATATTTCCAGCTCGCTGCATTACCAGCCTACTTTTCTGCAACATAAAAAGAAAGCTGAAAGTATGGTGCTGAAAACATCCGGTGGTGAACGCGAAGCTTATAATGCCCCCTTTACCTTACACGAACTGAACATAGTGCTCCAAAACTCTTAAGTCATCGGCTCCTGGTCCAGACGGTATTCATTACTATATGCTTCAACATCTTCATCCTTCCACACTTGATATTGTTTTATACCTTTTTAATCGTATTTGGTTCGAGGGCTACTTTTCATTGGACTGGAGAATAGCAACAATCGTACCCATACTCAAGCCCGGTAAGGATCCATCTTGTGCGGCTAGTTATAGGCCTATCGCTTTGACGAGCTGCTTTGGAAAGACTCTTGAACAAATAATTAATAGAAGATTGATGTATTTCCTTGAATTAAATAGACATCTAGATGTGAACCAATGCGGGTATCGTTCGTCTCGGTCCACTCTTGACCATTTAGTACGGCCGGAAACAGTCGTGCGTGAGGCCTTCGTTCATAAACATTGCCTATCTGTATTTTTTTTACCTCGAAAAAGCCTACGATACAGCCTGGCGTTTTGGTACACTGAGGGACTTGTACACTCTAAGAAAAAGTGAGCACCCCCCTAGTCATCGTGCGTTTTGACGGCTGTAACTACCCCACAGGCTTACCTAACTACCCACTGGGCTCGAGCCATTGAGAGTTAGCACCCTGTTGGAAGGTGACAAGCATGGGGTAGTCACGTTTTATAAACTCTTGAATTGAACATTCAAGAGCATGCAGTCGTTTAATAGTAAAAGTCACTTCAAAAATCTCAAAAAGTACTTAAAACTTGTTTTCTTTGTGCGTTGGTTATTATTTATTCAAATTTAAACCGCTCGAAACAAGCGTGTGGCTCATTTCGCCTAAACTGGCAGAAAACAAAAAAGTACAGGCAACATTGGTACGCACCTACTAAAACCCGAGGCAGATAAAAAGTATCGCGGTTGTCCTTCTTGGTTCCATCGCGGGTTTTACGATGTACAACAGTAAACAGTGTTGCCAGATTGGGCTATATATAGCCAGATTGGGCTACACTTTTTTCTAGTTGGCGTCAAAATTTCGTGGTTGGCTATGTGGCTATTTTTGGGCTATTTTTAAGGGTGCGGCGAACTCTTGTCGAACCTCAGGTTCGAATTCGAACTTTGAGGTACGACTAGTTAATTTTCAAACTTTTAATCAGTTTGGAAAAAAAAAATTGTTTTCTTTTGGCTAGTCGAGAGGAGAGAGAGGAAGGAGAATGGCTTCAAACTTCTACAAACTTCGGGGTTTTCACAATGCGCAGAGAAGCAGTGCTAGCAGAGTTCAAGCGGTCTCCTCACAGCGCAGTAGGACGAATCAAACAAACAGATTGCGCTATTACCACAGGCCCGGTAGCGCGTCTTCTACTCGGACGTAGACTGACCTCTCCAAACGCAGCTTTGGTGCCCATTGTGAAAATTCTTAGGCATCGCCCAATCTAAGAAAAGAAACACGATCAAAAATAGCGTGAACCGGAACGGGGGACGCTCATATTCTACACAAAGAAAAATAGACGGGTGGGTTATTGGTAAGAACCTTAGATATAGGCGGTTCTGGTTTGAAACGCCCAGTTCTGACTGTTCTGCTTCTGCATTCTGTTCTTTTACTGTATGATAATATCTCCCGGGCTTCACAATACAGCTGTCCATATGTTTTCTACTTCTGAAAACCTACGAAGGATGGGTCATTGTTTCACAAATTTTCATCCTTCTCAAGCTTTTTTTTTTCTTTTTTTTATCAGGGGACTTAATGTACACAAAAAGTGGCGCATCTGAGGGTTGAAAGAGAGAATGTAACGTGTTGTTTTTACGCGTATGAAGAATTGTCACTAAAAGGCTTAAAAAACGTTTTTAGTCTTGGCTATTTTGGGCTATTTTTATTTTATTTCTTTGGCTATATTTGGGCTATACCTCCCAGCTGTTTGGCGTTTTTTTGGTGGGACCATCTGGCAACACTGACAGTAAACAACAGCTGGCAGCTGGCGTCGTGCTCGAGGAATTTAACCAAATCTCTAGAAAAGCACAGAAAGCTACGCACAGGCGTGAGTTGACTTGAATGTTCGTCGGACGAGATACTCTTGTCGTCTTTTATTGTGCGGTTCAGTAAAGAGCGTGCTCTCAATAAAGGTGTGATCGGTAAGTTCTGCGTGCAGTTCAGTTGCAAGTGGCCTCGGTTCCGCCACACTTGCGCTCCTGTCGTACCCAATTTTTTTGCTTGCAAGTGCAGTGAAGTATGAAGCATTGCACACCATGACTCAGGCCGGACGGGACGAACCTACACAGATATCTGCGATCATGTTCGTGTATTTCACTATTTCTCTGTCTCGGGATACATGATTCGCCTTCACTGGCTCATTTGGCACATTTCATCGAGCATACTCGATAAAAAAAAATGCTCAAACAAGTATGTGTCATCCAAGGCGGAGTACTTCGAAAGGGACTAGGATTTCAGGCCTTCCAGCACGCGTTCCTTTTATCTATATAAAAGATTCCAAGTAAATTTCCAAAAATAATGCATTGGCAAACATATACACCGACACGCGGGCTTGACGTCACGGAGCTGCGGCGGCGCTGCGATCGCGCCGGAGCCGGGGGGTGTGGGCAAAAGCGCGCACATTTCGCATGGGCGTCATAGTATTTCAGCATGCCGCGAAGCTGTGTTGCCGTTAATTGCACCGAAATGTACAAGAAAAGCAGCCGAATGAGTTTCCACAAGTTCCCGGCGGACTCTGAAACGCATAGAAGGTGGATAATATCCGTGGATCGAAAAGAATTGTCCGCCTCGCGCGAACGACCGTTTGTGCGGCAAACACTTTCTTGGAGGCAAGTGCGGCTTCCATTTCAATCTCCGTCCCGAGGCTTGCATATGTGCAGGGAAACCGTTGTCTGATCGAGACCACCCGGATTTTGTTTCCACGGTGTTCGCGCACAACGCACCCGGGCACCCCCCAAGCGCTCGTCGGAGGCTCGCTACGCCCGTGCTACCGAGCAGAAGGGGATCGACGTCAGAACGGCAGTGTTGTAGGCGTTACCAAAAAAAAAGTAACGAAATACGTTACTCGCTACTTGCAAATAAAAGGTACGCGTTACTGAGCTACGTTATCTAAAAATAAAAGGACGCGTTGCCGCTACCGATAAAAAGTAAGGCAAGTTACTTCTGCGTTACTTTTCTAAATTATGATGTAACACATTTTACGGTTTTGACGATACAGGTCATATATCAAGAAACATTATGTTCATGCAGAAACTGAACATAATTACTTTAGCTATTTTCACGGTTTCACCTAAATACTTACGAGAAAAAACGCAAAGAAAAACATGGCTTGACGCCTAAAACACGGAAACAATTGAAGTATAATTTCTTTAAGACTTGGGAAGTAGTGACGACTAAGGTAACTACGTTACTTGAAATAGTAACATTAGTACGTTACCCGTTACTGTGCCGAAAACGTAACGAGTAGGTTACTACGTTACTGAAAAAAGTAACGCGTTCCTGGTAACGCCGTTACTTGTGACCTGTTACCGTCAAGACTGCAGAACGGACAAACCTTTATTGGTTGTAATGCCTTGTGGTCATGAGGGTATGAAAAATATCATACCTTGACTTGAAGACTCTCTGTGTATTTAATCAATTAATGAATACACACACTTCCGCAGACCCACAGTCTGCTGATCCCGCCGGCAGTGCGGAAACCGACTCGAAGTAATCGTAGACCTGGAGAGACTTGTACGCCTGCACCGTGTCGGCCGTGAACTGGCTTGGCGAAAAAACTAAATAAACGACGACCTGAGCCGTTGACTTCCGTGGCAGCAACTTTACGTCGGAAGTCCAGCAGGCCTTGTTTACGGCGTACGGATCCTCGTAGGCAACGCCGTCCACGCACAGTTTGTTTCGATACCGCTACCGTTCAGGCTCGGGCAACGAGCTCAAATAGTCGGGCATAGCATACGACATACGTTATGAGGAAATACGACGCACAAATAAAGATACAAGCGTCCCTACAACGTCAACAACGAGCGCACGCCATAGAGCGCAATGGCGAAAACACGGACAGCCGGGCTGCTTTTGCCCACATAGCTACCGCGCATGCGCGGCCTTCCGGCCGTGTTGGTAAACAGAGCCGCTCCGCGTGTCGGTCTATACGTGCTATTTGTTTTAGATTTTTTTTTTTTTAGAAAAAGTACTGCTGGAGACGACAGCACGTGCAGCGCAGAGAACTATGTTCTCGGCGTTCGGAGTGCGCGTGCAATCGTACTGGATATTTATACAACCGCGTTCGCAACCGCTTTGCAAACGCGGATCCGCTTCCAGTGTGAATGAGCGGTAAGGCCGGTTCAGACACTTGCGTTTGAATGAGTTTGACAGCTTTGCGTCGAGAACCGAAAGCGACTCACCGGCACGACTGTGCTTCGTATGAAGCGTGGAATCCAATTCAAGGAATCGTCTTCGCACGCGATGTAAGCAGCAGGGATGCCCTGGTTTCTCGCTGCCGCAACGCAGTCAGACGCAGTCAAACGCCACTGTCTGAACCAGGCTTTACATAATTTAGCATACGTATTTCGCGTTCGTTGCAGGTGAAGGCACGGGCCCGAAAGCGGCAATTCTGCACTGTCCTCTTGGCGCGAGCGCGAGCGCATAGAACGCATATTTGAAAGACACACGCTTGAGCAGAAACAATTGTAGCGAAAAGAAGAAAACTGAAACAACGCTTCGGGGAGGACCGGCGGACGGGCTTCGCTAGACGAGCGTTTCGCCGCAGTAAGGTTGCAACGCCTATTGGCTGAGAGAAAAAAGCAAAAACAAGCAAAACAACACAAACCGGAAGTGACGAAAGTTTTTTTTGTTTTGTTCGTTTTTGCTTGTTTCAATTTTATTTTTTGTTTTTACTTTTTGTTTCTCCAAGTGTTTGTTGGGTGCTTTTTGGAGCGGTCGCGTCGGTTCCAGCGGTCTTTCTTGTATTATACGTTGTCGTGTTATGTGCCGTCGTATTGCCGAGTGGAGTTGGTCGTGATATTCAATGCTTGGGAACGAGCGTCGGCAGTGAAGTTCACAGCGCATTTATGCAAGCTAGCAGGCCCCGTCTCGCTACATGGAGGCCCGTGGGACGCTTGTTCGGAACGTAAAAGGTGAGTGGAATTTACCTACTCTGGTGGCGTTCGATCGTCGATGCGACACCGCAGTGGTGGAATTTGATAGCGCTTGGCTACCTCACGTAGCGTCGGGGACAAAGAAGATAGTAGAGATAATCAACGGGAGTGGCATGTGGCTCCCGGGTGCCGCCTGCGCCGCATTTGCATTCAGAATCGCACTTAAAGAAGGACCAAGCGCGTTGGGAATGTCAGCTTTTGACGAGCTCGTTCAGTCACAAAAGCGTTCTGTCGAAAGACGGGATTTACAAACAGATCAGGCTTCGCGAATTTCCCTCCCGGCGCGTCGAATTTGTGGCGGGTAATAATGTTACTGTTCATCCTGGTAGGCCTGCGATGGTGTTTTCTGCACAAATGCTGTATTCTGCCTCGTGGTACATTCACACCTGCAGCAGAACTGCTAAGCGATTCTGCTACAGGTTAATCGCGAAGAGTTGGGCTCTTCCATAATGTGCATGTTAAAGTGACAACAAAGAAGTGCCTCTCTGTTGTACTTTTTTGGTATTCAACTGGTTGTATTTTCTACTACATTTTGTTCAGAAAGCCACTGCGAGACAGGCATTATTGATGTATTCTATCCAAAATAATTCTTGAGCATGAGACGAGGTAACAGAAATACTTCTATATGTGCCTGCTTTTTGTGTTTTTGCAAGACAAGTTTTTGTGTGCTTCCTTTAATGTTTTTGCAATTCACTGGCTAGACCACTCTTCTCATGGTTATTGTTTTGTTGGGTGCAAAATTTTCCACCCCAGGTGTCTGATGCTTGCGGCTGATGGCTTCTACCTACATGCATCAAACAGCGGGCCTGCACCTTCGCCGAGAAAGCAGTAAAACAGTTCTGGGTAACTGCAGCGACTGGGTCACCGATGCCGTTCCACTTCCTGCACTGCACTCCGCGTGGGTCAAAGGGCCAGCGCATGCCTTTTATGGGTTGTCGCCAGCCATAGTGAGTATGGCTTGGAGTCACGTCCTGCGAGTGAAATGCTTGTCACCTGAGTGGGGGGGGCGGGGGAGTTGCCGCCGCCGCCGCCGTTGGTGGGGCTATGATGGTGGTCTGCGATGAGAGACCACCAAGCACCATTGCACTGTTCCTGGATGAACTAGCCGCTCTTGAGGAAGAACAGGGTGCTTTGGGAAGAGCTATGGTGTCCGCTTTTTCACTAGCTCCAGCTGTCGCCACAGGCATTTTGTCGAAAGGAGCAACATCCATGAATGAGTAGACGGCGCTGAATGGCCGCAAGGGGCCTCGCTTCTGATCGAGGGGGTCAAGATAGTCCCGTCTCAACAGAGGTACCTACTGGGGTATTGTACAACACAGGAAATAAAGGGCCCTAAAGTTTTCTACCTCGACGAGGCGTGGGTTATGGCAGGACCAATTTTCTCAAAGGTGCGAGTTGACACAAATGCGGCTTTGTTCTGTGGACACCTTCATGTTTGGTGGCACGAGGCAGTCATTGCTTAACCCTGCTTAAAGATCAACGACATGGACTGGTCAAGGGTGGCATGCCTGAGTGGGACAGTAGAAGGCTGTTATATACCAACTTTAGACTTCATTCACCCCTTAACTGACAGGGCACTGGAGGCTACATGCTCGGTGAACCAGCCGATTGTCAGTCTTGCATCACTTATCATGCCCCTTTCTCATACTGATGTGCAGGTCGGACATGAGGCAATAAAAGCTTGGCCCACCAACCACATGGCTCCTTCCGCCCTGTCAGCGTAGGAGTAAATGGAGTGTAGGGGCGGCAGAGTTGGTGGAATCTGCTGAGTGCTTCTGGCGTAGCAGTTCGACAGTGGTGAGTTACTAGAGCACAAAATGCAATACCGCACTTTACTCTGAATGCTGCGAGCCATCGGAGTCAATCCAGTGCCGAACGTGCGTCACGTGGCCTGTCCGTTGGGCGCAACGGCACGTCGAGCAGTGTCATCTGGCAGCGACAAAGAGTTGGATTGGCTCCGGTGGCTCGTATCGTCGGCTGCGGTACAACACAAGGTGAAACGGAGTAGAATGTGATGGCGTGTTGCATCACAGAAGGTGAGCAAAGTAAACAGATAAAAGTTTGATTTTTATAATGCCTTTAGAGCGCATCACAGGCACCCCAGGATGGGCGAGAAGAAACCTCCTCGCCCATCGATATATTGACGGGGGACCGGGGGTAGAAGGGCCTCTGGGGACTGGGCGGTGCCGAGAACAGGCAAGTGTGTGCGACCGGATTTCGGGTAATCGTGGGAGACGAGGCCTGGGGGCCCTCTTTGTGTTTAGCTTTGGCTTTACGTGCTAATATCGGTGTAATGTCGCATGTCTTTGCAGTTTAGATTGAGTGTTTTTGAGCGTTGTGTTTTCCGAACAAATAAAAGGGAGCGAAATTCCCGCTCCCGTGAAACAACCAGGCTGGACTCTGGTTGTTTGACGGACCACGTGGGATCTGGCGTATCGGCGGCGGTATGCGATTTCCTACAATGTGTCCTTTAAAGGGGTACGGAAACATAAATTGAAATATTCAGATTTCGTTCGGATATGAGTCAAGCATGACGGATAATAACCGTAAATGATAATCGCACATTTGTATTTTGAGCGATTGGCTATATTTTTCGTTCCAAACGGTGCACTCGAGCAAGCGCTCGAAAAGAAGCGAACGGAGAGCGCGATGCGTCATGGGATATTCGGTGCAAACAAAAACAGAAAGAAAAGACTTCCCGCGTTCGTGGAGTAGCAAAGCAGACGTGGTTATGAGCTTTGCCCTTGGTGGCGTTGTCAGCGTTGTGGTGGTGTTAATAGCGTCAGCGCGTTACAACCGAGCCGTTCGCAGTACCCGTGGTGTGACGGGCGTGTGGCTGGTCCATGGAGCACGTAGCTTCCACAGCACTGTCAGCTTAGGGCTGAACGAGGTGGGGAAAGCGACTTTTGTTTGAGTTTTGAGGGACGGGCTAATCTTCTAGGGGGAGAATGGTTGTTTCCGGTTGCACGAACGAGGGTCCGAGAAAGAGAGGAGTCCTCCCTTTCCGTCTTCTTGGACTATTTGGTACAATACGCGATTTGTGAGTTCAGGAGGAAAACGTTGAAATGCCAAAGGGCGGCGCTGCTCCGAAGGAAACTGCTGCGTCACGACTACGTAGCAGTTTCCACAACGTTGCTAAACTACCTCCCAAATAGGCTCCGCATACATCCACCAGGTGCACATTGAAAGTCGTTTATTTAGCTTTAAAATTATTTTTCTTGTGCTTTTCAACGGAAGACTGGTGTTTTTGAGGTTAGGGTGCGACATGCAACACATTAAAGTTAAAAAATGAGCGCTGAAATTTCGTTTCCCTACCCCTTTAAGTTTCATATATTTTGGTCTTGCATTTTAACCACTATTGTATAACTTGTTCACACCATTGTTTAACATGTTTGTTTCCTATGGTTGCATCTACAATTGCACTGTGTAATGCCCCTGGCTCCGAGGGTAAAATAAAGGAATAGAAACAAACCGATTCTGTAAGCTGCCAAGTTCAATTACGATCTCTTTCTGGATATGTACTGTATAGACTGAGCACCGGCCCTGGACAAGCGCAAGTCCATTGCCACAGACCGAATGCCAGCAGAGCTGCCGAGCCTCGCTTGTGTTTGGTCCCATGGTGGTGCACATTAGAGGCACTGTGTGGGCCTACTTTTCGAGGCCAGTCCCGGGCCTCCTGGCAACCCGTTCTGTTCGTCCTGACAACAAAGTGCGCTTAGTCAGCATACAAAGACCACTGTTACACTTGTTTGAACAAGGTTGCAGCTTTAGCGGGCTGCTCGACTGCCATGTTGTAGCAGCATTTTTTGAAAACGAGTTTCTTACGTAGAGTTTCTTACGTAGGCTGCACTCAATTAGAAGGCTGGGATTGAATCACATTTGTCCCAATCTGTCTGCCAGAATGTGTGAAAGTAGAACAGATAGCACATAGTTCTTGGTAGAGCAGCTCAAACTTGACCAAGGTTTACGGTAGGCCTGCACAGTGGTTTAGATAGAACACATCTAATTTCACTCTCCTTTATCACAGTGTGGAGCTAAAAACTAGTGTGCCCTACCAGCTGGTGGTGGTGTGGTGGCCGGTACTTTGCTTGCAGGACTTAACCGAGAAAAAGTTTTCGCCTTTTGCCAAGTTTCACTGAGGCACAGTATAGTTTGCTGCCTGATGCGATCGTAGAGCATGGATCCACCACTTAGAGCTACATGAGACTGGTTTGATCAAAATGAGAATTATATATTGTCCTTTCAGAAATACAAAGTAGTAAACTTTATAAATTGCCATAAAATTCTTTTCTTCTTTTAAGCTTTCTTTTTGTGCAAACAACAAAAAGCTTTCTTTTTGTGCAAACAACAAACACCAACAACTGGCATTGAATTAAAGTATGCCTAAAGTCGGCAAGCCTTTGAACAACTCTATCGCATGGCCGCAAAGCAAGAAGAAAAAAAACATAGCATATCGTCTGCTTTTTTTCCCTGCTCTCGCTTCGGACCACTGGTATGCCGATAGAGCAAATAGTCGTAACCTGTTATAAAATAAGGTGCCTAAGTTGTGCACATAAGGATGGCATACAGTTAGGTAATAAAAATAAGTGTCAGACGACACTTCACAAAGCAGAACAGAAAATTGCAATAAAATGCGGCAAAGAAAACAACAAAAAACAATATGCCTTTGCCTAGGAGCGGAGGGGAGAAACAATTTGAAGCCACTTTATGGCGGCTGTGTCATGTGATTCCAAGATGGCAGCGCCTATGCAACGGTGGGTGAAAAGATCTAGAATTTTAGAAATAAATTGAAGGGATGGCATGCAACCATTGGCAGGGGTCTGCTCTGCTGGCTCGGATGCGACAGGGGTTCACCATCACTCTGATGCAATCACTGTACCAAAGTGCTTGCCCTATTGTGCTGCACTCTACTTCATCAAAATAGAGAATTTGCACCACCAATGTTCTGAAAAATATATTTCCTCAATGCTCAAACTATTTGCTAAGGCTTCGTTATATGCCACTGTCTTATAGCAGATAGTTTTCAACTTTTGATTATTGCTTGATTTACTGTAGGTATGAAAACTTTTAGGAAACTGCAGCAGCTGACCACATGGTCACCCCCTGGCCAAAGCGAGGGGTGACCTCCAGCCTGTTTGGTAGCCTAGCTTGTAGCCCAAGCTACTGTTGCATTAGTAGCAGACTGCATTTGGAAGACAGTGTGGCTGTAGCTAGCTTCAGTTGCTGCATTGGAATGTGCATCTATTGACATTAGGTGACCATTGCAGACAGAACTTATTGTGCAGGGGGAGACTGGTGTGGCGAGATCAGGTGAGTATGTGGGCTCCTTTGCAGTACTTTTCAATGCGGCCGCAGAACATAGGATTCTTAATAAAGACTGAAAGTAGATGGCAGATATTTTCTGGCACCTAATATTTTGACAAGCCTTGCATGAAAGGCTTTTCTTTTTCTTACCTGGAATATGGGGCTGAAGTATCAGACTGCCCGTGATGTCGCAAACAAAAAAGAATATCACCAGAACATCTCTGTGCTAATAGTCGCTGACAAGATGAGAAATGCAGGGCATCTCTTAATGCCCAACCTCCAGCAAGCACTTATCGCCTTTTCTCATGCTTTCGCTCTGCGTAGATTGTTGAGGCTTGCAAGATGCCAAAGCATTGCCAAATGTAGGAAGCTCCTCCCTGCCATTCTCGTCTTACATTTGGTCCTCGAGGCACACTCCAAGTTGGTACAAAAACATGTGATGGTCTACTGAACACCCAGACACAATTCGAGCGATATGTTAGATATCGTCGTTAACGGAATGCGAATGGCTGGGAGTGTCTTACAAATGTCCGGCCTCTATGCATTGCCGAAGGTAGGAAGCTCATGCTGGAGGCAGGGAACTGAGGTTTCTCCCAGTGTCCTCACCTCGTGAGCGACTTTTAAAAGTGGCAATGCTACACCATGCAATAACGTTTTTTACGAAACCAATTTGTGGTTGATCTTATCAAAAGCATGTTATAAATCAAAATAAATTATATGAACTTGCTTCAGTCAAAAACAAATGGTGCTGTGTATTCAAATTTACATAAAATAGTTTTTCCTGAGCAACCTTCGAAAAAAAATTGCATTGAATAGTGCCGCTTTTTAACTGGAGTAGAAAGTCCCATGTCTGTGTATAACTATCTAGACACTTTCAAACGAGCATACAGTAAGGAAACGAGGCAATGAATGTCTACCCTATACATGTCACCAGCGTCCTTTACTTGTACTACGAGACCTCTTCCAGCACAATGGAAGATCATGATTTCTCGGAGATGAAATGCATGCTTGAATAAAGGGGCAAACAAATCGGCCGCCCTTAACAATGAAACAAGATATAAAATCTGCACTCACAGAAAAGCCTGGTTTTAATTTCTTTATTGCTTATAACATTTTGGTATCAACTGGATTGATTGCTGCAATGCTATTAGTCAATATTGGTGAAAAAAAAGATGTGCTTGCATTGACCAAAGTGTGAACATTGTAAAAACATTTTTCAGCAAACACAGATCTCCAACAATATCCGGTCCCGCTGAGCAATGGTAGCAATACATGTACAAACATTCTCACATCTAGGTCAGTTGACAAGCTTCTGAAAACGCCAGACGCCTTTTTGCGGTGCGTCTGCTCAGTGGCGCCTGCCACACTATCAGCCCGCCCTATGGACAGATCCGGTGGAATGTTCGATGCACATTACCTGTAGTGAAAAGTGATTTTATTGTGGTTCTTATAGGCTCTTGGGCACCTGTTTCCGCATTTAGCGGTGTTGCCGTCTATGTAACTACCTCGCTAAATTTAGCGGGAAATTGAATTGGTGTTGAGGTTACGTGACGTCAATTTTCCCGCTAAGTCTAGCGGAGAAACTGAATTTGTTCATGGGTGTTAGTCATCCGACGTCATTTTCCCCACTAAATTTGTGTTGGGTCACCTGACGTCAATTTCCCCGCCAAATTTAGCAGGGAAACTTAACCCACTAAATTGGGCAGGAAATATAGCTAACATTTTCTGCTAAATTGGAGGGAAAGGAGATGTAAACCCTCCCCTCCTCGTCAAGTGCTGTGTTCTCTTTTCGCATTACAGAGAATTGTAAACGTCTCATTTTTTTTAACGCTGCTCTTCCGTGGAGCTTGTCAACCGATAGATATGAGAACATTGGCGTGTACCGCCTGAGCGGAGACATCCGTTTTCCCAAGCACCGGTTTTGAAACCCCCCTTTTCTTGAATCCTTTCAAGAAGACGCTCAGTTAAAGGGCAACTCCACTCCATACTTTCGAGTTTGGGATTATGACTGTTTTTAGTGCAGTCAGCGTCCCTGAATTGCAAGGTGTCACTTTTTCTCGTTATTGTGCGTAGTTTTAAAGATATCGACGCCTTAAAGTTTTGTTTGGGGCGCGGCCAACAAAACCGAAACTAGCCGCTAGAGGCCCCGGCAACACTGGAAATCAGCCGCTATGTGAACGTGACGTCAGGATCGTTCTCGTTCAACGAGTACACAGGCCGAGCGGCACCTACTTCTGTTGCGCTAGTCGTCTAAAGATAGGAAGTAAGCCGATTTTGTTTTAATTCGGTGTATGTGGTAGTTATCCAGCATATGTAGCAAGAGTTAGTGCGTATACCCAAAAGCTAGCGACTGGAAAACCCGTGAACTCGTACGGTGCCGTACTCGGCGGCCGTCGCCGTGCGTGCGCTATGCCGTACCCGTTGCTTGTATACCCAAAAGCTAGCGACTGCAAAACGAGTGAACTCGTTCGGTGCCGTACTCTGCGGCTTTTTCCGTGTGTGCAGTCTTCCATACTCGTCGCTAGGCCTGAATTGTCATCGGGGCTCCGTGGATGGAGCGGCGTTGGTCTACGCTGCGCTGCCGGTGACGTACAGTACTGGAGGTCCTCTCGCTTTCGCGCGGCGGGTCAGTTTGAGACACGAAGCCTCAAAGCCCGAACACATATGTGCTGGGCTGTGCGCGTCTGTATTTTCTTTTTTGTTTCCTCGGGCGCGTAAAAGCCGGAGTCCAAAGTCCATTTGCTGAACAGCGTTCACCCACACCTTCTCCAATTTCCGGTCCGTTGGAAACTTGTGAAAAAGCACCTCCGTGCTGCGCAGCGGGTTGTTTGAGCATCCCACAGCGCTACAAATTTCATTCGGCATCTTTCGAGGAACTGCTGGGCAGTCTTGGGCGCACCGAGTTGCTCGCTAAAACGAGTCTTGGAGTCCTCGCAAGCAAATAAACAAAAGGCTATACCGAAGCTACATGGGCTACAGATAAAAGCAACGGCTAAACACGCCAATCACAAGCCAAAGTAGCGGTGGTAGCAGCTCAGAGAAGCGCACTCCGCGCAACGCCTGGACCGGAGAAAAAAAAAGAATGATACTGACGTCACGGCCCAATGTTGCTTTAGCGATCGGCCGCCCGCTAAGGAGCAGCGGCTCGCGGTGGGTCGCATATTTATCATCAGCATTAGTTGAGAATGCGGCGTCCCACGGACGTAATATTTTGGCTGGGGTCGTATTTTGTGTCACTACAGCGGTAACAGTAATTTATTTCATTTTGAGTTTTGGCCGGAGTTGACCTTTAAGAGAAAATGGTGACAAACAACCTTTTAGAAAATTTGTTTTTAGAAATACGCAATCCACTGAACTTGGCTGCATGCTCTAGCATTTGCTTGTTCCGCCTTCGCCAATGACAAAGCCGAGCCGGTCAGTCAGCAAGTCGGTCGCTTGGGCGGCCAGCATGTTCAGAGTATGATAGACAAGTTTTCGTGCAAGTCACAACCCTGCTGTTTTCACAATAATAATTTTACGTTCTGCCTGGTTTAGGGCCTAACAAAGAAGAGTGGGTGCTCAAAGCATAGGTCAACAAGCCTCACTGAATCGTGCGGTAGCCTTTAGCGTCTTTCAGATTTGCTTATGGCGGTAACTCAATCTACAGGCTCTCAGGATCCTAAAAATCATAAAATTACGGTCATGCGTGGCGGATTTCCCTATTAAAGTTGCTATCAAAGTCCCCGGCAGGCCCCCCCTTGTGAGATGACCCCGGAAAATGGGAGGGGCATCTCTTTATGCGTCAGCCAATAGCAAGTGAAGGATTCTGGCGTCTCTGCGCGTCACCAACGCGGCCGACCGCCGATCCGCAAAGGAATCTCTCGAACACGTGCGGACCGTCGTCGTCAAGGAGCCCGGACTTAGTGCTCGGCAGTCGTCGTTCGTCGCACCGCACCGTCGCGCTGCTGCTGCAATACGCAGTCGCATTGCACAGATGACAAGGAAAAGTTTGACTCGTTGACGTGGAAGGATCGCAAAGCTGGCTTCGGAGTCAGGATCCATGGGAAGAAGGAACACGTGTCCCGCAAACGCACGCCTGCAGACGCCCCGGGAAGCAGACAGCCGACGCATCACCCCCTAGCAAGAAGCTTGCGGGGAGAAAACATAGTTCGCTGGTTTTGGAGCGATAATTGCGGACTATGTTTCCTGCACCAAAATCATGTTACGTTTTTCTCAAACTCTAATTTAAAACAAGCTTAAAAAGTGTTGCAATAATAACGTTCGCATTCACCCCGAGATGCAGCATTTCCATTGGTCAAGTTTTAGCGATGGGCAGGGAATGGGGGATTGTCTTCCATGAGAAAATAGTCCCGATATATTTCTTCTGCAATCTGCTTAATAAACGGTTTTGTAATCTAAAACTTTGGATACATATTAACTTGCACCTACTACGCAATATAACAACATAAACAGACGATCGCAGAAAGCTCCGAAAGGCCCCTTTAAGGACACCGAAAGAAGGCAACAAAAAGCTAAAATAGGCACTCTAAAAATCAAACCTTTATCTGTTTACTTTGCTCACCTTCTGTGATGCAACACGCCATCACATTCTACTCCGTTTCACCTTGTGTTGTACCGCAGCCGACTAACGAGCCACCGGAGCCAATCCAACTCTTTGTCGCTGCCAGATGACACTGTGCTCGACGTGCCGTTGCGCCCAACGGACAGGCCACGTGACACACCTTCGGCACTGGATTGGCTCCGATGGCTCGCAGCATTCAGAGTAAAGTGCGGTATTGCATTTTGTGCTCTAGTAACCCACCACTGCCGAACTGCTACGCCAGAAGCACTCGGCAGACCCCACCAACTCTGCCGCCCCTACGCTCCATTCACCTCTACGCTGACAGGGCGGTAGGAGCCATGTGGTTGGTGGGCCAAGCTTTTATTGCCTCATGTCCGACCTGCCCATCGGTATGAGAAAGGGGCATGATAAGTGATGCAAGACTGACAATCGGCTGGTTCACCGAGCATGTAGCCTCCAGTGCCCTGTCAGTTAAGGGGTGAATGAAGTCTAAAGTTGGTATATAACAGCCTTCTACTGTCCCACTCAGGCATGCCACCCTTGACCAGTCCAGTCGTTGATCTTTAAGCAGGGTTAAGCAATGACTGCCTCGTGCCACCAAACATGAAGGTGTCCACGGAACAAAGCCGCATTTGTGTCAACTCGCACCTTTGAGAAAATTGGTCCTGCCATAACCCACACCTCGTCGAGGTAGAAAACTTTAGGGCCCTTTATTTCCTGTGTTGTACAATACCCCAAGAGGTACCTCTGTTGAAACGGGACTATCTTGACCCCCTCGATCAGAAGCGAGGCCCCTTGCGGCCATTCAGCGCCGTGTACTCATTCATGGATGTTGCTCCTTTCGACAAAATGTCTGTGGCGACAGCTGGAGCTAGTGAAAAAGCGGACACCATAGCTCTTCCCAAAGCACCCTGTTCTTCCTCAAGAGTGGCTAGTTCGTACAGGAACAGTGCAATGGTGCTTGGTGGTCTGTGATCGCAGACCACCACCAAAGGCGGCGGCGGCAACCCCCCCCCCCCCCCCCACTCAGGTGACAAGCATTTCACTCGCATGACGTGACTCCAAGCCATACTCACTATGGCTGGCGACAACCCATAAAAGGCATGCGCTGGCCCTTTGACCCACGCGGAGTGCAGTGCAGGAAGTGGAACGGCATCGGTGACCCAGTAGCTGCAGTTACCCAGAACTGTTTTAATGCTTTCTCGGCGAAGGTGCAGGCCCGCTGTTTGATGCACGTAGGTAGAAGCCATCAGCTGCAAGCATCAGACACCTGGGGTGGAAAATTTTGCACCCAACAAAACAATAACCATGAGAAGAGTGGTCTAGCCAGTGAATTGCAAAAACATTAAAGGAAGCACACAAAAACTTGTCTTGCAAAAACACAAAAAGCAGGCACATATAGAAGTATTTCTGTTACCTCGTCTCATGCTCAAGCATTATTTTGGATAGTATACATCAATAATGCCTGTCTCGCAGTGGCTTTCTGAACAAAATGTAGTAGAAAATACAACCAGTTGAATACCAAAAAAGAAGTAGAACAGAGAGGCACTTATTTGTTGTACTTTAACATGCACATTATGGAAGAGCACAACTCTTCACGATTAACCTGTAGCAGAATCGCTTAGCAGTTCTGCTGCAGGTGTGAATGTACCACGAGGAAACACCATCGCAGGCCTACCAGGATGAACAGTAACATTATTACCCGCCACAAATTCGACGCGCCGGGAGGGAAATTCGCGAAGCCTGATCTGTTTGTAAATCCCGTCTTTCGACAGAACGCTTTTGTGACTGCAAGAGTTCGTCAAAAGCTGACATTCCCAACGCGCTTGGTCCTTCTTTAAGTGCGATTACTGAATGCAAATGCGGCGCAGGCGGCACCCGGGAGCCACATGCCACTCCCGTTGATTATCTCTACTATCTTCTTTGTCCCCGACGCTACGTGAGGTAGCCAAGCGCTATCAAATTCCACCACTGCGGTGTCGCATCGACGATCGAACGCCACCAGAGTAGGTAAATTCCACTCACATTTTACGTTCCGAACAAGCGTCCCACGGGCCTCCATGTAGCGAGACGGGGCCTGCTAGCTTGCATAAATGCGCTGTGAACTTCACTGCCGACGCTCGTTCCCAAGCATTGAATATCACGACCAGCTCCACTCGGCAATACGGCGGCACATAACACGACAACGTATAATACAAGAAAGACCGCTGGAACCGACGCGACCGCTCCAAAAAGCACCCAACAAACACTTGGAAAAACAAAAAGTAAAAACAAAAAATAAAATTGAAACAAGCAAAAACGAACAAAACAAAAACTTTCGTCACTTCCGGTTTGTGTTGTTTTGCTTGTTTTTGCTTTTTCTCTCAGCCAATAGGCGTTGCAACCTTACTGCGGCGAAACGCTCGTTTCGCTATGGTGCCTGGAACGCGTCTCCGACTGGTGTGTTTACCGCGGCCAAAAAAGTGGTCCCTCGATTTCCGCCTGATGACGTCATAAAAGTGTCATGCTGTCGCCTGTTGCGACCCTGGCGGCGCCCCAACAGTTGTGGTAGGAGTGGCAGACGCCTGTTCTGCTGCTGGTCGCTTCCCACTGTGACAGTTCACGGAAGCTGGAGCAGCCGGAAGTTGGGACGCCTGAAGGGACGCCGTGACGAAAGCGACACTCGCGTTCGCTCGTGCTTTTCGCCAGCATTTCTACGGCCAACCGCCAGGATCGCGACAGGCAACAGCATGACACTCGCGTCATTTGTTGCCACATTGGGACCACTTTTGATGTATGGGCGAGATAGGACGCTAAACACACCAGTCGATGACGCGATCCAGGCACCATAGTTTCGCTAGAATCTCCTGCGCGCGCTCAGTGTACTCAACATTTACTCAACCGCCGCTGAAGTCATTCGGATATGCAAAAAGAGAAAAGAAAATGCATCAGCGTGTTCAGAAAGTTGTGATTGCAGAAATTGTTTTTGATAATTAATACAATCAATTAAACAGGCTTCTGTATACTTAAAGTGTAGGCCATAGGGTTATTATAGCGTACATTATAATAACTCTATGGTGTAGGCTAGCGAGAAAACGAAACTGATCAAAACGTGACGTGTAGCAACTATTCAAATTTATTCATAACCTGCAGTTCACTTTTGCAATGGATTACATTAGAGATACGAGCGCTTTCCTAAGGGCAGTAGAGGAAAATAATATATACGCGTAAACCTTGCACAGTCTTTTCGTATTTATGCAAAATATGACAGTGGTCACCATCCTAATCGGTCACAAAAAATACAGCACTATATAAGGTGGCGGTGTCGCCTAGAGACGTGTATAGGAATGTAGAGTGTCCTCCAACGTACCCTGAAGAAGGACCTCCCCCTGGATGCGCATGGAATCCGTTATCTATCGGTTAAAAACGAGGAAGGTTTTCCCTTTGACCTGGTTATGCTGTTGGGTCTGCACAGTATTTGGAAGTCCCGAATGGCTCTACACAACGCTGACAATAATGTACGGGAGGCGCGGGAATATTTTCGTGAGAGTGTATCTTTGTTAGTTGAAGCCAACAGAGCACAGAAGTGCGAGCCTGGGTGGCTTCCGCGCATTGAGGCACTTTTGTCCATGAAACAATTTTAGCCTCCGACGCCAGTCACTTCGGACTGGTTTAGTTTAGCCTTGCCCTGCTTCCTATGGTTTGAGCGATATGCCTGCCTATTTGACAATGTAAAAAAAACCCGGCAATAAAGAAAAAAAAAAGGAATGTAGAGTGTCAATATGTCATATAGTGCCTTGTACTTTGTCTGAACGCGTTCCTGTGTAGAATGGTATGGTGTCTGTATGTCGGGTATGTGTGTAGTAGAATATGTACATACGTGAATGTCTGGCGAAGTGCTGAACATAAAGACTGTTAGTTTCGTTTTTTTCTAGTTTGAGCCCTGTCCGTTAGGTGGCGCGTGGCGCCGCCCAATTCAAGGAGTCGCGCGTTTATGTGTCTACTTATTTGAGTGAAAAACATGGAGGCGTTCCATGGCTCGTCGGAGCAGCCCCAAAGGGTTCGGTTCTCAGCCTCTCGTCCCAGTGGGATCAGTCTCATAGCCAGTTGAATGGGTGTTCCGTGCGGTGAATAGCGCGAAGTGCGTGCACAAACGCGGTGAGGATTACCAGGGACTTGGAAGTGGATAACGAATGCTAACAGGTGAGCAGGAGCATTGAACGATCGGAACCGACGCCGCTTAAATCGGTGATGCTTCGCCTCACCGCTGTCAACCGAAACCGCCGGATCACTTGCGGCAAGCACAGCAAGGAGACGCTCTGTTCAATAAAGATATCATTCCATTTGTCGCTATATGATTCCTTTCTTGAATGTTTTCTGGTCGCGAAGTAAATGCAGCCGGCCGCGCGAAAGCAGTCGCGGACAACCCCCTCAAATGCCCCCCCCCCCCCCCCCCCCCCCCTTCCTTTCACATCGTCGCCTCTACTCGTAATACGTGTGGTGTCCGTGGTTCGAGGCGCGTTTTGGAGTGCTTCAGTGCGCACGGAAGGCCGCGAACGGGCGCACGCACTTGAGAATCGTATTTTAGCAAAAAGCAGTCCAACTCGCTAGGCCTTACTCGTACTGCTCCACTGTCGCTTGCCAGCCGCCATGTTGCTTTTGGGGGTGCTCACTTTGGCAACCTGTTGATTGCGTGCCGTGTGATTACCCGTGGGGTTGTCAGTATAACGAAGGTGGGGTAGCGACGTCTGTGACGGCTTCTGACTACCCCAAAGCTAGTACCCCACGACAACCCTTTTGTTGAGAGTGTATGATATGGGTATCCGTGGTCGAATGCTTCGTACCATTAAGAGCTACCTCAGCAGGCGCACCTTTCGTGTTCAGATAGGAACAACTTTATCTAAAGTGTTTGTCCAGGAAAATGGCGTTCCTCAGAGAGGCGTTCTTAGTGTCACTTTGTTTCTTGTCAAAATGAACTCCCTTGCATTGGCTATACCTCCGTCGGTGCAATATTCACTCTATGTAGACGACCTTCAGATCTCTGTGTCGTCTTGCAATCTGTCACTGTGTGAGCGACGACTTCAGCTAACCATCAATAAGCTATCAATCTGGGCCAATCAAAATGGGTTTAAGTTTTCCTCAGATAAAACTGCTTGTGTGTGCTTTTCTTGGAAGCGCGGACTATTTCCAGAACCTGTTCTAGCACTAAACAATTCCACAGTTTCTGTGAAGCCTGAGCACTAGTTTCTGTGTCTTATATTTGACAGCAAACTAACCTTTGGTGCCCATATTAAGAATCTAAGATTAAAAGCTCACAAATCACTTAATATTCTTAAAGTCCTGTCCCACCGATCGTGGGGTTCCGACCGAACGTGCCTTTTGAGGATATATCGCTCGATAGTGCGATCACGACTGGACTATGGCAGTATTGTTTACGGTTCAGCTAGGCCTTCCGTTCTAAAAATGCTCGACCCTATCCATCACCTTGGGTTGCGATCGGCGACGGGTGCCTTTCGCACGTCTCCTGTGCCAAGTTTGTACGCAGAGGCCAACGAGCTGTCCCTTGAGAAGAGAAGATTTTCACTGGGCTTTATGTATTCCCTGAGAGTCGGTCCATCTCTGATCACCCTGCGCGAATGGCTGTGGAAGACATACGCTCTGAAAGGGGTGTTTCAAAACAGCCACAATTGTGCCTCCTTTTTCTTTGAGGTTAAAAAGTGTCAGTGAGAACATGGGACTCGATTAGAGGCCCCCGGTAGTGCAGTCTACTGTTGCGGGAGCACCCTGTCATTAAGTGTGACCTTTCACTCACACGATACAAGAAAGCTGATACTCCAAATGGTGTGTTTCTTCAGGAATTCTTAGCACTGCAAAGTCAGTACTCCGAATATGTAAGCTTCTACACAGATGGTACAAAGACGGAATCTGCTGCTGGGTGTTCCATGATTGGCCCGACAGTTCAACTTGTGAGGCAAATCAACTCCTCTACTTCTATTTTTACAGCAGAGCTCTATGGTCTGCTTCTTACGATAGGCTTCATACTTGATAAAAAGCTCTCTCGCTCCATCGTATACACCGACTCCCTCAGTGCATTGCATGCACTGTCTTCTCTAACACCCCTCAAACACTTCCTGCTCCTTGAACTGCAAAATAAGGTTGTTGCTGCCTCAAGACAGGGATACGAAATTGTATTTTGCTGGATTCCCAGCCACGTGGGCATTCCGGGCAATGAGGCAGCAGATCGCGCAGCAAGTACTTGTGTAAAGCGAACAGTTGACCTTTCCAGCATTCCTTATACAGACTACAAAGGCCCTCTCAGGCGTCACGTTAAGTGCAAATGGCAGGCTGAATGGGACCAAGAAATCGGCAACAAGTTGCACATGATCAAACCTCTTTTGAACGAATGGCAGAGTGCACGCCACCAGGAACGCTTTTTTGAAGTTGTCCTTTGCCGGCTCAGGATTGGTCACTCTCATCTGACTCATGGCTACCTCCTTCGTGGGGAAGATGCCCCCACTTGTGAGCAGTGTGACAATGCCTTAAGCATTCTTCATATTCTAGTTGAATGTCCTGCTTATCATGAACAACGGCTTTTGTATTTTTCACAACTGTATCAAGAACAAGTCCCACTTCACCCAGCATTGCTCTGAAGTGATAATTCTCTTGTGACACATACTAATGTTTTCAAATTTTTAGATAGTATCGGCCTTCTACACCGATTGTAGCTTTCTTAACCTACAGATCATGCCTATCACCCTTTTACCTTTTGGTACCCCATTACCATCTTTTATCAAATCACTGGCTACTAAAGCCTCTTTTTTCTCTCCAAAACTTTTCCAGCAATAGTCTCGTTTTTGGCGCTCTATGGCCGTAGTAGCTTTTGCGCCATAAACATCAAATCAATCAATCAATCAATAGACCGTTCACAATGTGTGAACTGGAGGTTGCTCTCAGCCTAAAAAAGCAATCTGCACCTGGGCCAGACAGAATTTACTACGGCACCTGTCTCATGAATCTTTGTCCCACCTGTTGTCCTTTTTCAACTACCTATGGGAAGCTGCTGCTTTCCCCCACGCTTGGAGAAGTGCCGATGCTATACCTTTGCTGAAACCTGGAAAAGATCCCTCTCTGGCTACCAGCTACCGCCCCATAGCACTTACAAGCTGCTTGGGGAAAACTTATGAAAGGCCTATAAATCGCCGCCTTATATTCCTTTTGGAAGAGAAAAACTTTTTTGACACTAAGCAGTGTGGCTTTCGTGCTGGACGGTCGACCATGGACCATCTGGTCCGACTTGAGTCCGTCATACATGAGGCCTTTGTACACCGGCAGCATTGCGTGTCAGTGTTTTTTTGATCTAGAGAAGGCATATGACACTACGTGGAGGTATGGTATCTTTCGAGATCTATACAAATGTGGAGTGCGTGGCCACATGCTTCGTTGCTTGCAGAATTTTTTAAGTGAGCATATATTTCAAGTTCAATTGGGCTCCACTTTATCCAATGTCTTTTTACAAGAAAATGGTGTCCCCCAGGGCGGAGTCTTAAGTGCCACCTTATTTGCAGTTAAGGTAAACAGGTGCAAATATCCTTTTCGTCCTGCAACCTCTCCAGTTGTGAACGGCAACTGCAGCTCACAATAAACAGAATGACCAAGTGGGCAAATGAAAATGATTTTAAGTTTTCCCCAGAGAAAGCTGTGTGTGTGCCGTTTTCCCTGCGACGAGGTTTGACTTTGGACCCAATCTTACAATTGAATAACATAGAAATATCGGTGTAGCAGGAACATAAATTTTTAGGCATGGTCTTCGATAAAAAGCTTACATTCAAATCTCATTTAAAGGAAGTTAGGCAAAAGTGCTTACGATCCTCTAACATCCTTAAGGTGCTGTCACATATATCTTGGGGGTCTGACAGACGATGCCTCCTACGTCTGTACAATGCTTTAGTTCGGTCACGTCTAGATTATGGAACGATTGTTTATGGTTCGGCACGACTTTCCACTCTGAAGATGTTGGATCTGGTTCATCACCTCGGACTTCGGCTTGCCACTAGGGCATTTCGCACGTCACCCGTATTAAGCTTGTATATGGACACTCATCAAATGTCTCTGGAAAACGCCGACAGTACTTGAGCCTGTGTTATTATTACAAAGTGCTTTCGGATCCGAAAAATCCTGCTTATAGTATTTTACAGATTCCTCAGTTCTGTAATTTGTTTGAAAACAAGCCAACAATTGTGCGCCCCTTAGGTTTTCGAGTTCAGAGTATTTGTAGCTCTCTCAACCAACCTGTCCCTTCCACGAGCGGTGTTAACTTGCTAAAATCTATGGAGAGAATTGCCCCTTGGAACGAGCTACCCGTATGTTGTGACTGGTCTTTCACCAAATACAGTAAGAAGACCGTGGCTCCACAGTTTCTTCAGCAAGAGTTTCTATCTTTGCAAGAAAGGATATCTAGAGGTTGCAACGAGTACTATACCGACGGGTCGAAATCTTTAAGTCACGTTGGTTGTGCAGTTTATTCTAGTAACTTTGAAATAGCTGTACAGCTTGACTCAATGGCAAGCATCTTCACCGCAGAGCTCTATGGTATTTTATTAGCCATTGAGCACATTCTGGACAACAATGTATTGAACGCAGTCATTTTTGTCGATTCGCAAAGTGTCTTATCTGCTATTTCTTCCAGAGTTTCTACAAAGAATATACTTACACAACATGTTCGTATTAAAGTAAATAGAGCTCTTCGCCTTGGATGCACTATCAAATTTTGCTGGGTACCGAGTCACGTAGGAATCGCAGGAAATGAGAATGCAGATCGCCCGGCTGCATCTGCCACACACTCAATAGTATCTTTTGGCCTGCCCTACCAGGACTTTAAACCACTCTAAAGAAATCTCTTTTAAAGACTTGGCAGCTAGAATGGGACACTGAAACCAATAATAAGCTCCACGTGATTAAACCCATGATAGGCATCTGGGAAAGTTCATTCCACAAGAACCGCCACCTTGAGGTTCTGCTTTGCCGCTTGAGAATTGGCTATTCATGTCTGACACATACATACCTTCTAAGTGGCGAAGATGTTGCAGTTTGTGCCCATTGTGGGGAATTACTTACAGTTTTACATATTCTATGGGAATGTAGGTTTTATCATCAACTGCACGTATCATGTTTTCCTGAACTCTTTAGAAACCATCTTCTCTTTCATCCTATGTTTTTACTTGGAGACAATGGCTTAGTACCACTCAGACGAGTTTTTGATTTTATTAACAAAACTGGATATCTACACCACTTATAAAAAGGTTCTCTAGCCTAGCATCTGTGTCATTCTATCTTTAAAACACATTTTGTTTGGCGCATTATGGCCACCGTTGCCGCTGCGCCATTAAAATCTTAATCCTAATCCTAACCACCCTTCCACCTAGTTCTAATCGTGGCCGCGGATTGGGGCCCCGCGGCACAGACCCCCCCCCCCCCCCGGCCAGCAGGCAAGTCTGCCTGTGGGGCTCAGGAGAACACTGACGCTGCCTTGTCTGCCCCCTCATCGACTCCGGGTTCTGACCAGGATGAGATGGAGTGGCAGACTACGAAGAAACAAAAATCGAAAAAACTCGTAACTCCTCCGAACTGAGGCAACTGACTCACTTTCCCATGTGCTCCGGTTTTTGTGCCTAAAATGGCTTCAGTACTCATACAGTGGAACTGCCGTGGCCTTCTAAGAAACCTGCATGATGTAGAGCATCTTCTGGAGGAGTACAAGCCACGAGCGCTGTGCTTGCAAGAGGCTCATTTAAGTCCCAGCCATACTAATTTCCTCAGACGTTACCAGGTTTTCCGGAGGGATCGTCCGAGCTTTGTCAGGTCCTCTGGGGGAGTGGCGGTGGTTCTCCCGAGAGAAGTTCCCTGCACAGAGGTTCCACTGTCCACACCACTTGAAGCAGTGGCTGTTCGGTTCTTGCACCATAAGGCTTTTACAGTATGCTCTTTATATCTGCCACCCTCCTTTACTTTGAAATGTTCAGATTTTAACTCGCTGTTAGACCAGCTTCCTGAGCCTTTCCTTTTGATGGGCGATTTTAATTGTCACAACCCTTTTGGGGGAGCACATGTCAGGATGGCAGAGGAAAAATTGTTGAGTCAGCTTTAACCACACAAAGTCTTTGTCTTTTTAATATGGGCCAGCCAACCTATTTTAGTCCATCATCTTTGTCATCAACTTCCATCGACCTTTCAATTGGTTCTGCTAGTTTACTTCCAGATTTTTCCTGGAGTGTGGATTCCAATCCACGTGGAAGCGATCATTTTCCTACTCTTTTAACCCGTAGCGTAGCCCCTCTTTTAATTCCTACACGCCCGCCTCGTTGGAAGCTTGACAAGGCTAATTAGGGCCTTTTTAAGCAGGCATCGCTTTTAGCATATTTTCGTCTCGAAAGTCTTACAATTGACGGACTCAATCATCTTTTAGCTGAGCGCATTATCACAGCAGCCAAGCTGTTCATCCCGCAGACATCTCAATTTCTTCCTAGGAGGCCAAAGCCCTGGTGGAATTCGGAATGTGAAGAGACACGCAAGAAACAAAATCGGGCATGGGGTATTCTGAGACGATACCCAACTAGAGATAACCTCATATCCTTTCGGAAAATGAAGGCCCGTGCACGCTACGTCCGAAGAAAAGCCAAGTGGGAAAGTTGGCAAGGCTATGCTTCCACTATAAATAGCAGTACCACACCTAAGGAGGTCTGGGATCGAACACACAAGATCAATGGTTCCTATCATGCATTTAAAATCCCCCTGCTTTTTAGGAATGGAACATGCCCAGACACACTCGAGGAACAAGCTGATATTTGTGGAGAACATTTTGAACATATATCCAGTTCACATAATTATTCATCTACTTTCCTTCGACACAAGCTGAAGGCTGAGAGCAATCCCTTGAAAACCTCAGGAGGTGAACAGGAGGAATATAATGCTACATTCAGCTTGCACGAGCTCCTCGCAGTTCTTCATAACACAAAGCCCTCAGCTCCTGGACCAGATGGTTTACATTATTCAATGCTACAGCATCTTCATCCTTCTACACTTGATGTCATTTTATATCTTTATAACCGCATATGGCAGGAGGGCTATTTCCCTTCAACTTGGAAGTTAGCACTTGTCCTTCCACTTTTGAAGGCTGGTAAGGATGCTTCTTGTGTTTCCAGTTATAGGCCCATTGCTCTTACCAGCTGTCTCTGTAAGACACTGGAGCGAATGATTAATCGTAGACTGACGTACTATCTCGAACATGGTAAGGTGCTCGACAAATTTCAGTGCGGCTGTCGTTCATTAAGGTCCTCAGTCGACCAGTTGGTCCGTCTCGAAAATGTTGTGCGTGAGGCCTTTGAACACGGGCAGCACCGCCTCCATGTTTTTCGATATCGAGAAAGCGTACGACACGGCTTGGCGCTTTGACATTTTGAGGGACCTGTCTGACCTCGGACTATGTGGTCGCATGCTTCGTGCAATTCAGAGCTATTTAGACAGGCGCATCTTTCTAGTCCAGCTGGGAAACACATTCTCCCGTGAATTTCTGCAGGAAAATGGAGTGCTACAGGGGGGAGTGCTAAGTGTCACCTTGTTTATAGTTAAATGAACTCCATTGCTTCAGTAATCCCTCCGTCGGTTCAGTACTCTCTTTACGTCGATGATTTACAAATTTCAGTTTACTCCTGTAACCTCTCAGTCTGTGAACGCAGGGTTCAGCTAGGCATCAACAAGCTTACTTAAGTGGGCTGACAGTAATGGGTTTAAGTTCTCTCCTGAGAAGACTGCATGTGTTTGCTTCAGCCACAAACGTGGAATCCTTCTTAAACCATCCCTAACAATCTACAATAGTAGTGTTAGTGTCCAACCTCAGCACAAATTTTTGGGTCTTACGTTTGATAGTAAACTGTATTTTATTGCTCATGTAAGAAGCCTGAAATTGAGAGCTCACACATCTCTCAATATCCCCCGCAGGGGGCACCTGTGAAAGCAGGTGTTTGGAGAGTGGCGTCTCCACGGACCCCAAGCCATGAGGGTTCGCCCGCCCACGTCTGGCTGTGCGTGGCGTCCCCGTGTCTGGGGAAAAGGGCAACTTGGTGGTTGAGCCGAGCCCGGGGCAGGTTTGGACCCTTCGGGGACCCCCGGGTGCCCTACTGAAAATTCTCATTTCTATGAGAAATTTCTTGTGTCCAATAAACATATATGAATCATACAAGATATATAAGAACATATAAGAACAAGTAAGAACCGTATAAGAACCATATAAGAACTATATAAGAACTATATAAGATATATGAGGACATAAAAGCACCATATAAGAAACTAGGGGGAACTTTCTTATAAGTTTCTTATAGGGTTCTTATATATCTTATATAATTCTTATATAGTTCTCATATAATTCTTATATGGTTCTTATATGTTCTTGCATGTCCTTACATATATTGTATGATTCATATGTGTTTATTGGACACAAGAAATTTCTCATACAAATGATTTTTTTTACTAGGGTGAGGCAATACATCACTTCGGCCCCTCCTTCTCATAGACAGGAGTCCTGGTAAGGCACGGCCAGGATGATTCAGCCTAGTCGCCACTTCTACTATGCCCTCCCTACTTTCACCCTTGTCTTCCCCTCCTTTTCACTCTTCTCATTTCTCTTCTTTCCTTTTTCAACTTCTTTGGCGGCAAGGGCTAACCTTGGGTGGTGACAGACCCCTTGTCCAGAACCACACTTGGTTATAGTTCCTGGGCAGTGCTAATAGCATAACGTCTCCAGCAAAGCCCTTTTTGTTATGGTGCATTATCTATTCCCTTGTTGGGCTCCGTGGTGGGCGGGACACCACAAGTTCCGAACAAACTTCGCCTCTTATGGCTGCCTCCTCTTCTAAACCCAACACGGTGCGCCCCCCTAAAAGGGGTTGCGCCATACTTACTTTTAAAAAAGCATCTGAACCACCAAAGTTTCCAAGATTTTTTGTCCTTCAAGCCCTTGATGAAGAAAAGCCACTGGCTAAGCTCTCGCCTTTCCTTGTATCTAAGTGCCTTGATGCCATCATTGGCGAAGCTTTCAAGGCGAAAAAGCTTTCTGGCAGTCTTCTCGTAGAAGTAGAAACTGAAGTTCAAAGCAGGACACTTTTAAAACACATGTCTAGGAGATAAAGGTCAGCCCACACCGGACACTGAACAGTGTCCGAGGTGTCATCTCCGAGGCTGATCTCATTGACTGCAGTGAGGACGAAATTCTGGCTGGACTCCAGAAACAGGCTGTGGTGGCCGTCAAGCGAATCACCATCTGCAAAGACGGGCAGGAGCAGCCAACCAAGCATCTGATACTGACCTTTGAGCTGCATACGCTTCCTACGACCGTTAAAGCTGGTTATTTGCACTGCAAAGTCTGGCCTTTCATTCCCAATCCGCAAAGATGTTTCCGATATATGTCAGCGCTTCGGGCATGGCTCGCGGAACTGTCGGGGCCGTGAAACTTGCGCAAAGTGTGGCAGCAACGACCATGTTGCTGACATTTGTGAGAATACTCTCAAATGTGTCAACTGCCAAGGCAATCATGCTGCTTATTCCAGAACATGCCCACAATGGAAACAAAGAAAAAGAAGTTCTAACCCTTAAAGCACAAAATAACATTACCGACCAGGAGGCAAAACAATTAACAGTATTCCTTTTTTGCAAAAGGAACTTTTGCCCAAGCGGTGCAAAGGGGACCAGCACCGCGAACAGAATCGAAGGCCACCCAGGTCTCGCCTGAGGTCCTGGCAGTGGCTCTTCAGTCCCCAACCCCCCAGCAGCGGCAGCAGCGGCAGCAGCTTCCTCTGGTTTCTGGAGGGAGCGCGCCAGCTGCTTCCTGACCACGGGACAGGCAGGGAACCCCTCTGTCTGTCCCCACTCCGAGGGCCCCCGCCAGGGAGAAGGAGCGAGAGTCTCGCCCCAACTCACGGGAGGGGGCCTCGTCCAAGGAGCGGCATCGCGCCGCTCCTTCAACAGCTGAGGGGCAGGGACGCATGGAGTTGGGCGACGCTCAGCCCAGCACCTCCACTACTGCTCCTTTGAGTGAGGGCGGTCGTGGCCGGGGAGTTTGGCCCCGTGCCTCGACATTGCCCAGACCTATACAACAAGCCTCGTCTCAAGAGGTGGAGGCGAAAGACGAGGCCACCGAGCTTTCCGCTCTTTCGTCCGACCAGGACCACATGGAGTGGGAGACAACCAAATCTAAGAAAAAAACAAAAAAGCCAGTAATTCCACCAAAGTAGTTTTTTGTGGGAACTATATTTTTGGATTGGATTTAATTGACTGTGTTCCGTATACCTTCATCTACTTCTGATATTAATGCCTCCACTTCTCCTTCAATGGAACTGTCGAGGCTTACTTGCAAACTATGATGATGTTACTGACCTGCTAGAGGAGCACAGTCCTATTGCCTTCTGTTTGCAAGAGACTCACCTGAAGAAAAGTCACTCAAAAATCCTGAAGCATTTCCAGCTGTTTCGCAAGGATCGTCAACATTCGAGCCATTCGTCTGGAGGTTCTGCTGTTGTTTTACAATGCTCAGTCCCTTGCACTGAAGTTCCCTTAAACACATCACTAGAGGCTGTTGCTGTACATATACTGATTGACCGTTTAATAACCATTTGTTCTGTATACATATCTCCAAATTATCACCTGGAGTATAAAGAGCTCGAAGCTCTTTGTGATCAGCTACCTCCTCCTTTTGTGCTCGTAGGCGATTTTAATGCTCATAACCCTCTGTGGGGAAGTGCACAAAGGGATACACGAGGAGCACTTATTGAACGTTTTTTGATTTCAACAGGATTGTGTTTGCTCAACTCTAAAGAGGCTACACACTTTTCCTCAGCAACACATATATTCACATCAATCGACCTTTCACTTGTGCATCCGACTTTACTTCCACTGTTGTCATGGAAAGTCATCCCAAATCCCTACGGCAGCGATCATTTTTCCATTATTTTAGATTTCCAGAATCATCCTGTCACACTTCCAACACGGTCACCTCGGTGGAAGTTTGACAAAGCCAACTGGACACTTTTTAAGCAATCATCTCTTTTAGCTATTATATCCCTCCATCAGCTCTCCGTCGATGAGGCAACAGGTCATGTCACAAAACACATACTAAAAGCTGCTATGCTTGCAATACCAATGACGTCCACTCACCTCCCCAAACGGCCTAAGCCGTGGTGGAATCAGGACTGCAAAGAGGCAAAGAAGAAACAAAATAAAGCATGGGGCATATTTAGGCGATATCCAACGCCAAGTAATCTTATTTCGTTCAAGAAAATGAAGGCGCGTGCACGATTTGTCCGCAGGCGGTCAAAGAGGAATTGCTGGGAGAAGTATACACCTTCTTTGAACAGTCAGGCAACACCAAAGGAGGTTTGGGATCGAGTTCATAAAATTAATGGCTCGTATCATGCTTTTTCCATTCCTCTGTTGACAAAAAATGGAATATGCCCTGAAAGCCTCGAAGAGCAGGCAGATATTCTTGGAGAACATTTCGAATTTGTTTCTAGCTCAAGAAACTACACACCTACATTTCTTAAACACAAAGCACAGATGGAAAAGAAGGCTGTTAACATTTCGAGTAATTTTCAAGAACCCTACAATGCCCCATTCACATTGCGTGAACTTGAAATGGTTCTCCACTGTCCTAAACAGACTGTACCCGGTCCAGATGGAGTTCATTACATTATGCTCCAACATCTTCATCCTTCAACATCTTGAGCTTATCCTATACCTTTTCAATAAAATCTGGTCTGAAAGCCATTTTCCGTTCGCTTGGAGGGTTGCCTTCGTGGTTCCTTTGCTGAAGCCAGGAAAGAATCCTTCATGCGCATCTAGCTACAGGCCTATAGCTTCGACAAGTTGATTATCAAGGACTCTTGAAAGAATGATTAACAGAAGGCTCGTGCATTTTCTTGAAAGTAACAGCATTCTAGACAGATACCAGTGCGGCTTTCGATCTTCCCGATCTACAGTAGATCACTTGGTTCGTTTCGAGACAGCCGTGAGAGAGGCGTTTGTGAACAAACACTGCCTTTCCGTGTTTTTTGATCTGGAGAAGGCATATGATACTGCCTGGCGATTTGGAGTACTGCAGGACCTAATCGACATTATCCGTGGGCACATGCTCGGCGCAATCAAGTTATCTAGAAAGTGGTTCATTTCGTGTAAAGCTGGGTACCACCTTCTCTCGAAATTTTTTGCAAGAGAATGGAGTTCCCCAGGGGGTGTACTTAGTGTCACTCTTTTTATTATAAAAATGAACTCCATTGCCCATGTAATACCCCCACAGGGGGCACCTGTAAAAGCAGGTGTTTGAAGAGTGGCGTCTCCACGAACCCCGAGCCATGCGGGTTCGCCCGCTCACGTCTGGCTGTGCGTGGCTTTCCCGTGTCCGGGGAAAAGGTCATCCTGGTGGTTGGGTCGAACCTGGGGTAGGTTTGGACCCTTCAGGGCCCCCCCGGGTGAGGCAATACACCACTTCGGCCCCTGCTTCCCGTAGACGGGTGTCCTGGCTTGGCCCGACCAGGATGATTCAGTCAGTCGCCACTTCTACTATCCCCTCCCTTCTTTTACCTTTGTCTTCTCATTTTCACTCTTCTCATTTCTCTTCTTTCCTTTTTCAACTACTTTGGCGGCAAGGGCTAACCTTGGGTGGCGACTGACCCCTTGTCCAAAACCACACTTGGTCATAGTACCTGGCAGTGCTAATAGTCTAACGGTTCCAGCAAAGCCCTTTTTGTTATGGTCCGTTAACTATTCCCTCGTTGGGCTCCGTGGTGGGCGGCACACCACAGGTTCTGAACACTCTTTGCCCTCCTATGGCGCCCCCCTCTTCCAAACCCCGTTCAGGGCAAGCCTTTAAAAGGCGTTATCTTGAACCCAAGACCATCGACAAAGATTCTGAAGGAGAAACATTTACGAAGTTTTTTGTTGTTCATTCACCTGATGAACAAAAACCTGTTTCAAAGCTGTCGCCCTTTGTTGTTGCGAAGGTACTAGAAAACCTTGTCGGATTTTCCTACAAAGCTAAAAAGCAGCACTCCGGAGACCTCCTAGTGGAGATAACCAACAAAAAACAGAGTGAAGCGATCCTTAAACTGACTAGTTGTCGGTTAGCCCTCACCGCACGCTCAACACCGTCCGTGGGGTCCTCTCCGAGGATGACTTCTTACACACTAGTGAGGAAGAACTTCTCGAGGGACTCCAAGGTGTTGGCGTTGTTGCCGTTAAGCGCATTATATTCCATAAAAATGGTGAGGAAATTCCTTCGAAACACGTAATCCTTACTTTTGAAAAAAAAAAAACACGCTGCCAGAAACCATCAAGGCAGGATACCTTAACTGTCGCATCCGCCCATATGTCCCCAACCCCCAGCGGTGCTTCCGTTGCCAGCGTTATGGCCACGGATCACGCAGCTGTCGAGGGAAGGAGACGTGTGCAAAGTGCAGCAGCCACGACCATCTAGCCGACAGCTGTGAAGTGGCAGCTTTCTGTGCCAACTGCAAGGGTCCTCACCCTGCGTACTCTCGTTCTTGCCCCTCCTGGCGACAGGAAAAGGAAATCCTCACCTTAAGAGCAAAAGAAAACTTATCTTATCCAGAAGCAAAGCAAAGGTTCTCCTTTCTTTCGAAAGGCACGTACTCCGACGTGGTGCGCAGGAGCCCTCCGCCGCGAACGGAATTGAAGGCCACCCAGGTCTCGCCTGAAGCCCTGGCAGTGGCCTTTCGGCCCCCATCCCCCCGCAGAAGCAGCAGCTTCCCCCACCTTCTGTAGGGAGCACATCAGCAGCCCCCAAGTCTCAGGACAGGCAGGCAATGCCAATGCTTGTCCTGACCGCGACGCCTTCCTCCGGTGGAAAGGAGCGACACTCTCGTTCCAACTCACTGGAGAGGGCCTCCTCCAAAGAGCGGCACAACTCTCGTGCTGCTCTCCCTGTACTCAAGGGGCCGGAGCAGGCAGAGTTGAAAGACACTCTGCCCAGCACCTCCGCTGCCTCTTCGGCTGGTCGCGGCCGGGGCCTGGCTCCCCTTGATGCAAGCCGGAAGAAAACGCTGGCCAACACCAGCGACACGACTCAAGAGGCAGACTTGTCCATGGAGTTGGACGACTCGGCTGCTCCTGCTTCTGACCCAAATAGCATGGAGTGGCAGACGCAGACCCGTGCAGGGAAGAACAAAAAACCAGTCACTGCGCCGAAGTAATCCAAGTCGTCTCCCTCCCGAGTTTTAATCTTTTTACTACCGAGTTTTATTGATTTACACTTTCCGATATAAGCAAATTTTATAAATGTCAAAAGTGAATTTTATGCAATGGAATTGTCGCGGCCTTTTAAGAAATATTGATGATATAAATCATTTCGTGGATGAGCTTCGGCCGATAGCTCTTGCTCTCCAGGAAACGCATCTTCATGATCGCTCTCCTCATATTTTAAGACGTCACCGGGTCTTTAGAAAAGACCGTCTTAGTGATACTCCCTCTGGTGGCGTGGCTGTGGTTGTACAAGGTGGGGTCGCCTGCTCTGAGGTCTGCTCTGCACACCACTTGAAGCCGTGGCAGTGCGCCTTCTTTTACATCGGCTCATAACTGCAGTATCACTTTATTTACCACCTAACACTCCATTACATCGTAATGAATTGCAGGGTCTTGTAGGTCAGCTCCCACAACCCTTTATGATTCTAGGCGATTTTAATGCCCATTATCCCCTATGGGGTAGTATTCGTCAAGACTCGTAGAGGTGTAGTTGAACGTTTTTTATTGGCATCTTAACTATGCCTTCTTAATGGGAGAGAGCCAACATTTTTAGTGCAGCTCACACCACATTTACATCCATAGATCTGTCGATTTCATCCCCCTCATTGTTTCCTTGCTTTACATGGAATGTTCTCAACAACCCTTTTGGCAGTGATCACTTTCGGATTTTTTTAGAGAGTGTTGTTCAGTTGCCCTCACTTTTAAAACGTATCCCTAGGTGGAAGTTACATAAAGCTGACTGGTCACTTTTTGGGCTACATTCCACCTTGGACCCTTCTCTGCTTTCTTCTATGTCACCTGAAGATGCTACACTGTATATTACTGAGCAGATACTAAATGCTGCTGAGGTGTCTATTCCACGAACCTCCGGTGATGTGCCAAAAAAATGCAAACCATGGTGGAACAAGGAGTGTGCCACAACCTTAGCGGATCAAAACAGGGCTTGGGGCAAATTTCGCAGATATCCCACATCACGTAATCTCGCAGAGTTCAGGCAGCGAAAAGCTAAAGCCCGTTGGACCAGGGAGCAGTCAAAATGGAAATCCTGGATGACCCTAGTAAAAAAAATCATTTGTATGAGAAATTTCTTGTGTCCAATAAACACATATGAATCTTACAAGGTGTATAAGAACATATAAGAACATATAAGAACCATATAAGAATTATATGAGAACTATATAAGAATTATATAAGATATATAAGAACCCCATAAGAAACCCATAAGAAACTTCCCACTAGTTTCTTATATGGTGCTTGTATGTTCTCATACATCTTATACAGTTCTTATATAGCTCTTATATGGTTCTTATACGGTTCTTATATGTTCTTATATATGTTGTATGATTCATATGTGTTTATTGGACACAGAAACTTCTCATACAAATGAGAATTTTCGATAGGGGAAGTATGTTTCTTCAATAAATAGTTTTGTGCCAGCCAAGGAGGTTTGGGATAGACACAGGAAAACAAAAATAGACTATAGGTGCTTTGCAATTCCTACTTTTGATGCCCCTTCTTCATCTTTAGTTGACATCGGAAACATCCATGGTGAACATTTTTATAACACATCCAGCTCGGCAAATTACAGTGATTCGTTCAGTAGATTTAAATCTCGTGCAGAGCAACAAAGCATCTCCTTTCTGGAGGAGACTCTGAGCCTTATAACCCTATTGCAAATTCTCATTTGTATGAGAAATTTCTGTGTCCAATAAACACATATAAATCATACAAAATATATAAGAACATACAAGAACCGCATAAGAACTATATAAGAGCTATATAAGAAATATATAAGATATATGAGAACATACAAGCACCATATGAGAAACTAGTGGGAAGTTTCTTATACGTTTCTTATGGGGTCCTTATATATCTTATATATTTCTCATATAGTTCTCATATAATTCTTATATGGTTCTTATATGCTCTTATATATCTTGTATGATTCATATGTGTTTATTGGACACAAGAAATTTCTCATACAAATGATTTTTTTTACTAAAGACGTCAATACTCAGCCTAACCTACGCGTCTAGGATCCTAGCAGACCCTGATCACCCACCGTATCATTCCTTACAAAGATCTCGATTCTACCGTCTCTTTGAAAATAAGTCAAGCATTGTCATACCCTTAAGTTTTCGTATAGAGCAATTTTGTTCCTCACTTCAACTTCGTCTGAATGTACTTAACCTAACTCGGAACACAGTCTGCGTGGCGCCCTGGAATGTGGTGCGTGTTTTTTGGGACTGGACTTTCACTAAGTTTAATAAGAATAGCATATCTGCTCTTGTGTTTCAGCAGGAATTCCTTGACCTGGAAGAGAAATATAAATATTATGCTCACTTTTACACGGACGGTGCAAAGACTTCATCGTTTGTCGGGTGTGCCGTGCATTCAGGTCGTTTTGTAAAAGTTAAACGTCTCGAGGAATTTACGAGTATATTTACTGCTGAAATATATGCTGTGTCTTTTGCACTGGATTATATTCTGAAGACTAAAACTAGACGGGCCGTAATATTTGTGGACTCTCAAAGTGCCATTACTGCAATATGCTCTCTAAAAGCCACTAAGAATATGCTTGTGGAACAGACGCGAAGTAAACTTAACGGAGCTTTACGTAGAGGTCACAATATAAAATTCTGCTGGGTTCCGAGTCATGTGGGAATAAAGGGTAATGAGGAGGCAGACAGGCTTGCTGCATCTTCAGGTAACTGCTCTCAATCTCAAGCTAGCTTGCCCTATCAGGATATCAAGTCATTAAGTCGTCACTTTTTTGTCTATTGCAGATAGAGTGGGCCATGGAGTCTAATAACAAGCTCCATGTAAGCAAACCGGTCCAATGGGTGTTGGGAAAGCTCCTCACTTTAGAACGTCTTTCGCGAAGTTGTGTTGTGCCGGCTTCGAATCGGGCACTCCTTCCTTACACACAGATATCTCCTTTATGGGGAGGGTCCACCAGTTTGCGAGCACTGTCGAGCAAATCTTACTATTCTTGATATTTGTGGCTCTGCCCGGAATTCGACACTGAAGGACGTGCTCATTTTGCAGAGTTTTTTTTAGATTTTGTATTTCATTTCATCCCGCTCTTTTGCTGGGAAAGCACCCTCTCGTTCCTCTTGATCGAGTTTTATCGTTTATTACTAGCACTGGCCTTATACACCAGATCTAGTCCCAGTTGTTTTCAAAATCGTCTTTTTGTAATGAGGTAACCATAGGAGTTTCATCAGTTAATTTAGTCTGGCGCAGTATGGCCTCCGTTGCTGTTGCGCCATAAAACCCTCAAACAACAACAACAATCCCTCTGCTCCAGACCTACGACGCCGGTGGCTGGCGAATTTAAAGAGGAAAGACTTCTTGTCATCGAAGGGCAGTCGTGCGTGCTCCGACCATTTCTTGGACGGCCGGCGAACTGCGGAGAACTCCCTGCCGTTCCTTCGCCTGGGCTACGACCGAAAGGAGCCCAGGCGAAGGAACGGCACGGGCGGCTTAGACATTGAAAAAAAAAACAGTTGCGTGACTCCTGGTCTACTGATTTAATAGTACACGCCACGACACAGTTTGCGCACAAATAATGCTCACGCGGGGCGATTACAGAGAGGCACATCAATCTGGCAACATTTTGACAGTGGATTCTAAATCAGAAAAAAATGGATCCGTCGCACTTGCTATCTTTATTCAGTATTTATATATCGATTCATATTTAAATTTGAGGTTTCTACTATTTCAATCAAAGCAGACGTGGCAACGCAGGTCTGAGCCGCTAACCGCGCAGTTAGTTCAAATGTTCCCGGCGCCCCCAAGCTGCGACAACTCGAGTTTAGCGCAAATTCACACGCCGTAATTCGTGCCATCCTGGCTTCGTTCAATCCTCAATTTCACTAGCGATCGTCAATTTCACTAGCGCTCCCCAATTTTGCTAGCGATCGAAACGCCGAGTTCGGGTTGGGAGCGACGACTGCCCCAGAACCGCGCTGAAAATTACCCACAAAAAGATGCCAGGAATGCAGGATGCACTTTTCCCCATGCTTGACATACAAATTAGGATAGTGCTTTCCTCCGGGGACAAAGACGATGAGCCTAGGACGCCGAATACGGCAGCTGTGCCGGCAGGAGCAGCTGCGATAGGTGTGATTCGGTGAGCAGGGTGAAAGTCCAGTAATGGCGGTCGGTCATTCGGACGAGTTCAGATTCTCCCAAATGCCCGGATGAGGATAGGCGGCGCTACACTCGTTAAAATGGCGCCGGCTAGGAAGCCCAGCTTGGAACGGTGTATACCCTAGATACCTGCGACATAAAAAAGGGGGTTAGTTTTCAAAAAAGCAATCCCAACATGATTGACAAGCGACCTTGAGTCCGTGAGTGACAATGCCGTTGACCAGTGCAGGTCGTTATTCAGTATGCCGTGCATTGTATTTCTTTATATGTTCCCCTTGAAGGTTTTTTGTTGTTTTTTGCGACGTTTTTAGTACTATTGGCACTGGTTTTTGAGTGCTTCATTTCGGAGTTTTTTATCGTTGTGATTTGCGAGAATGGTGGAGTGACGATTTTTTTTTTTTAGTCTTTCCAAAGAGCGCCTGTCAATATAGACCGAGCATCAACATGTCCGCCTTTTATGTCAAGAAAACGTCTGAGTGACGGTGCCGAGGAGTACGCTTGCGAGTGTGGAGTGCCCGAATTAGATTTTCTCGGCCACTATCTTGATAGTTCAGGCACCCTTGCCTGCAAAAGTGGCAACTAAAGACGCTTTGTTCCTCACTGTGTCAAGCTCCTTCAACCACTCGACATTCTTCTCCAAGGCAAGAAGGGACGCTCAACTTCTCCGGTTGCCTGGAATGACATGGAAGCGGGCTCACATCATACCACTCCTGAAACATGGCAAAGACGCTACGCTCCCCTCCAATTACCGACACATTGCACTCACTAGCTGCCTGGGGAAAACATATGAGAGACTGATTAACAGACGGTTAATGTACCTTTTAGAAAAAGAGAATCTTTTTGCAAATAACCAGTGTGGCTTTCGTCGCGGGCGATCTGCAGTAGATCACTTAGTCCGCCTGGAAACAATGATCCTTGAAGCTTTCGTGCATAAACAACACTGCGTCTCTTTGACCTAGAAAAGGCATACGATACCACATGGAGGTATGGAATACTTAAAGACCTTTACAGCTATGGTATTCGGGGCCGGATGCTGAAGTGTATAGTAGACTTTTTAACGGATAGGACATTCCAGGTTCGATTGGGCTCTACTTTGTCAAATCCATTTGTTCAAGAAAACGGAGTTTCTCAAGGGGGCATCCTCAGTGTTACCTTGTTTGCAGTCAAGATAAATTCCGTTGGCAGAATTCTCCCGTCTTCCATCTCATACTCACTTTACGTAGACGATCTTCAAATCTCATATTCCTCCTGTAACAGTTTCACCTGTGAACGCCAGCTTCAGTTGTCTCTAAAAAAAACTTGGTAGTTGGGCAGATGAAAATGGATATAGGTTTTCTCCAAAAAAAAAAAGGTTTTTGTGCCATTTTCCTTACGCCGTGGGCTGCCTGTAAATCCAGACCTCGAACTGAAAGCCATGCGGTTGCCTGTTAAAAATGAGCACAGGTTTCTGGGTGTGACCTTCGACAGGAAGCTTACTTTTATTTCCCACTTGAAGTGTCCGAAGGAAAAATGCCTTAAAAGTATGAACCTCTTAAAAGTATTGGCTAAGAAGAGTTGGGAATCAGATAGAAGATATCTGCTGCGCCTATACAATTCCCTTGTGCGATCCCGTCTTGATTATGGTGCTATAGTGTATGGATCAGCGCGACAATCGGCTCTGAAAATGTTAGATACAGTGCACCATCTTGGATTACGACTCGCCACGGGCGCTTTCCGTACATCCCCCATTCTGAGTTTATACGCCGAGTCCAACGAGTTGTCGTTGGATAAAAGACGCCAATATCTAAGTATGACATATGCCTACAAAATATTAGCTAACCCTCGCCATCCAACATATGATTCCATAAAACATTCAAGGTTCTCTCACCTTTTCGAAAACAAGCCCAGCATTGTACGTCCATTAAGCCTCCGCCTCGCAAACTATCATACATCTCTTCAGATTTCTCCCGATGGAATGTCCTTACTCTCACCATTTGACTGCATTGCTCCCTGGGAGAGACTGCCGGTTTGTTGCGATTGGTCACTTACGAAATATAATAAGCACTGTGTTACTTCAGTGGTTATCCTGCAAGATTTTAAAGAGTTGCAGACAAAGTATGCTGATTATTTTCAGTTTTATACTGACGGTGCTAAGGCTCAATGCTTCACTGGATGCATGCCGGATTCCAGCTTCACTGGAATCCGTCATAAATCCTACCAAGAGGGGGGGGGGGGGGCATATCTGTAGTGGCCACAGATGCGGAGCGTGACATGCGCTGAGCACTCAGCATCAAAGAAATAAAAGAGGATGTTCTCGGGCGCGCAACACCCGCGCGCCTGGAGACAGATGCACGCCAGTAGAACGCACGAATCAGTCGCTTCTTCTTGTCTCGGCTCATTCAACGTAGGTTTGTTCGTGTTTTGTTTGATCGTTATTTTCAACCGAATTATTTCTATAGTTATGAGAGGATTTGTGAACTCGTGAAGTTAGACTCGTTGCACAACAGGAGAACTATTCGTGAACTGACATATTTGTATAAGATTGTAAATGGTATAATTGATTCCCCAGAGTAAGTTAGTCACATCTATTTGCACGTTCCTCGTCAGTCTTGTAGACTTTATACTTTGTTTTATCCTATCGACTTTTACCATGGTGCACCCATGACACGCCTACAACTGGCTTATAACCATTTAGAACAGATTTATGCGAATGCCAGCCTTGATATATTTGATGAAAAGCGTAAATTTCGACAGTGTGTTGAGGCTATTGTTTTTTCCTAACGTTTCGCTTTTATCCTGTTTAGCGTTGCATTTCTGAAGGAATAAGTGCACCACTAAGGAGGCGTCAAGCTGTTGGTGGGTCACTGAAAATAAGCATAAACATAAAACATTTCTTCTGAGTACACGCTTATTATTTCTTCCCCGCAGTTTTTAGAAAACCTCGTGCAATTTAGCGCGCCCTTCATTTCTTCTGGCAGCCTCACGCTCGGAGATGCCTTCAAGATGCTGATGGACTACGCGCTCGCAGCTGACTTGTCATACTCGAACATTGAGAAGCTTCTGAAGCTGGTGAATGAACTTGTGCAGGCGAGGGCTTTCCCTGAAAGCAAGTATCTTTTTCGGAATTTTTGTGAGATCAGTATGTCGGAAATGACCTTTCATTTCCATGGCCCTGTCTGCATGACAATCATTTCCAAACCGGATGGAGAACTGAAAGAGAGAAAGAAAGTGAGCATCCAGTGTTCCATTTGTGACCAGCACTACAAAGGCCCACAACTTGTCAAATATGGCTGCTTTTTCATTAGCATGCCAATAAAGAAGCAGCTCGCGTGGCTTCTGTCAAGCAAGACGATCAGCGCAGCCTTGCACGCAAATCTGAAGGAAATTTCATCAGAAATATCCCACACTCTAAGAAAAAAGTTGACCTCAAGGGACTAACGGCAGCATTTGGTCCTCTGAACTCCCAGTTGCTCCTCGAAAGGACCATCTGGCTCAAGCTAGGTACCGTGCGCAAAAGCTGGGGACTAACTGCGCTCGACTGGGACCAACCGATAGGCGTGCGCGAGCAAAAGCATCCATTAGTCCCCCTCAGACAGGGTGCATCTGTATGATTTAGTCCCCGAATGCAAACGGAATGTTCGCCAGGAGGACGGATGCTATTTCGCTTGTCTTGGGGATCGGCGAGACTCAGCCCAGCACGGCTGAAAGTGTTGACGAAACTCGGACGAAACTGGCGAATTTGTTTAATGTGCCAGGAACGTTAAGACATTGCATGGTAGAGCTTCACGCGTTGTGTGAAAGCGAGTGAACGAATGTGTTGACTCGACTTCTTCCAACTATCTCCTCAAATACGATCTGTTGACATTCCAGAAGTCCCATTTACGTAATTTGCCTTCGCGCAAAAAATGTGCATTCATCCAAACGCAACACCTCCAAATACTAACACTTTTTTTCTTTTAAAAATGAAACTTAACAGTTTGTAGAAGCCACGCTTTTAACACCGGAGTCTCGCAGTCAGAATAAATGGTCATTTCAATCCCTAAAACTGAGCATTCCCACCGGCGATATAAGCAGTCGCGCGATGCCACTAGATCGCATCGCAAAAAAAATTAGATGGTCACACCGGCGTGTGCGATAAGCGAGTCCAACGCCTTCGTTGGCGAGTCGTTTGTCGAAAACTCTCGCTCCGAACGCCGTTGATTTGCTCAGCCGCTCCGCGACTAGATCGCATCGCAAAAAAGTTGAGTCGAGAAGCGACTGCTCCAATCGCGTCGCTTTTTGCCCGCGATGGTCGCTTTTGCGATGGAAGTTATCGCGCGGCTAGATCGCATCGCCGGTGGGAACGCGCCTCCGTCTCTGTGTGACAAACCTTTCTGGGTAGTCCAATGTCGAACTAAAATCCGCAACGACACACTTGATGCACGGCACGTTCCACTTAAAGAGCACATTCAGGGGCAGTATCCAGACGCCTTCATGCCATCGTCGTCGCTGTTTCCAAAACAATCCAGATGAACTACGAAGAACGAACCACGCCCGGAACGTCACACCTGGCAGCACCCTACTAATACAAAACAAATGCAAACTAAAAAAAACAAAAAAAAAAGCCACTTGAGAAAGTTGAAAATGCTTAAGAGAGAAAGAGAAAAGAAAGAAAAAAAAGTGTCTGCTTGAGGTCACTCGACCGGCGTGTTGAAAGTGGCGACCGTCTCCCGTCCTTGGAGCTCTTCGGTGTCCTTGTGTCGTGTGCAGTGGGAGTGGGAAAAGAGATTATCTTCTGCGCGCACTGCCCCCTCCCCCCAAACCCCTACCCCGCATTCTTTGCTCCTTGTACACGCGGAGGGTTGGGCGTTGGTCAGATGGGGTCCATCGGGAAAACGGGAAGTGTCTTTGTTTGAAAAGAACCTGTTTTTAGTAAGTTGAAAGTCGAAATACAGCCTTCGTCGGAGGCTGGTCGCCTTGTGTCGTCTCCGATCATGCCGGGATCGGGTTTGGATTCGCGGTACTGAAGCACTGCACTTGATCTGTTCTGACGTCGCAAGCCAAGGGAACTCGATTAAGGTATGTCGAAGTGCTTCTGTTTATGGTGTATTTATTAACTGTGGCTTCAGAAAGTGTTTTCTTTTGAGCGCGTTCTCTAGCTTGCAAAGCGCGCGCCATGCTCTATTCTTTTTGGCACCCCGGTTGCTGATTTTGTTATGCGGCACAGAGACCTCATATTCTATCGTATCGAGCGAAACGCCAGTTCTACCGATGGCTTATTTTTGTGTGTGTGTGTGTTTCGCAGACCCTGGCAGGATCGCTTGACCATAAACGCCTGTCCACATGCAGCGGAGCGCTACAGGCATAACGCTGACCTTGCGCTAAGCGCGTGCTGACGGGATCGGTCAAAAGCTTTGTATCGCACCGACAAAACTCATGCTCACGGCAGACGAAAAGTAGCTCATGACACGTGAGCAGCGCTACATCAGCGCTTCGCTGCGTGTGAGAACCGGCATAAATGGAGACATTTATTCGATTGTACACTAGACTTTCGCGTTGATGGCGGGAGATCATGCCGTCACTTTGAAGCATAGTTTGAGCACGAACGCGCTGGGTCTGTAATTCGCAGCGAACGGTCTACTAAAATCAATATTGCGCTGGTCTGCTGTCAACAGACTGCGTGTTGGATGTGAACCATTGTATCACTTATGCAGCCTATTTGTTAATTTATTATGCGTGTGTTATAACTTATATCTCATATATTTGTCAAGCGATTCGGTATTAATGCTGCCCTGTTACTAATAATCCAAATTCCTCGCAAACAGGAAAGAAGCTGGCGGAGCCCCAATAAGCGGTGCTGGGACCACGACCGACTTGGGCAGACGTCCCAGTGTCCAAGCCATCGTCGACGCAAGTGCGCTCTTCGGAATCTGGCCTTATCGTGGATTCTACCGCCCTGGAACTTTGACTTCAGTCATCCTTGAATGCGATGTGTATCTACGAGGCAATAAAGCTACTTTTAACCTGAACTCCACAATTTCGTTTCGGGAAATTTGTGGCACGGGACCAAATGAAAAAAATAAGCCTTTAGTCCCAGAAGCCTAAATCCAAGGGCGCAACGTTTAGACCCAGGGGTCCAAGTGCAAGGGCCTAACAGTTAGTCCTCGGGGTTCATTTGAACCGGTGTAGCAGTTAGTCCCAGGGGTCCAAGCGCAAGGGTCTAACAGTTCGTCTTCGAGGTTCAATTGAAACGGTGTAACAGTTGGTCCCAAAGGACCAAGTGCAAGGGCCTAACAGTTGGTCCTCGAGGTGTAACTGAAAGGGTGCAACAGTTAGTCCCAACGGTGCTAGTGCGAGGGACTAACTGACGGGGCGCAACAGTTGCTCCCGTTACAGTTGCTCCCCTAGGGGACTAATGGTGGTGGCAGCGCATTTAGTCCCCCGAGGGACTAAGTCGCGCTCCCTTTTTTCTTAGAGTGCAGGACCCCATGACTGACATAACCGACGGTGCACTGTACCGGGAGAAGCGACGAGATCTGCGTATGTGAGACACGGACTTCACGTTGACGTTCAATCAGGCCGGCGCAGCCAGCGGCGTTGAAGGAAGCCTTGGTAGAGGCCGCCAAGAGTCAGGGTGACGTTAGGGACGTCACGATGACGTCAAATATGTTGACAACCCGCTCCGGCCACTAGGATGGGTACTGCCGTTAACATCCATGGTACATACATCGGGCGCTCTTTCTGCGCCCAAGCGTAGGGTCCTTGTTTTCGCCGCCTCAAAAGCATGGCGTTACAATCGAGACTGCACTGCGCTACTGCACCGGGCCGCAGGCTGTGGCAACGGGGGCAACGGTCGCCAGCGCCACGGGGGCAACTGAGGGCAACGGTCGCCGACGCCCGATTGGGGTGATCGTCTGCTCCGAGTGTCCTGCTGAAAAAGTGTTGTTCGCTCGGTTCGCGTTAATTTGACAAATTTCTGGTGCTCTCGGAAGAGGAAGCATGAACCAACTCGCCCACATCGCTACTCTGATGCCTTGGCGCTACTGCGCTGCGAAATGGTGTGGGAACTCCAGCAAATTGAAAGATTTGCCGTTCTTTCTATTCCCAAAGGAGTTCCAGAGCGACAGGTAAGTTGTTTCGTTTATCGTCGGTTTCGTTTACAGTCCGTTCCTGGTTGCAATTTTCAGTCTCGTGCGGTAGAAAGTCCGTGGAAACAGCACTTATTAAGCTACCGGCCACGTTTGTTGCTTTCGTTTTTTTTTTGTTTTTTTTTCTGGGAGCGACGTTGTACCTGAAATGCGCACGCAGATTGAATCGTTCCGAGTGAAAGTGGTTTCATCAGTTTCGTTTTTCGGTCGAAACCTATCCGAAAATGAAACTATTTTGTTAGTCTCTTTCAGGTAGAAAAAGTTTGCTTTTTATACCAACTTAGAGCACGACTATGCCCCCGGGAAGCGGTATCTCTGCACGAATCATTTCGCAATCCCCTCCTTCTCAAATCTCGACGCAAGCAAAAGAAATTGTCTGAAAAGGGACGCCGTGCCTTCTGTTTGCGTAACGGACCCAGAGCTGCAGCCTTTAGGACCACCACGCAAGTGACATGTATAGCGTACTTTTGAAAATTTGGTCTCTGAAAATAATGGTTTATGATAGCGCGGACAGTTTCTTAAGTCCCTTAAATAAAAGAAAAAGTGCAAATGTTCGAAATGTCTGGACTTGTATTAATATTAAGTTATTTCGGATTTCTGACGTAATAACTTCCAAGAAAAGACAAAACATATGTATGTTCACATAAAACATTGCTTTCAACAGAATACTTTGGCTCACCATCGCCCGCTGCGGCAATCCAAGACTTGCAAAGTGAAGCACAGATCCTTAGGCCCGCACCGATGCAGACGACAATGGTGCATTATATGTGTGTATGGTATATGTGTGTGTATATGTGTATGTGTATGTATATATATATATATATGTGTATATGTGTGTGTATACATATATTATATATAACAGGGCAATAAAGAACGTTCTAACAACAACAAGTGAAGCATCTACCTCCACCGCACCACGGGCGAATTCACCATATGATGAATCCAAGTCTCCAATTTCGAAACCATATATATTTTGCTTTATTCTCAAAAAAGCATAAGGTGGATAGGTTTTTGCTTTCGCCCATATATTCCATGAGGAGGTAATGTTACATATTATCAGAGCTTGTTAGCTTCTTTTGACAACTTACATGTTCTGTGACCAAAACAGCGTCAATCTTATTTTCAGAGCGAACAGAGGCTACTCTGCCTCCCATCATTGCGGCACATGATGAAGAAGTCTGGTGAAACCTCCCTTTTGTCGATTTTTACTGTAGCATTAACAGCTTCAGTCTTCATTTCAGCGCCCACAGAGACTGCCCCTCCGTCTCCCACCATTGTGACCCGTGAGGAGGAGCTCCTTGGTGAGACCTGTCTTTTTGTTTCTTTTTACTGTAGCATTAACGGCTTCAGTCCTCACTTCAGCGCCCACAGAGGCTGCCCCTCTGTCTCCCACCATTGCGGCCCTTGAGGAGGAGGTCCTTGGTGAGACCCCCACCTCGGTGGCTCCGAGGCGAGAGCGTCGGCCTACGGATCCCCATGTGGCGGGTTCGAATCCCGGCCGAGGTGCCCGCAATATGACGGAGGCTTATTGCGGAGAAGACGCCGTGTAACCGAGCTTTCGGTTGCACGTCAAAAGATCCCCAGGTGGTCGAAATTAATCCTCAGTCCTCCGCTGGGGCGTGCCAGATGCCCGTTGTTGGTTTGGCACGTAAAACCCCCAAATTTGACTTTTTTGAGACCTCTCTTTTTGTTTCTTTTTACTGTACCATTAACGGCTTCAATCCTCATTTCAGCGCCCACAGAGGCTGCTCCTCTGCCTCCCACCAATGTGGCACATGAGGACGAGGTCCTTTGGTGAGACTGTCTTTTTGTTTCTTTTTACTGTAGCAGTAATGGCTTCAGTCCTCATTTCAGCGCCCACAGAGGTTGCCCCTCCGTCTCCCACCATTGCGGCCCATGAGGAAGAGGTCCTTGGTGAGACCTCTTTTTTTATTTTTACTGTACCATTAACGGCTTCAGTCCTCATTTCAGCGCCTACAGAGGCTGCTCCTCTGCCTCCACCATTGTGGCCCATGAGGAGGAGGTCCTTGGTGAGACCTCTCTTTTTGTTTCTTTTTACTATAGCATTAACGGCTTCAGTTCTCCTTTCAGCGCCCACAGACGCTGCCCCTTTGTCTCCCACCATTGTGGCACATGAGGAGGAGATCCTTGGTGAGACCTGTCTTTTTGTTTCTTTTTACTGTGGCATTAACGGCTTCAGTCCTCCTTTCAGCGCCCACAGAGGTTGTCCCTCCGTCTCCCATTATTGTGGGCCATGAGGAGGAGGTCCTTGGTGAGACCTGTCTTTTTGTTTTTCTTTTTACTGTAACATTAACGGCTTCAGTCCTCATTTCAGCTCCCACAGAGGTTGCCTCTCTATCTCCCACCATTGTGGCACATGAGGAGGAGGTCCTTGGCGAGACCTCTCTTTTTGTCTTTTTTATTATAGCATTAACGGCTTCAGTTCTCCTTTCAGCGCCCACAGAGGCTGCCCTCTCTGTCTCCCACCATTGTGGCTCATGAGTAGGAGGTCCTTGGTGAGACCTGTCTTTTTGTTTCTTTTTATTGTAGCATTAACGGCGTCAGATCTCCTTTCAGCGCCCATAGAGGCTGCCCCTCCGTCTTCCAGCATTGTGGCCCATGAGGAGGAGGTCCTTGGTGAGACTTCTTTCTTTGTCTCTTCTTTCTGTAGCATTAATGGCTTCAGTTCTTCTTTCAGCGCACACAGAGGTTGCCTCTCCGTCTCGCACCATTGTGGCTTATGAGGAAGAGGTTCTTGGTGAGACCCGTCTTTTTGTTTCTTTTTACTGTGGTGTATGGCTTCAGTCCTCATTTCAGAGTTCACAGAGGCTGCCCCCCTGACTCCCACCATTGTGGCACAGGAGGAGGAAGTCCTTGGTGAGAACTTTCTTTTTGTCTCTTTTTATTGTAGCCTATTAATGGCTTTGGTCCTCATTTCAGAGCATACAGAGGGTACCCTCCAATGCCTAATACCCCTCCAAAGCCTTTCTCTCAAGTCCCTGCTACTACAATGCCCACAGTCCATGAAGAGATTCCTGGTGAGGCCACCTCCCTTTGTTGGACTTGCAGCATTGATAGCTCTAGTGTATGTTTGAGAACAGAACAACTTGTTCCCTAGTTACTCCTTACTGTATATCTTAGGAGCAGTTATTTGGAAAAAACAGCCTCTCATGTCTGTTTCACATCTGTACAGTTGAAATATTTTTATTTTAAATGAGATAGAGCTCCAACCCAATTTTCACAATCTAGGTGTGTAACGTTATTCTCTTTGTCCCTTGTGATCAATATAAAACAATTTATTTCAGAGCATGTTGAAGGCACAGTGAATGCACCTGATGCAGGGCCCAGCCAAAAGGAAACATCAAGTATGCTGTTTTTGAGTATTCATTGACATGGTTTCTTCAGTTTAACTAAGTGCAAATAAGCCATAATAGTTTTTGGGCAGATGCGTCATACATGGAACACGTCTGGTATCCAGTAAAATATGTCTACCTGCTAGTCTCTGCTCATATTTATTGACAAAAACCAGCAGGGTACTTCCTTCACTCACGTTTTATTATCGTTTCTGTGTGAAAATTGTAGCTTCGTAATTCAATTTTGAATTGAAACTTCTTTTTTTCAATTTTTTCCAGGCGATATTCAAGCCACCAGTACAGCACCAAGGCTATCACGTAGCAAACGAAGGGAGTACACACCAACAACAGGTCGTGTCCTTAAACGGCTGAGACTATCGAACCCCAGAATGCGCGTGATTCTTTTTAGATCCCGGGCACACAAGGATACTGCCACTGTTACTAGGGAAGACCTTGTGAAGCACGCATCACGGTTTCTGTCCCAACAAGCGTTGGAGATTTTTCGAGCTCAGATATTCCTTCAGCCCCTAAGTAAGTACGGGAGGAGATGGCCTGCCGATATGAAAGCTTTTGCCATGAGCTTGTATTTTCATAACCCCAAAGCATACATTTACTTGTCAGAAGTGCTCCTCCTTCCCTCCGTGAAGTCTCTGCAGAGCTGGCTGCAGGACATAGTTCTTGAACCAGGAATTATGACCACTGTGTTGGAAACATAGAAAAAAAAATGAAAAACTGGTCATCCAAAGATCGGACGTGCACGTTGCTCTTCGACGAAATATCTTTGAAGAGCAATTTGTACTACGATCCCAAAAAGGATCGAGTGCACGGCTTCTCAGACACTGGGGAGGAGAAATCTCCTGAAGTAACAGGGAGAGCTCTCGTAGTTGCCCTCTCACGAATTTCAAAACAATAGATCCAGCCTGTCGCATTCATGTTGGCAAAAACGAAGGTAGACGCAGCTCTCCTGAAGAAAGTGATACTGAAGCTAATTGCAGACTTAAGATCTGGGGGAATTCATGTGAAGGCAGTGGTTTGCGACCAGGGAGGCAGCAACTGCGTAATTTCAGGAGAGCGGTGGGTAACACCCCAACAACCGGTTTTTGGAGTGTAGAGCGAGAAAGTCTACTTTCGTTTCGATACGCCACATCCGCTAAAATGCACGAGGAATAACCTCAGAAATGGTTCCCTGCTAAAAACAAGGTCATGTGGTCAAATGGTCATACATCAAGGACGTGTATGAACTGGCACTTCCACTAAAGCAGAGATTGCTACCGAAATTGACAGACCGCCACATTTATCAGACACCTTTCGGGAACATGAAGGTGAAGTTTGCCTCTCAAGTTCTCAGCAACTCTGTTTCAGTGGCTCTGCTGACAGTCATCTTGTTAAAGTTGTTAGACGATGGGGCTGTACACGCCGCAACGTTTTGTGAGGAGATGGATAGATTTTTCGACACTCTGAACAGTTCTACCACAGTGATTGAGCACCCAAAGAAATCACGGTTTGCTCTCTCATCTAGTGAGAACCCGTTGAGAGCTGAGAAGTGCAGGGAGCAGGTGCACTTCATCAAATTCATGCTCTCTGTAATTTCAGAGTGGTGATTTGACGCAAGCAGACAGCCTCTCTCAGTAAAAGGATGGCAGATCACGATATCTGCTGTGTTTTACTGTGGGAGGACCTCCGTGAAAACTATGATTGCGATCATCTTCTTACAAGGCGTCTCAATCAGGACCCCCTAGAGAATCTTTTTGGGGATTTGCCGTCAACAGCATGGGTGCAACCAAACGCCAAATGCTTTTCTGTTTGTGGCTGGCCTCAAGCATATCTTAGTGGGGAGGCTGTTCAAGCTTTCTGGCCAGTCGAACTGTCAGGCAGACAGAGCTGCTATCTTGACCGAGCTCAGACAGCTACCTGTCGCGTCAGTTGCTTCCTCACCTGGACCTCGCCAGGACGTTAAGGATTTGGAGGAGGGTGGGAGTTCCGTGATTGCCTGACTGACGACCAGCACGTCATTCAAGCAAACGTCAAGTACCATGTTGCCGGGTGCCCTGTGCATCAGTTCTTACACAAGCACCCCTGTGCCACCTGCTCTCAGTTTTTGAAGCAGGTGATGAGTGCATCTACTCGAAACAGCACCCAGTTAAAAATAACCATTGGCTCCAATTAGGATATTCAATTGGAACCAACTGGAGTCAATGGAATTCAATTGGTTCTGGGTCATCCAACTGGTCATTCTAATTAGTTTTAATGTTTCCAATTGGTTACACCAACTACGAACAACAAAATTCAATTGGCACTGGGCCACCTAATTGGTCACTTTAATTGGATTCAATGTGCCCAACTGGTTACCCCAATTAGGACCAATAAAATTCAATTGGCACTGAGCCACCTAATTGGTCATTCTTATTGGATTCAATGTTTCCAACTGGTCATCCCAATTGGGATCAATAAAATTCAGTTGGCACTGGGCCACCTAATTGGTTACTCAATTGGATTCAATGTTTCCAACTGGTTATCCCAATTAGGATCAATAAAATTCATTTGTCACTGGGTCACCTAATTGGTCACTAATTGGATTCAATGTTTCCAACTTTATGTTTTCAATGTTTCCAATTGAATTTTATTGACCTCCGATTGGGATCAATAAAATTCAATTGGCACTGGGACAGAACTTGCCATTATCTCTTTCCTCACCACAAAGTTTCCAAAGATCGCAATTTTTTTTTCAGTATTGCGTTGCAAAAAAATTTTTCAACATCGCAATTTGAAAGGGGGAAAAAATTCGTACACTATTTAATAAAAAAAAATAAAAACGAAAAAAAAAATCTGTTTCTAGAATTAGTCGGAATTGCCGGCAGCGTCAGCAGCGTCGGTGTACACTGGGCGGCAAAGATGGCGCCGCGAGGACGGAGGAAGCATGAAGCGCATGGTGCCGATGGCGTGTACGGCATTCGTAGCATGGTTATGGCAATAATTCAAGAAAGTTTTTTTGTGTTTTACTGCTGCAGAGTGCTCAATGGTGCGGTGATAATTACTTCATTTGACCTGCCAGCTTGTTAGAGCGCGAATGAGTGGCAACAAACGTTTATGGGAGCAAGGTAAGAAATTTTCTTTGTCCTTGCTGCGCTGCAGTTTGGGGATTTCGGATTGTTAGATCTGCTGAGACACTCGTTGTTTGATCTTCAGTGAACGATGCGAGCGTGAATATATAGCTTTAGAGAAGAAAATTTTCCGGGAAGCTATCGGTTCGGAAGTTGTTGGGTATCCGCGAGGAAAGTTAAGTGCGTTTTAAGCATCTCAAAACTAAACTATGAATTGCTGAAAACACTGACTGGGCACAGTTTCAAAAATTGAAGCTTTGGGATTCAAAATTAAGCGATTTCGGGGAAATGGGGAGTGGGGTGGGGGGGGGGGGGGGGTCGGTCGGTCGGTGATGTCGGGTCATTACTTCCGGAAGTTGATGACTTCTAATAAAATAACAGTAGGTGCCGAAAATTTTGCATCTCATCCGGCGAACTATTTGCAGCTATGTTTCAAAATTTACTCTGTCTCCACTCAGGGTAAGTTCAAAAACCTACCCGCGTCTTGCGTTGCCTCTGATCCATTCGAGTAAGATTCGGAACACAGCCTGCAATGCACGATTTCTTTTCGAGATATGAGACACTTATTTTTTCACCCATGCACACTTTAAGCATATTTCAGGTGCACTGGCCAGCTTTACAGAGATGCCTTTGAATTGACTGTTTTTTCTCCTTATAGCAGAGATTATGTCTCACAGGCTCGTAGGAAGCATAGTAGTCTTAAACCATCCCAGATGCAAATTTAGCCCAGTCTCGGCAAAACCTTCATCTCCTAATTTTGACCAGAGTGTTTCAGTCACCCAGGGATGTTTACCTTTTAATGCCACTGCATTAATACCACTGCAACTAATTTCTTTGCAGCGAAAAAAAAAAGTTTAGTATGTTTCAAAGCTTGATTAAAAACTTTTATAATCCCATAAGGTCATTTAATGCATATTTATCCTTTATTTTAGGCAAGCTGCAGCTGCTACCTTGGAAGAAAACGACGATGCCTAGAAGCAAGAAATCATTTCTAATAAGTTAAATAAAGACTGTGTGATTATCTACCTTTAGATCTAGTTGCAACTTTTTCTTGTTTGGGATATCCAAACACTAACAGTTGTCCCAATTCGTATCTGTCAGTATGATTTGAACAGTTGGACGAATTGCTTTTTTCCTATTGGGAGTCCGAAAACAGAAATATTTTTTTCCAATTGGTTGCATCCTATTGACAATGCCGAACTGGTTCGAATTGGTGATGTTCAATTAGATTTCGACAATTGAAACCAATCGACTTTTTCTAACTAGGAGTTCGAAATCACAGATAGGATTCCCCATTGGTTCTAATTGTCGATAACTAATTAGAACCAATTGACTTTTTCTAACTAGGAGTCCGAAATCACAGATAGGATTTCCCATTGGTTCTAATTGTCGACAAGTAATTGGAACCAATTGACTTTTTCTAACTAGGAGTCCGAAATCACAGATAGGATTCCCCATTGGTTCTAATTGTCAATAACTAATTGGACCCAATCGTTATTTTTAACTGGGCAGTTTCTGCCTGCTAACTGCAGAAGACGACACAGGCATTTTTGGTGCGCTTTCTGTGCCCACAGGCCCTTGCCTAGCCTTCGTGGGAAAGCTTGAAGAGTGCTTTTTGTACATTCTGAGTGTGGTGCACAAGGATGATGTAATGAAAAGTGTTTGAAATGAAAAATTTGGAAGGCCTTCTCTGTTCTGCAATCTGCAAGGAGGAATTCATCCGAATGTTCTGCTATGAACGGCTACTGTGGCATTTACGCCTTTTGAACAGAGACATGCAGAAACCTAGTTTGAAAAGGTTTGCAGCTGCTAGAAAAGCTGAGAAACTGTGAAACAGGCCTCTTTCACTTAAGTGAAAAAAAATCGTTTTTTTTCCAGTGCAGAAAACACATTTTGCTGACCACAACTGTGGTACTGTGATACTTTTATAAATGTATGTTTCTCTAATTGTGCTCTTGTGTTTTTGTTATAGCTTATGCAAGCAGAGTCATACGGCAACTTACATCTTTAATGGAGACAGGCGTTCTTCAACGACCATGGCTGGTTGCCGATGATCGAACCACAGGAGCACGGGCTCAGATCGCGCACCTCAGAGTTCACGCGCCGGTCACGCCTGCCGGTCATGCAACCACGGTATTGTTGTATCATGCAACAATGATCACTATATTACAGTTTCACGTGTTATCCATTTCATCGTTTCCTGAAGTGCATAAATTGGATTATTAATCTTCTATTTTATGTACGGGATTTGTGTAAATAATAAAATGTATGAAAAGTAAATGTGTGATCCTTGCCTCCTACCCACCTGAAAAGCAGCTTCCCTGAAGTTGCCCTACAATAATTAAAAAAAAAAAGTTTCGGGAGATGCGGAGGAAATCGCAGAGAAATTAAAGCGGCATGACGTGTTGGAGGAAGAGAAATAAAAACCGAACGAGCGGGAGAGGAGAAATGGGGTGGGGTCGGGGAAGGGGGGGGGGGGGGGGGGGAGAGAGGAGGATGGCGAAGCGAGCGGCGGCGAACCAGGCGCCCGGAACGCCACTGTACAACTTGCGCCATCTAGGGGCAGCCCGGCAGCAGTGTCGATTGTAACGACTTTAGTAACGCCACGTTAGGAGGCAGTAGTAGTAGTAGTAGATTGGGGTTTTGTGGCGCAAACGCAACTAAGGCTATGATGCGCCAAGAAATGATACTATTGCAGAAGAGTGTTTTGAAGAAGAAAGAGCTTTAGTAGCTGGTGATTTCAAAAATGCAGAAAATAGGACTAGGACCTTATATTATACAAAATGCTACAATTTGTGTAAAATATCAATACTTTTTAAAAACTTAAAAACCTGGGTGGGTGGGAGTAGTGGCTCATTTCCAAGCAGCACACAGAGGTGTAGAGGAATATGCTCTTTGTAGAGCTGGGAGAAGTAATGGCGGCGTTTATCATCATGCGAAGGGCATTCGAGAAGGATATGCAAGACACTCAAAGGTTGCTGGCAATGGTCACATTCCGGAGGGTCCTCCCCACGCAAAAGGTGTCCATGTCCAAAAGCCGCCTGTGTCCAATGCGTAGGCGACAGAGGACTACCTCATAAAACCTGTCTCTGTGTCTATCACTCTCCCATTCACTAAGAAAAGGCTTAATCATGTGCAGTTTGTTGGACACCTGTAGGCTCCATTCTGTTTGTCACTGAGCTTTAAGATGACATTTGTCTAGGGCACAGTAATCTCTAAATGAGATACCACTAATGTCCACAGTACGGGTGCCACAAGTGCCCGCAGCACGATCTACCTCTTCATTCCTTGGGATTCCGACATGGCTCGGCACCCAGCAGAATAGAATATTACATCCCTTCCTGGTCGCTGCTACTATTTTGCTTTGTAATAAAACAATGAGTGCATTCTTTGGGGTTTCAAGTGAAATCAGAGCCCGTAACGCACTCAACGAATCTGTATATACAACTGACCGGGAGTTACGTGCTTGGATGATGTGATCTATTGCAAGCAGAAGGCCGCAGAGTTCAGCAGTGAAAACTCGCGTACGAATTTAGCCTACGAACACTTCTTACTGATGGGCCGATCATGGCACAGCCAACAAATGATTCCGTTTTAAGTGCCGTCTGTGCAATAGTGTGAATGAGAATCATGCTGCTTCTGGAGTTCGTAAAATTCTTGTCGCATGACCTCGGATGGGGTATCTTTTTTATTAAACTTTGTTAGTGACAAATCGCAACGTATGCAGCTGAAATCCCACGGTGCCACCGTCTTTGGAACTGTGGCAACTGGAAGCTTACTGTCTAACCCAACTGACTCTGCCACATTCTATTTCTCATTGCGAATGGAGGGATAATGCTAGGCTTGTTTTCGAATGTCCTTTGATATTTCGTGCCCTCCACTGCCTCCCGAGCTGGATGCTGAGCTACTGATCGTATCCTTAATGAATACATAAATCCCAAGGAGAATCGCCGTCTGTCGAGGGACATCTCATTTCCCTCAGCATAGAGACTGAGCACAGGCGACGTTCTGAAGGCACCTATTGCCAAGCGAAGTCCCTGATGATGGATGGGATCAAGTGCCTTAAGAGCTGATGGCCTAGCAGATCCGTACACAAAGCTGCCATAGTCCAGGCGTGAGCGGATTACCGAGCGATAGATTCGCAAAAGACATAGACGGTCAGAGCCCCATGTTTTGTGGGACAAGACTTTAAGGAGGTTCAGTGATTTCTGGCATTTTAACTTCAGACTTTTTATATGAGGCACAAACGAAAGCTTACGGTCGAAAGTGAGGCCCAGAAACTTGTGGTCTACTTTCACCGGGATAGGGGTCTGTCGCATATATAGAGAAGGAACCGCAGGGAGTAACAGACAGTAACTGTTTTTTCCGGAGAGAAACTAAAGTCGTTTTTATCCGCCCACTTTAGGAGATTGTTGATGGCAACTTGAAGCCTCCGTTCACAAATAGAAAGATTGCACGATGAAACAGACATTTGAAGGTCATCAATATAGATTGAGTATTGCACAGAGGAAGGTAGGGAACGGGCTATTGAGTTCATCTTTTCCAAAAAGAGAGTAACACTGAAGACTCCCCCTTGGGGGACCCCATTCTCCTGGATGAATTTTTTTAGAGAAAGATGCTCATAGCTTCACCAAAGAGGTTCTATTAGAAAGGTAGCTATTGATGGTAGCAAGCATCCTACCTCGTACCCCAACTTCATGCAAATCGCGGAGGATTCCATGGCGCCATGCTGTGTCATATGCCTTCTCCATATCAAAATACACTGACACGCACAACTGTCTGTTCACGAAAGCTTCACGAATTGCGGTCTCAAGACGAACCAAACGGTCAACTGTAGAACGATAGGTACGAAACCCACATTGATTCCTATCCAAGATGTTCTCTTTTTTTAAATAGTACATAAGTCTTTTGCTCACAATACGCTCAAGAGTCTTGCTCAAACAGCTAGTAAGGGCGATAGGGCGATAGCTTGACGCAGAAGAAGGATCCTTACCAGGTTTGAAAAGACGAACAACCGTGGCTACGTTCCATGTCGAGGGAAATTTGCCCTCGTACCATATGCAATTAAAAAGGTACAGAATAAGATATAATGTAGAAGGATGAAGATGTGTTAACATCTGGTAGTGTATGCCATCAGGTCCTGCAGCTGAAGGCTTAGTTAAGTGATGGACTATTTCGAGTTCACGCATCGTAAGAGGTAGATTGTAGTCTTCATGGGCGGCACCTGCAGTCTTCACAGCATGTGATTCTGCACGTGCTTTGTATGCGAGAAATGCAGATGAATAATGTTCGGAGCTCGATACAAGAGCAAAATGCTTACCGAGAAGATCCGCTTGCTCCTTTAGATTTTCCGGACAAATGCCATTGTAGGAGAGGAGTGGGACTGAGAAGGCATGATATCTCCCTTCAATGCGATGAACTCTGTCCCAGACTTCTTTCACTGTTGCACTAATATTAATGGAAGACGCATACCCCTGGAAGTTTTTACGCTTTGACTGTTGTCGGATGTACCTCGCCTGAGCTTTCCTTTGCTTAAAGCAGCGGAGGTTGCTTTGCGTGGGGTATCGTCGAAAGATACCCCAGGCTCTGTTTTGTTTTTTTCGTGACTCAATACACTCTTCATTCCACCACGGCTTGGGTCGCCGCAGGGAAATGCGTAGAAGTCCTAGGAATAGCAAGCTCTGCAGCTTGAAGAATAAAATTACTTAGCAACTCTGTAACTTGGTCGACAGAAAGTTCATCAAGTGACGTGCATGCAAGTTGTGTCGCTTCAGTGAAAAGAGACCAATTGGCTTTCTCAAACTTCCAATGGACAGTTGGCGTTGGCATGCACTTTGGAGGAATGGTGTTCTTTAAGAAAATAGGAAAGTGATCGCTTCCATATGGGTTAGTGACTGCTGCCCACGTAAAAGAAGTAAAAATGGATGCACTACGATGGATGCACTACCGATGGACATGGGGACGATAATGATGATGGGCTAAAATAGGTCGGTTCTCCAGTGTTAAAAAGGCAAAGTGATCACGGTAAGACATTGCAGAATTGATTTCGAGTTATTTCCACGGATATCTTGAAGTGCATTTGTTTCATTTCCAGTGAATTGATCACTGCGTAACCCCTATGACTGTGCGTGCACACCTGAGTAGCTGAAACTCAATTGTCGTGACACGAACATATGATTACGTAATTACTGCTAGTTTCTAGAGTCTAATTGTTAATGCTCAGTGTGCACGTGTTGCTGGATGTAAACTGGGTGAAGTTTCATCGGTTCGGCCACTGTTCTTTGCGTTGACTTTGACCTTGGGGGTCCGTATTAGGTAATCTGGTGCTATGCCTTCGGTACTGCATAGACAGGTGCCACGAGCTGCTCAAACATATTGTGGGATCTACCGAGGTCACATAAGAAGCGCCTTCGGCTTCTTTTAGACGATAGTTTTTGTGTTCATGAGTCTCGGGTTTTTAATACTATAAATCACGACCATTTAGCTTGTTTTTTTAAGTATTGTTACAATACGTGTTACGGGTCAAGTATTGTTACAATACGCACTGGTGTAAAATTTATATTTAGTCCGTTGTTTAAAATTTCAGTGATACACCACTCCCTCGAAAGAAACCATCAGGAGCGCAGTACGGAAAACGAAAATTTGAACAAGATGGCGAATCCTGGAAGAGCGCAGACGCCCTGAAAAAGTATGTGAAAGTACATGAGGGCCCCTCAAGTTCAGGTGAACCAGCAGAGGGAGAAACATAGCACGAAAAAAGCTCGACAAGCGAAGATTATTCCCAAACAAAGGAAATTAAGACATCGCAGCAATATCCCGACGACGCCGAGGGCTCTACTGCCAGAGTATTCCGTGACACTAAATAAGTTGGTGACGACACATCGAATGAGATAAAGGCCGCCAGCGACGAACTGTCTGATGCGTTATGACCTAAGCTGACACCACAAATCCGGGACGCCACAGTCAGGCTAGGGCCTGCGAATATAAAGAGCCGAGCCGTTTGTTTTTAGGGTGTGGTTCTCGACTGACAACGACAAAATCGCGACCATTCGTGCTGGGCCACTCTGGCATGTTTACTAACAACGTGATGCCGGGTGCGAAAATAGGGGAGGGTGGAAGGGAGGGGGGGGGGGGGGGGCGCCACGACCGCAGTTTGCCCAGGGCGCTTGGTGCTCTCAGGCCGGCCCTGCCTTTGACCTCGTCTTCTGATAAGCCTCCAAACCTTCTTTTGTGTCTTCGTGTTGCTGTGAGCGAGTGCGAAGGCCGCTTCTAGCAAATCAGAGAGGTGGCGCGAAACACGTGACCGCTCTCCGTAGGACAAGGACGCTTGGACGAAAATTTGTCACGTGACTTGCTCTGACGCGCTGATGGGCTACTGGGGCCGTAGTCTTCGCCGTATGCCAAGTTAGGGTGAGTTGTAGGGGCCACGTAGGTCTGGTTTACAAGGAGGGGGGGCGCCCGTCAGTGTATTCCTGTTTTTCGTGCGTTTCAGTCGCAGCCGTGATTTTTCGTCGTGAACGGCCGAATTACATCCATGCCAACTTTTCGGAAATGGTCGTTTATTTCGTCGGAGTCCATGGAATTATTGTGCTGTATTTGTTGGACGCGTTTCGACAAAGAGCTGCTCATCGGCGGCCGCGAGACTTCCGTTGAATATGATCGACTGCCTTCAACCTCGGCATTGTGTTTGCGTTGTTTTGTGCTGCCCGAATCGTATTACGCATCTATCACGACAGAGAGGTGCTCATCGGCGACAGCGAAACTTCCGCTGAATGTGAGCGACCGTCTTCATCCTTGACATTCTGTTTGTGGATAGTTCTGTGCTGCCCGAATCGGATTAAGCATCTATCACGGATTACATGAGATCGCTGTTTTATTTGTGAGTACTTTGCAAGCATGCTTCTGATAGTAGTCCAAGGGAGCAATGTTCGACAAATGTTTCATTTCTCATAAAAAGAAACGGAAGCGGCGATATCGCGTTTGATTGGTTAGAAGGTCACATGGCAAAAATAGGTAACTTTCGTCATTTGAACTTCTAACCCGATATAGTCACTTCTGCCACTTCTGTTTATTTTTAGGAGTAAGGAAACATTTGTCGAACATAGCCTTCCTGCTTCCGTTTCAATAGACCATTTCACGGTTTACAAACATTAACTGCCGCTTACGTCCCGAGCAACTCCCGGTCGTACCGTCTTTGCAAGCCTGCCAGTTTTGTCCACGTCACCAGTGCAAAGAAGCATAAACGTCACAAGAAAAGTACAGTGGGAGATTCAACTAGGGCCTTCGGTTGTACAATTTGAAGGGGTTATGAAACAATATCCGGTTAAAATATTCATGACCTTACCCGCACGGACCGCCACTGGTTTAGAAGCGTCTTGGTCGTGGTGGAATTGCGAGGATAAAAGAGAGCTATTTCTTTCAGTCTTGCCTTCGCCAAGTTTGATGACGTGCGCGTGGACGTAGCTTTGCCCTTTGGCACGCTTGTAATTGCACGCACCTGCCCGCATAAGCAGAGACATGGCTGCGGCCAGATGACCTGCTTGCAATCGTCCATAGAGAATTTGTAGAACTTGTTAGAACCTTGATTAAAAATAAAAAAAAGTGAACCAGGCATTTGCAGCCATTTTGTCGTGCAGTCTTTTGGGTTATTACGCCCTACTTTATGGGTGTTGGTAATCGCGCCTTTTTTTTATTCCCCTTTCTGGCGGTGATGCCAGTGGTGTAGCTGAACTGTCGGGGCAGCGGAACTGTCGGGGCAGCGAGAACTATGCCAAATGCTCTAGTAAGGAGCACGTGTGAGAACGAAGCTCAGTGCACTAACTGTAATGGAAAGCATCCAGCATACTCCCGATCTTGCCCTTTATGGAAGCAAGAAAAAAATTCTCACCTTGAAGGTTAATGAAAACATTTCCTACATTGATGCCAAAAAGCGTTTCGCCTTTGTTTCCAAAGGCTCGTATGCCCAGGTCCTACATAGGGGACCGGCACGGCCAATGGTTTCGACTGGAACACAGACGTCTATGGACGATCTGCGCCTCCCGTCGAGATCTGCCGCGTCATCGGGAGCAGTGCCAGTGACACCGCTTTCGAATCGTAAGGTGGATGCTGCCTCCTCAGCATCCACCTCAGGGCAGGGGCTGACCCCCCCTGCTCCACCTGGCCCGTTGGTCCCTAAGGGCCGAGGCCTACCCCCTCGCACTTCTGCTCCCCAGAGGAAGCCCGGGGAGCAGCCGAAGCAGTCGACCTCTGAGGCTCAGCTGCCGGCGGCAACATACGAGCCCATGGACGGAAGTGGGCCCAGGTCCGAGGAGGATGCTCCCCTCTCAGGATCAGAGTCCTCCCTTTCTGTCGCCAGTGAGCCCACTTGGAGGCAGAAAGGCCCTCCTAAGAAACAGAGCACGCCTCGTGTTAAGATAGTTTTTAAACCTTCAAATATCCTTTTAAATCTCTTTTTGTATATATACATTTTTGCTCTCTAGATGCCAAAATATAGCATCAAGCAGTTGAATTGTCGCGGCCTTTTTTCTAATATTGATGACAAACTTTTTCTCGATGAGCTTCGACCTGTGGCCATATGTCTGCAGGAGACACATCTTAGGGGCACGCATGCCAAAGTTTTACGGCGCCATCAAGTTTTTAGAAAGGACCGTGCACCATCTAGCAACTCATCTGGTGGAGTGGCTGTTGTTGCCCAGAGCCGTCTAGCCTCTGCTGCAGTTCCTCTCACGACCTTGCTGGAGGAAGTAGCAGTCCGTGTTCTTCTTGACCGCCTTATTACACTGGTTTCAATCTACCTACCACCAAATATTTCACTGCATCTACAGGATCTTCAAGGACTCATTAGCCGGCTTCCCCAACCTTTTTTTAATTTTAGGAGATTTTAATCCGCACCACCTCATGTGGGGCAGTGCCCGCACGGGGTGGTGCGCATCCCATGCGGGCACTGCCCGCATGGGATGCGCAGTCCCGTGGTGGGGTCATTGAAGGATTTTTGTTATCATCTGGCCTTTGCCTTCTAAATGGAAGCGATCCAACTTTTTTTAGTGCATCTCATAATACTTTCACCTCTGTAGATTTGTCTCTTTCATCACCATCCTTACTTCCATGCTTTTCATGGAAGGTTTCAGACAATCCCTTTGGAAGTGACCATTTTCCTGTGATTTTAGAAAGTATGGCATCACTCCCTTCTCTTCGAACCAGCATCCCCAGGTGGAAGTCGGATGAGGCGGACTGGGCTATTTTTGCGTTGGAAGCGGTACTTGACTCTACCGAATTTTTATCTATGTTGCCTTGTACATTACTGACCGAATCGTTAATGCAGCATCTATTTCTATTTCACAACCATCGGGGAATCTTCCGAAGCGGTGCAAGCCTTGGTGGACCAAGGAGTGTACTGCCACACGTAGGTCTCAGAACAAGGCCTGGGGCACTTTTTGTCGCTACTCAAGTAATAGGAACAAGATGAAATTTAAAGAAAAAGTAAAGCAAAGGCTCGTTGGACAAGGAGGCAAGCCAAGAGGAGTTCGCGGATGAAGTATGTTTCAAAAGTAAGCAGCTTTGTTACTACAAAAGAGATGTGGGACCGAATGAGAAAAATTCGGGGCAATTATATTTCCTTTAGGATACCTCTTTTACCCTCAGCTGTGCCCACATTAAAGGGCCAGAAAAATTGTCTTGCAAATCATTTCCAAGCAGTTTCTAGTTCTTCCAGTTGCACTGCCAAATTTCCGAAATTCAGGGCTATGGCAGAAAAGCAGCCAATTGGTTTGTCTGGATCAGATGCTCTAGAATATAACCAGCCTTTCACACTGTTTGAACTTGAGGTGGCCTTTGCAACAAATAAGGAATCTGCACCTGGACCTGACAGAATTAAATACCAAATGTTGCGGCACTTGTTTCGTGAATCCCTAGGACATCTTTTGACTTTTTTTAGCCATTTGTGGGGAGCTTCTCTTTTTCCTCAGGGCTGGAAAGGTGCGCATATAATTCCCTTGCTGCAACCCGGTAAAGATTCTTCACTACCTGCGAATTATCGTCCCATTGCGCTGACCAGTTGTCTCGGGAAAACGTACGAGAGGCTAATAAATAGGCGACTAGTGCACTTATTAGAGGCTGAAAAAATTTCAGATATGAATCAATGTGGATTTAGAATGGGTCGCTCAACCTTAGATCATCTTATTCGCTTGGAAACTTCCATTCCTGAAGCTTTCGTACATCGACATCACTGTGTGTCAGTATTCTTCGACCTAGAGAAGGCTTACGACACTACTTGGCGTTATTGGATTCTCAAGGACTTGCACATGTATGGCATCTGTGGCCGAATACTGCGTTGCGTACAAGATTTTCTTACTAACCGAACTTTTCAGGTTCGGTTTGGCTCCACACTTCCTGATGTTTTTCTTCAAGGAAATGGGGTCCCCCAATGGGGTGTATTGAGCGTTACTCTGCAGTGAAGATAAACAGCCTGGCCGCAGCGATACCACCATCTGTCTCCTATTCGTTATATGTAGACGATGTGGAGATTTCTTTTTCTTCCTCCAACATCTCGAGTTGCGAGCGCCAACTGAAGGTCTCTATAAATAAAATGAGTAAATAGGCCGATGGAAATGGGTTTAGATTTTCTCCTGAAAAGACAGTATGCGTGCCCTTTTCATTGCGGCGTGGCATCTCACTTGAAGCCAGTTTACAACTCAATAGTATATCTGTAACTGTAAAGCAAGAGCATAAATTTTTAGGAGTTGTTTTTGGCAAAAAAAATTAAGTTTTTGTCCCATATCAAGGAACTAAAGAAGTGCCTGCAAGCGTCTAATATCCTCAAAGTACTTCCCCACATGTCTTGGGGGTCTGACAGGCGATGTCTCATCCGATTATACAATGCCCTGGTTCGTTCCCGTCTGGACTACGGTGCAATTGTGTATGGATCAGCACGGGAATCTGTTTTAAAAATGCTAGATCCTGTCCATCATCTTGGCCTTTGACCTGCTACAGGAGCTTTTCGCACTTCGCCTATAATGAGCTTGTATGCAGATGCTTATCAGATTTCTTTAGGAAAAAGGAGACAATATCTTACTCTCTGTTATGGATACAAAGTTAAATCTGACCCTGCACATCCCACCTTTAGCTGTGTACACTCTTACAACTTTTTGAAAACAAGCCAAGCATTGTGCGACCATTAAGCTTTCAGCTTCAAAGTATTTCAACCTCCCTGCAGCTTACAATCTCTGAGAATAGCATGATTACAAGGGTCGAGAGCATTCCTCCCTGGAGTGCAGTAAAAATTTCATGCGACTGGTCACTGGCCAAATTTCATAAGAAATCAGTCGAATCTCTTGTGATTCAGCAGGAGTTTTTAGCATTACTGGAGAAATATCAAGATTACTCTACAATTTTATATCGATAGGGCCAAAACCTCATCCTGGGTAGGTTCTGCTGTGTTTTCACCACAGTACAAGAAAGCAAGACGTATCGATGGCATTGCAAGAATTTTCGCTGCTCAGCTTTATGGTATAATGATGGCCCTTGAACATATCTTAGAGAATCATGTGATGAAAGCTATTTTGTTTGTTGACTCTCAGAGTTCCCTGCTCTCAGTTTGTTCTCTTACCGACACAAAAAAACTGGCTTACACAACAAGTGCGTGTAAAGATGCACCGTGCTCTCCTACTAGGACTCGATATTAAACTCTGCTGGGTACCGAGCCATGTAGGAATTATCGGAAATGAAGGGGCAGATAAGCTAGCCGCCTCTATCTAGGATAACATTAAAATATCCCTTAAACTTCCATATGAAGATGTTAAGCCAGCTTTCAGAAGAGCGATTAATAAGGTATGGCAGTCCGAATGGGATAGGGAAATTGACGATAAACTACACGTTATCAAACATTGTTTGGAGGTGTGGGAGAGTTGCCATCACAACAATCGTTTCTATGAAGTTTTGATGTCCCGATTGAAGATTGGCCACTCGCGCTTGACACATCTGCATTTGCTTTGTGGTGAAGATGCTCCACAGTGTGAACACTGTGGCAAGGTAGTGACTGTATTACACATCTTGTGGAATTGCAGGCACCTACATGAACAGCGACGGGCATGTTTTCCTTCTCCAGAACGTTTTAGATATCATCTCCCGTTTCACCCTGCCTTCCCTGTTGGTGATCAACCTCTAGTCCCTTTTCGGTGTGTTTTAGAATTTCTTAAAGTAGCTGGCTTCATACACCGGTTGTAACTTTTATTCATAAAAAATATCACTTCCATTGTACATATTTTAAAATGTTGTAGATTATGGTCAGTGTGTAATCTTAAAATTCATAGACAAAGTAATATTCTATACCCAGAACTCATGTTTATGTGATACACGACTCATATTCATAGTCTTATTAGGTCATCAGCTACTATAGCTCTGTTTCTTCAACTCTTGTTTTAGCAATAGTTTATGCATGCACTTCGCGCATTTTAGCCCTGGTAGCTCTCGCGCCATAAAACTCAGATCAATCAATCAATCACTCAATCAACGCGGGCTGAGGTTGGTTGAGGCTTCGTTGCTGCGTGATGTGAGCTAAACCACGATAACACAGAGCTCAAGATTATATGCTTCACGAACGGGGGTGTGTGTGAGATAATTAAGGTGTCCGTACAGCTCTTTGAAATTATTGATTATCTGGAATTTAGATGAATGCATTTCAAGGGCATGAAGAGGATACGAAAACCAAATTTTGTAGCTCTCTCGCCTTTGCTTAAACATGAAGCTCTCTAACAAAAAAGGCTCTCGACTTGGCCAGACGCCAAAATATTTTCCTACGCGATTGCATTTGCGTACCCATATAGCGAAGGCAATCCAAGTAGGTCTTCAACACTACCAATTTTTTGTAGGATAACGCAGAAAGACGTATTTTAAACTAAATAAAACGATAACTAATAACCACCTCTTTGATGTCTGTGAAACTTCGATGGAACGTCGTGACGACAACATGCAAGTAAGAGCAGCGCCACAGAGGGAAGAACGCTTACTCATAGAGATTATGATTAAAAAAATGTTTACTCTGGCTTAACACAACAAAAATGGCAACGAAAAGGTTTAGACGTTTCGCCACCTGTGCAGATGGCATTTTCAGTTCACTGACATAACTGAAGCGAGCTGTCAACCAGTTACTATTTATCACCTACGTCCCTGTACACATCTCGCGCACCTTGGTTGATAGCCACCTTGGTCGACAGCAGTGAACTCGATCGCTGCGACGTCACCAGAACTACAATCGTTGCTGAAAGTAGATGATTAAAAATTAAAAACAACGCAAAACCATGGTCAAGAACGAGAAGGTAGACGAACAAGGCGCTGACTGACAATTGAAGTTTATTCGTGGTAACATCGAGTATAAATACTGCAACGTCAAAACAAACAAGCCAAAAGAACATACATGACAGGGACGTCACGTGATCCTTAAGCCATCGTCACGCGCTGTTACGGTGCGCCTAAAAACCAACATTCTTTATCGGACACGGATGGTGATAAAGCGCTGACCGTTTTCCCCCAATCTTCCAATTTCTCGCGCTCCAGTAATTTCTCGAGTGAGTTTATTTTTGTTCTTTCTAATCACCTCACACTTGTCGGAGATGGGAGTGCGATGATAGTCTCGGCAATGCAGGCAACGATGACCTGACGCAACCCTATAAACATTGTACTTATGCTATTGCCAGCGATTATTAAGGCGGCGCCCCGTTTTCCCGACGTATCTCCTACCGCACGGTAGCGGAATGGAGTACACTACTCCCTCCACACATTTCACAAATCGGTCATGGTGTTTTTCGGTGCATCCCTGCATTTCTTTATAATTGGAGTTCACCTTTCTGCAAGGTTCGCACAGCTGGGTTCCGAAAGGCCAACTCGACCTCGTCTTTTATTATGACGCCTTGTATAGATCTGTGCTGGCATTGGGTTGTCAGACACAAGGTTAATTCACTGGTAGAGCACGCTCCCGGTATTCCTTCTTTTCTTTTTCTTTTTTAACACACATGTGTAAGTTCGAAGTAACAAAGCCGGCGTATTAACACACAGGAAGGTTGAATGAATTAACAAACAGCACACAGGAGGGTTGATTGAAATTGGCATCATAGAGAAGTCGCTGAGGAAGCCGTCGCATCTGTTTGAAGGCTCGCGTTCGTACCGGGACGTCGATGACCTGTGGAGCGACTGGGGCTGCGCTAGTTTCTGTGGGTTGATTCTGTGGGCAAGATGTGCCCTAAAGGTTCCTAGATGGCTGGGGCGAGGTGTTGCCGCTTGCGACGCAGCTCTCTCCCGTCCTTTGTTACGACCCTGTAGGACCTTGCTGCCACCTTGTTTTGAACCTTGGCCTTGGTTGGCCACGCCTTGCTGTCTCTTATGCGGACGACGTCCCCAGACTGGAGTGGTGCTAGGTGCCTCGTTGATCGGAGCTGCTGACGCTTCTTCACGTAGTCGAAAGGCTCCAGTGTGAAGTCTGGCACCAGCGACATAATATGTCGTCCCATTAGCAGCTCACTGGGAGGTCATCAATCCTCCAAGGGATTTATAGTTGAGGCGACCTAGGTATAAATCTCGGTTTGAGTGACAGGATATTTTTATAATGCTTCTAATTATCTAAACGCCCTTCTCCTCGAGATAATTTGATTGCGGAAAATACGAATCCCAGACAAAAGCTCACCGGACAGAAGCTCACCGGACAAAAACTCACCACTTTTATCACGAACTTAAACAAAACCTCACCACTTTTATCACGAACTTGGACAAAAGCTCACCACTGTCTTCACGAACCCCGACAAGAGCTCTCCAGAAAGTTTGACGTGGTCCTTGACATGAGCTCAAGCAGCTTCGATGCATCCGTGAGACCCCCGAAAACAATGATAACAGAAATGGGACTTTGCTCATGGTTAGTTAAGGATTAAAAACACGTTTATTTACCTATGGATTAAAAACGGATACATTCCCCTACTGCCTCCAGCAGCTTTGGAAGATTCCTGTGCTGTTTGAAGTGCTCGCAGATGTTTCTAAGCGATCGTGGAGACGCCTTGTTGACTTGCGAACCCTCTTCACCGGCGGCTCACCTCTCCGTTCTTTGATGAAAACTGTGGCAACGAGTGCTTGGTGTTGTTGCAGGCATTCAATGAGCCTCCAGACGCTTGGGTGAGCGTGCCCAAGAAGTTTCCGGATACCATTGTTCCATCCTTCGCAGGCACTGTTGGTCCGGTCATCGTCTTGAAGTGTAGCCTCGCGCACGTCCCACGCTTCTGGGTGAAACTCCGGTCGTCGTCGACGCATGGTCACGGTTAGGGGAGCATCGATCTTGTGGCGTTTGTCGAGGCAGAACTAATACGGAAGGGACCGTTGACGTACGTTGAATCGAAGTAGTCGAGCAGGTCCCCCATGTCACCGGTAGCCTTCCCAATGATGTAGCTGAGTCCTTTGGGCACAAGCTGTGGTGGGAGGAACGCCAGGCCATCCAGCATCTTGCACAGATTCCCGAGCTGGTCGTCGGTCTTGTACTGCTCCAAGAGACCCAACTCCCGAACCTGGTAAATGTTCGGAATAACGCACAATAAAGAATGGCTAATTCGTAACGAAAGCAATCCTAATGTCTTAGTATGCACTCATACTGAACGCCGCGAGAGCACATGCATTCATTAGCAATCAAGAACCGTACGTTCCAGCCATTTTTATGCTCGTTTAATTAAATATTTCGGCACATTTTCTCGGAAGCTCGATAGCGTTCCACACAGCTGCTCAAAGTGGCAAGGCGAATTTTGGTTGCAATATCAAAAACGTATAGCTGCTAAATATCGCTTACCTTTCTAGGAGTGCTTTGGCAGAGGTGGAAGAAGCAGCCTCTGGTAGTAACCTGATCCCGAATACCTCCTTCCCGGCTTTCATGGCGGTGATCTCGTAGTCGCTTATAACAAGAGTAGGCTCCGGATGGTACAGTGCCCCTCAAACTTAACGCCGCCACTAGATCGTCCGGTTTATTCACTTGTTGAGCTATTCCTGAACCTAGTGGTCGAACTACTTGGTGAGTATTCGCGTCCCCGATAAGAACCCAACCAGGGGAAGGTACTCGAGCAGCTGCAGCGACCAATTTATCTTTGGGTAGCATGCAATAGATCAATATTTGCGTAACCAAGGGTAACCGAGTGGCGGCGTTAAGTTTCAGGGGCACTGTACCTTCGTTCGGGAAAGAGCTCGGCGACCTATGAGAAACTCTTTCAAGCGATTGTGGAGAGCTGTGAGGAGTCACAGCTCTCCACAATCGCTTGCAAGAGTTCCTTGTTGGGAGCTGGGACGAAACGAACCAGCTCGGACAGCGTTTGGATTCGAACTGTTTTAATCGCTCGCGCTGCAGAGGCAGCTGAACCTCGTCGTCGTCGTTCATGGCGTAGGCTGGCTTTGAGTGTCGCTGCAAGGCTTCCCCCTGTGGAGCCGTGGGCCCTGGAAGGGTCCATGTGGTATGCTTGGTTCTTGTTGCAAGCGACGAAGGTGCTGACGGGGCAGGGGCGGTTGCAGGGGATGCAGGAGATATGGCTTCTAGGTAGGCCGGCTTGACACGGTCGGTCGTGACTACGTCACGACGGCCGTTTATGTCTAGTGTAAAGGTTTTGGCTTGCCGATCCAGCACTCTGAACGGGCCGTCGTAGGCCGGTTCCAATGGTCGACGGAGCTGGTCGCGACGTAAGAAAACATGCGAGCATGTCTCAAGGCCTTGGCTCACGAATACGTCTCGATGGCTCCGTTGAGCTGGAAGCACAGGCCGGAGGAGACGAAAGGTTTGTCGAAGGTCGTCGATGTAGCCACTGGGGTCTTGACTCAGATGAGGGTGGAGAGAAGAACTCGCCGGGTAGGCGCAGTGGCGTGCCGTAGACCAACTCGGCTGCAGAACAGCCAAGATCTGCCTTAAGCGCCGAGTGAAGGCCCACAAGAACGAGAGGAAGGTGGTCGGTCCAACGTTCTCGCGGCTCGTATGTGGCAAGAGCTGCCTTCAACTGGCGGTGCAGCCGTTCTACCATGCCGTTAGCCGACGGATGGTAAGAGGTGGTGTGGATGTGTCTGATGCCCAGGACGGTGGTGAAGGCGGCAAACAGCGAGGACTGAAATTGCCGTCCCCTGTCAGTAGTGACCACAGCAGGGCAGCCGAAACGGGACACCCAGCCGTCGACGAAGGCTGTAGCGACTGTTTTCGCTGTGATATCAGGGACAGGGAATGCCTCGGGCCATCTCGTGAATCTGTCCACGCATGTCAGCAAATAGCGGGCTCCCTGTGATGATGGAAAGGGTCCCACTAAGTCGATGTGGATGTGGGCAAACCTGGAGTCCGTTGGACGAAAAGGTGAGAGGGGGGTGATTGTGTGTCGTGTGATTTTGACGCGTTGGCATTGAACGCACGTTCGTGCCCAGCGACGTACTTCCGCGTTCATATTTGTCCAGAAGAAACGAGCAGTTGTAAGTGTTTCTGTGAAGCGCGGATTCCGGGGTGGCTCTTGTTGTGTAAATAGTGAAAAAGAGCGAGACGAAACGCTGGCGGTATGAATGGGCGGGACACACCAGTTGATGTTTCGCAGGTTACCATTACCGGGGAAAAGGGGAGGGGCACGTCTGCAAACTTCAGCGATCCTGGAGAGGCGTGCAAGCGCTGGAGCTCAGGATCGTTTCCTTGAGCGGTTGCCAGCTCTTCCCAGTCTAGTGGATGGGCCGAAGAAAGAGCACCGACGCGTGAGAGTGCGTCAGCAGCAGTGTTTTCATGGCCGCTGACATGGCGGAGATCAACGGTGAACTCTGATATGAAGCACAGGTGCCGGATCTCACGTGCTGTGTGGTCGCTATGGTTTCGTTGGAATGCGAACGTCAAGGGCAATGATCTGTAAGAACATGGAAGTGGCGGCCCTCGAGGAAGTGGCGAAAGTGTTTGATAGAAAGGTACACTGCCAGAAGTTCGCGTGCGAAAGTACTGTATTTCTGTTCTGGATTGTTGAGCTTCTGGGAGAAAAAATCGGAGAGGCTGCCAGCCAGTGACATTCTGCTGAAGAACCGCACCGACCGCTACGCTTGATGCGTCGGTGGCGAGTCGTAGCTCTGCGTTTGGAACGGGGTGAATGAGCATTGCAGCGTCAGCGAACGCCTTTTTCGCTGAAGAAAATGCAGACGCTGCATCTTCGTTCCACTCAAGAGGCGCAGAGGGTTCTTTCTTGGTGGCGAGAAGATCCGTCAACGGCTTGATCGGTTGGAAACGGCGATGAAAATTTAGGAGACCTAGAAATTCGCGCAGTTTCTTCAGAGATGTTGGCTGCGGAAAATCTCGAATGGCCGTAACTTTTGCATCTAAGGGTTTGATGCCTTGAGGTGTTACCTGATGCCCCAGAAATTTGATGGTCGTCACGCCGAAGGTGCACTTGTTCTGGTTGATGACCAACCCGTAGTCATCGAGGCGGGTGAAAAGAGCGCGCAGGTGCTCCTCATGCTCGGCCTTTGACGTGCTGGCGACCAAGAGATCGTCGAGGTAAGCAAAGACGAAGTCTAGACCTCGGGTGACCTAGTTGATGGTACGTTGAAATGTCTGGGCGGCATTCCGCAAACCGAACGGCATCCTCACATACTCAAAGAGGCCAAATGGTGTGGTGCTTTGGTATGTCGGCAGGCTCAACCGGAATCTGGTGGTATGCCTTCACCAAGTCGATCTTAGAGAATATCTGGCAACCAGCCAGATTCGTTGTGAAGTCCTGTATGTGGGGTAGCGGGTAGCGGTCAGGCTGGGTATTGGCATTGAGGGCGCGGTAATCGCCACATGGTCTCCAGTCGCCTGGGTCTCTCTTGGGGACCATGTGCAGTGGGGAGGCCCAGTTGCTCGATGATGGACGAACAATGCCAAGTTCCAGCATATGCTCAAACTCACGACGAGCAATGGCCAGGTGTTCTCCAGACAGCCGTCGAGGACGAGCGAAAACAGGGGGCCCAGAGGTGACAATGTGGTGAGTAATGGTGTGCTTCACCGGTGACTCCCTTGTGTGTGGCCTCGTAAGGTTCGGAAAATTCGCGAGAATTTTCTCATAGGCCGTTGATGGTGAAAACGCTGTAAGTCCTGTTGCCGTGGTCGTAGAGAGCACGCCATTCACGGAGAGGTGTGTCGTCAGGTCGATGAGGCGTCGTGAATGAATGTCGACAGCCAGTTTGTAGAAGTTGAGAAAGTCCACTCCCAGGATAGCCTGCTTGATGTCGGCGACGATGAACAGCCACCGGAATGTGCGGCGGAGTCCAAGGTTTATTGTGAGGGACCGCTGACCGTAGGTGGCGATAGGTGAGTCGTTGATCGCTTGGAGCGCGGAGGTCTTTTGATTGCGTTGTCGGTCCAAAAGAGAGGCCGGTAGAACGCTGACCTCGGCTCCTGTGTCAACAAGAAAGCGATGGCCAGCTACCTTGTCAATGACATAAAAGAGGTGGCTTTCCTGTCTACCGGTGTCACTTGCCGCCGTCAGTGCCCGGTCTTCATAGTTTCCCGCCGAAGAGCAGGGTTGGCTGCACTTGCGGGCATCGTTGCTGAAGGTAGGGTGGTACCAACACCTGCCCGAGTCAGAGTTGACCTGACCGCTGTTGGAGGAGGTGGTGCGCTCTACCGAACGTGAGTGAGGGTGTGAGCGCCGGCGGGAGTGGGACCGTTGTTGGCGACGTCGGGATAAGGGTGCGAGGGTGGCAAGCTGCCGACTCAGGGCCTCGATACGGTCCTCAAGGCGCGACAGTCTAGAGTCTTCTGATGTTGTTGCGGGAGTTCTATTGGCGACAGCGCTGATGCCAGCGGCCCGCGAGTAGTCGGCGACGAGGTCGGCAAGCTCAGCGAGCTTGTTGAGCGACATGTCTTCCGCGGCCGCCAGAACCGGAACCATGGTCGATGGGAGCCGTTGTAAAAACAACTCACGCAGGAGGTGGTTGTTGGGGTCTTGGTTCTGGGTTCCCAGCAGCTGACGCATTCGGTGGAGAAGCTGGGACGGTCGTTTGTCACCGAGCTTCTCGGTGTTAAGGAGTTGCTGAAGCCTGCTGCGCTCCGACTCGGTCTTTCGGTCAAAAATGGCGGCCTTCAGTTGGTCGAAGGGGCTGACCGGATCCGGAGTGGCCAGAATGTCGGCTAGCTCCTCGGCGACGTCGGCTGGCAAGGAGGGCACGGTGTAAAGGTACCGCGTCTCCTGGCTGGTGATGTGCCGGAGACGGAACTGGGCCTCAACTTGCATGAGCCATACGATCGGATTTTTCGGCCAAAAAGGTGGCAGCCGAAAATTCTGGATCACTGCCAAGGGTGAATGAAGGGCGTCACCGTCAGGAGCGTTGGACGCGCCGGCATCCATCGGAGCAGCAGACCTTGAAGGAGCGAGTTCGATTCCGGGTCACCAAATCTGTTGGGAGCTGGGACGAAACGAACCAGCTCGGACAGCGTTTGGATTCGAACTGTTTTAATCGCTCGCGCTGCAGAGGAAGCTGAACCTCGTCGTCGTCGTTCATGGCGTAGGCTGGCTTTGAGTGTCGCTACATCCTCATAGGTCGCCAAGCTCTTCCCTGAAAGAAGTGCCTACACGCAGGCCAATGAACTGTCTTCTACTTTGCAGCGCAGGACGTAGAGCTGCTTGAATATCCGCGGGCACACCAAGAACGTGCCATCCATATACCAGGTCCGGCTACTGCTTAAAGGGACAATGAAGACGATTTTATTTAATTTTTTTAAATGGTGTTTTAATGTTTCTTGGGAACATAGCATGCCGCCCAATATTTTGTAGACATTTATGACGCGTATTTATGTGCCTACGAAAGAAGTAAAGAAACCGAAACTGAACCATCTCCAGTCTCGTTTCTGGGCCTCTGAAAACGGAGGTGACGTAGGGAGTGACGTCAAGTGTGAATAGTCGGTATCGGTAGTATTTAGGAGATCGAGACTCTGGTTACCGCGGTGAGTTGTAGCAGCGCGGTGGCGCGTTCGTTGCGCCGACTCTCTCAACATGGATGAATGCCGCTCTCGCGAGCGAGTTCGAGCTTCCGTTCAGTGACCGAACACCAACGAAACGGAAGTACGTGTGTGGCGGCCTCTGCCATCACCCTTACGGAGATTGCCCGGCCGGCAACGTGCGGCCCGCATGCCGAAGGACGGACGCGGGGGAGATGCCGAAGGGAAAGCGGCAGCGATCCCGCCGTTCCGGGATCCGGTTCCTCCGTGGAGTTCCTCTTTTCGTCGTCAAAGAACACGAACAGCAACCCACACGTGAAAACTAGCGTCGCCCGAACGAGTACTGGTCTTCAGTCGACCGTTAGAACAGCCATCTACAGCTACCATTTTGCAAAATCTTTCGAGTACCGTGTTCTTTTTTAATTTTATTTTGTTGCCCATAGTTTGCCAGTTTTGCGTCCAGCGTAGCAAAGAAAAAAACACTGATGCTGCTTTATTTACGGTTTAGTAATCATTTCCGATCCGATTTATACTTTTGATGGTTATTCAAGTGGAAATTAGAACAGTATTTCTAAAAATCACGAACCAAAACGTGACCGAGGGCACGTTTCTCGTTTCGACCAATCGCTGACGCGTCTCTTGTGACGTCGCGCTCCTTGGCCCCGCATCGGTCACGTGAGCTCCGCTTCTCCTGGCTTCTCCCGCAACTCTTGGGGCGTCGCCCCAGTCTATCCCGGTACGATTATTACCGCGACTATTTAATTGATTTGCGCGGCACACAAGCCCCGGTTTCGGCTGAAATTTGGGCAACGTGGCCTGAGACGTGCCTGGAACCCAGTTCAATCGCCAAAAAGATCTCTGAAATTTCCTTCATTGTCTCTTTAACGCTGCGTTTCTCGTGGGTGGAAAAAAACAGTTCCGGTCTTTGCGCTCTTGCCCGTTGTGATAAAGTAGAAACAACTGTGGTTGTGCTCGTCCAGTTGTTGCCAGGTGTCTTGAACATGCAGATCCCTTGTTTTTGACGGCTCTGTTGGGCGCATCTTGCTTCGCTGTCGACGCAGGTCTCGACGAACAGTTTTCAGGTCTCCAACGTTCGCACGCACTTGTTCCGACGTTGCAGTGAGAGCTTCGGCGACAAGTTGGCTCCGGTGCTCGGAAGTTTTGGTGGCTTTTCTTTTCAGTTGACTCCTCAGCTTCGTTGTTTCGGTCGTTCTTCCATCATTCGCATGATCGTGCTAGGCTAAAGACCAGTGACGGGCGATCTGCAGAAGAAAGACAAAAACAAGTTCACTAGCTTTAAATTTAAACCGATAGTTGTAGAAAAGAAGGAAGCGAAAACGTGTTGCCCCTTCCCCCCCCCCCCCCCCCCCCCACCATTCTACGCAATAAAATATAAAAAGACATATCAACATTTCTCAATATTGATGCCGTAAAGAAACAATTTGAGCTGCAAAATACTTCTCCATGCGTGCAGGCGCCAACCGCTGTAAATAATGCGCCCAATAAGAATATTTATCAAATTACTCACTGCAAGGTCTGTAGTAATAGCTCCTTTGCACCCCAGAGTCCTTTGGTATCGACACTGCCACCGTGTCCAGTTATTTTTGGAGATGTTTTGCACGTACTCGTAGCCATCAAGCAAAACGTTTTTCTTCCCCTTGTTGGACAGAGTTAGCTCCATGGTAGGAAAAGAAGTGTAACTAGAAGTGCCGTGTAACTGCCTTATATAGCGCCCCAAGGCATAAGCGCAAGACGTCCAAGTTACCAAGGTCAAGGAATTTAGTCCGCGAAATGTAGCTTGGTGTTACTGCTTCACAGCGCATAAGCGTCTTACAAAACAGGCACTTACTCGATTACAAACACAAGAACATACACACAGCGCAGTAGTAAGATTGAAAACCAATTAGCCGAAGCTGTGGTGCAGCTTGGTGACCAATCCACCCAATGGCATAGGCACAGGCTGCCAGCCAATTTTGTTCACAAAGGGCAGAGCACTGGTGCTTTTCGGTTTGAACTTGCTTGGACGGGGCAAATAAGTCGAAAGAGAAAAGCCGTCAGACCTTAGTTGCGGTGACCTAGATATTTTGTCCGAAAACGTTGCCTCAATGCCTTTTATGGCTTAGCACAAAGGGCAGGGCGCTGGGGCTTTTCGGTGAGAACTTGTTTGCGCGTGGCAACTAAGTCAAAACCAAAAAAAAAACGTCAGACCCAAGTTGCGGTAACCTTGACTTTTCTCCCAAAACGTTGCATTAGTGCCTAATGTGGCTTATCTCCTCAACAAATTCAGGAATGAGCAGTTTTTCCGAAAACTGCGCATTATTCATCTCAACCGCACCATAGCCCAGCCCGTGTTTCTCCCGGTGAGCTTTAGTCCAAGCAATCAAAAGAGAAAGGTGAGCTTTTGTCCGGGTCTGTGGAAAAAACGGATGAGCTTTTGTCAGGTTACCGGAAAATACGGACTGGATGTGACATGCCGAAAATTGTACCGCCTAGTAAAATCCCAGACCTCTTTTGAGGAGAACTCGGGCCATTGTCGCTGCACAACTCTAGCAGAAATTCATGTCTTGCGAAAATGTCTGCGAGCTTATGGGCTACCGCAGCTGGGATTCTTTTGTCCAGAGGCGCCACTTCGGGTTAATGGAGTACGCGTCAAACGCAATAAGGTACGTTTCCCCAGCATACTCGCACAAATCGGCACCAACACGGGACCATGGCTGAGGCGGTGTCTGCTTGATCAATGGGGCCTCTGCTGGCTGCTGATACGCGAACTGCTTTAGTGTGGAACACTTTCCAATCATGTCCTGAATCTCGGATGTCATGCCCGGCCAAAACATCAAAAGCCGCGCTTTGGCTTTACACATGTAGCTGCCCAAGTGACCTTCATGAAGCATCTTTAGCGTGTTTAGACAAAGGCTCTTGTGTATTACTACCTTAGCACCTTTGAAGATCATTAATGTAACTAAACCAAGGGGGCAGGCGAGCTGGTTCAATACTGACATGGTAACCCTGGAGCCGGGGAAAAGAAGGACAAACAGAAAACTTAGCTAAATATTTCACTGTCACGTCCTTAAATAAGCCTATGACCATGCGACGCAGAAAGAAAAGATTTGACAACAAAGAACCTCAGAACGACGACATATGATATCACCAGGCATACTTCTAACAAAGAACCTCCATCGGAAGGAAGGTGCAAGAGATGACCAATTACGCTTCCAAAACTGAAGACCCAAAACCAACCAGAAACTTCAAAACACCCATAAACAGGTAAAAAAAAAAATTCATAATTTGGAAACGTTTGAAGCCGATCACCCAAAGCATCAGACACATTGCTAAAGCAACCATTTTTACTAACTATTCTTAGGGACTCTTTTACCAGACGTTTATAACAGTCTTGCTCCCTGTCCTGGACTTTTGTCTCCTCCCAGTGGATGTTATAATCAATACACCGGGAAACATGCTTAGTTAACTCTGAATGCTCATTCTTGTTTTTAACCGATCTTTTATGCTCATATACTTGATCTTTAGTACACCTCACTGTCTGTCCCGCTCACAGGAACTTCGTACACAACTCGAAGATTCCAAGCCGCTGACTCCTCCCTGTACTTCTTCTGAAACCCCAACCTATCTGACAAAAAGGGCTTTCAGTTATCCAATTAAAAGCCAGGTTTGAACACCACGTCACTTCGAATCTCCCCGCGATCGCCTTCAGATTATGCGAATTATTGTGAAAATATGGCAAGCAGACAAGCTTGTTTTTGTCTACCCCCACAACCTCCCGCACCGTAGCACTATTCAGTAGCCGAAAGATCACAGCAGACACAAACTGCTTATTATAGTCCGCCAAATTAATCCTTTAAAGTTGTTTCTCCTGGCCAAAACCTAACCGGTTTGTACAAGAAACGTTTAGAGCATTCATTAAGACAGACTTGACTACACCACTCTTTACAATTTTCGACCAAACCACTCAACCTAGACAACAAAGGTTTCGATCCAACCTTCCCAAATCCCGAACAAAGGCCATTCTCAACCACTAAACGTATGCCCAGAAACTCCAACCATCCGTCCTGACTACCTTATTCTGAAAAGAATAGCTCTCGAGCTGCCTCGGAAAACCCAACATTGACCCGATCCCCTATCGCATTATCTAAACTACACTCAAGAATGTCATCTACGTACCTGCGAACTAGGACAGACTCCTTGTAATATGCCTCAGTTGCTTCGACAGCTGCCATGTCAGTAACTCTGAGATAGATTTCCGATAGAACTGGCCCTACTTTCGAACCAATACAAATTCCGCTTTTTCGGAAGAAGGAATCATTTTTATTTATTTATTTATTTATATGGAAATATTGCCAGACACCTAGACGGTGTCCAAGGCAAGGTGAGCACCTTGCCATGGACGCCGACTCAGTCCGTGAAACGACACCGTCCGGGAGACAGGGTTTCACGTTACCGATAGACCCCTTCACTCAGTGTGGCAGCTTCGTCGGTGTTCGTGGCCCTTCTTCTCCTGGGCCTTCCCTTGGTGATCATTCCCCAGAGGCCATGCCTCCTAAGCAAGTGGCCTCCGTTCCACAGGACGATGTTTCGGACGATGACAGCCGAGATCCTGGCGACTTCATTCGTGCGTTACAACAGTACACTGCTCGGATGGAGCAGGTGGTCGCGACTGACAGAGAGACGGCAAATCAGCAATTTCACCGCCTCCTACAAGAAAACCAACGCATTACTGCGGAGTCACAGACATTCATGGCGGATGCTCTGGCAGTAGCAGTGGGAAGAGTCTTGGCCCACAATGTCACCACCGGAGCGGTGCCGGCCCAGTCCACCCCTCAGTCCCAGCCACCGCCTGTCGCCGCCTTTGGCGGACTCCGACTCCAGCCTGGAGCTGAACCCTAACCAACCGTTGCCGCCCCGTCTACCGACCCTGGTCGTTGGCAAGCCAGCTGGAGCTCCAGCCCTCCGCTGCTACCCAGACCGCAGCTACCGCCCCACCAGAGCCCCGGGTCTTCGCCCCCTACGCGGCCCCCGACCCCGGGCGCTTTTTTACTGCACCAGACGTCGCATACAACCCCTACACCGTTTTTAACCCCCAAGTCGCAGTCGCGGCCGCCAGCGCGTCTTCACAGTCAGTGATCCGCCTGCTAAACGAGACATCGCAGAAGCTTTTGTCTATGTGCAACTGGTGTCACGGCACTCGCAGCACATCGGCCGACGCGATATCACCGAGCTGCAGCTCCTCGAGTGTTTTGTGCAGCTGTGGGACTGCCGGTACACAGGTCTCCCCGTCCGTGACAAACTCCGCATCTTTGACCGAGTTAGACTGCTCTACCACGTGGCGCAGTCCGGGTGGGGAGCCACCCTTGAGGGATACGCCGACCCCACTGCCTTCTTAGTTCTGGGGCCCCCTGTCCCAGCCCGACGTCCAGCTATGACCCGAACGACGTCCCCTGACCGCACCGCCAGCCCCCCACGAGGACTCCGGGCCAACACACGCAACCAGCGACCCCCCAAGTCTCCCAAGAAAACCAAGAAGTGCGCCCTCCCCGTTCCGAACGACCAGTTCACCGGGCGTTCCCCACCGACCTGCCCCCGCAGGGGGCACCTGTGAAAGCAGGTGTTTGGAGAGTGGCGTCTCCACGGACCCCGAGCCATGCGGGTTCGCCCGCCCACGTATGGCTGTGCGTGGCTTTCCCGTGTCCGGGGAAAAGGGCATCCTGGTGGTTGAGCCGAGCCCGGGGTAGGTTTGGACCCTTCGGGGCCCCCCGGGTGAGGCAATACACCACTTCGGCCCCTGCTTCTCGTAGACGGGAGTCCTGGTAAGGCCCGGCCAGGATGATTCAGTCTAGTCGCCACTTCTACTATCCCCTCTCTGCTTTCACCCTTGTCTTCTCCTCCTTTTCACTCTTCTCATTTCTCTTCTTTCCGTTTCAACTCCTTTGGCGGCAAGGGCTAACCTTGGGTGGCGACAGACACCTTGTCCAGAACCACTCTTGGTTATAGAGACTGGGCAGCACTAATAGCGTAACGTCTTCAGCCAAGCCATTCTTGTTATGGAGCGTTACCTATTCCCTTGTTGGGCTCGGTGGTGGGCGGTGCACCACAGTTTCCGAAAACCCTCCCCCTTCATATGGGTTCTCAAGCTAAAAAACCTTCTGATCGGGCCCCGAAAAGGGTCCGCACCGAAGCACTGCAGATAGAAAAACCAACATACACATTTTCAAAGTTCCCCAAGTTTCTTGTCATGCACTCTGAGGATGAAAAACCGCTTGGCAAGTTGTCCCCTTTCCTCATTTCAAAAGTTCTTGAAGGAGTGATTGGGAAGAATTACAATGCAAAAATATGGCATCTGGTGATCTCCTAGTGGAGATACACAGTAAGCAACAAAGTGATTCACTATTAGCACTAAACTGTGTGACTGATTACAAAGTCACTGTCACACCTCATAGAACACTTAACACAATTCAAGGAGTGATCTCAGAAGACGACCTGCTCGAGTGTACAGAAACTGAAGTAGTAGAGGGCCTTTCCACACAGGGGGTAATCGCTGCTCGGCGTATTACCCTTCGCCGCGATGGTGTTGAACGCAAGACGAAACACATCATCCTCACATTTGAATCAACTACACTTCCTGAAGTTGTGAAGGCAGGATATCTCCAGTGCCGCGTCCGTCCCTATGTGCCAAACCCTCAGCGGTGTTTTAAATGCCAACGGTTTGGCCATGGGTCACGGAACTGTCGAGGAAGTGACACTTGTGCCAAGTGTACTAGCAAGGAGCACGTTGCTAATGTGTGCGAGAATGAGCCCCACTGTGCTAACTGTAGCGGTAAGCACCCAGCGTACTCCCGATCCTGCCCGTTATGGAAACAGGAAAAAGAAATCCTCACCTTGAAGGTTACCGAAAATATTTCATACGCTGATGCAAAGAAGCGTTTCGCCTTTGTATCCAAAGGCTCTTATGCCGAGGCCGTACGCAGGGGACCGGTACGGCCAATGGTTTCGACGGGAACGCAGACGTCTACGGACAGTCTGCGCCTCCCGTCGAGGTCTCCGTCCTCGGGAGCGGTGCCAGTGACACCGCTTTCGAACCGTAAGGTGGATGCTGCCTCTTCTGCATCCACCTCAGGGCAGGGGCTGACCCCCCCTGCTCCACCGGGCCCTTTGGCCCCTAAGGGCCGAGGCCTACCCCCTCGCTCCTCTGCTCCCCAGAGGAAGCCCGGTGAGACGTCGAAGCAGTTGGCCCCTAAGGGTCAACCGACGACACCACCGGAAGAGCCCATGGAAGAGTGTGGGCTCAGATCCGACGACGAGGCTATCCTCTCGGGATCGGAGTCCTCCCTCGCTGCTCCCACTACCTCTAGTGGGAAGCAGAATGACTGCGCGAAAAAGAAAAACGCTCCGCGCATAAAAATCGATTTTAAACCTTAGTAACCCGTTTTTACCCATTCTTGCAGTTTATAAGTTAAAGTTTATTTTAATTTTAGCACTGCTATGAGTAAACAATTAAGTATCATGCAGTGGAACTGTCGCGGCCTTCTTCGTAATATTGATGACGTTAATTTTTTTCTCGATGAGCTTCGTCCTGTGGCACTCTGTTTACAGGAAACCCATCTGACCGACAAACACACACAGGTCTTACGCCGGCACCAGGTTTTTAGGAAGGATCGCCTTTCTCCTAGCCCTTCTGGTGGTGTCGCAGTTGTGGTGCAGAGCGGGGTTGTGTGTGCTCAGGTTCCTCTACAAACACCACTCGAGGCAGTAGCAGTTCGCGTTCTCCTTGACCGACTCGTCACCCTGGTCTCTCTCTACCTGCCACCCAACGTTCCACTGCAGCTCCACGAGCTACAAGGACTCATAGATCAGCTGCCTAAGCCTTTTTTAATTCTAGGTGATTTTAACGCCCACCACCCACTGTGGGGTAGTGTTCGTCAGGATTCCCGTGGTGGAGTTTTAGAACGACTATTATTATCCTCCGGGCTCTGTCTTCTGAATAAAAAGGAGCCAACGTTTTTTAGTGCTGCTCATAACACCTTTACTTCAATAGACCTTTCCATATCATCATCAGCTTTACTTCCATGCTTTTCATGGAAGGTTTTAGATAATCCATTTGGCAGCGATCATTTCCCCATAATTTTAGAAAGTTCAATACCCCTTCCTTTGCTTTCGACCCGCCTTCCAAAGTGGAAATTAGAGAAGGCTGACTGGGCTCTTTTTGGTTTCAATGCCGTACTGGATCCATCGCTTTTTCGCAGTATGTCCCCCGAGGAGGCGACGGTGTTTGTCACTGAATGTGTAATAATGCTGCTGCATCTTCTATTCCGCAAACATCCGGCGTCCTACCCCGGAGATGCAAACCCTGGTGGAATGAGGACTGCACAGTCACTCGCAGGAAACAGAACAAGGCATGGGGTATATTTCGCCGTTATCCCACTGCTTTGAACCTGATTGAATTAAAAAAATGTAGGGCCAAGGTACGTTGGACACGGAAACAGGCAAAGAGGACATCATGGGAAAAATATATATCTTCTCTAAATAGCTTTGTCCCAGCTAAAGAAGTTTGGGATCGCCTGCGGAAAGTCCGAGGAGATTACCAATCTTTTCGAACTCCTCTGTTTTCTTCCCCCTCTGTATCGCTGAAAGATCAAGCAAATGTTCTTGGGGAGCATTTCCATCTTATTAGTAGCTCCTCTAATTTTAGCGAAAAATTCAAGAAGTTCCAGTCGACTGTTGAAAAGCAGCCCATCTCGATGTCGGAGGGTGGTTCATTTTTTTACAATAGACCATTCACAATGTGTGAACTCAAAGTCGCTCTTGGTGCAAAGAAGCAGTCTGCACCAGGGCCAGACAGACTCCACTATGAAATGTTGAGGAAACTGTCCCCTGAATCTATGAACGGTCTGTTAACTTTCTTTAATCATCTATGGCAAGCTGCTGCCTTTCCTCGTTGCTGGAAACATGCCCGCATAATCCCTTTTTTGAAACCTGGGAAAGACCCTTCCATTCCTACGAGCTATCGTCCCATCGCACTCACAAGTTGCTTAGGGAAGACTTATGAGCGGCTTGTGAATCGTCGTCTTGTTCATTTCTTAGAGACTGAGAATTTTTTTGATGTAAACCAGTGCGGCTTTCGGGAGGGACGAGCGACCACCGATCATTTGGTTCGCCTAGAGACCGCTATACGTGAGGCATTTGTACACCGGCAGCATTGTGTCTCGGTGTTTTTTGATTTACACAAAGCATATGATACCACATGGAGGTATAGAATACTTCGTGACTTGTACAACTGTGGTGTACGGGGCCGCATGCTTCAGTGCATACAGAGCTTTCTCAGCGAAAGAACCTTTCAAGTCCGATTGGGCTCCACACTTTCAGATGTTTTTTCTCAAGAAAATGGTGTTCCTCAAGGAGGAGTGTTGAGCGTTACCCTCTTTGCGGTAAAGATTAACAGTCTAGCTAAGGTTATGCCATCATCAGTAACTTACTCTCTATATGTGGATGATGTGCAAATTTCTGTGTCTTCCTGTAACCTCTCCAGTTGTGAACGACAATTGCAGCTTACAATCAATAGAATGTGTAAGTGGGCAGACGAAAACGGCTTCAAATTTTCTCCTGAAAAAACAGTCTGTGTACCTTTTTCATTACGCCGGGGATTGTCTCTTGATCCTTCCTTGCATCTTAATAGCATTGAGATATCAGTCCAACAAGAACACAAATTTTTGGGTGTTATTTTTGACAAGAAACTTACCTTTGTACCCCATCTGAAGAATTTGAAACGGAAATGCTTGATGTCATCAAGCATCCTAAAAGTGCTATCGCATATGTCGTGGGGTGCTGATAGGCGCTGTCTTCTACGACTGTATAACTCCTTAGTTCGATCCCGCCTCGACTATGGTGCAGTAGTATATGGGTCAGCGCGGCCATCCGCTCTTAAGATGCTTGACCCAGTACACCACCTTGGACTACGACTTTCTACAGGTGCATTTCGCACATCTCCTGTGAAGAGTTTGTATGCTGATACGCATCAGATGTCCCTTGAGAAACGGAGGCAGTACCTCAGCGTCTCTTATGCTTACAAAGTATTTTCAAATCCAAAGCATCCCTCCTACAGTGCCCTTCATGCTTGCAGAAGTTCACAGCTTTTCGAAAACAAGCCGAGCATTGTTAGACCATTAAGCCTCCGTTTGCAAAGTACTTGTCAATCCCTTAATATCCCCCTCCATGAGATTCCCTTGCTTAAAAACACTCATAGGGTTGCTCCATGGGATGTTCTGCCGATTTTCTGTGACTGGTGACTTGCAAAATACAGTAAGAGGGTCATTTCACCACCAATCCTCCGGCAGGAGTTCCTCTCTTTGCAACAAAAATATGCAGACTACCTGGAGTTTTATACAGATGGGTCCAAATCGTCGTCTTTTGTAGGGTGTGCTTTCTATTCCGCCTCCTACAGGAAAGCCACACAAGTTGACTGTAGGGCAAGCATTTTCACCGCAGAGCTTTATGCTATTTTACTAGCGGTCGAACATATACTTGACAATAGCATAATGAAAGCTGTAATTTTTGTCGACTCACAAAGTGCTTTATTGTCCGTGTCCTCCCTGATGCCCACAAAGAACCACCTTGCACAACATCTACATAGTAAGATCAATAGTGCCCTGCGACGCAGTCGGGACATTAAGTTCTGCTGGGTGCCAAGCCACGTTGGGATTTTGGGCAATGAAGAGGCGGATAAATTGGCCGCGTCTGCCCGAGGCTCGTCTATACTGTTCAATTGCTTACCTTACCAAGATTTGAAACCACTTCTGAGGAAATCTATTTTTCTCAAATGGCAGCTGGAATGGGATACAGAGAGCAACAACAAATTTCACATTATCAAGCCCGTTCTGGGCGTTTGGGAGAGCTCCTACAACAGGGAACGTCGTGTGGAGGTTCTTCTGTGCCGTCTAAGAATTGGTTACTCCCACGTGACACATCAGTATCTGCTTCGTGGTGAGGATGTTGCACTATGTGAACATTGTGGAGAGCTTCTGACCGTGTTGCACATTTTGTGGCATTGTTCGTCCCATCAACCACTCCGTCAATCTTGTTTTCTCGAACTTTTTAGGGATCATCTCCCATTTCATCCCTCTTTTTTGCTTGGTGATAAACCTTTAGTTCCATTCAGCCGTGTCTTAGACTTTTTAAAACAAAGTGGATATTTATACCATTTGTAAATATGTAGCCTCAAAGTAAACTTTTGTTATAATATGCTCTAAATACATTAAGTTTAGCGCATTATGGCCCTCGTTGCTGCTGCGCCAATAAACGCCTAATCATCATCACCCACCGACCTGCTCCGCCAGAACTACCAATGGACCTCCTGGTTTCGGCTGCCCCGGGCGTTCCCCGCGCCAGCCCATCCCGCGAGCTCTCCTTTTTGCCCCAGGACTTTGTTTGTCCACCAGAGTGCCTTGCCCTTTTGCACGCGTTGGAGGCCCCCGTGGACATCCCTCGTGCTCTTGACATCGTTCTCGGATCCGCCCGGCCGGCCGGTCTGCACTGCGGTGGACGGTGTGGCAACCCTAGTGCTTCTCCAGGATCTCCTCCTTCCGGACGATCTCCTGGCGCAGGCGGTCCGGGAGGCCGGCCTTCCCGCTTTCTCGTCCCCTTTCGCGCCGGTTTCGGGGCCGTCCGCCGGGGCCGAGGCTCGTGGGCCCTCCCCCTCCTCCCTTGATACTCCTTCAGACTCTGGGGAGGAGGCGGAGGATTCCTCGGATGCGCCGGTCCCGGGGGCTTCCCCCGACTCCGGCGTGGACTCGGACTCTAATGGCGGGAAGGACAGCCTTGCGGACACGGCTCCCCGCATCCTTCGTTGGCTAGCTGTCTACCAACCTTTTCCACCGCCGGACGACTCCGAGAACGATGATGAGTCGACCGACAGCCGACGTCCGGCAGCCTTCCTCCCCGAACCTCCGCACATGCCGGTCCGACCCAGTAAAAAACCGCCCACGGTCAACTGGGATATAACTCAAATTCTCTTTGGCTACGCACCACCGTTCAACCCAGCCGCGTTTAACTTTTTTGTGCGAACCTCTTCCGTCTGTAAGGCACGGGCCCCAGCGACGTCCCAGTTGCCCCACCTCCGAGCAGCAGTGCAGTCGATGCTCTAAGCGGACATTCTAGAAACCACAAAAAGGGGACCCTACCTTTCACCTGTGCAGCTCGTGCCGAAGTCTTCTAAGGCCTCCAGATTCGTTCTGGATTGTTCTCACTTGACCCCCCACCTGCCGAGCCCGAAGTTCCTACTACCACCCCTCCCGAAGGCCCTCCAGATCTGCCCCTTACCCGGGCGGCCCTACTTTACTAAAGTAGACTTGAGGGATGCTTTTTATCACTTCGGCCTCCATCCCAAGACGAGAACCCTTACCATCATACGCCTGGATGGACAATACTTTCGCTATAAAGTCCTCCCTTCCGGCATACGGCTTGCGCCGTTTTTTATGCAGGGTTTGGCTACGGCGCTGGCTCGGGAAGCCCGTGCCCGCGGCCTTTGGGCCTGGGCCCACTTAGATAACCTGTTTTGCGCGCATTCCTCCCCCTCTTTTCTTGAAGAGCAAACGTGCCGCTTCCTGGATGATCTTGATCGCTGTGGCTTCCGTGTGAACCCTACGGACTCCCAGTTTTCACCTACCCACTCCATTGTTTTTTGGGGATTTTGCTCAACGGCGCCGATCACACCATCGCCCACACGCCGTCCCGTTATCGGGACCTTTTGAAGAACCTCCAGGTTCTGCGCCAGCCTCAAAGTGTGAAAGCTTAGCAGCGTCTTGCTGGTTTGTGGACTTTTTACTTTTCTTTATTTGGGTGCCACTATGATGTACTACACCCGCTTCACCTTGCCGGAGCTACGGGCTGCCCAGTTTCGATGGAGTGGACTCAACTTTTTTCTTTCGTTTTGCTACATCTTCCGACGACCATGCCGTTTGTCCCCCTGTCGGTGCGTCAAGAGGTCTTCGCAGACGCAAGCAACACCGGACTAGGACTTTGCCTCCCGGCAGGCAACATGACGATCCTCACAAGCACTCCCAGGAGCATTTATTGCCCAGAGTTGTGGGCTGTCCTATGTGCCCTTTTAGTTGCTCCAACCCGGACACTGCTCAGATGCGACAACCAAGCAGTTGTTCGAGCTCTGACGCGCGGCCGCGGTCGCTCCTTTTCTATTGTCGAAGCCCTTGTGGCTACCTTGCTTTTGTGTAGTACAGAATCCTGGATTTGCTGGATTTCGACGGACTGCAACCCAGCAGACGGTCCCTCCCGACTCAACCGCACAATTTCCCGTGGGTCGGGTAGGGACCGCCGCTAGGGGGCGTGCCTTACTTAAGGGATTTGTCTGGCCACTGGGTCTCAGTCCGTGGAACACCGTCCGGGAGACAGGATTTCAAAAGTGCATTGTACAATGCAGACATACAAAGAATAACATAACACTGTACAATGTAGTGCACTGTACAATGTAGTGCACTGTACAATGTAGACACAAAAAATAACATAACAACAATCGGCAATATAACGCAAAGTGACACGAGCCTACAAATAATGAAGAAAAACCCCAGCAACACTCGAGGATATTCGAGACACAAAAAGCACACTTATTCTATGGCAATAACTGATTAGTAACTGCCGTGACAAAACAAGGAGATGTGAGCCGATTAATAACGGCTAAATATAATTTATTGGACCCATGAACAATGCGCTGTACGAAGGAGTATTTAAAAAAGTTCTTTTTAGATTCTGGCACTATAATGGTTTTCTCGTGTTTCTTGTGTATCTGTCTGGATGTATTGTATTCCATGTATATTTCGAATGGAAGTTCAACATTGCTATTGACTATGTTATAATGAAACTTAAGGCGATTAAATTTCCTGCGTGTTTTGAGTTCGGGTATGCTTGACGGTGCATACAGTTGAGAGACGGAAGTCAGCCTGTCGTAACGGTAATAAACAAAACGCAATGCTTTGGTCTGAATTCGTTCTAGTTGCTGTATGTTTTTACTGTGTGTGGGTCCCATACCAAGTCAGCGTATTCTAGTATTGACCTAATTAAAGTTGTGTATGCTGTTAACTTTGTTTTGGGTGTACAGTAGGTTAGTTTTCTTCTTAATAAACCAGAGTTTCTGCGACGCTCTGGCAGCTATGTAGTTTGCGTGCGCGTTCCAGGTTAGATCTGACGCAATGACAATACCAAAGTACCTGCATTCTCTAAGTACTTCAAAGGGAACACCATTCAAGGAATATAAAAAAGCCTAGGTTTTTTTTTCGGCAATAGTGATCTGCGCACCCTTTTTGCATTTCAGTGGCATTTGCCAGTTGCAACACCAGTCATAAATAGAAGCAAGAGAGTTGTTAAGTATTTCTTGGTTTTCAACACTACCGATCTCTGAAAACAGGACACAGTCGTCAGCGAAAAGTCAGCACTGAATAGGCAGACATGTTGTCAGGTCATTTATGAATACCAAAAGTAGCAATGGGCCAAGTACAGATCCTTGCGGCACTCCTGATAAAACTGGAACTTTGGGGGACGGAACATCGTCGATGTAAGCAAATTGTTGACTTTGAGATAAGTAAGAGTCCAACCATCGTAGAAGCTTTTCATTCTTAAGCAACTGTCTTAATTTGTAAAGCAGCTTTGGATGCGAGACACAATCAACTGCTTTTGCAAAGTCTAAAAAAAGGACGCCAGTTTGTCTCCCTCTATCCATAAGCGTTGCAAATTCATTTACAGTACGAAACAGCTAAGTCACTGTCGATAGGCCTCGACGAAAGCCGTGCTGTTCTTCACACAAAAAAAAAGCACAAAAAAAAACATTGTCCTCGAGGTGCAAAGATAGGTGTTTAAAAAGGAAATGTTCCAGTATCTTCCCACTTTACCAAAGTAGGGAGATTGGGCGATAGTTTGTAACACTTAGTATGTCTCCGGACTTGTAAACTGGAACAACTTTCGCTGTCTTCCATTCTGGGGAAGTCTTCCTTGGTTTAGGCTACGGTCGTATAGTATTAGTAGAAAGTTTGTGCACCACTCCGCATAGCGATATAAAATGATTTCTCGTATACCGTCTAACCCGCCCGCTTTCTTGGCATTTAACGATAGGAGCGCCTCAAGTAAGCCTGCCTCAGACAAGGCAACATCAGGGACGGTCAGCTGGTTAGGTTGAAGTGCATTGATACTACTATCGTGTTTGGTAAATACCGAACTAAAATAATCATTTAATGCCTTCGAGATAGAGTAATTATCAGAAATTTCCCTGTCGTTTATCTTTATATTTTTTTACGGTACGTTTCCCATGATATAGATAGCGCCAAAATTCCTGAGGGTCACTTCGTAAAAAGTTGATTATCATCACATTGAAAAGGCGGTATCTGGCATTTTGTATCATCGACCGCAGCCGTCTTTTAAGCGATAAAACAGGCACTTTTGCTTTTTTTTTTTTACACGTACGCTTAACTTGACGTTTTAACTGCAGTATTTCTCTACTTATCCGCGGACTCTTCCTACGTATTGTTCTTTTGTGGAGAGGCGCAAATTTGTTAATGCGGCCCCCTATTGAAAAAACCAGCTTAAGCTGGTTAAGCTGGTCCCAGCTTCAAGCTGGGTTATTGCCCCAGCATGCCCAGCTTGGCATGGTGGTTAATCTGGTCATGCTGGGACCAGCTTGGCAAGCTGGTCCCAGCTTGGCAAGCTGGTCCCAGCTTGGCAAGCTGGTCCCAGCTTGGCATGCTGGTCATGCTGGTTGATCTGGTCATGGTGGGTGATCTGGTCACACTGGGTAGATCACCTAGCATGACCAGATGGTGCAATGATTTGTCATGCTGAGGGAATTGGCTGAACAAACCAGTTTAGCCATTCAACCAGCTGAAATAAATACACAGGTAAACAAGTTATGCCTAAATGCCTCGAGGAACATTTATTGAGAGGATGGAGGCTTGGGTGTAAATCTTGTGTGCTGTTTCACCCAAGCATGCACATTTATTCTTTGGGTGCCGGTGGTTCCCTCCTTCTTGTGCCTTGTCTTGCGTTGTCGGGCAGGAACTCCTTTAAAACCTCCCGCACAATCTTCTGAAGTTCGGGGCCCGTGTGCCGAGCTTCGGTGGGTTTGGCTCCCTCGTAGTACATGAGACCATCTGGGGAAATTTTAAATAGATGTGTGTTAGATGGGCAATAAAACAAGCAATAAAATGGCTAGGTGGGCTAGTTAATTAGTGCATGATTTGAATGGAAAAGCGCCTAAAAAGCGTGGACACAAGAGAAGGATGGACAGCACGGAGTGCTACCTTACAATTGAACATGTTTGTGTTGTTATAAGTTAGCGCTTGGTCCTGTCCATCCCTTTCACCTGCTTTTTGAGGTGCTTTAGTCAAATAAAGTAAGCTCCAAGATTTCCTCTTGTTGGCTCATCAAACGTTTCTGAAGACAGTGCGTATGTCACGTTCACCGTACAGTTTTTCTGCATACAAGTGTTTCAAACTACCAAAATTATTAAGAACTTTGTGTTTTACTTTTCAGGAAGTATGATCCAAGAGCGACAGAAATATAACTTATACAAACAAAAGGGCAAGGACAGTGAGCTGTGGGTGAGGTCATAACATAATAAAATTTCAGAGAGGTCGGTGAAAAGGCCAATGTCAAAACACTACCTGCTTCCCTCCCCTATCGCACAAGTGCAATAGTGGAAGTGATTGACACATTGTTTCAGTTTTATGTTAATTAACACTGATCCCAAACTCCCGTAGTGATAGGTGTATCAATTTCTATTTAATCTGTTTGCTTTCCCTAAAGTAAAATGTACAATATTATGCGGTCGATTTGATGTGTTGGATCATTGCTGCCCCTTATTCTGCTCTGCTGCCCCTTTTCTCACCTCTTTGCACTGACTATGCCATGACGCTCGATGCAAGCTTTTTACTGCTGCGCTCAGTTTTGCTTGCTTTCCCATCCTATTACTGGTTTAACTTTTCTTGTGATCCCAACTTTTTAACCAAGCAGAAGCACAGTGTACAGTTCCCCTCATACTAGCATGCATGTGGAGCTTCACTACTCTGCACTCATGTGCCAGGAGCAGTACTTGACGGGGGTCAACATCTGGGTCAGCTCAATGGTCTCTAAAGTTTTGCTCACTATTAAAAGCTGCCATGTGTAAGTTGCAACTGAAAATTAATTGCTAACTTTAAATAACATTTCTGAAAAACAAACACTCGGCAAATATTGCAATAACCATAAACTTCACCAAGGCTGTGAAATTCTATCTGAAACCAGCTGCAGTCATAATTGCTTCCTCTCATTTATAAGCCTCCCAACGCTTAATTGGCTGTCACTTTTCCCTAAAAAATCTCGTCAACCAATTCTACTGTATTTCATTGAACTCGCTTAAATTGCAAAGTAACTCAAAAGGATACCAAAAATGGTATAAAATTAAAATTATAAGAAATCTCCAGGAAGTAGAGATACCGTAATAATCAAGACATGGAAATAATCCTTCCATTTCTGTAAATCATCTACTACCGTGCATGCACTACATTGCATGACCCTGTTAGCGAGAACACCGAATCAGCAGCTTTTTCCATTAAGTTAAAAGCAGAATGATGGGCAGAAAACTTTACCACTTAGGTTAGTTCTCCAAATTAGCTCCTTTTACCATGCCAGTATGACAATCACAAATCACAAATTCATTAAAAAAAATTATGGCAATCCTTTTTTCTTTTTTTGCGTTAGCAGAATGATGGGCAAAGCCCCAATTCCTAGGAAAAAAAATTAAAATATGGTAATCTGTTGCTTGCATTAGCAGTGTCATGCTTGTACTTAATTATTTCAAAAAAATATTTTAAACAAATTTCAAATCTTGCGGAGCATCTTCAGTCGCCTTTGCATGAGCTGTTCAAGGACAAGCTTTCTCACTTACTTGCAAGGGCCAGCAGTTTCATTGGGGTTACCGGCAGCTTCCCCTTTGCCCCATCCTTCAATTGACTCCGGCAGGGGGCACCGGTCACACTTCTCGCGCACATCTCTTCGTGAGTATAAATACACCTGCACAAATCTTTCACATATCGTTTGGGAGGGAGTCTGTCTACTAAATCATCAATCTTTAGCTTCGAAAGCTTTATCTTGCCACCGAGGTGTACCTGCAATGAAAAATCATTCGCTTAGTCATGAAAGTCTAACGACTTTCAAAGGTTTTGTGCGTGCTTCCCTCCTTGCCCGCACATCATCTGCTCACGCTCGGTTCGGTCATTCTGGGATTCTGGATAATGACAACTTAGCCACCTGAGCACTTTGCCGCGTACAGCATATTTTTTATATTTAAGCTTTTTCGGCATGCTTAACCTATCCACTGCAGCTTCTCATTGTTTCCTCCATATATATTGTGAATGCATTAATGGAGCCTTGCAATAAATCTTGATCAAGATTGAAGTTTCACTAAAACTGACCTCACAAAACATAGGAACCAAGATAAACCAAAATTTTCCCGAAAATCACAATATTTAAAAAAAATATTGGCAAACTAAAATTAAAAAAAAAAAAAAAATTCCTTCTCAATGTTGACAGTGGTACGCCAATGGCAGGAGTGAATCCCCATGAAGCTTGTCTTCGGAGAGTTGTCGGTCCACAACAGGCTCATTCAGTCGAGCGTACCGACGTCACATATGCACCAAACCAGACCGCTAGACTTCACTGTACACACAACAGCAGGTTCGAATAGCCGAAATCCAGATTTCGTAGTAAACACACTCTTCTCGGATGCCACTAGTCCTCCCGAGACTCCTAAAGGCCCGTTCACACTCTTGCGACCGAGTAAGACCCAGTAAGACGTCTTAGAACAGGATACGCTACAGCGGAGCTGGTCCTAAGATGTCGCAAGAGGATTAAAGACCGGTCTGGTCTCTCTCGGTCGTACTCGGTTGCAAATGTGTGAACGGCTCTTAACACTCTCGACCAGTGTGACTAGTGAACCCACTTGCAGCGACTCCAATTGATGAGCATTCAGTTTACTTTCAAACGTGACTGTGAATGAGAATATTTTATAGCATTAACTTAGTACTTTGTAACAGCAAGAAGCTTCTAAAGGCATAAAAAAGTTTACAATGATGCAACACAAAATGCTAACAATAGAACAATGTGGTTGCCTACCATGCCATCTTCCTCAGAAAAAGCCGGTGGTGTGGGATCTTCCCTGTCCAAAACAGGCACTGGCAGCTGAAGTCCTGTAACACAGATGTTATCTTAAGTAAGACGGAACAGCATTACCGTGGGATACACTTGATAACCGAGTACACTATGTATTGTCCCCAATTGCATTAGAGCACCCATTCAAGTAATAAGATATATAATTAACAAGCGCTTACTTTTATATGTATCGTAATATACCAAGGAAATGCCCATTCCTTTTTTGACAAAAAATGGGTTGAACTATACTGTTAGTAGGAAAGCACAAAATAAATAAGGACGAATTTGACATAGATGAAGCACTCTCAACTGAAGGTTTACCATATTTACCAAATACCATATTTTCGCGATTCTAAGCACCCCCCCCCCACCCCCCCCCCACCTTTTCCAAACGAGACGCCTGAAAAAAAGTTTGTATGCGAATGTAAGCACCCCCATCCCATGCAAGAAATTTGAGAGCGGCGATGCCGGTATCATCTTGTTATCCATTAAGCTCGAGCGCCGGAGTCGCGAACGGTCGCTAGCGCTTGGTTTCAACATCACTTAATGGATGGCAGTGTTTGTCGGCGTTCGTCTCGCAATCATACTCTGTTCACTGCGCATTTGTGGTTTGCGGAAATCCTCCACCATCAGTGTGAAGAGAATTTTATACACGATGAAGTTGAAGCAAACGGTTATTTCTTATGCGGAGGATAGTGGAAATCATGACACTGCTGAACACTTCAAACTGGACAGAGCAGGTGTGATTTGGTGGAGGAGAGGGTGGAATCTGATCTTCAAGAGTGCCGTGACCCACAAAAAGTTTACGGAACCGCGCAGCTGCCAACACCTGGAGCTCAAGATCCGAAACCGAAACCATGCCACTCCACTCCGTCGCCAACTGATTCCAAAAATTGCATGCAAAATCTAATTGTCGAGCATACGACAAAGAACAGTCCAGCAGCCCGTGCTTGCCGAGCCGGCAAATGAGGTGCCACGTGCTTGCCAGGCCTGCAAACAAAATACAAGCTAAGCACACACACACACACAAAAAAAGAACCTGAGCGCATAGATGCAATACTTCGCAAGCCAGGGTCAAGACGGAGCGTTTTGTGCAACGACTGAACTCGCGACAAACAAGCGCGCTATGAGGGTTCAGCGTGCACACTTTGCCTTCTTTGCTTTAGCTCACTTCTCTTCACCCACTTTCTTTTGCGGTACATTTTATACGAAAGAAAGCCCACCGACAGAAACCTAGGTAATCAATACTTTGACACAGCAGTAGTAACGGATATTTAAACAAGGACAGGAATGTTGATGAACATGTGTCGGCACTTAATTTCATTTTAGAAGCTGTCATATCTGCAGCGAGGTGGGGACGGCAACACCCGACGTCGCACGGCCGCGGTGACTGAAAGGCAGTTAGAAAAATATAGTTTTCCCACGACCCTTGCTTTGATAAACGAGTGCTCCAGCTCACAAAATAACTCCCGCCGCAAAAAAATAAAATGTTTTGTTTTACAGCATGTGGCATGGCTGCTACCCAGCACGCACGCTAGTGTCAGAGCGTCCGCATACACCTGCGTCTATCGTGAAAATATTTATAAAAAAAAGAGGCGAGACGAGACCAACAAGACCACGAGAGCGCGAGACGGCAGGAAAACCATGCAAGACCGGATGGACAATTGATGCAGGGGGCTTTGTGTCGGGCATCTGCTTGCGCCATATAACACATGCATGCTCAATTACAGTACTCGGTTTAGTTTCGGTATTGAGAGGCAACCGAAATTGGTTTCTTGGTACAAGCATAGTGTAGATTACCCATATTTTGGCAAAATGTAGCGGGATGGAGCAAGGTTAGCCCCTTGGAGTAGTTTGGTGCAATGGTTAACTGTCTTCCTATAGTATTCACAAATGCATTTTGATATACCCTTTACCCTCCTCCCCCCCCCCCCTAGAAGTCAGGTCATCCTTTCTTCATTTGTGCACTCACCTTGTTGTTGACCGACTGGCGGGACGTCAGCCACTGGCAAGAGAGCTGCGGGAGGAGTCGGCACAGTCTGCACTCTCTCAGCAGGACATGTTGGCACTTGGTTTGCTGGCAATGGACAAAACAAGGAACTTGCAATGACAGTATGTGGGACAAGGCACCATATTTTAGAATGCCAGCACCAAATAAAAAGGCTTAACCTCCCTGCCATTCATCAATATCCAATGATGCTTACTGTAGAATCCTTCACTGCCCCTCTCCTACCCTGCAAGTCAGTTTATTTTCTGTATTTGTGGCACTCACCCAGTACTTGGTCAACTGGCGGTACCAGAGCTTGATCCACTAGTACTTTAGCAGGCAACGCACGCTGTGTAGATGGGCATCCTGGAGACATAAAAGAAAGATGTGTTACAGGCGAGCACAATGATCAATCGCTGCCTTGTAGGGTAGTATTTGAGAGACGTGAGACCCACTTTTCAATTTAGAAGATTGAAAAGAAATAATCTGGCCAGGCAAATATTGTAAAATACTTCCTTTTTATAATGCACCGAAGTATTGAATGCACTCTCAAATTGAGTATATAAAAGAATTGATTTTTGTTTCCCTGTGTATTTATTGCATCCGGAATATGCAAAGGAAGCAACAAGAAGTTAGAGAGAAAGCAGTACGAGACAAAGTGCATCTACAAAGTTTACCCACAAAGTGCATCTACAAAGTTTACCCACAAAAAGTTTACGGAACCGCGCAGCTGCCAACACCTGGAGCTCAAGATCCGAAACCGAAACCATGCCACTCCACTCCGTCGCCAACTGATTCCAAAAATTGCATGCAAAATCTAATTGTCGAGCATACGACAAAGAACAGTCCAGCAGCCCGTGCTTGCCGAGCCGGCAAATGAGGTGCCACGCGCTTGCCAGGCCTGCAAACAAAATACAAGCTAAGCACACACACACACAGAAAAAAAGAACCTGAGCGCATAGATGCAATACTTCGCAAGCCAGGGTCAAGACGGAGCGTTTTGTGCAACGACTGAACTCGCGACAAACAAGCGCGCTATGAGGGTTCAGCGTGCACACTTTGCCTTCTTTGCTTTAGCTCACTTCTCTTCACCCACTTTCTTTTGCGGTACATTTTATACGAAAGAAAGCCCACCGACAGAAACCTAGGTAATCAATACTTTGACACAGCAGTAGTAACGGATATTTATACAAGGACAGGAATGTTGATGAACATGTGTCGGCACTTAATTTCATTTTAGAAGCTGTCATATCTGCAGCGAGGTGGGGACGGCAACACCCGACGTCGCACGGCCGCGGTGACTGAAAGGCAGTTAGAAAAATATAGTTTTCCCACGACCCTTGCTTTGATAAACGAGTGCTCCAGCTCACAAAATAACTCCCGCCGCAAAAAAATAAAATGTTTTGTTTTACAGCATGTGGCATGGCTGCTACCCAGCACGCACGCTAGTGTCAGAGCGTCCGCATACACCTGCGTCTATCGTGAAAATATTTATAAAAAAAAGAGGCGAGACGAGACCAACAAGACCACGAGAGCGCGAGACGGCAGGAAAACCATGCAAGACCGGATGGACAATTGATGCAGGGGGCTTTGTGTCGGGCATCTGCTTGCGCCATATAACACATGCATGCTCAATTACAGTACTCGGTTTAGTTTCGGTATTGAGAGGCAACCGAAATTGGTTTCTTGGTACAAGCATAGTGTAGATTACCCATATTTTGGCAAAATGTAGCGGGATGGAGCAAGGTTAGCCCCTTGGAGTAGTTTGGTGCAATGGTTAACTGTCTTCCTATAGTATTCACAAATGCATTTTGATATACCCTTTACCCTCCTCCCCCCCCCCCCCCTAGAAGTCAGGTCATCCTTTCTTCATTTGTGCACTCACCTTGTTGTTGACCGACTGGCGGGACGTCAGCCACTGGCAAGAGAGCTGCGGGAGGAGTCGGCACAGTCTGCACTCTCTCAGCAGGACATGTTGGCACTTGGTTTGCTGGCAATGGACAAAACAAGGAACTTGCAATGACAGTATGTGGGACAAGGCACCATATTTTAGAATGCCAGCACCAAATAAAAAGGCTTAACCTCCCTGCCATTCATCAATATCCAATGATGCTTACTGTAGAATCCTTCACTGCCCCTCTCCTACCCTGCAAGTCAGTTTATTTTCTGTATTTGTGGCACTCACCCAGTACTTGGTCAACTGGCGGTACCAGAGCTTGATCCACTAGTACTTTAGCAGGCAACGCACGCTGTGTAGATGGGCATCCTGGAGACATAAAAGAAAGATGTGTTACAGGCGAGCACAATGATCAATCGCTGCCTTGTAGGGTAGTATTTGAGAGACGTGAGACCCACTTTTCAATTTAGAAGATTGAAAAGAAATAATCTGGCCAGGCAAATATTGTAAAATACTTCCTTTTTATAATGCACCGAAGTATTGAATGCACTCTCAAATTGAGTATATAAAAGAATTGATTTTTGTTTCCCTGTGCATTTATTGCATCCGGAATATGCAAAGGAAGCAACAAGAAGTTAGAGAGAAAGCAGTACGAGACAAAGTGCCCAGTCGGCTTGGGCAAGAAGACGTTGACTCAAAATTACCAAGAACACGGCACGCAAAAGCCCAGAGTCGCCGACAACAAGCAGACAATGCAAGGCAGAGGACGCACGGGTGAAGGGGAAAGCATGCACAGAGCAAAGGTTCGCTCGTTGCCGAGATGCACAACTATGAGAGCATGTGCTTCAATGGCATGCCTCGCGGAACAACCAAGCCGTGAAAGTGACTGGGCGTGTTCCGTATTTAGACATTCTGCATACTTTTTAATCACGTGCTTCACAGAGCCGGCCCAAGTGATTAGGGTAGCTGAAGCAGGCTGTCATGTTACAGATACGTGATCAGCAGAGTCAGAAAGGGAAAGAAATAATATTCTGGATACACCCAAGATCTCGGCAAACAGCCATGACATCAGGCAAGGGGTTCTTCAAATTTATGCAGTTTCGGTTGCATTTTCAGTCCACATCTTCTTTGTTAATGATTTGACGCTACTTAGGAACCCAGCACAGTAAGAAAAATCTTAGCTTCATTTTCCTTACCATAAAGGGTAGTAACAGGAACTTTCACAAACCATACCTAATTTCTGTGTTTATCTTTCAAAGTTGCCACACATAGCTGTCACGCACCCCAGGAAGCAGCTTCATTTTCGGGCAAAATAAAGATGATAATTATGTGAATAACCATGGTATATTTTCTTTGAGCATACTGGAGGGTTATGCTCAAGTAGAGACCTGCTGGAAAGGCACCCTGCTTGGCGAACGCAACTGCCATTTTTTTATTTGGGGAGAATTGTGCCGATTGCAGGAGCCTTTCTGGGAGCCTCCGTTTCCCAGAGATGCTTATATGGTGTAATTTGAGTAGCAACATCAGTCTTCTGATCTTGCTAAAAGCTTGTCACGGCTGCAAACTGCCGTGAATGCAATCTATGTGTTTCACTTATCCTACAGTAGACTGACATTTTGCAGAGCATTTCTTTCTCTCACTCCTCAGAGCCATCCATGGCTAGCAATGAACAAGGCAAACAAAAACAAAATAAAGAAAAGCAGTTAAAACTTGCCTGTGCCAGAAGTTGAAGGCACTGAAACTGGGCCGCAGTGAACATCCTTCATTGGATAGGGTGCATTCTCTAAATAGAAGGAGATGCACAGATGGATGTAAGAAAAAATGGAGTGGCCTATCAACATTACCAAGCAACTCACCCCACTCAAGGAATGGTGACTCATAAAAGGGAAGCCCCTCATCGGAGGTAGTGGCTGTGTCTCTACTCTCTCCTGCGGCAACTACTGAAAAATGAAGTTTGAATTGAACCAGAAGGCAAGCAGTAAAAACTATATTCCTTTCAAAGTTTTCGTTAACTATGAGAGGGGGAAACATACACACCAATTTTTGTGGCCAGGGCCTGAGCCAGCTGCCGACTGTGGCTCCTTTCTTTGGCCAGTTCTTTTTTTAGTTCTTTTATAACTTCCTCTTTTTCCCTGAGGACAGTGATGGGTACCATGTCACTCTGGTAGCGGCTGGGTGTCTCCGTCTGCTTGATCTGGGCAAAAACGTGTGTGTTTGCTGACTTTAATCAACTGCCTAAATAATGAAACCTGTATGGCTGTGGCTAGAATTCCGTCCAGACAAAACGATAGTCACCGCTAGAGTTCCGTCTAAACTGCCAATGTCCAGTCTCCGAAGTGATCTTCGTAGGGCTTTTTATTCAGTGTCGATGAAACGTGCGTGTCAACCTAACCGGTCCACCTCTTTACGCTGCTTCGCAGCAACAGTATGTGGCGGCTCATTACAAAAATGTAACTCCCCTGACCCACCTTACACGCCGCTTTGCGGCAGCAGTACCCCCGTTGCTCAGTTTATAGTTCCGCTTCGACGGAACTCTACACTGTTTGCTATCATTCCTTCAGTGCAGACAGAACTTCAGTGGCGACTATTGTTCCATCTGGAAGGAACTCTAGACACTTCCAACTTATATTGGCGCAATTTCATACCTTCTGCTTTTTCCTGAAATCAGCGGCAATGTCATGCAGCCTTGTTTTCTTTCCGATTTCCTTTTGTTTTCTCTTCTCCTTGTGACCGAGGTCTTGGACTTTCTGAATGCAAAGAGAAGGAATCTAAAATTTATACAACTCAACCGCTAACAGCCCCAGACAAAATATCAAGGCTCGCTCAGTAAGGAAGTAAGGTTTGTAATCGCTAAAAAAAAAGGAAGTGGATATTCTGCCGGCAGGGGACACAATAACCTGGGAAAAGAATGCCGGCAGTTGTCCCCTATTGGGTCTCATATAAAACTAATTGAGAAAACGGCTATTTGAAGCTGTGGAGTAGCTTACTGGTAAGGTGTCTATCTCACACATATTGGGACCCTGGTTCAATTGCAGTGTGGGCTTATTTTTTCTTTTTCTCAAACTTTTTTTTTTTGGTGGGGGGGGGGGGGCTTTTGCAATATTTACCGCATTTTTTTTCTTTTCTTTTTATTAACACAGGAAAAATGTAATGTTGCAAATGAAACTTCGCTGAATTAAATGGTATAGCACTGCACCCTTCCCGGGGGTAAATGAAAAACAGCCCGGGGAAAAAAAAATGCCGCCAGTTTCGGACGGCGCGTGTATCACTGGGGAGCGGACGGCGTGTTTATCACTCGAACGGCGCATGTATCACAGTCTGCAGCTGCTCATTAGAAAAATATTAACACTATTGGCCCACCTGTCCACCGGCAGTACAAGTATCGCTGTCCTCCATTCACCCCAGGAAAGGCAGTCCCATTCCATTTAACTCAGCGAAGTTTCGTCGACAACATTAGATTTTTCAGTGTTAATTGTAAAAAAGAAATGCTGCAGATATCGTCAAATGCCTAAAAAAAAGCATCATATAATCCCTCATTGACAATTGACTCAGGGTCCTGCTGCGTACGAGACAGACACCTTATCAGTGAGCTACTCTACAGCTTCAAATAGTCTTCATAATTTGTTTTATACGAGACCCAATAGGGGGCAGCTGCCGGTATTTTTTTCCCCCTAGTTATTATGCCGGCAGACCGCAGGATAATCCACTTCAAAAAATAATAAACCGAGCTGATTTCATTAAAAAGGTGCCATTTGTTTTTTACTGTTAAAAAAAATGCTGACTACAACAAGCTACTATGAGCAAATATTAAAAAAAAGTGTAATAGTAATTATTCATAAATAAAATTGTTAAGTTTGACCCCTTTCTTTGCAGTGCCTAGAGTGCCGTCTAACGGCTCTCCACAGGATAGTTCAAGTGGCACCCAAAGTCTTTACAGGGGCAGTGCGCCGTCACATTCTGCGAATTGCAGAGGCCACTGCCTCTGTAGACTGAACTTCGCTGATTCAAATTTTGTCAACATTCCAAGCACTAGCAGTCGGAGAGCTCTGATGAGCGGAAATTTAGGGGCAAGGTCAGAACGCTTTCCAACACAAACCACACTTCTATTGCAATATATGACCTATCAGAGGCTTACCACTGCTTTATCTTACCATTAGGTGCAGATCAAGCAATGTTGCGGTAGTGAGGTATATTATTCTTTGTATTGCGATGCAGGGCCGCAGAAGTTGGAGACAAAAATAAAAAAATCCTTTTGAAAATAAAAATCTACTTGTGATATGCAATATTGAACCTGGACTTCCATAAAGTAAAACACATTGCTTGCTCAGCCTGCTAACCACTGCACCGCCACAGCGAGCTAAATATGTCATTTTTGGGGGTTTCTGATATCATTTTCAATGCACGAAAATAAAATCCGAAATAACTATGGTTAGTTTATCAGGAAAGAAAGAGATCATGTAAGCGTGCTAATTTCGGCTGAACTACACTAAAATATGATGTTAATCGCTAAACGAAGGCACTTGAACGCTCCATAGCAGTACTTGTCGGGCAGCACTTGAACACTTGGTTGGAGCGCCGTAAAACAGCACTCTAAAAATGCGATTGCTTTTTTTTAAGGCTTGAACTGTTTTTCGAGTGGATGTGTTGGATTATCTCTATCGGATAATGAATCTTTACAATTGGTTCAAGGAAAAGTGGCACAGCAAGGCAAAACTTGCCTTTCCTACTGGTCCTACGAGCTTTGCTGTTCCACCGACAATCCTTGGAATGGGGTACCGTTTTGTCTGCATTTTCTTCAGGAGGCCATCCACAGACTCTGCGGAATATATATACATATATTAAACATAAATCTGATTTTTTAAACATGCTTTTTTCCAAAAAGATAAAATAAATATGAACCGAATTTTGTAAATATCAGTTTAGTTGACATGTCGCAAAATACCAGGAAAGCTATGATCTGTGCGTGAGCGCGGCAGGACCGAGCGCGAGAACTTTACTTGTCATACGAGTGGACAAAAAAAAACAATAAAAATTCTAACTCTGGTAAGCCTTTTTTTTTTTTTTCTCTTTTTGGCAGTCGCGGCCCGACAGGCGTAGCTTAGCCGAGTGACGAAACGGGTCTCTTAGTTGTGCGGATCAAGCATATCTGACCAAGCTCGCACCCCAAAAGATGCCTCCATTCCCTAGGAAAAAAAAACAACAAAAAAACTTACCGCCCAGAAGGAGCACGTGAGCATCGTAATAATCCTCTTCATCGCCGCAGTCCGACACCCAGTAGGCCTCGTATATCCGGGTGGCGTCGAAGTCTTCGTCATTTCGGGGCGAGAAGCTTCTGATCAAAGACGTTGGCAATATCAGCTGCCAACCGTCCGTAAATTTTACATATGCGTGCATCTACTCTACAGCCTCCTATCTTAGAAAAAGAACACAAACCACCGAAACACGTTGAAGAAAGAGCAAGCAGAGCAGCAGAGATCGATACACGACACAGAAGCAGAACCAGCGAACGTGATGCGTTCGGTTTGTGCCGAAAGACATATGTAATCGTTCTCAGTAAGGGCACGTGAAAGCAACTCTCAGTCACCCCCTCCTGAGTCACGCCCGCCCGCACCGCCACTCACACTCACAAAAGATATTGGCATTATCCGAACGGAGTGGGTGGGGTCCCTGCACCGACGTCACAACACAGCGCCGTTCCGCCATCGCTACGTACTTTTCGAACGCACCTTGCGCCTGCGGCTTTCGTTTTGGTGTGGCGGCGTTGTCTTGGTAAAGCGCCGGAGTTTGAGCGGTCGTGGACTCGGGCGTTGCTCGGACGCTGCTACACGGAGCCCAACGCCTAAGTGTTATTCGGGTGTAGCCGCTGCCTTGGCCGAAAGCTGGCAGATCGAAGCCAGGAAGGCTGCAACAGAATTAACTGCTGGGCTGCAAGAACGCAAAAAGATACGGACAAGTAGAAGAACAGGACAGGACAGGCTCTGTCCTGTCCTGTTCTTCTTTTGCGCTCTTATCCTCTATGAGGCTGCAACTCAGGGTCACAAGGGTGCCTACATGTTTCCGGTGCGGCGGGCACATGTAGGCACCCTAAATCGAATGAGCTCGAGAAACACTGCCTCCGCGCATACACGGCGTAGCAGACGACGCGCCAACATGGGCTGCGTTCAATGTCTTGGATCCGCATTACTTAGGCGGGTCGTGTCACGTGACAACACAGATTGTAAAGCGCTGAATGCGGGTAAGTTTGGGAACGCCAAGGTACCAAGCACTTATCCTGGGGCCTGGAGTAAGGTCGAGTAAATTTTGGAACACGGCACACGGCCATGCCGACGAGGCTACGAATCGAATCTGACGTCAGGTGTAAAAGCCAAACAACCCACATAAAAAAAAAAAAATAAAAAAAAAGCAATGAGGAAAAAAAAGTTGTTAGCAGTGTGACAGTAATAGCAATAAATAATATTTATTTCTACTAATGACGGCCGTAGTGCTTCAGAAAGGCGGAACAAGACAACAATAAACGGGACGCATTCGAGTCGCGAAGGAAGAAAACAAATGCAATGCGCTCTTCGGGAAGGCACGTGACCGTAACCTCCAGTCACCCTTCTCCTAAACGTGTCAGCACTCACAGAAATCTTTTGGTGGCGTTTTTTGAACGAAGGAGGTGACTGTAGTTGACTCTTTTCTCTGAAATCCGGAACTCCGGAAGACTACTTCAAATCATTGGGTGTTCGCGAGTCGCGACGTTCTTTGCGGCGGAGGGATTTTTTTTTATTTAGCGGTCATCAAACATCTAGCCAATCCTTGTGCTTGTGGGCTTGTGTGTAAGTCCGGCAGACTTCTTGACTGATATCCTTCGTATTCTACGTTTGGCGACCGAAATATTTATGACATGGCTACTCCTGGCAAACGACGAAAGCGGTACCTAGACGCAGACCAGCCTTACCTCATCCCGGTATCAACCTTACGTTTCCAGAAGACGCTTGTGGGTCAGGGGGCTAACGCTGGCACCTCTGTAGTTACGGAACCGCTTGACGGCGACGAAGGTAGAGAGAACGGAGGTTACCGTAGTGACCCTCTAGGTACTGACGAAGACGACATCCAAGACTGCCACGGAGCCTACCGTGATGACCCTGTAGATACTGACGAAGATGACGCCGAAGACTGCCACGGAGCCTACCGTGATGACCCTGTAGATACTGACGAAGATGACGCCCAAGACTGCCATGGAGTCGACGTCGGAGATGTCTCCACCGACAGTGAGCATGCATCGCAAGACCAAGCTGATGACGGAGGGGACAGCACTGATGATGAACACCCTGACGGCGAGGTGTCGAGAGAGAAGTCTCTCGAAGAAGCCGTGATCTCTGAAGACGACGACGACGAGGAGATGGGACCTGGGTCCATCGAAGATCTCTTGACCCTGTGCGTGGAAGAGTTTGGTGCTAGTATGCTGCCGCATTCACCAACGTCGAAAGCTGGCGCCATCGCGATGGTTATATCGTATGCCGTTTCGGAGAGATCGACGTGGGCCGGGCTCGGCAAGCTATTGACACTTGTGAATGCCTTGTTTGGCAGCGCAGTTCTGCCGACAAGTATCTACAAGCTGAGGAAGCTGTGGACGAAAAAAAAGGAAAACTTGGTGAAGTACCATTATCTGTGCCCATGCTGTGACACGGTCCTCAACTCAAGCGATTCGATTGCACGATGCGATGTGTGCAATTTTGAGGAGTCCACTGAGAAGCTAAGACATGGTGGGTCATATTTCTTGATGCTCGACCTCCACAAGCAGCTCAAGCACCTAATTGGAAAAACAAGTGTCGAGCTTCATCATTCGCTGTCAATGCTAGCACTCAATGACTCTGATTTGATTACGGACATTACAACAGCCGAAGCTTGCAAGCACTTGCGCCAAGAGCTTGCCTTAGGTCCGAGTGACCTAACAATCACGTTCAACACTGATGGGAGCCCCATCTTCAAATCCTCGAAGACGTCAGTGTGGCCGATTCAATTTACAGTAAATGAACTACCCCCTGCAGTGCGCTTGCACCACCCTACATTGGCTGGACTCTGGTTTGGGAAGCGCCATCCAGACATGTCGGTTTTTCTGACCAAGTTTGTGGAGGAAGTCAACACTATGGCCCCTGTGACATGGATCCATGGAGATCAGCAGCTCACTTCAAAAGCCTTTGTACTGTGCTGCAGCGTTGATACCCCTGCCCGTGCTGCCGTGCAAAACATGGTCTCTTTCAATGGGTTCTTCGGCTGCCCATATTGCTTGATGAAAGGCGAGCACGAGGAAGGTACATATAATTTTCATTCTTTTGCAGATATACACTTTTGCCTGCTAATCAAGGAAGATATCATTGATCAGGTCGCAATGGTTGATCAGTTAAATACTTTGCTTTCTTTTTGCAGGATGCGTGCGCTATGTCGCCGATGAAGCCCCAATTCCGAGGACATCGGAGCTTGTTGTTCGAGACATGGAGCTCGCCCAGAGGCTGGGGAGCCCTGTAAATGGTATCAAGGGTCCATCACCTCTCATGAACCTTGAAGGTAATTTGTGTGTGTGGAATGTGTCATGTCAAAACCTACCTGACATCGTTTTTGCTCAGGTTTCGACTTGGTTGCTGGCATGAGCGTGGAATACATGCATTGTGTTCTGCAAGGGGTGGTGCGACAAGTCACGGAGCTCCTCTTTTCATCGACAAGCTCACGACAGGCATACTACATCGGTAACCGTTTTAACGTGTCTGTTACAATGCCATAGCATGCACGAAACAAAAACCTTAGAGTTTGTCATTGTCAAACAGCATTCAATCATGTGTCACCATCTGGCAGCTAGGAAAATTGATAGATGATGTGCAAGCCTTTTGCAAGGTTGTTAATGCCCGGGTATTTAATTCTTGCCTCATCTATTAGCTCATTCACATGGGAATTCCAAATGATATTGTCACAATGAATGAATGGCCGAACTTCCTCTCCAAGCGCGCTTGTTGCCACGGACGTCATTGCCGAGAATCGAGTGATTGCTTGAAATTTTCCAAACGCTCGGCAACTGCGCAATGCGCACTTGTAGAGATGTGTAGTTTGCACGGTCGCCGAGTGTTTGAAAAGTTGGAAGCAATCGCTCAATTCTGAGCAATGACGTCCGCGGCAACGAGCGCACTTGTAGAGAAAGTTGAGCAGTAGATGCACCCCGGCAGAGCATTCTTTGCCCTGAGAACGTTTCTGTTAGTCCTCTCGTCACCTTCATTCGTGGCATTTCTGGTGGAGGTCCTCGTACCACTCACATGCCAAGTAAGACTGATTCAACAAGGTTGTGGGCCGCTTCGAGCGTCGCGGGCTCAGGGCGAGAATGAACAGGCACTTTCTAGAACGAGAAACAAAGATGAAACGGTAAAAGTTACGCCTCGAGTAGAATACACGGGAATCTTTTAGAACTATGTGACAGAGTGTTGTTTGCTCGGCCCTCAGCGCGGCAATATTGTGCCGAATGACAGTTTATAATAGACAAACCAGTGCCTGCCGCTGCCAAGCATGACACCCCAAACTGGGATCGCGAGCTGATTTCAAGATTTCTCAAATGTCATTCGTGCTTACTCCCATTTAACCTGTCATCTAGCAGTATCAGCAGTCCATTTGTGTCCCTAGACATGAATGCGGTCTTTAAGAAAGGTTTCCGTCGATCTACTGCTCATTGCCGACGCCGCTTGGTAACCGAGAAAACAATGCTACCAGGCGGCTTTTTTTTTTTATGTTTAATTTTGTTAAAGGGATGCTGAACCGAAATTTTGGGTGGAAATTCTTGGTCGCAATGGCATACATAGCATGTCCTTTACTTCTAAATGGTGTTGTTTTGAGCGAGGAGGCGTATAAAATTGAATAAACACGAAAAATACAATTTTACGCGACCCCTGGTGAGCGTCGTGGAAAACTCGCTTCGTGACGTGCGCATTCTCATTCGCCTCAAAAGACAGACTGAGCCAAGCCAAGCCAGGCGCTAAGTCGGGTGGCGTTTGTTATTGTTAGTACCACGCGGGCTCCTGGAGTGATCATGTGCCTCCGCCGCACCCCCTTGACATGCGCTGTGCCTGTGAGCGACTCGGCTGACTCTTCCCACTCCCGGAATGATCGCGTACCTCCGCCGCCCTCCCTGACGTCCGCCGAGCCTGAGAATGACTCGGATGTCTCTGCCCCGACTCTGCAGTGACCGCGTGCCTCCGCCGCGCACCCCGCGCCGGAGCCCCATCCGCGTGCCCGCCCGCGTGTGCCCGTGAATTCTGTGTCCTCGGCCCCCCCTCCCCCCCCCTCTCGCATCCGGAAGACCGCTTCCCGACCTCTATCTAATCTCATTTCTTTCTGCTCATCTTTCACTCCCATTCCCCCTCCCCCCAAAGATAGTTAGCACGACTCCCATTCGAGTGAGTCTACAGGACTATCTCTTCCTTTCCAAACTCCTCCTCTCTCTCTCTGTCTGCTCTGCCCGCGTGGTACTAGTCCCAGCCGCTTTGAGAACAGCCGCCGAGCGAAGAATCAAGGCGAGCACCAACGAACGAGGAGAATGCGCGGAGGCGCCAGGGGCGCTGGGGGCGCCGAGAATGCGCACGTCAGTTCCGCTACGCCTGCTCTCAGAAGGACTCGCTCGCGCCGGCGGCTTCCGGCCGAGGATTCGCTCTTAATTCAAAGAAATACAATAATTCGGGCCCCATCCGTCGGATTCAATATCGTTTTTAGGTACAGTACCATTCCGTGAAGCCCGCTCGGGCACTAATTATAAGATTTCAAATATCGGTTCAGCATCCCTTTAAACGACACAGGGCTTTGAGAATCGTTGCAACATCAATCTCACCCAATATTTTTGCTGCAGCACCAGTGTGTTTATCTGCTGTGTAGTAAGCAATTCAACGAAAATGTGTCACGTTGCGTGCGAGAGGGAAGGCATGGAATAGTAAAACATCGTTCATACACTTGCAACCGAGTATGACTGAGAAAGACAGACCGGTTTCTAAGCCTTTTCTGACGTCTTTGGACCAGCTCCGCAGCAGCGCATCCGGTCCTAAGATGTCGCAAGAGACTTAAAAACCGGTCTCGTCTCTCTCGGTCATACTTGGTTACAAGTGTGTGAACGAGCCTAAAGGAGTCTTCTCTCAACATTACAAAGCCACGAAAAAGTAAGAGGGAGTGATCACAATTGCAACGAAACTCTGCCCACTAGACAGCATTCTATCTGGTTGGTAAAGAAACATCTGATCCGTGGGTTTTGTGGTCCTTGTGGTGCACCTGGTCATTCTTAGTCGACAAAATGAGTATACCCTTCGAACTATCTCCTCCCCCTCCTTCAAAGGACGAGCCCTTGTTCACAAAGAACCAATGGAGTTTCGACGGCTGCTAAAAGGACATGACAGTCATTCGTACGATTAGGAGACGACGCAGCGTTTATGTGTACCCCTGTCATTTAATCGGAGCTCGGCGCCAGGGCATCACTGTACCCCGTTTGTGGAGCAGACGTACTTGCTCCTCATAGAACCTACCTTGTTCGGTGGCTGCCTGTGAGGTTTTTTCAGGCCCGTAAAAAACCATAGAATTCCTTAGATTGCCCAGCATAAAATACTGGAGGAACTACAGTACCTGTTGCACTACAATGATATGCTGAATTTCATTTTCAATAGAACGCTGCAAAATTTGTCATAAACGTGCTTTCGTAATATATTTTATTCAAATTTACTGTCTAGATCTAAGAAATCAATTTTTCTAAGAACTCCTTTATGAAGCTAGGTGTTCTAATCACTGAAGAGTTTAAATGTGGTTTGCAGGTACACGTGCGTCTGTTGTCAAGGTAGACAAGCGACTACGAAGCATCAAGCCTCCCCACTGTATAACAAGGCTGCCTCGTTCCATTGAGGAGCGTGGCTTCTGGAAGGCGTCAGAGTGGAAGCAGTGGCTCCTTTTTTATGCACTGCCATGCTTGCTGGATGTCCTTCCCCAACTCTACTGGAAGCACCTCTCCAAGCTCTGTGAGGCTGTACACATTTTGCTGCATGACAGCCTTACGCTCCGTGACATCAAGCGTGCAGGTGAGCTCCCAAAAACAAGCATTTAGTTGAAGCCTTGCCATCTAGCCAACACTTCTAAACAGCTTTATTTTCGAGGGCTTTGTTTCACAAATTTTGCAAAGTGTAGGTTTCTGGAAAAATTGTGCAGGCAGAAAATTTTGTATTGATGGGGAAAGGGAGGGGGGTGATGTATGTATACATGCAATAAATTTTTTTGTCATACTTTTCAAATCTTGAGATTTCAGAACATTAGGTTTCCTCAAAAATTATTACGTTCACAGTATTTGAAACTATGTAAGACAACCTCCTCACACCATCTCCAAGCATGCCATGAGCAACACAAATTTTATAGGACTCTTGATACAGATTGTTAGTATGCTTAAATAACATTCCAATTTTGATTGTTGTGAATTGAATGTCAGACATGCATGATGAAAAAGTGGTATAATTGAATGGTCGGCACAGCTGGATCAAAAATTCACATGCAAGGTTTGAACTGCTTCAGCTTGAGATTTTCTTGCCATTTTTTGCCTGTATTTTGCTGAGTACATAGCGACAATGACCTCTTTCCTAGCTGCACGAGAGCCTTAAGGCCTATTCACACTTGCGACCGAGAAAGACCAGACCGGTTTTTAAGCCTCTTGCGATCTCTTAGGACGAGCTCCGCTGCAGTGCATCCGGTCTTAAGAAGTCTCAAGAGGCTTAAAAACCGGTCTGGTCTCTCTCGGTCGTACTCGGTTGCAAGAATGTGAACGAGCCTTTAGTGAGTACCCTCGGCATTGTGCAGCTGTTCTAAACATGCACTCTCTGAATTTTCACTGAACAAATCTGCTTCATCATGGTTTTGTGGCTGCAGTACCACAGCGAAGTACTCATGGTGGGCACTCTGGTGATGACCTGATAATTTGGGACTTTGCCTACAACGTGTGCTCGGCTCGACGATGGCGGCTGCTGCATCACGCAAGAAGATATCATTATGAGCCACGCAGCAGCGCCACTGCCTTGTTGCGCACTTAAAATTGCGAACAGTAAACTGCAGGTGTTTGTTTAGTGCAGCCTTCTAATGGAATGTGTAGAAGAGGTATGATAATCCACCTGCGAATTCACATTATAGCTTATTAAAATGACATTGGCAATCTGAACCAGGTATGCTTGGCACTGACCTTTCGTCTAAACCGCTCTTACAGAAGAACTACTAAACGCGTTCGTGTGTCGCGTCGAGGCCCTCTATGGGATAGGGGCCATGACCTTCAATATGCACCTGCTGCTCCATCTGGCCGGCTGTGTGCGCCACCTTGGACCACTCTGGGCCCATTCGGCCTTCGTTTTTGAGGGTGGCAATGGCACACTGGTGAACCTGGTATCTGCTGCTAAAGGACTGCCCCAGCAGGTCGTGGAGCGGGTCGTGATGGCGCAGGAGCTGGAGCTCTTGCTTGCCAGCCATCATCTACCCAACAGGGTAGAAAAAATCTGCCACGGCTTTCTGGGCTATATGCCCATTCAGAACGCCTCCCACGTGGAGGAAGCAACCATGCTTGGCTGTGGGCGTGCAGCAAGTGTCACCACTGACGAAAAGGTTGCTCTGGAGCAGCACTGTAGAGCTTCGATTAACTGTATGACGGAGTATGAGAGGTGTGTTGTGAACCACCAAGTTTACCACAGCACTGCTTACACGAGGGCAACTAAAAGTGACACAACTTTTGTGTGCACGTACGACCATAGTTACTTTAGGATTTTAAAAATCTTGGAACTAAAGTCCTCAAGTGGCACTCACTGCATCCTTCTTTGCAGGAGTGTTGTGCTGAGGCAATCACAGTATCTACCAGAACATATTAAGGAGTGTTTCCTTTCTGAAGTTGACACTGTGAGCTGTATTGAACCTGCTAACCTCAAGAGCAGTTGCGTTTATGTTGATTTTCCTACAGACAGCAAGTCATTCATTTGCGACTTGCCGAACACAATAGAGCGTGATTAGCCTTGACTCTAGAGGGTCTGTGAGAGAAAATGAATGCCAGTTTTTTTGTGTTTTGCATAGACGGGCTGGGCAATGCGGAAAGCTGGGAATCTGTGCGAATTCTTTGTTGGTGGTCGTGAAGACTGCTCAAATTTAAAGGAGCTGTGCTACGATTTTAAAGGGATACTACAAGGAAATTTCGGTGCTTATTTTAAGGTCTATATGTGTTCAAAGGAGCAGTATCACATCGAACACACCAATATCTTGTTAAAAAAGTTACGAAATGGAATTTTAAAACAAATTAAATGATTAGCAAAAGGCACCTGGTGGAGTCGCTAACACCTCGTTTGTAATGCACGTCTAGGAACCTTGACAGCTAGTGACGGTCAGTGTCTCGCCTCCGGCCACGATGAGAGAAGGGGGTACGGAGGAACTCCCCTCTTCCCGAGAATCCCTTTTGTACGTTCAAGAAGTAGCTATTGTCTCCCTACAAGATTGTAGAAGATTAACCCGTCACTCAAAATTCATACAAAAGCAGCTGCTTTGGTTGCTGGAACGACTAGGCCATCCTCTCGACATCAGCCTTGCTCGTCCCGAGACGACCTACGTCACGATTGCATTAGATGTCACTAGTCTCCGCTGGGCCTTCTCCGAGCGCTTGCCAGAGTGGGCAGTACAGCCACCAGGCTCAAAATACAAACGTGCGATTGTCATTTACGGATATTGTGGATCATATTCAACCTATTTTTGAACACGACGGATACATTTCAAATTTCGTTGAAGTATCCCTTTAAAGGGATGCTGAAGCGAAATTTGGATATCACAAAATAATGTAGCAGGAGTGTTCGACGGGGCGCCGCAAACCCCAAAACAGCACTCATAAAGAGATATCCGAAACGGATGGCCATATTTTTGTAAAATAAGGATGCGATTGAGTGAGAATTGCGACATCTTGTTTCCTGCAGAACAGTTAAGGAGGAGGGGAAACGGCCTCGCTTCCTTCCCTCTTTGTGTCCTCGTGGAGTCAAACCGAAGAGAGGAGGTAACAAGAATCGCAACGTCGTGGGCATTTTTGGCCTTGTTCAAGCGAGCTCTTCTTTCGCAAAAATACGACCATCCATTGCAGATAATGATTTATGGGTGACGCTTTCGGGTTTGTAGCTTCCCGCCTAGTGCTTCTGCATTGTTTTCTGAAATCAAAATTTCGCTTCTGCATCCCTTTAACGTTGAAAGTGCTCATCACATCCTATCTTACTGATAGCATCATTTTGGTGGACTTTCCGCTTTTTGCGATGCACAGTTTGTTCATCATGTGGGCCGAAAAACTGGCTTTCATTTTTTCTTTCCTTTAAACCCTGTATTTGGTTTGTTAGAACATTTTTGTACTTTTCTTGAAGCTTAGGTAGAACATACATATCCTTCTAGTGCATTTCTGTTCCAAATTTGAAGGGCATTTTATATCATTGAAGCAAACATTGTTCAAACATACAAAGCACCTCTCATGAGGGGTACTTTCTCTAATTTGTGGAAGTCTTCTATAGTTGTGCCCATATTCGAGGCTGGTGATCTGTCATTATTAGTGACTATCGTCCCGTTTTGTTATTGTGTGGTTTCCCGAAGGTTTTCGAAATGGTTATGCATAACTGGATCTCAAATTACCTCAGTAAAAAAATTTAGTCTTTTTCAGCATGGTTTTTAAAAGGGAAAGTCCGTTGAAAGAGATTTGTGCTCTTTTCTAGATTTCTTTGTGCCGATAGTCACAGAGGCGAAATTGATGCTGTATATTTTGACATGTCAAAGGCTTTTGACTGTGTAGATCATACTTTACTCCTTTGCAAACTTTCTTTTTATGTCATGTGCCCAAAGCTTTGTGAATGGTTCAGGAGCTACCTGAGTTTACATAGTAATACTGTTTATGTTGGCAACTTTTTGGAAGTGTTGTAGATCAACTTCTGGCGTACACCAAGGTTCAAACCTGGGACCACTGTTGTTTATTTTGTTTGTAAACAATACAGTATCATGCGTCAAGCACTCAAATGTACTTCTTTTTGCTGATGACATGAAACTCTTTTTAAATGTTAAAGACCATATTGATTGTACTTTATTGCAAACTGATATTGGTGCAATTTCAGAGTGGTGTAGAAAAAAAGCCTTGTCGTTCAATCTTAAAAGCTAAATTGATTTCTTTATAGAGAAAGTGGGAAGTTTTCTTTTACCCTTATGTGCTTGAGGGAAATGTGGTAGATGCTGTATCTCTAGTAAGAGACCTTGGCGTCTATATTGACAAATTCACTGCACACGTTTCTAAGATCCTTGGATTAGAGATAAGAAGTTGGAAATGATCACTTTGGTTATCAAGTTCTTTCACTTCACCAATATCTGTAGTGTGTCTGTTCTGTAGCCTTGTACGCTCAGTACTTGAATTGGGTTCAATTAGTTGTTAATACAAGTTAAAATGATTGAGCGTGTGCAGAAGTTTATGTGGTTTTTGGTCTGTTGTGGTTTTTGGGGTCAATAAATGTGCTTTGTGTAAAGATCACCATGTCATTGGTTCCATTAATGCAAATAAATAAATCACTTAGTCTCATACAGATCCTTGTGGTACTCAACCGTGAGATGGGTGGAAAGCGATAATAACAATCAATCTGGAAAGCAGCTTGGTTTTTCTACTGCCGGCGATGGGAAGGTCACGTGTGAAGTTTTGGAGTTGCAACCGGGTTTCACTCGCCACTGAGGGAGAGCTGTGCACGCATTTATTGTTTTAAATAGTGAATTTCTGATCGTGTACTTTGTCAATCAATACTTATAGGAGGAATCAGCCATATATACATTTGGTTGTCGACCTAAATTCATATTTGATCGTTTAATGTGTATAAGTGGCATAATAAAAGGTTTTGTCATTTAAACAATACACCTTTTCTTCATTTTGCAGTCGGTGCTTGTTTTTTTTTAATGTCAGGTGAATCATATTGCTTTACAACAAAGGCATATACCCCCCGCCCCCCGGCACCCTAAAAATGCAGTGTGAGATCTATAACTAAAATTTCACCATATTTCAAACACTAGGTTTCTGCTTCACATATTTTGTTCCTCTATTAAAACTACCTTGCTTTTCATTCAGACTCTTAAACGGCTTGATGTCGGTATAGGTCATAACTATTATGGCCTCGTCCCACTAGAGCACGAACCAAAACACTTCTCAGAGACACGGAAAGTGCAGCTTGTTAGCAGTCATTATTCCGTTTCAATATAGTCACCAAATGGCAAAACAGCTTGCGTCACTTAAGAAGACACGCGCAAGGTTACAAATGGATATATTTTGTTTTGTTGGCCGACAGTGGGACTGCCAGCTAGGCAGCTCTGTTTTAGTGATAAGTAAGCTGGCGTGAAGAGCAGTTTAACTGGCTTGACGTACCCCACTGGCTCGCAGGAAGACCAATTTAACCAGCCGACCCATTGGCTCCTAGGAGGACTAGTTTAACCACCTTGACCACATTGCCTCCCAGTAAGACCAGTTTAACCACCTTGACCACATTGGCTCCCAGCTGAAAATCAGCTTGACCACATTGCCTCCCAGGAAGACCAGTTTAACCACCTTGACCACATTGGCTCCCAGCTGAAAACCAGCTTGACCACATTGGTTCCCAATTCAACCAGCTTGACCACACTGGCTCCCAGCTGAAAACCGGCTTGACCACATTGCCTCCCAGGAAGACCAGTTTAACCACCTTGACCACATTGGCTCCCAGCTGAAAACCAGCTTGACCACATTGGTTCCCAATTCAACCAGCTTGACCACACTGGCTCCCAGCTGAAAACCGGCTTGACCACATTGGCTTCCAGGAAAACCAGCTTGACCACATTGGCTCCCTGCTGAAAACCAGCTTGACCACATTGGCTCCCAGGAAAACCAGCTTGACCACCTTGGCTCGCAGGAACACCAGCTTAACCAGTTAGGACCAGACTGGCTCCCAGCTACACCAGATTGAATCTAAAACCAGATTCCAGTTGGACGATGCTGGTTTTTACTTAGACCAGACTGACCAGCTTAAATTCCAGCTTGCCCAGCTTAAACCAGCTTGATTGCCAGCTAAACCAGTTTAATTACCACATTGACCAGTTTGACCACCTTGATTACCAGCTTGACCACCTTAATTACCAGCTTGACCAGTTTGATTTTCATGCTGGTTTTTCCAATAGGGGGATAAGTGCTAATGGCTTAAAAAATCCCGTAAATCTTTTATGTTCACATCACTTTCGCTACCCCCCCCCCCCCCCCCCCCACCAAGTTAAGAAATTCATCGTAAGATTGGTCTAGTAAGTCCAAAATGCCGACGTCCTGCGCCCTGCTAAAATCCCGAAACATTAACAGACGCCTACACGTTTGGGCTCGGAACGGAAGAACACTTCAGCCAAATCATATGATGGTCTGATATTCCCGGTACGATCTCGCAACAATTTCCAGACAGAGTCACTTTCTGGAATAGAAAAATAAGATCAAGTATTGAACTGACTTCTTTAGTCACTCTAGTGGGTCCGTGTACTATTTGTGTGATATTCTAAGCAAACGATGTGTCAAGAAGTGCCTCGGAATGACAACAGTCGGTTTTTGAGCACATAATATCCCAATGAATGTTTGGTAGGTCAAAATCCCCGCCGAGAATGATGTTCGAAAAGTGTTTAGATTGCTCACAGATAAAGCTATGAAGTGCATAAATATGTTCGATACTTACTTGCATTCGGTGACCGATAGATGGCACCTACTAACAGCTTAGAAAAACCGGAATTAAGATTAATCCAAACCATTTCGGCGTCAGTAGAATCTTCTATCTCAGAAAAAACAATGCCTTTTCTTATTACAGTGGCTACCCCCCCCCCCCCCCTCCCTTAGAACACTGATCTTTCCGAACAATGTCATAACTGCCAGGAATTATCTCGTCATCCGATATCTTGTCGTGTAATCGTGTTTTCGTGATAATAGCTGTCCAGGTTAATAATCACATTCGACGAGAATGCCATGCAAATTAAGAGCCAAAAAGTTGCAACTCAAGCTCCCTTTTAAAAACAGACACATCTGAAAATACGTCAACATGACGTGACAGGTGATTCAAGCAGTTCTGCATTCTTATTAATGCTGCCGGTTTTGCTTCAATAGATGGATAAAATATTCGTGAACATCTAGAAACACGAGCCGGCACATGAAATTGTAATGATGACGACAAATTAGTATCTACACGCCCATGAACCACTTTATCTAAAGATAAAATTTCACGTGCAGTTCTTTTTTGACACTTCGCGTAGAGAAAGCTCTTTTAAGATGTATTTTTAGTTAAAAACATCTGCTCTGAAAATATCTGTCATACACAATGCGAAAAAATCATCTCTGAACTTTTTCGATTATTGCTGCATCAGAATTACCGTCAGCGTATTTCATACGGCACTACAAAACTCGCGCCTAACACAGACCAAAGAACAAAACAATCGAATGATACACAGCGGATTAAGAAAATCACGCGTCAGGCGTGATATGATCCCTACCATTCTAGAAGCAGAGGTGACGATTTGGGCTACGCGGTATGACAAAAAGAGGTAGCTGTCAAAATGAACTCCTAGGTCTCGGATTTTCTGAACACGTTCATTTGAAGTATTGCCAAGTAGATACGAATAGGAAAGGATTCCACGTTCTCTACAGATTGTCAGAAGTTTTCTTTTATCTCGATTGACCACAAATAAGTTAGAACACCACCTTGATATACGGGCAACGTCAGCTTGTAAAAGAACACAATCATTCGCCGACTGAATTCTTCAATAAAGCTTGATATCATCTGCAAATAAGAGCAACCGCGCATTCCTTGCACAAGATTCACTATCACTAATAAATACAAGAAAACGAAGCTGCCCCAGGTTTGACTATTGAGGTACACCTGAAGTTGGCACAAAAACGTCTGATAAGCTATTCAAGACACGTACGTTACTTTGACGATCATTCAGATAAGTGCTGAACCACAATAAAAGTGATGCTAACACACCATATAAAGAAAGTTTAAGCAGAAGCAATTTGTGGTTTACCTTGTCAAAGGCCTTCGATAAATCAAAATAAACAATATCGACTTGCCCTTGCGGAACTACAAACGGCACAGTGTAAGTGAGTAGTGAACAAAGGTTTGTCTCAACCGAACGACCTCTAACAAATCTATGTTGAACGATGCTGATTTTACGAAAGAAGTAAAAATAAACGGGTGTGCATCACTATTTAAAAACATTTGAAAAATTGCATAGTAACGATAAAGGGCGGTAGTTATCTACCTTAGACACGTCACCAGCGTTGTGTATTGGTACAACGACAGACGTTTTCCATTGACTTGGAGAAACACGTTTTTTAGCGAAATATAAAATACGTGTTTCAGTAAAGGGGCAATAATATCAGCACAACCCTTAACAATAAAGCTAAATATTAAATCTACACCAACGGATCGCTTTGGTTCTAATTTTTGTATTGCCTGCAAGATTTTGTCGGTACTAACTTGGTTGATTGACAAAGTTTCATTACAAGCCATGCTACCGGCAGGATTCGTGTTCTGGGGAACACCGGAAGAATAACAATCGCTAAAATAGTTTCGAAATATGTTGCCTACTTTTTCGGGACACGTTACATAATTCGTGTAATACGCAAAAATGTGTTATTAGTTGACTCTTGTGTACGATGCCTTACGAATTGCCAGAATTTATCGGGTTCGCGGCACAGGCTGCTTTCTACTCCTCTTTCATAAACACATTTATCATGCTTAAATAACTTTTTAACAAGCTCTCGGTAAACACTAAATTTCAAATACCATAGCTCAATGCCACTTCTTTAAAACCATTTATGAATATAATTTTTCCTGCGCGTATATTTTAATTCCTTCGAGTACCAAAAGGGGTACCTAGACGCTTTGGAAAAGCGCTTAGGAATAAACAAGTCGATTCAATTCCTTACTATCTCTGTTAAAGATTTAGTCGCGGAATCTACAAAGTCATTACCCAGGACCGTCGACCAATCATAATTTTGAAGGAACTTAAATAGCTCTAGATAATCACCATGGCTATAATCGTAAGTACTGAAATATTGTCGTACACACGATTTTTTAGTTAAACAAATTACTACGATGAAAGGTGGATAAAAAACGTCAGGTCACACAAGGAGATCACTAGTTGGCATTACATTTTCAATGGCACAGTTTGAAAGAAAAAGATTGAGAACATTTTCGGCACTATTTTTCAACTTATTGTGCGGACTAAACCCGTTAAAATGAATAAATTCGAGTAATCGGGACACTTTATTTCTTGTTGATTGGTCCAGATGACCAATCAACAAGAGATGACCAATCAACAAGAATCCATGGCGGGGAGGTTAAAATCCCCATATATATGTACTTTAAACTTTGAAAAATCAACTACTTTTGAAATACTTTCGAATGGTTGGCAAACACAATGGGATCTGATAACGAAGAGAAATAATAATTCCCAATAAGGTAATTAAAACCGTCACCGGATACTATTTCAACCCAAACAGATTCCGCATAGGATTCCAAATCCCGCCTTCCCATCGAGTTGAGCGACTCGCGCACCTTGATTAATACACCACCACTAAACCTCTGTTCCGTGGCACCGTAATCTCAATCTTTACGATACATGTTATAAAAAAATAGAAAATAACTTGCGCTTGAAATTTCTTCTAAAAGCCAGTTCTGCCTGGTTGCTGGGAAAATAAAACAAAGAAAACAATGCACACAACCTCATATAAACAACTGTATTGTTTTTTCTAATTTTGCTTAACATGTAGTTTGACAATTGACTGACTCTGTATTTTATTGGATGTGGCCATTCAATAAAGGTACTGCACAAAAAAATACTAGGTAATTCGTGTCTGTTCAAAGAGTGACTGAGATATGTCTGTGCTTGTAAGCAAAAAGTAACGAATGTAAATGACAGAGCACAAAACGTCGACAGCAAATTTTGAGAATTTCTAGAGCGTAGTCTATGTGTATCGTCTCTTTCAATGCTTGAATGTACGCTTGAACAGACTTGGACGTAAATCAACTACTCTACTCAAACTACTGTAGTTTAAGTACTTTTCCGAGTAACTTGGCAACTTTCAATTACAACGTTATTTGGGTAATTAGTAGTTTACTTTAACTACATTTTTCAGCTAACTTCTACTCAAACTACTAGCTACTTTCGAAATCTAGTGCTAATTTTGATCATCACAAAATTTTGAGTGCAGAAATAAATAAGACGCCGGCAAATGAAGTGGCATTTCCGAACGAGGGTCCTCCTCACATTTTGTTCCCACGCACTTATACTCGGCAGCCGTAGAAACTGCATCACGGGCGTCCTTGGGCCAAGGTGGACCGTGGCGACGAGCAGCCAAAGCATAACATTGGCGCGCACGAACGCAGGAAGAGATGCGTAACAAGACTTGGTCGCGTATTGGCCTAATCCGGTAATTCACGCAGTGGCCGCGCCTCCAGCTGCCACCGTGAAAGACGGGGAGACTCCGAGGGTTGTTGTGGTTTTCATGTTGTCTGCCTTCAGTGAGTTCTGACTCGAGCAGTTTTGGGGTTCCACGGGAGGCGCCACTGGGATGACCTCGCAGCTCGGCACCTGTTCGCATTGTCGCCTCGTTGTCAGCGCATACTCCCTTGCGAAGCCAGACTCCCCAGCGCGCAAACGTAGACACGGATCCTTCGCGTCTTTCCGACCTTCCACGGCAGGGGGACCTCCTCTTTGTTGAAAATGATTTACTTGTCTGGCGTGTCAGGCGCGTCAAATTACCGTAGTCGCAGGCGAGAATTGCGAGTCACCCTTGGGAGATGCGTTTGTTTGACCCGCCTTAGCGGCGAGGTATACATCGCTTCATCTTCTGTTAAACCAAAACATTTTTTTTTTCAGGAGCGTACCACCGGCACTGCGAGACGCGCAGTCGTCCGGATGATCCCATCGTCGTGGCGCGAGACTTGAACCCTTGACGGTGAAGTACACTCGCTCAGCGGCCAGTCATAACGATCCCAACTTGTCAAAAAAAGAAAAAAAGTAGGAGAGTTTGTTAAAAAAGACCCTCTAGGCCGAGGCAGACATCACATGTTTAGTCATGGACACCGAAGATGCCGACACTCGCCTACCCGACCCTGCATAGCCTGTTTCTGAAATTCAACGCTGCTATTCCATCCAGCGCGTCGGTGGAACGCCTTTTTAGCCTGGCTGGGGACGTTTTCAGGAGGAAAGGGGGAAACTCTCCGATAAAAACTTTGAAAGTCAATTGCTTTTGCAAACGAATAAACTGATTTTGGTGAAAACGCGAGCCATAAAATGACTGCATTGATTATAGGCTCGCAAGGTTTTTCACGAATGAAAACTGCTGTTCATTTTGCTACTACAAAAATATAAAAAAGTAACTTCGAAAGTAACTTCAAAAGTAATTCGCTACTTTTTTACAGTAGTTAGTAGTTTACTCAATTGCTATTACAAATTCGTAATTTCTACTCTACTCCAATTACTTTTGGCGTCAATACTCAGTAACTTAACTACCCTTTTTCAGTAACTTGTACATGACTGCGCTTGAGGCATCTACTAAAAGATGGTAGTGCTTACTCTGTACGTCCAAAGTCCTAGGTCGTGTGACAGGAGTAAGCACTACACGCAGTGCCGTACCAACTTGCTTTTGAGTAGGGGGGCAAACCACACCCCCCCTACTAGTGCGGGAAGCGGTGCCCTTGGGCTACACTGGGGTGGGGGGGGGGGGGGGGCAACCACCGACCTTGCCCCCCCCCCCCCCTCTCCCCGGTCGGTACGCCCATGGGCACAGGAGGCTGGACTGGTGGCGAGGTAGGTTGGACCAGCGGCACAGGAAATTGGACCACCTGCATAACCTGGTCCGTGTTGCATGGTTACCAGGTGTCGGCGTCCTCCACGCCATTCATTATTTGAACAAACAGAGGCTGGTGGTTCTCAGAACCTGTAAATATAGTATTCCATAGATATTTTTGGCGCACAAAGCATAACGACACGCTTTGGAGCTCGGCATTGAAAATATATTAAAAATATAACGCAGGTGGGATGGTGGAGTCAAATTTTTAATAGATAATTTTAGAAACATGCAGTGACTCCCATTGTTTCTTCGACACATCAGGGCACTCCGATGTATGGCGCGTGAAGGAAAATGTTCCGTCAATAAAAAAGCGGGTCATGTCAGCTTAGCATTCCGCAATTTCTGGACGCAAAGAAGAAATACTATAACAAAACAGTATGTACCGGGCTTTCAGATGTGTTCTCTCCGTTTTCTTCGCGTTGTGAACTCGCAGTAGTAAGCGAGAATGATTTGTGCTGCGACCAGGCTGCGGAGAGCGTACGGTCCGGCCCGAGCGTACATTTGAGCGGCCCTACGATTCCCCGCGCCGAGCGGTGCAATGGGGGGGGGGGGGGGGGGGGGGGGGGGTGACAAGTGGCCTTGAGCGATTTCCCAGACAGGCCTATTGGACCACCGTTGCACCAGAAATGAGTCCCAGCAAATACTGTGGCCACAAACCAGTATGATCTGCTCCCACTGCGAGAGCACCTACGTAACAAGAACACATTTCTAAGGGGTCAAATATTCACGGTGCAACAAAGGTGGGTTCATTCATTGCAGCAACTCAATGTTAGTTTCTGCTTGTCTGATCACAAACCGACATGGTCGATGGGACCTCTCCTGTAATCAAGTATTATCAGAACGGAATGAAATGTGAATGCTGAAACGTGTGACCTTCAATGCACGCCACGCTATCTGGAGGTGATAAAACTGCGGAGTGGAGAGAGGAGTTACGTAGGTGTGCACATCGAAAAAGCGCGCACTCTTGCAGCCCCTTTTCTGCTCCGCAGTTTGATTATCGGCCTCCAGGTAGCGCAGCATGTATCGAAGGCCACACGTTCCAGCGTTCGAATTTCATTCCGTTCTGATAGTACACTGACGCCTTGCCTGCGCCACCACACTGTGGAGATCTCATGCCGATAAAACTCTGTCCCTAACAGTCATGTATGTTCTCGAGTATCTGTACAAAAGCAGTCATTCTGCTGGGAACCACACCTTTATTTATTTCAAACTCTCTGAAACATCAATGTACTTTTAGAACACCTAATTAGAACTCGACAGCCTACTTAAAGTTGTACTTTGGGAAGTACCAATGTTCCTATGTAAATTACACTTTTACGTGTGAGCAGCAGGCATGTATGTTGTCCTCAAGGGGTTATTCGACGGGTCCTCGCGAGTAGCCTAATATCAGTCGTAGACGAACACTATTCGGATGCAGCAGGACATGACGACCTCATTTTCCTAACCAGGTGGGGTTCATGACACGCGTGTCATATTTACTAGACTGCCGCGCCGCTGCATTCTAACTAACCGGTCTGTACCCGGCTGCAGCCGTAACAACTCACGCAGTAGTGACAGCATCGCGAGCAGCCCGATTTTTCGCCGGCCGGGCTGTGGTGGCTGTGGCACGTTCCGGCGGCTCCAGCGTAGATGTGGAGGTTGTGTTGGCACCTTCCTCGGTAGCTGTGGTCTTCCTGGGCACTGACTTCACCTTGTAGCCAAATTCATGTGCCAGGTCGGCAACCTCCTGCAGCAGCTGCTCCTTCTCCGTGTATTGCTCTTCCGTTCCGGATCTCAGGGTTTCAGGGGAGAGCGGTATCAACGAGTGTGCCTGTCTCTCTCAAGCGTAGACCTGTTATTTCAATGAACGACCATGAGTTCATCTCCGTGTCGCAAAAGCTGCAATGCGAGTTCGGCAATTTGGAAACACGCATCCCTACACGAAATATCTAGCGGCACAGACATGTGCGTTTCCAAACAAGCTTGCGCTGGCTCGCAGTTGCGCCAGCTGTTGGACAGTGTATGGCAGTATACTAAAACGCTTCTAAAGTTTCAAACAGATATCAAAAACTACTTACTTTCTCAAGTTTTTGCGGTCGTCTCGCTTGAACAGTCTGAGGAGGAGATCGCAGCGGTCTCTTACTCAGTGAACACTGAAGTTCCTCCCGAGTGCTTCGTTCAGGTTGGCGGCCAGTGTATCCCACCGCGAAAGATTCAGAAAGGAATTCACCGCAAGAACTTCCATTAAAAAGAAGATATCTTCAACAATATTCAAGCGTTTTCTATCCACTTGGGCAGAAAGAGACTCGAGTGGAGCGGCCATGATCGCTCAGCTCTCCCCGGATCTCGTCAAGCTCTCGCGAGGCACGGTAGTGCGTGTAATATTTCCCGACATTCTCGATACCTGCGCCCGAAACACCGGATACTCTTGCGCATGCGTAATGGTTCCGGCGCAGTATCGGGTATCGTTGTCGGAGTGAGAAACGATCTACTAAAGCTTACTACTCTACGACTCTGGGTACCGGTGCTTTTCTGCTCGAAGGGGCGTGGCGTGAAGCGTCTGCTCCGTATTTGTTGGGCACCGAAGTGATGCGCGCGCTGGGCCATAGCGTCTCGCACTCTGCGAAATAAAAAAATTGGCTTGCTCTTTTTGTTTATACAGCCTTGATGGAGATGCGCCTCAACGGGTAATCGGTCTCTTAGCTGTAGATGAGAAATTTAGCCAGTGCGGTACAACCGCTAACCTGGGATTTTTAACGTGAATCACGCAGTAGTGATCACACGAACGCGTGCCGGTACGAAACTCATCCAGATCGAAACGGGCGGGGGCTGCGGGGATCGAACCCAGGAGGTTCCCAGCGCAAGCTTTCGCTCCACGCTCCGAGCTGAGACGCGTTAGCCCACTCGGCCACTTCCTTTTTTTTGTCTTTATTGCCTGTTTTTGTTCAGGTGACAAACACATTACACATACAATAAAAGGTTAAAACAAAAGCCTCAAAGGCTATTGTACAAATATCAAGCTTATCAAACACATTCACAGACCAGTGATGGACGCCAGCTCCTCAATAAGCGGCAGAAAGTCCGGGGGTGGCTGCTGAACCTTAAACATTTCTTTCAAAAAAACAGATCATTTCAACAAAATACCTGTCTGCGGGACGCACGTCGACGTCTGCGTGTCTTACAGCCATGCGGCAGCGCCACAAGCTATGGAGACCGACCAGCATGATCATGTCATAGGGTACCATGCTGTCTCCTCCATCAACAGGCAAATAACGGATTCCGTGAGGTGTTAACGGTAGGTCCTTTTTAAGGGTCCTTTGAAGGACGTCCCAAAGGCACACTGCGTCCCAACAGTTAAGAAAAACGTGTTCTATCGTCTCTGGCATTTTACAAAGTAAACAGTTTACCGACCATGCAACGGGAATACCTTTTCCCTCTAAAAAAACTTTGACCGGCAGGGTTTCACTGTGTAGTTTGAAGAAAAAAGATTTCGTGAAGGCAGGTACCCTCATTTGCTTGACACGCTTCAAAATATTTTGACCACTTTCCGCACTGTACAAGGACCGGTGCAGTGGAGTGGGAAAAAGGGAAAAAATCAAATCTTTGGTCAATCGCATGCGCGACACACTGGACAGATACTCGAGCGAAAACCGCGTCGCCAAGAACCGATAAGCAGACACAACTTCTTTCAAAAAACCACGTACACCATAACTGGAATGAATATCGGTCGAAACAATAAATTCGGGCAATGCTCTGCATAGCCGCACCTGAATGACCGTACGCTGTAGAGGGTCCTTCTGGTCTCTTAGGAAACAAAACCTATTAACGAGTTGTCTAACAAAAAGATGCAACAGACCCAGCCCCCCATCCTTGACACGCCGGAAAAGATTGGTTCGGCTCGTTCTTTCCCAGGTCGAGCTCCAAATAAACACAGCAAAAACACGGTGTATGCGCTGGATGTTGACCCGCGAACAGTGTAGCACGTGCAGAACGTACCATACCTTCGCAGCTAAAAAGGCGTTGCATACCGAGGCACGCGCAAACATTGAAAAGCCTCTCCCCCCCCCCCCCCCCCCCCCCCACTTATCCGCCCTTGCGCGCACCGCTTGGGCTTCTTCATTCCAATGCTCCTCGTTGTCGCGGTATTGTTCAAGTGGAACTCCGAGATACCGCACCGGCGTGTCGGACCACGTGGCACGTTCAAAAACAGTGGGCTTGGAGGGCCAATCTCCATGCAAAAACCCCTGACACTTTTGCCAATTTATAGCACTACATATGTTCTCGCAGAACTTCTCAGTTAGTTCTACGGCTTTCTTCACACTCTCTTGGTCTGTACAAAAAATAGCCACATCATCGGCGTATGCCAAAAAACGAACCTCACTGGCTTGTAAATTAAAGCCGCGTATATGCGCACTACGTAACACACTTAAACAATAGGGTTCTAGAAAAATACAAAACAGCAGCGGCGAAAGCGGGCATCCCTGCCGCACAGAAGAAAAAAGGGGGATACGTTCACTTACACTCTTATTCACAACCAGACGGGTGGCACAGTTAAGGTAAGCCATGCGTACCCCATCGCACAGCACTGAACCTAAATTAACATATTCTAAGATGGAAAAAAGAATTTTGTGGGATACACGGTCGAAGGCTTTCTCGAGGTCTATCTGTAGTAGCGCAACCTGTTGTTGGAAATCGTCGCAGCACTCCAAAATGCTTCGCGCTACATGCACGTTTGTAACAATTGTCCTCCCCTTAATACCACACGTCTGGTGAGGACCGACTATAAGGTTGATCACGCCTTGTAGTCGTTCCGCCAGCACCTTCATCAAAATCTTATAGTCCACATTCGACAGAGTAATCGGGCGGTACGCTCCAACCGAGCGTAGCTTAACTCGATCCTCGCTCTTTGGGATTAAAACAGTATGTGTAGACAAAAAGGACGGGGGTAAGACATTAAGTCGGAACGCCTCGGAAAAAACAAGGTGCAAAAAAGGAGCTACTCGATCTTTAAACACTTTATAAAACTCCGCTCCTAAACCATTGGGCCCAGGCGATTTCCCCCCCTTTAAATCGTCTATTGCCTTTCCGACTTCACCTAACATGATGGGCTGTTCTAGCCTTTCCTTAAGCTTGTCTGCGAGCTTCGGCATTAACGGTAAAAAAAAAAAAAAAAAAAAAAAAAAAAAAAATTTTGAAAATCGTTTTTTTTGGGTGCGGAATAACTAAAAAGGCCTTTGTAATGCTCTACGAACGCGTTTTCCATGCTTTCCTTGTCACTCGACAACGTACCCCGATAAAGAATTTCGCTTATCTCGTTCTTGGCGGCATATCTTCGTTCAATGCCAACTGCTCTTTTGGTGGGAATCTCCCCATCCGATATGCGTTTCAGACGTGCTCCTACAACAGCCCCCTGATACTGATCAGTATCTAGCGCTTCCAGACGTTTCTTTAGACTGATAATGTCATCAGTGAAAAGCCCAGGCGATAAACATTCTTCGTGTAATAACTCTTTCAGCAGGCCATCTAGTTCCTGCTTTACCTTCTGCTCGTGTTTCAAAATACTTGAGCGTTCAAGCTCTGTCATTTTTACATCCTGTTTAAACAGTTCCCACTTTACACCAAAATCGTTCCCCTCGGCCCTTGCCAACTCGTCTAGAGTTTGGCGAACTGAATTCACGAAGTAATCATCGCTAAGGAGCTTAGTATTACATTTCCAAAGATTCCAATCAAACTTTTTTGGCTTCTCCTTTGATGAACAGAGCATAAAAGAAACGAGACAGTGGTCACTAAATGACACATGATCAACAGTATACTTTTTACACACTCTCAGCAATTCAGTAAAAACATACACTCTGTCAAGGCGAGCGTGACTTGCTCCTTGGAAGTGTGTAAAGAGCGGAACCCCTCCACCAGACAACGCAGTTGGCAACGTCTTCTAGGCCGTAGCGTTCGACCATTCCCCCCAAAAGTAAAGCACTTTCATCATGAAATCTTCGGCTGTTCGCCCGATCACGAGGAGCGCACACACAATTAAAGTCCCCTAGCAAAATGACACGCCGATCCGTCCGAACATACTTCTCAAAACTCTCAAAAAAACCTACTCTTTCATCGACTCTGTTCGGTGCGTAAATGCAAAGAACACGGAAAAGGTTACAAGAAAAAGAAAAATCACAGAGGACAAAGCGTCCCGACTCATCGCTAATAACCTGCTCTACAGTAAACAAACCCTTCCGCAAAAACAAAAGACACCCGCCAGACGTTCCAACAGCGTGGCTTACACAAACATCGTACCGCGACTCAAACACCCGCACCATGTTCTCCGTCTGTCCTTCGCCTTCCATCTTTGACTCTTGAACCGCCACAATATTGAGGTCGTACTCAATAAAGAGGCGGCTCAGTTGACACTGCCGGCGCCGGGAACACAGTCCCCGTACGTTTAAAGTGCCTACGCGCAAAGACTTTTCTAGCATGCTTAAATTCTAGGTAGGACCAACCGGAAGGTGCTGCCTTTAGAAAAAGAAAACAGTGCGAAGAATCCTTTTACAACAGTAGTGAAGGCCTTGACCACTCACTTCAATTGCTCCTCCCTGCGCTGGCGAGACCTCGACCGTTCACGGTTAAGTCCCCCGTTGCCAACCCACTCGCGCTCGAGGCGTCGCAGTTCCCTGTCGGCGACCTTGGAGCTTACGCCTTCGTGTCGTCGCCTCGCCGCTCCGGTCTCTGCGTCCCTGAGCCTGCCGTCAACGCCACCTTCGCCCTCCTCGGACTTGCCGCCGTCGTCACCCTTGACCTTGACTTCGTCATAAACTTTCGTCCCGACGCCTTCGTCGACACGGTTCTTGCCGTCATCGTTCCCCGGCACGGCGGTTGCCGCTGGGACGTCTGGAAAGTCTGTCACCTTTTCGGACCCGAGTTCTTCGACTACCTCGGGGGCCGCCTTGTCTTTTGATGCCCCGGGCGAAGGTCTTGGTTTCGCCTCATCACAGACTCCTCCGTTCTCTGCGGGCTCGCCCTGGGTTTGCTGGTCTGTCGGCGTCGTCGCTGTTGCTGCTCTCTCGGCCTCGAACACGTCAATGCACTCTGTGTCGTCCGACGCCACGGCGATGTTGTTGCCAGGGACGCGGGCGTACGTCTTCACGCACGACGAGGCCTCGTGTCCGAAGGCCTGGCACTGGTTACACCGGGGCACCCTGCAGTCTCGGCGTATGTGCCCCGCTCGGTGGCACCGGAGGCAGATCGGCTCATGACCAGGGACGACGACCAGGACATTCCCCCCGCAAATCCGCAGCTGGTGTGGGAGGCTTTCCAGGGAAACGCCCTCCTTCAGCACCATGCGCACCACCAGCGTGGTGGACTATCCGTCGACAAAGCCTGGCACTTTCCACTTTTCTCGGATAATTTCTTTGACCGAGCCGAAGGGTTCGAAGGCACGACGCACCGTGTCCGCTGGGACGTCGAACGTGACCCAGTGGAGCTTGATGCGCAGCTCCCTCCGACTCGGGTCTACGAGAAGGCAAAAGCGGCCTTTTACTTGCAAGTTGCCGGCTTCCATAAGCTTGGTCTTTGCTTCCAGCGAGTGCAGTTTCAGCAGCCAGACGTGACTCATCTGGAAGGCCCCCAGACCAGCCACGCCCGGCAAAACTCCCACCTTGTCCAACGGTTCACGGAAGTCTTCAATCCGGTAAGGTCTTCCTTGAAGATCAGCGTGAAGAATCACGCTGAGCTTAGCAGCATCTACGGTGGGCAGAGCAGGCAAAAGCACACGGTAATCGTTTGGCAGAAAAGAAACATTCGTTTCACCGCGGCCGACAACGGCCGCCGCCTCTTTCGGGGAGCGATTCATTGCGCCGTCCGCTCTGGCTGGAAGCCGGAAGTGGAATTTCGGCCACTTCCTCCCCGTCTCTGCGAAATCAGGCAGGACGTACTTTTATATACAGCGCGTGGTACCATAGCCCGCCGCGTGATGGCAGCAAGTGCAGGGTACCGGCAGAGCCATATATAGACCTTTGCAGAAATCGCCTCGTGCGCGCTGCCATCTTTGTCTGCTGGGCTGTGGAACGCCTTCCAAGGATGCGCTGTAGATCTGCTGTGCGATATATCGGACGCTGCGCATGCGTCCACAACTCAGTGACTCAGCATTTTTTGCCCGCTCGCTTCGTTCGAGACTGCCGCTGGAAAGGTCTATAGACCGACACGCGGGCTTGACGTCACGGAGCTGCGGCGGCGCTGCGATCGCGCCGGAGGCGGGGGGTCTGAGCAAAAGGGCGTACGTTTTGCATGGGCGTCATAGCATTTTAGCATGCTGCGAAGTTGTGTTGCCGTTAATTGCACGAAAATCTACAAGAAAAGTAGCGGAGTGAGTTTCCAGAAGTCCCCGGCAGATTTTAAAAGGCATAGAAGTTGGATAATATACGTGGATCGATAATAATGGTTGCCTCGCGCGGACGACCGTTCGTGCGGGAAGCACTTTCTTGAAGGTAAGTCCGGCTTCCATTTCAATCTCCGTCCCGAGGCTTGCTTATGTGCAGGGAAACCGTTGTCTGATCGAGACCACCGAGATTTCGTTCCCACGAAGTTCGCGCAAAAAGCACCAACCAACCGCTCGTTGAAGGCTCGCTTCGCCCGTGCTACCCAGCAGAAGGGGATCGGCGACAGAACGGCAGTATTGTAGGCGTTACCGAAAAAAAGTACAAAATACGTTACACGTTACTTGCAAATAAAAGGTGCGCGTTACTGAGCTACGTTGCATAAAATAAAAGGAACGCGTTACCACTACCGATAAAAAGTAACGCACGCTACTTCTGCGTTACGTTTTAAATTATGATTTAACACGTTTTACGGTCTTGACGATACAGGTATGCATAAGCTCATATATAAAAAAAAAACATTATATTCATGCAGAAACTGAACATAATTACTTTATCTCTTTTTACAGTTTCACCTAAATACTCACCAAAAAAAACGCAAAGAAAAACATGGTTTGACGCCTGAAAACACGGAAAAAAATTGAAATTTAATTTTTTTAAGACGGGAAGTAGTAAGTAACGAGTAACGTAACTACGTTACTTGAAATAGTGACGTAAGTACATTACCCTTCACATTGTCGAAAAAGTAACGAGGAGGTTACTACGTTACTGAAAAAAGTAACGCGTTCCAGGTAACGCCATTACTTGTAACGTGTTGCCGCCAAGACTGCAGAACGGACAAAGCGTTACTGCTTGTCATGCCTTGTGGTCATGAGGGTAGGAAAAATATCATACCTTGACTCGAAGACGCCGTGTGTATTTATTTAATTAATAAATACACTTCCGCAGACCCACAGTCTGCTGATCCCGCCAGCAGCGCGGAAACCGTCTCGAAGTAATCGTAGGCCTCGAGAGACTTGTACCCTTGCACCGTGTCGGCCGTGAACTGGCTCGGCAAAAAAACTAAATAAACGATGACGTCAGCCGCCGACTTCGGTGGCAGCAACTTCACGTCGGAAGTCCAACAGGCCTTGCTTACGGCGCACGGATCCTCGTAGGCAACGCCGTCCACGCACAGTTTGTTTCGATACCGCTGCCGGTCAGGCTCGGGCAGCGAGCTCAAATAATCGGGCATAGCATGCGACTTACGTTGTCAGGAAATACGACTCACAAATAAAGCTAGAAGCGTCCCTACAACGTCAACAACGAGTGCATTCCGCACAACGCAATAGCGAAAACACGGAGAGCCGCGCCGCTTTTGCCCACATAGCTACCGCGCATGCTCGGCCTTCCGGCCGTGTTGGTAAACAGAGCCGCTCCGCGTGTCGGTGTATAGGGGGAGAATCTGGCCAGTGGGCGTATCTTAAACGTTCCATCTGTCGCCGTCGGAGGGCGCTGCTGCAGAAACCGGAAGTTAGCCCTGGTTGATTGACATAAGTAAGTAAGATTAAGGTTTTAATGGCGCAGCAGCAACGGAGGCCATAATGCGCCAAACAAAATGTTTATTAAGACTTAGATAACCAGCTTTGTTAAGAAAATTAAGACTTGTGTAGATAACCAGCTTTGTTAAGAAAATTAAAAACTCGTCTAAGTGGTACTAAGGCATTGTCACCAAGTAAAAACATAGGATGAAAGGGTAGATAGTCTCTAGAAAGTTCAGGAAAACATGATACGCGCAGTTGATGATAAAACAAACACTCCCATAGAATGTGTAAAATTGTAAGTAATTCCCCACAATGGGCACAAAGTGCAACTTCTTCACCACAGAGGAGGTACATATGTGTTAGACGTGAATGGCCGATTCTCAAGCGACAAAGCATAACCTCGAGACGACGGTTTCTTTGAAATGAACTTTCCCAGATGCCTATTATTGGTTTAATCACGTGGAGTTCGTTGTTGGTTTCAGTGTCCCATTCTAGCTGCCAAGTCTTTAAAAGAGATTTCTTTAAAAGTGGTTTAAAATCCTGATAGGGCAGGCCAAAAGATGCTATTGAATCTGTGGCAGATGCAGCCAAACGATCCGCACTCTCATTCCCTGCAATTCCCACGTGACTTGGTACCCAGCAAAATTTGATATTACATCCAAGGCGCAGAGCTCTGTTTACTTTAAAACGAACATGTTGTGTAAGTACATTCTTTGTGGAAAGTCTGGAAGAGATAGCAGCTAAGACGCTTTGTGAATCGACAAAAATGACTGCGTTCAATACACTGTTATCCAGAATATGCTCAATGGCTAATAAAATACCATAGAGCTCTGCAGTGAAGATGCTTGCCATTGAGTCAAGCTGCACAGCTCTTCCAAAGATACTAGAATAAACTGCACAACCAACGGAGCCTAAAGATTTCGACCCGTCGGTATAGTATTCGGCGCAACCGCTAGATGTCCTTTCTTGCAAAGATAGAAACTCTTGCTGAAGAAACTGTGGAGCCCCGGTCTTCTTACTGTATTTGGTGAAAGACCAGCCACAACATACGGGTAGCTCATTCCAAGGGGTTATTCTCTCCATAGATTTTAGCAAGTTGACACCACTTGTGGAAGGGACAGGGAGGTTGAAAGAGCTACAAATACTTTGAACTCGAAAACCTAGGGGGCGCACAATTGTTGGCTTCTTTTCAAACAAATTACAGAACTGAGGAATCTGTAGAATACTATAAGCAGGATTTTTCGGATCTGAAAGCACTTTGTAATTATAACTCAGGCTCAAGTACTGTCGGCATTTTTCCAGAGACATTTGATGCGTGTCCACATACAAGCTTAATACGGGTGACGTGCGAAATGCCCCAGTGGCAAGCCGGAGTCCGAGGTGATGAACCGGATCCAACATGTTTAGAGTGGAAGGTCGTGTCGAACCATAAACAATCGCTCCATAATCCAGACGTGACCGAACGAAAGCATTGTACAGACGTGGGAGGCATCGTCTGTCAGACCCCCAAGATATGTGTGAGAGCACCTTAAGGATGTTTGAGGATCGTAAGCACTTTTGCTTTACTTCCTTTAAATGAGACTTGAATGTAAGCTATTTATCGAAGACCATGCCTAAAAATTTATGTTCCTGCTTCACCGATATTTCTATGTTATTCATTTGTAAGATTGGGTCCAAGGTCAAACCTCATCGCAGGGAAAACGGCACACACACAGTTTTTTCTGGGGAAAACTTAAAACCATTTTCATTTGCACACTTGGTCATTCTGTTTATTGTGAGCTGCAGTTGCCGTTCACAACTGGAAAGGTTGCAGGACGAAAAGGGTATTTGCACATCATCCACGTAAAGCGAGTATGAAACAGATGACGGTATAACTTGAGCCAGACTGTTTATCTTAACTGCAAATATGGTGGCACTTAAGACTCCGCCTTGGGGGACACCATTTTCTTGTAAGAAGACATTGGATAAAGTCGAGCCTAATCGAACTTGAAATGTACTTTCACTGAAAAAATTCTGCAAGCAACGAAGCATGCGGCCACGCACTCCACAGTTGTACAGATCTCGAAGGATACCATACCTCCACGTAGTGTCATATGCCTTCTCTAGATAAAAAAAACACTGACACGCAATGCTGCCGGTGTACAAAGGCCTCACGTATGACGGTCTCAAGTCGAACCAAATGGTCCATGGTCGACCGTCCAGCACGAAAGCCACACTGCTTAGTGTCAAAAAAGTTTTTCGCTTCCAAAAGGAAAATAAGGCGGCGATTTATAAGCCTTTCATAAGTTTTCCCCAAGCAGCTTGTAAATGCTATGGGGCGGTAGCTGGTAGCCAAAGAGGGATCTTTTCCAGGTTTAAGTAAAGGCATAACATGGGCACTTCCCCAAGAATGCGGGAAAGCAGCAGCTTCCCATAGGTAGTTGAAAAAGGACAACAGGTGGGACAAAGATTCATGAGACAGGTGCTTAAGCATCTCGTAGTGAATTCTGTCTGGCCCAGGTGCAGATTGCTTTTTTAGGCTGAGAGCAACTTCCAGTTCACACATTGTGAACGGTCTATTGTATGCAACAGAGTTGAAGCCAGACATAGTGATTTTCCGCTTCTCAGCGGTAGACCGGTACTTTAAAAACTCTGTACTGTAATTGGAAGAGCTGCAGACATGCTGGAAATGTTCTGCGAGGAAGTCTGCTTGTCCTGTTAGAGATGCTGAGATTGAAGGAAAAAGTGGAATCCTGAAAGCATGGTACTGCCCGCGAACTTTTTTGAGACGATCCCATACTCCTTTAGCAGTAACAAAACTATTTAAGGATGAAACATACTTTGTCCATGAAGCCCACTTGGCCTGTCTTCGCGTCCACCGAGCTTGTGCTCTTTTTTTCTTAAACTCTATCAAATTAGGGAAAGTTGGATAGCGACGAAAAGTTCCCCACGCCTTGTTCTGGCTTTTCCGAGTGGAAGTACATTCCTTATTCCACCAGGGCTTGCACCTCTGGTGAAGATTTCCTGAGGTCTGTGGAATTGAAGCAGAAGCAGCATTTATAATGCATTCCGTAACGTAAAGCGTTGCATGGTCAGGAGTCATATGAAGAAACAAGGAGGGATCAAGTGCTGCTTCTAAACCAAAAATAGACCAGTGGGCCTTTTCCAACTTCCATCGTGGCAGGCGGGTTGGTATCGATGAAACTGGTAAAATGCTCTCTAAAATTATGGGTAGATGGTCGCTTCCGAAAGAATTGCCTAAAACGTTCCATGGAAAGCATGAAAGTAGAGATGGTGATGATAGTGATAGGTCGATCGATGTAAAAGTGTTGTGGGCAGCGCTAAAAAATGTTGGTTCTTTCTTATTGAGCAGGCAGATTCCAGTTGATAATAAAAGCCTTTCAACAACTCCACCTCGAGAGTCTTGACGAGAGCTTAACCGCAAAGGATGGTGGGCATTAAAATCACCAAGAATTAAAAAAGGTTTGGGAAGTTGTTTGATGAGTGCTTGAAGTTCATGGAGATGCAGCGGAACATTAGGTGGTAAGTAAAGTGATACTAGAGTGGTGAGGCGATCAAGAAGAATGCGAACTGCGACTGCCTCGAGTGAAGTTTGTAAAGGAACTTCAGCACATGCCACTCCACTTTGAACCACCACTGCTAAACCACCCGAAGGGGTTGCGGAATGGCGGTCCCTCCTAAAAACTTGTTGATGACGCAAAACCTGCGTGTGCGAATCAGTCGCATACGTCTCCTGTAGGCTAATAGCAACAGGACGGAGCTCATCAAAAAACAAATTGATGTCATCTATGTTACGTAGAAGGCCGCGACACTTCCACTGCATAATGCCTATATGCTTAGCCAGTGTAAAAGTGAATATAAAAACTGGTAAAAAGTACAATGAGGTGACTATGGCTTAAAATATATTTTTTTGCGCGGGGCGTTTTTCTTCTTTACAGCCTCTTTCTGCTGGCCAGTAGAGTCACTGGTGGCAGAAAGAGAGGAGTCAGATCCAGCGAGGAAACTTTCCTCGCCGGACTTGGGTCCACCCTCGTCCATAGGCTCCTCAGGGGGAGCCGGGGGGAGACCCGCTGGGGTCCGCAGCCTTAACGGCTCACTAGGTCTCTGTTGGGTCGAGACGCGGGGTTGTCCCCGGCCTCGAGGAGGCAGGGAGGCAGGGGCGGCGGGGGTTGCCGTCCCTTGCCTCAAGGTGGACGTTGAAGGAACAGCGTCCACCGTGTGGTTGGGGTGCAGTGCAGCTGGCATTGCACCAGCGGGTTTTAGAGGGGACACTGACGGGAGACACCCCCCCCCCCCCCCCCCCCTGGAGGGGTCTGTGTTCCCGCCGATGCCATTACGGGTCGTGCGGGTCCCCTGCGCACGTCCTCGGCATACCCTCCTTTCGATAGGAAGGAGAAACGTTTTTTAGCCTCATGGTAGGAGATGTTTTCTGTGGTCTTCAAAGTAAGTATTTCTTCTTGTTCTTTCAATTTTGGACAAGAGCGCGAGTATGCTAGGTGACGGCCATCACAGTTGACACATCTCGGTTCGCTCTCACAACTGTCAGCAACATGCTCTTTACTGGAGCACTTCGCGCAAGTGTCACTTCCCCGGCAGCTCCGTGACCCATGGCCGAACCTTTGGCATTTAAAGCACCGCTGGGGATTCGGCACATAGGGCCGAACACGGCACCGGAGGTAGCCTGCCTTTATGACCTCTGGGAGAGTGATGGTGTCAAAGGTCAGTATAATGTGTCTTGTTTTACGCTCTACGCCCTCACGACGAAGGGTGATGCGACGAGCGGCAACAACTCCTTGGTCTGAAAGGCCTTCAACGAGTTCTTCCTCAGATGAGTCCATTAGGTCGTCCTCCGAGATAACTCCTTGAACTGTATTAAGTCTGCGGTGTGGAGTAACGTTTACTTTGTATTCAGACACAGCGTTGAGAGTAAGATGGGCATCACTTTGCTTTTTGGTGCTGATCTCAACAAGAAGATCACCGGACGGCATCTTTTTAGTGGAGTAATCTTTCCCAACGATTCCTTCCAGTATCTTGGCGACTAAGAAAGGGGACAGTTTGGCAAGTGGTTTTTCTTCTTCAGAATGTAAGACCAGGAATTTTGGAAATTTTTCGAGTACTTTGGATGTTTCGCGAGTGACTTGAGCCTCGGTGCGGCCCCTTTTGGGGGGCCGATCAAAAGGTTTAAGTTTGGAACCCATATAAAGGGGGAGGGTTTTCGGAAACTGTGGTGCACCGCCCACCACCGAGCCCAACGAGGGAATAGGTAACGCTCCATAACAAGAATGGCTTGGCTAAAGACGTTACTCTATTAGTGCTGCCCAGTCTCTATAACCAAGAGTGGTTCTGGACAAGGTGTCTGTCGCCATCCAACGTTAGCCCTTGCCGCCAAAGGAGTTGAAAAGGAAAGAAGAGAAATGAGAAGAGTGAAAAGAAGGAGAAGACAAGGTGAAAGAAGGGAGGGGATAGTAGAAGGAGTGGCGACTAGACTGAATCATCCTGGCCGGGCCTTACCAGGACTCCCGTCTATGAGAAGCGGGGGCCGAAGTGGTGTATTGCCTCGCCCGGGGGGCCCCGAAGGGTCCAAACCTACCCCGGGCGCGGCTCAACCACCAGGGAGCCCTTTTCCCAAGACACGGGACAGCCAGGTACAGCCAGACGTGGGCGGGCGAACCCGTATGGCTCGGGGTCCGTGGTGACGCCACTCACCAATCACCTGCTTTCACAGGTGCCCCCTGCGGGGGGTTGATTGACATAGTCGCCATTTTTACGCAACTTCAGAGGTTGCTGGGGTGTTGCAGGGTATCGGACGGTGATTCTCTGCCTTTTGTGCGCGAGCCTCAAACGTTACCGTTGAAAGTATTTGGGCTTAAAGCTTCCCCCGTAGCCCGAGCACCTGCAAGCGAAACTTCACCATGTACAGTCGGCACGGAATGAAACGCGAACAGTGGGTGCATGGTTTTCGCTAGATGCTGCACCACCTGAACCAGATGGGAGCTGCAAGAAGATGGCTCCTCCTTCGATGTGTTATGGTGAATTCCGCTCGCAGATCTCGAGCGCTCCAAAAGCGCTCCATTTGGAGCGCGCATATTCCGCTCGCAGATCTGGCTCAAGTTGGTCATCTTCCGCTCGTAGATCTCTGGCAGTGCCCACTCCACGGAGCGCCCCAAACTCCGCCGAACTTGCTCTGCGGGATTTCACAGATCTCTCCGGGAGTTGGCAGAGCGGCCCACGTGATTTCCGTCTAAATCGGCGGTGCGCATGCGCGGTGAGTTTGGAGAGATCGGCGGGCCGGTCGGGTCGCGGAGTTGGATCTGTTCGGGTACGTCGGTTGTTTACTCTGGATTATGACGGCTCGAACGCTTCTACTTAGCGTAGATCACGGATAAAAAGCCGGGAATGTGGAGCGTGGCAAATCGCAAGCGCTGACGTCTGTGATCGCGAGAGGAAGAACGAGAAAAAGAACGACAGAAAAGCCGGAGGCAGACGCAAGGTTAGGCCTATTCATTCTGCAGCCAGTGATTGTTTACCTTTTTACACTGCATTTCGTCGGCGTTTTCCCGTAAAATAAAGCAGGAAGTGGTTAGGCAACGACCGCGCAAGTGATGGTTTGTTACCTCTTTGTTTATTAAAGTCGTACTACAGATCTGAACTCTACCGCTGGCAATTGCTGTCCGTGCCCCGCCGCTTCAAGGCGGCCGAAAGGTATGTGCCGGTGCCGAACGCGGACGTCTTCGTTAATTGTGACATGGGCGCCGTGATACGTATAATTTCGCCCGGACTGTGTCGCGTGTTACTTCTGCAGCTAAGCATTGACAGTCGTCACTGGTCGTCGGAAAGATCAGCCGGCTGAGGCGTTGGTGGGTCTGGTCGAGTTCGAGCAGGGCGGCCATTTTGTACAGCGGAGGGAGAAGGGTTGTGGGGGAGGTCGCTCCAAAAATGCAAGTTTATGTTCCCCTCGTCGATTCGGATCGGGTCCCACGGAGCGGAATTTTGCCTCCCTCGCAGATTTCGGAAAGCGCTCCAGATCTGCGAGTGCAATTCACCATTAGACTCTTGCTCAGTGCATCCAAAGCTGCGGTGTTGCGTCTCTAGGTGACTCAGCGTGGGTCGAAAACCATGTGCTCCATGTTCGCGTTTCATTCCGTGCCGACTGTACATTGCGTTTCGATGGCCGTGCGGTAATCGCCGATACCGCAGCAGTGATTTCCGTGCCAGCAGCAGTGCATTGCGTTTGTGTGCGTGTAGCCCGTGTTTCAACAGATACACCTGCCGCACGTATCAATCTAAGAACGAACATGGGGTGCGCTAAAGTAATTGCTAAAACACTGTTTTAGTTAACCAGTGCTTACGCTTCGACTCGTTTACTTTGAATAAAAACTGAGTGAGTGTTCTTTCGTGTTTTTTGGGCAGGCTCGAGATGTCCGCTCGTAGAGTGAAGCTCTGAATACCTTGCTCTGTTAGGGCTGTACAAACGCGTTCATGTCGTTCTGATAAACTTTACACCGGCGCTTGAACTGTGGAAGCCGAGTCTATTAGGTTTTAGTCTTTCGCGGTTTGAAAGGCTCTCTTTGTAAGACCAGCATTAGTTTCATGAAAACTAGCACTATCCGCATCCTTCAACGCGACATGCTCGAGCAAATACAGCAATCCCTTTGACGTATCGAAGCGCACTGAGACGAGCTTGTTAGGAAAGTTACTACCGCATAAGATCATCTTACGCTCAAGTTTTGTCTGACGTCTGGCTGAAGCTTCTCTTTGCTTATTGTTCACATTGTAAATGTATTTGCTATAAAATTTAGACAATTCTCTCTGATCTGTGGAAAGAGTTGCAGCTGGGTCACCAGATTCTTGCTATTGCAATTCACCGATAGTGTAAAGGTAAAACTACTCTATTTTATTTTCAAGAGGGCATTTCCCTTGTGATGTCTTTATACAATCTTTAGTTTGCTTATGTGAGCGAAATATTGTTAACATTCATTTAATATGTTGTGGGAAATATAGTTGGTGCACGGCATTGGTGCATGTCTATTTAACACATATTCAAGGGCTCCCACCGCGGAAGGTCAAAATGTCCCTAGCGGACGGCCTGACATTTTCCTATATCTGCCGAAATTTCCCTCGCTTGACCAAATAATTATAAAATACGAAATATTCGATGTTTTCTACATCATTTTCATTTTTATGATGAGATTTATATTATAGCCTCTACGCCTCGCGTAGATTTCGCTAAAATAAGTTTATCGGGCCAGAACCTTGACCAAAGAAAATCTGGTGAGGGGAAGTGTTACCGGGGGATTCAAACTGACGAATGAAACCCTATCTTCGATTATATATTAAGCACATCATCAGAACGTCGTTCTGCTTTATAACTTCATTAGCTGTTTTTATAATAGTAAAAAAAAGAAAAGTAATGCAAGAGAGATTTCCCAAACTCGAACACAAGCAATGCGACACACAGTAAGTACCATTGCGTGCACGGCACTTCACGAAATATTATTAGACATGGTGAGTCCGCATCTTGGACACGTAAGTCTGTATCTCCAGGCATCGCAGTATTTCCTCTTCTACTCAAGCTTCTTTTTCAAGAAGTCACAGCGGCGCTCTCAGGAGCTTTGACTTGGCTGGTCCCACTATTGCTTTGACGAGGGCGGTGAAAACTGATTTTGTCGTAATTTGTACTTCACAACGCATAAACGTCTCACAATATCAAGCACATACTCAATCACAGACACAAAAAACTTACACACAGTGCTGAAAAATGGGGAACGCTTCACGATTTTGCGTGTGAGCTTTCTATTGTGAGACAGTTATGCGCTGTGAAGTACAAAGTAAATGTCTAGTTTTAGCAGCACTGTTTCTTCTCTCTGCATATTTGCCAGCTACTGCTTTATTTAGGATGAGCGCTTTGACGTGCTGGCAGCGACATGACGCCCAAAGGCTCACCGCCGAATTGAAGGCGAGTGTTCGTACCGCCCAACAAGGCTACTTTATTTAACGAGTGCGAGGAGCAGCCATACTTTTCCTAGAGCCTGCTTGTACAGCTGTCATCTTGTTCACTCCTTCCCTGACTTCTTTCTGTTTAGGTAGAGTTGAATTCTCGGTTGGCAGAAGTGCCTCACGCACTTCTCCTTCACTTTGTGGCAATCTGGCAGTTCAGTGTTGCCACAGCCCTTCATCATTGCCTGACACAGCACTTTGACAATGTTTGTCCCTCTCCAGCTCTCCTATACGAGCCCCAAAGATATTTTTGCATGTAAAAAGCATCTACAGAGCTGCTTTTGTGGGATTTGTTAGTTTACCCTCGTATTCTTTCATAGTTTCTAAGGGATTAAGGTCCGTAGTGCTGTCGCTGCGAACCTGTGGCTCTCTGAGTGAGGAACATTTGAGAAAGAGAGAAGCACCGGTGCAAAGGACCTCAGGAACGTGCCTGAGGTGTTTAAGGAACAGCCAAGGTGGCCACTGCGATTGGAGCAGATTGCGCAAAGAGGGAGAAGGAAACACTGCTTTTCGGATGTTGTTACAGAGGGCATTGTTTCTTACTACTCGAGAAGCAGCGTAGCCTGCATAGTACTTGAAACAATGTTGCTCACTTAGCATCATGTCCGCCTCCTTCGACTTCGGCTGTCTCGGTCTCGCCTAGTATCAGGGCACTTTTGGCGTTTATGTCTTGGAGGCCAGCGAGGAAAAATGCTCTTGAATCGTTTTCGTAGGATCTGTTGCTCAAGTGCCTAAATTGGAATTATTATTATTATTAGTTATTTTCAATGCCATCTTGAACTCCATGGGTGTTGGCTTAGAGTTACAAAATCAGACACGCGAGAAGAAATTTTCAAGACTGTCTTCGGTGAACCTCGAAGTTAGAACAAACTCAAAATCGTGCTCATGGACCAGCAGTTCTTGCATTTCGAGGATGGAGGTTGTCGAGAAAAGAATGCCTCCTTAAACGGGCTTAAAGGTGTCGTTGTCAATAACCGCAGTCAGAATCATCTCCCTAAAGTCCTCCGAGGAAGCCAGTGCCTTCTGATTGTTTTCCGCTTCACCAGCAGTTTTTGCACTTCGACGATGGATGTTGTCGACAAGAGAATGCCTTTTTGAACGGGCTTAAAGGTGTTATTGTGAATAGCCGCCGTCAGAATCATCTCTCAAAGTCCTCCGAGGAAGCCAGTGCCTTCTGATTGTTTTCCGGACTCTGTGTTCAACGCTAGGACAGGATATCTACTTGATATGAGACCGAACCAGTGGCTCGCGTGCTTTAGGGACCAGGCCGTGGTCAAGATAGTGCGGTCCCACCCGTGATCATCAACAATATATCGTAAGGCCGCAGCGGTAGAGTGGCTGATCACGTGCACAGCTGTGCTCACTTTTTTTTTTTAAATGGTTGGGTTTAAATACATTCTTTCTTAGTTTTGGTGTTGGTTTGAAGGTTTTGTCCTCTTGGAACTTTGCAAGCCTGCGCGCCGATTCCAATTACACTTTTACAGAAGGCAGTCAATTATTTTTAACTGTGTCCTCTGAGGTACGCTCGTCTGGTTACGGAGCAAATGACCACTAAGCTTCTTAATAAGCCGTGGACATCTGCCAAGAACATAATTTTCTGATCGCTATGCTAGGATGCCAAATAACATTTGACACAACACTGTGCCTTTCAGCGTTTATGCCAAACGCCGGCCACATCGAGCGGCTGCGGGATCTCATACCTGTGGGGTATGGCTACGACGGTCAGTCCAATGATGTGACATTCCTTGTTAACCGCCAGCGTTACTCCTGACGCATCTTTTCCTCTGTATGAGCCACCTGAAGGGATTCTGCAAGTGCCCTTTGTAGGTACGCTTTGCATATATTGCGTGTAAACGGAAAAACAAGGACGCAGCAGGTAGAAGCCTGGTAGATTAATGAAAAGATTCGATTCTCTGGCTGTTGTCTGCACTGTAATTTAATAACACCATGTCCTTGATTGCGCTTCCATGCAGCTCCTTGTGCGCCCTTTCATACATGGCACCGCTAAATATTGGAATTAATAATATACTAATTGGCTTTTGAAACACGTATGAAAATATTTTCTTAGATATATTTTATTTAAAAAAGATTCTAACGGAAAGCAAGTTTGGGACATCCGACAATCCAAAAATGAGAATCTCTTTAGTATTTTTCTATTACCCCACTTTCATGATGTCAATATGTTAAACCCGGACAAATGCTGTCCCGCTAATCACTGGTCATAGACTGTTCGATATTCCCCTTCCAGCAGCATTGTGAACACTACTGCTACTCCTCCCTTTCTCCTGTCCATGCTTGTCATCTTTAGATGTCCACTCTGTATGATCTCCTTTGCCCAGTTTCTATGCTGTCACTTTAACATATGTAGTCATGTCTTGTTAACATGGATACATCACTATCTAGACAAACTATTTGGGGACAAAGTAGGTGAATACATCACTCATTGTCTTGTTTTTATATACAATTCACACTGTGAACAAAGTTTTGGGGAGCAGAGGCGTCCATATAAACGAGGCATGACTGTATTACAACCTTTATATACAAGGCACGGTTCTCCACACGCTGGGTGGCAGTGGTTTTCGTGCTCGCGGCCTCCGGTCGGCTCACTGCCGACCTTTATGATGTCGCACCCAGCTTTATATTTTGTTGAGACAGCAGTAAGTTCTGTCTAATCTGAAGTGCTACACGTTGCACATGTCTAAAATTCGCCTGTTAGATGGTTGCTCGAGGTCCATATGGTTAGTCACTGTATGCCAAGAAAAAATGACAGCGCTAACAATAGAAATACAAGTTGTTTATTATCTCTACTAACATTATCGAACACATATGCACGATTATGGTTAGTTCGCATGCATAAAAATCAATAGTAGAAATAATTCCATTGCAGTCAGTGACAGAATTGGAATCAAAGGCCGGTTTTTTCAGATGTCCCTCTCAAGTGCGAGTCTTGTATTTCTGGGGCCGTTTGCTGATCTCTGCAGACATTCTCACCCAGAGGTTAATTAGTAGATATTGGTCCACATGTCACCAGTTGTGTGAGGAAGGCGAAGCGAGTGCCCAGCAGTAGAGCTTTATCGGTGGTGTGATTCCATCTTTTCCTCTATAACGGTAGTCAAATTCAGCATGCACAAAACAAGCGGAGAGGCTTGTCGTTTGTGTGAAATTAACTGCGTGCATGTCACAATGATTATAGTTGAAGAGCCGGTACTTGTCAAAGAATTTAAAATAGCACGAAGACAAAGAGACGACCCTATTTCCTTTACTCCAAAATACGGACTATACATAAAAGACAGGATAAGAAACCGAGGCCGGAGATACTTTCATGAAATCATCACATACAGCACTGTCATAGGAGACTTATACATGTGCATGACAGCAGGTTCAGTTGTTCTTCAAAGTTTTGGAACATAAAAATTTGGGCCAAAACATCCCCACAGGTTCGCCGGAGAAATCGGCTGACATTTGCTTCCAACATTTGCATTAGTGCTGAGCCAATTAATACTTCCAGCCACAGACTGAGGACGTTTCTGTGACAATGTGGTGTGGGGTGACTTGACAAAGCCGTGTCCTAAATCTCTTTTAATGCTGTTATTTCTTTTACATATGCCTATTTTGAAGTAAATTAAAATAACAGCTTATGGCCACTGCTGTATCTGTGTCTTCTTTCTGCTTTTCCGCTCCTTTTCTGTATAGTCAAACCAGTTTATAGCGAAGAGCAGGAAACTCTACGATCAGTTCGATATAGCAAGTAATTCGATATAGTGAAGACCGTTTACAACGAACTCCCACGATGCGTTCGTTGTAAGGTGAGAGCTCCTCTTTCTTTCTCATCTCTTCGCTCCCGCCTTCTGGCAACGCGCTAAGTTTTTTTTTTTTCTTTCTTTTTGTTTTTTTTTGCATGCGTGAAGATTTTTTTTAGCTTATCTCCCTTTCTGAATTGCTTCTCTTCGTGGGCAACGATTTTGGGATGAAGAGTTTTCTTTTTTTCTGTGTGTGCCTGCAGGGTGTAGTTTTTAGCTTTCTTCTCTTCTGAAACGCTTCTCTTGGTTCAATAGACCGATACCACCAAGCGAACTGCGCAGGCGCGCGCATTCCGGAAGTATTGCCGCCGCCATACTTCTTGTAGTCATCGCTCTCCGGCTTCCCGGCTGAAAAGGGCTCATGTGGGCGTACATCATAGTTTGGTAAGCCCTGGTGTTTGCTTGGATTCTCCTGCATATCAGTACTTTATAAGATTGTGTTGTGCGTGATGTCTTAGTTTGTCATCAGGCGCAAAAAAGTTTCAGTCGTCTTATCGCTTTAGAATCGCTTTGTCGTCTGCTTCGTCGTCGTCCGCTTCTTCGCCTTTGTGAACGCGCCTGAACCCACTGCGTTCACGCTGTGATCTTACTGCAACAGCGGCAAAAACAACGAGGCCCCTTCTCCCTCGAGCACTCCGGGTGCTCCTACGTCTCAATAAACTTGGAAGCAAGGGAATATCTACCTCAACGTGAAAGAGCACAAAATTCGAGGGACCATCGGCTCGGTGTAGCACCGCGGAACAGCGTCAAACGTGTCGGTGAAACACTGAGCTATGTTGTGCGCAGGCTTGGGCATAACTTTTATTCGACAATGAAGTAAGACGAGCTCAATAGACATTCTCGGAGAGCGATAGTTTTCTAAAACTCGTTCTATTCAGGTTCAGAGCCTTTGCGACAGGGTACATATGAACTGCGGGGGGAAACGTGCACACAAAGAAACGATCTACAAAAAGAATCTGCCTGACGAGCCGTAACAACTCGCATTTGTCAAAATGAAACGTAACCATGAGAGATGCCTGCGAACTTCGGGTAGAGATGAGCTCTTGTGTACAGTTTCTATTCAATTTTATTTGGTTTGCTCAAGCTCCGAACGGTAAGAGCTGACCGACGGGGAATGCTTTTTTCCGCTGTGTCGATTGGTGTTAATACAGAATGGATCAGTAACGCCAGCAAAATCACATTGTGGCATAATAGCCCACTAAAAAAAATTAAGTCTGATATTGAAAAAGTTGTTTTATTTCAAGATATATATATATACATACCGAGAATCGCTGCTCTTTCTTCGGTGATTGTACTGATCTTTTGAAGCACAGTTGTGCTCAAAACATGTCGTATCAATAACAGTTGTAACCATCAAAATGCATCAACCAAACATTGTATTAAAACGGTCGCCGCAAGGCAGTGTGGAAGTTCCGATATACCGCTACGGAGCGAGTGCTCTGAAAGATTCCAACGTACGGAACACTTTAGTACGCGCTACTACGTCTCATGCCCTGAGTAAGTTTACACTCTTTAGTTATCGTGCAATGGGGTGAATATAAATTATGAATCAAATAACGAAACAAATCCAAAAATCGCTTTTTCCTGCCGCTCTTCTACCGCCCTCTTTACCTGTTTTAGACACTCTTTTCGTGGGCCGCTTTCTTCCGGGAAGACAAAATCCGATACCTTTTTGCCTGGTGCTGTTATTGTAGCACCTTGACACAGAACGGGTGAAGACACCCATTAAAAACCGTGAGTAAACGGCCGACTAAAAGTTTCGTGCTAACCTGAAAATTCCCAAACGCCGGACGTACAACGAGCCTTGACGCGGCCAGAAAACTGGGGAGAACTACAGGTACCAGAATGCACCGCGGCAGCGGTGGCGTCGTGCAACTCCTTGTGAGATCGGTCTATTTTGTTCGTAACTTGAGCTCTTGGAATTTCCTTTCATTCCTACTTCCTTTTTTTTTTGGGGGGGGGGGGGGGGGAGGGAGGAGGAGGAACATGCTAGACGAAGACTCTTCTTGCATTTTTGAAAGCCTTCCCCGGGGGGAAAAGTTCGATATAGCCTATATGTTGTTCGTTATAAAAAGTAGTTGTACATGCATTTTCATTTAAATTTTTTGTGAGTTCGATATTGGCAATAATTCGCTGTATGTGGGTTCGTTCTAAACGGTTTTCACTGTATACTCGCGGACTTTCGGTTTCATATAAAAAAAAAAAATACAGGCAAGGCTACGAAGTGATTCTGAGGTGATTTGGCTGGAACACCAGGTACTCTCCCCATAGAGCTGGTCCCGAGAATTAAAAATACCTTCTGCAGATATTTTACCCAGTGCTTAAAGCTTCTGCAACAATGCTCAAGCTGCTCCTGGTGATGATTTGGTGTCAGTTAAACGGGCAGTTCAACAAATTTTTGACTTTTGACATGCGTGGGAATGATCCCCCGCCACCTATAGAAGGAAGAACGAAAAAAAAAAAGCATATATTCTTGTGTGCGCTAGATTTTATTTTTCAAATGAAACAAATCGAAGGTCATGATATTACACCTTGGTTCTGATGATCGCTATTTGCGGCTGCAGGTCAGGAAATTATGTGCTTTTCCATCTACGATCCCGCAGTGAAATCACACTATTAGGAGAAAAGGGGTGCATTGCGTGTCACTTGTGCGAAGAAAAACAATGGAGAAGCTACAAGGTGCAAATTCTTTCAATGTTAAAATCAGGGTGTCGAACCGGAACCGAACCGAACCGAAAACCGGAACAGAACCGTTATTTTTAGCCGAACCGGAACTGAACCGAACCGAAATCTTCGCCGCCATCTTGGAACTGAACCGGAACTGAACCGGAAAAAATATAACGGTAACCGGTTCAAAACGGTTCACGGTATTGTTTTTTTGTTAGGTTAGGTTAGGTTAGGTTAGGTTAGGTTAGGTTGGGTTGGGTTGGGTTGGGTTGGGTTGGGTTGGGTTGGGTTGGGTTGGGTTGGGTTGGGTTGGGTTGGGTTGGGTTGGGTTGGGTTGGGTTGGGTTGGGTTGGGTTGGGTTGGGTTGGGTTGGGTTGGGTTGGGTTGGGTTGGGTTGGGTTGGGTTGGGTTGGGTTAGGTTAGGTTGGGTTGGGTTGGGTTGGGTTGGGTTGGGTTGGGTTAGGTTAGGTTAGGTTAGGTTAGGTTAGTATTACAAATTTTATATTTGGGGAATAAAAAGGTGGCACGTGTATTCCTCTACGTATTGATCAAATCGTCATATACAGAATTGCAATGTATAATAAATCCTGGGTTTTTGCGGCACTTTCTTATTGGCACTATGATTAGGCATGTGTCACATCGTCACGTGACGTCATGATGCAAGACATGCTGTAAAGTAATGTCACATCACGTGACCCCGTGACGTCACGTGACTCACCGCGTTAAGTCGATTCAAATTGAGGACGTCGCTATATCTATTAACGTTGTTGATACCGTGACGTCACATGACATCACAACTTCGCACTGAGAGTCACGTGACACCATGATGTACCCGATTGTCATGATCCCGAGTCGAATGCTCTGGTTCATGACAACCAGCATCGCCAAACATTCGGGTAACGGCTCGTGTTCAACTCAAAGATTATGATGGGCCCGAGTCCCACTAGAGCTAGAAACAGGAAAAACAGAACAGCGACAAGCCTCAGACACATGCAGCATGCTCGCGATGGTACGTTTATACGGCTTTGAGTTGTTCGGTGCTCGTAAAGTTAGCACGAGTATTTACAAGCCTGCAAATGGTACCCTCGTGTGCATGATGCTCGTGTTTGAGCATAGCCTTCTTTATTCTACAAAGCCTGTCAAATCGCGAAATTCTCTGGTTTAAGTCTTGCCGCTGTCGTTTGTTTCTGTTTGTCGCTTTAGTAGGGCTCGGGCGTTATAGCCCAACTAAAACTATATCTGAAGATCAGCCCATGCTCTTTGCTATGCCAACCCTCCGTATGACTATGATAAACACTGACGGTGTATATATTAGGATCAGATCATGTGGCTGATGGTTCTAATTGCGAGTTGAGGAGGTGAAAGCTGTTTCATTTCTTTCTTTCGACTGCGTCTACCATTTCGCAGAGGGACAAACTAATGGATGGTTTTGCAAGTTATCAACGTCAGGGATTACATCTTAGCGGTATTTATTGAACTTAAGGTAAAAAAAATGCTGTACGACCCATTTTGCATGTATGCACACCATTGAGGCTCCCAAACATGTTTTCGTTGTTGCTGAACGACCTCAGAAAGTTGTACCGAGAGTAGAAGTGTTAAAGGGTCTAAATGTAACGTATTAGTCCGACATTACATAGAACTATTAGTGTGTACGGGAGGGATATCTGAAAAGAAAGATCCCAGTGGCCTCAGGGGGATAGCCGAACGTTGGCAGCCGCTCTAAGTCTCACAGGAGTGTCGTTCTCAAGTTCTCCAAGTTTCGACCGCCCTGTATTTTGTTTAAACTTTACAGTTTGGTGCAAAGTAAAAGCAGGAAAGAATTACTGTTAACAAGTGACACAAGTATAATTGTCGAATGAACACCACCCAATACGGAGCAGGCAATCCCTGAGGAATAAGAAGTATCTTGAGGAGCAACTAAAAAAGAAAAGGAAGTGGGGAGGGGGTGTAGTTTTAAAGCATAATGTGTCGTAAAGAATTCTCTGCCCCGGATTTTCGGCGCAGACTAGAAAGCGTGGCCTGGAAACGATATTGACAGATGGGTAGATGGGTACAACTTTTATTTGTGAAAACACTCTTGCCAGAAAGTACGTTTTCGTCGTACCAGATACTCGTGTCGTGCCTAACGGCGATGCACCAACAAGAAAAATATGTGCCTCTCAAATACATAGCTTGCACTGAGTGCGAACCTTTTGCGGCGTGCATTTTGCCCCACCGGATTTGATTTTTTCAGCAACAACAACTCGCAATGACAACCAGTATATATTGCGATTACGTCACGTGCAAACCATGTTAAATACTTCAGCTTTCTGGTGAAGTGCGACGTTCGCAACACTAGCACTAGACGTCCAAGTTGTAAAGTTGTGTAGTATTTATAGCAGTCTCGCAATGATATACGGCAGCCTTATGAAATGTTGGAGCACATGACTGATAAAGAACAGAGTCGTGAAGTATGGTCACAAAACAAGTGAACGTAAAACCTAAGATACCATTAGCGTCTCGAGGCAGTGTCTCGCGACGTTTCTAGCTGAGGCAAGCTAATGCCCAAACGTGATTTATATTAGGATTCTAAGAATCTTCGTTTGCCCTTCGCGCGATTTATGTTTAATTAGGAATATCATTTTATGCAGTTCTATACATCTCTTTTTGCAGTAAAGCGTTGTGTAAGGGATTATTTAGAAAAATAACGTGTCATCTCCTTATTTCTGCACATTTCGCGTGTTTGCCTTCCGATATATCATGTGACTACAGTGCTTTTTGGCATCCCTACAACCCAGTATTTTACACTGCAAAACAGCTAACAAAAGCACGTTTCCGAAGACTCAACGTGCAGATGGCGTATTTTCGAGTATCGTCCTTCCGTGTCGGTCTCAGGCGGTTATGTGAACTTCATAAAGTCAAATATATCGATGATAATAAAAATATACTTAATTCCTGTCTGAAGATTTGGCAGCATAAATAAAAGATCCTCACCTCAAAGATACACATATAAGTAAACGCACCTTCAAATTATCTGAAAGATGTTCTGCAAATCTTTTTCGGCGCTTTAATCCTCTATAGACACGTTATAGGTGATTTGGGAAAGCTTTAAATAATTTTTTTTTGATTTTGAAGCTAATTTAAATAAGTATCTGTTCATCACGCATATATAACTTCTCAAATATATAGAAGTTTATTATCGCGTCTTTTATCTGTTAAACAGAACTTTTACGTGTCTGTGGGTCGAACCAAAACAAAATACACTGAGACGAATGGTGGAACTATGACGATTACACACGCAAACTGTAAGAAAGTGTCCAATTAAGTAGCTTCCAAATTGAGTAGAGCATGAAATACCACTTTGTTCTATTTAACAAAAATCATCAATTAGCGGTGGTGATGCTTACTTGCAAATTGAATTGACCAGCATCTTGTCAAGAACAAACCTCAACCGGCTATGCCAGTTTATCCAATATAAGAAAATGTTCACGTGGGTAAGCACTGTTTTGGGTGAGATTCGATCTCAGTACGAAGGTGCTCATAGATTAGAGTGAACAATTTCAGCCACTCCTTTTTGTATGATTCGTCGCCCGCATCATGGTGCTGAGAGCAAACAATGCTGGTTAGAAAAACAAGCATTGTGATTGTCGCTTATGGTATCGATAAAATATAGACTGGAAGGGCTTGTCTCGTGACTTTCGTGACATTTTGAAAATTATATTGCCTTAAGTTCAGTCGTCTCGTCATTATATATATATTGTGCAACGTATTCCGTAAAACAGATATCATGATATGTATGGCGACGAGGTGCCCATTTCATGATTTTCTTCACTGTAATTAATTCCTTAGTTTAAGGGCAAAACAACGATTCAGCTTCTAATACTGCGATACAAAGTTGTACCAATCATGGTTTTCTTAGGCAACCTACTTCACTTTTAGGCAACCTACTTCACAGGTACAATGTATCTGACTCTGGTAAACGAAGGGATGTTGAGTCGTATAAACACGACGGTTTGTATGTTAATGTAGATTTTCTTTTCTTGTTGTGTAGGAATAAATAACATAATTTTATAATTTTGGTACCTGAAAATAAAACTGAATTGAAAAACGATAAAAAAAAATAAAAGAAAACTATATACTGTAAATGACTTATTTTTCGTGGGCTCAATATTTCGCGATTTAGGTCAAAGCTGAAGTTTTGGAATAATTCGCGGGTTGTAATATTCTCGACGCGGTGGAATCTCAATATAAATTCCAATATGTTTACATTTTAGCGAAATTGTTCGCGGGGCCCATTTTTCGCGAATCGTATGCGATTCGTGAAATTCTCGAAAAATCGGTCCTCGCAAAATAGATCGTTTACAGTAGTTAGTTTCACGGCCTAAATAGTGCCTATTGACAGAACAACGCGGAAAATATATTCTCAATTTAGCGGTTCAAACCGGTTCGAACCGGTTCGAACCGGTTTGAACCGTTATTTTTTGCTCCCCGGAACTGAACCGGAACTGAACCAAAAGCCGTGAACCCGAACCCGAACCGAACCGATAAAAATATCGGTTCGACACTCTGGTTAAAATCACTGCACTGCCCCCTTAAGTGCACCGAGCGATAGGCAGCAAGCTCGAGCAGGATCTCGCGTGTTTCAAGTAGGCGCCCCTTTGATTCTTGTGCAGTCGATTACTACGATGCGTCCTGAAGTAAAGTAAGCGAGACCGACCCGTGGACGGCATGGTAGATACTCGTTTAATTCCGAGCAGCGCCCGTAGATATAACAAGGTCAGATAATACAACAATGGATAAGGCCCCAAGCCGATACGGACAAACACGTGGTGTTGCCGTTTGGTCCTTTGTCACGGTGATGGCTAAGCTGCATCGTTTCTTCCCAACACTCCTCTTCCCTTATAAAAAAGACGAGCCGGTGGACGTCGAGCCCGACAGGATCTTCTTGGAGATCCGGCTGCCGGTGTACTCCTGTGGTCGGAGATGACGCTTGGTTGCCGCTCTCCAGAAGCTTGTACCGGGGCATCTTCCGTTGCTGCGTCGATCGGAGGTGCTCGTGGGGAGTTGTCATCACGGAGACGAACTTGGTCCGCATGCCGAAGTCGCTCACCCTCGGACGAGCTGACGTGCACCAACCGATGGCCGCTGGTTTCTTTCACAATGCCGGGCAGCCACTTGTCTTCTGGAGTCGCGAGTGCCGCGCCTACGTCTCAGCCCCGACCGCGGTTGTCCCTACCGACGCCGACCTACGCGGGATATTCCGACGGGAAATCGGCCCACGATTTCTTACAGGACTTGGACGCGTATATAGCCGCGTTGGGAGCATCAGACGAAACGGCCTTGGTGCAGATCGTGCCGATCGCGTTAACGGTCGACGCGTTGCGCTGGAGACGGTTGCAACGACCGTTTGTATCGATGGCGGACTTCCGGACGTGGTTTAGGGAGGAATTTTGACCCCTAATTACGAGATGCGGATTAGGGACGAACTAGCTAATCGCACTCAGCACCCCGACGAGAGCCATGTGGAGTACGTTCGCGTGCTCCAGGAGCTCTACTCGAGGGCCGAACCATCCGCGTCTGACGCAGAGAAGGTGGGCAATGTCACCCTAGGTTCAAAGCCTATCTGCGCGGACGGGATTTCGCGGATCTGGAGGCACTTGCCAGAGAGGCGCGAACGGTCCAAGCGGGCTTGCTCGCTGAGCTGCAGTACCACACCCCTCCGAGGGCCCAGGAGTCCCTAGGGCCAAGATGTGCGTGGGCAGGACGCGCCGCAGACACTCACATCGAGTCGCGCACGGCGCAAACGGCCGTTGCGAAGCACGGTCACGGGGTAGCTATAACGCCCCGGGCTTTGGACCCCTTCGCTTAGGAGCGAAAGCGCAGGGCAGCCAACGACAACTCGGCCCGAGTGCAGACCCGTAGGGGTGGCACAGTGGTCAACCACCGCGAAGGCGCGACTTGTCACGACAGTCGCAGGAATTATGACTCACCGCGGTTTGCCACTGATGAAGTGTCGCGTGAGTATAACGATGGACAGGTTGCGCGTAACGACCGGCCACAAGTTAGGTGCTACAACTGTCACGGTCTTGGGCACATCAGGCGGCATTGCACGTGGGTAGCGTCTGGTTCTCACGGTTCCCAGGAAAACGCCAGAGGCCGGCGCCACTACTCAGGTCTTCTGAGTAGAGGTGGCCGACCGCTGCTGGGGCCCAGTATCAGTGTGCCGACAGGGCGGAAATTGTGGCCGGCGTCCGCGTGGCGATGGCCCCGTCGGTATGTCGGGCTCAGAGCACGAAACCTTCGAAGGGCCCGTACATGCGGGTAGAGATCGGTGGTAGAGGATATCTGGCTCTAATTGATACCGGTCGTACTCTTTCTCTGATTGGCGATAATGTGTACGAACGAGGACTGCCGTAAAAGGAACCTTTGCGCTCGGGAACTTGTAACTCCGCTGCGTTTAGCGACAGGATTGGCCGAACCGCAAGGGGTGATGCGGCTTCACCTTGGCCTTGACGGCAGAGGAAGGAGGCAACACTTCTTTTATTTGCCCGGTATGTCGATTCCTGTTATTTTGGGGCAAAACTTCGTCTGTCGTGAGGGCATAATCCTGGACTTGAGGAACAACGGGTATTGTTATAGTGCGTTTTCTCCTCTTATTCCCTTTGTTGCCTCATCATCCCTGGTGCAGGGACTGGAACGTTCGCTCGCTGCGTCGCATCAGGAGCAGGTATTAGCTGCGCGAGTCGTGCCCGGGAACGTCGAAATGATAATTGCGTCTTTCGATGGGCCCGCCGACCAACGGCGGATGCTAGCGAACGCCTTGTCCCAACACGGAGCTATGTTTACCGAGAGACCTGGGCTTACGACTGTTCTACAACATGGGGTAGATACAGGAGAGGTCAGGCCGTGGGAGTGTAATCCTAGACCACTAAGCGCACATAAACGGGCCTTCCTAGACGCGGCTCTCGAGGAGATGCTGGACACAGGGGCGGTGCGGCCATCGCAGAGTCCCTGGGCGTTTCCAGTAGTTTTGGCGCCAAAGAAAGACGGCACCGCACGCCTTTGCGTTGATTACCGAAGACGTAATGAGGTCACTAGAAGGGACGCGTACCCTTTTGCCTCTATTGAGTGTATAATGTATTCGCTTGGAGGCACGAGGGTGTTCACCACACTGGATTGTAGCAGAGGTTTTCTCCAGATCCAGGTGGCTCCAGACGATGTCCAAAAGACGGCGTTCACCTGTTCAAGGGGGTTATTTGAGTTTACGCGTCTTCCGTTTGGGTTGTCTAACTCGCCGTCGAGTTTCCAACGGTTCATGGACATCGTGTTGGGTGATGTGAAATTTAACTTCGTCATGGCCTACATGGATGACGTTGTGGTATTCTCCAAACCGTTCAAAGAGCACCTAACTCATCTGGAGATCGTCTTAAGGGGAATGAGTGAGGCCGGTCTAACAATTAATCCAAAAAAGGTGCAACTGGCCGCCTTAAAGGTAAATCTTTTAGGCTTTGTTGTAGACAATATTACCTTGAAGCCGAACGATGAGAAATTGAGGGCCATTCTCGATTATCCGCCACCACATGATGTAAAGAGCCTTCAAAGGTTCCTGTTGATGGTTGGCTTTTACCGGCCGTTCATCCCGATGTGCGCGGAGCTGGCGCAGCCATTAAATCTGCTGCTCCGGAATGGCTCATGGTGGGTCTGGGGTCCAAAGCAGGGTGCTGCCTTCCCTTCTCTCGCGAGGGCAGAAGCAAGCACCGCTATCCTTGGGTTACCAGATCTTAATCGGCATTTTGTTGTGCAGACATATGCGAGCGACTACGGTGTCGGAGCAGTATTGCTACAGGAGCACGATGGACAGTTACGCCCTGTGGCACTCGCTAGTCGAACGCTCACACCGTCGGAACGCAACTACAGCGTGACGGAAAAGGAGGGGTTGACCGTCATGCTTGCTCTGAAAAAGTTCGACCTCTATTTAGACGGTACGACTTTCGTTATTCAGACTGATCACGCAGCACTTACCTGGATTCAGAGGCTAAAAGAGCCCGCGGGAAGGCTGGCCCGCTGGGTACTAACCTTGCAGCGCTACTCGTACACGGTTGAGTACCGAAAGGGATCGACCAACAAGGTCGCGGATGCGCTCTCTCGGGCGCCCCAGGATGGTGGTTGGGAGGAGGTGACGCAACCAGAGTGTAACGAGAAGCGCGGGAAGAACAGCAGAATGTCTTTGGATGCAGGGGTGAGGTCCCTCACGGACGGTTGGGAGGAGGCGAAGCAACCGGCACCCGGAGCAGCCTTAGCGCGCGGCACGAAGAAGCAAAGGATCGTCGCTTGGGGTGAAGTGATCGGCAAAGAGCTTGTCGAGGCCCAGAAAGCAGATGGTTTTTGTAAGCGGGTTTTGGGTAAACTGGCGGAAATTGCGGTTGACACCGGGAGGGCTGACGGTCGAGTTTATGATCAATTTGACTCATATCTGCTGGGCGAGGACGGCTTATTGCTTCGCTACATCCCAACGATCGATGAAGTGGAGGGTAATGAGTCCCCCTTCAGGGTGGTGATTCCCATGAAGCTACGGAAGAGGTTTATCGGGTACTTCCACGACTCGGCTCTGGCAGGTCATGGCAGTGGCAGCAAGGCTTCATAAGTTATGCCGCGACGCGACCTGGCCGGGGATGAAGCAAGACGCACCCGAAACGCCCGCAGCTGTCCAGCCTGCCAGAAAGCGAAGCCCAGAGGGGGGAAGCCTCCGGGCTTGATGCAGTCGGTGGAGAGTCACTACCCGTGGGAGATCGTGGCTTGCGACATCATCGGCCCACTGCCGAGAAGTCCGCGGGGAAACCAGTACCTCTTGGTTATTACCGATCATTTCTCAAAGTGGGGCAGAGCTGTAGCCACTGAGGAAGCTGGTTTCAGAGCGGATCTGGGAAAGGTTACTAGATACTTTCCTACGCTTCGGCACACCCAGGTGTCTCATTAGTGATAATACTAGTTATTTTACTAGTGAAGTGTTCGTGAACTCCTGCTTGCCGCTGAACATAAAGCACAAGAGGACAACACCGTACCATCCTCAAGCCAATATCACTGAGTGTGTGAATCGGAATATTAAAAGAATGCTGATCGCGCTAACGGAGAGACACCGAGACTGGGATGAGCACATCGCTGAGATGGGCTTTGCCATTCGGAATACCGTGAACAAATCAACTGGTTTCACGCCATCGTTTCTGAACCTGAGTAAAGAGATCCCGTCTCCGCTGGAAAAGGAGTTATGGATCAACCAAGGAACACCAGGACGCGCGCTCTCTAGGTACGGGGAACAGCTAACGAACCGCTTGTCTGGGGCGCTCCACGATACTAGAGAGATTCTTGATGCCGCTAGGATCGAGCAAGCGGCGCAGTATGACAGGAGCCATAGGCACTTGGAATTCAAGGTTGGTGACTTAGTCCTGAGAAGAACCAACCCTCTGAGTAATGCAGCTAGCGGTTTCGCCGCATCGCTTGCTCATAGATGGGAAGGGCCCTAAGAGGTAAAGACGCGAATGTCACGGCTTACTTATAAACTCACTCGGTGTGATACAAATGAGGAGTCGGGTCCAGTTCGCATCGCGGACTTGAAGGAGTATTACCGTCACGATGGGGAACATAGTCAATGAAAACTACCGCCGCCGCCACATTCAGCCACAGAAAGTGATGATTTTCTGGTGTTCTGACAGTGTTCTTTCTACACAGGATGCCTCATTGGAGAAACCGCCCCAGGGGGCCATACCTAGGAGGCCCACCGGACGGGCCAGGCCCCGGGGCGGCTGGACCCCAGTGGTCCGGTCGACGAAACCTTCGGGGCGGCCGCCCAGGGAGACGTCAACACCGAGGATGGCCGAACGGTGGAGCGGGCCAACGCCGCCTGGGCTCCGCAGGTACCGCGAGCCCGGCAGCAGGCAGGCCTGCGCGGCAGGTGCAGGGACGTCCGCAGCAACATAGCGGCACAAGGCAGGGCCGTCCGCGACAGAACCCTTGCACCACGGAGCGGGTCCGTCCACGACGGGAGGACTTGTCTGGAGTCGGCCCCCCTGCCACACCGTGGCCACGTGGACGGCGTGGGAGGAAGGAGGGGCGGTCCATTTCGTCTCCCGCCGGCGTTAGAAGCACCAACCCAGACCAACGCCTGGCCGGTCCGACCACCAAGCCCCACTCCCGTTTCGTGGCCACACGCAGCCGGCGGCGTCGCAGGTCTTGGGAGCGCCTGACACCTGCTGGCTGTGCGGGGTCCCGATAATACATATGGAAACCCACGAAGCAGGTCGACTCCATACTGACCGGCTGGAGGCACAGCCCCTCCCGGACAACGTGGCGGCAGCGGTTCAGACCCCGAGGGCAAGCCGCCCGGACCTCCGGGCTCCCGCTGCCTTAGCCTCCGTCCAGCCAGCCCGGACTCCCGAAAACCGTGCCGCCGCACCGGCTGCCGCAGCCGCCGCCATCGAACCCGCCACCACAACGGCCCCCACAACATCGGCCGCCACCACATCCTCCGGCCCAAGCCATCGGGCCAATGTCGTCCACAAGCCCCCTCCGTCCGCCTCGACTTCCGACGACGCCATCATGGCCGAGGTGGAACAACTCCTCGGCCAAAACCAGTGAGCACACGCGCCCCCCCCCCCTTCCCCGAAGACCGGGCCTTGAGGGGGGGGGGGGGGGAGTGTGAGAAGTTGAGGAGGACGACGGCGCACGAGGGGCAGGAGCGGTCGCCGGCGGCCCGGTGCGCGTGACAGGTGCACGAGGAGTTCGGACAAGGCGCGGTCAGAACAACGACAGCGACTGCCAGGCCCAGAACCAAGACTCCGAAACAGTAAAACGTTTTGAATCAATCCTTGCTCGTGTGACTTCTTGGGAGGGCGGACCAGGCAGTGACCGATTGGGCAGCAGTTTAGTAGAGCCACCCACAACCTTGAGGCATGTATCTTTGGTTTTCTTTTCTCCACTTCGCGTGACGCTCGTACAGTGAACGGCAGCAATTTTTGCAAGATTCACCTGATACGACTCCTCATTGTTCTTGACTGAGCCGGACCCTCCGTAAACATCAGATCACCTTTTGGACCGTCGACACTGCTCAACCCGGTCGTCTGGGCTCTCAGGTGCCACTTCATTTGTCTTTTCCCAATCTGTGTCTGTATCGTCCGCATTTCGGACTTGCGGGATGTTCTTAAGCACCAGATCATACAATGAATTTTCGATACACTTCGCTAGAACCGTGCCTGTGTAGAACGGCGTCTGGATCGAAATTTTCGCTTCACGTAGATACTTCACCGTGCGGCCCAATAAAAAGACGGCGCTCGTCTCTCCGGTAAATTTGTCGAGAGGAACTAAGTCCTTCCTTATCACCACAGTGTTACAGCCGGTGTCCCTGAGTGCCTTTATTCGTCGGTTCCCGAGTTGTCCCTCAACCACAGGCGTGTTATCTGCTAAGAACTTTGCAGGATTCCCAAAGCCGGCGTTCACCACCGGTTCCTTATCGCCGCTCCTCAGAGTGGCCAAGGAGTCATCTGGCTCGTCCCAATCTCCTGGTGGCTTTTCCACAGGCAAGACGCCTGGTGGTCGCCGTGCGTTCCTACCTTGCACTGATTAGCCCTGTGACCCATTCGTCCACAGTTCCAGCACGTTTTTGCTTTACTCGCTTGAGCCCTACTCCGACAATTTTCTGCCTTATGCCCCACTTTTTCACAAAGAAAGCAGCGGCTACTTCTCCTGGCCTCGTCTTTATCATTATTACCTGGATCTCCTGCGCTCAGTTTCTTCCCAGTCTCCTCTTTCTGTGTGCCACCTGTGCTCCATTGCACTTGTGCCTCTAAAAAGAGGTCAGCTTTTGCTGCCATTTCATCCAAAGTTTGGCAGTCCCTCTCTTTAAGGAATACAGCTAGCTTGCTTAAGCAGGTCCCAAGAAGCTGTTCCAGCAAAACCGTGTCTCGTAGAGCCTCAAAGGTCTTTTCAGTTTCTGACACCTCAACCCACCGATCAAAGTAACCTGCCAGCCTAGCGGCGAACTGCCTCCTAGCTTCACCCTCCTCGGGTTTAGCATCCCGAATTCTCTCACGGTATCCCTCCTTTGTGTACCTTAAACTCTGGAGCAGAGCCAGTTTTAATTTAGGATAGTCCAGCGCGTCCGTGGGTGTCATGCGACCAACCACCGTGAGCGCTTCTCTTGTCAGACACAGGCCTAATGTCGTCCCCCTTTTAACCTGAGGCCAGCCTCAACCTGTAGCCGTGTGCTCAAAACGCTGCAGGTATGCATCGAGGTCGTCCCTCCGCTCGTTGAACTGCGGGATCAACTTGTGAGAACTCCCTCGGAAAGCTTGAACTGGCGCGTCTCTGAGTTCCCCATCAGCCCCTTCCTGGTGACCCCCTCGCGCAGCGATTCTCAACTGCAATATCTCCCTTTCTTTCTCTAGAGTAGCTTGCTTAGCTAGTTCCCCCTCGCGGGGGGTAGCTTGCTTAGCTAGTTGCCCCTCGCGGTTTTCCCTTGCCAACTCACGCTCGTGAGCTCGCTCCTCTGTTAATCGCGCCATTCCGTCGTCCACCCATTTTCTCAACTCTGGCCCAGCATAGCCCAGTTCCTTTCCGACAGCCTTTAATCTCTCTATCTCCATGACCCTGGATGCCTTTCGCCTTCGGACGCTCCTCTACCTCTCAGAAAAACAAGACGTCAGAAATGGGCCACGTACCCTGGCAGGCTCGCCAATTGTCATGTTCCTCCGAGAGGACGAGCGCAGGTCGAAAGACGAAGCGACACATAAGTAGACGAACGAAAATTAATTTACTCACAAGAACAAAAAAAAAAAGCAGAAGCGAAAGAAAAACAAATAGTGATAAAATAGCTACAGTCACTACAGTCAGTCTCGGTCGTCTTTAAGTAGGAGCTGAGAATACTCACAGTCTCGAGCGTCGATCTTGCTTGAGCCGGAACCAGGCCTTGTTCTTCGATGTTACGGGTGTGCGTCCAATGTTGCTGCTCGGGGCTACCCAGCACCGGTTCGATGGTGTCGCTTGACCAACCAGATACGCGGCCTGGGTTGACAGGGATGTGCGAGGCCACCCCTTCGCATCTGTCTTCGAGCTCAAAATCCAATGCTCCGAGCTTCTGGTGCGAGCAGCAAGCACGACGTCGCTCCGGCTCGATGGTGGCGCGAAGACCTGGAGCGGAGCCAGGGTTCGCCAGGGGCGAAGTCTGGTCTGCCGGGAGCCTTGGCGGGTCAACTGCCGCCCTTCAGGTTCAGTCGTCGAATGTCATCTTCTCTCGCGAGCTTTTCCTTTTCCTTTGTGCTCGAGCCTTTCCCCTTCTTCATATTCCACTTTAACCGTCACTTCACGAACGTGACAACGAACGACTCGAAACGACAAAAACACTTGAAGCGGCTCATGGAGCGCAAGTTTCGTTTAAGAAAAAGATTTAATATGTCCTTCAAAAATTGCGAATGAAAGACACGTGATCCTCCGCGAGCTTAGTGATCAGCCGCTGATACTAAAAATTGAAGGCCATGGCTGCCGGATCAGTAAAAAAACGTCTTGGATGACACTGTGTTTTGTTGTGATAGAACTGGGGAAGCAACCGCAAGCTCACAAGCTTCACCACCTTCTGGTAGTCGTGGAAATATCAGAAAAGTTCCTTTCCGTAAGGAATTTTTCAGCACCGTTTTGGAAATCAACTGTAATTAAAAGCCAAAATATCCTTGTTGCGTGTGTTAATTTTCAGATCAAAGTATCAGATCAGACTTAATTGTCTTTCTGGTGTTGATGGGCTTGCAGTCTGCTTCCTCAAAATGTATATGCCCCTTCTGCCGTGCAGATCCCAAAGAGAAAAGTAATCTCGACTAGCCCAGTAAAAAGTTTACTAAGCCACTTTTAACCAGAACTCTTGAAAACTTGAGTTCACACTGCGCTGCGCTAGCTCACGGAGTGCAATTTGCGACACTTTCAGATTGAGCCAGCTCAATTTATACCAGACGTACCGCACATGCGTCTGCGAATTCTTAAACGCCTTCTTGGCTGCCTATTGATTGAAATGGAGGACTTTGATTGCGAGAGAAAGGTTCTCAATCCTCGAGCGAAAACTGACCGTATGGAGAAGTTTACAGCTCTTGTGAATAGCTCTGGTGTTAAGTTTGATATCTGGGAAGATAAACGAAAGGGCCGCGCGTTTACGTCTCTCTCCGGTAACGACTGCCAGAAGCTCCCTAAAACACTTAACAGATAAACTATAGGGGCCACTACAGCAGGGCACAGAGTAGTCTGTTATTTTTTGTGGACAACGTCTCATGACGTGTTAAAGCATTTCGAAAGTGATACATTCGGAAAGGACGCTGACGAAAAGGCACGCGCCCTTTTTGTACTTCCATTCAGCTGGAATAAACTAAAAAGAAAGGCTGTGGTAGGGATCGCGTAAACTCCTGTATTTATATTTTCGCGCACCATGCCCCGGCCAAGCATATTCGATTTCATTGTTTGCGAGGTTACTCAAGCCAAGGGCTAGAAAAGAAAAATGATGTCTTGAAAGCTCTCCACCACGGTAGCTCAAACAAGTGGAGCTCTGCCGAAGACGCGCCTAAGCAATCGGAGGCCTTTTCTGACTGCCATAGCATGCGGGCCTATGTAACGCCCCATACTAATTATTGGCAGGGCGGGGGAGTCGAAGAAAATTGAAGAAAAAGACAGCGCTCCACCGCGGAGTCAGCGACTGACTGCAGGGAGCTAAATAATGAAACCATGAGCGCAGGCGAACTACGAACGGAATTGCATTCCTAGAGCGAGATAACGACAACCAAATGCTCCTCGAAGCTTCGCGACATGTTGCGCTAAGTAGTGAAAGACCCACCGTAAGTTAATCGTGATTTTGCTCTATGCTTTTTAAATATTGCTGAATGCTTGGGTTCCGTGTAATATGATTGATGACCGAAACATGGGGTAAAATATTCTGTGCAGTTTCCTTTAAACGTTTTGCACCATGAAAGTATTTATTCCGTAATTAGAAGTGATGATTCTTTTTTCTATTTAATATAATGTGTGATTTGTTTATGGTGTATTCACTACCATGTGCCAGGCACATTGTTTGTATATATTGTATATATACCTACATCGCACCTGTGTTCGTTGAACATTTCTTTTCCCTATAACAGAAACGCATGGATAACCAATCTTGACCCATCTTTGTGCATGGTAGGGCCACATTTATCTTTACATGAACCGTACAATGTATCATTATCTAACCTTCCCAGTTGTGCGATTCCCAGAGGATCCCTACTATGCGTTTGTGTTCCGTAAACATCGCTATGTTCGTATGGTTTGTGAATGTAGCATCGAAATCTCTGCCGTGAGATTACTCTCCATACGCCTCACTGCGTGCAAGAGAGCGGAGCTCCCTGCCGTGGGTTTGTGCCCCGTAAACCTCGCTGTCTGCGTATGGTGCGTGAATGCGCCTAAACCCCTGCCGCGATATTACTCTCCGTAGACTTCGTTCGCATCTTCCCAGGGAAGAGAGCTGAGGTCTTTGCCGATGGCTAGCAGTCCGTAAACCCAGCTTTTGTAATGCTTGTTCACAGGCTTGGCAGTTTATACAATTCCTGTCACATACTGGGACTCTGAATCTTACTATATTTACAATTTATCAGCTCCAAGATAATATTAAATTTGTCAGGTAAAGAAATAGAAACGAGGGAGATCCCGTCTCAGTGTAATTGTTTCTGAATGCTGATGTGCTTTGAATTTTCTATTTATTTTATTTTCTGCGATGGTTTATTTATTTATTTATTTCAATACCTTCAAAGCCACACGGCATTACAGAAGGGAGTGAGGGAAAAACAAAAGTACAAAAAATAGAATTCAACACATATTAGTTAACATAATAGTTTTCAATGGCAGACTTCAATGCAGGAGCGTCTGGGATTGTGACGATGGAGGTGGGCAGGTGGTTCCAGTCATTAGTAGTTCTTGGGATAAAAGAATCGAAAAAGAGCTTCGTGCGACTGAATGGAACGTTGACTTTATGGTGATGATTATTTCGATGGGATACATACGATGGTTCATAAGAAAGCTGTCACCTAGATGCTGGTTGGGACGATAAATTTTGTGAAATAAGGACAAACGAGATAATTTTCTACGCAATGAAAGATTCGGAAGATGTAAAGTTAGTTTCATAGATGATACACTGGAAAAACGTGACAAATTAGACAAAATTAAACGTGCGCCACGATTTTGTATGGATTCAATTTGAGTAATTAGAAATGCATGGCCTGGGTCCCACACCGAACTCGCATACTCAAGCTTGGATCCAACGAGGGTCTTGTACATTAGTAGTTTTAATGATGAAGGAGCCCTTGAGAAGTTGCGGCGTAAGTAACCTAGCATGCGATTAGCGTTGTTAGCAATAAAATTAATGTGAGCTTGCCAGGAGAGGTCAGATGTTATATGGACACCTAGGTACTTGTATGATGTCACCTGTTCAAGAGCAGAACCAATGTTGCAATGAGGAAAGTTAGTACAGGCAGCTTTCCGTGAAATTCTCATTACTTTACATTTACTGGCATTAAGGCGCATTTTCTAGACGTCACGCGAGTTAGTAATGGAATTAAGGTGAGTCTGAAGAAACGACGTATCAGTATCAGAATAGATTACACGATAAATGACACAATCACCTGCAAACAACCTTATGGATGACTGAACATTGTTAAAGAAGTCATTTATGTATATGAGGAAAAAAAGGGGGCCGAGGACGGAACCTTGCGGCACACCTGAACTAACAGGGCAGGGAAGAGAGTCTGAGTCGTTTGCAGATAGAATCTGTGTTTTGTTAGAGAGGAAATTTTCGATCCATGGAAGAATGTTAGAGTCAATGTTTAGTTGTTTTTTTTTTAAATTTTAAGCAGAGCAGTTGGTGAGGGACTAAATCAAAGGCTTTCGAAAAATCAAGAAATATGCAGTCGATTGAAAGATTATTGTCTAGCGCAGAGAAAACATCGTTCGTGAAACAAACCAGTTGCGTTTCACATGAGAATGATTTACGAAAACCATGGTGACGATATGTGAAAAATGAGTTCGATTCAAGAACGTTAACAATGTTAGAATAGATGATGTGCTCCAACATTGTACATGGGACACTAGTTAAAGATATAGGCTTGTAATTAAGAGGAGAGTGAGCATTACCTGATTTAAATAAAGGTACCACCTTACCCACTCTCCAATCGCTGGGCAACAAACAAAGATCTAGGGACTGCGAGAAAAGTTTAGATAGTATTACAGAAGAGAGCATTTCAGTATTCTTCAGAAATTTAGAATTAATCCCGTGAGTTGCAGATGAAGAAGAAACTTTCAAATTTTCTATTATGCTAAGCACACCAATGCAATCAATTATAACGTGATCCATAAGTGGAAAGGCTGCAAGATCATATTCAGGATAAGAAACAAAAGACAGTGACATAAAAGACTGAGAAAACACATAATTTAGTAAAGATGAGCATTCCGACCTTGGGACTGAGACACCATTATCGTCGACTAGCGATATCACACTCTTTTTTGTCCACCCATTATATTCCAAAATTTCTTAGTATCATTTGTCAATAAGGATGGTAGGGTATCATTAAAAAATATGTTTTTTGGCTTTTTCCGCTTCATTCTTAAAGAGGGTTGCAACATTCTGATACGCACACCACAAGTCAGGTTTATTGAACTGCTTTGCTTTGCAGAACAGTCGTTTCTTTTTATTTCGCAGGTGCTTTAAAGAAACAGTAAACCAAGGGGACCGGTTTTTGTACGGGATAATTCATAGGGTACGTGTTTGTTTACAAGATAATTAACTTTGACTTTAAAAATAGACCAATGGGATTCTATAGTGCGATTAGGAAAATTCTGCATATATTCGTCCAGAAATTGTGCCAATTCATCATTGATGACATGGTAGGTAGCTTTGCTGTAATCGCGTATACGTTTAGGCATACTCTTAAGGCAAAAAAAAAAATTTGGGGGTTTTACGTGCCAAACCTACGAGGGCATCTGGCACGCCCCAGCGGAAGACTGAGATACTCTTAAGGCGACGAAAATTGCCTTCAAGTGTGAAGTGAACAAAGCAGTGGTCACTCAGGCCTGGTAAAAAACTTAGAGACTGAACGAGGTCAGGAGTAGTTGTGAGGATTAGATCCAATATGTTCGAACTTGACGCGGTGACCCTGGTAGGTTGAGTTATTAACTGAGAGAAATTAAAATCTGTGCTCAAATTTATGAACTCAGATGTTTCACCGGAAATGTCAGACGGAACAGGGAACATACCAGACCATAATATTTTCGGAAAGTTAAAATCACCTAATAAAAAAAAAAACTGGCGAGTGCGGAAATCTGACAACAATGCTGTTTAAAACGTCATGAAGTTGTGCACAGAAAGTCAAGGAAGCGTTTGGTGGCCGATAACAGGCACAAAAGATCATGTCACGTTGATTAATGCGTACACACACGGATACCATTTCCAAGCATGATGCATGAGAGATATGATAAGAGTGCTGATTTTCTGCGACGGCTATTATTACACCTCGTCCCAATCTATTGACGCGATCAGAGCGATAAATATTACATATTTAATGATAAATATCCTGAAGCGCCTCTCCTGTCGTCCGTGTTTCTTTATTGTCCTCGTTTGTTCGCGCTTTTTAACCTTTTACTCAAAAACTTCTTTGTTATCAATTTCGGCAGACAACAACGTTTCAGTTAGTATTTTCACATCGGCGCTACACGTGTCGATTAATGCTGACAGTTCCTCTCGTTTGTTAACGACACTGCGGATATTTGAAAAGAGAAATTTTATTAACGGGAATTACGGTGTTACGTGATAGTTAGGATAATGGTACTTCATTGTCTACGACATTATTCGAATTTTGACTTGCGTGAGCAGGTGATTCCTTGTTGGCGTATACTTCACAGACAATGTCTGATGAGGGACAATAGATTAAGCATTTTCTGTTGATGTACAACTTATTGTAGCGACTTGAAAACTGCTGATTACTAGCTTTTCCATGCTCGAGCAGTTTATTGCGCGAGGTTCGAGTGGAAATGCAGATGTCCCTACCAACACTAAAACCAAACGACTTCAACTTCGACCTGGCTGACAAAATAGGATCCCTGTCCTTTGAATTTGAAAACTTTGCAATTACCGGACAGCATTTATTTGGAAAGAACTTGCCCAACCTATGAGCGCGAGAGATCGCTTGATCAGATAGTTGCAAATTCAAAGCAGACGAAACTACCTCAATTATTTGTTTTTCTGGCACAGCCCACGATTCTGATTGTTTGTCAGGTAAGCCGCGGAAAATTAAGTTTTCACGCCTAGATCTGTCTTCATAATCATCTAAACGACGATTTAGAGCGACTGTTTCGTTCCGAACGGCGTTAGACACCGCGCTAGCCACATAAAGGTCCGCGGAGTTGTCCAAGGCAGCTATTTTTTCTTCTGCGACAGTAAGCCGATCGTTTATGCTGGTCATTTGTCTCTCAAGATTCTGCTGAATTTCTTTCACTTCATTTATTTGAGACAAGACCTCAGTGTGGTTTTTGTCCATTTTGCGATGTAGAGCCCTCAGCATTGACACTAAATCGTTAGAGCTTTTGCTGCGGTCCTCCTTAGGTGGGCCTGGATTCTGTTGGACATCACCCCCCCAAAAGCAATAGTTTCACAACATAAAGGCAATCACAAATAGTACCAAGAAGAACATTTGGGCATGGCAAGAGCAGCAGGTTAACATTGTTCGTGCGCTTACAATGTAACGAAGGGATGGGACTAACCTGCTGGAGGAAATACAAGAGGGTTTGACGAGTCTGCATTCCTGCCGCTTGCAAATGCCCACTGAAGTCCCAGGAAGACGCTCCGTGTTTTAAAGGATGCAGGAGTGTTGATGTCACTGACGATGAAGCCAAAGTAGCCGGGAAAGAGCACCGATGAAAATTGATGTCTTCAAACGACGAAACCGAACAGCATTGTTGCAGTGACGAGCCAAGCAGGGTCGGACGACTCTGCGAAGCTGACGACGTGCCATTGGGTGGCAGCAGTGAGCAAGATATGCAGGATGATAGCACCTGCACGAGGAAATACAAGAGGGTTTGACGAGTCTGCATTCCTGCCTCTTGTAAATGCCCACTGAAGTCCCAGAAAGACGGTCCGTGCTTTATAGGGTGCAGGAGTGTTGATGTCACTGACGATGAAGCCAAAATAGCCGGGAAAGAGCACCGATGAAAATCGATGTCTTCAAACGACGAAGCCGGGCAGCATTGTTGCGGTGACGAGCCAAGCAGGGTCGGATGACTCTGCGAAGCTGACGACGTGCCATTGGGTGGCAGCAGCGAGCAAGATACGCAGGATGATAGCACCTGCACGAGGAAATACAAGAGGGTTTGACGAGTCTGCATTCCTGCCTCTTGTAAATGCCCACTGAAGTCCCAGAAAGACGGTCCGTGCTTTATAGGGTCCAGGAGTGTTGATGTCACTGACGATGAAGCCAAAGTAGCCGGGAAAGAGCACCGATAAAAATCGATGTCTTCAAACGACGAAGCCGGGCAGCATTGTTGCGGTGACGAGCCAAGCAGGGTCGGATGACTCTGCGAAGCTGACGACGTGCCATTGGGTGGCAGCAGCGAGCAAGATGCGCAGGATGATAGCACCTGCACGAGGAAATACAAGAGGGTTTGACGAGTTTACATTCCTGCCGCTTGCAAATGCCCACTGCAATTTCCGAAACGCCCTCAACAAGTTCATGTACTGTGGACCGTATATAAAGAAGGCATAAATAAATGCAGTAGCTGAGTTTGAGACGTTGTCTTCTGTCTAATTTTTTGGTCAATTCTACTTTTGAATGTTTCACGTTTCTTCCCCAGTTTGAGGTAATTCAATATAATGGGAAACTTACACCAGCTCGCCAGCAAGCTCATTGTTTTTTGTTTTTGTTGCAGAAGACCAATCTATTTCTGCTAAATGAGGTAATCTACATTCCCACCTCTAATTTCAGGTGTTTCGCTTAACGGTGTACAATTATTTGTATTTGTCTGTGTAATCAACTTACTTGATTTATGTTGTCCTCCAGTTTCCACATTACATTCTTCTTCACGGTGTCCATGCATAGTGGAGGCATAAAGCACAACTTGAGAGACCGATCACCACGAAATAAAAAAAATGACCTGGTGCTTCTTATGGTGACTGAGTGATAGTTTCCCCCTTTCTACCCCAGAGATTACTGAACACCGTAAACCTAGAGTGCCTTCGTGTGCGCATCAAGCACACTAAGTAAACTCACCATCACTGCTTGCTTTAGTTATCAGCAAGATTGCCTGTTTTATGGGTGCCTTTTTGGGGATGCTTGGAGCAAGTGTTTTTTTAATAATAATACTTTATTTCCATATATTTTTACGAGATCCAGGCTTGCAAGGGCCGCAGAAAGCAGTATGCCCATACTGAAAGGCCAAAATAATTGTAATATCGAAATATTGAAGTTCCTCAAATTCAACTTGCGATTTAAAAGAAGAAGTCCCACCTTCGATCTTGCCAACTTCAAGGAACTTATTCTACATTATATAGCTGTGTAGTTCCATTAAAAACGTGTGAATTATTTTGCCTCCAAATGCACAAAAAAGACATGTTACGCAATATTTGCGAGTTCGGTCCGCTCTGGGAGCTGTTTGATGCACTGTAAATAGTTAGAGCAACCATTTTTATGTATCTAATAGGCCCTCTTGGAAACAGCATATCAGAAAAAGTTCAGTGCTATATCTTGAAGACATTTCCAGATAACAACTAAGAAATATTCGGTAAAAATGTCAAAGTTACATACTTCGTGTATTTCGAAGTGCTGTATTTTGAATGGATACCAAATAATGAAACATATTGCTAATGGAACACCACGGCGATATAGTGTATAATAATGTTCTTGAAAAAGGAAGAGTTGTTTTAATTGCACGTTAAAGTTCGACAACTTTTCACATTCAAGCATGTTTGAAGCGTTGTAAATATTTTCACTTATGAACTCGAGTAAAAATTTATTTTTACATAAATGAATATTTTCGGAAGAACATACGAAAAAAAGTTCGGTGCTAGATGTTGAAAACATTACGAGATATCCACTCGCAAATATCGGATACAAATGTCAAAGTAGCCGAGATAGCGCATTTTTGACGCGTGATATGAATATATGTGAACTATATAAATATCAGTGGATATAGTCGCTAAACGCTACTATTTCTACAAAATGATTGTGTTTTCAGTTAATTACGTGCCATCAAACTTTACACAAAGGGTGAAGTTTCAAAAAAAAAAAACGGAGTAAAGCGGTTTTTCTTTTTTTTTTTTCTTTCGAAATAATGTTTTCTCGCGAAAACATTTGTGATTACGTTCCTTCCGCACTCTGGGGAGTAACAGAAAATTATGAAGGAAAACAAAAATGTCTACCATACACGCGTGGGTTTTCTTATCTGAAGAGATTTTATATTGCGGTTACGCAGAATAAAAATGACAATCTAATAGCTTTCTGTGTACTGCCATCTTTCCTACCGGGCTGTGGAATGGTTCTGAGCATGCGCAATAGCTCTCCTCTACGGAATATTGTACGCCGCGCCTGCGTCCTCAACCCAGTTACTCGGCCCTTTATAGATTGGTGATAAGCGTTCTTCAGTTTTTCTGTTCCAGCCTTGACTGTATCACAGAAAGGCTGACGCCGAGTATGCAGGCTATTCACGTGCTAAACATCACCCGCAAATATGGCCGCCGAACGAGTAAGCAGAGCTTCTATTCGTGAGCGCTATGAAAAGAAAAAAAAACTAAGGCAAAGCTAAATTATAAATTTGGGGGTTGGCGTGCCACAGCAACGAAGGGCATCTGGCACGCCATAGCGTAGGACTGAGGATTAATTTAGACCACCTGGGAGATCTTTTCATGTGCAGCCCAAATCTAAGTTACATGGCGTTTTCCACAATAAGCCTCCGTAAAATTGCGGGCTCCGCGGCCGGGAGAGTACACACTGTTATGCGAGTGAAAGTATATGCCGTTTAAGTTTATGTTTATGTAAACCTTTAGTCTTAACTTTCCGCATAATAGTACATAATAGTAATAGCGCAGTGTACAGCATAACTGTATACTGCGCAGCACAGTTAGCACGAAGAAGCAATCACCAGTTTTTTTATGAATTTTGCCAATTAAAATATTGCCATCAAAACTACTAGTACGGTGAGAGGTGCTCATTTGAAGCTCCGAGTGCTCACGTAAAACAGACGATGTGTCGGGGAACTGCGATGGACAAATATAGGCGAACTCTCTTCAGTGACTACCAGCAATCTTGCAAACAATTAACAGCTCCCCATCTCTTGCTTACTCTTCTGAACCACCAGAACGACATAGGGTACGTTTAGCAGCAATTGAGTTTTTTCGTCAGAAAAAGGGTTGATAACTGTAATAACAAAAACGGCTTGACACGACAAAATCAACAATTTAATTAAACGTTTCGCCTCCCATGTGGGAAGCACCTTCAGAAACGCAAAGAGCAATGAGAGTGGCACGAAACGTTCGGCTATTTAGGCATGAAGTTTGTGAACACGTCCCGCAGGGGACCACGGCTCTTGTTAACCAGCAATGAGTCACTTCTGCGTTTGTCGTTCTGGATGAACCAAGGTTTTAGCAGGTGGTGGCCTGACGTCCATGCGTGGTCGACAAGTTCGGATTTGAAGCGGGTGGCGTTCGCGGAATTGGCGACATCCCGTGCGTGTTCAATTAGGGGGGTGTCTGCTCCGACGGCCGTTGCTCGAGCCATGTCCACACGGAGAGGGCTCCTTCAACACCGGAAATAGTAGTGACGTCACTTCCGGTGTCGATGTAGCTTGCCCTGTCTGGGCATGGCTCCTTCGACACCGGTAGTTGAGGGTGACATCACTTCTGGTGTCGCAGCTACCGGTGTTGTTTTGACATGTGCCCCCCGTCATAACTAGTGTGACTGCCACCAAAGGAGGTTGCCGTCACCACTCACTGCCCGACTGCCCTTCCCGAGTCTGCGGTCTGGTCAAGTTCTCCTGTTCCGGGTTGGTTTCACGCAAGCTTTTTGCACTCATTTGAAGTGTTCCATTTATCATTTGCCCCATAACTTATTTGTTGAACCATATTCATTGGTATTTACTGCCATTCTCTGTATTTTGCGCTTTGAACGCGTTAATTTCAATTTGTATCCGGTTGTAAACGAGCATGGTCGCACTGCCAACGTGCCTCGTGTTTTAGTAGCCGGTGATCCTTACTCGAACCAATACTTCAAATGAAGTATTGGTCAATACTTCTCGTCGATTGACCGGAGGGCTGTTGAGGTCGCGGCATCTAGTGGGATAAGAATTGAGAACTTGTTTCACGGTCTAACAGGCTTGCCGATTTTGACGTTGTCATCGTACACGTCGGCACTAACAACACTAGCGTTAGTGCCAGTGTTTGCATCAACAAATCCGGTCATTGGAACGGCAGCGTGGTAACGCTGCCGAGATGCAGGTTATGAATGACTGCTATTGGAAGGTAACCTCCCTGCAGCGCGAGTTTTGTCGCAAAGAGGGGTTCGAGTTCCTCGGCGCCTTGGCCAACGTGTAGCAGCAGTAGATCGGTCACGAGTGCTCGGAACGGACGATAGCCAAGTGAGAGCAGCCCAGCTGGTGACCACAACCAAAAGAAAGAAAGCCCTTTTGATTTCCACTTGCCGCTCCTAAGCGCTTTATAAATGATGGTGTCCTCTGGTGAGCGATACAAAAAACACCACCACCTGAGTAGTGCCCACTACATCTCCCCTTAGGATCTAAAAGTCAGTCGCCTTGCCGGTCCAATCACACAACCGCAACGCGTGCGTCTCAGTCGAAGCCTTCTTGCTGAGGCTCTGGCGATGAGGCTGATTGACCCTCACCAGGCAAAGACTGCTGTGAACTTTTCCCTTGATTTTGTTCACTGGCTGGCAGTTCCTCTGTTGACTGGCCTTTTGAGAAGGGGACAAGATACTGACCGTTTCACTGCAGAGTTCTCCTGGGCGTTTCCACCACATATGACTGTGGTCACTGAGCGGGGCTAAAGACACGGCCTCGGCAATTGACGTCCTTAACTCACACGTCCTCCCCCAACTTCAAGGAGGTCGGAGGACTTGAAGTATGCCGGCGGTTGTGGTTCTTTGCCTGTTGTGACGTGTTTGCGACAACTCTTGCCTTGAAAGTCTGATGTCTTAAGTCGTTCTGGTAGACCAGGAATTCGAGTTTATGGTTTTATTCCCATTAAAAACTTGGCAGGTGAAACAAAGAAATATTGATGATATAAATCATTTCATGGACGAGCTTCGGCCGATAGCTCTTGCTCTTCAGGAAACTCATCTTCATAATCGCTCTCCTCGTATTTTAAGACGTCACCGGGTCTTTAGGAAAGACCGTCTTAGTGATGCTCCCTCTGGTGGCGTGGCAGTAGTTGTACAGGGTGGGGGTCGCCTGCTCTGAGGTCCCACTTTGTACACCACATAAAGCAGTGGCAGCGCGCCTTCTTTTAGACCGCCTCATAACTGTAGTATCACTTTATTTACCACCTAACACTCCATTACATATTAGTGAGTTGCAGGGTCTTGTAGGTCAGCTGCCACAACCCTTATCATTCTAGGCGATTTTAATGCCCATCACCCCCTTTGGGGTAGTATTCGTCAAGACTTTCATGGAGGCGTAGTTGAACGTTTTTATTGGCATCTGGGCTATGCTTTCTTAATGGGAGAGAGCCAAAATTTTTCAGTGCAGCTCACACCACATTTACATCCATAGATCTGTCGATCTCATCCCCCTCATTGTTTCCTTGCTTTACATGGAATGTTCTCAACAACCCTTTTGGCAGTGATCACTTTCCGATTGTTTTAGAAAGCGTTGCTCAGCTGCCTCCACTTTTGAAACGTGTCCCTAGGTGGAAGTTAGATAAAGCTGACTGGTCACTTTTTGTGTTACATTCCACCTTGGACATTTCTCTGCTTTCTTCTCTGTCACCTGAAGATGCTACACTGTATATTACTGAGCAGATAATAAATGCTGCTGAGGTGTCTATTCCACGAACCTCTGGTAATGTGCCAAAAAAATGCAAACCATGGTGGAACAAGGAGTGTGCCACAACCTTAGCGGATCAAAACAGGGCTTGGGGCAAACTTCGCAGATACCCCACATCATGTAATCTCGCAGAGTTCAGGCAGCGGAAAGCTAAAGCCCGCTGGACCAGGAAGCAGTAAAAATGTAAATCCTGGATGAAGTATGTTTCTTCTATAAATAGTTTTGTGCCAGCCATGGAGGTTTGGGATAGATACAGGAAAATAAATGGAGACTATAGGTGCTTTGCAATTCCTACTTTTGATGCCCCTTCTTCATCTTTAGTTGACATCGCCAACATCCTTGGTGAACATTTTTATAACACATCCAGCTCGGCAAACTAGTGATTCGTTCAGTAGATTTAAAGCTCGTGCAGAGCGACAAAATATCTCCATGTCTGGAGGAGACTCTGAGCCTTATAACCAGCCTTTTACGCAGTGTGAGCTTGAAATGGCACTTGACATAACGAGGGTTTCTGCTCCAGGGCCCGACCCAGTTCCTTATGAAATGAACTGCGTCGTCCCCTAAAATGAAGCTAAAAAGTCTTCTCTTGTTCTTCAGTTTATTATGGGAAAAAGCCTGCTTTCCCCATGCCTGGAAGCATGCTCATGTCATCCCGCTCCGAAAGCCGCAGAAAGACCCTTAACTACCATCATGTTAGCGTCCCATTGCTCTGACGAGCTGTGTTGGGAAAACATTTGAAAGGCTTATAAATAGGCGGTTAGTATACATATTAGAAAGGCAAAAGGTCCTTGACAAAAACAAGTGCGGGTTTCGCCGATGTCGATCTACTCTCGATAATTTGGTTCGCCTGCAAACCATTATACGGGAGGCATTTGTGAACAAACAGCACTGTGTTGCACTCTTTTTTGACTTGGACAAGGCATATGATACCACTTAAAGATATGGTATCCTGAAAGACTTGTATGCTTGCAATATCCGTGGTGGGATGTTGCAATGCATTAACAACTTTCTAACAAACAGAACCTTTCAGGTCCGGCTCGGCAGCAGCATGTCTAAACCTTTTGTTCATGAAAACGGAGTCCCACAGGGAGTCATTTTGAGCGTCACTTTGTTTGTACTGAAAATGAATTCTCTCACACGAATGCTACCTCGGTCTATTTCCTACTCTCTTTATGCTGACGATTTACAGATCTCATCTCGCAATCTTTCTAGTTGTGAGCGGCAATTACAACTGGCTATAAAGAAACTTTGTAAGTGGGCGGACGAAAATGGTTTCAAGTTCTCTGTTGCAAAGACAGTCTGTGTGCCTTTTTCCCTACGTCGCGGGCTCTCCTTAGACCCAGGTTTGGAACTGAACGCTACTCTAATTCCTGTTAGGAAGTAGCACAGGTTTCTTGGTGTCATATTTGACAAAAAACTTACCTTCATTTCCCACCTGAAATTTCTCAAGGAAATTTGCCTTCGTTCCACAAACCTTCTGAAAGTTTTGGCTGAGAAATCATGGGGGTCGGATCGGAAATGTCTGTTGCATTTGTACACCGCGCTTGTGCGATCTCGTCTTGATTATGGTGCCGTGGTGTACGGATCAGCTCGCCCATCTGCTCTCAAGATGTTGGATCCTATACATCATCTTGGCTTGCGTTTGGCAACAGGTGCTTTTCGGACATGGCCTGTACTTAGTTTGTATGCAGAATCAAATGAGATGTCGCTGTGTAAAAGACGTCAATACCTCAGCCTAACCTACGCGTCTAGTATCCTAGCAAACCCTGATCACCCAACGTATCATTCCATAAAAAGGTCTCAATTCTACCGTCTCTTTGAAAATAAGCCAAGCATCGTCAGACCGTTAAGTTTTCGTATAGAGCAATTTTGTTCCTCACTTCAACTTCGTCTGGACGAACTTAACCTAATTCAGAACACAGTCTGCGTGGCGCCCTGGAATGTGGTGCGTGTTTTTTGTGACTGGACTTTCACTAAGTTTAATAAGAATAGCATATCAGCTCTTGTGATTCAGCAGGAATTCCTTGACCTGGAAGAGAAATATAAAGATTATGCTCACTTTTACACGGACGGTGCAAAGACTTCATAGTTTGTCGGGTGTGCCGTGCATTCAGGTCGTTTTGTAAAAGTTAAACGTCTCGAGGAATTCGCGAGTATATTTACTGCTGAAATCTATGCTGTGTCTTTTGCATTAGATTATATTCTGAAGACTAAAACTTGACGGGCCGTAATATTTGTGGACTCTCAAAGTGCCATTACTGCAATTTGCTTTCTAAAAGCCACTAAGAATATGCTTGTGAAACAGGTGCGAAGTAAACTTAACGGAGCTTTACGTAAAGGTTACAATATAAAATTCTGCTGGGTTCCGAGTCATGTGGGAATAAAGGGTAATGAGGAGGCGGACAGGCTCGCTGCATCTTCAGGTAACTGCTCTCGATATCAAGCTAGCTTGCCCTATCAGGATATGAAGTCATTCGTTAAGTCGTCACTTTTTCGTCTTTGGCAGGCAGAGTAGGCCATGGAGTCTAATATCAAGCTCCATGTAAGCAAACCAGTCCTTGGGTCTTGGGAGAGCTCCTCACTTAAGAACCGCTTTCACAAAGTTGTATTGCGCCGTCTTCGAATCGGGCACTCCTTCATTACACACAGATATCTCCTTTGTGGGGAGGATCCACCAGTTTGTGAGCACTGTGGAGACAATCTTACTATTCTTCATATTTTGTGGATCTGCCCGGAATTCGACACTGAACGACGCGCTTATTTTCCTGAGTTTTTTAGATTTTGTATTCCATTTCATCCCGCTCTTTTGCTGGGAAAGCACCCTCTAGTTCCTCTTGATCTAGTTTTATCATATATTACTAGTACTGGCCTTATACACCAGATCTTGTCCCAGTTGTTTTCAGGATCATCTTTTTGTAATGAGGTAACCTTAGGAGTTTCATTAGTTAATTTAGTCTGGCGCAGTATGGCCTCCGTTGCTGTTGCGCCAAAAAACCCGCAAACAACAACAGCTATCTCTTGCCTCACCTCAGCCCTAAAAAAGTCATGTTTCCATGCCATTCATCGGAGTTTCTTGGGCTAGATCGATAGACTAAAATCTTGAGGGTTCCCGAAAGAGGTCTCAATCGAAGTGATAGGAACGTTGGTAAAGAATGTAAAAGGGGGTGAAAAAACTAGGCGCCCCGTAGAAGAAAAACCGGGTGGTGGATAGGCCATACCTACACAAAATATTGCATAACCGAAAACAAGTGGCCAGCAGGTATGGTGTGCCCGTATTACTATCAGCCCCTAAGAAAATGCGACAAATCTGTTCTAAGGTTCGTGAAAAGGCGGAAAAATTATCAAAAAACACGTGCCACAAAAAACATGTGCGGCCATTTGTTCCCTGTTCATCGGGCGTTGTATATAGCATTCCGCTTTCATGTGGAAGATGCTATGTTGGACAGACGGGACGGTGTCTGAATGACCGGCTACGAGAGCATAAACTTTCTTTAACATCAAATATAGGAGGTCACCTTTCGGTGCACTGTAAAACCTGTATGTGCACACCATCTTTAGAAAAACATCAATCATTGGCCGCTTTAAAGAAAAACAAACGCGCGAGGTGCGCGAGGCGTTCACCATCTTGAGCCTGACCGATCGCTGCGTTAGCCAGCTGTCGGTAGCCTTGAGCGAAAAAGAAGTTGCCTTCTTGCGATCATTTGACTGCGGATGATCTGTTCCGCCTGGTGACGTTGTCCCCTGTAAAAAATAATGCTTCATCTTTCTCTGCTTCACTTAATATACTAGAGTTGTGAGTGCGCGCCTGTCTGTGTTCTGTGTTCCTTCCTCGTTTGTCCTCGTCTCTTTGTGCGCGATTTTAACCATGCTTAACGCAATATTTGCAGTGCTACGAATGAAAATGCAATCTGCGCTTATGCTCTGAAATTTGTTTTGGCTGCTGCAAGAGCTGCGCCAAAACGACTCTGGGAGATCACGTCACTGCACTGGCTCACTGTATCAAACATTGCGCCACCTCCAAACTCTGTTTTTGCGTATGATTATAATGACGATGTTCCTCCTGATTTTGTTAAGCAAGTGTGCAGAATTCTGAAGTTACAATTGCCCACTATAAATGTTTTTATAAAACCTGCACAAAGTCAAGGCGGCACTCTGGATTGTGGCTTATTCACAATAGCTAATATGTAATACATAGCTTCCAGCAACGACCTTACCTCTTTAAGCTTCTGACAACAGTCAGTGAGGGCCCATTTACTAAACTGCATTCTTAAGGGAATGATGAAAAACTTTCCCATAACAAATGTCATTGTTTCTCGTGTGCGACCAAAAGACTTCGCTTATGCTGTCCATTACTTTTGCAGGCAGCCTCTGCTTTGTGCCGGTGCTGTTGGCATTATTAAATGTGCAGGTTGTCCATCCCTCTTTCACGAGGAGTGCCTAGGCGGAAAACCTAAATTTGGCATATAGCTTGCATGCAGTTAAGGGTGTATTGTCACTGGAATGCAGAAGAATAGGCAGGGGTTATCCTAAATGACTGTTTCAAGACATTAAACTTTATTTACCATACCTGCCAAGTTCGGAAAAACCAAACCCGGCAGAATTTCTAAGCGGGGGGAGGGGGGGAGGGGAGGGGGAGAGGTTTTTAAAAAAGGAGATATTAATAACAAATGTAAATGAAGACAACTTCATTATATTTATGTTGCACTGCTCATGCTAGCAAAGTACGGCTGGGCCTCGCTATCATAGCAGCCGTTTGTTGCGATGGCAAAAACTACTTATTTAAGGAGGGAAAGTGGGGGGGGGGGGGGATTTTTGTTTTTTGAGAGATTTTTCTGGCAATCGTACAAATTGGTCACAATTCAGGAGTCTCCCGGGTAATTCGGGTAACTTGGCAAGTATGATTTATTCTTGTTATGTTTTTTCTTATTATTCTTTACCTTTGTTACGTTTCCATCTGCATATTTCTTACTTTTCATTATTGGAGTTTGATATGTCAAAAACTGACTGATATATTTGAAAAGGCATGTGACATTGGAATTAGTTGCAAATTATTATTACAATTCTGTTCATACACTCATCGTGGCCAACAATTTCAATAACAATTTTTGTAAAAAACACTTGCTCTAAGTACGAATAGATCGATAATAACAGCTGTACCCTTTATAATGGGCGGCAGCTTCCACCACCCAGCCTAAAACATTAACAAAAACTAAAAACATCATCCACTGCCTCCTCCCCCTGGCGAGGGAGTCACCAATTTTCCTCTGGTCAAACCATGCCAGTGTCCAGCTGATTCCTCACGACACCGCAGTAAATGTTGGGTCACAAGTTTAATTATATAATTCGCAACTAGTTATCAGGTCACACCTTTTCATCTGCAACAGTGTGCCCTCTCCATTTCAAATACCTTTTTTTTCAATTATATTTAGCACAAGAAAAGTACTATGTACTGCTGCTGCTTCCTATGAGGGACAAGACAAAAACAGCTTAGTAATTTTTATCTTTATGCTTTGGTGTATGGTGCTTTTAGTGTCTTTCTTTTTTTTAATTTAGGTCTTTTTGGAGAAGCCCGGCTGCTAGAGAGTTTTATTCTCAGGTGGTGGATAGAGAAACGTCTTCTGTCAGGGAGTTCTGAAAACAACTTCCTACTACAACATAGGCATTCATGCCCATGGACCAACAAGCTTCTTTTTTTTTTGTTAATGTAGTTTTTTTCTTTTTAGTTTGCATTTAGTTCATTTCTTATTTTGTGCTCGTGATAGGTCTTATTTTGTTGAAATGAACTGTTTGCATCCATTTCATTCGTGCTATTCTTGTTGCAAAAACACCGGCAGCAACATTCGTTAAGATAATGCTGCTGAACAGGCTACATTTAGGCAAAGCAAATATGTCAAAGGGACTGACAATTGAAACAGTTACCATATTAAGCTTCATACTTCTTGGAAGGATCACTGATGCGACTGCTGCACAAAAGGCCTTAACCTGCTATATGCTGCTAAAATTAGCCAAAATATGATGAATTTGTGCCAACACTGCGCAAAAAGCTCGACTTTTGCTCGCTGCTTGAGAATTACTCAGAGCTTGGTACCTTGCTGGATCATTATAGTTAGGATGGTGTTTGTTCTCAAAAATACAAACTAGTGATTAGACCAACACACTATTGATTTTACTTTCGTATCGAACAGGGGCAGTACACTTAAACGAGCGGCGCAACCATAGTAATTAGAATGTTTTTCATTTTGCCCGAGCTTGCTGGCACTGGTGGGACTCAAGGATACTCACACGAAACGCCACTGGCCAAGAAACTCCTTTGTTGCGGTGTAATTTCAAGGACAAAAGCGATCATTTTCACTCAATCTCTCCTTTGGAAAATTTAATGACGTAACATGGCAATCGCAGTACACCCTAATGACGATATTTGAATGCGGTTCATTGATTAGACCCGAGCATTGCGTGAGCACTCGATTTGGGCTCGTGATAATCGAGAGCTCGAGAAGCATTCGGGTAGTGGCCCGTGTACAATCTCTGCAACGACGACAATAGCCGAGCCATAACAATGTCGGGAACTCGGCGTGTGTTCTGTGCTTTGCCAACCCTAGCGCGTGGCTATGATCAACATTGGCGGCATATAATCGGCTCCAGAGCACGTGGCCGATTGTTCTGGCTGCGAGTTGAGGGGCTGAAAGATGCTCTTTTTTCTTCAATTTTTTTTTTTCTGGGACTTCTAAATCACATTTGGGGGTTTTACGTGCCAAACCTACGACGGGCATCTGGCACGCCCCAGCGGAGGACTGTGGATTAATTTCGACCACCTGGGGATCTTTTGACGTGCAACCAAAAGCTCGGTTACACGGCGCCTTCTCCGCAATAAGCCTCCGTCATATCGCGGGCACCACGGTCGGGATTCGAACCCGCCACCTGGGGATTTGTAGGCCGGCGCTCTCGCCTCGGAGCAACCGAGGCGGCTGTTCTGGGACTTTATTGCGTGAGGTGAAAAACTAACACGTGTTTCATAGGTCATCAACGTCAGGGATCCGTTTTAAGTGGCATTTGCGCAAAGTACAAAAATTGTTGCATCGCTCCTTTAAGTTCCCTAGTAGTCCTCATTATTCTAAGTTTGTTGAAATGGCCACAATAGCTTTGGTGAGTGCACTTCTCGATAGGCTTTGGCCCCGCAGGGGGCACCTGTGAAAGCAGGTGTTTGGAGAGTAGCGTCTCCACGGACCCCGAGCCATGCGGGTTCGACCGCCCACGTCTGGCTGCGCGCGGCTTTCCCGTGTCCGGGGAAAAGGGCATCCTGGTGGTTGAGCCGAGCCCGGGGCAGGTTTGGACCCTTCGGGGCCCCCCGGGTAAGGCAATACACCACTTCGGCCCCCTCTTCCCGTAGACGGGTGTCCTGGCTTGGCCCGACCAGGATGATTCAGTCAGTCGCCACTTCTACTATCCCCTCCCCTCTTTTACCTTTGTCTTCTCCTTCTTTTCACTCTTCTCATTTTCTCTTCTTTCCTTTTTTCATTTCCTTTGGCGGCAAGGGCTAACCTTGGGTGGCGACAGATTCCTCGTTCAAAACCACACTTGGTTATAGTACCTGGGCAGTGCTAATAGTCTAACGGTTCCAGCAAAGCCCTTTTTGTTATGGTCCGTTAACTATTCCCTTGCTGGGCTCCGTGGTGGGCGGCACACCACAGGTTCTGAACACTTTCCGCCTCTTATGGCTCCCTCTCTCTCTAAACCCGGTTCCAGGCAGGCATCCAAACGGCCCTGTCCGGAACAAGTCATCGCCAAAGCACCAGAAACAGAACACTTTGTTAAGTTTTTTTGTAGTCCACTCTGAAGACAATCAACGCCCTGCCACCAAGCTGTCTCCGTTCATTTATTTATTTATTTAATTAAGTACCCTCAAGGTCCTGGGGCATTACAGAGGGGAGTGGTACAAGACAAATTTGGAACACAAACAATATTCAAACACTAAAAGCCAAGCACAAAAAATGTAAACAAAAAAAATGTTAACAAATTAAGAAATGTATAAAACAAGGCAAACAAACAAACAGAGATATTAACATAGGTAAGTAGTCAACGCACTTTTAAACAAGTCAAAGGATGGTATCTTTACTAATTGCGCGGGAAGGCGATTCCACTCTGAAGATGTCCTTGGAATAAAAGAGTTATAATAGGCTGAGGTAATGCAATGAGGAATTCCGACTTTAAATTGATGATCTACGCGCGGCGAGATGAAAACAGGATTTAACATTAGTTTGTTTTTTAGCGGAGTATTGGAATGATAAATTTTATAAAAAAAGACACAAACGAGATATTTTTCGGCGTAATGAAAGAGCAGGAAGTGATAAATTAGTTTCATAGCTGAGACACTAGATGTGCGATGATAGTTAGTCAATATAAAACGGGCACCGCGATTCTGTAGGGCTTCAAGATCAGTCACGAGAGTTGAGAGACCAGGATCCCAAATTGCTGCTGCATAGTCTAGTTTGGAACGGACAAGGGTTTTATACATTAGTAGTTTTAGGGACACTGGGGCTAACCTAAAGTTTCTCTTCAGGTAACCAAGCATGGAGTTAGCGTTGGCGATAATGTGGTCAGTATGAGTTTTCCATGACATGTTAGAAGTGATGTGCACCCCAAGGTACTTATAGCATGGTACAGTTTCAAGAGGAATTTCAACGATTGAGTAAGTAGGAGATATAGTAATTCGACGGGAGATAGTCATCGCTTTACATTTGTTAGTATTGAGGGACATTTGCCACATATCACACCAATCAGCCACAGCTTGTAAGTCATTTTGAAGAAGTTCGATGTCAGTAGTATTAGTGACTTCTCGATAAATTACACAATCATCAGCAAAGAGGCTAATCGATGATGATACACACAGTGGTAAGTCATTTACGTAAATTGAAAACAACAGGGGCCCCAAAACAGACCCTTGCGGTACACCAGAAGTAACAGGTTTGATAGAAGAATTTACATTGTTAGCATGAACGAACTGAGAACGGTTAGCTAAAAAACATGTAATCCAAGACAGCACGTTAGGATCGAGATTGAGTTGACTGAGTTTAGAGAGTAAACGTTTATGAGGGACTTTGTCGAAAGCTTTGCAGAAATCTAAAAAACACAGTCAATCTGGGATCCACGGTCAAGTATGGAAAGTACATCATTAGTGAAGGTCAGTAGTTGGGTCTCACATGAAAGGGATTTACGAAAACCATGTTGGGATGGAGAAAAGAAGGAATTAGAGTCCAAGTAGTTAACCAAATGAGTGAAAATTATGTGCTCTAAAATTTTACAAGGTGTGCTGATTAAGGAAATGGGGCGATAGTTAAGAGGACTCTGTTTATCGCCCTGTTTATGGAGTGGAATCACCTTCCCTATTTTCCACTCTTCAGGCAATACACCAGATGCAAGAGATTGCTCAAAAATCTTAAAAAGGTAAATTGCGATATAATTTTTAGTATTCTTAAGGAGTGTGGAGGTGACATTGTCTACTCCAAAAGACGAAGATGTTTTTAAGTTATCAATCAAATTTAAAATTCCATCATAGTCAATCACAAGAGGATCCATGGGCAAAAAGTTATAATTAGGGTACACAGGGTGGGAGCAATCATCATCTACACAAAACGCTTTTACAAAAATGTCATTTAAGATGGAGGCACACTGGTCATTTGGAATAACAACACCATTATTAGTGAGCCATATTTTGTTTATTTTATATCATTGTTGCCAAGGTTCTTGAGCACTTGATCGGACACTCCTACCAAGCAAAAAAGTTGCATTCTGGGGACCTCCTTGTTGAGGTCACCACACAAGAGCAAAGTGTGGCCATTCAGAAGGGGAAGAGCATCGTGGAGACCTCAGTCACGGTAACACCGCACAGGACTTTGAACACTGTGCGTGGTGTCATCTCCGAAGAGGACCTGCTAGATGTGAGTGAGGATGAGATCCTTGAAGGCCTACGAAACTCGGGTGTCATTGCAGTAAAGCGGATTATACTTCGCCGCGAGGGTCAGGAGATTTCCTCAAAGCATCTTATTCTTTCTTTTGAACGGCACTGTCTCCCAGCAACAGTAAAGGCAGGCTATCTGAACTGCCGTGTCCGTCCTTATGTGCCGAACCCCCAAAGGTGTTTTAGGTGCCAAAGGTTCGGGCATGGGTCCAGGAGCTGCCGTGGAAGAGAGATCTGCGCCAAGTATGGCAGCAACGAACATGTCGCAGACGTCTGTGAAAGCACTGTGTGCTGCTCCAACTGCAAAGGCACCCATGCAGCGTACTCCCGTGCCTGTGCCCTGTGGAAGCAGGAGAAGGAGATACTGGGTTTAAAGGCTAAAGAGAACATTACATACCTTGAGGCCAAGAAACGCTGGTCATTCCTTGCACAAGGCTCGTATGCCGACGCGGCGCGCCGGGGTCCTGCGCCGCGTATGGAGTCGAGGGCAACCCAGGTCTTGCTCGAAGACCTGGCTGCCGCCCTCAGGACCCCAAAGCCTACCCAGGGGCAGCAGGCTCCCTCTCTTCGCGGAGAGGGTTCACGGGCTGCTCCCACATCCCAAGACAGGCCAGCGCCTGCGGCGCCTGTACAGTCTGCACGGTCTCCTACCACGGAGAAAAAGCGAGGCCCTCGGCCTCACTCCCTGGAGAGACCGCCTGCAACCAAGGAGCTGCATGGCCCTCATGCAGCTTCTGTAACACAGAAGGAGGTGGAGAAGATGGACGGGGTTGAATCCCTCCCCAGTACATCTGTCACCCTCCCGTGCGGAGCTCAGGAGAGCGGTGCTCCTGCCCTATCCACCTCCCCATCTACCCCTGAGTCTGACCATGAGGAGATGGAGTGGCAGAATCCGAAAACCAAACAAAAAACTAAAAAAACCTGTAATCCCTCCGAAGGGATGATTTTTTTTTTACTGTTCATCCGTGTGCTCATAATTTCATATCTTAATAATGGTTTCAATGCTAATGCAGTGGAACTGTCGAGGGCTAGTACATAACCTGGATGATGTGGAGTTTTTGCTGGAGGAGCACAAGCCACGTGTGCTTTGCTTACAGGAGACTCATTTAAATCCCAGCCACACCAACTTCTTCAGACGGTACCAGGTATTCCGCAAGGATCGTCGTTGCTCTGTCGGTTTTTCTGGAGGAGTTGCGATGGTTCTCCCGAGGGAAGTGCTCTGCATAAAGTCCCACTGTCTACCTCACTGGAAGCAGTGGCTGTACGGTTCATGCTTCACAAAGCTCTGACAGTGTGCTCTTTGTATATACCACCATCCTTTACTTTGAAATCCTCAGATTTTAATTCGTTTTTAGACCAGCTTCCTGAGCCATTCCTTTTGATGGGTGATTTTAATTGTCACAATCCTCTATGGGGGAGTACACGTCGTGACATCCGAGGAAAAATGATTGAGTCTGTGTTATTCTCTCGAACACTTTGTCTTTTTAACACTGGTGAGCCTACCTTTTTTAGCTGTCAACACCTTTCTTCATCATGCATTGATCTCTCTATTGGGACTGCCACACTTTTCCCTAACTTCTCATGGCATGTGCATCCTAACCCATATGGTAGCGACCATTTCCCCATTATTTTAAAGTGCACTGCTCCTTCATCCTCTCATGACACGTTCACCACGCTGGAAAGTAGACCAGGCAAACTGGGCCATGTTTGAAAGTGCATCTGAGATTAACGCTGAAACTTTAGTTGGCTTGGATGTAAATGATGCCTGCGAATGCCTTACTGCCTCTATAATTGAGGCAGCTCATAAAGCTATTCCGCAGTCTTCTACACGCCTTCCAGTTAAGCCAAAACCTTGGTGGACTAAGGAGTGCAGTGAGACTCGAAAAAAACAAAATTGTTCATGGGATGTGCTACGCCGGTACCCGACCCCTCCAAATGTTTTAGCCTTCAAACAGGCTCGGGCGAAGGCTCGATATGTCCATCGTCAATCAAAAAAGACGACATGGAAGAAATACACCTCCTCCGTTAATAGTAACACCAGTGTAAAAGTTGTCCGGGAAAAAGTGCACAAGATTAATGGAGATTATCGAGCCTTCTCCATACCGCTTTTCGTTCTGCCAGGCGGTGTACTGCCTAGTCTTGAGCAGCAGGCCAATATTCTAGGGGAGCACTTCGCATCTGTATCAGGTTCATCGCATTACTCGGCAGCATTTTTAAAGCATAGAAGTGTTATAGAGAAGAGAATAAATTGCTCTGGAGGACTACAAGAACCCTATAATAGACCTTTTACTTTTCGAGAGTTACAGGGAGCATTAAATAAAAGTAAAAATACGTCCCCGGGACCAGATCGAATTCACTACTGTATGCTCGAACATTTGCATTCCAATACCCTGCAGGTGCTTTTAAGCTTTTTTAACCAGATCTGGAGAGAAGGGGTCTTCCCAGATTCTTGGAAAAGAGATGAGGTTATCCCGCTCCTCAAGCAAGGAAAAGATCCATCACTACCCTCAAGTTACCGGCCCATAGCCCTCACAAGTTCCTTAGGGAAAACCTTTGAACGAATGGTAAACTCAAGATTGGTTCATTTTTTAGAGGAAAATAACCTCCTCGACAAGTTTCAGTGCGGTTTCCGTGCCCACAGATCAACGGTGGACCACCTCGTACGACTTGAGAAAACTATTCGTGAGGCTTTTGTTAATAGACAGCATTGTGTTTCTGTCTTCTTTGATATAGAGAAGGCTTATGACACAACATGGAGGTATAAAATTTTGAACGATCTTGTCTCGTACGGAATTCGTGGCCGAATGCTCTCACTCATCAAAAGCTTTTTGGAAGACAGATACTTTCATGTCAAGCTTGGTACAACCTTCTCTCGTAGTTTTGTCCAAGAGAATGGAGTTCCACAAGGTGGTGTTCTTAGCGTAACACTATTTTTAATAAAAATGAACTCTATTGGAAAGTCTATCCCACAATCACTTTCCTATTCTCTTTACGTGGATGACTTGCAGATCTCTTGCTGTTCGTGTAACATTTCGGTCTGCGAGAGACAACTTCAGCTGGGAATTAATAGTCTAATCAGGTGGGCTGATGCCAGTGGGTTTAGTTTTTCACCAGAGAAGTCAGTATGTGTCAACTTTTCATTACGTAGGGTCATGATCTTAGAGCCTAGTCTGACCTTAAGGGGGCAGGCAATTCCTGTTCGTAATGAACACAAGTTTCTAGGAGTGATATTCGATAAAAAGTTGAATTTCCGTAGTCATGTACTTTACCTGAAACAGAAATGCTCAAGGTCAATGAACCTCCTAAAGGTGCTTTCACACAAGTCTTGGGGTAGCGATCGGGAATGTCTCCTTCGTCTCTATCGCTGCTTGGTTCTTTCAAAATTAGATTACGGATGTGTAGTGTATGGATCCGCACGTCAATCTACCCTTCAGGTGTTGGACCCGATCCACCATCAAGGTCTGAGGCTTTCCACTGGTGCTTTACGGACGTCCCCTATTCCGAGCCTATATGCTGAGAGTAATGAATATTCACTTGAAAAAAGACGGTTTTATTTAGGCTTCCAGTATGCATTAAGAATTCGCTCTGTCCCTTCTCATCCGATCCAGGAAGCAATTCAGGATTCTCGTTATGAAACTACATTCCAGAACAAGCCATCTGTCGTACCCCCTTTTACGCAGAGAATTAAAACATATTCACAGGCTTACAACCTTGACTGTTTCAGCCTAGTTGCCGAACTTCCACTGGCAGTGGCTCCTTGAGAGTGCGTAGCACCCATAATCAATTTTACTCTGATCAAATATAATAAGCGGCAAACTCCTGTTGCTGCCCTGCAGCAGGAGTTTTCCCAGGTGGCTTATACGTACAGTGACCATAGGAGTTTCTTCACAGATGGTACTAAGAGGGACTGTGCTGTCGGTTGTGCTGTTATGAGCGAGACATGGAAGGTTGTTAGGCGTCTTGATGCCAGAGCCTCAACATTTACTGCAGAATTATATGCTTTAATTTTAGCTGTTGAATTCATTATAGAAAATGCTATCCAGCATTCTGTTATCTACTCTGATTCTCTCAGCGCTTTAAAGGCACTTGCTTCTTTGGAAGTACCAAAGAATACCTTCGTTACTAGGCTCCGGAACATTGTGCACACTGCAGCAAAATCAGATTTACACAACAATTTCTGTTGGGTGCCTAGTCACGTCGGTATTCAAGGAAATGAGGATGCTGATGGAGCTGCCAGTACGTGCATTGAGAGGCAAGTGGATAGCAAGGACATTCCGTACACTGATTACAAACACAGTCTTAAAGAAGCAATCCAGAAAAAGTGGCAGTTAGAATGGGACACGGAAATACACAACAAGCTTCATTGTGTGAAACCTATCCTGCGGGAATGGGCAAGTTTCCGACACAGGGAGCGCTTCTTTGAGGTTGTGCTCTGTCGTCTGAGACTGGGACACACCCATCTCACGCATGGGTACCTCCTACGGGCAGAGGCAGCTCCGAAATGTGAACACTGTAACGAGTTTTTGAGCGTCTTGCATATTCTTATCGTATGTCCTAAGCATACCTCGGCATTCTCACTCATGAGTGCGATCACTCACGATCACTCACGCTCACCATCAGATTTGAGGTGATCGTGAGTGAGGCCGCGAGTCTCGAAAAATTGTGATTGTGAGTGTGAGTGTGATCGTGAGGTACGTGAACTTATGAGTGTGAGTGTGAGCGTGAGTCCTGAGAACTGATGAGCGTGAGTCTGATCGCGAGTGTGATCGCGAGTTCTGAGAACTAATGAGTGTGAGTGCGAGTGTGAGCCCTGCGTACTCATGAACGTGAGTTTGACCGTGAGTGTGATTGTTAGTTCTTAAAACTCTTGAGTGTGAGTGTGAGCTTGAGCGCTAAGTGAAGTACTCATGAGTGTGAGTTTTGAGGTCTCTTGAGTGTGATTGTGAGTTTCGAGGCTCATGAGCATGAGCCTGAATCAAGACGTGAGTCTTTGGGTGGATATGAGTCCGGTGATCGCATTAGTCTGCGTGATGGCGTGAGCCTGAGGACCATGGCCAGGATGAGTCGCGGTGAGCGCTGGTATATTTAGCTGGGTTGGTCACGTGAGCTCCCGGGCCGTCTTGGTGGGCGAGGAGACTCTCGCTTCGCAAGTACTGCGTGGGGTTCGGGCCTTCAGAGTTGGTTTGGGTGTCGCTCGCCTGCTCCTTCGACATGTGAACGCGCCGGTTCCTGTCGAGGGCGGAGGAGGGGGGGGGGGGGTGCTTGTTCTTGCAGGCTCCTCTTTGCCAGCGCCCTCCGCAATGTCTCAACCAGCTGTAGAGGGCAGAGGGGGTATGAGGAAGGGGGGGGGGGGTCGCTTTTGTCTCGCCTCGGCGTCCGCTCTTCGCTTCACGGCAGACTGCGAGACGCCAACGGACTGACGGCGCCTCGAGGCGGCGCGGTAACGTCGGAGTTGGGGAAGCGCTCCAAACGGCTAGCGCTCCTCTCTCTGTGGCATAGAAAGGTTCGTGTGTATTTCGGTTCCTGCTGTCAAGTTGGTGTCAGTGGGCACAGAATGTTATGATTGCGTCAACTATAACGTTCGCACAGCTGCAATAAAATTAAATGACTCGCATGATCCTCAGCAGCACCCGGAATTTTATTTTTCCGCGCACCTCAACGTACCCACGTTTCATCGATTGACACTTTAGCGAATAGTCGGACGCCGCGAAGCGGCGTTTTTGGGTGGGCCAAATAGGTTCACATTTTTGTAATGAGCCGCCGCAGACTGTCGCCGCGAAGCGGCGCAAAGCGCAGCGCGGCGGATGGGTTAACGCGCGCCCCTGTTATTCGCTAAAACGTCGATTCGCTCAATTGTCGCTGTTCGCTAAAATGTCATTAGCTCATATGATATGGATGCGGGGAGATGTCACAGGAACCCGGAAAGGTCATAGAGACGTGAAGTTGAGACTTAATTTTATGAAAAAACAGTTCCAAAAAGGCTCACGCCGATCCAAAATGCCACGTTCACACGTGGTTTCTAAATGCGCCCGCCCACAGTCCTCGCGACCCAGGCCACCCAGGCCGTCCTGGACTATCCAAGTTGTTTTATTTTTCAGTCGCTAGATGGCGCAACGTGTCGTGCCAACTTCCAAGCTGCATTGCTGGTTGCCTATGGGCACACTTAGCAAACTGTGGAAGTTACGACTCAGTGGGCCAATTAGAGCGTCGCATAGAGACAGGTGGCATCTAGAGTGGACGCCAGTGAGACGCTGCCATGTGTCTTACTCCAATAAATCTACTGGCTCATCGGGATTCGCAGAATTCGCCGTGTGCCGTGTGCCTTCGCTGACGGAGGCGCGCAGTGGCCGCAACGTCGCGGCGCCTGCCCCACGGCCGGGGTTGCCGGCGCGCCGGCTGGACGCGACTCCGAGGCACCACTTGCCCGGGCTTCTCGGGCTTCGTGCGTGACGCTATGCTCCCCTTGGCCGTTGTTTATTCATGTTTCTTTTTTACGTTGTTATGGTCTAATGCATAGGTGCTCAGAGTGAGGCAAGAATTTCTTGTGAAACAAAAATAATATATCTGATAACCAACTTTTTACAATTCAATTCTGAAACACTTCTTATCGTTGGAAGGCATATGACACATATCGCGATGATTCAAGCCCGTAATGAATTTTTACAATGGTGTAGCGGACGGCAAGTTTGATCAGCGGTTCGTTGAAGTGTGCTACTGCGTTGAACGAACACTTGTTAACCGAGCGACAGAGAATCTGTCTCGAACCGATGGTTACAGAAAGGCCGCGAATTTGATAATTATGCAACATAAATTATAATATATCTTGTGAATTTGCTACTAAATGTCCGGAGAAACCGTTTGTCATCATTTCCGCGAGTTATGAAAAAAAAAAAACAAAAAAACACTCAACTTCAATTTCCCGAATGTGCTGCTAATTTCCGGGAACTTAATGCGCGAAATAATGCTAAATATTGCATTTAAAAAAACTGCCAAGTTCGATTTTGATATGGGCGGACATTGTGCCCGGGAAGACACCTTCGATATTTTATTTTACAATTAGAATAGGATTCAGGCAATGTTGACAGAGTGATAACCTGTAGCGACGCTTGTGTGCCGAACAAATCACTTAATACCCCGCCAGTATTCGTACCCGATGCGACACCTCGAAAAGGCGAGGAGACCGATTTTCCGTGACGTTCAAGCGTACCATCAGAGTAGGCTCGTAAAGGCCGGTTTACACATCTGCCTTCCGAGCTACAGGAAAGACAGAAACGACACGAACGACATGACACCGGGACAACCGTGACACATGATTGCTTGACAAAGCTGCTGATTGCATTATCTGCCACGCTCTGTAATACGAACATAATCGTCCCCTTTGTCATGTCGTTCGTGTTGTTTTTGTCGTTTCTGTCGCTCAAACGCAGATTTGTGAACCGGGCTTGGGATAATAGACCGACCTCATCGCCAGTTTCGCAATGCCTCCTCTGTCGCAATGAATTGCGGGAACTGTGATCTTTCCGCACGAGGGTAAACGCCACGGTAGTGCACGAGACGAGCCGTCTCGTGCACTACCGCTGCCTCCTGTGAAGTACAACTATGGCTGCGTCACGCACGCTCTTGACGGTTGGTGAGATCGGTCTATTGGTCAAAGCCAACGTTCGTCAAAGCGAACGGCGCGCTCTCGTTTTCTTTCTTTGTCGGGGGGTGTTTACAGATATTGCGTTTTCCTGGTTGATAACAATAAACTATTGATATGTTGGGCCTGAAATATTCGCTACAGTACACACGGATGAGCACTATATAAATAGGATTACGCTTCCAGCGAGAGCTCGCGCACGTAGAAGCGGTCAGCTGCCCTATGGCAAAGAAGACGACGTAGGCGATTGAGGAGTTTCAGCGACGATGTCACCGCCCTGGCGGCCGGTCGCCGAAAGAGAAAGAGGGGGATAGGTTAGCTGGGCGTTGGCTTTGTGTAAATGCGTTGGCCACGAACGTAGGCTTATAAACTTCAGCAGCAAGAATATTACGCGGCTCTAGTGTTCCGGTACGAGCAACAGAGCTGACACGATCTGTTACGACTAGCTACGACCACCCGCCGCAGCGATGCAGACGTCGAAGGAGCGCAACCGCAGTCAGTCGCCGTCGCCCGACGCAGATCGTTTGGCATTCAGGGCTTTCCGCCCAGGATTCTTCGCTTGTACTTGGAACCGAGTTTTATTTCCTGTGCTTGTGTATGTGCTCAGTGGTTGGATATGGACCTCATAGAGCAGTTCTTCAGACTCAACAGCGACTCAAAGTTGACGGCGGAGGTGCTTGCAGCAACGCTTTCGTTTGGTGCACGGGTGTGGCGACTACACGGGTAAAACTTAAGATAGCTGCTAGCATGGCGGGCCATAGTCGCTTTATGTTGACACGATTTTAAGTTTAAGTACTCCGTGCAAAGGCGAATCTATCGCGTTTCTAATCCACCTTTGTTTTTGTTGTTGTTTTTATCACGCACGACCGACTACTGAGCAAATGCTTCTGTACCGATCACGGAGTGAATGTCTTCGGCCTTACATTGCGGAACGCCCAATAAAAAGTAATGTTCATTCGGCGAGAAAACTTCCCTTTCGAGGGTCCTTCTTTGATTGATTGATAATTTCTCCCGTATCTAGGTGCCTTAATCAACACGATCGATTAAGTTTGCTTCCCTAGTTAGGACATTTTGCTGCCACACGCGGCACTAATGCTTGGCACGATGTATGCCACTGGTGGTATTGTGAACTGGTTTACTTCCAAAGCTAAAAGTGTAACAGGTGGGACCATTCAGTTTGCTAAAAATGTGATGATATGGGAATTTCGTCTACAGCATAAGCTTTCCAGATCTAGAATGGGTGTGCTGGTGGCTACAGCCTCAAGGTTTTTAATGGACCAAATGGGTGATTACACGGCGATAATGCGGTGGAAAACTGCCCATTGACTCGGTGAGTTTTGATTGTGACCATTGGTGTGCTGTTGGCAAATTAGGTAATGGCACACCTTTTCCCTGACCATCTGGCTTTAAGGAACATCGTGTCTAGATGTGCTTAAATATGTTTATTTCAAGGTTCAGTTGACCCCTCTGCGTCATTACAGGAAGGCAGTCTCAAGCCGCAACAAACAGTGGTGAATATACAATGCATAATAACAGGCAGTGTCGAGGCGTTTAGTCCGCAGAAGCCAATTTGAACCTAAAAATGATTTTTTTTAGATAGTTTGCATTTGGTGTATACTCCGTAGGGCCTGGTTTCCGCGACCAGTGCATAGTCCACCAAGCTGGTGCGTTGTGTCTTCGTGCTTTTTTTCCTGAGTGGCATTTTCTTCGCAAGTTCTTCGGCGAATGCTATTGAGCCTGAAGAACTGCTCTTGAGGCCCATATCCAGCCACTGAGCACAGACACAAGCTCAGAAAATAACACTTGGTTCCAAGTACAAATGAAGCACCTGGGCGGAAAGCCGTGAATGTCAAACGAGCAGCGTCGGGTGACGGCGACTGACTGCGATGCACCCCTTCGACGCCTGCATCGCTCTGGTGTGTGGTCGTAGCTAGTCGTAGCGAGATGATCTTCACTTCAAGCAAGAAATCTTGCCATACCCTAGTCATGATATGGGTGCAAGTGTTCGACGACGTGGGCTCTCTCACGTTGGTGCAGTTGTCATCAAGAAAGGTACATATCAACAATGTTTGGCGTTTGAGGCTGAAACTATGACGCATACTTTATATAAACCTAAATTTATCGGTCTGCGGCTAGAAACATTTTCGTGGACGTTGCTTAGATGATGTAACCATTCAGGCCTCGCATTAAATGGTGTTGCGAACTCTTCGGTTGTGAATGAAAACCTATTTTTGCCCTAATAAAATACATTTTCAAAAGGACACGTGCCTTCTGCTGATACATATCTTTCAATTTACAATGCAGAGGCAAAAGAAAATTAACTGTGTACATCTACCACTTAGCATAAGCACCTTTTGCCATTCATTCTTGAGCACACTCAAATATCAGCTTAGGTTGCTCTTGTTTCAGAAGCTTTGCCCTCTTTTCTAAAAAGAAAAAAAAAGTTAAAAAAGCTTTACCTTTGTTCTCTTTCTGGCATTTAATACAGACTTGTTTATTTTGCAGATCGCACACAGCAGATATCACCGTGGTACATACAACTCGAAAGCCGATGAGACTATTGCTATTACAATAAAGCTTTCCACAAGAGCCAAAAGGAAGCTTGTAGGGGTGCACAAGCACATCGAAATTAGATTGGTGCTTCCGGGGCTTGTTTACATTATGCATAAAAACAGGACGATCGGCGACCAGCTGATCGCAATATAACACCAAGGATACCGATGTTTCCATACATAGAACGCAGGATAAAGACCTCAGTCGTCCCTTGTATGCTGTAGCTGTCATACTTTCCATCCAACCGCTTTTTAGCACTATTAACTTGTGGGGACCCTCTCCCTGGCTCCTCCGCGCTCCGTGACCTCGCCGGTCCCTGTCGCCGTGCTGCCGGGCGCTCCTTCGTTCCCCGTGACCTTCCCGTTTCACGTCGCCGTCCAGTCGCGGAACGTCCGAGCTCTCCGGGAGGGATGGGGCAAGCGCCCCCTCACCCAGCGCTGACGTCGGAGGGTCGGTCGCAGCAAGGTTCCCGATTGGACGGTGGCGGGACAAGGACTTGGGAAGGTCTTAAAGGGATACTGAAGCGAAACTTGAAATACACCTATTATGGTCAGAAATAGGTTCAATATGATCAATGATATTCATAAATCATAATCGCGCGTTTGTATTTTGAACGGATGGCTATATTTTTCACCCTGATGGGCCCGATTGGGCGCGCGCTCAAAAATCGGCCATCGGAGAGCGCGATGCGTCTTGGGATATTGGGCGCATTCGTGACGTCACTTGTGCCGGTCGGGAAAGGCTACGGCGTGAATGTTGTGGTTACGAGCGTTGCCACTTGGTGGCGCGTCGACGATTTACGACCTGACTATGTGTGGGAAGAATGCAACAGAATGGAGGGAACGAGGAAGGGAGGTGGAATTGGAGCATTTATTAGGAAGAATATGAACTTTCAAAGGATCAGAAAGGAGTGTGCCGAACATTTGTGGCTGAAAGGAAAAGTCGCTGGGGAATCAACAGTCCTTGGAGTGGTTTACTTATGGACAGGGACAGGTGCTAAAGAGGAAAACAGAAAAATGGTTGATTGCATATCAAGAGACATTAGTGAACTAGGGGAAGGCTCCGAAATAATTATTATGGGAGACATGAATGCCCATATTGAGGGTCTGGATGGGTATACGGACTCAACTGGAAGCATATTACTAGAACTGGTGGAAAAACATGACTTAGTTTTATGTAATACCAGTCAGAAGTGTGACGGGCACATAACTTGGGAAACTGGCAATCTGCATTCAACTATAGATTACGTACTCATGCCACACAAAATATATGGTAAGTTACAAGTAATGAAAATAGATGAAGAAGGTTCCAAAAGTCTTGGTAGTGATCACAAACGTATTAAGCTGAATTTTGCCAGAGAAGTAAATCCTGAAACTAGACAACATAATTCAAAGCAAACTTTCTGCAGCGACAAAGAGTTGGAAATAGTTGTTGAAAGACTAGAGGCAGCAGTTTCAGGGCACCGGCATACAGATTGGACCTATGAGAGCCTAACTAGGCTTTTTGCTCTAGAACTAGACAAAGTTAAGAGTAAACGAAAGGGGAAGCAAGGACATAGACCAAAAAGCTGGTGGGACAAAGAAGTGAAGCAAGCGATACAAAAACGTCGGGAAGCCTCTAGAGAACATAGGTATTCCAAGCGTAGTGGGGAGTCCGAAACGGAAGTAAAAAGAAAATGGGACAATTTTATAACATGTCGCCGAGAGGCATCCAGTTTGATCAATGCGAAAATTCAGAGAAAGGGTGAGGAATGGATGAGTAATGTAAGTAAGAAAGATAGAAACGCTGCCAAGAAGTTTTGGGAGCACTTGCACTCACTCGGTGAAACAACGCAAGCTAGACAGAGGTTCATACTCTCGCATCAGGGAGGTCAATTAGAGGGAGATGATGCGATACAATATATAGGAGCAGTGATGGAGGAGAAATTTCGGGAACGGTTACATGTGGAAGATAGGAGAACCGAAGGAAGTAGCAGTCCAGTTTGTGACATCGCGGATTTTGGACAAAGAGAATGGGAAAAGGCGGAACGAAGAGTCCCTAGTGGCACGTCGACAGGCACAGATGGTATCCCTATCAAGCTGGTGAAGAATTTGGGTCCTAAATCTAAGGCAAAACTAAGGGAGGTAGTGAGTACCATGATAACAAAAGGAAATATTCCAGATGAATGGAGGCTTAGTAGGATGAGTATGATATATAAGGGAAAGGGAGATAAGTCTGATATTAGGAATTATCGTCCTATAACCGTGACACCGGTTATTTACAGGTTGGTAATGCAGATTATAAAGAACAGACTGGAGGAATGGGTAGATTGCGAAGGCATACTGGGCGAATTACAGAACGGGTTTCGAAAACAAAGAAGGTTGGAGGACAATTTATTTTCTCTAACACAGTGTATAGAAATAGCGCAAAAAGAAAACAGACAGCTCTGGCTGGCATTTCTGGATATCAAGGGTGCCTATGACAATGTGAACCAAGGAAACCTGTGGGACATAATGGAGAACTTAAACCTAGATGAAGGACTAACAGCACTATTAAGGAACATTTACAAAGATAACAAGGTGATTATAACATGGGAAGGAAAGGCGACAGGGAAAATAGAGATAAGACGAGGCCTTAGGCAGGGGTGCCCGCTATCGCCTTTGCTGTTTATGTTGTATCTGAGAGGATTGGAGGATAGACTAGAGAAGAGTGGGCTTGGGTTCAACCTTTCTTACAGTAAGCTAGGCCAAAAAATTCAGCAATCCTTACCGGGATTGATGTATGCGGATGATATTGTACTAATGGCTAACAACAGGACAGAGTTGCAGGAATTAATGAGCATCTGTGGTAGGGAAGGAGAGGAATTAGGTTTAGAATTCAGTAGCGAAAAATCGGCAGTCATGATTTTTAACGAGGATGAAGTTTAGAGGCTGAAGATACAGAATATAACAGTTGAGAGAGCTAGTAAATACAAGTATCTAGGAGTATGGATATGTGATGGTGCAGAATATCTCAGAGACCATGAAAAGTATATAATAGGTAAGGGCAACAGAAATGCAGCTGTAATGAAAAATAGAGCACTTTGGAATTACAACAGGTATGAGGTGGTGAGAGAGATTTGGAAAGGGGTCATGGTGCCTGGCTTGACTTTTGGAAACGCAGTGCTATGCATGAAATCCGAAGTGCATGCGAGACTAGAAATAAAACAGCGCGGAGTAGGTAGACTGGCTTTGGGGGCACATTGCAAAACGCCAAACCAGGGAGTACAAGGAGACATGGGATGGGCATCATTTGAGAGCAGGGAAGCGGTGAGCAAGGTAGAATTTGAGGATAGGTTGAGGCAAATGGACGGGGAGCAATGGGCACGAAAGGTTTTCAGCTATTTATACATGAGGAGTGTAGACACAAAGTGGAGACAGCGCACTAGGAAATTAAGAGGAAAGTTTTTGGGCTATAGCGAAGATACCGAAGAGCAAGTCTCAGTTAAGAAGAAAGTTAAGGCCACAGAAAGAGATTGGTGGCTAGAGGGAATGCAGACAAAGACGGCTCTGGAAAGCTATAGATTAAACAAAAGAGTTATTGCCAAAGAAAGCATTTATGACAATTCTAGGGGAAGCTCATTGCTGTTTGAGGCAAGAACGGGTGTTCTGCGAACCAGAACATACAGAGTGAAGTACCAGGAAATTGATACAGTGTGCACTGCTTGTTGAGAGGAGGACGAGACGGCTGAGCACTTGATACTCTACTGTAAAGGGCTTCACCCTATGCCTACCGAAGACAACATAGATTTAATAAAGTCATTGGGTTTTAGAGACAGCGAAGGGAGAGTGGATTTCAAGACTGTAGAGATTACCAAGCAAAGATTAAGTGAATGGTGGCAGAAATCGAGAGAAAACTAGGTATTTTCTTATCCACTGATGGCAAGGGGGTTTCATAGCCTCACTTTCTTTGCACTGCGGAGTGAATATAGATTTCACATTTAAATATTCTAAGCTTAAATGGTAAAACAAAATGGCTAGGTGGCGTAAGCTACCGCCCGATCCAAAGGGCTCAGCCGTATTCATCCATCCATCCATCCATCCATCCACCTGTGACAACGTGGCCGTTTGAGATGTGCAAGGGCTGCACGCACGCTGCACCACGGGACCACGGCTAGTCGGCAACCACGGCAGCACTGACAAAACCAGCTCTGAGGCCGGATTCTCAAAGCGAATTCACGACGAAAAAAGTGCGTACGACAAATTTGAGAGAAAACCCGTGCTCTCGAAACGAAATTGTCGTAACCTTTGCGCAGGTTACGACAGAATCCTACGACAGCTCCGAAGCTGTCTTACGCACTTTTTACGATCAAATCAACAAGGCCGACAGCGTCGCTCAGTTACTTGGTATCGGCCACCAACGGACATATATTTTTCTTCGTGCTCTTCTCGTGCGTCCCGACTTCAACCAGCAAGAAAAAAGGAAGGAGTACTTAAAACAGACCACGACGATCAAGAACGCAGGATCCACAAACACGAGAAGAGCTACAACAGCCACGATTCTGCCGACCGAGCGAGCTCGGCAGAATATAGTAGGCCTAGCAGCAACATCGACTCGGCGCACCGTTGCTCCGGCGGTCCTTGGCCAAGACCGTCTGTCCATGACCGGCTGGCCTGCTGAATGGAATATGCCCGTGCGACCCTTGTGAACCCTTCCCGGATGAGTAATTTGATCCCTGAACTAAATTTCAGAGGTCGATATTTTCCCCTTGTCATCTCGATCTCTTTGTTTTCCGAGACAGCGGTGATGAATGCTGTCGTCGAAAAGGGACTCTCATTGATTCTATCTCCTTGTTTTGTGTGATATAGAGCTCAAATAAACGCCATACGGATTACCTTGGCAACTCGGTATGTACACTGTTATTAGTATGCCATTTTTATTCTGACTCGACGCTACGTCAGTGTCGAGCTATAGCAGTTCGTGGGAGCTACGCGATGTCGGTCTAACCTTTCTTTGCCGAGTGTCATGTCAGTATCGAGTTGCAATCGTAAAAGATCGGTCCAGAAGCGCTTACCGAAACGCGGTCTAACAGAGCGAATCCAGCACTTCGATCAAACGCGCGTGTCCGCTCCGAGTGTGAACAGGTATTTGGCATTTGCGTGGCTCTTGCTGACACCCTCGTAGTTCAAACATATCCTTTTTAACGTCGGCTTGCAGCTCGCGACTCGCAGCAACTAATACCGGCCGTGCCAGAAGCATGCTCGGGCCGTGTCGTGCAAAGAGCCGCAACGAGAACGAGCTCACTGTGGCCAACTACGCTTTGGCTTTCTCCGCCAAGGCTTTGCGAACGCGTTCAGGCCTGGGCGAATTCTGCCGGCACGCCGTATTGCCGCAGAACGGCGCTGCTATTTTGGCACAAGTGATGTCACGAGAACTTCCCCCCATCCACCAGATGTGAATTTGAAATCGTTTAATTATGTTTAAAATTAGTTCTCCCGTGTTTTACAGCGCAATATTTATATTTCCGAGGTGGTGCCTGTCCCTAGCCCATATTTATGCAACAAGATCGGCGCTAAAATTTCGTTTCACTACCCCTTTAAAAGGGGAACGAAGACAAAGGAAGGGGTCTTGGGCTGCCGACTTCGAAAGGGACCGGTCAGGGAGGTCATTGGGACGACAGCGACGAGCGGCTCGCAGACGACGTGAGTTTGAGTAAACTCTTTTGAACACGCACTGTGTCGGTGACTTCTTGGGGAGCGAGCGACGCACGTCCCGATCGGGCGTCGATCAGGTAGCGACCCACATAATCTGGCGCCCACGTGGGGGCCCGATCGGTTGGCCGTTGCTTTCGCTCCACCCTGAGAGGTCGCGCACTTTGGGTTTTCGCGGATTTTGGAGGTTAGCGTGCTCGAATTTTGCGAATTGTGTTCGAGTTGGTAGAAAGTGACAATGGTCGACACCAGGTCGACCACCGGCGCGAGTAAGGACGGTTCGTCGGAGGACGAGCCTGGGCAAGATAGCGCGGGGGCTGCTCCGATTAGCGGAGACTCGGGCTCACGCGCGCCCCCGGAGACTGGGACTTCGCCCCCAGCTTCACCAGCGACGGAAGGCGTGCTAGACGCCGGTGAACTGATGCGCGCAATGACGCGGATGATGGACGCGATGTCGCGGCAGATGGGGACAGCCCCAAGCGTCGCGAGTGCCGCGCCTTTGCCGATACCCCGCCCGCGGTTGAGCGTGCCTACGCCGACGTACTCGGGGTACTCCGACGGGAAATCGGTGCACGATTTCCTGCAGGATTTAGACGCGTACGTAACCGCTTTGGGGGCATCGGACGCAACAGCCCTGCTGCAGATCATGCCGATTGCACTGACGGGCGACGCCGCGCGTTGGAGACGGCTGCAAACGCCGTTCTAATCAATGGCGGACTTCCGGGCGCGGTTTCGGGAGGAATTCCTTCCTCCCGACTACGAGATGCGGATTCGCGACGAGCTGGCGAGCCGCACTCAGCACCCGGATGAGAGCCTCGTGGAGTACGTCCGTGCACTCCAGGAGCTCTACTCGCGGGCCGAACCCTCCGCGCCTAACACGGAGAAAGTAGCGAGGGCGATCCGCCAGTGCCACCCCAGATTTAAGGCGTATCTTCGAGGACGCGATTTCGCAGACCTCGAAGCACTGGCGAGAGAGGCGCGCACGGTTCAAGCGGGCTTGCTCGCTGAGCTGCAGTATCGGCCCCCTCCAAGAGCCGAGGAGTCCTTGGAGCCGGGTTGCGCGTGGACGGGACGCGCCGCGGACGGTTACGTCGAGTCGCAGACGGCGTACGTGGCCGTCGCGGATCGCGGGAATGGCGGAGCCATTCCACCTCGGGCCCTCGACCCATTCGGCTTCGAGCAAAGGCGCAGGGTAGCCAGCGCAAACTCAGCCGGGGCGCAACCCCGTAGGGGGGGCGGCGCGGTCGAATACCGCGGAGACGTGACGCGTTACGACGCTCGCGGCAGCGACAACAGCGCTCGGCGAGGCGGCGCGCCGCGTGCCGTTAGCGACAGATCAACTGTAGCACGCGACGACCGCGCCCAAGTCAGGTGCTTCAGGTGCCACCAGCCTGGGCACATCAGGCGGCAATGCACGTGGGCAGCGGCCGAATCCGGATACTCGGAAAACGCGCGGGGCCGGCGCCAGTAATCGGGTTGCCCGAATCAAGGTTGCCGGCCGCTGCCGAGGTCCCTGGTCAGTTCGCCGACGGGGCGGAAGTCGCAGGCAGCGATCGGGTAGCGTTCGCGCCGTCGGCATGTCGGGCTCAGGACTCGACACCTGAAAGGGGTCCGTACGTGCGGGTAGAGATCGGTGGTAAAGATTATCTAGCATTAGTCGACACCGGCTCAACCCTCTCTCTCATCGGAGACTCCGTGTACACGGACTGCCGCAAAAGAAACCTGTGCATGCGCGAAGTTGCAACTCCGTTGCGTTTAGCGGCGGGATCGGCCGAGGCGCAATGCGCAGTTCGCCTTCACCTCGGCCTCGACGGCAAGCGAAGGAGGCAGCGCTTTGTTTACCTGCCGGGCATGTCAATCCCAGTTATTTTGGGACAGGACTTCGTTTGCCGAGAGGGGATCATTCTAGACCTAAAGAATAACGGGTACCACTACAACCCGCTGACCCCTCTCATCCCCTTTGTAGCCCCACCTATTTGGGGAAGGGATCGGAATGTTCGCTCGCTAGGCTGCGCGAGGAGCAGGTGTTAGCTGCGCGGGCCGTACCACATAACGTTGAACAGATCGTGGCTTCTTTCGACGGGCCGGCCGAACAAAGGCGATCGTTAGCGGACGCTTTGTCTAGACACGCAGCTATGTTTACTGAGAGGCCGGGAGTCACGCATGTTTTAAAACATGAGATAGACACGGGAGACGCTTGGCCGTGGGGTTGTAACCCCAGACCGCTGAGTGTGCACAAGCGAGCTCTCCTAGATAAGGCTCTCGATGAAATGTTGGACACGGGGGCCGTACGGCTGTCGCAAAGCCCGTGGGCATTTCCGGTAGTGCTAGCGCCGAAGAAAGACGGGACAGCCCGTCTTTGCGTAGACTACCGCCGACTCAATGAGATGACCAAAAGGGACGCGTATCCTTTTCCATCTATTGAGTCCATCATGTACTCGCTGGGTAGCGCGAAGGTCTTTACCACGCTGGACTGCAGCAGAGGCTTCCTGCAGATCCAGGTAGCACCAGACGACGTCCAAAAGACAGCGTTCACTTGTCACAGGGGGTTGTTTGAGTTTACCCGCCTGCCGTTCGGATTATCGAATTCGCCGTCTAGTTTTCAGCGGCTGATGGACATCGTGCTGGGGGACGCGAAGTTTAACTTTGCCATGGCTTACATGGACGATGTCGTAGTATTCTCGAACTCGTTCGAAGAGCACCTAACTCATCTCGAGATCGTTCTGAGTAGAATGTGGGAGGCTGGGTTGACGATCAACCCAGATAAGGTACAGCTCGCAGCCTCGAGGGTTAATCTCTTAGGCTTTATCGTTGACAACGGTACGTTGAAGCCGAACGACGATAAGTTGGGGGCCATCCTCAATTATCCAGCGCCGCGTGACGTAAAGAGCCTTCAGAGGTTTCTAGGGATGGTCGGTTTTTATCGGCAGTTCATTCCGGGATGCGCGGAGCTAGCACAGCCATTGAACCAATTGCTGCGGAAAAACTCAAGGTGGATCTGGGGGAGGGAGCACGACGCGGCTTTCGCGTCTCTCGCGAAGGCAATAGCTGATACAGCGAGCTTACATTTACCAGATCTAAACCGGCATTTCGTCGTACAGACGGACGCGAGCGACTACGGTGTCGGAGCGGTGTTGTTACAGGAGCACGATGGGCAGTTGCGCCCTGTGGCTTTCGCGAGCCGAACGCTTACACCGCCCGAGCGCAACTACAGCGTAACGGAGAAGGAGGGGCTGGCCGTCATGTTTGCTTTGAAAAAGTTCGATCTCTATCTAGACGGTACGACTTTTGTCATACAGACGGATCACGCTGCGCTAACATGGATCCAGAGGTTGAAGGAGCCAGCGGGAAGGCTGGCTCGCTGGGCTCTGACCCTGCAGCGCTACTCCTACACCGTCGAATACCGAAAGGGCTCGAGCAACAAGGTTGCGGACGCGCTCTCTCGGGCGCCCCAGGATGGTGGTCGGGAGGAGGAGACGCGACCGTTGGGGGGCGAAGAGCGCGGGAGAGGAGGGAGAATACCTCCGTGCGCGGGGGAGAAGCCCCCTGCGATCGCGGGAAAGCGAGAGAATGGCTGGGAGGAGGGGAAGCAGCCGGAGTTCGTAACAGCGGTGGGTCACTCTACGAGGGAGCAAAGGATCGTGGCTTGGGGGGAAGTGGGAAGCAAGGCAGAGCTTGTCGAGGTCCAGGGAGCAGATGGATTTTGTCAGCGGGTGTTGGGAAAACTTGCGGAAATTGCGGTTGACACCGGGAACACTGACGGACGCCGTTCGATTCGTATCTGCTGGGCGAAGATGGGTTATTGCTCCGCTATATCCCCGCGATCGACGAAGAGGAGGGGAACGACCCTTCCTTCAGGGTGGTGATTCCTAGGAAGCTACGCAGGAAGTTTATCAGATACTTCCACGACTCGGCTCTGGCCGGTCATGGCAGCGGCAGCAAGACTTTTCAAAAGTTATGTCGCGTCGCGACCTGGCCGGGAATGAGGCAGGACGTATTTCGGTACTGTCGTAGCTGTCCAGCTTGCCAGAAGGCGAAACCGAGAGGCGGGAAACCTTCGGGGTTGATGCAGCCGGTGATGAGTCACTACCCGTGGGAGATAGTCGCGTGCGACATCGTTGGCCCGCTGCCGAGGAGTCCTCGGGGAAATCAGTACCTTTTGGTGGTCACTGACCATTTCTCGAAGTGGATGGAGCTGTACCCCCTGAGAAAACTGGTCTCGGAGCGAATCTGGGAAAAGTTGTTAGACACTTTCCTGCGTTTCGGAACGCCCAAGTGTCTAGTCAGCGATAATGCTAGTTATTTCACTAGTAAAGTCTTCGTGGACTCCTGCTTGGCCCTCAATATTAAGCACAAGAGGACGACACCGTACCATCCTCAGGCCAATATCACTGAGAGAGTGAATCGCAACCTGAAGAGCATGCTGATCGCGCTGACGGAGAGACACCGGGACTGGGACGAACACATCGTCGAGGTGGGTTTCGCCATTCGGACGTCAGTGAACCGATCAACCGGGTTTACACCAGCGTTCCTGAACCTGGGTAAGGAGCTCCCGTCTCCACTGGAGAACGGGTTAAGAAACAGCGACGGGGCATCGGGTCGCCCACTCTCTACGTACGCGGCCGGGCTCAAAAGCCGCTTGACGGGCGCGTTGCACGACGCTAGAGAGAACCTCGATGCCGCAAGGATCGAGCAGGCGGCGCAGTACGACAAGAACCATCGCCACCTGGAGTACAACGTCGGAGACCTGGTTCTGAGGAGAATGCACCCACTGAGTAATGCAGCTTGCGGATTCGCAGCATCGCTGGCTCCGAAGTGGGATGGGCCCTACGAGGTAAGTACGCGAGTGTCGCGGCTTACGTACAGACTCACTCGGCCGAACACAACCGAGGAGTCTGGCCCTGTTCACGTGACCGATTTAAAGGTGTACTACCTTCGCGACCAGGACGGCGATGGACGAGAAGCGGCTGATGAGGACGGGGAAAGCCCCGTCTCGGCCGGACGGCAGACGCAGTCCGGAGCACGGATGGAGCGCGCTGGCCGGACGGTGCATGACACTGTCGGGGAGCTCACTTCTAACAGGAGTTTCTGCCGTCACTACAATCTGCGGCGCAGGGTTTAATCCATTTCTGTGTTTTTAACTGAATTTCCTCCCCACAGAATGCCTTTCTGGAACGACGCCGGACGCCGAGCACGTGCCGGCGCTGGACGGGGACGACCCCTCCCAGGAGGCCCGCCAGGCCAGAACGGGGGCGCTAATGCTCCCCCAAGTACCCGGGGTGGGCGCCCCGGGTCGAGGCGGCCCGACTCCCGAGGTTGGCGACCATGGAGGTGGCCCCACGATCGGGCGTCGGACGCTGGGTCCGGACAGCGCCAGGCGGGCTCCGCGGATTCCGCGAGCCACCGCGCTGGCACACCGCAGAGTGGGTCGGGCCCGCCTGCGCGGGGAGGACCAGGCTCGAGCAGGCCTCTTCGCCCCGCACGACTTCCTTCCAGGAGAAGAGAGGGACCGTCACCGCAGGGGGGACGGGCCTGGAGCCGGCGGCCATGCCACACCGTGGCAACCTGGACGACATGGGACGGGCAGCGGGACCTCCATTTCGTGTCCCGCCAGCGTTGGCGGGACCAGCCGAGACCGGTCCACGACACGCCCGGTGTCGAGGTCCCGCCGCCCTTCCTGGGGCACACGCTGCCCGCCTTCGAGTTGGCCCCGGACCTGCAGGACCCCTGCTGGCTCTGCCGGGTGCCGGTGGTTCACCGCGAGACCCACGAGGCCAGCCCACGCCACCAGGAGCTGCTGAGGGCGGTGGGCCCCCCCACGTGCGTCGAGGCGGCGCTGCGGCTCCTCCAGAGGGACCGGCCCGACCTCCTGGCCCCGGCGGCCCGGGAGCTTCCTGAGGAGGGGGCCACCTCTGCAGCCTCCACCGCCGCTGCCTCTACCGCCGCGACCGCCGCCACCGCGGTCTCGGACACGCTGCCGCCCCCGCTGGCGCCACTCGCCTGCCCGGCCGAACCCCTCCCGCCTCCGCCTCCGCCCGCCGAGGACACGGTGATGGCGGAGCTGGAGGAGTTCCTGGCCGGGGACCGTCCACCCTCCGCCGACTCGGGCCCCCCGGGGTCCGAGCCTTGAGGGAGGGGAGGTGTGGGGACCCTCTCCCTGGCTCCTCCGCGCTCCGTGACCTCGCCGGTCCCTGTCGCCGTGCTGCCGGGCGCTCCTTCGTTCCCCGTGACCTTCCCGTTTCACGTCGCCGTCCAGTCGCGGAACGTCCGAGCTCTCCGGGAGGGATGGGGCAAGCGCCCCCTCACCCAGCGCTGACGTCGGAGGGTCGGTCGCAGCAAGGTTCCCGATTGGACGGTCGGCGGGACAAGGACTTGGGAAGGTCTTAAAAGGGGAACGAAGACAAAGGAAGGGGTCTTGGGCTGCCGACTTCGAAAGGGACCGGTCAGGGAGGTCATTGGGACGACAGCGACGAGCGGCTCGCAGACGACGTGAGTTTGAGTAAACTCTTTTGAACACGCACTGTGTGGGTGACTTCTTGGGGAGCGAGCGAGGCATGTCCCGATCGGGCGTCGATCAGGTAGCGACCCACAAACTAGAACAACCAAAGAGTTCGCAACACCGTTTAATGCGAGGCCTGAATGGTTACTTCATCTAAGCAACGTCAACGAAAATGTTTGTAGCCGCAGACCGATAAGTTTAGTTTTAGATAAAGTACGCGTCATAGTTTCAACGTGCCAACATTGTTGATGTGCACCTTTCTTTGGACCCAAGTACATTCGGTTCAACTTGATGACAGCTGCACCAGCGTGAGAGCTCACGTCTAACACTTGCACACATATCTTGACTATGGCAAGATTGCTTGCCTTCGACTGGCTTGAACACTTCATTTGTAGCATCACGGTAGGTCTTGGTTGAAGCGATGATCGTCTCGCACACGTAAACAAACAGAACAGCACGCTTTGTTTAATTTATACGCTACCGATCTACGGGCGCCGCAAATCTATCCCCCTCTTTTCCGCCATGTTGGATCGATCGGAGTGCCCCCTATATTCGCTCAAACTCCTTATGCTCCGACTCTATAACAATGCAAATACCTCGTTCATTGGACTTTTAAAGACTACCGAAACCGACAGATTAACCTCTACGTCACTACCTATTTCGGAACAGTTGCAAAACGTCAGTTTTGGAATTTCGCGTGCATTACTGGGCACAAAATAAGCCTCACATGACGCTACAAAAAATGAGCGGTATACTAAGCCACCACTGCGTCGAGAAAAACTCCTTTTAGAAAAAGTTTGGAATGATTCAGCATCTCGCGAGCGTCAAGTGTGCACGCGGCCAAAAGCACGACAGAAAGCAACAATTACGTCCGACCGTCTGGTTGCCGAGCTCCGAGCCTCAGTTTCCCCCCCTATAGGGCACGCTCCTTTCGTAAACCAATATCCGCTAGACAGGCCGAGCACGCGGCCAAACGGTCATACGTGTGCAAAAGGCCGCCGCGCCGCACGCACCACTCCAGCAACGTAAGCGACGTAAGCGCACAGCCAACACCACGCACAGCACACTGCACTGCATGCGTACAAAGAGTGAGGAGCGCCACCTGCGCCCTGTCCGAAGCGGACACCATAGTGCGCTGCGAACACGCGAAGAACGCATGACGTCAAGGAGCCAACGCCGCGTCGATGAAAGAGAGAGAAAGAGAAATGTCGTTAGACGTACGAGTAAAACAAAACGAACAAAAAAAGTGTCGACGAAATGTAGCAATATGGTGGCTGAGTAATAAGCTCTGTCGAGCATGGAATGTCGAAGAAACGATCTTCGGATGACACATCGATGAAACAAATGTTGAAGAAACGATCTGCCGATGAAACATCGCAGTGTCGATGAAACAATCTGTCTATGAAACCTTGTTCGACGAACTGATTGCTCACTATAAAACTGCGTGTCAAGAATGACGCGGCTTGCCACATGAAAAGTGGCGCGCCCTACATGATCGAGAGCGCGACAAAGAACCACATGGGGACGGCCGCAAACCCTCAAACCACTCCAAACTAAACCAAGCAAAGTCATGCCAAAGTCAAACCAATCCAAACGAAATCAATTCAAGGACGGCTGCATGTATCAAGATAATGAATGCTGACAGTACTTTATAAAGGCCGAGATGACTGAAAAACAGTGCCAGCCGATGATTCTCCTTAAATCGCAGCCTACTCCGGCAAGCACGGTCGATCAACAAAATCAGAAGCAACTCAAGTGAGAAGAAAACTTGGCCACCGCGGCCTCTGTTCATAGAATTAGCATACGACTGACAGACACCACTGTCAACAGGGATTATGGTGAGATTTCAAACCGTCGTCACGTGCAACCACCCTACCTAATATAACCGTTCTCCCCCCCCCACGCACACACACACACACAAAAAAAAAATATGGGTCGATGCCCATATGTTTACTATATATACATTTTGCATAAACTTCCGTAGAAGTACCTGTGGGTGGCACAAAAAAAAGAAACGGAGGTGATATATGTAGTAATTGTTTATCTGTGTACAAATGAGCGAGGTATGCACAGCGAGGCGATGTTCTAATCACTGCGACATTGTCTGTGTAACCTGTCGGAAGGCGCGTTTCAGTTTTCCCGCCGCCATTGTCAGCAGGCGAAAGTTAAACGCACCCACTTTAGTCAGCTTGCATTTAGTTTCTTTCGTAATTCATCCAGGTTTACGAAATTTGGTAGAAATGTGAGGAGCATAAACATTAACATAGTACATTTCTTTCAAATTGGATTAGTGGCTCAGAAGTTTCCCCGCCGCACGACTCACGCGAAGACAAACCAAAGGCTTGAGAGAGACAAAAGAAAAGCACAAAGAAAGCAACCGGCAAGCGTGATGACCCGTGTGAGGACCGTGAGGACCTGTGTGAGTGTGAGGACCGCAAGGACCTGCGAGTGTGAGGACCGTGAGGAGCTGTGAGTGTGAGGACCTGTGAGTGTGATGAGCATGATGACCTGTAACAGTGAGGACCGTGAGAAACTGAGATTGTGAGTGCCGTGAGGACCGTGATGACCTGTGAGTATGAGGACCGTGAGGATCTGTGAGTGTGAGGACCGTGAGGAACTGTGAGTGTGATGACCTGTGAGTCTGATGATTCGGGATGACCTGTGAGCGTGATGACCGTGATGATCTGTGAGCGTGACGACCGTGATGATGACGGCGAGTGAGTTTTGGTTTTGCGTTGAGCCGTGAGGGTGAGTCCGGGTGAAGATCCTATTTTGAATAAATCGTGATCGTGAGTGGGCGTGAGTTCTGATTGAGGAAAAAATAGTGATCGTGAGTTTGAGTGAGGACAGCTTAAAATGCCGACCTATGGTCCTAAGTACCATCACGAACGCACCACTTTTTTCTCTACCTTTTTCCGGAATCGCGTCCCGTTCCACCCGGCATTAATATTGGGTGATGAACCTCTTGTGCCGCACCAACAAGTTTTTAAGTTTTTAGATAGCATCGGCATCCTACATCGGCTATGAATTTTAGTTTGTTTTCTTTTCTATTACGTTTACCTGAAAATTAGTGGTGGCAGAGAGCCGGCGATCTTGCATCGTCGGCACATTTTCCATACTTCCTTGCGTGAATGAAATTCCTTTAGAGTGCCTCTGGTTAGTGGAGCATTGGTTAAAATTTCTGGAAGCCTTTATAGACCTGTATCTTGTAAGGTTTTAATCATTTATTTTCCATAGTTTTAAGATGGAACTACCTACTATAGGTCTTTTCAGTATTGCCTTTAACTTACCTTGTGTTTGGCACACTATGGCCTTAGTTGCCGCTGTGCCATTAAACACCTAAGCTTCTTCTTCTTCTTCGATAGGCTTTGGTGCACTGTGGAGAAGACATTCATACTGTAAACAGCAGTTTTGTCAGGTTTGCTTCCCTGCAACACACTTTCATACTAGGGGAAGACTTACCTAATGAGCGGGGTATTAAAAAAATAAACATCTAAGATATGGTACATGTTGATCTGACAATGAAACCTTGCCGCAAATTTGCAAAAATTAACTGTAGCTATTATGTAGGTGTGCATGTAACGGGGCTGGTCAGGGATACTACAATAAGTACTGTTATACTTCCGTTTTAAGGCCCAAAATACAGATACTGTGATACATTTCTCTTTTATGCAACGGGGTATCACTGAAATAATTCTGGCAAAAACGGCGAAAAAGTATTCCGGAATGCAGATACTTATAGAAACACATTTGTTCCCGAATGGTGCTACATGGGGAGGGTATGATTCATGGTGAATGCGGATGGTAATTTATGGTTGTGCTCCTTTTTTGTGCCATTTTAAGCACTAGCCCTTAGCTCAAACTTTTTATTTATCATTGTGTCGCTAAAAAAACAAGTCACCCCCTTGAACCACATAGTTGTAGAATGGTAAAGACTGCGTGTCATGCTTTACAAAACGCGTCTGCCCAAAATGAACGTTGTTTTGCCATGAGGGCGCACAACCAGTGCAGCCGCCGCGTTAGGACTGGCGCTGTGATCGGCTTTCGGAGCGGAAGCAATGGGTGTCGACTGCATCTGTTAGCTATTGTTTCACCGCACCACGTTGTATACTACATGTAATTATTCGCAGTTTGATGAGACCATTCGCGTTTTCTTAGCTTTAATGTATAAAAACTAAGCCTTTTCTGTGGATGTTTCCTTACTCCAGTCTACTAAAACGTTTTCTGTATGAAATGCGTTTGTCCACATTCCTTCACATTCATTTAGTGCGGGTAGATTCAGGCCAAGTGTCTAGAGTTTCGCATTTAGATGATAGATGCGCAGCCTCATAATGATTTCGCGTCTGTGGTTACTTGCGGCAGCGCGCGGTCAGTAGTGGTCACTTTGAAGAGGAAGGCTTGACGAGAGCGTTTTGGCCAAAACAGTTATCGACCATCAGTTTGGCGTCAAGTTGAAGCATTCATCTTGATTCTCGAGAAAGATCCACGTGGAACTAGCATGCCAATGCCGATTCTCTGCGTTTTTCCCAGGCCCGTTAGTGGGCGTCCACAAATACCAGTGGACAGGGCATGCAGTATTAGGCTCAGCTGTGGGGCAGGCAACTTCTTTTGTGTTAAATCCCAGACCTCTGCAATGTATCGGGATCATCAGTCTGCATCCAAGAGCTACTCAAGTTGGGGGCTATCAAGAGTGTGATACTTTGCCTGTGTCGTTTAAGAAGAATATGAACATAGCACCGCATAGCATCCAAAAGAAACACTTTACACGAGTCAATCTTTCAACGCTTAACACAGGGAGCCAAACTTGTGCAAGCAGGAGCGTAAAACGCTTTCAGAATATCAGAATTAAGCGCAGTCCTACCCTAGGTTAGGATCTTGATTCTGTGTCCATCATGGGTGCATTATTTTTATAAGTTAAAGGAAATGTAACCTTTGACTGGGCCTTATTGTTAAACATTGCAGACATTTGAGCAAGGACTTCGAGAAACGGCACCACAAGCAGAGATGGGCGAGGAGTGTCATCTGCTCTTTTCTGCTTCTGCACAGACGCTGAACTGACTCCGGAGCTGGTGCAAGCTTTTGAGGAACTGGGTCTGAATTCATTTAGAACTGGGATGAATCGAATGCGCCAGTTCCTGCACTGCTGAACTAATTCAGCCGCTTTAGGCAAATGAAACAGACCTCTTACGATGCTGTACACCCTCACTATAATACTACCCCTAAATGTCGGTAGCAGACTCATCAGGGCGGCCACCGAAACGGCACCTTGTGTCAGACGCGGGGACGACCGGCGTGTCGCAGATGAGCACGAGAACACTCATGGACGTGAGCACAACAAGAATGTCTAAACCATGGTCTAGAAAAAAAAGTCGCAGCCTGAAACTATATGTACCACCCATCCCGATGCATGGCACATCTGTCAAGAAAGGCAGTTTGGGCACGACATCACATAGATAAGAAGTTCAAGACATCCTTTCATCGAGTTTTAAGCTAAGACACTGTGTGAAAAACTGGTCGAACTCTATGCATTTTTCATGGAAGGAACTTCTTGCTTTGAAACTCACAATGGCACATTTAAAATCTTATATTGTGACCCATACAAAAGTATTTAATATTAGTGGTGCGACACTTTTTCTTAGCATCAGAACTGTCTACTTAAGTAAAGGTGTCAAATGCTGTCCAGCTTCACCTCATTTATTCACGCAAGACAACTAAAGAGCTTGAACGAACATTCATTATATCAAATCAGAAAAATATGTAATTTCACATGTAAAAAAAAGAAAAAACGTGTTTCCCCTGTGAATGGCAGTGTGATACTAAACAATATTGCGGGCCTTATCAGCACAAAGCTGCTAAAGTGGTTAGCAAAGAAAAAGCTGGAAAAAAAAAATTTTGTGTTGGGATTTGCCCTTACAAGGTGCTTCATTTGCATTGCATGCTTTAGTTAAGTGTCTGAGAATTACATGTCCCAGACACTAAAAAGATAAATACCTCTTTGCCTGAAAAGCACGTTCTAGCTTCGATCCGCAATTACAGTTTTGCGAATTCGCCAAGCTTAGTAAATTCTAAATTATTTTCTTTTGCACTTGAATTATTTAGGGAAGGTGATGGAATTATAGTTCGATTTATACAGTTAAAATTTTGTAGGGATCGTTGACTTTGCCATGTGTTAGCTACAAAATAATGCATTCGTCAAAAAAGCATAACACTTCAAATGTAACTATTTTGCGAACTGAAAACAGCAGCAAAGGTTAGATACATACGAGCTGTCAAAAATACACGGCATGAGAACGACACAGCAACCGGCAACATCACAAGAATTTCATAACAGCAGAGCAAAAAAAAAGAAAATTAAATTACACCCATTCGTTCGGTACTAATATGATTTTATAATGTATAAAGCAACACAAGAGTTTCAACTTACCAACGTAGGTTCGATGTAACGTTCAGCGTGCTTGAGCCGCTGGGTAGGAGCAAGGACGTTTCGTCTAATAATGTATATTTTTGACATATATTCCATTCCTGATGCGCTTATCGATCTTTCAACGAACCAATTTGAATGTCACCATTGACAATGTCTGCAGAAAAGCCACAAAAGTAAAATATCGCACACCTCTTGCACAGGACTCGGGAGCGCCATGACACAAAAGATCCGCAGAAATTGAAACACGTTTGAATGTAAACGTAACAAATTTGTTTTGTATTTCTAAAGTTAATAGATTTTGTTTAATTAAGAATATTATTTTTTTATTTCATTTTATATTTCTATGGACATGCGGTTATAAGCAAAGATATCGTGGGGTACTCGGGGTTGTAGCGGGCGACGCAAGAGCTGGAGGCCACCATCTTCTTCAGCGACTCGAAGGCGGAAGCTTGGGCTGATCCCCAGGTCCATACTGTATCCTTGTTGAGAAGGAGTCTGATCAGAGCAGTCGTGGCCGACACATTCGGCAAGAATCGTCCAACTTGGTTCAGAAGGCCCAGGAGGCGTCGCACCCCGTCTACAACCGTCGGAGGTCGCATATTCGCGATGGCGGAAACCTTGTCTGGGTCTGGTGCGATGCCTTTGGCACTGACGATCACCCCCAGGAACTTGACGGACGACACACCAAACTGACACTTGGAGGACTCCAATCAAACTGATTCACCGACAGTGGAAAATACATCGATAAAGCAAAACGACACGTCATGGTACGTCATTTGTCTTCGGAATCACCATGCGGCAATGGGAGTGTCATTTACGCTGCCGTATTTTAGTGCCTGCTATTTCTTGCTTCTTTGTTTCATTAAAATTTGCGCAGTATTATATATAAAATAAATCTGGAAGAACAAAAAAGGTGTCGAGACGCTCCGGAAGTCGAGACGCTGCGTCGTTCAACTCAGCAGCTAAGTCAACAAAAAAGAGCAAATCCAAGAGAGAGGGGCGGGGCGTAGTTTTCCTCCGCGGTAGTCGAAAGAGCGGGAGTTTCAAATGAGGAGAGGTTCTGACTCCGACTAAATTACGTCCTGTGACGTAAATATTGCTAAACAAATTATTTTTTTCGCGGAATATTTGTTTTCTGACATACTTGTCCCAATTAGGCTGTTTAAAAAAAATGAAAGCCGTTTAGAACTCCCTGTAACGCCGAATTAGAGCGCAGCTCTTGAGGAGGAGGAGGAAAGGGTACTGGGGGGGGGGGTTAAGTGACCTTGGGTGGGGGTCACGTGACCAAGGGGGGTCACGTGACGATGCGGATACCGATGACGTCATCAGTGACGTCACTGATGACGTCATCAGTGATGTTGACAATGACGATGCGGATGCCGGTGACGTGATCACTGATGATGACGGTGACGGTGCGGATGCCGGTGACGTCATCAGTGACGTCACTGATGACGTCATCAGCGATGATGACGATGACGATGCGGATGCCGGTGACATCATGAGTGATGATGACGATGCGGATGCCGGTGACGTCATCAGTGACGTCACTGATGACGTCATCAGTGATGATGACAATGACGATGCGGATGCCGGTAACGTCATCAGTGATGATGACGATGCGGATGCCGGTGACGTCATCAGCGATGATGACGATGCGGATGCCGGTGACATCATGAGTGATGATGACGATGACGATGCGGATGCCGGTGACGTCATCAGTGACGTCACTGATGACGTCATCAGTGATGATGACGATGCGGATGCCGGTGACGTCATTTGTGATGATGACGATGCGGATGCCGGTGACGTCATCAGTGATGTCACTAATGACGTCATCAGTGATGATGACGATGCGGATGCCGGTGACGTCATCAGTGACGTCACTGATGACGTCATCGGGGTCACGTGACGCCGGGGGTCACGTGACTTGGGGAGCCAAGTGACTTTGGGTGTCACGTGACCTTGGGTCACGTGACCCTTGGGGAGTCACGTGACCTTGGGTGTCACGTGACCTTGGGATGACCTTGGGGGTCAAGTGACCTTGGGATGACCTTGGTTACGCCGACGGCGACGGCGACGCCGCTCAAGCCGGGAACGGGCCCCTAAGAGCTGCGCTCTAAAAAGTGAAAGCCGTTTACAACTCCCTGTAACGCCGAATTGGAGCGCAGCTCTTGAGGAGGAGGAGGGAAGGGTACTGAGGGGAGGGTAGACCCCTCCTCCTTCTCCTCCTCCTCCCCTCATTCTTTAATATACTCCGGGGGGGTCACCTGACCTCGGGGGGAGCGGGTCACGTGACCTCGGGGTGGGGGTGTCATGTGACTTCGGGGGGGGAGGGGGTCACGTGACGTCGGGGATGGGGCCACCTGACCTCGGGGGGTCATGTGGGGGTGTCACGTAACCTTGAGGTGACCTTGGGAGGGGTCACGTGACCTGGGGGCGACATGTCCTTGGGGTGACCTTGGGGGTCACGTGGCCTTGGGGTGGCCGTGGTTACGGCCACGGCTACGGCGACGCCGACGCCGCTCAATCCGGAAACGGGCGCCTCAGAGCTGCGCTCTAAAAAACTTTTTTTTCTTTGCAGTTACCCTTTAACTGTTTTAATGAACAGTTGGGGACGGCTGTTTGTTTACTGAAACGTTCGGCGAACTCAGTGCCATCCCGTTTTAAGAAAGGAACATACGGTATACCAGTGGCGTCACGAGGGCAGCGGCACCCGAAGCTGTAGCCCGCCGCGACTACCCACCCCCCCGCCCTCGTGGTCCGTCGCGATACCCCCCTAAGCACTGCAGCCGGGGCGGTCCGCCCCCCCCCCCCCCCCTTTGTGACGCCACTGAGGGTATACTATTTCTGCTATTGACTAGACACAGAATGGAAGAGGTTGATACGAATATTGTAAAAAAATAGATACAGCCTAATAAAAATGCAGATTGGGAGGTACATAGAAGAGCGCTGTATTTACATGGTTGGACAGGACGGTGTGTGTAATGTCAGTCATGTGATGCATCACAAAAGGTGCATAGTATATTAGAACATAGTTCATACTACTTAAAGCCAGAGCCGAACTTCAACTTAAGACACTCTTGAAGAACACGGTTCAGCGGTGTTGGAATCAATGTATCTGGTGGAACGTTGGGCTGTTTTAAAGTTCTCTCGGTGCGTGAATCATATGTATTAAACTGAGTGCACTGTACGCTTGCCACTTTCTCGGACTTTTATAAATTATTTTCCTAACCACCGTCTTTTTCTCCTCTCCTAGCTGTCATGAATTCTTCATGTCGTGCCATATTCCTTGGTGCCATAGTGACATCTCACTGTATAAACATGCACAACAGGCATGTAGCCAGGGGGGGGGGGAGGGGGGGCGTGGAAAATTTGTAGGGATACTATTCTCCCACTCTTTCTTGTGCAGCGGCGGGTCCACCCATGTCGAATTGCCCTCCGAGAAGGGGAGAAGGGAAGGGCGGCCGTCCCCGTCGCCCCCCCCCACCCCCCTTTCCGTCCCTTGGATACGCCCCTGGCTCGGAGCGCGTGGAGAGAAAGCTCGCGCTGCAGAGCCTCGGGCTTGGGTTCAATCCCTGCCCGTTTCGATCTGGATGAGCATCGTACCGGCGTGCGGTCGTGTATCACTACTGCATAGCGCACGTTAAAGACCCCAGGCTAGCGGTTGTACTGCACTGGCTAAATTGCTCATCTACAGCGAGTGACTCGTCGCAACTTTAAAATGGCTAACTACACGCTGTATAAATATCCACACAACCCCAATTATTTTACTGGTCGCAACTTTGAAATGGCTGATGAACTACACGCTGTAAAAATATTCACCCAACTATTTATCTTTGATGTTAATCACCTGTGCAACACGCGTTCGTTTTTCACCACACGCAAAAAAAAAACAAAAAAAAATAAAACAGAAAAAAAACAAGCAGCGTTTACTTTTTTTAACTTAACAGCCAGAACACGTGGCCACCTGATCTGGAGCCGATTATATGCCGCCAATGTTAATCATAGCCACGCGCTGGGGTTCGCAAAGCACAGGACACGCGCTGAGTTAAAGATATTGTCACGGGTGGTGACCAAAGGAACACTAAATAAACAGAAAGAAAGAAACGTTTAATAAGGCGAACTTGTGCCAAAAACTAAAAGGGTACAAAGATAATAACAGAGCGTCGCGGGCGTCGAAGTCGGCGTAGCAGCACAGTCGAACGCTGGGGCGAAACTGACTGAGGCTCGCCACGCGGAGCCCCTTATGTACATGCGTGGTCTTCTGGAATAATCGGCGAAGAAACTTCGACGCGTGGAACATTCGGGCCTGGAACAAGCAACATGATTCTCGAATTCTCCAGAACACTAAATTAGAGGAATAAACAAAAGACATGTCGCTCCAGGATTCGAACCCTAGCTTTTCGCGTGGGAGGCAGGCGCGATAACCATTAGGCCACGCGGGCGCTGCCTACTTGGCGAGCGCGCGCGGCATTACTCCCCCCTTTAAAAAGTGCATCGCCCCGATGCAGCACAAAACAAAAAGGAAACAAAAAGAACGGTAAACTAAAGAGTCATTTGGAATACGTAAGGTCCACTGTCCTATCGAGCGTAGTACGGCTTCATGCGCACGACGTGGACGACTTCTGGTCGTGGAGGGCGGCGTGATGAAGTCCGTGTTCCATCGGGCATCACCTCGTAGTTCAGATCACCGAGTCGACGAAGTACTTTGTAGGGTCCGAAGTAGCGCTTTAGGAGTTTCTCACTGAGACCACGGCGGCGGATCGGTGTCCACACCCACACCCTGTCTCCGGGCTGGAAGTGGACGTCCCGACGACGAAGGTGATCTGAACTACGAGGTGGGGAGGACAAGTCCGGGCGGACGTCCTGGACTTGTCCTCCCTGTCGCTCGCCGAGGTCGTGCGAGATGAAGTTCATCGGGCCTTCCAACCTGAGGTTCCGATCAACATGACGACGCCAGAGGAGCCGACTTTGAGCTACGCCGCCATGGCCCGACGACCGCCGCAAGCTAACCGCCAGGCTACGGCGCCACCCCGACGAGACCCTCCGATGCCACAGTATCCTCGACGCCAGGAAGGGCAAGTCCAGGACGTCCGCCCGGAGCAACCCTCGTCGAGGAAGACCGACGTGTGGCGAACGGCCGACCGACGCCCGCTCTGCTACCACTGCGGGGAACCCGACCATGTGTACCGCCGATGCCCATACCGACGACTCGGGCTGCGCGGGTTCCACCCAAACGACCCGCGCCCCCGGTATGGTGAACGCCCTCGGGAGATCGACGAGTACCTGCGACGACCCCAGTCCCCCCAGCCTGCGTCCCGCCGAGAGTTCCGGTCGCCATCGCCGCGACGTCCAGCTTCGCCGATGCACCGACCCCGACGTGAAAGCCTGTCACCCCTCGCTCCTCGCCGGGGAAACTAGGCGCGGCAACCCCTGGAGGTGGAGTTGCCGAAGACGACCGACGTAAAGAGCCTCCAAGAACGACGGAGCGCTCCCACTCCCCCGACGCCACGCATCGCTACGACGCCCCTGCAACGGTGTCCAACAACCTAAACGTCGTCATTGACGGCCACGACGCATCGGCACTCGTGGACACCGGAGCAGACTACTCAGTCTTGAGTGGGAGGCTCTGCCGCCGCCTTCGAAAAGTCATGACGTCGTGGGAAGGACCCCAAATACGAACCGCCGGAGGACATCTCATTACACCAGTCGGGAGATGCACTGCTCGCGTCGAGATCCACGGTGAAACGTGCCCTGTCAGGTTCGTCCTTCTACAAGACTGTTCGAGGGACGTTATCCTCGGAATGGACTTTCTCTGCGAGTATGGCGCCGTCATCGACCTCGGAACAAACCGGCTGACGCTACGAAAACCTGCTCCACCATCGGAGGAACCCCAAGCGACGTCACCCACGGTCCGAGTCCTCGCAAACCACGTAAACCTACCACCGCGGTCGAGTGTTTTCGTACTTGTCGGGATCGATGAAGCTTCCTATGGTGAAGTTCTTCTCGAGGGAAACCTCCAATTGCTCCTGGGAAGAGGCATAGGCGTCGCAAGGGGAGTAGCTGAACTTCAGGATGGGCGGACTGTGGCCCTCGTGACGAAGTTCCGAAACGAAACGCAACACCTCACGAAAGGTGCAGCCGTGGGCCACGTCGAGGAACTCCGAAACCCCGCCGAAATCACCGCGATTACTGACGAATTCTCGCCGTCCCAGCAAGACAGTACGTCGCCAGCGCAGCTCGACATTCGAACCCTAGCTTTTCTCGTGGGAGGCAGGCGCGATAACCATTAGGCCACGCGCGCGCTGCCTACTTGGCGAGCGCGCGCGGCAATATTGTTATGATTCGGCTACTGTCGTCATTGCAGCGCTTGGACACGGGCCACTACCCGAATGCTTGTCAAGCTATTGATTATCACGAGCCCAAATCGAGTGCTCACGCAATGCTCGGGTCCAATCCATGAGTCGCATTTAAATATCGTCATTGGGGGATACTGCGATCCCCCAGCTACGTCATCAAGTTTTGCGAAGGAGAGATGGAAAGAAAACGCTCGCCTTTGTCCTTGAAATGACATCGGAACAAAGAGTTTCTTGGTCAGTGGTGTTGCGTGCGAGTGTACTTGGGTCCCACTAGTGCCAGTAAGCTTGTATAAAGTGAAAAACATTCCAAGTGAATATCGTTGCACGGCCCCTTTAAAGGGATGCTGAACTAAACATTTCAGTGTCTATAATAAGTGGCGCACAATCTTTCCACGAGCCAGCAGCCGCCGGTGTGCGTGAGCACACGCAACGAAATTGACGTCAGGCACGTAGCCAGGGGGTGGTGCCATGGGGCCCGGGCTTCCCTCCCTGGCTTTTGGGGAGGCGGGGGGCTGGTATGGCCCCCCGTAGTCTTCCATTTTGCTGGGGCCGTCTCTCCCCCTCCCCCTCATACAGCAAATTGTCATGGCGCCCACCCCCCCCCCCCCCCCCGCATCGAAACCCTGGCTACGTGTCTGATTGACGTCATGATCCCCTAAAACAAGACAAAAAAAAAAAAAGTCGTTGGCTGTGTACACAGCAGGAGTTTAGTCTGTCAGAACATGGCGACATATTGTTACCCACTGTAGATAAGCAATTTAGCCAGCGCAGTACGACTATAGGGTCGGATCTTTAACGTGGACCACGCGCCGGTACGATGCTCATCCAGATCGAAACGGGCAGGGTTGGGGATTAAACCCAGAATCCCTGGGTTCTGCAGCGCGAGCTTTCGCTCCACATGCTCCGAGCTGGAGTGCGCTAGCTCACTCGACCACCGATCACTCTCATTGTCCCTCATTCACGCTTAAGATGACAATGAAATGTGTGGGCTCCGGGGAAAAAGAGAATAAAGACAAGCTTTTCATCTCTACTGTTGGGTCTGGCAGCATATAAATTAAAATGTGAACTGTGCATTGGAATGAGCAGTTGGTAAGCGATCTCTACCTTGATATTTATTTGCCTTGCACGCTGTTGTATATTTGTGCATTTTCATCTTGATCTTTTTTGCGTTAATTTTTGCTTACACCCATTCAATTATGTCGCATTATATGAAATTGGAATGTTATATCATGTATATGTTCTTTTTCCTGCTCTTTTGTGTGCACACTTTCCCCAGTGCATTTGTGTGCGTATTATTCTAAGATGTAAATAGTATGTACGCGAAAATACTGTTTTGAAGTTCTAATTGTATATTATGAATTTTCCCCCTCATGTAATGCGCTCACATGTCGAGTGCCTTTGAGGTAATAAAATGAAATGGAATGAAATGAAAAGGTAAACGAAAGTGAAAGCTACGTAATCGGTCTAACAATTACGTAGCTTTTACTTATGGGGATAAAAAGTCTGTCTCTATTCTCCTTTTGCCCGAAGCCCATACATCTCACTGCCGTCCTAAGCGCGAATGGGGAACTCTGACGTCAATTTCGTTACGTACGCTCGCTCACAACGGCGGCTGCTGGCTCGTGGAAAGAACGAGTGCCAATTATTAATGCAAAAGCATTAACTGTCGCATTAACTGTCCCGTGGAGCGAGCCGACGTCATCAGCTTTGAAGCCGCGCCAAACGGCACCTTAAATCCTTTCTCCAAGTGAAGCCAGCTCCCAGCTATGAAACCACGCGAAAAGCCTAGCAAAACGGCACCTAGTTTCCCCGATAATAATTTGGGTTTTGTAGATATTTATACAGCGTGTAGTTGGTCAGGCATTTCAAAGTTGCGACGAGTCACTCGCTGTAGATGAGCAATTGAGCACTACAACCTCTAGCCGCAGTAGTGACACTGCGGATACATCCAGATCGGAACGGGCAGGGGTGGGGATTGAGCCCAGGATCCCTGGGTTCTGCAGCGCGAGCTTTCGCTGTACGTGCTCTGGGCTGGTGTGCCCTAGCCCGCTCGGCCACGGATCCCCCTCTTTCTCCGATCCCAAAGGAGCGGAGATGAGTTACCTCCAGGGCCGGAGGTAAAGGTGACCTCTCCCCGAAGGCCCCTAAGATGACAGTGCGGTAGGAGCAACGCTCTAGCGAGAACAATCGACCGCTTCCTTTTCATCACCTGACGCCTCTCTCTGGGGGTGGGTATACGGGGCGGGAGAGTGATCACGTGGCGAAAAACGTACAACTGGTCAAAGTGAGCATGTAACTCGCACGTTCAGCTTATGAGCGAACGGAGCTGCAAGAGAGAGTGAAAAGTATGTGAGCTATGCCAGCAAAGACATCCGACTCCTCATAAAAAGCAGTGTTTGCCCTGCCCAGTGGCGGCTGTTTCAGGGGAAAGGGGGGGGGGGGGGGAAACACGTGCCTTGCCATCCACTCTAAAAATTGGGGAAGGGAGCGAAACTATGATATAGACCAAGGTATGCGAACACACTCCGTAGCTTCGACCCAAATTGCTTAGGCAAAATAATCATAATAAATAATCAGAAAACATTGTCCCAGCAAAAGCTTATATTCGAAACAAGCTTACATTTAATTGACACAAAAAGGGTTTGCAAATGTTTGTTATGAGACTCATACATAACAATAAATTGGCCGCTACTTATTAAAGGACAATACCAATTTGTTACATCTTTTGAGATTTACTTCGAGCTTTTCGGCATGTTCAGCGCTTTCTTGCACACGAAACAACTGTACTACCATAAGGCACTAGATCAGTGAGAGATGTATGATCGCAGAAGTATACTACGGGTGCGGCTGTCTATGCGCCAGATGAGGTAATCAAGGAATAATATAATATAAATTACTTTACTTGTACATTAATGCTGTCTCGTCCAGAAGCAACTCAGTGCCTAGTACAATATGCATAATGGGTGTGACTTATACAGTGAACTAATTATTATGAACGTAACAACCAGCATACACGCCGAGGCAGAAAAATTGTCTGGAGCAGTGGTCCTCGAGCATTGAAGACTCGCGGACCCCTTCTGAATCGGCAGATATGATGGAGGACCCTGTTCGTGGCGAGGAGAAGGAAAATTTTTTGGTTTATTTACAAAAACGATTTAATAAATGAATATAACTAAGGGCTAGTGTGGAGTAGACTTCTTTTTGTGACATATACACGAGAAAACTCACTCGAAAATTGTAACGTTTCTTCTGAATCTCAGACAAGAGAACTTTTATTGCTGTGCTTGACTGATGAGGCTGGGCTTCGCGGACCCCTAGGACCTCCATTTGAGAACCACCGGTCTGGAGCAAAGGATAAATTCAGCGCAAAATGCTGCTGGTAAGCATCAGTGATCGGTCGAAAAGAGCTTCACACTGTCGCACATGACGCCATTCCGCGCTTGCTCGCGTTAAACAATACCATGAAAAGCGCATTCCGTCATCGTTTTATATCGGATGAATTGGGGTGAAAAAGCGACCAGAGCTATAAGATGTACAACAAACTAACTATGGCGTAAAAGGACGACGGAGACATACTGAGATAAAGAGAGATTCAATGACGGTGGCCCGTGGTCTGCAACATGATTATTAAGTGTGCTCTAACTTTGTAACAGCTGATGTAAAGGTTGTAGCAAGATCAGTTGCATAGACAGGAATTGCTTTCGGGGTGGTGGCAGGGAGAGAGAGAGAGGTGAAATGCTTTTGTATATTATACGGTCGGCTGAATTGCGAAGGGGGGAGGGGGGGGGGGGGGGGGAGCGGCTGAAGCACAGGGGTGAAGTGAAGCCCCATAAACCTTCCCCTGTCCCATACCAATTTAGCCTTGTCCAAGTATACACCTTTCCGATGTTTACAAATCCACAGTCCAGCGTACAGCTCCAAAGCCCAGCACGCATCATACGTACAATGAAAACAGCGCTTGCCAGGGGCTCTTAGAAGGAGGGAAGGAAAGAGAAATTAAAAAGGAAGGAAAAGACCGGGGTTCAAGGATTAAGACAAGTGACAAGTAGACATGGTGATTTGGAGCTGTATATCTGATAAAGGACGATTACAAAAATTGCTTGTTGCTGGCTAATAGCACGTTTTAGTTGTGATTTCTTCTTAGTAACTCGTGTGCATACTGTGACGCTTGAAGAGAACACGGAAGCGCATGGACCCCGCACCCGCGCAAGGCTACTCGCCCTACTAGTGGCCGGCTGTGGAACCGCTGCGCAGCCGTAAAGTGGGAGGGGCGTGGCGTCCAGCGCGTCGTCCGCTACGGAGCCACGCGCTGCCAGGTTTGCCGTCAAGGGAAATTCACTCACGTACTTCAAAAGCTCAAAGTAGGAGTGTGCGATCACTACTTCCATTCGAATTGTTCACTGTCATTCCTAACTTCAGCACTAAACAAAGCCAATATATCGTGAGTCATGGTGCGCTATTCGACAGCCCTATTTAACAGGAGACGACAGTGTCTTGCTGTAAATAATGTGATGGACCCGTTTGTACCGCCTTTTGGCGTTTATTTTATCGTAAAGCCACGAAGAAGAAAACGATTAACAACGAAGAAACTGAGCATTGCTGTATGAAAATAATTTTACCCAGATAACGTTCCGCGAGAACCATAATCAGCAGCAGCTACGGGATGATTGGTATGTGCCCGAAATATTGTAGGTAGTTCTCGATAATCGACTCAGAAATGGTAAGCCGACCGACCTTCGAAGTGCGGGAGTAAATTTCATGTGGCGGCAAAGCAGCCAGCGCGTGGCTCCGGGTCGATACCAGACGACGCGCTGGACGACATACCCCTCCCCCTCCACGGCTGCGCAGACACTGCGCAGTGCTCTGCAAGTGACAGCCACCAGTTGAGGCAGACTACCTTCAGGCTGTATAAACATACACACAAACACAATTTTTCATGATGTAGAAAACCTGAGACTCTGGTAAAAGCAGGGAAACTTGGTCGAAGAAGAAAGACACCCACTCGTGGGAGTTCTGGTGTCGTGGCACGTGTCTTGCATGAAATTCAATTCAATTCATTTTATTTGCTCCCATAACACAAAATGGGCGATGGAGACAGGAGAAAAAGCGGCAGAAATGCAGCTTGGTGAAGCCCCTGCTTCCTACAGGCAGATCTGTCAGCGGGATGCAATTACATCATTTGAAACAAAAAAAAAACAAAAAAACATTTATGCACCCCACCGAAAAATTTGTTATTAGGAGGATAATATTTCACCCAATCTAATCTTGTTTACATTTTCAATGCAGACATCTTTTTGTTTGAAAAAATTCAATACTGTTGGAAGTGTGTGCTGAATCATCTGAAGACCGTAATTAGTTCTCGGACGTGGTACTCTCAAGGTTCCGGCGCTGCGCATATCGTATGCAATATATTTTTGCTAGTCAATTTGGAAATTTGCCGTAATGGATGATTAGGAAATTTAAGTGATGCAATGTACATAGTTGCTAGCCTATATTTAATATATTCTTTGATTTTCATTACTTTATGTTTAGAAAAAAAAAGGTCCAGTATGTGCACAATAAGACTCATTAGTTACGACGCGAATTGCTTTTTTCTGCAGCAAAAAGAATTTATCAACGTTAGTACTTGTCGTAGTTCCCCAAATTAGATGACAGTATGATACACGAGGATTAAATAATGCATTGCAAATTAAAAGCTTTACATGAGATGGCAATATATAGCGATTCTTATATAGAATACCTATAATGCTTGAAAGTTTGAGAGTAAGATTTTGAACTTGCGAGTTCCATAACAAATGATCGTGAAAAATCACGCCTAATGTTTTAACAGTAGTTACAAACTTAACCTCCGATGAATTCATCATTAATTTTGTGGGGGCCTTACACGCTGTGTCTTTCGGTTTGAAGATAATTGCATTTATTTTACTTGCATTAATTTTCAGGGAATTCGAGACAGTCCACCAACTAAGTTTTCGGGGCATATATTTGCATCGGTAATTAAACTATCAATGTCTTTTCCTCAAAAACATATACTGGTATCGTCTGCATAAATGACAAATGAGGCATTTTTATAGTAACTATATCATTTATGAATAGGTTAAACAGCAATGGCCCCAAGACACTACCTTGAGGTACTCCTGTTCGAACTGCTTTCAGCAGTGAGGAATATCCGTTTATTTCAACAGTTTGATGCCTGAAACTCAAGTAACTTTCTATAAGAGCTAGGGAATGCACTCGCATTCCATAAGATTATAGTTTTTTTAACAGAACTTTATGACTCAGCCGGTCAAAGGCTTTGGAAAAATCAAGAAATATTCCTAAACTTAGACACTTGTTTTCAAATTTGTTTAAGATAATTTGTTTATGCTGTAAAAGAGCCAGTTCAGTAGAGCACCTTTCCGAAAACTATACTGAGAATCTACAGATTCTCAATATAGTTTTCGGAAAGAAGCTCTACTGAACTGGCTCTTTTGCATTTTTTTTTCACAAAAATGATTAAGCCTAACATGAATAACTTTCTCTATACCCTTGGAAAAAACAAGCAATATTGAGATTGGTCTGTAGTTAGACATGTTATTTTTGTCTCCGGATTTGTATAAGACAGATACCTTAGCGATCTGCATACTTTTAAGAAAAACACCAGTCGAGAGCGGCAACTTAAAGGCAAGGCGAGATAATGTCAAGCACGTATTTTATTGGCTGCACCTGCATTCCATTAAAATCGGTATATTTACCGTTTTTGAGGTTCAGAAATGCCGAGCTTACCTCGCTCTCGTCGGTAGGAAACAGAAAACAGGTTTGTGAAATTCCTTGAGTTGAACACGGGGAGCCGCTTGTTTGCGCAGGGAGAACAAATTTGCGAAATAATGATTAAATTTATTTGCTAGTTCAACTCCACTCAACTTATTACCTTCTATTATAAGTTCCCTTATAACGTTATCGTGAACATTCCGGTCTAATAAAATATTAACTTTTTTCCAAATTACGTCACTTCTATTTTCACTGTGAAATATTCTGTAATAATATGAACATTTTGCTTTCCTTTGCATGCTGGTTATCTCGTTTCGACACTTCTTAAACTTTTGAAATACATCTAGGTCTCTAGTGCTCAAAAAACGTGCGTAGAGCTTGTTTCTTTTAGTTATCATTCTTAATATTACTTTGGTGACCCATGGTTTCTTAGACTTTTTAGATATAGTTGCTTTTTACGCTTAAAACATTCTTCATATATAGCATGAAATTGATCTATAAAGTAATCGTACGCTTCATCAGCCGAGTTCCTTGAGGGCACTGCATTCCAGCTTTTTGACGCCACGCAGAGACTTAACGTTTCTAGCGTTTCAACGTTAACAACTTGAGTATAATATACGGTATCATAAGCAGGGGCTTCCCTTAAATTATACAAATCAGCAAGAAATAAATTGGAAGATGGTCACTGATATCAGAACACACTACACCAGCAGGGAGCCGAGTACGAGTTATGTTTGTGATAAATAAGTACAGTAACGTTTCACTGAATGAAGTAACGCGGGTAGGACAAGTGATTACATTAAAGAGACCAAACGACTGAAACAAAGCAGAAAATTCAACTTGACGAGAAAAAACAATTCATGTCAATATTGAAATCACCGCCTAAAATTATTTTATATTCGTTCTCACCAACGAACTGAAATACAGTTTCAGTAAAACTAAGAAAGCTGGTAACACACCACTTGGTGGTCTATATATTAATGCAAACACAATGTTACCATACTTTACACATAGAGGTTCATAATTAACAGTCATTATAGAATTATCTGTTATGAGATCGCATTGAATATCTTTTTTAATGTACTACATAGCTATTCCACCACCGCGCCGAGAAGTACTATTCAAATAAAATATGTTATAATTCTCGAAGCGCAGAATATCAGATTCTTGATTGTACCATGTCTCGCTTAGCATGATGACATCAAAAGAAAATCCAAAATCATCAAGAAGGATACCAAGCTCATCACTTTTATTTCTCGCCGACCTGACATTTAAGTGAAAAACAGAAAGTGGTTTATTTGTTTTATCATTGAACAACCTTATCAGATCTGAAGGAAAGCGAAGTTCTGCAACGGTCATGTGAACAAAAAAATATACAAAAAACAAGCTCCCCTAACCTTATCTTCTACAGCTTGTCAAGGTCATCCAAGCATAAATGATCCAAGCATTTGATCTGAATGGCCCGTGCGCCTTCCGTCCTACGAACAAAAACTTTCCCATTTACGTACCACGCAAAAGCGTAGCCTCTTTCTTTCGCCCGATCTTTGGAGAAATTCCCTGTTATGTCGAGTCAGATTACCTTGGATAAACATACGTGGAGTACAGTGCTTTAGGTTGCTTTTCTTTTGCATCCACGTGTCTTTGATTTGTTGTCTTACGAAATGAACAATTATTCCGGGTTGTGGTCTTGTCTTGCGGGCAGCCTGTGTAAAGCTAGAACGTCGGATTCTGCCAGACGAGGAACCTCTAGTTTCTCGGCAACTTTGTTTAATGTCTGAATCAAGTTTTCACCCTGGACCTCCGGGATACCATGAACTTCCACATTCAGTCGCCGACTTCGAAATTCGAGGTCGTTAACCTCTTTCTTGAGTTGGTCATTTGCTGCCCTGCTAGGATCGTCTTTCTTCTCCAGATCTGTCACCCTCCTTTTTTGTTCCTTGATTTCGGTATCGTGGACCTTGATTGCCTTCTCGAAATCATCAAATTGTTTTGAAAAAAACTGGACAGACCGTTCCATGCTGTCCGCTTTCTCTTTTAGTTTGGGAAGACCGTCCAATCTCTGGTTGATGGACGCGAGGAGGGCTCTGACATCAAACTCAGATTGATCTTCACCACTATTGCTAGCGCGCGATCCGGTAGCTCTGCATGTAGGACATCACCATGTCGCCTTTGAGTCGTCACTTTTTCTACTAAAGGATTTCTTAGTGACTCCTGCACACCTCCCAAAGTTACACTTACATGCACATTCACTACACTCTACCGGCCCGTCATTCTTCTCGAGGAAAGGTGATTTACAATACTAGCAGGTGTCAGGCATTGCTTACACAGGACACCAATGTAGCACAAAATACTACTGTAATAGTGACAGTGGCAGCGGCAGCAGCGACAGCATAGGTTCAACGTGCGAAAAGTATGTCAGAATTACCAACCTGTAACAGACGTTTTGTCCAAATTAGCGATGTGGCCGATATGCTGCCGCCGCTGCCAATGACCGCTGCACGGAGGAACCCGTCCTTACCTGCACTCGACGCAGGAAGAGCTGCACTTGCGCGGAGAAGTCCGTCGCCGATTTGAAGCGGGCAGAAAACAGCAGCGTGATACCACCAACGATGGGAAGCAGAAGCTCGCCGAAAGCAGTCGCCAAGAAGCGAGCAGCAGGACTGAAGGAGCAGACGGTCGAGACGAGCACAACTTCCAAGGTGGAAACTGTAACAGACGTGTTGTCCAAATTAGCGATGTGGGCGATATGCTGCCGCCGCTGCCAATCAATTGTTTTTGAAAATTGCCCACCGAGCAGAGTTCACCGAGCTAATCGAGGTGCTCCTCTGCTTTGGCTGCTTTTTCGACAAGCCGTTGCAAAGCAACGAAACTTTGCACGGGTGTGACGGTGCAATGCGGTGAAGCTTGACGGGAGAGCTTCAGCTGAAGTGGAGCATTCTGGCTGCTTTAAAAATTCGGGGTTCTGCCAGACTATGGCTATACTGTAGAAAGGGTGCATACTATAGATGAGCCGCCTACCCTACCATGGGCCCTTCCTGTTTTTCTGCTCTCGGACGTAACAATCGCCCTTTCTGATGTTTTTGCGAATATCTTCAACTGTTTTCTGGGTGCCTGCTCAATACTTTACGCTACATTCCTTTCCATGCACAGTGTACAATGCTGTCAAAGGTGCTGGCATGAGAGCTTGGCTATATTGAATATTCAATTTGCACGAAAGCATGTCCAAATAAATCGCTAATAGAAGTCCCGTGCTCGTGCCAGTATTTTTAAAAGCGTTGAATGTTATCTCTGAAACGGAGTATAGAGCTATAGCAATTTTGCACTCTGATGCTAGCAATACCTAGCATCATGATTCTAAGTTACTACAAAGCATCCATACACAGGGTTGCAGTTGCGTTACTTTTGAGTACCCCTTGTATAATGGCTTTGGGTGGCACCTAACAGCTTGCTGCGGTCTCTTGTAGCTTAACAGGAAAACTACTTGTGTGGTATTCCTCTCAGTTGTTCTCCGACATGCAAGAGGGAAGCATGGTCGACATAGACTATTTCGAGGAGCCCGTCGAGGAACCCGGAGAGGAGCTGCATGGCGAGGAAAGCCAAGTCACTAGCACCCCCGCCACTACGACTGTCAGCAGGATGGGGCCCAGCAGCGTCAATGGCACGAGCAACGTGCCGCCGAGGCCGCAAAAAAGGAAGAGGCCGCAATATCCGTGCACCGCATACATCAAAACGGTGATTGATGAGCCGAGGCTGCTCAGGCGTAGCTTTGAGGCTTCGAGGGGGAGAGAGTTCGCTATCCGGGAGCGGGAAATCGTCCTGCAAGAAACCACCATCAAGGTGCAGCAAGAGCTTGCGTCTGCATTGATGGCTTTCTTGAATAAAAATGCCACATACACTGCCATGAAAGCTGTCCCAGTGTGCATTTATGTGACATTCAAGAGTAGCTGCCTCGGTGGCTCCAAAGCAGAACGCCTGCTTACGTATCCCGAGCTGGCGGGATCTAATCCTGTCCTTGGTGTCTGCAATTCTGATGGAGGCTTATTGCGGAGAGGGCGCTGTGTAACCGAGATTTCGGTTGTGCCTCAAGGTCCCTAGGTGACCTACACTAATTCCCAGTTTTTCCTTAAGTTGTGCCAGATGCCCTTGATTGGTTTGGCATGTGGAGCCCCAAAATAGAACACTTGGTATTCAATATTTGATTTTAAATTTTACTTTTTGCCAACTATTTGGGAATATTCCATTTCATTCAAGCTGACATTCTACTATTCGCACACCCATACTTTTTTTCCTTGCAACTCTCATGGAACGCGGAAGTTGTAGGAATCCCCCGAACAGGTGCTGGTTTTTCTCGTACTCCAGCAGTGACCCTTTCAGATTATATTTTGTTTTATAAGCTTCATTTCATTGTGCATAGTAGCTATGAGAGGGGCTTGAAGTTATAAAAGCCACATGAAAGCACACAGAAGGGTAAGCATATGGACCGAAATATGAGACTTCATTTGGGACACGGGAGCTGGCTGCACGTCTTACGCTCCAAAGCCAGATTTGTTTGGCCCTTCAAATGGACATGTTCTTCAGGCACTGGAAAGGGCTCTCGTAGCTGTCAGGGCCTGTGGTCTTGGTCTTTCAGTTGCTGCAAACGAAAACAGCCACTTCAGTTTTTCATCTGGATTATCTGCCTCGAGCGTTCGTGTAGATACCCCGCAATGGCGTCCGTGACGCTCTGCCCGTTGTCTGCCTCGGCATCTGTGATGCACACCGGTTGCAGATAGATCCTGTCCTCCGTCGCCACGTCGCTGAGCCACTGGGGCTCGACACCGTCGTTGAAATGTTCGCACACATTGTTTAAAATGCAGCACGCTCGCACAACAAGCAGGGCATTGTCTACCTCGCACTCCATTCTCTTCATAATGAAGTGGAATCGGGCCTTGAACTTTCCGAAGGTGTTCTCCACGACTCGGCGAGCAGACGACAGCTGTCGGTTGAAGCCTTCCTGGGGAGAGCCTTTCTTAACGTCCTTGCGAGGGTACGGCTTGAGCATGTTGGACGTCGAAGGGAATGCCTGGTCACACAGGATCAGGGGCGATACGGTGGTCCCGTTGACAGTGACCGTGGGCATCTGCAGCGTTGGTCCTTGTAGAACAGCCGCCAAAGCCGACCTCCAGTACACATGTGCGTCGTGGCACCGCCCTGGTGTCCCGACGTTCACATACCGGAACCGGTAACGGTGCTCTATGAGGGCAGCAGGATGATGCTAAACCTGGATACGAACATTACGAGGAATATATCAGCTCCATGGGTGTTCAATATATCATGCTGTAATCATACAGTCCTCGAAACTGGAGATTCAAAAGGGAAGTAGACAGCACAGCACAATTCGTTAAGACTCCACAGAACAGAGGTGTACATAGCTTCTAAACGTCACATTAAAACTGTAAAAAGCTGGTTATAAGTTACTGGCATCTCATATTCAGGAATAGCTATTTCATAACTTCCATATCATCAAACACGTGTAGCTTATATCACCATATTAACATTTACAGAGAAAAATATTTGGTCCTGGTACATTTTATTCAAATCGAAACCTTTGAAACCATTTGCCGTGCAAGTTTTTTTTTGCTTTTTGCGCACCTCGTGCGTTTGTTTGCCCCCCAAATGTGCCCAGGGGGTTTGTTTCTCCTTGACCAATGACAGCACGAATTGGCTGCCTCATCATCGCAAATGTTCTATGCGTTCTCTCCGTGCCCCTCTTTATGTTTCGATGCCTCAAAGACGCATTTTAGAACACTTCATAGCAGTGACGAGTTTGCATCATTCAGTTTGGCCAGTTTCATTGAATTTGTTTACTGAGAAGAAATCACACTCAATATTTATTAGAGAAATCTTTTTTGTTCCAATTATCAGTTTCAAAACAGGTACCCGACTTCCTAAAGGGCCAGGAAGTTCAACTTATATGGTATCGGTTTTAGCAGTCCAGAGAGGATCATACACATTGTCTTTGAAGTAAAGGTTTCCTACCCTCCCTTGTAGTTGAGGTAATCGCTCGCGTTGACCTTCGGTGGTGAGATGGGGAAGTGGCAGCCATCCAGCGTCCCTACGCCCTGGGGAAACTCCAGAGCAGCTTGGAACTTCCGGATGTGGTGCGGAAGCTCGGGGGCGCTCACCCTCTTGAGCCAGTCTTGCTCGAGGACGGAGACAACTACCTTACAGAACTCCCTGTAGTTCTCGTTTACGGTGGACCGTCCCAGGCCGAACAAGTTGGCGATGGTGCGGTCTTCTGTGCTCGAGCACAACTTGTACAGCGCGCACCGACTCTCTTTTCCACTGGAATGGTGGAACGCTTGCTGGTAACTTCGTGCTTCATGTGGGGTCGACACACGTCCACCAGGTACCTAAACGTAACCGACGTGACGCGGAAGGACTGCTTGGAGACGTGCTCCAGCAAGTGGGATAGGGTGTCCTCAAACCAGCGTTCGTTCCTCCTGAACGCTTGGATGCTTCGTGAAGTGACACGTGAAGCTTCAACGGCAGCGAACATCAGCAGGTCGTTGGAAAGGAGCCTTTCTTGAAGGGGGACGCTTTCTGCGCTAGCAGATTGTATGTCGGCCCTCAGCAGCGTCAAGGCACTCTGTTGTTGTGCGTACAAACAGGTCAGGAACGCGATCCGACGCTGCGGATCCATCGCACTACGGTCATTGTCGTCAGCAGGCTCCACCGCTACAGGGTCACGGTCTTCGCTTGAATCGATCGCAGATGTAAACGTCAACGGGGCATACGAATCCGTCGAAGAACGAAAGAGTGCGAGGAACAACGGCGAGCAAGATGCACGGAGTTTTGAAAGCAGACAAGCCAAGCGGCGGAACGGATATGAATACGAATTACTTGGGATTGCTGACGTCGTGTCATAGTTACCACAAAACACCTTGTCTCCGTCAAAACTTGTACTTAGTTTTCATCACCGTGTCTGAAGTCTATGTTCTGAGAGTTTATTTCATTTTATTTCCTTAGTAAACAATAAAAGAAACACAAGTTTTCCGGGTTAACAATAATACAAACGCTACATTGCTAGCTAAACAACAAACCGCTATCGTGATAGACGTCACTCGAATGACATTTGAGTTACCCGTTAGACCCGACACGACTCAAATGCCATTTGAAATCGTGATGACTTTTAGCGTAAATGACATTCAAGTTGCCCGTCTGACAGGGGTATTATTAGTCTTGTTTTTCTTTTTCGTCCCGTCTCTCCAATGTAGGAAGCCTGACATTCCTTGCTCTGCACCTGGTAGATCACGCCCCTTTTTGTCGCTGAGGGGGTAGGGTCTTTTGGCTTGTAGATAACGTTGGCAATTGTTCTGAAGGGTTTGTATACAGTTCGCACCCCCAACGGCCTAAGCGTGCGTCCCAATGCCTTCCGAAACCCCCTTAACGTACGGGATGCACACGACGTCACGTGTTCGTTCTTCTCGATCCGGGCGCTTACAGGACATTTGTTTTTAGAGCGCAGCTCTTAGGGGCCCGTTTCCGGCTTGAGCGGCGTCGCCGTCGCCGTCGGCGTAACCGCGCGGTGCATCATGGGAAATGTCCCATAATGCACCGCGCGAGCCCCCCACCGGGGTCACGTGACCTCGTGGGGGGTCACGTGGCCCCCCGAGGTCACGTGAATCCCGAAGTCACGTGACTTCCCTGAGGTCACGTGACCCCCTCCTCGAGGTCACGTGACCCCCTCCTAATGATGCAAAACTATCGATAAATTGACTATCGATACTATCGATAGTTTTTCCAAAACTATCTATAGTGTCTCGAACTATCGATAGTCGACTATCGATAGTACTATCGATAGTTTTTCGATAGTCGACTGTCCGTTGTACTATCGATAGTTTTTCGATAGTCGACTATCGATAATTTTTCGATAGTCGACTATCGATAGTACTATCGATAGTTTTTCGATAGTCGACTATCGATAGTTTTTACTATACTGGCGGCTAGCGATACTATCGATAGTGCTATCGATAGTCTTGCACCACTATAGTCCGTTACAACTCAAGAAGGTAGGGCGGAGGTAAGACGGGCCGGGGAGGAGGAAGCAGACGGAACGCTTTAGAGAGAAGGAGGTTTCACCCTTTCTTCACCAGCGTTCCGTCTGCTTCGTCCTCCCCGGCCCGCCTTACCCTCGCCCTACCGCTCGCCTCCCCATTCTCCTCTCCTCGCCCAAACTCCCGTCTTCGTCATCACTGAAAGCTGAACGAAAGCTGGGATGGTAAGTGCCTGGCCTAATTGGTGTCCCATTTGAAAAAAATAAATAATAATAAAGCGATAAAACGAGAAGAGGGAGCGACGCAAACTACTAGTGTCGCAAAACTATCGATAGTAAATCGTCGACAGTACCATCAATAGGTTTACGATAGTCGACTATCAATAGTTTTCTGATATTTGATTAACGATAGTTTTCCGATAGTCGACTATCGGTAGTTTTTCGATAGTCGACTATCGATAGTACTATCCATAGTTTTTCGATAGTCGACTATCGATAGTACTATCGATAGTTTTTCGATAGTTTTCCGATAGTCGACTATCGATAATTTTTCCATAGTCGACTATCGATAGTACTATCGATAGTTTTTTGATAGTCGACTATCGATAGTACTATCGATAGTTTTTTTCACTATCGATAGTCAGATTTCTGGCGACTATCGATACTATCGATAGTGCTCTCGATAGTTTTGCACCACTACCCCCTCCTCGAGGTCACGTGACCCCCGCCGATGTCGTGTGACCCCCGATGACGTCATCGTCACTGATGACGTCACCGGCATTCACATCGTCATCGTCACCATCACTGATTACGTCACCGGCATCCACATCGTCATCGTCATCATCCCTGATGACGTCACCGGCATCCGCATCGTCATCGTCATCATCACTGATGACGTCATCAGTGACGTCACTGATGTCGTCACCGGCATCCGCATCGTCATCGTCATCATCACTGATGACATCATCAGCGACGTCACTGATGACGTCACCGACATTCGCATCGTCATCGTCATCATCACTGGTGAAGTCATCAGTGACGTCAATAATGACGTCATCGGTACCCGCATCGGCATCGTCACTGATGACGTCATCAGTGACGTCAGTGATGACATCATCGGCATTGGGGGTCACGTAACCCCCCCCCCCCCTGGTTAGTTTAACCCCCCCCAGTACCCTTCCCTCCTCCTCCTCAAGAGCTGCGCTCTAATCCGGCATTACAGGGAGTTGTAAGCGGCTTTCATTTTTTAACGCGGTTGATAAATCGGTCGGGATGGTTACATTCCTTCAAAGCCTCCCGCACATGGCTATAAGCTCTTGATTGCTAAGCAATGAGTTAGATGGGACTGTTTCTGAACGATGAAGTAATAATCTTACAACCGAGCTTTTGTGCTGAGGAGGGTGATGAGAGTGGTAGCCAAGAAAGTTTTGTCTGTCACATGGTTTACGATATAGAGATGTCTCCATTTTAAAGAAAGGTTCACTAGTTCTATGGACACGTACATCTAAAAACCGCAAGGTACTGTCAGTTTCATGTTCTTAGGTGGACTGAATTGAGAAGTGGAAACTATTTGAATTGCGGTGAAAATCGGTTACGTGCTCTCTGTTAACTATTACAAAAGTGTCACCGTCAAAGCGACGGTAGTTCTTTACAGAGAAATCAATGCCAAACATTACCTTTCCTCAACATATTCCATGACGAGATTTGAGACGGTTACGGAAACTTGACTCCCCATGGGACATCCGCTGACCTTATGATATACGTCCCCATTAAAACTGAAATTGCACTGGTTGAGAGCAAAACGCAAAAGGAGTGTAACGTCATCAACAAAGAGGGTTGTGCGAGTGGACAACGACTGGTCTGCCAACAAACGGTCACGGGCGACATCAACTGCCAGGGCGTTGAGTAAATTCGTAAATAATGAAATCACATCAAAGGATACCATAGTCTCGTGCGGTAGCAGGGTCTGTGCGCGTATAAGTTCAACAAAGTCAGGGAATACCGGACGCAAAATTCATTGTTTCCCGTAAGAGGGCTCAGAATCTCTGACTTCAAATTGCGCCAGCGTCCGTAGGTAACGAAAACTTTTTTTTCCCAGTCAACTGATCCACGGCGGGTAAAAATCAACAGGTTACTCCTCTGTTCGAATAAAAATATTTTAATACGTGAAATTTTAAATTAAAAGTACATTATTGCAAGAGACATATCGTAATTGAGACACCAAGCGTACAGTCTATATGTAAACTCTAGTTTCGGCGGCTACTGCAAAGGCTGGCAGAGCAGACAGGGTGTTAGCAAAAGGGGGAAAGAGCATCCGAACAGGTCTCCATCTCGACGCTCGCCCTCCCCCGGCGGAGACGGGAAGCGCTCTATAGTGAGGGTCCCCCGATTCTCCTGCTGAGCGGGTGCGGCGGAACTGCTCGCGATCATGGCTCGCGAATTGTCATTTCCGAATGCAAACAACGCTCTTCACTGTCCCTACATAGTGCTGCAGCCGGTATGGGATTGTACCTTACTAAAGAGTTTTTAGCATTGAGCATAGAATGCGCATAGAAGCAAACGCAAGCGGTCTGCGTTTGCGTTCGAGTTGCGTCACCCGCGTTGTGCGTGCGCCTCATCACCATGCGCCGTCCAAGGCCGCGATTTTGGGCTCCGTTCGTTCGCTCGTATACGCAATACTAAAACTATGGTGCCTCGATTGCGTCTTCGACTGGTGTGTTTAGCGCCCTATCCCGCCCATACATCAAAAGGGGTCCTAATGTGGCAACAAATGACGCGAGTGTCATGCTGTTGCCTGTCGCGATCCTGGCGGTTGACTGTAGAAATGCTGGCGAAAAGCACGAGCGGATGCGAGTGTCACTGCCGTCACGGCGTCGGTTTAGGCGTCCCAACTTCCGGCTGTCCTAGCTTCCGTGAACTGTCACAATGGAAAGCGACCTGCAGCAGAACAGGCGTCTGCCCTTTTTACCACAACTGCTGGGACGCCGCCAAGGTCGCGACCGGCGACAGCATGACACTTTTATGACGTCATCAGGCGGAAATCGAGGGACCACTTTTTTGGCCGCGGTAAACACACCAGTCGGAGACGCGTTCCAGGCACCATACTAAAACTCCCTACTGTTTCACCGGCTTCCAGCACCAACGAAACGTGCTGCAGTCAGCATACGTGCAAACAGGTAGGCGTTCCTTCGAACTGGAAAGGCTGAAATTGGCAAAACGACAGAGCGTAAAAATGAAAATAACAAAATGTTATAAAAAAGTTAATAATTAAACAAAAAAGGATTTTTTTTTAATTCTTTTTTTTACTTCTGGGCATTTGGTCTGGAAGGATATTGGCGGCGACTTTGGACGTTTAGCTAATTCTGAAAAGTTGCGACTTTGATCGCAAAATGTACTTTACCCACAATTAAATGTAATTTTACATGAATTTCTCACATTAGCTAATATGTTTTCATTCAATTTGAGACTATTTTTATTTTCAAATTGCTGCAATGGCACCAGTGATGGTGATTAGCACACTTTTAATTACCATATTTGTTCGCGCGTTTACAATTAAATCAAAAGCAAAAAATTATATGAGAGCTTAAAAAATTACGTATTAAAAAATCTGAATTTTAATATTATTATTATTAATACAAATCGCGGCAATGTATGCCCCCAATTAACGCCAAGACCATGAAAATAGGCCATTTAACCATATTAGTCTTTAAAGAAATGTATAATTTTGTTTTCTTTTTAGCACATGAAAAAGTCTAACATAGTTATCAAGATAGGCAAACAGTTAAACATTGGATGTAATATAGTCCTATGCGTCACGTGTTGCTATAAAAAAAACACACACGCACTTGAGCTGTGACTCGGATTTCGTCTTTGGGTTGTTGCAGTGAGAAGATCGTTTATTAAATTATACGTTGTATATACATACTGTAAAAAGTGGAATTATTCTCTTATTATTGGGCTGAGAATAATGTTAAATCAATTGATCACCTAAATGTCAAAACATATTAAAAGACCCGCATTTCATTATTTCACGTGACAATTATCTGAGCGAGAAAAGGCAGCGAGAACGCACAAATATCAGCACCGATTTTTTCAACAACTACAACAACTACAAATATCAGCCTGGATCGAGCTTGTATGTCATGAAATAAAGTTTCCGCGAACTTCTCTAACGAAATAATTACGGTGAGGGACACATTTTGAAATATGAAAGAATCCGAAATTAAGGCCTATATTGAGAAATTAAGTCCAAAATAGAGGTCAAATTTCGGTTTCGCTCCAGAATTAAAACGCGCATCCTTGCGTAAATATTACGCTAAAAACCGTTCTTGTTTTCAGGGTAAAGAGGTGAGCTGCGCTGATAACACCCTAGCGTCCTCGTATTACCAGAAATAATTTGTGTCGCTCAGTAAAGCCAGCACACTAGACAGGCTCAACAGCGGCACGCATCTCCGACCCTCACTAAACCGCCATTTTGTAAAAAGGAGTGGCGCCACCTATAGTTAGTTGGAAGTGCAACTCAAGAAGGTAGGGTAAGATGCGCCAGGGAGGAGGAAGCAGAGGGAACGCTGGAGAAGAGAGGGGGAAACCTCCTTCTCCCTTTATTGTTGAGTCTGCTTCCTCCTCCCCGGCCCGTCTTAACTTGGCCCTACTTGAGTTGCAACAGATAATAGAAAGAACAAACCGCCTTGCCAGACAAAACGAAAAAAAAAGATCCAGCTTACAATCAGAGGCTAACAGCCGTATTCTTGAACGGGCCTCCACTCGAACCTCCACCTCGACTCATTGGAGTGGAAGAAAGAAGCGCGCCTCCACTCGAGGAGCCATTGGGCTGCAGAGACGCGCCTCGGCGTTTCCTCGAGTGAGGAGCTCCTCGAGAAACCCTCCTCCACTCGAGGCAACTCGAGGAGACGTGACAGGCGTCTGGTTACGAGGTTGTAGTAAAAAGTTAAGTTGAAAACATTATTGTGGCGTGAAATATGAACATATTAGATCATCTTATTGCAAGGGAAACATTTTAATAGCATTGTAGTGCGAGTTTGCAAGAGCTTTTCTTCGAAGCGCGAATGTTTTATGCGTTGTAGCCGATAACAGCAACAAGCGTTCTCCAGTCTGGCAACAGCGGCGCCCGCGACTTCTGTTTTCCGCGCCTCACCAGCCTCGCCCAGCCGCCCAGCCCAGCCGCCCAGCCTTCCGTCCTTCCGTCCTTGCTTCGGTCGCCTAAAGAAAGGTTCGTATCTGTCCGACTGTCTTGCTTTTGACGTCTAACGATTATCTTCCACCCTTCTTCTTTCTTCAGAGCAACCACAGTCCCACAGTGCGTTTTGCAACGATGCCGAAGGAATCTGCGAACGAAGGAAGGATTGTGTACACGAGGAGGAGCGCGATCTCCTCCGAGCACTTGTTCAAAAATACTGGAAAGTTATAGAAGACAAAAGAACTAACAACTCCTCGAAAGAGGCTAAACTTGAAGCATGGGAAAAACTCTGCACTGAGTATAACTGCCAGCCGAATGTCCGTCCAAGGGACGTTAAACAACTAAAAAAGTGTTGGGATAACGCTAAATCCAGATGGAAAAAAAGTGACTCGGAGGAGAAGCGCGACATCCACGCAACAGGTATGTAGTTCATTTCTACTTTCGGCAAAATAACGCAGTGCGTTCGCAGAATCATGACACGATGTGTCTGCTTAAATAACTCTGCAGAGGAATTTTCTGTGGCCACCAGCTGCAACGTCCGCAGGAGAGTACCTTGTCGCTCTATCTGGTGCTTGTGCTGACATCGACAACCTGCGTTTTTGTGTTGTGCAACATTTAAGCGACCATTGCACTGAGCATTATGGTTGAGCTACACCACCCTAACCCGAGTTTCGACTGTCTTGAGCTGATTTAGAGAAGCAATCTGAATGTGTAAATAAAAACCGGTGCACAAAACTGGCACTATAGTACACGTTACGTGAATTGAGCCAAGCAGGTGATCTTTATGGATGCTGTTTTGTTTTTTGTGCAAAGCTTGTTTTTTGCATGTTGCTGGTTTAATTGTATGTCATCTCTCATTTCTTAACTGTGACGATCTAGGAACAGCCATTATGGGGAGTATTCACCTGCGGCTTATGCGCAGGTTTCGTGGAGTGCGTTCTGGGTACATCGCCATCTTTGTACCCTTGACAGCAGACGGATGCACCAGGACCAGCTGCACTACACCACAAATCTTTCCCCAAATTCTTTGAAACCGGAATTTGCAGCGCCAGTATGGTGTCGTGCGTGATGGTCGACTGCCGCACCAAGTTGCAATTGAAGAAACTGGAGGAAAGCAAGCCTGCGAACTCCCCGTTACTTTAAGATTCTGAGAGTCCGAACACACGAGTGTGGGAAAGCACGGTACCTCAATGCCAATGGCTTGCGCGCATCGACCGGGAAGGTGTCGACAAGTACCAATGTTTTCAAGGCACTTCGTCCCGGGTAAGTGTCGGCACCATTTGCTTTTGTCGGACATCAGCAGTAAGATTTCCACAAAACGTTGCCCGTCACTGCTGCTCATTGCGACGTGTGTCACATGTAGTTTCGACGGACCGAGCGACAGCGGATCTTGTTTCGAGCTTGGAAGGAATGAAAAAAAGAGCCACAGGGGAGTGCAGTGAGAGTGTGACTCTTTTCGCCTGAGCAATGGTAACTAGAGAGCGACAGGAATAAACTCGGGAGCGGAGATTTCTTTCGATGTTGGTTTTCTGGCGCTCCTATGATAAGCTCCCATTCGAGTTTCTTAAGCATGTTTTTTTTTTATTGTGACCGACTAGCAACTAGCTCTAAAGTATGAACCAGATATAAGTGATTCTTCCAGACAAAGTGACGCGACAGGACCCCCTGTCACTCGGTCCGTCGAAACAACAAGCAAGCGATGCAAGTCGCAATGAGCAGCAGCGATGGGCGAAGCTTTGTGGAAATCTTGCCGCTAATGTCCGACGAAAGCAAATGGGGCCAACGTTCACCCGTGGCGAAGTACCTTGAACACACTCGTCTTCGTCAAGAAAATTCAGGTTGATTCACAGAAGACATTTGCATTGCCCTCTCACGGAGAGTGACCGTGCTTTCTCGCACTCGTGTGTTCAGGCTCTCGGAATCTTGAAAAAAAAAAGGGAGTCCGCAAGCTTGCTCTCCTCTTTTTTGTTGTTCAACTGCGACTTTGTGCAGCAGCCGACCGTCATGCAGGACACCATACTGGCGCTGCGAATTCTGGTGTCACCGAAACCAGAGAAAGATTAGTGAAAATAAAACTCTCGGTGAAAATTTTAGATAGACTGTAAGCAGTTACTTGTAAACAGTGAGGTCAACCAGTGATTTGTGCTGGCATGCTAAGCTGGGATCAGTTTATTTGAAAACTTATGTATGTCTGTAACATGGCTGTAGTTGATCACATTGAACCTCTGTAGCATTTTCTATACAGATTGTGAAGCAGCACAATCATTACGTCATCACTTTTCATTCTTGCAGTTTAGTGTCAAACTAAAAATTTTACTGGCTTAGTTGTGGCATGATTCCTTGTCCTTTCTGTGTTGTGCCCTGTACATCTTAGCTCATGGATGCTGTCACATAATGTATGCCGCAGGAGGGGGCCCCCGTACCTGCCGGCCCATGAGCCCTTCCCTCCAGCTTGTGGGGGCACTGGCGTCCCACATGGCGACACGGCTGCGAAACCCGCACGAGAGCGACTGTGCCCATGCTGACCAGCCGGTGCTGTCACTGCCGCCAGCTGCCATGCTGGAAGCAATGGCTGACCAGCGCGCCAACTTGGACATGATGCCGGGTAAACGTTTTGACTATGACTGTATTTGCCATGCAAAAACTAAATAGCTCCAAACGAGCAAGCATTTGTTTTCTGAGGAGCGCTCTCCTGGCGGTTTTCCTCCATACTAGTGCCGACGTCAGGACTCGTCCATGTGAAGCAAACAGGGGGGAGCCCATCAACGCAAAGGAAATGCTGTTATCAACCGCGTCTTCTAAGCGTGGCCTTATTGAAAAGGAAGAACGCCAGCTCGCTTGGAGCTATTTAGTTTCTGCGTGACTGTAGATATAGAAATCGGTTTAGAGGTTAGTTACTACTAGGCTGCCTATTTTGTTGTGTTTATTTCTGAGAAAACTGCTGATGGTTCTTCCGTTTATCTGGTATTTCATTTTTGGTGAGCTGTTTGATTCTGTTAGCCTTTGCATGATTCACTGTGGAAAGCTTCATTGTTTAGGACCACCATCCATAACCAAGCCAATGAAGATAAATGGTGTAATAATGCAACTATGAACTAGCCACAACACTGGAAGAGGTACTGAACAGGATCCCTCAAGCAGATTATACCAACAGCTGGCATTCAACATTTCCATAATGGGTTCACATTCTCTCGTATCTACCCCCTGCCTGTAACACTCACAGCATCTATGTGTTGTGCCTGTCCACATTCTCCTGCCTTGCCCGCTTCGCCTGCATCGCCACCACTGGACTGGGGTGACAGCATGAAGCCGGCATTTGCTCCATCGCCACCCAGGCCCCCAAACCCTCCGTCTCCTCAACCGACCCGTGTGGCCCCCCGAGCGAAACCGGCTGTAGGCCGCGTCGCAGCTTTTGAGGCGATGTTGGCTCCTGAAACGAATGCCCGTGTGGCCGCCCTGGAGAGGGAGGAGCTGCGCAAGGAGGAGCTGCACCAGTTGCAGGTGCAGCTGCTTCGTGGCCAGCAGCAGCGTATCGAGCTGGAACTTGAGCTGCTCCAGCTCGACAAGCGAATTAAGCTGCAACAGCTGCTTGCTCTCGAAGCGAAAACACAAGAGTAGGTAGTTTTTTTTAGCGTTGCATTTTAGTTTATTGCATTAAGTTTCACTTTGTTTTTGTATATGGATGGTTTTTTAAAGGGTATTAATTCGTTCATTTTGTCCCTGTTTAGTAAAGTCTTCTTTCTTTTTTCCTTTTGTAACTTGGTGGTGTAATAATCATTTGTCGTGAACTTTCTATGCAAAAAGGGCAGTTACATCAACTTTCGATGCATTCTCCGAAAGAAGAGGAGGTAGCCCAGTATTTTGGTTCTTTCTTTACGCCGATTTTTTAAGAGAGGAAGTAATTATGATGCGAGTGTTCAGGCAGGGGGAAGTTAGTCGGCCCCAATGGGTGTCTATCCACATACTCCAAGCTGTGATGCTTTAACACATACTGCCACCGGCCCCCCTGGAGGAAGCCTAGCAATATATTTTTTTCTTATGTACAAACAGATGTTGCCAGCACTTTACCATTGTTCTATTGCCATGTTGGTTTTATTATTGTGTGATTTGTGCATGCTGTCTTGTGAATTAAATGTTGTAATCGGTATGTTGTGAACCATCATTGAGCTCAGACGTGTCCCATTTACTGTCAAAACGTTCGTGCCATAAACCTTATATGGACTTATGCCACCACCCAGAATAAAGTCAACACCATCTTGACTAGCCAAGGTTTGCTCACTGCCTTTGTGTGGCCCACTGCAAAGTGCGAGTGCAGCAATTGGGCCCAAGCTTGCAGCCGACTACATACTGATATATTAATTGCATAGTCACAGCCAAAACCTGATGTGCTCAATTACTCCCACTGAAAAGTAGTGCGACACCACCAGCATTGAAGTGCAGCGGCCCTGCACGTTCACATTGTTTGGTACTGTTGGGACGCCCTTGACCATCAACAACTGAGAGTGTCCTCACAAGGTATCGCTGCGTTGTTGCATTATGCATTATAACCTAAAGCCCTTCAGGTGTGAACCCAACTGCAAGATAAGGTTTCAAGCATCTTTAAAAACAGGTTTATTCCACACAAAAAATCTGTACAAAATAGGGAGCATGTGCCCTTCAAGAAAAAGTTCACATGTCTACCGTCAGGTGCCTGGCAAACTTCCATGCAAAAGTAAAGACAACACACAAATCCGTCAAAACGTCCACACAACACCGACAACACCATCAGAAGCTAAACAAAATGAAACCACGAAACAGCTTCCACCCTTCGACAGCGGCACTGAAGGCAGACGTCGAAATAATAAAGCCACTATTTTGATGTTTTACGGAAGTGACGTCACAGTTGTCAAAATAATTTGAGAAATATTTTGACGGTCGACATTGAAATAGGCAATGCTCGGCTTAAAACCTCCCCCCGGCTCTTTATGCCCATCTCTCCCTAGCCAACCTCCCTCCCTCCCCCCACACACTAACAAAATTCTGGCTACATTGCTGTTGTGTGTATGTAAAACTCCTAGAAATAATCTGTGCCCGTTTCCATGCCCCGTTGATGGTGTCCACGGGGTCCGGAGTCTGTGGCAGGTGGGGCTGCCTCCGACGTCGTTGAGGGGGAACTGGTGGAGCGGGCATAGGTGGGGGACACGGCTCATTCCGCAGGCGGGCCAAGTTGTGGAGTGCAGCACAAACCGTGATTATCACGGCAGACCGTTCAGGCTTGTGCTGCAACCGCATGTCGAGGCACGGAAACCGCCTTTTCCACACACCAAAGGCCCGCTCCACCGAGTTTCTGGTCCGGATGTGGGCCTTTTGGTACCTACGTGAGAAGAAGGATGAACTATCAGAGATCTCTCTACTGCTGCAGCCACCGACAGAGTGAGAACGGCAGGGTGTGTCTTTTGAACGCCTGGCTTCTTGCATGTGCTCTACGCCTTGCAATGTGCTTTGGCTGTGTGCGTGTGTCCGAGGTGCACGAGATGCTATAACGCTGTCTAGGGTAAGACACTGAAGCTGGAGTTGGGACAACTGAAACTCCTCCCTGCTGTTCTCACCTTGTCAGTTACTATATACATGGTTGCTTCACATTGAAGCGATACAGTAGTTTTTAGGTAGAAAATGCGACACTGATTTGTATAGCGGTCTATCGCTGATAAATGCTCTGACCAATGTTCTTGGCAGAAAGTACTGAGTAGGGTAATGTTGCTCTAGATATAGACACACAGCTCTCTCCTGTGGGCGGATAATGTCTCTTTGCGCTTTCAGAGTTGAGTAAGGTAACTCAAAGCATCAGTCTGGGTGATACGGCTATGCCATACGGTATCGACCCTTTCTGCGAGCTGCATTTCGGCACTGCTTCTTTCCGGAGGCTACGGCTTTGTGTATGGTGTGTTGTTGTGGGATGCTTCCTACATTATTGTCTGCTAGTGTGGACCACTAAGCCATAGTCCCACTTTGGCAACAAACACCAAGAAGCAACACTGACCAGTTCCACTGAGCGACAAATGTTGTCGAGCACTGTGCGCTTGCCATCCGATTTGCCAAAGATGTGACAATCACATGCAGACAAGAAAACGATTAACGTCTGGGTCTGTTTTCATAACCAATTGTACAGGTAAGTTTGCGGAAACAAAATGAAAAGATGGAATTGTAAGTGCGGCTGATACATCAATTTTGGGTTAGCTTTAAATCTCATGATTTCTTCCAGCAGTGTAGTGCATACCTTTCGTCTGGACTTTTGGCTGCCCCTGGAGTGGCCAGTGGAGTCATGAGGTAGGTGGTGCAGGCATAGCCTGCGTCTCCCAGCAGTACCCCAGGTACACGCTGGTGCTCGAACAGGACCCGTGCACGACTGTTGTCAAAGATCCGACTGTCGTGCATGGAGCCTGGCCAGCTGGCCACGATGTCGTAGAACTGGAGCTGGGGTCCCGTGATGGCCTGAGGGGAAGAAAGGAACAGCATTGGGATGAGCAGGCTGGCGTGGTATCAAAACAGACACATTTTTAGATCCAGATACCGTAAAGTCCGGAGAGATGCCCTACCCCTATTTCTGGCTTGAACCACCGAAGGATAGCCCACTCCTAGTAATAGTAGTGTTGGGATCAATGATGGCCTCAGAACGTTGCTGGCTGGGAAGTACAGTCATCTTTACTTCGTTGCCCCTTGCCACCATAACAAGCTTGGAAGGGATACGACGTAATATTGACAATTTTTAAAACTTTTCTTGATGTCGCATTGAAAGTTAGCCCACTCCATATTTTCAACCGATATGCTCTTGAAGTTAGATGGTCTATCTCGGGATTTTACGGTATACTCAGCGAGTAAGTGCAGTTGCCAGCTTTGCAAATGAGGAGTTAATGACACAATAGTTAGTGCCCTGACTATGTCATGCAAATTTAACGAAGCATGGCAAGGCCTCATTCCTTGTTATCTGAGATCCAGTAGATGATTGCTCGACCACCCATTAGCTTGAACGATTATCACATCCTTGGTGTAAGCACCATATGGTTCTCATTTCTCTGTAGAAGTAGCACAATTCTTGGTTTGTAAGCCACACCACTCGAGTTAAGACACAATATATAGATTATTAAATATACAAGTTTTATGTTGTAGGGATGTCTTTTTTCATTAATTAATTGACTGTTGGCTATGTGAAAGGAATTTACTTTTGCTGTGCCATATTTCCCTGCCTTCACATCACAAGTGGAACGCCGTTCGGTGGGGTAGTCATTGTTGCAGTTGAGTATAATCGTGACATTCCCTGCTGCAGAAACAATCGGCACATGCAGACTTTATTTATTATTATTATAATTATTTTTTTTACTATGCTGTGTTTTATAATGTCACCATTTTCTTTATTTATTTGTTTTTGCTGTAAGAGCACAAGCAAAAATGAACTTACTTGCACGTTGATGGAAAAGTACCCTTTTCTGTTACGCTAGACTTCGCCATCGGGACCACCAGGCCCCTTGATCCTAACGTGAGTACAATCAATGCACCCAGTCACTCCGGGAAACTTCTTCAGAGCATAAAACTCTAGCATCACGCGATCGAAGTCCGTCGCGGTGCTGGGGAACTTTCCGAGTCGTCGGAACAGGGTGCCGGCGATGAGTCGCGACACCCGCTCGACAACCCGACACACTGTCGGCTGCGACACGGCGACGAGGTCGCCGGTGACGACCTGGAATGTCCCAGCGCCGTAGAATCTCAGCGCGATGAGAAGCTGAAGCATTGGAGGGACCGGCAGACCGCGATTGCTCGCGCACTCCACTAGCGACAGGGACTCCAGGGCCGGTTTGCTCATCTTGCGGCTGCGGACGCGGCCGCGGCCAGGGGGGATTTTTACGTCACGTGACCAGCTCTATGGGGACAAGGAAGTACCTAGCGTCCCTGCCTAATGGCGGAGAGATCCGCATCGCTTCAAGCACAAAAGCCTAATTTCGCTCGCAGAAACTGATTGGAGGGACTTTCAATTGGAATCTAATTGACTGCCCCTTTATACTGTAGGAGCGGCAGGTAAAGTTACGGCCAGGGAGGGCAAATAGGAGCCAAAATAAAGAAAAAACCACACGAGATAAAAGCGGTAGCGGTATTTTTATATACCTCGGCCGGCGCCGCGCCTCGCGCCTTCTGTTGTGGTCGAGAGGTTGAAGCGTTGGTACTTGTCGTCGCGGCTTGAAAATTCCGGGTTCAAATCGCGCTAGGAACTTTGTTTTTTTTTTTTTTTTGCTTGTTTTATTTTTTTTTTTTTTTAATTGCTACAACTGCAGTTTTTATTAGTCCTAAATAGGCGTCTCTTGTTATTGAAAGGAATCGTAGCAAGAGCGTTATTTGAAAACAGATAAAATTGTAAATGCTGGGGAAAGGATGCTTGTTTCGGCTCCGCTTGTGTGAAAGCCATACTGATGCTGTTAGCTTGGTTTCCTTTTAATGAACATTACGAAATGATTGCATTAGCGCGTTACCTTGCGTTGATCTTTTTTTTTTTCTTCCCGGTGTTTCGATTGAACAGGTGGGACTAACTGTAAAAGCGTGTAAGGCGCAGTAGTGCAAGTGGATGATTTCCAAAAAAGGATCACAGTTCAAAAGTAAGACACGCGCAAAATACAAAAAAAGAAAAGAAGTCCCTAGCGCGATTTGAACCCGGAACTTTCACGCCGCGACGACAAGTACCGGCGCTTTAACCTCTCGACCACAACAGAAGGCGCCAGGCGCGGCGCCGGCGGAGGTATATACAAATACCGCTACCGCTTTTATCTCGTGTGGTTTTTTCTTTATTTTGGCTCCTATTTGCCCTCCCTGGCCGTAACTTTACCTGCCGCTCCTACAGTATAAAGGGGCAGTCAATTAGATTCCAATTGAAAGTCCCTCCAATCAGTTTCTGCGAGCGAAATTAGGCTTTTGTGCTTGAAGCGATGCGGATCTCTCCGCCATTAGGCAGGGACGCTAGGTACTTCCTTGTCCCCATGGAGCTGGTCACGTGACGTAAAAATCCCTCCTGGCCGCGGCCGCGTCCGCAGCCGCAAGATGAGCAAACCGGCCCAGGAGGCTTGCCACTGTCGCTTTGGTGAAGCGGTAGCGCGCGAGAAATTCGCGGTCGTTGAACACCTCCAGAGGGTTCAGCCGGTCCCTCAAACGACGCCGCGGCACTGGGACACTCTCATCTTGGTGGTCGTAAAGGATTTCGTCTGCTCTAAGGACGAAATCCACGAAGTCGCAGAACGATCTGTCGGCCGCCATTACCTCCTGGGACCGACTCGAGTTTCGAGGAGCTGCTCGAGGAAGCGCCGGACCTACCTTGAGATTCTCGAGGAAAAAGTCGAGTATTTCCTCGAGTCGAGGAGCGTTTGGAGTGGAGGTGGGTTTATGAAGCGCAAAACCGGCCTCAAGTGGAGTTTCGAGTCGAGTTCGAGTCGAGTTCGAGTCGAGGCCCGTTTGTGAATTCGGCTGTAAGCATAGCAGGCTCCCTCTCGACCTGCTCGCCCTCCCCCCTCATAAGAGCAGCACGTCTTCTGACGAGGAAAAGGGAACGAAGACTAAGAGGGCAGACGGGAATAATCCGCTTGAAAATACAGAGCTTAGAAAATAGGGAGTTTTACTATTGCGTATACGAGCGAACGCAGGCCATGTGCGTTTGCCTTAGCGTTGCGTGTTTCACACTGCGCGTGCGCAGAGCCCAAATTGCGGTCTTGGATTGGCGCATGGCGACTTCGCGCATTCCCAGCGTGAAGAAGGCAACGCAAACGCACAGCGCTTGCGTTTGCTCGTATACGCGATACCACGGAGTTTTAGTAGATTGTGCTTCCTCCACCGCTAAGCCCCTCCACTATCCGGAACTCTACAGTCAAGGCCATCAGCACGCAGGCGCAGTGGCGGCTTCTTTGTTGCGGAGGGTTAGGGGAGGACACGGTTCAATGAAACTCTCTACTAAAACTCACTAGTATAGAGTAACTGTATATGCTACGCTTGCGTAACTGAGTAGCGCAATGGTGCCATTGTGGAGCCAAGCACTGCGGGAAGCCACGGACGGTTTTGCAGGGGACACGGACACGGAGGCGCAAACGCGAAGCGGCGTGCTGTGGCGTGCTGCGGCGCGCTGCGTAAGCTTACCAAACTAGCGTTAACGGCGCCTCCGGTCGGCACCGCCGTCCGACGTCAGAACGCGAGGAGTCCACATTGGCCTCCGTTTTGCGGGCGTCACGTGACAGCGCTTTCTCTTGCCATCACGCGCGCGCCTCCCTTTCGAATTTTCCGCTGTTTCGTCGTCTGCTCTTTGTTAGATTCCTACGTTTGGACTCTCATCTTTTGCATATATCAATATCGAAACAGCACTCGCTGCCTACATGGCAGCTGTCCACGATGACCTAGTGATCAGCGTGAATGAGATTATCCTAGCTTGCTCGTCGAGACGTCGCCACCACTGAAGGGAATGAGGCGCAGGTTTTTGGGCCGGCCGAGTTGGTTCTACCGAAACACCGAAGGACAGGTCAGTGCTTTGCTGCCCCAGCTGCGCGCCAGGGATGAAGGCCACTTTCGAGAGTGCCACCAAATCAACACGACATCCGTCACAACACCGACGACATGCCACAAGTGCCACGGAGAAACTCATTTGTAATTTCAAATTCCTCTCCTATAATTTCCCAGCGGTTGTTCTTAGCGTCAGCTTTATCCTGTAAAGCATTCTACTCTAGGATTGCTCTAGCGAAGAAATTGACTTTAAAACAGTCAGTACAAACTTACAAACAGGTGGGTTTGGAATCAACCTGCTATGGCGATGCCTTGGTAATTCGCTATTGAGAATTTCAACGTAGTCGGATTTATTAATTTTAACATGAATATAAATAATTTTGAAAATAATGTTTTAACCTATAAAGTTTATCAAGCCTAGATCTGGATTTCAGTGATGGAAGATTGCAAGTTCATGTAACGTAGCAGGCGAGGCAATGCGACGATATTTATTAAAGACGAAACGGGAGGCTCGCCGCTGGAGTTTGTTTAGCTTAGGACATTTTATTATGCTACGAGAGTTCCATACGATTTTGGCATACTCAGTTTTTAAGGCCTATTCGGATTTATAAGTTTTTATACGTAAGCATTTTTATTTCATGTGTTCAGCTAGCTAAGTGTCGCCTTACCACAATATTTTGCTAGCCCTTTTTAAAACATTAGCAATATGGGTATTCTATCAATTGTCAGGAGAAACTGTTAAACAGCAAGAAACTATGCAAGAGTCACAATGAAAAAACAGTTTCTACTTTAGTCATACAGACGATTTGTTTTTATAGTTCTGCACCCTTTGCCATTAATCACGCCGTTTTTTTTTTCTTTGTAGATTGCAATTTAGCTAGATCTGGTCATCCGCTGTCTCTATTTTATTATAAGTAACACAATCGTCCGCGAATAGCTTGATTTGTACTGAAATGACGTTGTGCAAATCATTTCTAAAAATCAAAAATAGAAGGGGGCCCAAGACACCTTCTGAAGTACACCTGGAGCCACTTTTGCGAGGATAGACTCTTGCCATCCAACTTTCACACATTGTTCGCGAACGGACAGGTAAGACAAAAACCATTGAGTGACGAGTGTATTTCTAAAACTTGAGTTGATTTTTGTATCAGTTTTGAATGTGCTACTTTATCAAAGTCTAAAAAACACAATATCAGTTTGACCACGGAAATTTATAGTCTCAGAGATCGCGAACATTTTCGATCACATGAGTTGTTGTTTAAAGTCCTCTGCGGAAGCCGTATTGAGATGCGAACAACAGTTTAAAAATTTACAGATAAGACATTAGGTGTGTAGATATTATTTGTTCAAGCAACTTAGAGCTCGTGCAAGTGAGTGAAATGTGGAAAATATTACTGACGTCTTAATTACTCCCATTTTTGTGAATCGGTATGATTTTTGGTACGTTTCCATAAGCTTTGAAAATAACTATTTTTGCCGGATGATTGGAAAAGTCAAAAATAAGATACTAAAAGCCCACTCATCGCTTTTTTTTTATTAGGAATTTTATCTGGCGACGGGTTTTTCTTTATACTCTTCTTGCATAAGACGTCACTTCCGGCTGATTTCGCCCAGTACGCCATATTGGCGGGTCTTCGGCGTCAGTTCGCTGTAGCAGCGCTGCCATCTCCGCATTTCGGAGTGTCTTGCCCTGTGCTGCCTAGCAATGTTAATCTTAGGCGCATATGCCGCGAGTCTCGCCAGACGAGTTCGGGCGCGGTACGAGCAGAAAGTGGCGATGTGTGGATCCGTCGATCCGCTTCTACTCGACGATGGGGACACTCTCGTGGATGTCAACTTGTATCCACGAGTGGAAACGACGGGCATCAAGGACTATCTAGTGAACGGAACAAGTTTCTACTCTAGAGAACAGTTCAAAGCTTCCAAGTCCCTGGAAGCGCATAATTACTTAACAAGCGGATGGGTGAGCCAGCCCAGGCTTAAAGTCCTGCCGGACAAGAATGTCGTCTGTGTCGCGAAAGTAAGTGAATCAGTAACCACAATGCATTTTTCGGTTTGTGTGGCATGGGTCCGGTATTCATAAAAATAGTAGTATTCTGAACCTGTGTCGCACGACTAAACCTTGCGTAATTAGCGTAAAAGCGCTGTGTTACATCGTGGGACGTGGTTTACCGCGGAGCAGCATTACTCGGAGTTGTCGGTCTGCGCCTCCAACATTTCGCTTGAGCGGGACGCGGGTTTTGAATAAAAATTATTGGTGCGTTTAAATGTCAGCGTCAAGCTGCTTGACCAGCTTTTGCTTTTAAGTGGCCTCGCCGCGAGCGGAAATCACCCACCGCATTCCACCCAGTCGTGTTCATGAGTGTGCGACCGCAAGCATCTAACCCCGAAAGGCGCCTTAACCCCTCGAGAGTTTGCTCGAGTTAACAACAAAATGATCCTACTCAGCCACGTGGCCACGCGTCTACGTTGTCCCCTGATGTGGGGGAAAAGTTACCAACGAGCTTATACTTAGTTCTGTAAATGTTTGCCCAACCCAAACCGTTTTCGGCCAGTTATACCATTGGCCATTTTGTGTTCTATGTAATGCGTGCACAGAAATGATGATGTACCCTTATATATTTCAGGTAAAGCACTCCCAGACATTCAGCACAAAGCCCTTGCTCCCATGGGTCCTCCTACGACCAGACGGCGAGGTCCTCACCGCACACTGCACCTGCATGGCCGGCTTGGCTGAAGCCTGTTTCCACGTTGCGGCTATCCTTTTCTACATGGAGGTGGTGGTACAGTGTACTAGAATACTTGGGTAGTGTTGGGACCGGAGCGGCTCGGCAACGGGAGCTCGTGAGGACGCGTGTATTGACAGTTCGTGGCGCGCTGTAGTCGAATTATCCGGCTCGCGCAGCCCGCCTTTTTTTTTTTTTTTTTTTCTTTTTTCTCTTTGAGCGGTACATGTATCGAAAGCTAGAAGCGCGAGCTCATAGCGTTGGCAGCTGCCCTTGGTGCACGGGAGCTCGTGCCGCCGAGATGTGCCCTAGAGCAAGGACTCGCGCTTGTAGCCTTTCCTGCGGTACAACACAAGGTGAAACAGAGTATAGGGCACGTAAAAAAAATCAGTATTTTCAAAATCTTTTTTTTTTTTTTTAATTTTTGCGGTAGGCAAAGGGTAAATGAAATGTCTGATGAGCCATGTTGCAATTGCAGCTTTAAAGGGAGCCATCATTAAAGGCCAACTTAATTTAAAAAGTTCGCGAACAAACAACGAGCTTTGAGCGAAAGTAACAAGGCGTTCGTTTTTGTTGTGTTTGTCCGTCCATTTTCGTTTCTTCCTCAAGCTTAAGTATCTCTACCAACCCGCTCGTTCTGTCCTGAGATATTCATCGCTAAAATTTTGCCTTTCTTCACTTAATTAGAAAAACTGCGCGCTGAAAGCGCGAATGAGGTTGTGCTGATATTGATGCGTAGAAGAATGACGCAGGTTGTCTCTGTCCCCTCGTCACTAACTCGACAGCGTTTTTTCGGTGGACTCGCCGGCGCCACACATCAAGACGACTAAGTTACTATTCTACGTATTATTTTCATAACGCGGTTTCTGAATCAAGCGAAGAAAGGCAAACTTCTACGATTAATTTTCCGAACCTCGTTGCCTTTTCGCGAATTGTCGAAATTGTATTTGCCTTTAATAATGACTCCTTTTAAAACTGCAATTGCACCATGGCCAATTAAGCAGTTAATAAACAAGTTAACAGATCTTGGTTCATTATTAAACATTGCAACGGTTATTCACCCATTCATTGTCCACCGAAACCTACAGATATAACGAAAGACAGCATCCACATATCTGCCACATCCTTTTTTTGTAAAATATGTAAAGTTCTGTAAAGAATAAAACAAAAACACCCTGAATGTCTGCGTGAACCAGATACGCCCCCTGTGGAACCATGGGTGTTTCCCTTCGAATACCCAGCTCAGGCGAGACTTACCTGGTTGTCAGAAAGCAGCTGTCGGTTAAATGTATTGTTGTGAGCGTGTAGGTTTCAGATGGTTTACCCTCAAGAGGATAATGCGCTGCATATTGTAACCATGTACGCGCTGCACATTGTAGCCATTATTTCAATGCCGTGCTGTAAACTATTACAACTTTTTCCTTGCCTGATCTACGTGTGCTCATGTTTTCTGCTCAAAATGATGTGAAATAGTTTCTTGTTTTCTTTGAATCTTATGGAGCATTACTTGTTCAGCCCACATTGTCTCAGTTTTTGGACTTAAGTTAAATGTTAAAACGCGTGATAAAAATTGTCACGGCTTATAAGCCATTTCTTACAAGTGAACGTCGGGTGATTCTCGGATGGTCGTGGCAGCCACGAAGAAATAGGAGATTCTCACCCCTTTGCGACCGTCGCTTGGGTGGTTCGTCGCATAAATGGACACAAGGATGAGAGACAAGTGAAGCGAGCTGATTAAGGTCAAGAAAAAGAAGACGGGCAGAAAAGAAGAAAGAGAAGTTAACCTGGGGTAGGAAAAACGTACTAAAACAATCTCGAACTTTAGTATGTGCCGTTTCGTTCCGTTATAAAATAAGATAAGAAAAAAAAAAAAAAAACGCTTCCGAGTTTTAGATATCCCTTTCAAATATCTAATGTTCGGCATTTGCGACCAAGGAAATGGGCATTTCATTTAAAATGCTCACCATCCGACAAACCAAAACCGCTTCTTTAAAGTCGCAATTGTTTTTACGTAAAGGAAGGGTAATGTAGCTTGTACCGTCCAATACATTGAAGCATCATGTTGCTAACGATCGTGCCGCAGCGTAATTGATGCCGCGGTACGACCGCTGGCAGGTCGTAGCTGTATCAGAAATCCTACGTGCACTCCACCAAAGCGGCACCAAAGATTCATATTTTCGCGCGTGCAGCCGCGCACGCGCACACCTTCCGGATAAGGCGCCGGACGCGACACCTGTCGCGATCAATACCACCCGCTTCAGGCGAGCCCCTTCGGTCCCCTACCCAAGTATTCTAGTACACTGTAGTGGTGGTGAGGCGCATGGATAGTCAGGCCTGCACAGATGGGAAAAATGCGTGGCTGCCACCAATAGTCAACAGGCTGGTCTGCAAGACTGTAGCCGAGATAGACTTCGGTTGGGCATCCATGAAGAAGAGGCAGCTGGACGAGCAAGCTGCCAGACCACCACAAAAGCTCATGAAGCATGTGCCCAGGCCCAGTCAAGCCATGATAAGTGCCTTCTACGACAAGCTGAAGGAAGCTCCTTCCAAGCCAGCGCTGTGAGCACTGGTACCAGGGTATTCTGCTCCATACGTCCCAGCAGAAGGGAGATACAAGGAGGTACTCCTTTGCAACCTCTTCAAGGGAGGTCCTCTACCTCCATTGGAGGACATTGAGGAGGACTGCGAGGCATTCGCAAGCTCTTTGAAGCTTGACCAAGAGGTAGGCAGGTCATTTATTACTTTGCTATTCCAACAGCAATCATTAATCACCCTGTTCGCAACTGGCCTAGTTTCTAAATTGCATAAACTCTTTTTTGCATAAAATTCTCGTCATTACACAACTCCACAGCCAGGCACGTAGTCAGAGAGTTGGTCCGGTGCCCTCCCCAAACTCTGTTTTGCTGGAACCTGCTCTCCCCACTCCCCATCTACAACACTTTGTAATAAAGAGTCTCTTCCCCCCCCCCCCTTTCCCTGTCTGCAGCATATGTAGCCATTACTACACCAAGCTTCAGCTGAATTGAGACCAAAGTGGCCACGGTCTTTAGGTCTGAACAATAGAACATAAAGTTTTGATCAATGAATTTACGCTACCTTGGGAAAAATTACACGCATGTCGCTGCCAGACTTGTAGTCATTACTCGGTTGCTGGCTTCATTTGGTTAAGACGAAGTGCGGGTACTCTGGTGTAGACAAAGTGCACTTACTGTCATTGTATATCATGGGTGTCCTTTACACTCAGTGTTAATTTTTGTGCACAAAATCTGTGCATCTTACCCCGATTTATGTTACGATATAAATTTCCTTCAATATTCCCCAATTTTTCTCGCAGGTTGCAGACAAGATAGAGGAGAACACACGAACACAGCACCGATCAGCCAAGTGGTTTGCCTTCAGATCGGGTAGAACGACGGCGTCCACCGCAAGAGCTGTGTGCCACACGTCAATGGATGCGCCAGCACTGAGCCTCCTAAAGAAAATATGGCTCCCGGAGAAGTGTGTATTTCAGAGTCCTGCGACAACCTGGGGCATCGAACACGAATATGAAGCTCGACAGCTATACACCGACGTGATGGGACTGTCGCATCCAAGCTTCACCTGTGTGAACAGTGGACTGTTAATCCGCCCAGACTTGCCGTTTATCGCAGCCACTCCAGATGGGGCAACAGAGTGCAGCTGCTGTGGCCTAGGGCTCGTGGAGGTGAAGTGCCCCTACCTCCAAAGGCACTGCACACTAGACGAGCTGCTACTATCTCTCCCAGAGTGCTTGGAGCGGGAAGAGAGCACTGGTGTGGTGTCACTGAAGACCACCCACACATACTACTACCAGGTACAAACCCAGATGCTTGTTGCAAAGAAGAACCGCTGTGACTTTGCCCTCTGGACCACCGAGGCAATGTTTATTGAGAGGGTGTATGCCGACTCTGCTGCCCTTCATAACGAGGTTGTGATTAAGTGCAAGACTTTTTTTTGTAAAGGTGGTACTGCCGGAGCTGTTGTACATGTTCTGGTCGCAGGCAGAAATCGCGTCTGGAAACTAAAAATTGACTACCTTCCAGCACATGTTCAACTGAGTGGAAGAGAATCAAAGAAAAAATGTGAACACTAAAAGAAGAAAATCCAGCCCTACTCGAATTTCAGTGATTATTACTCAGACTTCACACAACACAAAAAAATGACAGGCGTGCAAAGAGTGATCTTTCGAATTGAATGGTTCATGCATTTTATAAAGGGCTACACAGTCTACAAAAGTACAGCTCATGGTTTCCTGCAAACCTTTGTAAGAATGCAAGGCTAGGTGAAACTGACACATAGTAGATGTAACTAAATAGACACAAACTAGGAGAATGTGCAAGTTTGTCGACTAGAGCTGGATTTTAGCAGAACACAAACTGCTGAAGCATATCAATCACAGAAAACCGCTCGGGTAGACTACTAGAGTCTGATTACAAAGTGTGTAAGTGAAACGGGGAAAATGAATGTCCAACAAAAAATGAGATAACATGTTATCACAGTTTGCCCAGTGCTTTGCAACACAAAAAATAATGCTACTTTTAGTTGCATCTGTTCCTGCACTCCACACAGAGATAGTGGATGCATAAAACAACAAAAGAGCTCGGTTATATTTTACGGTGCAGATGGGAGGCCCATGATAGGTGCTTTTGTAGAAAACGTTCATGGCGCTAAACCACAGACTTGTCAGAAATTATGTGAAAAATATTCAAAACTTTGAGAAACGACTACTGGACTAGACTCTGATAACAAATCGCATGGTGAAATATGTTCAATTCATTACTTGAAAACTGAATATTCTTACATCCCTACAACAAATGGTTTGATGAAATTGCAAAATGTTAATCTTGTCATGTGGAGTTTGAGCAATAAGTTTATCATTATTACCAAACCTGGTCCCAATCCTGCACTAGTCTGAGGGAACAACAGAGTCGCACAGATTAGTCAGTGCCACACAGAGAAAGACCGTTTGGTCCAGCACAGTCAAGTCTTCGTCCCGCAGCAGCAGCATGTCGAAGGATTGGGTTGCCTTCAGGATTGGGTACTTGTTTCTCACAAGTCCAATCACCCTTTTTACATGTATGCGGGCATTTGCAATTTTTCTCGTCCGCTCCACCTCCCAGGGGGCCAGTTTTGCCTGCCCCCTGGTAAAGGCAGGGAGGTGGAGGCGGGCACCACGCAGGCCAACAGACTCCGCGATCGTAAACCCCCTGTCTGCCAACACTGAGTCGCCTGAAACAAGGTTGTCTAGTATGCCACATGACTCAGTTACAGCCTTGTCACTTGTTCTCCCTCACCAACCACGTGAAACAAAGGTCACTACACCTTGGGGTGAGATGCCTATCAGATATTTAACTGTGTTGTGGTGCTTGTACTGAGACCACGTCAATGAGCGTGGATTCATTGACGTGGCTCTGTCTATGAATAGTTCAAAACAATTCATTACAACAACGACATTCACGCCAAACGACATTCGGAACCCGATAGGCATTGTTTCCTGAAGTTCTTTCTTCGAGGGCCAGGAGATGAAGGGCTGGAGACACTGGTACAGAGCGTCCAGCCAACGGTGAACAATTCTTGAGATAGTAGATTCCGAGACATGAAACCTTGAAGGAAAGCAAAAAAATGTTTGTAAACCTAAATGAAAGAAGTTCTGTTTTTCCCGTCCCCGTCGTCTATTTCATGCTTTCACGTATTAGTATTTATTTTATGTTTGATGATTAAGAACATTCAACCGGCAACACCAAATTAATTGAGGCATGATCTTGGAACATGAGGAATTGAGAGATCCCATTCTGGTTTATTCTTTGGCTTTGCAACTCACTTAGTCAATAATATTGCAAAAAATGTGGATGCCCAGTTAAAATACTGAATTCACTTTCGAAGCCAGACATTTTTGCCTACATCCAAAGAAACAACCATCAAGAAGCAGCTGACGAAAATAATCCCTGGAGAAGGGGAACAAAGGGACAAAGGACAAACACAAATCTCCAAACACAGCTAGGTGACCTGTGTTTGGAGATTTGTGTTTGTCCTTTGTCCCTTTGTTCCCCTTCTCCAGGGATTATTTTCGTCATTATTGTCCAGCTCGCTTGCACCTTTGCATTTAATTGCATTATAATAAGAAGCAGCTCTCGGCAGAGTTACGTAATTAAGTTATATGACATGCAGTAGTCGTTTAAATTATGCAGCGCCTTTTCCGAGTCCTCCCATGTTTCCTCCTTGCCTTCTTGCCTTTTCCTGCCTCCTCTGTAGGTCCCAATATGCAAGAAACTATCCAAATCCCCATATGTATAAAGTGACAAATCTTTCCTTACCGGTAAGCAAGGTCTAGCATTTGTGCGTTGAGACGGAGACGTAAGAACAGCACCATCATTTCTTCAAACTGGCTCAGGCAATTGAGGGGTGTGTGTGACACGGAGCCCTTCGCCAGGTCAAACACTGCCTGGAGCATTTCGATGTTGGGGAGGCCTGTGTAAAACTGAACCAGCCCCTGGTTTTGTTCTAATGCCTCCTCATCCAGCTTATGTGCGGAAAGGTTGACCATTAGCGTGTGGATCTCGGCCGTCTGCACAAGGCTAGTAGATTCGATTGCTTCAATTTGCCCAAAAGTGAGATCAACTGCACTCCTAAAAAAAAAAATATACAAAGAAAGAATTCGAGCCAGGCAATACATATTTAAAAGTGCACACAAACTAAAATATACAAATCTCGTTCAACAATGAGTTGAGCATGATGGATAATAACAGTAAATGATAATTGCATGTTTGTATTTTGAATGACTGGTTATATTTTTCGTTCCAAACGGTGCACTAAAGCAAGCACTCAAAGAAGCGAACGGATAGTTGATGCGTCATGGGATATTCGCCGCAAGCAAAAGCACACGCACCAACAAAAAAAAAAAAGATTCCCCGCATTTTTGACTAGCAAGGCTGGCGGGGTTATGAGCTTTGACGCTGTTAGCGTTGTGGTGGCGTCAACAGTGTCAAGCGTTGCAACCGAGCCGTTCAAAGTACCCGTGGGGTGACAAGCGTTTCACGTGCGAGACCAGTCGTGCGCGTCGTGTTTGTGTGGCCCACTCCAATGGTGCTTCAGGAGCATTTCCTTGGGAACATAAACTTGAACAACACGAGTGAGGACGAGGGCACCAACACCGTCCTCTCTGTATTCATTTCAGAAAGCGAGCAGAAGGCGTCGGAACCCTTGTCGGAAATGACAAACGTGCGAGCCAGATCCACGGGGCACGAAGTTTCTCGTTGTTCGGAAACTTGTTCATCCGCATAATGCTGTTGAGCAGTCGTTACCACAGTTCTCAGCCATGCAGAAGCGTGGCGACATCTCAACAAGTCCATCATGGCAACTTGTTGGCTTCCTTCGTAAAAGGGCAAAGAGCATGGGCAGGGACTTCGCAATCGTGTGCAGGCCGAGGTAACTTGAAACAGTTGAACATACTTCCAAAGAGTGGCGCTGCTTCAATGTTTAGTGCGGCTATGTAACGGTTCCTCCTACATCATGACTACATAGCAAGATTCCCAACATTGCTAGGTGACCTCCCAACTAAGCTTCACAAGCATCCACACGGTGCACATTGAAAGGTTGCTTAATTAGCTTTAAATTAAGTTTTTTCACACCTTCCAACGAAAGACTGCTGTTTTTGAGGTTATGGTGCAACATGCAACACATTTAAGCTAGAAAATGAGAGCTGGAATTTCGTTTCCGTACCCCTCTGAACTATCTTTATCTTATTAGTTCTTAGTTTGAAAAATAAAAATTTTACATAACAAGTTTGATTACGTGATTTTAGCTTAATTAGCGAGAGAAACGACGGGAAAAGTATGACAGTTTGCTGGCTGTGGCACGTAGACGCAAACATTCCAAGGTGAAGAATTCTAAGACAAAAATGTCCCTGTCTCTATACTAGAAGTGCTGACCAGGATTATTCTATGACTAGATTTACTCCAGAGGTTGACACGCAATGCAAGATTCGGTCACTTATCCTAACCTTTCCGAATCTCGGCTCAAAGAAAAGTTTGTACCATCACCACTTAAAAGCAATATTATGACAAGAATGCTGCAATATTTCGGGCAGATAGGTGACAACGCAACAAGAATTTGCTCGTGACATCACTCGACAAAGAGCCGCATGGTGAGATCACTACAGCTTCCCGGCCAGCGTAACGAGCCAGACCTTTTTTTAAATTTTGCGGATCGCTAAAATCAATTTACCTGCACTGCAGCTGGCTGTGTCGACAGAACTCGTTCCTGGTTGACTGTATGAGTGAGTTTCGAGGAGTGCCACACCTGCATAAAACATTAATTTGTTAGCCCTTCAATTTGAGGTTAGTACATGTATTCATGCCATCAACGAGTCGTCTCCTAAACACTGCAACTCTGTTTTTAGATTTACTTTGCCTTGTTCATTCTTTCCTTAGGCTGGAATGATAGCCGGTCACGTGTGATCACAGCTCCAGAAGTAAATTCAATGATTCAAAAGATTGAATGATTCGACGGGGAAGACTACATTAACAGCTGGAATGTGAAGAGTAACCACGCAGCTATGTCAGTTAGGAGGTCAAGAAATCAATCTCATTCTCAGGATGGGTAATGGTGCAGAAGCACTAGTGTCAATCGTGTTCACGGTGAAAGATTCAACTTGTCTTTCTTATTTAGGGGTGCGGTCAAGGAGGCGTAGTGGTTCATTCGACGGACAGGTTGACCAAAACATGTATGTAGGCCGACATCTCGGACAATCTCACATCACATCACAACAACACGACAAGAGTGATGCAACAGTTTGGGCAGATTCGCTTGGTTAAAAGCAACAATACGATAAGAAGGCTGTGACATTTCGTGCAGATCTGGCGACAACACAACGAGAATTTGGTCGTAACACCACTCGAGAAAGAGTTGCATGCTGAGATCACCACAGCTTTCTGGCCTGTGTAACGAGCCAGACCCTTTTTTTAAATTTTGCAGATTGCTAAAATCAACTTACCTGCACTGCAGCTGGCTGTGTCGACATAACTCGTTCCTGGTTGGCTGCACGAGTCAGGTTCGAGGACTGGCACGCCTGCATAAAACATTAATTTGTTATTATAATGCAATTGAATGCAAGGTTAGTACATGTATTCATGCCATCAACGAGTCGTCTCCTAAACACTGCAACTCTGTTTTTAGATTTACTTTGGTAGAAACTATGCCTGGTTCATTCTTTCCTTAGGCTGGAATGATAGCCGGTCACGTGTGATCACAGCTCCAGAAGTAAATTCAATGATGATTCAAAAGATTGAATGATTCGACGGGGAAGACTACATTAACAGCTGGAATGTGAAGAGTAACCACGCAGCTATGTCAGTTATGAGGTCAAGAAATCAATCTCATTCTCAGGATGGGTAATGGTGCAGAAGCACTAGTGTCAATCGTGCTAACGGTGAAAGATTCAACTTGTCTTTGTTATTCAGGGGTGCGGTCAAGGAGGCGTATGGTTCATTCGACGGACAGGTTGACAAAAACATGTAGGCCGACATCTCGGACAATCTCGCATCACATCACAACAACACGCCAAGAGTGATGCAACAGTTTGGGCAGATGCCCTTGGTTAAAAGCAACAATACAACAAGAATGCTGTGACATTTTGTGCAGATCTGGCGACAACACAACGAGAATTTGGTTGTGACATCACTCGACAGAGTCGCATGGAAGGACGGCAGGCAACTGACGACAATTCGAATTCTATATTCTAGCGTGAAGGAGCAGGGTTATTCAAAGTGGACACATAATACCATTTTGGTTTCGTGTCTTTCCAAACCGTGCTTTTTGGTGTCTGGCTTTACGCCGATTGTACCTGCGTGAAACATGCACTTGGGATGAGCACTTTACACTCAAGACCAATAATTCACTAAGCCCTGCTAAATATTCTCACAACTAATGATGGAGAGATCTGTTTACCTGTGCATTTTATTAGCATCCTTCTTGTGTCCAAGAGACAAGCTGGGAGCCCAGTCCGGATGGTCAACGTCGAAGAGGTCGGATGGTTTGCCTAAGGATTTTAATAGTACATTTTCCCAAATCAGGCAACAATAAGCAGGAAAGCATAAAATACAGCAAGATATCGATTGTATTTGGCACGGACTACGAATAACGCGGAAGAGCTGGCACCGGTGCTCGGCGCTCACTCGGATTTCCTTCATCCAAACATTATCGCACGTCTAGTATCATAGCGCGAACAAGCCGCCGTCGGTTTTGCCTCATTTTTTCGAAGTATTCAATAAAAACGGCAGGAGCAATAGAAAGTGCTAATTTGGGGCTTTAACTTGGGCAGCAACACGTGTGTTGCTCTAAATCATGTCTCAGCAAAACACGAAAAAGCGCCGATGTCGTGTTCGCGATATGTACAATTACACGCGGAGACCGGCGTTCGCGCACAGGCCTGAGTACGGGGAAACTCTACCTGCTATGCTTTTGAAGTGAATCAAAACACTTACCAATCACAAAATGGGCTCCGCAAACGCGGTGGTGTGAGGCCGCGTCTTTCATGTCGGATCTGTTGATCCTTGCGAGCCACTCCCGTCGTCTTGCCGCCGATAGTTTTGTGGTCTTCGGACACTCGGACAGTCTGACAGCCGAGAATCGAAAAAAACCCACCGGTGGTGTGTTTTCGCCATTATTTTTCTTCCTGGATTCATTATTGCAGCGAAATGCTGCGCAGTTCACCATGCCCTACCGGTACGATGCGCGCAACGGCGCCTGGACCTGCCCCACCAAGATGTCAGCCGCCACTCACAGCCGGGCTCTGACGTCACACGTGTGACGTATGTGCAAGGAGCGTATAGGCTTCTTGCACTGACGTCACATCGCATACTTTTGAACACCATGTAAAAGGAGGAGAGGGAAGCTATCTTTTGTAAAAATTTTGAGTTACAGGTTAATCTTTTAGGATCTTCTGGGAGGAGAATAGCAACGCCTGTGCAAATCCGGGAGGTTCCTGATAAGAGGGGAGCTCCTTCTTCCCCTTTTCTCTGGAGGTCATCGGAAATGACGTCTTGTGCAAGCCAGGTATAGCCATGAATGAAGCCCGACCTACAAAATCATTTTCCCCAAGGTAGGAAAATCTCTCTCGCCGCCCTTCATTTCCTGTTCCCCACTGCTATCTTGACGGCGGCGGAACCCTTTTTGTTGGTGCATCTCGTGCCTGGATAAGCCGGGAGCTTATCCTGGTTACAGTGGGCTAGGGAGGGGTAGTTGGTTCACCGCTTTCTCTCTCTCAACTATGTGCTTTGCGTCGAAGCTGCCGATGTCCACTGCGCTAGTGTCCGATGGGGGCACCGCAGTAGGTTACCGCTGAAGCTTCAACCCTTTTGCCCGGCTCTGTCTGGCAAGACTTGCCCTGTTCGTCATTTGTTTATGAGACTCTCAATGTAGGTTCGCCGTTTGCTCTTCCCAATAAAATTGTGTTGCTCGTATGTTGCTCTAGACAGCCTTGATGCTAGTACGCCTGAACGGGTGACTTTTGTCTATTAGCTGTTGACGAGAAATTTAGCCAGTGCAGTACAATCACTACCCTGGGGTTTGCGGTTGTACTGCACTTGCTAAATTTAACGTGCATCACGCTGTATAAATTACATGAATGCGTGCCGGTACAAAACTCATCTAGATCGAAACGGGTGGGGGGAGGGGATAGAACCCAGGAGGTTCTTCAGCACAAGCTTTCCCTACACGCTTCGAGCCCAGACGCGTTAGCCCACTCGGCCACCAATCCTCCCTCTTCCGAATATGTGTTTGGTGTTTAGTGTAAGCGTGGATGATTAGCCGCCACATGAACTACTGTTTTGAGCCCTCTGTTCGGGCGGATCACGTAAAGAGAAGTGGGAAAAAAATTTAATCAGATTTGTTTTATCATTTTGATTCAGATTAGAGTTATTTTATTAATATCAGATTTACTTCATATAAGATAAATTTATTCGATTTAAGTTTTAGATTTGATTTATATACGATTTATTTGATTTAAGTCAGATTAATATTATTGAAATCGCTGTAGAGAGAGAATTAGGCTTCTTGACCACTAGAGGTATTTTTGAACCTGGAAGATTGATCAATCATTTTGTTTCATTTATCACTGATGACAGTGCGAAAGAAAAAATCACTAAGAAGGGAAAGTTTAATGAACTACCTTTTTATTGCTGTAATCCCCGCCATACTAGAACAAAAACAACAATGATGCTTTATTTAGTGATAAAAACTTTATTTGATTTTTTTTCGAGTTCTGACGTAATTCCAATACGACCTTACCTTTTTTTAAAATGTTGGTGTGTTTCTTTTACGTTCCGATGTCGTTGCAAATGACTTTACGTAGCTAGCGGACAAAGGAGAAGGTAGAAATCAAGCATAATTGACACTCCGGTGTGCTCAGAAGAGAAATTCTTCTTGCTCGTGTTCAGCCGGATATAAATCTTTTTTGCCTGATAATTCGTTAATTTAAACACAAAACAAACGTACATAAAAAGCATAAATGATAAACGAACGGTAAGTAAAAAAATTAAATTTCAGCCTTTCCACTTGGGTACAGATATAAGCGATGACGGCAACCGTTGCTCATATCTGGTTGCCACCGTCGTTCACAGATGGCAGTAGCTGTCCAGAGTTCCGTGTCATAATATGCTAGGGTGACGGACACAATACTGGGGAAACTAGTCCTTAACAGCTCAGCTGTAAAAAAAAACTTTTTCCGGGAACATTCTTGCGGGAAAGGTTCGTCGTGAATCGTAACAGGAAAACTAGTCTGATTTAAATGACAATTTAGATCATAGTGGTTTTTATTATCCACTCTGCGTGAAGGCAGCACCGAAGGCATCATTGCCCGCCAAGACCAGAAGGGACGTAAACGAGAAAATCTTGCAGCGTGCAAACAAGGTGAGAATAATGCGAAATTTACCAATTCTATTCCATTTCTCACTAAATAATGAGGAACTACGTACGTCGCTACGTTCATGAAATCGACGGCGCGGATATGCGCATTCTGCGTGAAAGGCCACTGTTGCCAGAAGGTGCCTTTCCCACGATCCTTACGAATCTCTTGACTTACCTGATAAAAACGGTGCCGAAATCAAGGACCTAGAAGAAAAGTCGGCTAGTGTTATGAAAGCGATGCGGTGACCCAACGCGAAGAGCCACGCAAGAAATAGCCGCCCCAGCGGATAAACACAGTTTAGCGTTTTTCTTTCGACCTAAAACTCAGTCCTAGCATTAAACATACCGTTAATTGTTACTTACCAGACTTAAAGGTGTGCTCTACTTACGAGTTTTGTCTGATCAGGATATTTTACATTGTCGTGTACCTTCCTAACAAAGCCTGCCGCGAACTTGAGAATAGAAAGAATTAGGAAGGCATGTTTTTTTTAAATATCCAGGTATGCGAAAGCAAAAGGAGACAAGGGACACACAGAAACACGTCAGACGCGGGCAGCGTTCTACGCTGTCCGTGCCTCTACTGTCCGTGTCTGACGTGCTTTTATGTGTCCCTTGTCTCCTTTTGCGTTCGCATACCAAGAAACTTGAGAGGTGCTCTACAAGTTTTTCTAACCGTCAATATGCGATCGCGTGCCAAATAATAAAATATTCACCCACTGAACAGACAGCTAGCGCAGAACGCCGATGTGATGTGACATGCGGATGCGCTAGGGTAGTACCATCGAGGGCGCCGATCGTGGAACTGATATGTGCGAGCGTGAGCATGATCGCGTGAACGGCATTCTTCGCAGGAAAGCTGTAAACTTGGAGCACCGTGGCCCTGAGCTCGCTTGTAAATTCACTTTAGTAACCTATGGACCCAAAAAACGCAATCTGAGTTGTGACATTAAGCAATGCAAGCGTGACGTTTTGCGTTGCTTCATGTCACAACTCAGACTGCGTTTTTGGGTCTAAACATACGTTTCGGCACCGTCATTCGCTGAGCTCCCTCCGTAAGTTGCGGTGATTGGCTCTCCGAGTGCTGTCCGGGAAAGTAGACGCACAGGCTTTTTTAAGAGTATAAGAGCGCCGGAGGCAAGGCACGCGATAACACTCCATGGTCAAAGCCACGGTGGCCTCGTCACCGCCATAGCAACAGCGCTGTCCGCGCGAAATGTAGTTCTTGAATTATTTTCCTTTTAACGGAAATTGAACTCGCGCGCTTCAATCTCGACCACGAAATTATGAATAATAAAGTATGAATGATCACAAATTTATCAGAATCAATTATATTTAAACCGAAAAAAAAACTACATCACATCCTTATCCGCATTCTATTTTTTTTAGAGTGCCTTCATACACACGCGCGCTTTTGCTTGAGTGGTGACATCTCAGCCATTTTTCCGCCCAATCGTTTTTTTATGCATTTTGAAGTGCGCGCAATCCGGTGTCACTCAGCTCGAGCGCGTAGCTTTGGCTGATGCATAGACGCCATCTTACCGCCCAAGTCACGCACCGAGTGCGCGAGAGCGTCACGCGCTGGTACATTCCGGACAACAATGGATGTCTTCACCCTGAGACAGACAGACATCTAGGCACCCTATTTTTTTTCTGCTTGTAGCGCCGTGGCCGTTGGCGATCGCTGGCGATGGCGAAGAAGAAAACAAAAGGACACGCGGCTTGAGAGCGAACGGCGCGGGACGATCGAACCAGGTTCGACAGTGCGACCTCCTTTGTCGGCCAGACCTCAAGGTGTCCAACCAAGTATGCTGCTTTCCTACGGGTCTTGATGCCAATCCGCCCGGGACTGACCTGACTTTGTTGGGAGCAAGGGCGGTCTCCACATCTAGTGCCCAGCAATAACGAAAACTCCCGCTGCGAATCAATATCCCGCTAACACCAAAAGACTTCAAGACCGACGCGCATCCTCGCCACCTGACTCAACCCAACCCCATGGCATCTACACCAGCCTGCGTTCAGTGATTTACCCTGAACTTGTGGGCTAGACCTAGCTTTCCCCCATTTGTAACGATTGCTATTTTCTCTTCCTTGATGGTAGAGATTTGCGGATTTATTTTTTTCTGTTATTTAAATATTTTTTTTTATGAGCAATGACTATTTTTCTTTCCAACGATACAACTGTGTCTTGTCTAGCTTATTAACATCCAGGAATCACGAACAACACCACGACAAGGCCTGTTTCTCTTGAACTTAAGTTATTTTTGAGAGAATCTGTGACGATCGTACTACGTCGTTTGTCGGGCTCAAGACTCGGAAGAAACGGTACGCACGTTTGACATGTTCGGAAGTCGAAAATCGGTCAAGCCACGCTCGTCATTCTCTCTTATTCTACTCGTGAAGTCTTTTGCCGCCTGGTATGGCTACGGCTTGTGGCACTCCTCCGCCCTTAGAGAAAAAAAAAAAAAACTATAACACACCACGTGCGTTCACGTCAACTGGGGCACCACGTGCGCACGCGTCAACTGGGGGAGTACCGACATGGGGCTCTTCGTGGTCTGGAACTCGCACGTAGTGGCGTGACGGCTGCCGGGGTCCCTGGGGTTGACCGAAAAACGCCGGTCGCGGAACTCGTTAACACTGACGGTTCGTTGAGTTGAGGGACTAGGCAAGGACGTGGGGTCCGTGCTGCAGTTGCCGCTTGGAAATTCGGCCGTCGGTGTACTGCTGCCGCAGTCCGGCAACACAGGCCATGGGACTGAAGTGACGTCTGTGGACGCCGCTGAGGTCCCTTTGCGAGGCGTAAGATGGTCCCCATTCCGATCTCACATGATCCCATTTGGCAGACGCAGGTTCAGGGATGAAGCGCCTACCGCAGAGGCTACATGTCCGGCAGACCATGGAACACCCGGCCGGAAGTTTCTGACATACACCGGTGCTCCAACTTCCGGCAAAAGGCCGCCGGGACGACAATCACTGTCGGCGTAAAGCTTTTGCTTCAGCTGCTTCAGCAGTGCTGTGGACCGCAGGTTGGGACGCATAACGTACAACGGTGGCTTGATCATGCGGCCTATATCAGTTCACATGGGCCACGGCCAGTCACTTCGTGTAGCGTTGTCCGGTAGTGAAATAGAACTCGGGCTACTTTCGTGCAGAAATCTCCGGCTTGGCACTTCTTGAGCTTAATATTGACAGTTTGTACCACCCGTTCCGCGGCTCCATTGGAATCCGGGTGGTACGGAGGGACCATCATCCGACGTATTCCGTTCCTGGTCAGGAAGTCCAGGTACTCAGCACTGGCAAAAGCCGGGCCATTGTCCGAGACTATTAGGTCTGGAAGTCCCTGAGCGGCGAAGACCAGTCGCAATGCAGGGATTTTCGCCGCTGCGGATGGGGTGGTGACGGGGAGTACTTCCAGCCACTTGGAGTAGGCGTCGACGACTACTGGAAAGTATCATCCTTTGAAAAGTCGACCGAAGTCCACATGCAGGCGGGACCATGGCCTCTCAGGAAAAGGCCACGGGGTGACCTTAATCCGTCGGCGTTCTCGCTGGTGTTCCTGGCAGATGTGGAATCGCTGCACGTGATGAGCAATGTCTTCGCTCAAACCAGGCCACCAGGCGTGAGACCGGGCCACTATCCTCATATTTTCCACCCCTGGATGGCCTGTATGCAGCAGTTGAAGAACCTGGGGACGTAGGACCTGGGGTATAAGTATCCTGGATCCCCACAGTAAATAGCTCTCTTGCAGGCTCAGATCAGCACTAATAGAGAGTTTTAGAATTGGGGGCCCCAAAGCTTGCGGGCCCCAAAGAAATAGGGGCTCACCACTGCGCATGCGCAGAACCCAAACTCTGTTTGGGGCTTTGGGTGGGCGCTTGGGCCCCCAATTGTTTAGGGCCGGATTGCGTCGGCAAACATGGCGGCGCCCTTTCCGCTCGCTTCGGAGCATATTCGTCATGGTCGCTGCAGTATTAGCCTATTTCAATGCCAATGAATAGTGCAACCGGCTTTGGCTTTGCTTTATCTCGCTCAAATCACAAAGAATGAGCGGTGGGCTCGCCCTATTTTAAAGATCGTCCCCGATTCTGGCCGTTTCTAAGCCTAAACATAAGCGGTAACCGTTGACATGGCAACGTATTGCTACTCCGTGGCTCCGAGTAGATTTCGTTCGTGGCACGATACCTGTAGCTTGAAAACAAGTATTTCAAGGCTTCAAAGTCGCTCCAGCTCAGGTCTAAATAGTGCAGCTGCTCGCCGAGTATGCGCGGTCGCATTCATCTCAGTCTCGGCATGGTGGAAGGCCTAAATCTTTGGCAGCAGATAATCAAAGCGCACGCGAACGTCCAAAAAATTCAAGAACGAGCCACACCTAGAACAGCGCGCAAGCACAGGTGGAATAAAATAGAACACAAAAAGCAAATTGTTGTGTGTATGTTTATACAGCCGGAAGTTAATCTGCCTCAGTGGGCGTCTGGTGTCTCAGCTGTAGATGAGCAATTTAGCCACTGCGGTACAACCGCTAACCTGGGGTCTTTAACGTGCACCACGCAGTAGTGATACACGACCGCACGCCGGTACGATGCTCATCCAGATCGAAACGGGCAGGGGCGGGGATTGAACCCAGGATTCCTGGGTTCTGCAGCGCGAGCTTTCGCTCCACGTGCTCCGAGCTGGTGTGCGCTAGACCACTCGGCCACACAGGAAAGAGCGCTGACTCCCAACACATGTATTGTGAAAGAAAGAGAAAGAGGAAGCTTCAGACATAAAGCCCACGCGCACCCACAAGGTGAAAAGAAGAAAGAATAAAAACAGATACATTATTAATTTGCCGCAGAAAAGGAGAAAACTCACATTATAATGTCACGACTAAAAAAAGATGAGAAAACAGAAGAAATAAAAAAAAAAAAAACGTGGGCTTTTTTTTTTTTATTAGGCTTAAAGGGAGAAAAACAAAGAGGTAAGCCAAGGCCTATCCTTGACTGGCTACTTTGTTGGGATGGGGGAAGGGGAGAAAAGAATATGAGAGGAAGGGAAAAGAAGTGAAAAAATTCACACACACTTTGGCACGATTCTGATAACACGGATTGCGTAGCAGAGTTGCTAGTGGTAACTGTGTTCAATTGTCTTTGTATAAGAGTCCTCCGCAATCGCAGACACCAACGCAGACACAATCACAGTTACGAATAGTTTGTCACACACGTGGTCACATTCTAAGACAAAGAAAGTTCGGACGGAGAATGGTAGTCGTGCATTGGTTGGTACCTTTTCAATTAAATAAAGAACATATCTAAAACAAATATTTAACACTAAAGTCTCTCCATCAAGCCTGTACTCTCCAAAAAGATGGAAAACATTTTCACAGCCTTTCGTTGTTCGCCTGGCGACAGCCAGGGGCCTAGTATTTGAGATATGTTTATGTTGGCGGTCGGAGTACCCGGTAGGGACATGAGAAGATTAGCACGTTCTGTGTTGTAGAGCGGGCATTCGGAGATGATATGTTTAACATCTTCAGGTTTTGCACATGCACTGCAGTTGAGGCTAGATACAATCCCAAATTTGAACTTGCGGCCATTTGTGTAGGCCGCGTTGATTCTTAGCCGATGTAGTAGCGTTTCTAGTTTCCTTGGAAGGCCTTTCGGAAGGAAGTTTCGTAAACAGGGGTCAATGTGGTAGGAGTAAGCATGATGATTTTCAGGCGATGTCCAAGTCCTAAGAAAGTGATCCTTATCCTAGTGTATTAACAAGTTGGCGACAGTCTGCTTTTGTAAAAGGTATATCTTCACCAAACTCCATGTCGTTTCCGCGTGTGGCAGCATCATTAACAAGTTGGCGACAGTCTGCTTTTGTAAAAGGTATATCTTCACCAAACTCCATGTCGTTTCCGCGTGTGGCAGCATCATCTGCTGCTTCATTTCCAGAAAGGCCGCAGTGTCCCGGTATCCATTGAAATACAATGTGCTGCCCATTGCCTATCGCCGTCGCATGGAGATATAAAGGTTCAGAAATTAACGATTGATTTGTTGTTTTGTAGAGAGGGTTTTTTAAGCATTGCAGTGCAGCTTGTGAGTCTGAAAGTACGACCCATTTTTGTTGGAGATTAGAAGCCGAGATGTGTTGAAGTGACTTTTTAAGGCCATGGAGTTCGGCTACAGTGGATGACACTTTCCGTAAAAGTCTGAAAGACTCAACGATTTGCAGAGACGGGATATGAATTCCTGAAGATGAAGAAGTATCAGTTGTTGATCCATCCGTGTATATGTGTATAAAGTTTGTGTACCTTGAATGTATATGTGATAGTGCACATTGCAGCAGGACAGTTTTAGATTGTGTGGTTTTGTTTGTAATGCCGTCTACATGCAGCGAAACATTCGGTGAAGGTAAAATCCAAAGTGGGCAATCGGGAGGCTCAGGGTAAGCGGCAGCTTGCGGGATATTACGCTGTAGCTGTGCAATATTTTTGGAGACGTCTTAACGCCTTTGTTGTACGTTCATTAGGTGATGATGATGATGTTGAGTTTTTTATCTAAGGTAAATGCGGAGAATTTCTTGAATGCGCATGATGTTAAGTGGAAGTTCGCGGGCTTCGGCAAGTGTTGCTAATGAGGTGAATTTGGAGGCAATCCAAGACATATCCTTAGCGATTTATTCTGTCCTGCCTGAAGGTTCGACATGTTGCTTGTGTATGTATTTAGCACGGCTAACGAATACCGCAACAAGCCATTTACGAGGGAATTTTGTACTTTGAGCATGGAGTATGTTGATTTGCCCCAAGATTTACCAGTCAGGCAGCGGAGAACGTGATTTGCTGAGTCTATCTTTTTTCTCAACGTCTTAATGTGAGGGGTCCATGTAAGGTTTTCGTCAATAATAAATCCCAAAAACTTATGCTGTGAAGCGTAAGGGATTGTTCTTCCTGCCAAAAGTAATGGAAATCTTTTCATTGACATGCGTGTGAATGCCATTGCAATAGTTTTTTTCTGGTGAGAGGCTGAGTCCGCGTGAATTTAGGAAGTTGCTAATTATTCGAAGTGTGTGTTGAAGCTTCCTCTGAGAAATGAAGCGATTTGTATTGGTGGTCCATATGCAGACGTCATCTGCATAAAATGTAATTTTTACTCCCTCAGGGAGGTTCCGTACAAGAGATATTAGACACAAGTTGAAGAGTGTCGGGTTGAGGACACCACCTTGCGGGACACCCCTATTAACTGTATGAGGAGAGGTGCGCCCCTCCATTGTTTCCATGAAGACAGTCCGATTATTAAGGTAATCTTCAATCCACGAGTAAATTCGACCACCAATCCCATGTTCAGATAAAGCTGTTAATATTGCAGCGTGTTCAACAGAATCAAAGGCCTTACGAATATCTAGAAAAATGGCTATTGTTGTCTTCCTCTCCGATATCCTGTGTTCCACACGGGTAATGAGGTCAATCACATTGTCTATTGCTGACCGCCCGGATCGCAATCCGGGCGGTCAGCTTCTTCTTTCTCTTTGTTTCACAATACATAAGTTGGGAGCAAGTTGGGAGTCGGCGCTCCTTCCTGTGTTTGGTCATCTTCCTCTTTTGCTTGTGCGCTGTTTTAAGTATGTATTCTAAGTATCAGCTAGCTCAACTCTCTATGTTACTACGAGAACAAGCGCCAAATTAGAGCGCTACGGATTGGAATGTTGCGGCTACACCGCAACATTCCAATCCGTATCAACGAGTCGAGGCCATCCAAGGCCAGAAGAAAATGGCGGAAGAGAAGGCTCCCGCGCGTTCGCTTCTCGATCGACGATGACATTTATGCGCTACGCGAAGTGTACGCCACTAACCCATTCCAGGATTCCAGGAGATGGACTTCAATTGCCGAAAGGGTCTTCGAAGCAATCTGAAGAAATTTCTGCACCCGGGCCATCCCCGAACGGGTCGACCTGCTGCTGGCACAGTTTAATACGAAGCACAGATTTCCCGGTGACTTTTCGTAAGGTAATTTAAAAAAAGAAAGAAAAAAAACGTGTTTCTGTGAACGAGCTTTTAGCCACGCCGTAGCAATACGAACCATGTCAACAGTTACGACGTATGTTTAGGCTTAAGAACTGCCAGAGTCAGGTACGATCTTTAAAATGGGGCGAGCCCACCGCTCATTCTTTGTGACTTGAGCGAGATAAAGCAAAGCGAAAGCCGGTTGCACTATTCATTGGCAATGAAACTGGCAAATACTGCAGTGACCATGGCGAATTTGCTCCGAAGCGAGCGGAAAGGGCGCCGCCATGTTTGCCGACACAACCCGGCCACAAGCAATTGGGGGCCCCACGCTATTTCTCGAATTTCACTTTGGCGGCGCGCGCCAATCCAAAGAGTTCCCGTATTGGCTCCCTACGGGAGCCAGAGTTGCGTGTTCTAGAGTGCCTTCATACACACGCGCGCCGTCTTTCCTGCATTGGCATGTTGATCCAGTCCTCACGTGACTGAATTCGGCGAATAGCAGCGCCGCGCGTTCGCCGGATGCATGGGAACGTGCGGCAGGGCGCGCGCAACTTCTACTTTCCTGCACAGCACCTGATCCGGCTCATTACGTGATCGGATCTCGGCGAATAGCGGCGCGGCGGCACGTGGAAAACATACTCGCAACTCTGGGGAGCGTATTCAGCAACTCTACAAAGCCCCAAACGGAGTTGGGGTTCTACGCATGCGCAGTGCTGAGCTCCTATTTGTTTGGGGCCCCAAAGCTTTGGGACCCCCTATAATAATACTCTCTAATTGTCGTGCTGCTTCATTTTCATTTCATTTCATTTATTTATCCTTAAGGGCCCGGGTGGGGCATTACATAAGACGAGAACTAAAATACACTTTGACACTTGAAAACGACAAAAACAGGAAAAGGAGAGAGTCAAAATAACAATAGTAAAAAACACAAAGTACTGATATGGTTTAGTCGGGAATGGTTAGTGGTTGTGTAAAGAGACTTCCTGGCGAAACCTTATTGGTTCAGTGATGACTACAATGTCGTCGGGAAGGGAGTTCCAGATGGCTATTGCATGAGGGAAAAAGGAAGTGTTGAAGGCAAGCGTTTTGCCTGCAATACGCTTGATGCATTGACTGTGATTAAGGCGTGATGATACTCGGTCTGGAGGAGCAAGAGGGGTGGTATGGGAGTATGGATAGTTATAGTAGAACTTATGCAATAAACATAACCGAGAGTTCAATCTTCGACTGGACAGTAAGGGTAGTTCTAGAGTTTCTTTAAGTTGGGTTACACTGATGTCATGAGTATAAGCTGATGCGATGAATCGGGCTGCGCGGGTTTGTGTGCGTTCCAGTTTATCAGAGAGGTAAGCTTGAGAAGAGTGCCAGATGGATGACGCATATTCAAGCTTTGGTCGAACGAATGTTATGTATGCAAGTTTCTTAAGGTGACTGGGCGCGGACTTTAAATTACGTTTCAGGTATCCAAGTGTGCGTGATGCCTCAGCTATAATATTATCGACATGTAGAACCCAAGAAAGCGTTGAGGTTAAATTCACTCCTAAGTACTTATATGAAGTTGAAGTATTAATTGGGGTGCCGCCGAGTGAATATAAATACGTATCTGTAGATTTTCTCCGGGTAAACGAAACTACTTTACACTTGTCCAGGTTCAGAGGCATAAGCCATTCTTCACACCAGGTATTAATTTGTGTTAGGTCGTCCTGCAATATGAGATGATCTGAATCATTTGTGAGTGGGCGATATATCACGCAATCATCGGCGAATAGCCTAATTTTCGAAAGGATGTCATGAGGAAGGTCGTTTATGTATATTAAGAATAGTAGTGGGGAGAGTCCTGCACCCTGGGGAACTCCTGATGCTACTTTACCAAGGGGTGATTTGTGATTATTAGCCAATGTGAACTGAACTCTTGAGGTGAAAAAATCCTGAATCCAAGCGATGATGGTCGAATCAATACCAAGAACTGAAAGCTTGGTGAGTAGATGACGATGCGGAACACGGTCGAAGGCCTTCGCGAAGTCGAGAAATATTACATCTGTTTGGTAATTATTATTCATGTTAAGAAGTAGGTCATGAGTAAACTCTGCAAGTTGGGTTTCACACGAGAGACCTTTACGGAAACCGTGCTGGAGTGGGTAGAAAAAATTAATCGAGTTAAGGTGACTTATTATGTTCGAGCTGATTATATGCTCTAATAGTTTAGAAGGAACGCTTGTTAAAGAAATGGGGCGATAATTAGATACAACTGATCGATCACCACTTTTATGGACGGGGATGATTTTTCCAATTTTCCAGTCTTTTGGGCTTGGGCGATCTGAGAGTGATTGGGAGAAAATTAGTGATAGATACTCACTTGAAACAATATTGGTGCTTTTAAGGATTTTGGTGCTGATGTTATCCATGCCAGCAGATGATGATAGTTTTAGTTTGTCAATTAAGGCACTTATTCCAGTAGATGAAATGACAATAGGTGGCATGATGGCACTAGACAATGAACAGGGAGATGCTACTTCGCCAAGGCCTCCGTCCGTGAAAACAGAAATGAAAAAGTCGTTTAAGGCTGTCGCGCTTTCGTTCTCAACGATGGGATCTTTATTGCTGTCTGTCAACGACAAAGATTGGGAGTGATATTTAGGTGACAGGAGTTGCCAAAATCGGGTTGGGTTAGAACGAAGAATGGAAGGCATGTCGGAAGATAAAAACTTTTCCTTGGCCCGTTTAATACTTTTTGCATATTCCTTTGAAAGTTGACTGTGTGTGTCCCAGTCTTGAACGTGACCAGTGCGCTTAGCTTTGCGATACATACGTTTCTTTTTGTTTCGTAGTATTTTTAGTGTCTTATCAAACCAGGGGTGGTTCCCGTCGGATTTAATAAGGACTGTTGGTATAAAAATGTTGATGAGACTGTTTATTTTATTTCGAAAAAGGTTCCAGTTTTCTTCAACAGATCTGGAATAAAAGTTCCTGCTGAAGTTTGTGTAAAAAGTTTGTAGTTCATTATTGATGGATTCAAAATCTCCTTTATTGTAATCTTTAATGAATTTTTGAGTTGGCATTTTCCGAATAATAGGTAATGACATAGTCATGCTTAAGAGTTGATGGTCGCTTAATCCTGGTGAATGAATAATGTTTCGAATATACTCGGGAGTAGTAGAAAAGACGAGGTCAAGCGTATTTTTGAGTCTTGTTGGACGACTAACTACTTGAGTGAGGGTGAAGTCGAGCGTGAGATCAAGAAGTTTTTTTTACTCATTTATGGCACTTTTGTTCGTCACCGTGAGTGAGGACCAGTTAATGCTTGGAAAGTTAAAATCACCAAAGAGAAAAAAGACTGCTCTGGGGTGACTGGTTTGAAGCTCGTGAAGAGCATCCCGCATCTTATCAACAAAAGTATTATCGCTCTCGGGCGCCCTGTAACATACTCCGATTATAATGTTTGAGTGAGGGGAGCTAATGCGAACCCAGATTAGTTCCAGATTGTTGTTCCGACTGATACAAAGCGATGAGATGTTGTTTTTTATGGCAATGAGGACGCCGCCTCCCCTTCTTGAGCAACGATCATGACGATATACATTATAGTTCATGTGAGGAGGGAATATTTCAGTATCATGCACGTCATTCGTTAACCAAGTTTCTGTTAGAATGATAATGTCGGCTGTGCTATCATCAATAATACTATGTAGGTCATCTCGTTTGGACATGACACTGCGTATGTTAGTAAAGATTACAGAAAGTTGTAGAAACTTTTCCGGTTTATTTACAGGAACTATGGGGCTTGTGACAGTCAAGCAATGGCCTAGTTAGCTGCGAGTTTCAATGACTTTTCCTGATTTAGCATCGTACACATAGCAGAGATTACCTACAAAAAGTTTATCGAGCCGTAGTTTAAACGAACATTTCTGAGGTTTGACAAATTCGAGCAGTTTGTTGCGGGCTAATCGCGTCGCTGGTGCAAAGTCTTCGCGGATTGCAAAGTCTGTTCCTTTCAGTTTTCGTCCGCATGCTAAGATGGATTCCTTGTCCTTAAATTGATTTAGTTTAATTATGATTGGGCGATTTTTATTTGCAGTGAACTTCCCTATGCGGTGTGCTCGTTCGATGTTGTTTGAGTCAAGATTGAAATCTAAATATTGCGCACAAAAAGCAATCAGTGTTTCTTCCGATTGCTGCCAAGATTCAGACTGGGAGTCAGCAATTCCTAGGAACAGAATATTATTCCTACGCAATCTGTTATTTAAGTCCTCGTTAGCCGCTTGGAGGACGGCAATATCCTCCGAGATTGCGTGAGTGTTAACTATTGGTTCTGTGCCCCCTGAATCTGCTGAGGTGTTTTCCAGCACCGTAAGTCTTTGCTTAAGTTCCTCCGTAGTTTTATCTGCAGAGTTGTTTTCCAGCACCGCAACTCTTTGCTTAAGTTCCTGTACAGTTTTATCTGTAGTCTCTTGTCGCTCTTTCACTGTCTTAATTTCTGCAAGTAGGGCTGCTTGTCCCTGCTCGATCCTTTGTACAATGGCTAGAACAGTTTGTTCTATTTCTGTGGGACCAGGGTTCGTTTCTATGTCACCGGACAGTAACAACACCATGTGCGATAAAAGGACGTTGGCATACGAATTTAGGCACAAACACAAAAAACTACGCCATCTCAAGTCGTAGGGGCACGACATCGCAAGTAAACAATAATCAGTACTACTATATTCTTTAGTACAGTCGAGGTAACTAACCTGTAGTAGAAGTAGAGGTGAGTGCATTGCGTCGTTGGCGATGTCGTGCCCCGACGAGTGGGCGTATACTGGTCGTTTATATAGCGGGCACAGTGTGTTCCCGCCGAAAAGCGTCGACGATCCAGGTTGCCATCCGTGTTGGAAGGGTGGCTCCACTTTTGGCCAAGTTTGCGATGGAGCAGGCGGCCGGGCTTGTTGGTTCCTGTGCAGATCTTGCGGTGTCCATCGTTGGCATGCGCGACCGTAGTCAGTGGGCTCAGTGGGGCTGCCGGCGAGCGACAGCACCTGTAGTAGAAGTAGAGGTGAGTGCATTGCGTCGTTGGCGATGTCGTGCCCCGACGAGTGGGCGTATACTGGTCGTTTATATAGCGGGCACAGTGTGTTCCCGCCGAAAAGCGTCGACGATCCAGGTTGCCATCCGTGTTGGAAGGGTGGCTCCACTTTTGGCCAAGTTTGCGATGGAGCAGGCGGCCGGGCTTGTTGGTTCCTGTGCAGATCTTGCGGAGTCCATCGTTGGCATGCGCGACCGTAGTCAGTGGGCTCAGTGGGGCTGCCGGCGAGCGACAGCACCTGTAGTAGAAGTAGAGGTGAGTGCATTGCGTCGTTGGCGATGTCGTGCCCCTAGTGAGCTTCAGCTACAGGATGGGCTAAAAGAAAGCTACACCTACCAGCATTGTGCCTGTGACCGGGGAATGGCCCCGTCGAGTTCGCAGATAATTTCATTGGCGCACATGATAGCCTGGTAATTGCGGGCGTGCACTCTCTTGTGACCAGAAAAGTAAATCTTCTGATTCAGAGACGGTCGGCAGATGAGTCTTGCTGTGCCGTTCCAACTCAGGCTAGGCGGTGGTAGTTGAAGAGGAAAAAAAGGAGAAGCTCGAGAAAGTGGGGCTCAAGCAGAGAGACAGATTCGACGGTGCCCCGAGAACGCTGCATACCTCGGCCACGAACCGCGGATGCAGACGAATTCGACTGTGACCTGAGAAAGCTGCAGTCCTCGGCCGTGAACCGCAGACGCAGGCCGGCTCCACCCAAACTCGGACCCGCAGCCCTCTACAGAGATCCAAAGTATCAAGGCGACGAACCCTAATACTCAGCGGAAAATTTCTCGGAAAAAACCTGGGCCACCTCCAACAAAGCCCGGAAATCCCTCGGCAGCGACCCCTGGTAAAAGCAACTGGCTCCGTCGAGAAGCCATCATCAAGTTTCAACGGACACTGGTGACCCCAACGCGTGAAGTCATCAACCTGAAAGGGGGCGTGAGAATTCAAGACAATTCTAACTGTACATGTGTAAATACTTAGGCATTAGGCATCTTCTCTATTTACGTATGTCGCTGTGTTATACAAATTGATTAATACCGTCCCACCGTGCCATTTCACTCAGACGGTTAACTTGAACTACGACAATATTGGCGAGCGTGCCAGGATTAAACCCCTGAGTGAGAGAGGATTGTTTCACGTGTCAGCAGTTAACAGCAGATTGTCAGAATGGATTTTAAAAAAAATATTGACGATGAGTATTTCTTTGGGGCTGACGAAAGAAGAAACAATGACTCTCTTGGAGGAGGAGAAGAAACGCGTTAGAGAGGAACGGTTGCTAGCTGGAGAAGATGCCAAACTCGAAGCTGAACGAGAGCAAGCGAGGGCAGAACGAGAACAAGCGAGGGCAGAACGAGAACAAGCTTCTTTCGAGCGTGAGCGAGAGATGATAGAACTAAAGATTCGGCTGGCACAAGCCGAAACTTCAAATGATCGGCCAACGGAAAACGAAGGGGGGGATGTACCACCGCGAAGAAGTGCATGTTTGAAAAAACTAATGCCGCCTTTCGACGAGAAACGAGACGACCTCGATGCGTACTTGCACAGGTTTGAAAGAATCGCAGTAGGCCAAGGCTGGGCAAAGGAGGAGTGGGCGACATCCTTGAGCCTTTGTCTAGTGGGAGAAGCACTGACAACGTTTGGTCGTATGCCAGCATCAAATTCGTTAGATTACGAAAAAGTGAAGATTGCGCTACTTCAAAGATTTAGGCTTACAGCTGATGGCTTCAGGGAGAAATTCAGGAAAAGTAAACCTGAGGAAGCTGAAACTGGGTTACAATTTTGCTCGAGACTAAGCAATTATTTCGATAGGTGGCTCGAAATGTCTGAAACAGCGAAGACCTTCGACGGTGTAAGAGATAGAATAATCGGCGAACAGTTACTAGCTTGCTGTAATTCTAAGCTAGCCATTTTTTTTAAAGAACGCAAGGTTGATTCTACACAAGAAATGGCGAGAGTAGCGGACCAGTACTTAGAAGCACAAGGGAAAGGGAATGTGGGAAAAACAAAGGAGGATACTAGTACAGGAGAGGACCCAGACATCTGTAAAGGAAAATGTATGACTAGCGCTCGAACGGGAGGAGCAGTGAGAACAGCTCCCAAATGCTTCTTATGCAATAAGTTAGGGCATAAAGCTAGTGAGTGCAGAAGAGGGTATCGAAAAGCACAGGCGGGAATTCGTTGTTGGGAATGTGGAAAAATTGGACATAAACCTGAGGAATGCAGAAACGTGCCGAGAAACAAAGTGGCATGTTTTTTAAACCAAGGGGAGGCATCATCGACCGAGCCTAAAGAGGGAAACCAGTACCAAGAGAGGACAAAAAACGAAGTGAAGGCGAGCACTGACGACCTTGATGCAAAGTATGGTTTGCATTTAATGATGCCAGTGGTGGAAGATCGATTTCATGGCAATAAAATAGCCGTGCTTAGGGACGGTGGTACAAACAACACGGAATTAATAAGAAAATGTCTGGTGCACGACAATGAGCTTACCGGGAAGTCCACGGGGGTAATTCTAGTTGACAAGACTGTGAGGATGATGCCTGAAGCCATCATATACATCGAGACGCCCTATTACACAGGACAAGTAAATGCAAAATGTATTGAGGATCCACTCTACGATTTAATATTAGGTAACATCTCGGGTGTGAGAAAAGTAGACTGTCCCGACCCAGAGTGGTTAACAGAAACTAACGAGATGCCTGGTCGTGAAGACCACGTTGTGGGCAAGACAGAGAGCCGTCGTGAAAATGCTAGCAGGTTTCCAGCCGTGAACAACTGCTCTGTGCCAGAGCCAAAAGGTGGGGAACACCTAGTTACCGAAATGGAGAAAATACCCAGCAAACCTGCGCAGATTGATACTAACATCTCGTTTGCAGTACGATCTAAGATGACTAACGAAACGGTAGAGAAACCGTTACCCCGACTAAAATTGCCGATCATAAGGTTGTTAGAGGTCACGCCACAAGAAATAACCAGAGACCAAAAAGAGGATGACAGTCTCCGGCGATGTTACGGGAACCTCGACAGGGAAACGCGGAAATGGAGATCGGGCGTAACGACGCAATACACTATGAAAGGGGATATGTTGTTTCGGAGATGCGAGTATGATTCGGGCGACGTGATAGATCAACTCATCGTGCCAACAAAGTATCGGGAGAACGTATTAGAGTTGGCACATGATGCCCTTATGTCGGGTCATCATGGTGTGAACACAATTGCTCGAGTATCAAACGACTTCTTTTGGCCCGGGATGCAAAGCGATGTCAAACGCTATGTAAGATCTTGTGACGTGTGCCAACGTACGATTCCGAAAGGAGCTGTCAAAAGGGCACCAATGATACCCATGCCCATAATTGAGACACCTTTCGACAGGGTAGCTATTGATATTATCTGACCGATAACACCAACGTCATGTAAGGGCAACCGGTATATCCTTACGATGGTCGACATGGCCACCAGATACCCTGATGAGGTGGCGCTAAAAACGATTGACACGCCACATATAGCTAAGGCACTTGTAGAGATGTTCTCCAGGCATGGAATACCCAAAGAGATCTTGAGCGACCGAGGATCTAATTTCACTTCGGACCTCATGAAGGAAGTCAGTCGTCTATTATCATTCAGACAGTTGTTGACAACGCCATATTGTCACGGGTGGTGACTAAAAACAACAGATAAACAGAAAGAAATAAACGTTTAATGTGGCGAACTTGTGCCAAAAATAAAAGAGTACAAAAGATAATAACAGAGCGTCGCAGGCGTCGAAGTCGGCGAAACCGCAGGATCGAGCGCTGGGGCGAGACTGACTCGACAAGGTCGCGAGCGGCGTCTTATCTAGAGTGAGTCACGATCTCGAAGATTCGGCGGAGAAGGTTCGAGCTTAGCGCGCTCGGGGCGAGAATGAACACGCACTTTCTAGAACAACATAAGCGGGGATAAATGATAGAAGTTATGTCCGGAGCAAGAATAAACGAGAAAGTTCTAGAAGTCCGTGACCCCTGCGCGCGGCATTACTCGCCCCTTTAAAAGTGCATCGCCCCGATGCAACACAAAACAAAACAAAGCACATAAAAAGAACGGCAAACTGAAGAGTCATTTGAAACACATAAGATCCACAGTCCTATCGAGCGTAGTACGGCTTCAGGCGCACGACGTGGACGACCTCAGGTCGTGGTGGGCGGCGTGAAGATGTTCGTGTTCCGTCGGGCATCACCTCGTAGTTCAGCTCGCCGAGGCGACGAAGTACCTTGTATGGTCCAAAGTACCGTTTCAGCAGTTTCTCACTGAGGCCGCGGCGGCGGATGGGCGTCCATACCCACACCCTGTCTCCGGGCTGGTAGTGGACGTCCCTGCGACGAAGGTTGTAGCGGCCCGCGTCGATGCGCTGCTGGTCTTGAATCAGGAGTCGGGCGAGCTGGCGGACTTCTTCGGCCCGTTGAGCAACCACCTGGGCGTCGTCGCTCTCAGTGTCAGTTGGCTCATGGGGTAGCATCGCGTCTAGCATGGTCGTTATTTTCCGACCATGTACCAGCTGGAAGGGTGTGAATCCAGTGGTCTCTTGAACCGCCGTATTGTAGGCGAACGTGACGTAGGGCAGCACCTCGTCCCACGTCTTGTGCTCTACGTCGACGTACATAGAGATCATATCGGCGATTGTCTTGTTGAGTCGCTCCGTCAGCCCGTTGGTCTGCGGGTGGGACGCAGTTGTACGACGGTGGCTGGTGTGACTGAGTCGGAGGATTTCTTGGGTCAGCTGTGCCATGAACGATGATCCGCGATCTGTAATCAGAACTTCTGGCGCGCCGTGCCGGAGGACGATGGACTCAATGAAAAACTTAGCAACTTCCACAGCAGTCCCCGAAGGAAGAGCTTTCGTTTCGGCGTACCGCGTGAGATAATCTGTGGCGACCATGATCCAGCGGTTCCCCGACGTCGAAGGCGGAAAAGGACCAAGTAGATCCATTCCGATCTGCTGGAAGGGTGCAGTTGGAGGAGAAATGGGCTGCAGGAGTCTGGCCGGCCTCGTCGGAGGTTTCTTGCGTCGCTGGCACTCGTGGCATGATCGTGTGTATAGGTGGACGGTCTTGGGGAGCTTGGGCCAGTAATACTTTTCACGAATACGGGCCAGTGTCCGGCAGTAACCAAGGTGTCCGGACGTCGGGTCGTCGTGGCAGGCTTGGAAGATCTCCTCTCGAAGGTCACTCGGGATTACCAGCAGCCACGGCGAGTTACTGTCCCCAAAGTTCTCTTTGCAGAGTACACCTTGTCGAATGGCGAAGGTCGGCAGGGTTCGTGAGAAAACACGGGGCACAGTACTCCCGCGCCCTTCCAGGTGCTGAATTAATGCGCGCAGCTCAGGATCGTTTCGTTGACGTCGTGCCAGGTCGTCGTTGGTCACTGCTCCTAGGAAGCACTCGTCGTCATTGTCGTCGCTGCTGCCGGAAGGTGTTTCGACAGGGGCCCTGGACAAGCAGTCGGCGTCGCTGTGCTTGCTGCCTGACTTGTAGACTACAGGCATGCTGAACTCCTGTAGTCGGAGACTCCATCGAGCGAGGCGTCCTGAAGGGTCCTTGAGGTTCGCAAGCCAGCAGAGCGAGTGGTGGTCTGTGATTACGCGGAACGGGCTCCCGTACAAGTATGGGCGGAACTTCGTGATTGCCCAGACGACCGCAAGACACTCCTTTTCAGTCGTGGAGTAATTTCTCTCCGATTTGGACAGCGTCCGACTTGCGTAGGCGATGACTCGCTCGGTTCCTTCTTGCACTTGAACCAGTACCGCTCCAAGTCCTGCATTACTAGCGTCTGTGTGAATCTCGGTTTCCGCATCCTGATCAAAGTGTCCTAGGACAGGAGGAGTCTGGAGTCTTCGCTTCAGCTCGTCGAATGCCTGCTGCTGCTCCTCGGCCCATTCGAACTTCTGGGCGTCCTTCGTGAGGTTTGTGAGCGGTGCGGAAATCCTTGCGAAATCCCGAACGAAGCGTCGATAGTAGGCACAAAGTCCGAGAAATCTTCGCACGGCCTTCTTGTCTTTCGGCGCTGGGAATGCCGCGACGGCGCGAGTCTTCTCCGGGTCTGGGCGGACGCCTTCGTTACTAACCACGTGGCCTAGGAACTTCAGTTCGTCATAGGCGAACCGACACTTTGACGGCTTCAGGGTGAGTCCGGCGCTCCGTATGGCTTGGAGAACTGCTTGGAGTCGTCGCAAGTGCTCGTCGAAGTCGCTTGAAAAGACGACGACGTCGTCGAGATAGACGAGACAGCTCTGCCACTTCAGCCCTGCCAGCACTGTGTCCATGACACGCTGGAAAGTTGCTGGCGCCGTGCACAGTCCGAAGGGCATCACTTTGAACTCGTACAGTCCATCCGGCGTGACGAAAGCTGTCTTTTCTCGGTCCCGTTCGTCGACTTCGATCTGCCAGTAACCGCTCTTCAGGTCCATCGATGAGAAATATCGAGAGTGGCGCAGCCGGTCAAGGGTGTCGTCGATGCGGGGGAGTGGGTAGACATCTTTCTTCGTCACCGCGTTCAGCTGCCGGCAGTCCACGCAGAACCTTAGCGTTCCGTCCTTCTTCTTAACCAGCACGACTGGCGAGGCCCACGGACTATTTGAAGGTTGGATTATGTCGTCTCTCAGCATCTCTTGAACTTGCTCCTGGATTACCTCCCTTTCTTTAACGGAGACTCGGTACGGCGATCGATGCACAGGGCGTGCGTCATCCTCGGTAACGATGCGGTGCTTCGCAACGGCGGTTTGGCGTACCTTCGATGACGTCGCAAAGCAGTCGCGGTATTCGGCGACGAGGTTAAGCAGCTGCCGTCGTTTCGGGCCCGGAAGCTTTGAGTCAATGTCGGCTGCGCTGGCAACGCACTGTCTGGCTGAGGCGGCGAGTATTCGTCAGTAATCGCGGTGATTTCGGCGGGGTTTCGGAGTTCCTCGATGTGGCCCACGGCTGCACCTTTCGTGAGGTGTTGCGTTTCGTTTCGGAAGTTCGTCACGAGGGCCACAGTCCGCCCATCCTGAAGTTCAGCTACACCCCTTGCGACGCCTATTCCCCTTCCCAGGAGCAATTGGAGGCTTCCCTCGAGAAGAACTTCGCCGCAGGAAGCTGTATCGGCCACGACGGGTACGACAACACTTGATCGCGGAGGCAGGTTCACGTGGTCGGCGGCGACTCGGACGGCGGGTGACGCTCTTTGGGGTTTCTCTGAAGGCGGAACAGGCTTCCGCAGCGTCAATCTGTTCTCACCCAGGTCGTTGACAGCGCCGTATTCGCACAGAAAGTCCATGCCGAGAATGACTTCTCTGGAACAGTCTCGTAGAACGACGAATTTCACAGGGCACGTTTCGCCGTGAATTTCGACGCGAGCAGTGCAACTTCCGACAGGCGTGATAAGGTGTCCTCCGGCGGTTCGAATTTGAGGTCCTCCCCAGGGCGTCGTAACTTTTCGCAGGCGGCGAGAGAGCTTCCCACTCATGACTGAGTAGTCTGCTCCGGTGTCCACGAGTGCCGATGCGTCGTAGCCGTCGATAACAACATTTAGGTTGTTGGACACCGATGCAGTGGCTTCGTTGCGATGCGTGGCGTCGGGGGAGTGGGAGCGCTCCGGCGTTTTTGGAGGCTCTTTACTCTGGTCGTCTTCGGCAACGCCACCTCCAGGCGTTGCCGCACTTAGTTTTCCCGACGAGATAGGGGGGATAGGTTGTCCCGACGAGAGCGGCGGAAGGGCGAGAGCGCACGTCGTGGTGAAGGCGAACGGGAACCTCGGGGTCGAGTCGGCACCGGGGACAGGGGTCGTCGGAGGTATTCTTCAATGTCACGAGGGCGTTCACCGTACCTTGGGCGAGGGTCGTTTGGCGCAAACCCTCGTAGGCCCATTTGACGATATGGTCAAATGGGCCTACGCCAGCTGTGCTACCACTGCGGTGAGGCCGACCACGTCTACCTTCGATAGACGTGGTCGGCCTCACCGCAGTGGTAGCACAGCGGTCGCCTGTCGGCCGTCCGCCACACGTCGGTCTTCCTCGTCGAGGGTTGCTCCGGACGGATGTACTGGGCCTGTCCTTCCTGACGCCGAGGATACTGTGGCATCGGAGGGTCTCGTCGGGGTGGTGCCGTTGTCTGGCGGTTAGCTTGCGGCGGTCGTCGGGCCATGGCGGCGTAGCTCAGCGTTGGTTCCTCTGGCGTCGTCGTGTTGGTGGAAATTTCAGGCTGGACGGCTCGGTGAAGCTCCTCTCGGACAACCTCGGCGAGTCTTAGAGAAGACGGGCTATCTGCAGCGGGGAGCATCTTGTGGAGCTCTTCCCGGACGACTTCACGGATGATGTCGCGTATGCCGGGGAGGCTAGGGCTGATGTCGTGGCCCAATGCAGAAGCAGCAGCGATGCTCGAGTGCCGATGGTAATGGCTGGCTCTTGCGAGGAGGGCACGTTCCATGCTCGTAGCTTCCTTGACGAAATCTTCGACGGTGGCTGGAGGGTTGCGGACAAGACCACCGAAAATATCATCCTTTACGCCTCGCATCAGGATCTGCAGCTTCTTTTCGTCGGTGGCTTGAGGATCGACGCGAGCGACCAGGCGCAGAACATCCTCAACAAAACTGGTGATCGTCTCGTTTGCGCCCTGGGTCCTCATTCGAAGAAGGTCCTCGGCCCTCTCCCGTCGATACTGGTTGGTGAATGTCCGCCTCAGCACATCCTTGCAGGCGGTCCACGAGGTCAGGGAAGTTTCGCGATTTTCGAACCAGTGCCGGGCCGTTCCTTCGAGCGCGAAGTAAAGATTCTGCAGGCGCTGTTCGTCCGTCCATTGGTTGTGCTGGGCCACTCGCTCGTATTGTTGTAGCCAGTCCTCGACGTCTTCGTGGGCGTCCCCGTGGAAAGGCGTCGGGGTCCGGGGTGCGACGGGCAGGTAGATGAAGGGAGGAGCGGCCGGGGTCTGCGACTGGTTGGCCATCGTCGTCTTCTTTGGCCTGGGCTTGTCCGGCAGCAGACCAAATTCAGGGGACCGACCTCTGGTACGGCGGCTTCTTCGGGCTTCGGCGTCTTCGGCGAAGGGTAGCCTTCCGGGGCTGAGCACGTCGCTTGGCCGGGATGTCTTTGGAGGGGTACGATTGACGGGCATAGAATGGAATGCCCCGCACCTCCACCAATATGTCACGGGTGGTGACTAAAAACAATAGATAAACAGAAAGAAATAAACGTTTAATGTGGCGAACTTGTGCCAAAAATAAAAGAGTACTAAAGATAATAACAGAGCGTCGCAGGCGTCGAAGTTGGCGAAACCGCAGGATCGAGCGCTGGGGCGAGACTGACTCGACAAGGTCGCGAGCGGCGTCTTATCTAGAGTGAGTCACGATCTCGAAGATTCGGCGGAGAAGGTTCGAGCGTAGCGCGCTCGATGCGAGAATGAACACGCACTTTCTAGAACAACATAAGCGGGGATAAACGATAGAAGTTATGTCCGGAGCAAGAATAAACGAGAAAGTTCTAGAAGTCTGTGACCCCTGCGCGCGGCAATATCATCCCATGTGCAACGGACTGGTGGAGCGATTTAAGGCTGCGGTCCCACGGCAGCCATCTTGAACAAGGCGTTAGTTCAACCAATAGATGGCGACACGCACCCGTGGGGTGGCCGAAACATTGGTTCACAGTGGGATGGCTCGAGCACCATCACGTTCCCCTCGTGGCCTTGCTCGCGCCGCTGCCAGCTGTGCTCAGCTAGCTCAAGTAGCGTGGCCCAGCAAACGGATGTATGCGAGAATGTCAGGCTGGGTATAAATTGTTGTCTGATATAGGGAGATGCGGTCGGCGGTTGTAACGTGCTTTCGCAATAAATCTTAACAAGAAGGAATCAAATGTTGATTGACGTGTCAATATTCTATCAATGAAAATTTCCTCTGCAGGAATGCACGCTCAGTAGACTCAACCAGTGGAAGCGGACGTCGAGTAAACTGCTTCGCGATTTACGGTACTTACCTCACCATTTTAATGACGACTAAAATAACGTCACGAAATATTGTGTTTCACGGGGTCCGGAAGATGTTGTAAAGGTTGTTACATTATAGTTCCCGGAAAACAAACGCCGTTGCAATATTTTCGGAAGTACCGCCACACATTATGTTGTAAGTACAGCTTAGGGAAACCATCAGAAGAAATAGGAAGACGTTTATTTGCAATGAAGACGCTATGAATGAACGGCGTTTAGCGACGGCAAGTTATGAGCGTTCGGGAATTTATAAGTTGACGTGATTGCTAACCATGGACATGCGGACAATGAAGACCAGTTTTGTCGGGAGATGGTGTTGTGGTGATGACCGGATATCGGACGACTCATGGCAGACGAACAAGCAAGTTTCTTCTCAGCGATTGGTAAGTGTCCAGTTTCAAGCACAACACGTGGCTACCGACGTTGTCGACGTTTCGAACACTTGCCGCTTTCGACAAAAGTCCTGGCACCTGGGCTAACTTTGTGGAAAGACTCCAACAGTAACTGAAAACGATCCACTATTCAGTCGGTGGGTGGCGAAATGTATCCACATCTGTGGAGTCATGTACGATGCGTACTCTAAGTGGCTGGAAGTTTACACGATGTCTGCCACGACGTCCAAACACGTCATTGACGTTCTACGGTCTCTTTTACCTACTTTTGCCCTACCGAAAATACTTTTCTCTGATAACGCGCCAAATCTTGCTTCAAATAAAATAAACAAGTTTTTGAAAAAAAGAAACAAAAAAAAAAAAACGGCATCAGGCATCACATTAGTGCAGCATACCATCCTGCAACTAACGGGCAAGCAGAACAGATGGTGTGCGAAACGAAAAAAAAAATCCCTTTTGAAGCTTACGGAAGAAGCAGTTCAGTGAAGAATCGCCAGGTTCTTGTTCCAGCAGCACGCGTCGGTCTCATCTTACGCGAAAAAAAACCCGCCGAAGCAATATTCGGCGGAAGAATAGCCACACCCCTCGATCTCATGATACTATCGCTTATGAACAAAGATCGAGATATACCCATATCGGGAGTAATGGCAGTTTATTCGGTCGGACAACTCGCCTACGTGAGGAATTTCAGCGGAAGTCTGGCCTTCCATGTAAAACTTGAGTAGAAAAGGCTCTATGTTGGTTGACCAGGAGGTGTCATCTCTCTGAATAGGTTGGATATCAATGCCCTTAAGTGTAAATATAACTAAATCATAAACCTTTCTTTGTGTATTGTGTAACTGCCCTTGTATTTGATAGTAGAAGCTACGGTGGTGATCTGGACCTTTCACACCAGACTCCTTTTTTTTATTTTTCGCCTCATACTCCTTTGCGGTTTAAGTATGCTTCAAGAATCTTTTTGAAACGGGGACACTTTACGTCAACGAGGCCATTTGTTCCAAGTAGTCAATCAGGGAATGCTGCTAGAAATCCGTCCCTCATATTAACGAATAAGCCGCGCTTCTGCACAGTGCAGTTTTCCTGTTCCACGTACAGTTGTAAAGCAACATCCTCATTGATTCTACCATATACTGTTGCGAGTGAAGAAAGTCTTTGCGTACACGATACTTGAAACAAGTCTGGCACTGTACGTTGTGGTTCAACACCCATTAATAGGGAGTTTTAGAATAGCGCACGCTAAAGCTTTGCGTACGCAAAGAATAGCGTCGTCGCCACTGCGCATGCTCCGAACGCAAACCAGGTTTTGCGCTTTGCGTGCACTATTTTAGCGTGCGCTATTTCTCGGAAATAGCGTGCGTACGCAAAGGGTCTTTGCGCTTCTCCAAGGAGGATTCGTGATGAGAAGTTGGCTAAAGCCCAGACGAGCAGAGTTAAAAAATGGCGGCTTCCAGGCTTGTGTCGGCGGCTGCTTTGGCGGCGTCGTGAGTGCGACGTCGGCGGCATCCTCGCGACTGCAATTTTCAGTACGGGACGACATTGTACTCGGTTTGGCAACGATCACAGGCAACTTGATGCTTGCGACGCGCGAACATTTCTCGGCGAAGGTACGATGTGCGAAGGTCAGTACACGAGACCTCTCTTGCCGAGGCGACGCAAGCGGACAGGACCGGTCAACCGCTCGCGTCGCATTCTCATTTGTAAACAAATCTAAAACAGTACTCTGAACCAAAAAAACTTGTTTGTTTTTAAAGTTACAGCATTTCGTGTATGAAATAAAAATTGTGACTGTATCTTGGTGGCGTCGCAAGCGCGAGCTGCTTGGGCTTTTGCGTCGCGACGAAGAAACGCTATTCTAAAACTCTCTTGCGTCGCGTGCGCTAATACAAGCGCTAAATTTAGCACTAGCGTGCGCTAAAATTGCGTACGTTATTCTAAAACTCCCTAATGTCGTCGTCCTTATAGAGCCTCATCATTTAATCATTACCTCGTCACCTCATATTGCTCTTCATCAACAGTAAGTGCAATAGGCTACCGCCACATTACAATCCAAGAATTGAAAAATTAAGTCGTTCAGTCCTTCAACCAGTTTATAATTTATATAATGTTATTAAGTTACATTACCTCGAGACGATCGACGTCCATTGTCGATCTTCAAATACTTATACCTGTATATAAATTAGACGCACAAGGGGGGGTTGGTTGCCGAGTGCATGGTCTTGCGCACACCAGCTCGGAGCACTGGGAGCGAAAGCTCGCGCTACAGAACCCACCCCGCCCCTGCCCGTTTCGATCTGGAAGAGCATCGTACCGGCGTGCGGTCGTGCATCACTACTGCGTGGCGCACGTTGAAGACCCCAGGTTTTCGGTTGTACCGCACTGGCTAAATTGCTCATCTACAGCTGAGACACCAGACGCCCACTAAGGCAGACTAACTTCCGGCTGAATAAACATACACGCAACAATTTGCAATTAGACGCATAATAACAAAGAACACAGTGTGCCGCCTCTTTTCTTTGGATGCCTTTTTTTCTAAACCAGCGCAAGCTCGTGCGTTCTCTCTTTTGAGACGGTTAGAACGGTCGCGTATAAAACCCGCGTTTCTCCTACCCGCCCGCTTCCTCCTCTCATTATGTGTATTTGGTTATAACTAAATAAGCTATAATAATGGTGTATTATTCATATTTACTTTCAGTTTCAGTCAGGGAAAAGGAGTTTCGCGGCAACTAGAGCAAATAAATTAGCTGCGCTTAGAGTATCGGCACTCTATTTCCCGACAGTGTTGTGAATGCCGTTATTCTGGTGCTTGTGCAGAGCAGGCGCAACTGCTGATCGTCATGATTCAAAAGTGCGACATCGTCAGCATTAGATTCGGTGTTAGGAAGCTCATGTAATGTTGCTTTGCTTTGTCGCAAACTGTTTAAAGTGGGGGACGGAAAATCGTTTCTTGTGATTTCAGATAAAGCTTCAAATAACTGGCAACCATAATTTTAAGCCATACTAAGGCCAAGCGTGGCTACTCTGAAGCGTAGCTTATTTAATAACACTATTCATGCTCTTGTTCAAGAGGCTTGTAATACCTAGGGTGCCTCAATGTCCTTCTGTTTAGGGTGATGCCACCCTCTGTAGTACCCGATGCCGACAGCACGCGCTCACGGGGAAAATACAAAGAAATCGACGAAAACAAAATGTCGCCATAGCACAATCAGCGCCACGAGCGCGTGCAGGGACACGATCTTTCACGCGCTTCTGAACAAAAAATAAAAATAAAAGAGGGGGACGAAATGGCCAGATGTCGTGCTCCACCCTAAGCAAAGGGCACATGAAGTGCTCCACCCAGTAATACCTGGAGGGGCCATATCGTAAGCCCCCGTGGATTCCACAAGCCACTACCTTTTGACACCTGCCTCTTCTTCATTGTTCCCGCTTGTGTCAGTAAATTAGCTACGGTTCACAGTAACGACACTTGGCCATATTGTGGCTTAAAATCATGGTTGCCAGTTATATGAAGCTTTATCTAAAATCACAGGAAACGCTTTTCCCTCCCTCAGAAATGTTTAAACAACCGGCGACAGAGCATTGCAATATTGCATCAGCTTCCTAGCACCGCATCTAATGCTGAGGAAGTCGTACTTTTAGATCACGATGATCGGCAGTTGCGTTTGCTCTGAGCAAGACCCAAAATGGCGGCGCCCAAAACAATTTTGGGGAACGGAGTGCCGATACTTTAAAGCTCATTTAGTGACTCTAGGCATAAAGTGAACTCGGGTGTATTCTTTTCCTCTTCGTCTTCATTGTTTATTGATTTCAATCATATCGAATAATGAACACATTATATCACGCTACGCTTGTGTAAATATTGGTCTTAGATTTATTAGCCTGACCCAGTACTTAAACCATTCAGTTATCGATAGTAAATCTTCCAATATATTTTTTAAATGTGAGGGTAAAAAGACACGGAGATTGATGATGATACAGACGCCAACGCCGCCCTCGGAAATTTTTTGAACATTAGAAATCAGCAGTTTGTCTGCCATCCGCCAGGTAGCGCAACAAAACACCCAAACAGTTTTTAATTGTTTTTAAAATTAGCTAAGCACTACACCTATTAAGAAACCAAAGCAATATCATTGTGAAAATTTAATACATCGCAATGTATATCTATTCCAAACTATAAATGTTATTAAATGCCAATAAATCTGTTTGATGTCCAAAACAGATATGCGTCAAAAACAGGTAAGTTTGAAGGGCTCCTGGAGCGTTATGACTTTGAAAATGAAAAAAAGCCATCGTCCACCTCTTGGGCAACCATTGTAGCTCTAAATGTTATAAAAGATTTTATCATAGTTTAATTATTTCTTCAGCGGCATTTGAACTACGATGACTCAAAGCACAAAAAAGTGCTACGTTTGATATAAAATATCTAAACAAAAATAATTTACACAACATTAAATTTTTTTCTGCATAATACCAATTATAAGCACTACATCTGTAGCTAATTTCATCGCCCTAGCTCTTGTCATTAAAAACATATTTGTGCGGAAAAATGTCAATTTTAGGGCAATATTTGGAGGGATGAAAAAAACAAAGTAGTGCAAATATCATAAAAGTGGATCGTTAGATTCTGCTACGACATCATCTTAACAAAACTGCTGTATTGGAACCGTGCTATCTTTAATGGATCGTTCATAAAACATGAACTAGCAGAGCAAGTGAGGGTCCGCGCCATCATATTCGCAACGCTACAAATGCGCATGAACAATAAAAACCAACACATACATAATATCAAATGAAAGAGGATTGCATTGCCTTTCAAATGACATCAATCCCAAAAAACAGTATTTAAAAGATGAGTAATGGCCTGCCGAAAAGTACCTAAACTGCCACATTCAGTGGGACCGTGGCCTTACAATCAAACAGATGCTCAAGAGGATGTGTCAGGAGCGGCCCACCGACTGTAATATAATCACTTCATCGCAATACGGATATCGTAAAGGCCGGTCTACAGAGCTGGCCCTTCTGGAACAAAAGGAATGCATTTTGCGTAGCTTTGAGGATAAACAGATGACTCTTGGTATTTTTGTTGATTTTACGAAAGCCTTTGATTATTTAAACCATGACTTGATGATAAAAAAACTTGAAAGGTACGGATTTCGCGGATCAGCGTCAGCTATCATTTCATCATATCTTGCTCATCGTAAACAATATGTTCATATCAACGGGTACTCTTCAGATATCCAACCTATCTTATCTGGCGTTCCACAAGGCAGTATTTTAGGCACTTTTTTGTTCAATTTATACATTAATGACATCGTGAACGTAGATAAAAATACCAAATATATCATCTATGCTGACGATACAAGTTTGTTTTTCACAGGTGTTTGCTGTGATGACTTAGCACATAAGGCGAATCAAACTCTGCAGAAGTTTAGTAGTTGGAGCCAAGCTAACGCTTTAAAGATCAACGTGAACAAGACTAAGGCTATTTTGTTTAAACTGAAAAATAAAAATGCAGCTATTACAAGAGATATCGTTTTAAATTCAAGAAAAATAGAAGTTTTGACCAGTTTTAAAACTCTTGGAGTTGTTTTCACGCAACATATGACTTGGGATGAAAATGTAAACCATATCTTGATAAAACTGTCACATCTGATTGGCATAATGTATCGTCACCGCTCTATTTTTCCAAAAAATGCTAAATTGTTAATCTTTAACTCGTTATTTCTTTCACATATACATTACTGTCACCTCGTCTGGGGAAATACTACAATGGCAAATTTGAACAAGATACTTATGCTACAAAAAAAGATGCTGCGAATAATATTTAATGTTTCATACGATTACCCCAGTAAACCTCTGTTCACTAAGTTAAATTTAATGCATATTTACATTATCTATAAATATCGGTTATGTCTAAGTTATAGGTCTGAAATCAAAAATAATGCTATCAATCTTAGTGAACTAGCGTCCTTATCGCTGAAATTGACAACATATCCCACTCGTAGCCTAGACAACAGTAAAGTCCCCAGTTGCAGAACAACCTATGGTGAGCAAATGCTATCCAACGTTCTTCCGACCCTACTTAATTACCTTAACACTCATCATATTCATCCTTTGACATCAACAGTAAAACATATCAGAGAATTTTTCTTTCTTGTAAAGTGAATTGCATAGCAAGTGAATATTCCACTGAATGTCCTCATTTATATGTTACATTTATATTCGTTTTGAATGAATTTAGTGGATGAGTATAGTATTACATACTCGTGCTATATATCCTGAATCTTGATTGTCTTGAATATCTTGAACCCTTAAATTTGCACATAAACCGTTTATTTAGCAGTGCTAATGTATCTGCTACATTGGAATGTTGTACATTGATTTAATAACCTGCGTTTTTTTTTGTCTGTTTTTTTTTTTCGTTTTGTTTGCAAAGTGATGCCTATCTTTTGTGACCTGCCGCTGTTGCCAATTGGGGAGGGGGCTCAGGACTCGTCAAGCTGCACAAATGCAGCTTTTTTCCTCCGTCCCCTTCCATCATGTACTTGTGCTTGATGGAAAAATAAACATTATTATTATTATTATTACTGGGATCGGTATATTCCAGCCCTGCTCTTTGCTTACAGAGGGGTACCCGAGGCCACGTTGGGATTCGCACCCTTTGAGATGTTATACGGGCGGAATGTAAGAGGCTATACCGAAAGAGTTATGGTCAAATGAGACTTTGGACGAAGAGTTAAAAACATCGTATGTGTTGGAACTGAAGCACAAGCTAAAGAAGACGTGCGAAGTAGCACACGAGAGCGTTGGAGAAGCTCAAACAAAGCAAAAAATGTACTACGATCGCAAAAGCCATACAAGAAGATTCGAACCAAGAGACGTAGTGCTCACACTGCTGCCAAGCGATCGCAACAAGTTGACCATGCAATGGAAGGGCGCATATCAAGTTACCCGGCAGAAAGGAGAGGCGAACTACGAATTGCTCGTTGGTGGAAAAAGGAAAACGTTCCACGTGAACTTGTTGCAAAAATACGAAGATCGCGCACCCGAGAAAAAAAGTTGCGCTGTGATAGTTGATACACACTGTAAAAAATGGACCGTAAAATTTACGGTTAAATACCAGGCAGCTGATGCTGCCAAACTTGTCCAGTAAAAATAACGGTGCACTGAAAATCTGGTTTACGATAAAATTAAACGGGGACCGTAGAAATCCACGGTCGGCCTTCAAATTCACGGTAAAAAGATTTACAGCGCGCCGTTATTTTTACGGTGCAATTTAAACGGCGACCGTAGATTTCTACGGTCACCGTTTAAATTTGTCGTAAACCAGATTTACAGTGCACCGTTATTTTTACTGCACAATTTTGGCAGCATCAGCTGCCTGGTATTTGACAGTAAATTTTACGGTCCATCTTTATGCGACCGTAAAGTGTTGAAAACTATGGTACTGGACCACACCACCATTTGAACAAAGTAAAATATACAACGTAAAAAAAAGGTCGGCCGAGTATTTTGGGGCTGCTGTGTTGAACTGTTTAACTGGCTTTAATCGCGCATATCTAAAGTGATTAAGCAGTTATGCACAGAAAATTTTGTCTGCGTCGAGGTCGGCTGCTCTTGCAGCACCCGATGCCTTAATATTCGTGACCGTGCTGTCAAAGAAAATTAAAAATATGTTATACCTATTTGCATTTCCATTTATATTCCGACATGTCAATTAACTCAAGAACCTTTTTGTTTACGTATACGTTTTCTTGTTTTTTATTCGGGTTCCTCGATCAGGGTTAATCCCAACGACATCTGTAAGAACAGATATACGAAGTAGTTTTTTTTCTTTACAATTTCAGCTTATAATACGCGCTAAACAATAATGAGACAATAAATACCTAAATTGGCCAGTGACTAAAGCTTTTGAAGCACTGATCTTTTGAATATGCCTAAGTAGCCTGGCACTTAATCTTGCAAGTTAATATAACTCCCCCATATGAACTTCTAAATTCACATATAATTTTTTACCAAACTCATGCCAGGCTAAGGACCGAACAGCCATTCACCGAATTACATATTTTGTTGACTTGTAAAATGCAAAAGAACGAAAGGGAATATCTGCCAGTTCTCAAGTATAGTCGTTTATAAAGCAACACATTAAAACATTTTATAATTGTAACGAAGGTTGCTATATAGGGAACCGAATTCAAAACTGTATAATATATCATTGCTTTTTTTTTCTCGTTCCGCGCTAATAAATTATTCTCAAATTAGTTGTCTTTATGTTAAGCAACTTGCCTATCTTGGAATATACACACTGCTATTATTATGTAACAACAATATTCAATCGAGCCACTTTTACCAAAACCTTTACATCTTCGGGATATCGAAAATGTTTAAGTTCAGAATATATATCTCTACTGGATCCAAAGCTGCAACAGCAGCCCTTGGAACTGATTTATATTTTTGTTCTGTAAAAATTAAAAGTGGAAATAAAAGCCTCGGTATTTTGAATAAACATTTTAAGTATTTTTTAATGAAGACAAGTCGCCAGTGGCGTCGTGGGGCAGGTACAGTCATTCCTTAGTATATAGCTCATCCTAAATTATAACGGAGACAATGCTATGGAGAGAAAATTATATTTGAATTTTTTAAACGAAAAGTACCACTCAATAAAATATCGTTTGGTAGCATGTATTCGCACACTACAAAATATATTTGAGTAAGCGAAGGACAAGGAACACGAAATAAAATAATCAGACTTGCTTTTTATTCTACAATATCTCACCATAGCATGCCTCTAGCATTGATAAGAACTCTCGCTGCACAAGTTTTCATGCAAGCAATGGACATTCTAAAACAAGGAACTCAGTCTGGAGCCATTGCTGAAATATATGTTAGATCAGATGACGTATACAAAGGAACAAACAAAAAAACACACCGAATGATGCTAAGAAGCACAAATGAGCTCAATACCTTTGAATAAACTCCAAGGTGACGCAAATCTTTTCTGTGTACGCAATGTTGAAAACGTAGCACGGGCTGATTAGTACAGCCAGTGCGTGGTCGAACATGTGAATTTCGTTCATCACAGTTATTCCACCAATTGAGATCGAGTACATGCTTGCTGAGTAGATGCTTTTCCCTAGAAAAGAAAGGATAAAACAAAGGGCGTGAAGGCAGATATAAAATGGAGGAAATCATAAAATTATAGGCAATATTGATTATTTGGGGTTCGGAAAGTGATCAATGAATGCTCACCATGAACTAGAATGCATGGGGAGATGGGTGGTGCACCTTGAATCATGTCAGTTACAGACTGGCCTTACTGACAGGCACCATCACAAAATTCCTCTAAAACACCGGGTAAGTGGAACTCGCTGCGAGGCTCGGTAAATACCTGGCCCATAGATTTGTTTTCTAGGGGGTAATTTAGTGCCTCTTTAACGGGGACATGCGGAGCAAACCGGTCCTTTTGAACACAACTACGTTCTATGTACACACTCACCGTTTCCACACAAGGAAAGTGCGTTCTCAAATATGCAGATTTCATGTGTTCTGGGAGAAAGGTGGTAGATTTCAGGTTCGTAACATCATTGTATTGTTATGAACTCAATGATGTTATGACCCTCGACTGAACCAAGCACGTTTTGAAGGCTTACAGCAAGTTTGCCGAACATGTATTGTTTGTACAAGAAATGCCAACGTTGAAATTCATAAATGGTTTTTTGAACTGCTGATACCGGCATAAAAAGCTTTCCGCTGAACTTCAAGCGCAATAAAAAAAAAAAGAAAACAAGGTCGTATTTAACGGCCGTTCTTTGTTCTTCTGCAGACAGACATTAACACGTCGTAGTTATCATCAGGGGATTGCATCACGTGAACAGAACCGTCCTCATTAGAATCCGCACTAGTCGAATGAGTCGAAGAGCCCTCAACCTGAAGTGGGTCTACAGGCGATGCGCCGTCGCCCAAGAAACCCGTCACTCGTAAATGCGCCCGGTTCAAATGTGCCGTGAACTATGATTTCACACCTTCTGACAGTTGGAGCACGAACACAAAACCAAAATACCGTCGGTGATGTGGCCTTTTAGATGTTTTAGCAAAGCCTCCCTTGTGTGGCACTCCTCTAAGCATGCTGGCAAAGTGCACTGAAAGCTTTCCAAACTCCTCGAAGCAAACCGTACTTACCCTTAGGCGTTCAAATGCCTATGTCTTCTCAAAATATGACGCCTGAGAGCATCATACGTAACAAACTAGCGACAGCATCCTTCGTCCACACACGGAAGAATTCGAGAGCTGAAAACGTGCACATCGAATTGCGCAACCAGCAAGCGTGCTTGAACAGCAACTACAAATTCTGCAAGTGAACATATTTTAGGGTGTTGTATTTATGCCAACGTTACACTATCCTTGCCAAGCAAGCACCAGATTGATAATGAAATACCTGTCTCGAGTATCCAGCTGCCTTCCGCTCCAAATTTTCAGGTGCACAAAAATCCGGGAATGCCACGAACGAAGACAAAATGGCGCGGAGACGGGCGGGAAGGCGGGAAAATGAACCGAACGTTCGCTTCTTCCATTTTTTCCCGCATTGTCCCAACCAACGTTGCTTTCGTTTGTCAACGCTTCTAGCGTTCTATAGTCGGTTGCAAGCTAAGAAAAAAACGGAAATGCCTCTCAGAGGAAAATGTAATCCTACGCCGAGAAACGCCAGCCAATCGTTTTCATGACGTCACGATTCCGTGGACCAATCGCGATCCTTTTGAAAAAAAAAGAAAAGCCCAACATGGCTGCTGGCCTTAGCAACGCGACGCTAGTTTCTCGTGACAATTATTCTGCTTTTTTGCACCGTGTTTTACGTGCCCGAGGTTACGCCACGAAATCTTGATGGTATCGGCTTGCGTTTGCAGCAGTTTTTGCGCGACAACGTGAGAATCCAGCGACGCTATCGCCAACGAAAATTTTGAAGCGGGCGCGAGGCTTAGCACTGCTGAGAGGTATGTTAGACGGTATGTTAGACAGTATCTTGGACAGAAAATGAATTGGGAAGACGGTACATTGGACATGACTTTCTTTCTTTACTAAACAGCTATTTCGTTGACAAAAACGTATTCCAAATTATTTAAATGTCCTGAATGAATTAAATAAATATTGTAGTAGTTTAAGACACTTTTCCTGGAGGAAGAAAAAGCAACGTTGCTAGCGAACTACTTTCTCGACGGCGGACGCACTTCAGATGGGCGCAATGCGCTTCTGGGTGGAGCTAAAAGATTGTTCTTAGGTTGCATCCGACTATAGCTCGTCGCATTGTTGCTCTAATGTTTGCTTTTAGGTCTTTTCTCTTTTTTTTCAGTTAAGGCAGTGACGTTCTGCGTTGGCGCGGACAAAGAAAGGAGGTGAAGGGGCGAGAGGAGGCTCTCTCGGTTCCCGCAGCTTCCGAAGGTCAAGCGTGGTGATCAATTAGCGATGCGTGTCTTTTCTTTCTGTTTTCTTGCTCCATAAAGTTTTGCGTTTTCCTCTCGCTCTTTTTTGCTCGTTTACGGTGCATTTCAGGTAATTCCTCTTCACGGCGTTCTTGCAGTTTTTATTAGCGTATAGCGCCGTAAATTTGACGGTTATTTTTTACAGTGATACACGTCGGATGATCTAGGAGAAATCAGGACACCAAGTCTAAGTGAGCAACGTGGAGCACAGAGCGTGCTTATTAACCCTAAACTAAGTCCACTACAAGAACAGAACCTGTGTGACGCGATAACACAATATCAGGATATATTCTCCGACCTACCTGGACGAACGGACGCGCTGCAATGTACGTTACGACTAACCACTGAAAAACCTGTGTGCGTCAGACAGTATCCTGTGCCGTTTGCAATTCAAGACCAAGTGGAAAAAGAGGTACAGGAAATGCTAAAATTAGGCATCATTGAGCGGTCAACTTCGGCATACTATTCCCCAATCGTAATGGTGAGACAGCCCGGTGGATCCAATAGGCTGTGTCGATTTCCGAAGCCTAAATACGGTATTGATTAACGACGCCGAACCAATACCGAGGGCAGACATGGCATTCACCAAGGTGGGTCAGAAGAAGTATTTTTCAAAAATAGACTTGGCGAAAGGGTACTGGCAGATACCTCTGGAAGAATCGGCAAAAGAAAAGACTGCCTTTTCCACAACTTCCGGACTGTATCAATTCAAATTCATGCCTTTCGGGTTAAAGACGGCAGCAGCAGTGTTCACAAAGTTAATGAGACATGTGATTGAAGGGGTCCCTAACGTATACCATTACATTGATGACATATTAGTAGCCACGGATTCATGGGAAGAGCACTGGCAAACGCTAAAGGAAATATTTGCACGCCTCAGAAGAAACCAGCTCACGGCAAAACCACACAAGTGCGAGGTCGGTTTTGATTCCATAACATTCCTAGGCCATAAGCTAGGTATGGGACAAATTTCTCCAAAACCAGAGATAGTGGAAAAGATACAGAAGGCACCGGTCCCAAATACAAAGAAACAAGTAAGAGCCTTCCTATTTCTCGCTGGATATTACAGACAGTTCATACCAGGCTACTCGGAAATAGCAGCACCGCTGACCGAGCTCACAAAGAAGGGACGAAGTAACGTCGGCGCGTGGACAACAGAACCAGTGGCGGATCCAAGGGGGGGGGGGGGCGGTGGGGGCAATCGCCCCCCCCCCCCCAAACGCCTCGCCAGGCAACGCCCCCCCCCCCCCTAGGTTTTTCGTCAGCTCGGAGAAAAAACGTAAGCAATCGACGCGAGGGACAAAAGATTAAAATAGCGGTGGGTGGACGCGCCTGCTGGGCGCTTCCCAAGTGGGGTTTATCTCCGTCAAGATCACGGTACGTCTTCCCGATAGGGACGGCGCCAGGAGTTTTGAAGTGGAGAGACAGTGGGGAGACGCACTAAATATCAGGGTCCTCGACTGCAGGCACACTTCCAAACTAGGCCAGCACGTCGAGCACGGGGGGAAAATACCTTCAACATATCTAGTCCCCTTTCTCTCTCTCTTTGAAGGTTGTCTGGGAAATATTTGTGCCCTGAAAGCTCCCAAACGCAGACGCCAAGCAGCCTTCCTGAAGGGTACCAGAGCTTTTCGTTTGATGGTTTCTTCGTGGTTCTGGGCTTGTCTTTTGGCATGTCTTTTTTGGCTTGCTTTGAGATGCTGTCGCCCACGGGCTCACTAAAGGTATCCTATTGGCACGGTGTGCTCATTGCCAAGGGAAGTGCGGAGGGGACGTACCAGGAGGCGACGTTCCAGGGGGGGGGGGGGGTGTTGCAGTTTGTACAACTAGGTGAAAAATTCCTTTTCTTCTCAACTGAGAGAGGAAGCAAATGCTCTGGGGTACAGTGTAGTCTGGGTCTGAGCTTCTCCTGAAGACGCTCCAGACTTCCCCACGACCTTGGCTTAAATATAAACCCGCTTTCGTCTCGTCTCCATCCCTCACTGAGGATACGCCGCAGCGCGGAATACAGAAAGAAGCTGACGAGCGGCAGAAGGGGGAGATGTTTCCTCTAATGGGCTTCATACTGCCTGCGGTACGATTTCTCGTGGCGGGAAGCTAATAAAAGAAAAATAAACGGTACGAACACTCCAAAGGCTGGAGGCTGCTTACACGAGGTCCTCAAGCCGACGCTGTAGGCATTTATTTGTATACAATGCCGTTTCAACTTAGGGTGGCGGGACATATTTTAGGAAAGGCGCCCGCTACCCCTTGTCTCCCCTTGGCGCCGTCTTTACTTTTCGAGTTAAACGCGGCTTCTGTGGATTGACGGCAGAGCTTTCGCGCGGCTTTGCAGGAGCGAATATGTGTGTGTCGAACGGAACAGAGGCGGGACTTGCTGGTTTGCAACTGCGGCTTCGAATCCCCTACCTAGAGACTTGAAGAAAACGAGCCCTTTCAAAGATGCGACTATACATAAATTAAATAGACAGTGCCTGTGCCCGTTCCAGTGAACACCGACACCCAAACATCCATGGTGCAGTCGTGATCGGCCTTTAGCCCAGTTGAGATTCGCCGACCGGACAACTGCTCTGCCCCAACATATCTCTGCACCTGTCCTCTCGACCCTGACGAATGAGCTAACTACCCAGAAACAAGTAAGTGTTCCTTTCATACAGAAAATATCCAGACGAAGTGCAATTGAATATAATTTGGTGAGGATCCATTGCTGGTTTAAGGTCTTGTCTAAGTTTAAAAGTTATAGTTGCCGAACTGCAACATTCTTTCAAAAATATTCAACAATTATTCGCTTTCGTTCTCTCGAGTTGCATCCAGAACACGTGAAAACACGAGTTTGGGTTGGCAATGCCGCATGTGCTGCGCTCTGGGCATACCAAATATACGGCGGACAACCGACGAACTTGCCTGGCAGCGTTCGTTTCGCTCGCTGCGTCAACAGTGTTTTGACGCCGCGAGCAGCGTCGAAGCCGCCGGGCCATTTTTGTCGCTTGTTTGCAACGTACTCGCTCCATTGAAGCAAACGGCGACAATGAAAAGTATATTTTAAAACCACGTTCTGCATTTTGGCACTGGATATAAAGTACTAACTACTATGCCAAGCTTAATCTCAAAGAACAGCCGAGTTTTAGATTAAAACGTTTTTCGCGTTGTCATTAGCTGCATAAGCTTCCTCCGCATAGTTGGCAAAGGTTGGCTCTCCCTACATGCTCTGCGGGTGTAATGAGAATATATAAATCTTTAAGCAAAAGGAGCCCAAAAGCTGTAGCCCCGCCGGGGATATCTGAGCCATCAAGTTACACTGTCTGCAATTGTCACAGCCGCTATAGCACCAAACATTCATCCCCAGTAGTTAAACTTCTTTTTTCTATTTCTAGCGCGCTGCCACGCGAATGGAGTAATGCCGTTTCCTATGAACTACAAAATTCCTTGCGTTATGGTGTTCAAAAAAAATAGTGCCAACACAATTTTCTAGATACTTTCCTCTAGCGTGGTCACCCGAAAGGTTTTAATTCAAAGAGTTCATTCTCGACAGGTAAACCGATGTAAAAGCTCTCAATATCTATATTATGTTATCAGAGTTCAGTAAAAACGATAACTCCACAAAAAATATAAACACTCCCCCCCCCCCCCCCCCCCCGCCGTTTTACACCGAGGAACCGCCCCCCCTAAAATGGAGGTCTGGATCCGCCCCTGAACAGAAGACAATGCCAGTTTTGAAGAACTGAAGACGAAGTTGGCACAACCACCAGTTCTGTTGGCGCCGGATCTGTCAAAACAGTTCGTTTTGCGTACAAACGCATCTGACATGGCAGTAGGAGCAGTGCTCCTGCAGGAGCACGAAGGTATGCTTCATCCTGTGTCATATGCTAGTCGTAAGCTAAGTGCGAGCGAGAGAAACTTGGCAGCCATAGAACGGGAGTGCCTTGCGTTAGTGTGGGCAGTAGGTAAATACGCCGTGTATCTTTATGGGAAAGAGTTTGTGGTAGAAACTGATCACCAGCCCTTAGAATACCTGAACAAGGTGAAGTTAAACAACTCTAGGGTGATGAGATGGAGTCTGGCATTACAAGAGTTTGCATTCCACGTGAGATACATAAAAGGAAAAGATAATATCGGGGCGGATTATCTGAGCAGGGTATAGCTAGGCACATGTCAAGTTCATTTAGTCGACATATGTTGAGGGGTGCTCACCGAAAGAAAGGGTAAACCAGGAGCAGGTAGACACAGCAGCTACTGAAAATGATTAATTTTTTTTTGTGTGTGTGAAATAATAGGTTAAGGTTTTTGCTGCCTCAGCGATTGTGGACTTCGTATTTTGTTGCGCGGCAGCGAAGGAAAGTGGTGTTTTTTTGTTTTGTTTTGTAGTGTATGCGAACTTGTGCACCGACAAAGTGAAAACAGGTAGAGAGCCGCGTAACCTGAAGGAATGAGAATTTAGATAAACTAAATACTGAAGAGGGGGGTTATTGTCACGTTACGCGGTGAAAAAAAAGAAGAGAAAAGAAGAGGTGCCAGGCTAGGCGGTGGAAAGTGAAGAGGAAAAAAAGGAGAAGCTCGAGAATGTGGGGCTCGAGCAGAGAGACAGATTCGACGGTGCCCCGAGAACGCTGCATACCTCGGCCACGAACCGCGGATGCAGACGAATTCGACGGTGACCTGAGAAACCTGCAGTCCTCGGCCGTGAACCGCAGACGCAGGCTAGCTCCACCCAAACTCGGACCCGCAGCCCTCTACAGAGATCCAAAGTATCAAGGCGACGAACCCTGATACTAAGCAAAAAATTTCTCGGAAAAAACCTGGGCCACCTCCAACAGAGCCCGGAAATCCCTCGGCAGGGACACCTGGTAAAAGCAACTGGTTCCGTCGAGAACCCATCATCAAGTTTCAACGGACACTGGTGACCCCAACGCGTGAGGTCATCAACCTGAACGGGGACGTGAGAATTCAAGACATGTCTAACTGTACATGTGTAAATACTTAGGCATTAGGCATCTTCTCTATTTACGTATGTCGCTGTGTTATATAAATTGATTTATACCGTCCGACTGTGCACTCTCCTATTTCACTCAGACGGTTGACCTGAACTACGACACACTCCCTAAAATTTGAAACGGAAGCCACAATAAAGTGTCGTTTCAGCACAAATGTTTCTTTTTAATATTTTTTCACTGTTAAGAAGTTCGTTCGTTGTCCACAAAGGCGCTGCATGCGAAAAAGGCGAGCGTGCCCCGTTGCGTCGTCACAAACCCTATTCTATAAGCACGCTGCGTGAGGTGTCGTTGCGTTGGGTACCCCAAAGGGTTGGGTTCCCCAAAGCGTTGGGGCCCCCTATTCTAAAACTCTCTATTGAGGGTAAAGGGGATGTATTCCTTCAACTGGGGGAAGGCCTGACCTCTTCCGACGACTTTAACGACTTCGGACAGAACCTTGTTCTATACTGGTCGCTTGGGCCAGTGTTGTCCTGGAGAGTACACCCGGATATGCTTGCTCCAGCAAGAATATGTCTCCTGCCACCTGCTCACTTGCTGGAACCACTGGCCGCGGAAGGCTACTGAGGGCATTCGCCTTACCGAGAGTGTTCCCGGACCGGTGGACCAGCTGGTAAATGTATGCCTCCAGCATTAAAACCCAGCGGCTTATCCGTGGTAAAGTTTGAACAGGGTGTACAGGGGGAACAGCGCACCCGGAGAACAGTCATTCACATCAACATACACACAAAAGAAAGACACTTACTCAGCGCTGACTGACAACTCTCTCTATATTTGCACTTTCTCTTCTATTTTTGTGACGGAGAATGACGTATTCTTTCTTTTCTTTCGATATGATGCTAAATAGTGAACTAAATTGAAATTAATGTAAGGCTAGGTAGTCTAATTCTTTTTGTGACAAGGTTAAAGACGGAGTACTAACACATCTGCCGTTATGTTTCGCAATGTTCTCTGCCTCGATAGTTTCTTTTGTGAGCTTGTTGTGGTGCTTGCCAAGTACGCCGCAGTTACTCAGCAGCACTGAGCAGCCACAGTCTCGACAGTGAATGCCTAGATGACCGGAGCTTGTGTTGGTGAATGTGTTGTTATGTTCACGAAGGCGATCGTTCAGACACCTTCCGGTTTGACCTATGTACATCTTTCCATAAGAGAGGGGAAAGGAGTACACCACCTTCTCTGTACAAGGGACAAAGGTGTTCTTGTGCTTCTTTTTGCAGCCAACTGTTGTTATTGGTGGAGTATTTACCTTCTTGAATAAGCTGTGAAGTTTGTTAGGAGCTGAGAAGTTCCAAGTTTACTCTGTTCGCTATTTTCTTTAGTCCGTGAGAAAAATTATGAATATATGGCACAATGATGGGCTTCTTTGTTTTGTCTCTTTGCTTTTGTTGTGTGCATAGGTCTTAATTAGAATGCAATTAATTGCAAAGCTTCACCCTTGTTGGTGTTAGGCTGGTGGCGGCTGATAAAACCCGTTTGCTCTACTGACGTCTAACCCCTGGTTAGCTCAGTTGGTAGAGCGCTCCACCTGTAATGGAGAGGTCCCGGGTTCGATACCCGGACCAGGCGGATTTTTTCGGTCGCGCACCAGTCACCTAGCTGTGTTTGGAGATTTGTGTTTGTCCTCTGTCCCCCTTGTTCCCCTTCTCCAGGGATTATTTTCATCATGCATAGGTCTTGCCTGCTTTCGTTGATAAGCTTTTCGGCCACTGATGTTAATAACGAGTTTGGGGATCCTGCGCGCTTTAGTCTTGAGACTTGCGCATTGAAGCTCGCTGGAATGGAATGCGAACAGGATTTTATGAGTGAGTTTTTGAGGCATAACTGCACGATGCTTCTTTTAACAAGTTTGAATGGGCCCAGTTGAATGGTAAGAGCGGTTTTTTTCCCCTGGGCTCATACGACCAGCATAAATGGTAGGGTAACATGAGGAGTCTGATATCCAGGAATCTTAAAGAGCGCTCGTTTGTAAGTTCATGGGTGATTTCCAAAGGACTCATGCACATTTTAAAACTGTCGAGGACGTCAGCAACCATGCTGGTGAAGTTGCGATCGTCGGAAGCTAGAACAATTAAATAATCGTCGACGTATCGGGACACTCTTATAACTTTGGAGGTGTCTAATGATTCTTTTTTATCTTCCTCTCGTTGTGCGCTAGATAGAGATCGCTAAGGAGAGGGGCATTGCAGGACCCGACGCAGACACCTCTCTTCTGTAGGTATGGTTGGCAATCCCAGGTAGCAAAGGTCGACCTGAGGTAGATGTTAATCAAGGTCAAAAACTTGCTTTTGGATAAGCCCGACGCATTTTGAAAGGCAATAGCACCGAAGGTGTCTATGCTGTTCTCTATGTACCTTAGGAGGCGGTCGTGGGGCAAGAAATAGTACAGATCCTTAATGTCGATGGAGAACACCTTAAGGTCTTGGTCACGATGCTCTTCTAAAAAGTTGAAAACTTCAGTGGAGCTGCGGATCAGGTATGGATCATCAATGTTAAGTAGGTTTAGCCGTGTTTGCAGAAATAAGGCAACAGACTTTTGCCATGTCCCCCTTTCAGAAACGATAACCCGGAGGGGGCAATCCGCTTTGTGAGTTTTGGCGCTGAAAAATAATTCTAGACTCAGATTTTTACTGCAATCGATGTAGGAGCAGATTTGTTTTAAATCGTTCAAGTGACAAAATTGTTTTGCTTCCCCTTTAACGTTTTCCAGGGAGATCTCAGAGTGCTTGCTGAAAACGGATTCGACTGCTGTTAATGCTTTTTCTCTAAACGTGTCCGTATGCATGAGGACAAAACCTCCTTCAACCTTCTTCCCGGAAGTCGCCCTGCGATCCGCCGCCGTCTTGACCTCCGGCGACGACATGGCCGCGGTCCCGAAGTCCGTGCCTCTCCGCAGTCGGAGCTTCCGTCTCGACGCCTGGATCGGGAGAACCAAGACCCTTTTCGCCGTCCTCTCGCCGTCGTCCACGTTCTCGCCGTGGTCGTCTGCGTCATAGCCCGGAGCCGATGCAGGGTTGGACCCGGAGCGCCTCTCGACCGCCGACTCCGACCTGTCGCAGCTCCCCTTGCGCAGCTGCTTGTTTCCAGCCTGGGGCGGCCCTTGCCTCCCCAGTACTGTGGTGACCGGTGCGCCGGGGTTCCCTGCATCCCTGCGCTCACTGTCGCCAACCAGGTTCGTTCCCTCGTCGCCGCCGTCATCATCGCTACCGCTCTCGTTCTCGCCTCCTTGCGTCACCGGATCACCGGCGGGTGCATCTGCCTCGTTGGCGCCAGCTCTCCTCTGATCGTGCTTCACCACGCGGCCGCCGCGGTCACCGCCGTGTGCGTTCTCCTCGCGGTCTTCTTCCGGGTTTCAAGCTTCTGCCGCTCGTTCAAAATTTCGGGTAACCCGTCGTCGTCGTCCGTCTTCCTGGTGGACTTGGGGTGGCCCTTGCCCGTCTGAACCGCCGGCTCGACCTCGATGTCGCCGCAGTCATCGCCGTTCGCGTCTGTCTTTTTTTCGTTCTCCGCAATTTCCCACTCGAGCACCTCATCCCCCAGCGTGTCCCCTGGTCTGTGTCGGAAGTCCTGGTCTATCTCATTTTCCATAACTTGAATTTCTGCAGCTTCCCTCTCGAAAACCGATCGAGCCTGCAATAGTTCTTCGTACACCTCTGGCGTAAGTAACACTCCCAAACTGTCCGACAACTCTTCGGTGATCGCACACAGTGTGAAGACTTGCTGGCCCGTACTTTCTCCCTCCACTACTAGACTCAGTGGCACCTATGCCAAATCGGCAGTTACCACCTTTCCGAACGCTCCTTTCAACTTGATTGTTCCTTTACGCTGTTCTAAACACGCCGCAGGAACCGTTTCCAATCTCAACACCGTAATCTCTGTCCCGGAATCTTGGCAGGCCCTCAGAGGTCTGTCTGGCACTACGAGATCCACCCACATGAGGCTCATACCGGCCCTTTCGACGCATGCTTTAGCTGTTTCCGTTGGCACACACGCCACCTGGGCTACCAATTTTTGTGGGTCGTGTTGGTTTTGGTTCCCCTGACCTTCGTCTGCTTGCCTTCGTGATTGCTGACAGTTTCTCTGGATATGTCCCATTCAACCACAATCAAAACAAATCGCCCTCATTCGGTCCGCGCCGCGTCCCTCACCGACAGTCGTCGTCGGCACAGTCCCCCTCGACTGCCCATCTCGCCCTCCAACGGGTGCGTTGTCCGACGCTTTCTCCCTGTTTTGAGACTTTCTCCAACGACGGCTTTCGTCAAAGTTCTCTGCCAGCTCAACTACCTCCTTTGGCCTAAGCCACCCTTTCGTCTCATTTTGGAGAACGTAGGTTCTCAGCTCGTCTGGCATGACTTGCTTCAACCTATTTGACACCATGAGGTGCTTCAGCTGATCCAGAGTCTGAATTTCGCGACTGTTCAGATAGTACAAAACGAATGTCTCCAGTTTCGTGGAAAATTGTGCCCACGACTCGCCGTTCGTTTTTTGAGATGTGAGGAATAACCTCCGGTATTCGTTGGTGGTCGTCTTAAGCACCCTAAGAATTTTGTCTTTCAATTCTAGGTACGGCATTATCCGTCCGTCTGACTGATTCGCGCTGAAAGCCCTCATTCTTTCCGTTAGAAACGGAAGAATGATCGCCCCCTGTACTTCCGCTGGTATGCTCAGCGACGCTAACAGCGTGTCTACGTTCTTGAACCACCGTGGGACCATGGACTCGGCCTCTGGCATCTAAGCTAACACTGCGCGAAGCTCCTTTGCGTATTTGGACATCTTGCTTCTTTCGCCATCGTCTTTTCCGTCGCGACACGACTTCTCCTCTGCCTGCTTCGCTTTAATTTGTGCGATCTGGAGTTCCAGTTTTAGAGCTACAATTTTTAGCTTGAGCTAGTTCTCGCTCTTACTCCCTCCACCTTACGACACGTCGTCCAGCAAGGCGGGGCTCTTACCGCCGCTCTCACTCATCGCTCCCTGAGCTCCTTTGGTCATCGACCGAGTCGCCACTGACATGCAAAACACGGAGGAAACAGAGATCAGTCCCATCTGTGTCAGTGCGCCGCTCCTGAGGCGATGACTCTCCGGTGTCGCTGGATGTCATCCGCCGGAGTCGGTCTTGAGCTCGGGTACGGCTGATCCGTACCTCGGGTCGAAACCCACACAACTTTCCTCGTAGACGATGTTGCGTCGTCGATGCACGTTGGACCGGAGCACACGAAGCTTCTCGCGTAGGTGTTGCTCCGTCCGCTCGTTCTCTTCTGGTCGTAACCCACAAGGCCTCTCACGAGAATGTCGCCTTGTACTTTTCGGGTCAAAACCCACAAGGCCTCTCACAAGGATGTCGACTTGTTCTCTTCGGGTCGAAACCCACAAGGCCTTTCACGGGGATGTCGCCTTGTTCTCTTCGGGTCAAAACCCACGAGGCCTCTCACAGGGATGTCGCCTCGTCAACCTCGGGTCGAAACCCACCAAGACCTCTCACGGGGATGTCAACCTGGTCACTTCGGGCCGGAGCTCACGAGGCTTCTCACGTCGATGTTGCCTCGTCCGCCGTTGAGCCGAAGCTCACGTACTTGCCCGCAGGTCGCCGCCATGTCGTCTCACCGGAAATCGCGCCACCATCCTGCCGACTGCGCCAGTTAACGTTTGTTGTTGTTGTTCCTCCCGGTGGTGTGGGAGGCAGGTTCCGCTTCGATGGTCTGGAGCGTGGTGGCACGAACGTCGCTGAGTGACGGGTCGACTCGCTGCTTGTAGAGAACTATGTGCATTTATTTACACTCTAGTTACAAGTCCCAACTTGGGAGACCATCTTGCCTCGTCTAAACTCTCGACCCCCGTCCCCAATTTCTCTCCATCAAATCCAAAGTCCGAATCTCCGGAAATCTTTTCCGCACTCTTTTTGTAGGCCCGTAGGGGCCTCCTTTCTCCTCAGGAACCGACCAATCTCTTCAAATTCCGCCACTCACACATGGTACACTGTTCTCCAATGGTCGGCGAGGTGTGATCCTGGCGCTCCAACCGCCAAACCTAAATTCCTTGTAGAGTTGTTCTCTGCTATTTTCCCAGCCTAACTGACGCCAACCGCTAAATTATTGCATCGGGCAAAAAGGACACTTTTACACTAAGCGGCAAAACCCTCTACATACACGCACATTCGGTTATAAGCCACAAGCATCTTCAAGCGCGGGCTCTTCCGGTCCCGGTCCGAGCAGACTTCCGAAACCCGAGACGTTTATTAACGACCGCGGGGGAACGGCTCCCGCATTGCGGCCCCTCTGGCTCCGCCGACACAAACATAGAAAGCTTAAAAAAAAATAACAATGCCGACTGAACTCTGCAAAGATAAACTTTCCTAAAAAGAAAGAAAACACTTTAATAAATAAGCACGTTTTTTATATACTTAACTGATGCCTTTTGCCCGGAATGGAGTGGGAATGAAATAGGCTCGGTTGTTATGCGAAATGTGTTGACCATCATCTAGGTCCTACGGGCCGACGCAGCACCACTTAGACAGAAGGCCTCCACATGGCCTCCTCTCCCTCCATGATACGTCATCAGAGTCGGATCGCGCTAACTCGGCTATTGGGCCCGAACCCGGCCTTCGACGGGCTGATTGGACACAAGCCCCAGCCGAACACTGACGCAGCACTCGTGCCCAATCTCACGCTTCGATCAAACTGACTGTGATGACGCGTGCGGAGGCCTTCTGTATATGTGGTATTGGCTGGTAGAGCAATTGGCTAGCGCTGAAGGTGACTTACAAGTTGATTGTCTCAGTGGCTCATCCTCCTTCCAGGATTCCAATAGTGTGTTCTTAGTCAAGCAGCTAATATCGAATAGTTGTACATAGACAATCTGACGCAGCAAGAAACACCAAAGCAGTTGTAATCCTACACGATTAGCATGTAGCTTTTAACCAAGGTGTCAAACCGAACTCGAACCGAAAACCAGAGCAAAGCTGTTAATTTTAAGTGAACCTGAACAAAACTGTAACTGAAATCGAGAATTTGGTGTTGAATCTGAGCCTGAAAGGAACGGTAATTTCATGTTTGGGTTTGGGTCAATAAAATATGAGCCGCGCCTTCTTGTGGGTGGCGGCTCGAAGCCAATTCTATTGGCGACATTGGGGTCAGCGGCTCAGTATTGACTAAACAAACGGCAGCGACGACAGAGAGAGAGCTCAGTAATAATGAAATAAATGGGTATATTTCACGTCTAAACACGGAGCCTGATGAATTAGTAACGAACTGCGCATTAGTAACAAATTGCGTTTCTGTCATGAATGCTATTACAGCTTCAATAAAACTCGACGCACGTTTCTATTTTTCTTTTTGCTTGAAGTGGTAGCGTGTATTGACATATGGTGCTGTAGAGCATAGATATGGGCCTCATTTGTGGCTAACTTAAATGTCGCTCAGTAATAAAATAAAAAGAAAATTAATTAAATCAAATATACTTTTATAATGTGAATAGAGCTACGTAGTACCCGTTACGAGTAAATAAACTACTCTGACCTCGATTATTCCTTGACGAAGACAAAAGTATCATGTACGTTTTCCCATACGAATGCACACGAAGACTGGAAAAGTAAACTGGTTGCTTTCTGCTTCAATTTGCAACCGAAAGTTCCGTAGACACTAGCGCCAGCTGAGCCTCTAGCATTTATTGTAATAACTGTATGCTCTATGGTAGTAGGCTGGATCGCGGGTCGTGAGCCCGTCGGTGACACCACAGGCGGCCATTACTTGACACCAGGCAATACACGCAGGTTTATGGGAGAAACACACAAAAGAAGGAATATTGAAGCTTGTACTCTGTGCTTGAATGCGAGTATTTCATAATGTGCTGCGATCATTATATTGAATGTTAGGAAATCGAATAGGTAGTTGTTAATCGTTCAAACGCCGATTTAAAAAAAAAATCAAACGTACCTGAGCCCTCACGGCTAAGGTGGTAAGTTGGCTATTGTACTGGAGTAAACAAAGGAACTTGCGGTCAATAAGACCGTCCCCGGGGAAGCGCAGAACGTAACGAATGTCGAAAAACGTCCATGCTGACAGCGGCTTTCCGAGGTGAGCGAACTCCAGGTAGGAAAGCCTTGAAGCGGTCGTCTGCTAAGCCCAACTCATAGAAACCATCACCGACTCCGCGGTAACTCTGGGTAACCCTCGTCTCATTGAGCTGCACCCAGACTTGTACACGTTACTGAAAAAAGCAACCGATTGCATTTGCAATTACTTCACTCTAAAAAATAATCGATTACAATTACAATTACAGTCTCAGAAAAGTAATAAAAAAATTACTTTAAAGCAATCGATTACTTCCCACGTTACTTTTCATACAACTTTTTGTTATTACGGTAGCACATATACACATTTAGAGAGGTGTCCCACATTTATACATTCCTTTTTTTTTGTCTACTGCACCTTGTTCAGCTTCAGCCCGCAGTTGTATATCGAAGTTTGCGTCCGTCATCCGCAATCGAATCATGGTGTCATGAACAGAGCTCCTCGTTTCAATCCACACAATTGATGGAGGGATATTATTCAGGAACAAACATTAGGGACGAAGACATTAATTTGACAAACCCAATGAAATGTACTAAACAAAAACTAAAAATATAAAAGTCAAAAACACGTAGGAGCATGCTCATGAATTTGAATACAACTGTTTCCTGGTTAAAAGCTAAAAACAGTCCAAAGACGCGGACAAGAACGAGAAGGTAGACGAACAACAGCGGTGCTGGAAGTATGCCTGGAAAATAGAGTGGTCAGTAGAAAACTAGAGCTTGTCACCTAAAGCTGCCGAGCGAAACATGCTAAGCATCCCAGAAATTAAGAGCGTTATAATTAAACATTTTATAATTGCTCAGTAAAATGATCAACGTAACAAAAAAGCACGTTACCTTTACGTGCGTACGCAAGTTGGAGTTGGTCGCCCTTGAACATGAGAGCACCTTGAGTAATGGCTGACAAAGCAAACACTCGAACGTCACGTTGATTTTATCTTTCATTTTTATAACAACGAGAAGAGCACGTCACCTCCGCCCTGTGCAAAAAAAAAAAGTATTGTTATTTGGATAAATCAATTTCCTCCGAAGTTAAAACAAACAAAATATGGTAAAGAAATTAAATGAAGACAGCGAGCCAACAGCGGATGTTATGAGCACTCAGAGCCAATCCAAGGCCTTGGGGTGTCACGTGACCTCAGATAGGGGCCACAGCGACACGCAGAAAGCGTATCACGGACTACCTCCACAGAGCGGGATTGGCTAGGATAGCTTGTAGCGTCCGCTGCGTCCGGACGTAAGGTTGAGCGGAGTATAGAAACCTTCTTAGAGGCAAATCTTCTATAAAAAATTTTAAAAAATCAATGACAGGTTAAGAAAAGTTTACGAGGAAGAGAGGAGAAAGCAAACGGAGATACTTTGAGTGGAGAGGAGGTATCTCCTCTCTGTTTTGTTTTAGGTCATTTTGGCGAACAGAACACACAAACAACCTTTCCTGCTGGAGTCAGGCTGAAGACGGAGCCCTCTGTTATTAAAGGTAGGACGAAATAAAAGAAAAGACGCCTCGTGTTCGGGGCGCTCAGGTTACGCGAAGCGGGAAACGTCTCCGCGCGAACGGCGGTCGTCGTTCACTCTCGGGGACCTTGGAGCTCGTGAGCGTCGGTGACTCCATCTGGTTCATCTCCCCAACCTTTCGTCTGCTTCCTCCTCTCGAGCTCGCAGATATTTTGCCCAAAACTGAATGACGCCAGCACCTCTAAACCCTCTCGCAAAAAAAAAAAAAAATATTTGAGTAAAATTCTAATGGGTAATTTTGTAATCGATTGCAGCAAGAAAGTAACTAAATTACAAGGATCGTTACTCGTTAAAGAAAGTAATTGAACCGTTACAAAGTTACAGTAAAATGTAATTGATTAGAAGTAATCTATTACTTGTAACGCCTTACGTACAAGTCTGGCTGCAAACTCATTTCGCCCAGCGGAGTCACTCTCGACCGCAAAACATGTATTTCTAAGAACTGTGAGGGCTGTAAGTTTTAATCTGTGCACAAGCTATTTTACGGGCTCCCCGGAAGCAGCCGAAAGTTTCAGTGCCGACAAGAGCTTAGAAAAGGCGGAAGCGGCATTGTTTCTCGTTCTTTCCCATAGAGTCCCATGCATCAGCTTGTGTCAAGTGATGGCTGCCGGTGGTGCCACTCACCCCCAGCGAGACAAGCCTCGGTCCGCGAAACAACCCACTGCGACAGAGATCAGTGGGCGGGCTGAAGTTGCGAACAGAGACCCGCTACTGTGCTGAGAGGCAGTCTTAGATAGTAACGCGTTACTAGTAACGGGTTACTAGTAACGCGTTACTATTAACGCCTTACTGTAATTTTGTTACTTTTGCTAATCTGTAACTGTAACGAGTTAATTTTTCCAACATGTTACTTGTAACTGTAGTTCTATTACTTTTTCTGAGGTAACCATGAAAGCAACGACGTTACTCTTGTCGTAACTTTAGTTGTTTTTTTTCCTTTTTTTTTAAACATATCATTGAACGCATACAATGTAGCTATTCCTTACACTTTCCAAATTGTCTGTTCCGACATTTCGAATGTCAAGTTGGTCTTGCACAAACTTGTGAATACGCCGTTTCTCGAGAGTGACAACCCGAATATAGCCACATGTAGATTTGCTGAAAAACAAAATGTAGTTATCTTTACGCACGCTCTTGTACTTTGTGAGTGAACACTTACATCTTAGTAACTTGAAGCCCTATCTATGTTCCATATTTTTCTTTTTTTCTGTGCAAACGCTTTTTAATCGGGTGTATCAATTGTGAAACAACAATACACGCAGAGGGCACTGCGCATATTTCGTATTTTGATTAGCGCCGTTACTCCGGATTGCGCATGTTTCGTTTTCGCCATCAAACAACAAAGGCCGGACCCCGGCCGAAACGTCGAAACCTTCAGACACTATTTCGAGAAGCAACTGCTGCTAGGTTACAATATGAAGTAAAAAGCATACTTTTTAATTTTACGCAATAAAACTTGGTGAGGGGTGTTTTCTAGTTTTTACCGAAATGTAACTGCAACTGCAACGAGTTACTCTTTTGTTACGGTAACCGAAACGGTAACTTCGCTATTTTTTTTCTGAAAGTAACTGTAATTGTAACGAATTACTTTTTAAAACTAACTTACCCAAGACTGGTGAAAGGATGATAATGGTGTGTGATATGGAATGGAGAGAAGGAAACCGGGAAGCGGTTTTCTTCCCGGCAGAAGAGGATTCTGTAGATAGGCCTTGAAGAAATGAAGGGCGCTGCTTATTATGTTCTAGCCTTTAGCTTTGAAATTTTTTTTTCGTGGTTTTATTATCTGACGCTGATATTTAATACGTTGGGACACGGTAATGAGATGCGAGGACTTAGCCACGCCCTGCATCTCTTAACCTATCAGCTACTATAAAGTAGCCTTGACTGCGCCCTCACTATGGGGGAGAAACGAGGTATAGTCAGACTTGTACACGTTACTGAAATATAGTAAGGAATTACATTTACAATTACTCCAGGCTAAATTGTAATTTATTACAATTACAATTACCCTCCCATAAAAGTAAGTGACCGTTACCCCAAAAAGTAATCCGTTACTTTCGTGGCGTTACTTTTAACATTTTTGTCCTCGAGTAAGAAACCAGTGGAAGACGGTTATACAAGCTCTTATTGTTGCAACCTGTTCCATTTAATGACCTTGAGTATTTGGAGCAACAGCTGGCTCTCGAAAGTCTCGTCAGACATTTTGCGTTATTTCTTACTCAAAATGTCGACTTCTACGCTTAACACCATTTTAACGGAGGCACTGGATGGGAGCGCCATATTGTTCCTTACGAATGCTTCATGCTCTGCATTGAGCTATTTCAGCGAATCAAGGGAAGTACTATTTACCTCAAATGTAGAGCAAAGCTTCGGCGTTGCAGCCGTTGCCTGCTATTCGAGAGATTTAGTCGATCCTTCCGATACCTCCGATACCCGCGATAACGGTACCCGATGACGATATGATGCATGCGCAAAGACGGCGGCGAAGAATCGGATATCGTTATCGTAGTCATCGGACCGATCTACTAAAATTCTCCATTGTCTAAATCGCGAAGCTGCGGAAGTCATCAATAGCAAAACATAGTTGTAACAGTAAGGCGATAATTAAATAATAAATTAGGTTTGGCTCGATATTCTTCTTCCTTTGGTTCTGAACAATTCGAACCTCGTTTGAGACGTTTGTGAATAAAAAAAAAAGGTTTCCAGTATATAAATATAAGTAATAAAAGAAAAAGAAGGGCACTCATAACAACAATTAATTAGAACGTCGGATAAAACAAGGAAATACAAACGCACGTTTGCCGTGTGTACCTTTCTTGGTGTTCAAAAACGCACGGAGCACGAACCGACAGCAGTTTACTCCGGTGTTCTTCAGATACACGTCCGCTGATACCACGGGCAGCATAGGGTAGAATACTAAGTAAGCCCGGCGCTATGGCCCTTCGCGAATTTCACTCTCTCCTCAAGCCCAGAATATCAAGTCTACGTCAGCCACCATTATGTTTTATTTGTAAAAATATATGCTTGAGATAAGATGCGTCCTGTTGGGTAAAAACAGAAAGAGGAGGAAAGGAAGACTATTACCATTTTCTAAGTGCTCGCCAAAAGCTGACTCACAAAAGGGTAGGGTAGACGGAGCGTTGTCTCTTGTTGTGACATTATGAAAATGGTCGTAGTCACTATAACCGGGAAGGACATTGTTAATTCTTTTCAGTGCACTTCCCGCCTCGAGCTTCTCGAAGAGGCATACAATCGCTTGGTGTTCTCCTCTCCCCGTCTTCGACTGCAAAAAAAAAAAAAAAAAAGGGACTAAAAAATACGGAAATAACGTGGCCCCCCCCCCTCCCCCCCTTTTTTTTTTTTGTAGAAATGTTCATTGGTATTTTTGACATTGTTGTTCGGGTCTAAAAAATAGATTCAGGTGTTGCAAAAAAAGGTTTTGCGGAACTGAAGAGTGCCAAGCCTCCCTCTGCGCTGGTCAGTTCGCGTGAGTGTCATTGCGCTCGAATTTACAAAAAAAGAAAAAAAAATACTTTATTTAGATGAAGGGGGCGGTCGGTTCTGACAAAAAAATGTAACGGATTACAAAGAATCCGTTACGTCAAAAATGTAAGGGAGTTACTTTAAAATTACTCTAGAAAATATGTAATTATTCCGTTACTAGATTCCTGATAAATGTAAGGGATTACAAGTAATTTAGTTACTTGTAACGGATTACGTACAAGTCTGGGTATAGTAAACTAGGTTTCTTGCTTAAACTACCCCTATTGGACTGAATTGGCAAGACTTTTCTTTCACTTATGTTTCTAATCTTGCTTTCAAACCTTTGTTAGTCATGTATCACGTATTCCGCAGCTGGAAGGCTGTTGTAATTTTTTTTTTCCAGTTAATCTTTCGGAGTACGCGTAGCTACCGGGGACATAAATTTAACGAAGTAGCGCTCGTATGTCCCCTAACAACTTCTGTATAAACACAGCACCGCGTCGCTGAAATGTAGTTAAGGTACGCGTCGAGGTCGTCCGACTCAACGAGCATTCGTCGATAGCGAAAGCAACTAGAGCATTTTTAAGCGTCTTCTTCGTCACGCACAGCCACTGAGAATGCCAACGTACCCCGCTAGAAGCCTTGGGATGGCTTTCATTATCATCGCTTTTCTGGTTACAGTAGCAGGTTGCTGCAAACCCTTCGAAACACGTAAGTGTTTCAACTATTCCTTTGAAGAGGATCTATGCGGGCATCACGTAAAGCCGCCGTACGCTGCTAATGCATTATACGAAAGATTGTCTGCACCAGGGTTGTAAAGTACCTAGGTACGAGCAACTGGAGGTCGATATAAAGCTCGAAAAGCTGGAGCCAGACGGAGAGTTCTCAGCTGCTACGTTCACCAAAGTATAGGATTAAGTTTTTTCTAGTCCGGCATACAACGCTCGATGTTTTGGTATTACTTTCGTTTCACTTGTTTTTGTTGTTCAGGGGACCCATTGCGTGTTCTCCAAGCCAAGTCCAACATGGGAAAGGTGCTCCGAGGTTGCAGCGTGGAATTTACTAATATGATAAAGGAGTTGCCAAACGACGACTTCGAAAAGGTAGGACATTTCGCTACAAAGTTACAGTAGGCGCCATCGGGATGTTTTCAAACAAGCCCGCGTTTGCCCGCCTGGGCACTGCACATGCGCAAAAAGAGAGAAACGAAAAAGAAACAGATTAACGTGAGGCAAAGCGTCTGTGCAAGCGCCGTGTCGACATCAGCGCCACCGCAGCGTCGTGACGTCAGAGCCACTTATACAGGGTGGTTTTTTTTATTTATTTTATTTTTTACAGGTTTGTTTGAAAAATATGAAAGACCTTTACAAATCTCTGTAAAGTGAAATTAGGGGGCAGCTCTGGAGGTGGAGGAGGGGAGGGAACGGAGGGTAGAAAATGCTCCTCTTCCTGCCCTCCTGCTCCTCCTCCTTCCATCTTCCTCCTCTCCCCTACTCCTCGTCCTCCTTTCTTTCTCCTCCGCCTCCTCCGCACGCGACGTCAATTTTCCCGCTAAATCTAGCGGAGAAACTGAATTTGTTCATAGGTGACGTGACACCAAGTCATGTGACGTCATTTTCCCCGCTAAATTTAACGGGCAAACTGAATTGGCGCTGAGGTCTCGTGACATCAATTTTACCGCAAAATTTAGCGGGAAAACTGAACTGGTGTTGAGAACACGTGACGTCGATTTTCCCGCCAAATCTGTCGGAGAAACGGGTTTTTGTTCATAGGCGACGTGACATCAAGTCACATGACGAAACTTTTCCCGATAAATATAGCGGTGAATTGAATTGGCGTTGGGGTCACGTGACGTCAAGTTTCCCGCTAAATTTAGTGTGGTTACGCCGACACCGCCTGCGACGGTGGCGTGAAAGCCGTGAAAGCTACACTAATGCGGTCTGTGCAGGTGAGCTATACCGCAAGGGGGGCATCATATTGCGGGGGAAAAAAAAGGGGGGGGGGGTGCTGCTGATCGTCACAATAAGTACAATAAAAAACTAACATTTGGTCATTCATCTTTAATTAGTGAAAGTAAACATATAGTTGCAATAAGAAACTTCCCGAGCGTCATCGACAACCGCTAAAGCATGCCTCAAGTGCCACAAGGCCGTCGGTAAAGAAACGTGGATAATCAGAAACGGAGAAACGGCATGGGCGCCTTATCGGACTGGCGGCGAGATGTTTCGGTGGCGCCCTCGTTCGGTTACCTTTCGTGACGTCATTACCTCGCGAACAACAAGTTTGATGGTGTTTGTAACGGGCATGGTGCAAGCCTGAAATCATAGCGCTCTCAAAGCAACACTGCTAACACCATCAAAATTTAAGTTCTTACATTCCTCTTATTCCCGTCGATGAGACATCCTTTGCTGACGTCATAGTCAGCTTTTGGCCAATTGTGATGGGCCGACCACAGCGACGCTTTCGATTGCTCTCGTCGCCAATACCCTCGCTCCTCCTGCACCAATGGTAACTTTAGCGTTCCACTGTTCTCCTCACAAGCTCCGATCGTTTCCTTTTTTTTTTAAATATTTAGTTAATTGATTTTGTTGTCTTCAATGACGCTCAGCAAGTTTTTACTCGAACCCATTCGTTTATTTTCACTAATTCACCGATTTAAGGTTAATGAACATATTTTAGCTAATTACCCAACTTACCGTGAGGACCAGTATTATGCCGCCCGGCCGTATAACTCCCCGTACTGGCGGGATGGCGTCTGGTCGCGTACGGAAGAGGGCCGATCCGCGGTCAATGAAGAACGATACGAGCGGAAGCGTTCCGACACCTGCATCAATTTACGCCCCTCGATGAAATTCACGCTTCGCGCCACATCGAGACTTCAGAATCCGTAACAGGCGAGGAAGCACTTTGAAAGCTAACTTTCTGGCATTTCTTTTGCCTTTCGCGCTCTCCTATCTTTATTTATTGTTTTCTTCTTTTTTTTTTTTTTTTTCTTTTGGGGGGGGGGGGGGGATTTTTTTAGGGCAGATAAGGTGCTTAAAAGAACACAAATCCTGTCAAACACCGGTACGTTCTTTTCGTCTTCTGCCAGACTCTTTACACCATCATAGAAAAGACAATCTGCAAACACTGTCTGGGGACCTTTTTCTTGTTTGAGCGACAAACCTGTGATCTTTGTCATACAAAAAACAGTCTGCAGAGCTGTTGGAAGGATAAAGCAAGCACACTTCGAACATGCTCCAGGCGCGTCCACAGAAACTTCTCTCATCCTATCTGCATCCGAAACATCACGTTTTGTACGATGAATGAGCAGTATGGGGGGGGGGGGGGGGGGGGGAACCCCGGGTTTAAAGTGCGGGAAAGCAATAAAATGTCGAATGAACACTCGAATGGGAAAACTCTCTTATATATATATGGGTGGTTTCATCTCAAATCGTGCAAACACAAAGGGTCAAATTTTTAAATTCGATGAAAAAAAATATATGTTATGGCGCCGTTTCTAAAACCGCAGTCACCACAAACCCCTCAAGTTGGTCGGATTTTTTGTTCTCGACTTATGAATTTTTAAAGAGGCCGCGGCGAAAAGCAGTGTTTTTCACGCCCGTCGTGGGTCGGATGTTTCGCTTGATCTCCCGCCATGGATTTTCAGTCCACATTATATTATATTTTTTCAAGCACTCTGTGGACACATTTAAAAGGCTCCAATACCATGAAATAATTTTAGGCCTTTTGCTTTTTTTCTGTACAAATGTCAAAAACGCCTCCTCGGTCAATTGTTGACGAACTTCGACAATTAATTACTGGCGATCTACTTGAGTTACACCGATATTGTTTATGTCCACGGAGAGCCCAAAACACGCTCTTTATATTTATTATAAAATGCCTTGGCTGTATAAAATATCCTTTGCGGTACGTTTACGTTAATATTATGCAAAAACCACAAAGTACCATTTTGGAAATCGATTCTCTCAAAAAACCCATTTTTTATTTTTTTTTTATTTTTTGTTCAAATGTAGATATGATAGTTGTCTACACGAAAATCAATCCTAGAAAGTGTATATTTTGTTTGTATGTTTTATATTTAGGCCTCAATATCGGAAAAAGAACGTCTTTGTTTTGCAAGACCTAAGTCAGACATTACGACCCATGCGTCTCTATGAATTGTGAAAAAGTTTTCTTGAATTTTCTTCTGCATTTTGTAATCAATTATAAACGAATTTTGTGGTATTGAATATTTATGTATGTTTTGATAAGAGCGGGAACCACGAGATACATATCTAACAAAATCAGCAGGCCTAGTAGACTTTCAATAACCAAAAGGCACAGACGTTGTATTGTTTCGATTTATAAACCTTTCACACTAAACTAGCACGACTAGCTATTAGCTGTCATATTACTAAGACAAAGAAAGTCACCACATCCGTCGATATGTTATATAAAATTCTTTCCGAAACCAAACACTGGGGGTTTGTTCACCGCACATCGCACAGGTCACCAGGGAATGTCCTTTCACTTCCGTAATACACAAAAGTGGTGACACAGAAACGGTCCGAAACGCACAGAGGGTGTGTCATGGAGAGGGATAGGAAATAAAAATAAATAAATACGAATTAAATTGCCCAACTCCGATCTTAACGAAAATTGCGCAAAAAAAAAAAAGTATTTAGGTTCGAGTGGTGGCAAGGCGATAGGTCCACGCCTGGTGGAGAGTCAGACAAAGAAGTCGACGGCACGTAAAGGTAAAAAAAAAATAATAATAATTTAATAAAGACGGGAAAACTCAGCCGCACATGACAATAACAAAACCCAACTCCTCCGGGCATTCCCTAAACGGGACGCAACCAAATGCGTGCGAACACGCTCCCTACATCACCGCCAGGCCGCTACGCCATGACGAAATAAACCCAACAACTGAACAGTGCTAACAAACAATTAGTAAGAAAACATTGAAAAAAAAAAACGTTGAAAAACGCACCCGACAAACAAAGTTCAGCGGGGCGAAGAAACACACACGAGTCGGTCCCACGACACTAAAGTCTGGCAGGATGACGGCGTCCAGATGATGCTCGAATCTGTTCCTCCCTCTATTACGCACATCCACGACGGCTGTGCGGAACAGTGGCTGTGCGAAAGAAAGTGAAGAATAGATTCGAGCAGGCGATGCGCGAGAAGGTAACCGAGACTATGCCTGAAGCTTCATATCGGGAGAGGAGCTTTCGAGGTAGTTTCTGCAGTTACTCAAACTTTCTCTTTCCCCTTCCCTTTTTCAAAAGAACACGTCAGCCGGCGCTGACTTTTCATCTCGGGAGAAGCCCACTCTTCACAAACGGTTATAGTTGACAAGGAGGCTGACTTCGACCCAACTAGTCTCCGGGCAAAATACAAACACAAGTATATTTACCAACACGCTCGTTTTAATGTCAGTCTCCGGGCTTTGCTGTTTCCAAAAGAGATAACTTTTTATAAGAACAGAATGAGCGGGTTGGTGGGGATAATTAAACTTAAACACTCCCCTCTCGTTTTCTTCCTCAAGTTTAATAGATAACCCTTCGGTGCTATCGGATCTCTCCGCGGAGAGAGAGAGAGAGCACGGCCGTTTCAAGGTAAGGATAGGGCGCTCGAAGCTGGGGCAAACGGGCGGTATCGTTTCACGCATGCACGGATGGCTGGTTTCAAATTTCCCCACATCCCTAACGATACCGGCCCATCTTCGTGTGTGCGTCTGTGGGATTTCTGTCCCGCGCCGCCGGTTTTAGCGCGCACCCGGTGTTTTGGCTGGCAGAACAGTTGTTAACCGCCGATATTGTAAGGCCGTGGTGTCCTCATCCTTTCAGGCAACGATTCCTTTGATTTCCCTTGCGCAATACTCTGACTGACCCCTCCTGGGGGGCTGTCACTGTTCGCCGCGTCAACGACACATTCGTACCATTTCACTCCTCGTGACAGAGGGTGCGCTGCTCGCTTTACTGTCACGAGCCGTCCTATCTAACACAACGAGCGCGAATGGTCGTGGTAATCTACGGGCTCCGAAAGGGCGGGACGTTCATGCAGGCCAATGAGGGCCCCGAATCAATACGACGTCTGCCAACTCCTTCACGTTAAAAATTTACGGCACCTGCTGGTCTGTTAAGAAGTGTTGCTTTCTCTTTCTGGAACTCCTCCGATGTAGCTTGCCGCCTATAATAAAATTTAAATAATCAATAAATATAACAGGGTGGAAATACTGTATTCCATTTTTATGTGGGAACGTTGAAAAAATTAAAAAAACTATTTCTAAGCTTGTGAAGACACGCAATTCGTAAGTCCATTTCGTGCCGTAAAAACACCTTTTTGTACGGTATTGATGCTTAAATATAAAACATACAAACAAAATATACACTTTCTAGACTTGATTTTCGCGTAGAAAACTATCACATCTACATTTTAACAAAAAATAAAAAAAATAAAAAATGTTTTTTTTAGAAAATTATATTCAAAAATGGTACTTTTTGGTTTTCACATAATATTAACGTAAACGTACCGCACATAATATTGTATGCAGCCAAGTCATATTATAATACATATAAAGAACGTGTTTTGGGCTCTCCGTGGACATAAAAAGTATTGATGTAACCCAAGTAGATAGCCAGTAATTAATTGTCGAAGTTCGTCAACAATTGACCGAGGGGGCGTATTTGACATTTTTACAGAAAAAAAGCAAAACGCCTAAAATTATTTTATGGTATTGGAGCCTTTTAAATGTGTCCACAGAGTGCTTTAAAAAAGATAATATAATGTGGACTGAAGATCCACGGCGGGAGATCAAGCGAAAGATCCGACCCACGACGGGTTTGAAAAACACTGCTTTTCGCCGCGGCCTCTTTAAAAATGCATAAGTCGCGAACAAAAAATCCGACAAACTTGCGGTCTGCGGCGACTGCGTTTTTAGAAACGGCGCCATAACATATATTTTTTTCATCGAAATTGAAAATTCGACCCTTTTTGCCTGCACGATTTGAGATGAAACCACCCATATATATATATATATATGTTTTTTTTTAATCACCACAATATTGTTTCCGGGCGTGAGGGTAAAAGCATATACTTCTAGGCTATCAAAGGAGTTGCGTTAAATATAATATTGTTGCCTGAAATGAACATCCGCTCAAAGTTTCTCGTTTCTAGCTTGCCAATTCAAAGCTTCGACATCCAAAAGCGGCAGGTTTTGGCATTTAGTGCCAGCAATTCTCACGCCTCCCGTGCGTGGCAATTTCGTTCTCTTGCTCGTTGACCGCCGAAAAACTGAGCACCGGAAGCGGTGTTCTGATAAGGAAGTCAATATTGAAAGCGACACTGCAGACGGTTCATTCCGGCAATAAGACGTAAACAATGATAAGAAGACCGACTACCTTGAGCTGAAATTAATATACTTGTCTTCGATTAACCTACTATCGGCACAAAAACGCCAAAAGACGATCAAGCTTAAATATTTATTATACTATGTTTCACAATAAGTCCAATCGCAGCCAAGGGTACGATCCCATCGATCAAATCCCGCTGGGTCAAAACGGCATTGTCTCGAGGGCCGTATAATAAATAAGTAAATTAGAAGCCTCTTTTGCTTTTAATAAATAATAATATACCAGTATATTAATGAAAAGTCACAAGGAGAGTAAGAAAAAGAATATAAGGTGTATGAAGATATACTTTTTTTTTATTTTGAAATACAATATTTAGGTATTTATGATATTATACGATAATTGTAAACCAAGAAATAAAACACGTTTACGATTCTCCGTAATGCCAAACTAAAGCGCAGCTCTTGAGGAGGAGGAGGAGAGGAGACTACGGGGGCGAGGATATGCCCGTGTGAGGTCACACGTGATGTCACCCTCGTGACCTATGTGACGTGACTCCTGACCCTTGTGCCATCATTATGGGAAACGTCCCATCATGAAACGCGCGGTTACGCCGACAGCGACGGCGACGGCAACGCCGCTAAACCCAAAAACGGGAGCCAAAGGGCACATTCCCACGGGCTGTTTCTCGGCGATCACGCGTGATCTTTTGAGACATGCGTTCGGCAACCCTGTTTTACACTCCAAAATCCACTTTAATTTACAATCCAAGGCCAAAATTTTGCTACTTTCGCACTCTGAATTTCTTCGGGATCTTCGCACGCATCCCGAGTTCAGGCAGTAAAAAAAGAGGCATAGACCCGGGCAAAACTCGCCTGCGATTCCCTGGACTTCGCCCACAAGGAAAGGCGCGCCTTACTGACTCATAAGAGGATTCCCTCTGTTGTAGCCGCGAGCGATGAGGCAGAGCCAGAGTGACGACCAACGTAGACGGTTTATTCAGCACGCCAGTGCGTAACCAAAAGAACACGGAGCATACGGCTCCCAGCGCTTATATAGAGATAAGCGACGCACTATCAATGTGACGTCATACGCGATGCGCTTCGCAGGATACTACACTCCTCCCCAGAAATTTTGTTTACACAATGTTAGGGCGTGTACCAATCGGGAGGTTTTCTTGCACGAGCACTGCGTCGAAGAGTCTGTGCCCCTTGAGGAGAGACCGGTTCTCGGAGAGGGGACTGCGGTGCGGAACCTTGGCGGGGACTGGCATTCCGCTGACCCAAGGGGGCTGAGTCTTCGGGTGGCTCTGGCGGTGCTGCAGCCGCTTTCGGAGACTCCAACGCAGGAAGAGGAGGACTCGTAGCAGACGCCTCCGGCACACGGTCTGGAATCGAACTGCGTACCACACATGAAGGCTCCCGGGACCCTTGTTCGTCACTTTCAAAATAACGAGGACGTAAATTTTCTGCATGCACAAACCTGGTCCCGCGTCCCACACGCACAATGTACGTAACGGCACTGCACCTTTTCTCGATGACCCCAGGTAGCCACTTTGCCTCCCCCGGACGAAGGCCTTGAACTATTTTTTCTTTCGCCCTCTTCGAATGACCTCCACGGCCCTCTTCTGTCGTCAGCTTGGCTCTTGATCTTGGAGAAACGATCTGCTATACGTCTCTCCAGATCTGGCTGTAGCAGGGTCAGGCGGGTGCGGGGCTTCCACGACAGGAACAGCTCAGCAGGCGCTTGCCCCGTTGTCGTGGTGGGGGTGCTCCAAAACCTGAATAGAAACTGGTCTATACGGTGTTGTAGGGTCTTCCTGACACCCAAAGAGTTTTCGTCGAGAAGCTGTCGCAGAAGATCCCGTTTGACCGTCTGGACGCATCTCTCGGCACTTCCATTTGATGCCGGATGGTACGGAGGTGTCCTCAGCAGAAACTCTGTGAAGTTCTTCGCAGTGAACTGCGGCCCGTTGTCCGTAACGACCTCCTCCGGAAGGCCATACGCCGCGAACACACTCCGAAGCTTTTCAATAGTCTTTTCTGCCGTTGTTGAACTCATCACGAACACCTCCACCCATTTGGAGTGTACATCCACCAGCACCAAAAGCCATTGGTTGTCTGTGAATGCAAAATCCAGGTGGATTCGTTGCCATCTGCGGCTCGGCCAACCCCAAGTTTGTAGTGGGGCCTTCGGTGAAGCGTTTTGCGTCAACTGACAGGTACTGCAACTTTTAACAACACATTCAATGTCTTGTGTTAACTGAGGTCACCAGACATAGCTACGCGCGAGCATTTTCATGCGCGTAACTCCGGGGTGACCTTCGTGCAAAAGCGCTAACCCTTGTTTGCGGAAGCGGCGAGGGACAATCACACGATTTCCCCAAGTAACGCACTGCTGATCTACGGACAGCTCATGCCGGCGGACGAAGTACGGGGACAATTCACTGTCCGTTACACGCGTAGGCCAGCCACTCCTCGTGTACATCAACACTTTCGATAACACCCTATCACTGCTCGTTCCCTTTTGGATCGCGTCAGCAGATAAGGGAAGTTCATCGACAACTGAGAAGAAATGTACATTATCTGAAACATCCTTATCATTCGGCAACGGCAACCGCGACAGCGCGTCAGCGTTTCCAATATCGCTGCCTTTACGATACACCCATTTGTAATCGTATGCCGCTAGCAACAAAGCCCAGCGTTGCATGCGTGCCGCTGACATCACTGGAACAGGCTTGCCGTGCTCCAGAAGGCTAGCTAATGGCTGGTGATCTGAATAAATGACGAAACTATGCCCAAACAGGTACTTGTGAAATTTCTTGAGCCCATAGACAACGGCGAGAGCCTCTTTTTCGATGTGAGCGTACCCTTGCTCTGCTTTGCTCAGTGCCCTAGACGCGTATGCAATTGGTTTTTCATCTTTACCATTCTTATGAAACAGAATGGCGCCTACGCCATACGCTGACGCGTCACGCACAAGCCCAATCTCTTTTTGTTGGTCGTAGTATGTCAAACCATTCTCGTCCGTTAGCCACGTTTCACTTTGCTGAAATGCTTGTTCTGCCTGAAGTGATCACTTGAAACCTTTTTCCTGGTATACTACGTCATACAAAGGCCTTAGCTTGGCGGCCATGTTAGGAACGAACTTCCCATAGAAGTTAAGCAACCCCAGGTAGGCCCGCAACTGTGATTCATCCTTTGGTGACGGCGCCTCCATTATTGCCTTTACTTTTTCATCTGACGGGCGTATGCCCTTTTCATCAAGAACGTGCCCCAAGTACGAGACCGACGTTTGAAAGAACCTGCATTTTTCTTTCTTTAACCGTATGCCCCTGTCCTGAAACCGTGCCAGAACACTTTCCACCTTTTGGAAACACTCATCGAACGTAGCTCCAGCTACCAGCACGTCGTCCATATATCACGCTACGCGATCCAGCCCTTTTAACACGTCATCCATGACTGCCTGAAATATCGAAGGTGCACTCGTTATGCCATAGGGTAAACGCGTGTACCTGAACAACCCCAAGTGTGTGTTGACCACGACTAGTGGCTGCGCCTGCGGATGCAATTCCAGCTGCTGATATGCCGTAGATAGATCAAGCACAGTAAAATATTTGCACCCGGCCATTTTTGCAAACAGATCGTCCATGACGGGAAGGGGGTAATGATCCGTTCTAAGGCATGGGTTTAGCGTCACTTTAAAGTCACCACACACTCTGACCTGGTTGTTCGGTTTAGGCACGACTACTAGTGGAGTCGCCCATTCACTTTCCTGAACAGGTACCAACACCCCCGTTTTTACGAGATTCTGCGATTCGGACGACACTGCTTCCCGAACCGCAAATGGAACCGAACGCGCTTTACAAAAGACTGGTGTACTACCCTCTTTAAGCACTAATTTAATTGCACTGTTCTTGATTAGGCAAAGGGTAGGCTCAAAAAGCTTAGCGTACTTTTCAAGCAACGCCGTTACCTTGTCCAAGCAAACCCCATGCACACTAGACCAGTCCAACTTAAGGGCCGCCAGCCAGTCACGTCCCAACAGCACAGTGTTGGTACTCTCGTTTGACTTCACGACAATTAACGGGAGCTGCTTACGCTGACCGTTGTGCTCTACCGAAACGGTTAGCTTCCCCGTTACCGAGAGTAGAGTACCCCCGTACGTTTTTAGCTTTAGACTGCATGGCTCTTTCGGTAGACTGGGCCAGTATTTCTTATACAGTGCCTCTGGTAATATTGATACGGATGCCCCCGTGTCAATCTGCATGCGGACATTTCTCTGCTCAATTTTCAGACAAATTTCGTAAAGTCCGGTGCGCCCCTCACAGGAGTAAATATTGTGCAACACCAGTTCACCCCCGTCACTGTCCTCAGCTATTGCGTTCGCAGCGTCTCTGCTTTTATCCTTGCACATTTTCGCTAAGTGTCCAACACGTTTACAAAAATGACAACGATACTTGCGAAATTTGCAACTAGACGCTTCATGCGCTGAACCGCATCGGAAACAGTTCTTCGATTTCGTCGCTCTTGCCCCTGCGGGTACTGTAGCCGGTACCTCCCTCCGGCCCGGTGGGCGTTTCCCGCTGTCTGGCTTGTGGCGAAGAACGCTGACGGTCTCTTGTCCCACGCTGGGCTGCAAATCCCGGCTTTCCTGGCTGGCCAACTCGATACTCCTTGCGATATCGCAGGCGTTTTTAAACGTTAACTTGCTCTTCTTCAGCAACTCAGCTTGAGTTCCTCTGTCACAGAGCCCGGCCACGAAACGGTCGCGACTAGCCTCGTCCAGAAACGCCCCAAAGTCGCAGGACGCCGCCAACCGCTTCAGCTCTACCGCGAAAGCTGCCACCGTTTCGCCTTCTTGCTGGAAGCGACGGTTAAATCTGAACCGCTCTGCAATGACAGAGGGCTTTGGTACGTAGTGCCCTCGCAGGGTCTGCACTAGCTGTGCATATGTCTTGTTTTCCGGCTTTTCCGGTTCCAGCAAAGTTTTTAGAATTTTGTAGGTTTTCTTTCCTATTGCCGTTATGAACACTGACACCGTCAGGTCGTCGCTCACCTTCGAGGCTTTCAGGAAGTGTTCGAACCTCTCCACGTAGGACTCGAAGTCTTCGTCGCCGTCCTCGATGAACTGGTCGAACCTTCCAATCGTCGCCATCCTGCCAGTCTCTTTGCAGCCTGCTCCGGGACCGCCGCTAGTGGCTTCTTGCAACCCGGCGGAATCCTTTATCCCATTCTTCGTCGCCAGTATGATGTAGCCGCGAGCGACGAGGCAGAGCCAGGGTGACGACCAACGTAGACGGTTTATTCAGCACGCCAGTGCGTAACCAAAAGAACACGGAGCATACGGCTCCCAGCGCTTATATAGAGATAAGCGACGCACTATCAATGTGACGTCATACGCGATGCGCTTCGCAAGATACTACACCCTCGACCATGTTTTTCGAAGTGGGCCCTGCCCGCATGAACAGCTGACCTTAATTTCGGGATAAAGGGCCAGTCCCCCCCCCCCCCCCCCTCCCCCCCATTGTTCGCTCTTATCATTTTCGAAGTTGTGAGTGGTGGGGTGGACCGTGGTCATTATTTCTTATTTTTTGAGTATGTTCCCTTTTATTTATTTTGGTAGTAAAGGTTACAGGTCTAGCTAGCGCAGGTACCTTGCCAGCTCCCGGTGGTGTGTTGGCTACGCAACCAGGCTCACGACGTCTCTATCCGGCTTCGTGGTCGCCATGCATGGTGTCGAAGCTTTCAGTATTCACGCGACTGTCTTAGTAGGTAGAAAATCTGACATTTCGCTCGATCAGGGTTGGTTTCCGACGTTCTACGGGTAAAGACTAACAAGGACGCGAGCTTTGGGCTGTGGAACCCGGAAAAGTAAACAAACTCTTACCGGAACCAAATCACCGGCGCAAAGCCCATTAAAGGAGCTGTGCAACGATATTCAATTGGAATGTTTTTCTCTCTACACTAGCTTACTGGCACACCTCGGACTCAAGGATACTCACACGCAACACCATTGGCCAAGAAACTCCTTTGTTGTGGTGTAATTTCAAGGACAAAAGCGATCATTTTCATTCAATCTCTCCTTTGCAAAATTTGATGACGTAACTCGGGGATCGCAGTACACCCAAGTGACGATATTTGAATGCGGTTCACAGATTGGACCCGAGCGTTGCGTGGGCACTCGACTTGGGCTCGTGACAATTGCTAGCTCGAGAAGCATTCGGGTTGTGACCCGTGTCCAATCGCTGCAACGACGACAACAGCCGAGCCATAACAATGTCTGGAACTCAGCGCGTGTCCTGCGCTTTGCCAACCCCTGCGCGTGGCTATGATCAACACTGGCGGCATATAATCGGCTCCAGATCACGTGGCCGCTTGTTCTGGCTGCGAGTTGAGGGGGTGAACGCCGCTCGTTTTTCTTAAATTTTTTTCTGGGACTTCTATTGCGTGGGGTGAAAAACGAACGCGTGTTTCATAGGTCATTAACGTTAGGGATCCGATTTAAGCGGTATTTGTGCACAGTACAAAAATTGTTGCATCGCTCCTTTAAGATTGCGAGTCAATTTCTTTTTGCGGCGCATTAAAGTGACGGCTGTGAACATCACGTTTCTCCTTTGATTCGTCTGCTGTAACGATCTGACTGCAGCGCCTTGGATGCTTCACCAGCGACAGATGCCATCTTGTTTAGAAAGCCACCGACGTCACGTCAGCGTCGCGTTGCGAGTGGTTGCCACTTCGCGAAAGCGGTTGGGGCAAATCGGTCCTGAAGCGGTTAGCAAAAACGCGCTCCAACCGCTCCATCCCAGCCGCTTTGCGGTGTAGAACGCGCAGATCCGCTTCGCGTTTGCGGATCCCCTTCCAGTGTGAACGCGCCATAAGAGCTGCGCTCTAAAAAAACTCACGTGGCATAAACAATTTGCCTCCTGTTGGCCAGGGAACACATAGCCCGTCACAGGATACCCCTGGCAGTGGTTTTTACTGACTCTCTTAGTGCCTTGCAAGCAAGGAACGCCCTTGTTGTTGAAGCTCAGAAGAAAAGTACGGTGGCAGCCAAAAAGCAATGCACCATTGTCTTTTGTTGGATTCCCAGCCATGTTGGTATCCCAGGCAATGAGTCAGCCGACCGTGCTGCCCGCACATGCGTCAGCAGAGAGGTAGATACTAAAAGGATCCCCTACATGAACTATCACACTTTTGTAAAGTCCCGCACACGAGCACAATGGCAAGCCGAGTGAAATGAGGAGATCTACAACATGCTGCATCTCGTTCAGCCAGACCTGGGTGAATGGACGAGCGCCCGGCACCAGGAACGCTTTTATGAAGTAGTACTGTGTCGCTTGCGCATTGGCAACACTCATCTGGCTCATGGTATACCTGCTCCATGGGGAGGGTGCCCCGTTCTGTGAACAGTGCGACAAACCTCTAAGTGTTCTCCGTTTTCTAATTGAGTGCCCTTTCTATGAACGGGAACGCCGATCTCACTTTGCACAGTTACACAGAAAGAACATTCCCTTACACCCAGTGCTGTTATTGGGTGATGAACCATTCGTCACTTACAAGCAGGTTTTTAAGATTTTAGAAGCTATTGGTCTTCTACATCGACTGTGAACTTGAAAGCTTTTCACTCATGTCCATTTTTGTTTGTGACATTATCCGATTCATGTCTCATTCCTTTACTCTTAACCCTGACCACTAGAGTCCTTTCTTCTAGCTTACGCTCAATGCAATAGTTTCCTTTTTTGGCGCTCTTTGGCCTTAGCAGCCCTTGCGCCATAAAAACCCAATCCAACCCAACCCAACGCATAAACAAAGCGTATCAAAACTTTGCCGTGTTCACGCAAAGCCGAACACTAATGAAAATGATAGAACTGACGCTCACAACGTGCACTAGGTACGACACAGCATACAAAGCGCAATACGGGAACGCAGGTGATTTTAAACATAGGTAGTTACACGAATAAGAAAAAGGGAGATAAGAATGGTCACGCTGGTGATGACAATGTCCAATGAATAATAAATATGACGAAAAGACACGCCTCATCAATACATAAATTTTCCTTCTTTTTTTTTTAAGGACATTTTCGTTTACCTTGTTGGAGTGCGCTGCGACGCAATTTATTTTGTATGCGTTTATTTCTGCGCCAGTAGCAACGGCCTGCTGAAAGCGAACCGAGCGTCGGGCTTCTTTGGAAGTCCCCCGGTCAGCCACGGGCCGGACTGAGATGCTCACGCGGATTTCGCCCTCGAGACGGGGCTCGGGGACCCCTGGGCTAAACCATTCACGCAAAGAGAAAGGCGCAGGGTCACGGCGCATTCGCTGTGCGGGATTGGTTCTGAGCCGGTGATAGAAAACGCACAACGGGCTACGAGCACCCAGACGACGCACTTCTAACACTGTTGGATTGGCCCAATAGGATCGTAGCGGTGGCTGCGGTGGGACATGCGCAAAGATGGCGGATGCCGGGCAAACTGTGACAACAGTTTTCCGAAGTTTGATTGATTGAACGTGATTGTACGAAAAATAGCTGATAGCCAAAGTCACGAGAAACGTGTCAACGTCCTGCGTCCTGCGGCATTTGACATCAGCTATATTTGTTGGAGAATATCTTGAGTATAACAGCAGATATTACTCCACTCAGCTTTTTTTTTTATCACAATGAATAACACTTGGTGCCGGGAACGGTTTTTTTAAAAGCGCTGGTTATTGTGACATAATATTTTCGTAGCGCGAAAAAACCATCATAATGCCACGTATCTCTTTTGTAGAGAATGGTCGCGACCTGCCAAGTCTACAATGAGTGTCGGAGTTCTCCGAACAAAAATTCATCGCAAGAGGTGAGCAGCATTGGCTTCTTCGTCACTTATACATTACAGTTACTACAAGCCCTACCCGAATCTATTTGTGACAATCCTGAGACACCGTGTTTAAGTTTTTAGGGTAATATAAAATTGAGTCATGATTCCGTGTTTGTCTATTTCCAACGAAATATTCTGCATACACTCTGGTGTCCAACAGACCTTTTGCGAAATCCCCCAAGCGCCCCGGCCCGCGCGCGAGGAATCGTGGGAAAGATTGTCCCTCGCCTGGCCGCTCTGCCTTGAGCACGCATTCCCTTGTCGCTTGTCTCCTCTTAATCCTCTGTTTTTCGATCCCATTACCTATTTTTATCTATTCTTGTGTATTTTTATTGCTTCTAAGTGTTTCTATTCTTTTCTGCGCGCGATATTTCTTGCATATATATAGTTTTTGTGTCTTTATTTTGCCTTTTTCGACGGGAGTGCCGACGGACAACACGCCGCTTTGCGCGTCGTTCCCCGGGTAAGTACTACCATTGTTACCGATTCCTATCACCCTGTTAGCTGTTCATTTTGATTCATTTGACCCGCGTGCAGTCGAGAGGAGCCATTTATGAACACCCGCGTACATGTCATAGGGGTTGGCAGAGTTCTGAATCAACACTCGCGACGCGAGAGCAGAGTGCGCTGTGATTTGGACGCCCGCGCTCGCTCCGTTGACTCGCACTGTAGCGTATGCCTTCGAGTACCGCTTACTTGACCAAAATACAGCACGCCGCTTTGTCGCCGCGAACCATTTGTCCAAATGTTTGCAAAGCTGAGGCCTATGCAACGCTGCGGCGCCTGACAACTGCGAGTTGCGGCGCGATCCTTCGCAAACGCCGACGGTTCAATGTCGCGGCTTGAATGCGCCCATGGTATGCCTTCGTAATCTATCTGCTAAGCGGTTGTCAGTTGCCAACGCCCTTTTTCAAGTGCAGAGGTGTGTTGTCGCGAATCATTTGCCTGAATGCCTGCGAAGCCGTAACACCGTTCGTCATATCCTAAGCGCGGTGCCTGACAAACTGCGCGCAGCGGCGCGAGCCCATCGCAAGCGCCGGTGGCCCAACTTCGCGGCTTGTGTGCGCTTATGGTATGCCTTCTTAATCTATCTGCTAAGCGGTTGTCAGTTGCATACACCTGTTTTCAAGTGCAGAGATGTGCTGTCACTGAGGCACTCATCTTGAAACTCGTAGTTCCTTTGATAATTTTATTTCTCGAATCAAGATGTCAGCTCAAGGTATTTTATCCTTTTAGGTCACCTTCAGCAGCAACATGCCCGCACGATACAGTTTGCTGTGTGCCACTGCCATGCTGTGTAAACAATACTGCCAGCGCACAGCATGTTTCCTGCCACCGCTTTCTAAAATACGGCGTCCTGCGAAGCGTTTGGGTGAAGACAACTGCGCGCAGTTGTCAGCCGCCGCAGCGTTGGATATGCCGAATGGTGTTACGGTTTCGCAGGCATTCGGACAAATGATTCGCGACGGCAAAGCAGCGGGCTGTATCTTAGTCAATTAAGCGATACTCGAAGGCACACGCTACAGTGAGAGTCAACGAAGCGTGCGCGAACGGCTAAATCGCACCGCACTCGGCCAATCGGCTCTCGCGTCGGGATTGGTGATTCGGAGCTCTGCCTACCCTGATTGGCATCTTGGCGGGTGTTCATAAACGGCTCCTCTCGACTGCCTCCGGGTCAAATGAGCCAAAAGGAACAGCTAACAGCGCTATAGGAATCGGTAGCAACGGTAGTACTCACCCGGGGAACAACGCGCGACGCGGCGTGTTGTCCGTCGGCACTCCCGTCGAAAAAAGCAAAATAAAGACACAAAAACAATATATATGCAAGAACTTTCACGCGCAGAAGAGAATAGAAACACTTAGAAGCAATACAAAATACACTGGAATAGATAAAAATGGGCAATGGAATCGCAAAGCAGAGGATTAAGAGGAGATAAGCGATAAGGCAATGCGATCTCAAGGCAGAAGAGCCAGGCCAGGGACAGTCCCTCCCACAATTCCTCGCGCGCGGGCCGGGGCGCTTGGGAAAACTACAAATCGTCTATTCAGTTTAGAGACCCGACAGAGGAGCGTGGGCAGACTAGTACTGGGTGCACATGGGAATACATCAAATGAAGGAGTGCAGGGTGACATGGGCTGGACATCTTTCGACGTTAGAGAGGCGATCAGTAATTTGAAATTTGAGCTAGGACTAGGAATGTTGGAGGATACGCCATAGGCAAGGAAGGTATATAAACATTTTTATATGAGTCTGAACACTAAATAGACAAACCGAACCCGAGACTGTGAGACGGAGTGCAGGAAAAATCGGCTTTAACTATGTATAGGACGTGAACAGGAAATTATGAAGGAACGTTGCTAGATAGTTCACGAGGGGGTTCATTGTTTTAAGGGTTAGAATAGGAGTGTTCAGAGCTAGCACATATAAGTTAAGTATGAAGGAATGAATGGGCGGTGTACCGTAAGCCAAAGGATAGACGAGACAAAAGAGCACGGGGTAATGAATTGCCCAGGAGCTACCCCCCTCCCCCCTCCCCCCCCGGAAGGGGCGACGGATTTCGCCGGAGCGCTGCGGTTTGCAGATGAGAATGGAAGAATGAATTAACAAGAAGTATTTCAATAACAAACAGGAGGTTATGAGACTGGAAATTATCGAGGCAGAATCGCAAGACGTATCAATAGCTAGCACAGCTGGGGACAGGCGGGGCAGAGGAAAATTGGGACTCCCTCCCGCGTTGCTCAGGCCCCGAGTCTCATCCTTGCCTCCCGGTGTAAACGCTGTTGGGGTGGCGCCATCAAGGTTTGGCCAGAGTAAAATTGCCGATTCCCTTGCAAGGAGAACAAGTAAAAGGTGATGTGTTTTTGTTTTTCCGGATTGACCAAAAATTATTCTGGCACTATCCCACACCGACTAGTGATATTTACAAAAAGATAAAAGGGAAGAAAATTGGCGGGATGGAAAGATCATACTTCGGTTTCTACGCTAGGTCACGCAAGATACCGTCCGTTAAGGGCACAGCCGTTAACATGCATACATTCATCCATCCAACTCTGGTGGACAATGCAACAAGAGGCAACAAGGGGAAAAATACATTTTTAAGGGGGCATCTCCATGTCAGCCATTGTCATTGCGAGTGCGGGTAACGCCGTTGCCGATATTCTCGTACCAAGCAGAAACATGGCTGCAATTGCTCATCACCTAATCATAAACTAAGTTAAAGGAACGATGCAACGATTTTCTTTTCACTTAGCGCAAATACCGCCTAAAAAAAATTCCTGACATTAATGACCTGTGAAACACGTGTTGGTTTTTCACCACACGCAATATAAGTTCCAGAGAGGGAGAGAGAGAGAGAGAACCAACCTTATTGGAACACCACACAAGAAGCCGCAGGATAGACGTTCACCTATACCGCGGCTTCCCAACCCCCCCCCCCCCCCCCAAAAAAAAAAAAAAAAAAAATTGTGTTCCTGAAAAAAAAGGAATGCAAGCGAGGTGGCTTTTCTCAGTTCTGGAAGGGATGCACATGCACCGATGCTCACGCCAAGTTGAACGTCGGACACTCGTTCGCTTTTTGTAGGGTCTTCGTGATTTCCGTCGCGATCTTATCCGCTCGGGAGATCACCTCGGTGTGGATGTGTGGGTCCGAGCTTCAGAGAAGCACGGTCCAAGGGGGATCCAGCGGGTCCTCTTCTCCTTCTCGAGGGTGATCGACGAAGTCCCGTAGAGTAGGCGAGAGAGGGTCGAAGGAACATTCCCAAAACAAGTGTGCGATGGTGACCTTGGTCCGGCTAGTCCCCCCGTCGGCGGGGTCTGGTGGCGGGCAGCGGTCGCACCTCCCGTCGAAGACGGTGGGATAGATATGCCGCAGAAGGTCAGGCAGGGGAGGGTATTTGTCAGCAGCTGTCTCCACCTCAGGGCCTGGAACATGGTGAGACTTTTGTCGGGTGGTGGATACACTCTGCGCTCTAAGCGGTAGCGTTGCAAGATCGCTTGAAACACCGTCAGGCAGTCCTTGGACATCAAAAGGTTTTGGGACACCGCCTTGTCGACGCCGCTAAGGGAACTTGGCAGCGTGCCGGCCGGCATTCGGAGGGAAGTTGCTCGAGTTGCCGTTGGGTGTGCCGTTTTGTTCCCCTCGTGAGTCGAGTGAGCGGGGACCCACACCAGGCGGTGTCTGGTGCGGTCGGAGCCGGGCTTGAAGGATCGAAGGATGTGTTCTGTTACCGCGCACATCCTGCCTCTGGCGAAGTTGCGGCCTGCCGTCTTGGAGTCGCTGGTGATCGTCGATGAGAGGGGACCCGCGTGGACCAGAGCCAGTGCAACGGCCGCCCCTTCCGCCACTCCAGTGGCTTTGGTGGTCGCGGAGGCCTCTGCGATCGTGGATCCGTTGCTGTTTACAACGGCGATCGCGAAACAGGCGTTACGAGATGCGCCGCCCGGTTACGATGCAGCGTCCACGTGTAGGACGCCGGAGTTGTTGCGGTTGCGATACTGCTTGTTGAGGGCTTCAACTCTCGCCTTTCTCTGCTCCTCGTGATGTTGAGGGTGCATATTCCGCGGTACCGGGCGGACCTCCAACATTTTCCTAGTCGCAGAAGAAATTAAAGAAAAACGAGCAGCGTTCATCCCCTCAACTCGCAGTAAAAGCAAGCGGCCGCGTGATCTGGAGCCGATTATATGCCGCCAACGTTGATCATATCCAGTCTCTAGGGTTGGCAGAGCACGGGACACGCTGAGTTCCAGACATTGTAATGGTTCGGCTATTGTCATCATTGCAGCTATCAGACACGGGCCACTGCCCGAATGTTTGTCGAGATATTAGAGAGTTTTAGAATAGGGGGACCCAACACTTTGGGGAACCCAACGCTTTGGGGTACCCAACGCAACGACTCCTCACGCAGCGTGCTTATACAATAGGGTTTGTGACGACGCAACGCGGCACGCTCGCCTTTTTCGCATGCAGCGCCATTGTGGACAACGAACGAACTCCTTAACAGTGAAAAATGATTAAAACGCAAAACATTTGCGCTGAAATGACACTTCATTGTGGCTTGCGGTTCAAATAATAGGGAGGGTAACACCAGTTGGAACGGCACATCAAGACCCATCTGCCGACCGTTTCTGAATCAGATGATTTATACTTCTCTGGTCACAAGAGAGTGCACGCCCTCAAATACCAGGCCTATCATGTGCGCCAATGAAATTATCTCCGAACCCGACGGGCTCTTCCCCGGTCGCAGGCACGATGCTGGGTGTAGCTTGCTTTTAGCCCATCCTGTAGCTGAAGCCGCACGACAGTTATAGAGAATTTTATAATAGCGGGTCCCAAAGCTTTGGGGCCCCAAAGAAAAAGGGGGCTCAGCGCGCACTGCCCATGCGCAGAACCCAAACTCCGTTTGGGGTTTTGGGTTGGCGCGCGCCCCCAACGTGAAATTCGAGAAATAGCGTGGGGCCCCCAATTGCTTGGGGCCCCCAATTGCTTGGGGCCGGGTTGTGTCGGTAAACATGGCGGCGCCCTTTCCGCTTGTTTCGGAGCAAAATCGTCATGGTCGCTGCAGTATTAGCCAATTTCGTTGCCAATAAATAGTGTAACCGGCTTTCGCTTTGCTTAATCTCGCTCAAGTCACAAAGAATGAGCGGTGGGCTCGCCCCATTTTAAAGATCGTACCTGATTCTGGCCGTTCCTAAGCCTAAACATATAAACATACGTCGTAACTGTTGACATGGTAACGTATTGCTACTCCGTGGCTAAAGGCTCATTCACACAGACCCCCTTTTTTACAATACGCTTCGAAAAGTCACCGGGAAATCTGTGCTTCGTATTAAACTGAGCCAGTAGCAGGTCGACCCGATCGCGGATCGCCCGCCTAGAGAAATTCCTTCCGATTGCTTCGGAAACCCTTTCGGCAAATGAAGCCCATCTCCTGGAATCCTGAATGGGTTAAAGTTCGTTCATACAGACCCGTTTTTTTACGTTACGTTACGAAAAAGTCACCGGGAAGTGTGTGCTTCGTATTAAGCGTGGCTACCAACTCAAAAAGGTAGCCTGGTACACGACACTCGAGATACGAATGTTTCGGTGACTTAGACATAACGTAAGAAAACAGTGCTGTGTGAAAAGTTGAACCGAGCACAACTCCTTACGTTACGTTACGACGAGCCTTGTGTCCCTGGTTGCCACGGTAACTCACCATCGTAGCTCGTCGCCACCAAAACATTCGTGTCTCGAATGTCCCGTGCGGGGCTATCTTCTTGAACGGGTAGCCACGCTTAATATAAAGCACAGATGTAACGGTGACTTTTCATAACGTAACGCAAGAAAACGGGTCTGTGTGAACGAGCCTTTAGTGGCATACACTTCGCGTAGCACGTAAATGTCATCGTCGATCGAGAAGCGAACGCGCGCGGGAGCCTTTCACCATTTTCTTCTGGCCTTGGATCGGCCTCGACTCGTTCGGCATCCCGCTTCGGGTGTATCCGAAACTATCCAATCGGTAGCGCTCTAATTTGACGCTTGTTCTCGGAGTACCATAGAGAGTTGAGCTAACTCATACTTAGAAGACATACCTAAAACAGCGCACAAGCACTGGAGGAAGATAAGAAAACACAGGAAGGGACGCTTACTCCCAACTTATGTATTGTGAAAGAAAAGAAAAATAAACAGAGGAAGCTTCACATATGAAGCCCACGTTGTTGTTTTTCTTTCTTCTTTTTTTCTTGTCTTTTTTTCGTCGTGACCTTTAAATGTCAGTTTTCTCCTTTTCTACTGCAACTTAGGGCCGGTTGCACCAACGCCGCTTAGCGCAAAGCGGAGCTTAGCGGGGAACCTAAGCTAAGTTTCGGTTTCGTTCGGTTGCACCAAAATCGCTTATCGCTAATGGCATCCTCGATCATCCGCACCGGTGCGCACCGGGGTACTGAGGTGCGCCCCTTCATCTTCGATCAAGTGCACCGGTGCGCACTGGACATCCTCGATCAACGAAGTGCACCCTCCCGGTGCGGCTTTTCGTTGCCCCAACGCGCACCAAGAAAATCGGCGGTGCGCCGGGGGGGCAGTCCCATCAGGTATTGCGGCCAGGAGCGGGAATCGAGAAGATGGCGGGAGTAGCAGACGCGCAGACTATCGAGATGGTGATCTTGCAAAAACGAACACGCCTCGCAGCTGCACTAGATGATTTCCTCGGGTCTTCTGACGGCGAGACGACGAGCTTCTCACCATCGCCGCGATTACTGGCGATTGCTGCGGCGGCAAGGAGCGCCCGAAAAGCACGAACTTCGTGGAAAGCGGCGCGAAGCGTTCCGATGACAGCGAGGTACGGCTGTTATCTGTTGTTTCGTTTTCTTGAACCAATAATGATGGCCAACATATACATGTGGAATTGCACCCGCTTCGTGACCCCATCGACAATCACGTCCACGATGTTTATTTCTGTGGGACCGTCAAATCCGCGAGTAAAAAGATAGAAGAAATTGACAGCAGACGGGCACCGTGCGCTAACCTACGCAAGAAAAAACGAACAAAACGCGAAGTGACGCAAGGTGGAGCTCGCCGCAGTGCACCGGCGCGGCGCAGTTTGTCCTCGATGTTGCATCGACATCGCGCTGCACGACCGAGGAGCGCTGTGCACTGTGTTGGTTTCAGGGCGATTCCGGTGCGAGTTGATCGAAGATGCTATCAACCTAGCACTAAACTACGCTTAACTTGAGCGCTCAACATTGGGCGCTTTTCTTTTGGTTGTTTCTTAATCCTGGATTTAAAACATGGCGGCTGGTTTGTCGCGGTCGACGCGGTGGACGAAATTGGTTGTGCAAAGTGTTTTAGGCTACATCAGCGTGAAAGTTTCGACAGAATGACCTTCGATTGTGACAAGGGTGCAAAATATTGTCGCGTGAAGTGTTTATCGACCCCTGTTTTCAAGTCGGCCCTCCACTCTCAGGGCGTGTTAGCCCTAACCGAGATAGGTACGGAGCTGTGGCCCGTGGGTCTGTGGGGCTCACGTCTGTCTTCCCGTTGGTTCTTCTGTCAACGAGCTTATTCGTATGTACTTACTAATTTTCGCATAACCGTAACGTATTGTTATTTACCACATTGTTTATTTACACTTGCAGCGCGTATCCTTCAATTCGATCAGCGCGTTGAATAGTGGCAGTACATGATCTCGGCGATCAGCTGATTGTCGCCACCTCTGCCGTTCGCATTAGATTGCGGCGCTTTTAAGTAATAAAACAACTAAAATTCAATTTCTTTCGTTTTCTGAGTTTTGAGACAATCTTCAATGAATTTTCCTTATCTCGCGAGTAGAATTTTTGCTTCAGAAAACTGTATCGTTTCATAACCGTAACTTTTTTGGTGATCGCGATTTTTTAGGAATATTTTGCTTTATATCTTTCAGTCGTGGCGACGACAAATCGTAACGACTACTATGCTAGATTCGTTCATTGCTGTATCGGGGCAGGCTGGGGCAGGCGATGTGAAGAGACGACCGTTCTTATCGGCACGATGTGATGTACTAGTAGGAGTTTTTTTTTTTTTTTTTTTTTTTTTTTTTAACTCGACAGTGTGAAACTGAAGTCCGTTTGAGGCTGCAGCGGATGTTCAACGACGGTACAGTGCAGTTCTGTCACCTTGCTGATAGGAACGAGTACCGTCGATGCAAGGTCTCGTGACCTGACCTCTCGACGACTTCTATTCGACGATTTCCGGGCATTTTCGCAGCTGCCGTGGCGAGTTCGTCACTGTTTTGAACTTGTTCGGTCTCAGGCATGACTTGATTTTAGTAGTCATCTTACCTGCCTACTTATATCGATGATGTTTTGTCTTCAGCGATGTAGCGAGTAGATTGTCCTTCTCGCGTTCGGTGAGATTTGGGGCCCTGATGGCTCCTTCACCTCAAAATGAGCACGAAAACTACTGCCACTGTCAAAATATCCTGTTATCAACCGATATTAAACACACAATCACAGATGTAAAGAGCATTCATGTTTATTTGAAGCTTTGACTTCTGTTATTGAAAGTTAAACGAAAAAATGATTGAATTTGGTGACCTTTAATTTGTTACTCACCGAAGAAATACAGCGAAAAGCAGACGAAGACGACGACTACTACGGCAGTTTTTTTTTTTTTTTGTTTGTTTACATCACGTGATTCCTCTCCGCCAATCGTATTCGTCCCTCTGAGCGTTCCCTAGTTCGCTCTGTTTGTCCCTAGATTCCCTACGCAAATCAAGCGTTTAGCTAGGGGCAGACATGTACAAATTACTCAAAAAGGGTAGTTAAGTTAAGTTACTAAGTAGTGACGCCAAAAGTAATTGGAGTAGAGTAGAAATTACGCATTTCTAATAGTAATTGAGTAAACTACTAACTACTCTAAAAAGTAGCGAGTTACTTTAAAGTTACTTTCGAAGTTACTTTTTTATATTTTTGTGGAAGCAAAATGAACAGCAGTTTTGATCAATGAAAAACCCTGCGAGCCTAAAATAAATGCAGTCTATTTATAGCTTGCGTTTTTGCCAAAATAGTTTATTCGCTCGCAGAAGCAATTGACTTTCAAAGTTCTTGATAGGAGAATTTTTCCCTTTTCCTTCTAAAGACGTCCCCAGCCATGCTAAATAGACGTTCCACCCTGGCACTGAACGGAACGGCAGCGTTGAATTTGAGAAACAGGCTGTGCAGGGTCGGGTAAGCGAGTGTCGGCATCTTAAATGTCCATGACGAAACATGTGAGGTTTGCCTCGGGTAGAGGGTCTTTTATAGCAAACTTTCCTCGTTTTTTCTTTTTTCTTCGTCAAATTGAGATTGCTATGACTGGCCCCCCTTTATTCCGACGTCATTTTGAGAATACGCTGAGCGAGTGCACCAGGCCGTCAAGGGTTCAAGTCTCGCGCCACGACGATGAGATCATCCGAACGACTGCGCGTTCCGTTGTAGTGCTAGTGCTACGCTACTGAAAAAACAAATGTTTTGGTTTAACAGAAGATGAACCGAAGTATACTTCGCCGCTGGCGCCGGGTCCAACAAAAGAATCTCCCAAGGGTAACTCGCAATCCTCGCCGGCGACTACAATATTCTGACGCGCCTGACACGCCTGACAAGTAAATCGTTTTTAACGAAGAGGAGGTCTCCCTGGGCATGGATGGTCGGAAGGACGCGAAGGATTACGTGAACAAGCATCGCCGCTCATATACAGTTGCAGCTGGAAGCGAGAACGTGCTCCCATGAACGGATTATCCGTGCCAGGGCTTGTGCGCGGGGGAGTCCGGCTTCGCAAAGGCGTATGCGCTGACGACAAGGCGACCATGGGAACAGGCGCCCAGCTGCGAGGTCATTCCAGTGGCGCCTCCCGTGGAACCTACCGCTTGAGTCAGAACTCACTAAAGACAGACAACAACTCTCAGAGTGTCCACGTCTTTCACGGTTGCAGCTGGAAACGCGGCGCCTGCGTGCATTACCGGATTAGGTCAATACCCGACCTAGGCTTGTTAACGTGCGTGCCGGTGTTATGTTTTGGCTGCTCGTCGCCACCTTGACCCAAGGACGCCTTACCGAACAAGGGGGCCCCCTTGTTAGGGAATGCCACTTCATCTGCCGGCGTCTTATTCATTTCTGCGCTCAAACTTTCGTGATGGGCAAAATTAGCACTATATAATTTCGAAAGTAGTTAGTAATTTGAGTAGAAGTTACCTGAAAAAGTAGTTAAATTAAACTACTAATTACCCAAATCAAGTTGTAATTGAAAGTTACCAAGTTACTCGAAAAAGTAGTTAAACTACAGTAGTTTGAGTAGAGTAGTTGAACTACGTCCAAGTCTGGCTAGGGGCGCGTCTGTAAAGCCGGCTTAACGTTGGTGCAACCGGAATTTAAACCCGTGCTTACCTGAGCTCGGTTTAGGGCGCGAAGCCGGCTTAGGAAAGTGCCGCTTTGGGTTAAGGTAAGCGGCGTTGGTGCAACCGGCCCTTAGTTATGTACCGTATCTGTTTTTATTCTTTCTTCTTTTTATCTTGTGGGTGCGCGTGGGCTTCATGTCTGAAGCGTCCTCTTTCTCTTTCTTTCATAATACATAAGTTGGGAGTCAGCGCTCTTTTCTGTGTTCTATTTTCTTCCTCCTGTACTTGCGCGCTGTTTTAGGTATGGCTCGTTCTCGAATTTCTTTGGGCGTTCGTGTGCGCTTTGACCATCTGCAGCCGAAGATTTAGGCCTCCAACTATGCCGAGACTGAGACGAACGCGAGCGCGCATACTCTGCGAGCAGCTCCACAATTTAGATCTGAGCTGGAGCGACTTTGAAGTCTCGAATTACTTGTTTTCAAGCTGCAGGTATCGTGCCACGAACGAAATCTACTCGGAGACACGGAGTAGCAATACGTTGCCATGTCAACGGTTATCGCGTATGTTTAGGCTTAGAAACGGCCAGAATCGGGGACGATTTTTAGAATGGGGCGAGCCCACCGCTCATACTTTGCGATTTGAGCGAGATAAAGCAAAGCGAAAGCCGGTTGTACTATTCATTGGCATTGAAATGGCTAATACTGCAGCGACCATGACGAATTTGCTCCGAAGCGAGCGGAAAGGGCGCCGCCATGTTTGCCGACGCAACCCAGCCCCAAGCAATGGGCGACGTGCGCGACCGAAAGCGTCGCTGTGGTCGGCCTTCCACGATTGACCGAACGCTGACTATGACGTTGGAAAGGGGATTTATCATCGACGGAAATAAGAGGAATGAAAGAACTGTAATTTCGACGGTGGTGGCAGTGTTGCTTTGAGAGCGCAATGATTTCAAGCTTCCACCATGCTAATAACAAACACCATCGAACTTGTTGTTTGCAAGCTAATGACGTCACAAGGGGTAACCATAGGAGGGCGCCACCAAAACATCTCGCCGCTAATTGGGGTCCCAAGCGCCAACCCAAAGCCTCAAACGGAGTTTGGGTTCTGCGCATGCGCAGTGGTGAGCCCCTGTTTCTTTGGGGCCCCCAAGCTTTGGGGCCCCCTATTCTAAAACCCTCTATTCATTATCACTAGCCAAAACCGAGCAATCACGCAATGCGCTGGTCTGATCTATGAGCCGCATTCAAATATCGTCACTGGTGATATACTATGACCCCCGAGCTACGTCATCAAATTTTGCGAACGGGAGACTGCAGGAAAATGCTCCCTTTTGTCCTTGAAATTACACTGTAACAGAAGAGTGTCTTGGTCAGTGGCGTTGAGTGCAAGAATACTTGGGTCCCAGTAGTGCTCGTGTAACGTGAAACTTATTGCAAGCGAATATCGTTGCAGGGCCCCTTTAATTAGTACTATGCCGCAATGAAGACGCTCGTTTTCAGTGCGGCATAGTACTCTTCGCCTTTTTCACTGCAAGCTATAGCTTGGGCCGTCATCAGTTGTAACGGTTTTATTTATTCGTAAATGAATTCCAACACAGCTTATGCACCGTGTACACAGAACTTCGTGCATTTTCTAGTCAAAGATTCGCCTTCGTCGCCCTTCAAGGCAATATATTTCTTGCTCCCAACCGCATCTCCCGGAAATCACCTTGAAGGCGAAGATTACCACACAACAGTTTTAGCCTGAATCCCGTTCATGCTAAGGCGTTATCATGCTGACGAGAATATGGATGTGCCATTACATTTTCATGGTAGCACATCATGGCGTAGTTATGAGTGTCGGCGTACTGAAAATTTTCAAAGGTTCCGTTGCAACAGCGCTGGTAGACAAGCCCAATCTTTCAGAAGATGTCATCCATCATGTACAACACAAAAAGTCCCACCAACACTTATCCCTCTAACACCGAGTGTTTCAGCGAAGACTTTTGAAAATTCAGTAAAATAGGGGTGGTTGAGAAAAATCTCTTTCCGTGAACAAACAAAATCAACGGCGGGCATCAGGGATCGCAAACACATACTAATTAGGTGAGTAATTAACTAAAATATATAAATAAACTTTTAAATTAGCTAAGATAAACATAGAGTTCCTATAACAAATCTGCTGAGCACCATGGAAAGCAACTAAATTAACTCATATTAGAAAAATATGTAAAGCAATGTGCAGCATTTCATGGGTTCAGAGAAAACGCTCAATTCTGACGCGTTTCTAAGTCCCAGTTTCCCACCAGAGCGTATCTTTGCGCCAGCGAAATTGTCCCCGCCCCCTCTCCCCGGTGGCCGAGGCGCGCAACGCACGTATCCCACGCTTCCTTCCATCCTACGGAGGAGGCGAGGCCATCGTTAGCCCAAAGTCACTTAACAAGCTTCCTAGATGGCATGAAAAAGACGCCATCGTTTGTACATCCCCAACCTGTCCCAAGCGGAAAACAAGGTGAAGCTGCACGACCGCCACCGCACAGCGGCAGACTCGTCTGCATAGAAGTTGTGTACTAGCCCCGCGCTTATAATGTGACCCTGGACGATCCATCGCCGTATCCCCGCCCGCGCGACTTCCAGCGTTTCAAAACGAGCTCCACGGTAGCACGCGCCAACGACCGCACGACGTGCCTGCACCCAAGGAGCCGGCGCTGCCTTTAGCTGCGTTGTTACTCATAACCGTGTCCCTCATCCCAGGATGTCTCGGAGCAGCACGCCAGAAAAGCAGTTTTTTATACGCAACGAAGGCCTAATGGTCATTAGCGTTTCAAAGGCACTCTATGAATGAGGGGCTCCAGTAGTGCCGCATTTATTATTTCAAATCATAAAGACTTACGTCATTCAAGAACAAAGAATCGTTCTTGTTTTTAGTTGTTCATTTGTTTTCTATGGGCGTACGTCCAGCAAAGCCACATTTCGCGAAATCGTCAAACCGCATTATCAACCATCGTGGTGTTCGTTAGAGGAGAAAAGCGGGTGGAAGAAAAATGACGTAAAATAAGCTTACATTTTATCCCCCACCGTTTGCCGAAATAAACGTTACAGGTGCCCCCCCACTTCGTGTGAAATAATGGGTGAAACCATATTATGGTCTCAATTGAACTAAACCAAGCCCATAGTAAACAAAGTGTTTTTTTTTTTCGTTGTCATGTTGTTCACTCGGGCGAACTGATCCTATCACAGAGAGTATAGCAAGGGTGCAGGGGAGCTAGTGAATGTTAACCATGTTGAATAAACCTGAGACTGGGTCGGAAATGGTCATATAACTCGAAGGAACAAAAAAAGGACGACGTCTCAACTTCCTTCGACTAATATGATCAAGTGTGTCCCAGTCTCAGGTTTATTCAACATGATCCTATCACCTTTTTACTAAAACAATCCACCTTTAGGTTACGCCTCTCTGTTCGATAACATCGCGATTTTCTACAAACCGACGGTCAACTTTCCGAGGGAGGGCAGAGGGGCCGGTCACGATGCTGACGACCGATGATGACGTTCTCCCGATGCAAGTCCCCCGGGAAGTTGATAATAAAAAAAAATACTAAAAGTTGTTCGATCCCGCTGGACACATTACGACGTGGTTGGTTTGCGATGGCCACTGTGGCCACGTTTACTTTCAAAACAAAACGACAACAAGGCACAAGTAATTTACAGAACTCCCAAAATTAAACCCCATACTTTAGTCGCCCAGTCTCAAGAGCCGAATCTGCCTGATCTCAAAAGCCGAATCCCCGAGAAGCCTCTCGGCAGCCCCTTTCTAGACTCGTATGGGCCTCCTTTCCCTCCAGAGACGGACCAATCACTTCAAATTCCACCACTCACACGTGGTACACTGTTATCCAATGGTCGGCGAGCTGTCATCCTGGCGCTCCAACCGCCAAACCTAAATTCCTTGTAGAGTTGTTCTCTGCAATTTTCCCAGTCTGACTGGCGCCAACCGCTAAGTTATTGCATCGGGCAAAAAGCGATAATTTTACGCTAAGCGGCAAAACCCTCTGTATACAGGCACATTCGGCTAAGAGCCACAACCAGCTGCAAGAAGGGATCTGTCCGAGCAGACTCCCGAAACCCGAGACGTTTCTTAACGACCGCGGGGGAACCGCTCCCACCTCCCGGCCGCTCCGCCCATGCAAATGCTCCCTCCAAAACGCCAACACTCACAAAGAAAGCTAAAAAAAAACGATGCTGACGCAACTGTAGAAAGATGGACTTTTCTAAAACAAATCTTACTTATTTCTAACAAAATCCTGCGTTACTTAACACCGATTCTTCCGGTCCACTTAGATTTTCGACTCGCGATCGAATCCACTTTGTACAACGTCTCTTTCTAGTTGACTGACCTGTGCTACGCTCAAAATTTGACGGGCCGTGTTTTATTTCTGTAATCTAAGTCATCGTGATTTCAATCTCTTTCAGATGTTCAATTGTATGTGGAAAGAAGCGCAAGATAATGTGAGTCTACAATCACTCAGCGTTGTTGCCTTTCATTAGGTTTCCTTTTCGTTTCTTTCTACAAGTGCTGATTTTCTTTTTTTTTTTTTTAAAGCGGCAGCTTAATAGTGCCAACAACGGTTAACGTCATGTCCCCGTCCTCAAGGCCATGTTCTCATGGCCATGTTTTCAAGGTCGTGTAATCAAGGTCACGTAATGCCCGTGGCTGAAGTGCAAGGTCGCGTAATGAAAGTCGTTTTAGCGCCGGCAGCGTAAGCTCCGTTCGCGTAAACACCGTTCGCGTGAGCTGGTAAGCTTCGGTATCTGAGACTGACGTGACCTGACGTCCTTGACGTCGTCCTAGAGGTCGCCCCTGTGGCTGACCTGGAAGCTTTCCAACACATCGCCTTCGAGGTCCTTCTAGAGGTCGTCCTAGGTCGTCCGAGAGCTCGTCCTTAAGGTGGTCCTCGACGCAGTCCTCGAGGTTGTCCTGGAGGTTGTCCTTGAGGCCCTCCTAGACGCCGTCCTTATACCTCATCCTTGATATCGTCTTCAATGTGTGCACGGCATATATGACAAACATTTCATCCTTTCGTTTCCTAATTGTTTGCACTAACGACGGGCCTGCAAAGCTACCGCATTGAATCGCGTTTGGTCGAATGAACGAGCTTGTATTTCTTTTCAAAGCGATATCTTTATAAGTCAGACCACTCTGAAGATCACGTAATCAAGGTCACGTAACGCCCGTTGCTGAAGTTCTCGTGACTTGAGCGATGGCGGCTGAAGCTCAAGCTCTGGTCACGTAAGCTCCGGTCGCGTAATTGCAGGTTCAGACATCGGTAACGAGCGCGTTAGCTACGACTGCGTCCGTTGTGACAAGAGCGACCGGAATGACCGATCTTCGTCTGCGTACACAATCGTGCAACCACTACAACAAGCGCAGCAACTCTTCGCCGGCCGCTTCTTCGCCGCTGTCAGCTGTTTCTGCGGTGCCTCTAAAAAGAAGGGGACGCGCTGTCACTCACTGGCCAAACACAAATGTACAGACAGTTTTCTATAACCTCCAGCTTTATTCATTTTTATTTTTCCAGTGTATACAACCAGGACAGAGTGAATTAAAAAAAAGAAAGAAAATGATGCAGTGCGCCGTTTAGGACGATTACGACTACAACACACCACTTTACCGTAGTACAAATCTCGTCACACGCCTTTTTTACGTTTATAAAAGACGATGCGATCTTATCCGCGATATAGTAACGTAAAAATATAATTTCGTGATCCCATAGATGTTGCGTTCGTTCAAGAATGCCAACACTATTAACTTTTCTCGAGCGATGAAAACGCGTAAAAATTTGCATCCCTTCATACACGCCTTCAAATGCAGTAGGCACCAGTATTACCTTGAACTTGGAAACACGCAAGGAGTACGCAACATAAGAAATCCGGGTGATGTTCGAGGACGAAAATGCTAAGAAAGCACCACTATAGTCAAGGTGAACAAACACGACGGCATGAGCGTTTCTACTGTCTTGAGGGCCCCGCCAACACGTCGACTGTCGAGTAGATGGACGTCCCTTCAAGGACATCCTGGGTTGTCATCGCGACACTTGACGAGAATTCACAGTCAAGGATAGCGCTCAATGCGGAACGACGAGCTTCCACCACGCCGACATCGTTGACGATCACCAGCGACGCCATGTTTTTCAGTAGACAGAAAAAGCCGCGACTGGCAAGCAACGCGCGCGGCTGAACTTTCCTTGACTGTGATTGGACTGCCAGTGCTGTCCTTCTGTTCGATCCCAAACCTAGGCCCCGCAGGGGGCACCTGTGAAAGCAGGTGTTTGGAGAGTGGCGTCTCCACGAACCCCGAGCCATGCGGGTTCGCCCGCCCACGTATGGCTGTGCGTGGCTTTCCCGTGTCTGGGGAAAAGGGCATCCTGGTGGTTGAGCCGAGCCCGGGGTAGGTTTGGACCCTTCGGGGCCCCCCGGGCGAGGCAATACACCGCTTCGGCCCCCGCTTCTCATAGACGGGAGTCCTGGTAAGGCCCGGCCAGGATGATTCAGCCTAGTCGCCACTTCTACTATCCCCTCCTCTCTTTCACCCTTGTCTTCTCCTTCTTTTCACTCTTCTCATTTCTCTTCTTTCTTTTTTCAACTCCTTTGGCGGCAAGGGCTAACCTTGGGTGGCGACAGACTCCTTGTCCAGAACCACACTTTGGTATAGTACCTGGGCAGTGCTAGTAGCGTAACGTCTCCAGCAAAGCCCTGTTTGTTATGGTGCGTTACCTATTCCCGTGTTGGGCTCCGTGGTGGGCGGCACACCACAGGTTCTGAAGACTCTCTGCCTCTTATGGCTCCCCCCTCCTCCAAACCGAACACGGCGCGTGCCCCTAAAAGGGGTTGCTCCGTACTTACTTTCGAAAAAGCATCCGAACCGCCAAAGTTTCCAAGATTTTTTGTCATTCAAGCCCTAGATGAAGAAAAGCCACTGGCTAAGCTCTCGCCTTTTCTAGTTTCAAAATATCTTGATGCCATTATTTGCAAAGCTTTCAAGGCGAAAAAGCTTTCTGGTAACCTTCTTGTCGAGGTTGAAACAGAAGTTCAAAGCAGGACGCTTCTAAAACAGACATGTCTAGGCGAACACCAGATATAAGTAAGCCCACATCGGACACTGAATAGTGTTCGAGGTGTTATCTCTGAGCCTGATCTGATAGATTGCACTGAGGATGAAATTCTGGCTGGACTCCAGAAACAGGCAGTGGTGGCCGTCAAGCGGATCACCATCCGTAAAGACGGGCAGGAGCAGCCAACCAAGCATTTGATCCTGACTTTTGAACTGCATACGCTCCCTACGACCGTTAAAGCTGGTTACCTACACTGCAAAGTCCGGCCTTTTATCCCCAACCCACAAAGGTGTTTCCGGTGTCAGCGCTTCGGGCATGGCTCGCGAAACTGCCGGGGCCGTGAAACGTGTGCAAAGTGTGGCAGCAACGACCATGTTGCTGACATTTGTGAGAATACTCTCAACTGTGTTAACTGCCAAGGCAACCATGCAGCTTATGCTAGAACATGCCCACAATGGAAGCGGGAAAAAGAAATCCTAACCCTTAAAGCACAAAAGAATATTACCTACCAAGAGGCAAAACAACAGTATTCCTTTTTCGCAAAAGGAACGTTTGCGCAGGCGGTGCAAAGGGGACCAGCACCGCGAACAGAATCGAAGGCCACCCAGGTCTCTCCTGAGGTCCTGGCAGTGGCTCTTCAGTCCCCAACCCCCCAGCAGCGGCAGCAGCTTCCCCTGGTTTCTGGAGGAAGCGCACCAGCTGCCTCTCGACCACGGGACAGGCAGGGAGCCCCCTAGCTGTCTCCACTCCAAGGTGTCCCCCCAGGGAGAAGGAGCGAGAGTCTCGCCCCAACTCACGGGAGAGGGCCTCGTCCAAGGAGCGGCAGCACGCCGCTCCTTCAACAGCTGAGGGGCGGGGACGGATGGAGTTGGGCGACGTTCAGCCCAGCACCTCAACTGCTGCCCCTTTGAGTGAGGGCGGTCGTGGCCGGGGAGTCCGGCCCCGTACCTCGACTTTGCCCAAACCTACACAACAAGCCTCGTCTCAAGAGGTGGAGGCGAGGGTCGAGGCCACCGAGCCTTCCGCTCTTTCGTCCGATCAGGACGATATGGAATGGGAGATTTCTAAAACAAAGAAAAAAACGAAAAAACCAGTAATACCTCCAAAGTAGTTTCCTCTGGGAACGTCATCCCAAGACCAGAGTAGTTGATTGTATTTTTATACTTGCATCTCTTTTACATAATAATGCCTCCACTTGTTCTACAATGGAACTGTCGAGGTCTTCTTGCAAACTATGATGATATTACTGATATACTAGAGGAACACAGTCCCATTGCCCTCTGTTTGCAAGAGACTCACCTAAAAGAGAGTCACACAAATGTACTCAGGCATTTCCAAGTGTTTCGGAAAGATCGGCAGCATTCAAGTCATCCATCTGGAGGTTCTGCTGTCGTTTTGCAACGCTCTGTACCATGTTTGGAAGTACCCTTAAACACTGAACTAGAGGCCGTTGCTACCCGTATACTGACTAACCGATTGATTACTATTTGTTCAGTATATATACCTCCAAACTACCAGCTTAAGTATGAGGAACTTGAATTACGTTGTGATCAGCTTCCTTCTCCTTTTGTGCTTGTGGGTGATTTTAATGCTCATAATCCTCTCTGGGGAAGTGGACGAAAAGATACACGAGGAGCACTTATTGAACGTTTTTTTACTGTCATCAGGATTATGTTTGCTCAACTCGAAAGAATCTACACATTTTTCATCAGGAACACGTACATTCACATCAATTGATCTTTCAATTGTGCATCCCACATTATTTCCTTTTCTAACATGAAAAGTCATTTCTAATCCATATGGCAGTGATCATTTTCCCATTATTTTAGACTTTCACAATCACCCTATTACACTTCCAACTCGGAAACCTAGGTGGAAGATTGACAAAGCCAATTGGACACTTTTCAAACAATCCTCTGTTTTAGCTATTACATCTCTCCATCAACTTTCTATTGAAGAGGCAGTAGACCATATTATAAAGCACATATTGGAAGCTGCTATGATCGCAATACCCATGACATCCACTCACCTTCCCAAACGACCGAAGCCATGGTGGAATGAAGATTGCCAAAAGGCTAAAAAGAAACAAAACAAAGCATGGGGCATTTTTAGGCGGTAGCCTACACCGAGCAACCTTGTTACTTTCAAGAAAATGAAGGCTTCTGCGCGATTTGTTCGCAGGCTGTCTAAAAGACATTGTTGGATGAAGTATTCGTCATCTACAAATAGTCAGGCGACACCAAAGGAGGTATGGGATCGAGTCCACAAAATAAATGGCTCTTACCATGCTTTTTCCATTCCTCTTTTGACAAAAAATGGAATATGCCCTGAAAGCCTCGAAGAACAGGCAGACATTCTTGGCGAACACTTCGAGTTCGTTTCCAGCTCAAGGAACTACACGCCTACTTTCCTTCGACACAAAGTACAGGTAGAAAAAAGGTCAGTAAATAGTTCGAGTGGCTATCAAGACCCATATAATGCTTCACTTACGTTGCATGAACTTGAAATGGGTCTTCATTCCCCTAAGCAGACTGCACCTGGCCCAGATGGAATTCATTACATTATGCTTCAACATCTTCATCCTTCCACTGTTCAACTCATTTTATATCTTTTCAATAGAATTTGGTCTGAAGGCAACTTTCCAACTTCTTGGAAGGTGGCCTTTGTAGTACCCTTGCTTAAACCAGGAAAGGATCCTTCTAGTGCTTCTAGTTATAGGCCTATTGCATTGATTAGCTGTCTATCAAAAACCCTGGAACGAATAATTAACAGAAGGCTTATGCATTATCTTGAAACTCACAAAATTCTAGACGGGTATCAATGCGGCTTTCGGTCGGCACGATCCACAGTGGACCACCTGGTTCGCTTCGAGACAGCCGTGAGAGAGGCATTTGTGGACAAAGAGCACTGCCTTTCTGTGTTCTTTGATCTGGAGAAGGCTTATGATACTGCCTGGCGATTTGGAATCCTGGAAGACTTCATCAACATCGGTATTTGTGGGAGCATGTTCGGCGTCATTAAAAGCTATTTAGAGTGCCGCTCATTTCGTGTGAATCTTGGAACAACTTTCTCTCGGGATTTTGTACAGGAAAATGGTGTTCCCCAGGGTGGTGTACTTAGTGTCACTCTTTTCATTATAAAAATAAACTCCATTGCCCGAGTAATACCTCCTTCAGTTCAATACTCTATTTATGTTGATGACATCCAAGTTTCAGTATCATCATGTAACCGCTCCATATGTGAAAGGAGAGTTCAACTGGCAATCAACAAATTGACGAACTGGGCTGATACCAATGGTTTCAGGTTTTCCACAGAAAAAACTGTGTGTGTATGCTTTTCTCGCCGGCGAGGAATTTTTCAAGATCCTTCATTAACCATTTATGGACTGCCTATAGCTGTGAAGAGTGAACATAAGTTTTTATGTCTTCTTTTTGATTCAAAATTATCTTTTGTTTCTCACATTAAGCAGTTGAAGTTGAAATGCACAAAATCACTTAATATCCTAAAAGTATTGTCTCATCAATCTTGGGGTTCTGATAGACTGTGCCTTTTACGCATTTATCGTTCAGTGGTTCGCTCCCGTCTAGATTATGGCAGCTTTGTGTATGGCTCAGCTAAAGCATCAGTATTGAAGATGTTAGACCCTATTCATAATCAGGGGCTACGGCTGTCTATCGGAGCATTCCGCACCTCCCCGGTTCCCAGCCTTTATGCGGAGGGCAATGAGGTCTCTCTTGAGAAAAGACGCTTTGCTCTAGGATTTATGTATTCACTCCGAGTAAGGTCTGTTCCTCTCCATCCTGCTCATGATTCTGTTGTAAAAATTAGGTTTCAAAGGACTTTCCAAAATAAGCCAAGTTTTGTTCTTCCTTTTGCCTTGAGAAATACTACGGCAGCAGAACTCTTTGGTCTGGAGCCCAAACCCTGCGTGACACAGCACAGAAACACTGTAGCTCCTTGGGGTTACTCCCTCGTCCATTGTGACTTTACACTGACAAAACACAGCAAGAAAGACACTCCAGACGAAGTGCTGAGGCAAGAGTTCTTCGAACTACAGAGCCACTATCAGCACTTCACAAGCTTTTATACAGATGGTACCAAAACTGAATCGTTTGTAGGCTGTGCAATGATTGGACCATCTGTTTCCAAGGTAAAAAGACTGAACCCCTTTGCCACAATTTTAACGGCAGAGTTGCATGGTCTACTTCTTGCTGTTGAACATATCGTTGAGAAGAGGCAACGTCACTCCGTAGTATACTCAGACTCTTTAAGCTCATTGAAAGCCCTTGTTTCCCTGAATATCCCCCCAAACCCTTTGGTTTCACACCTCCAGAGTAAAATAATCTGTGCGATCAAAAACAAATGTGATATTGTGTTCTGCTGGGTGCCAAGTCATGTTGGCATCCCGGGTAATGAGGAGGCAGATCAAGCTGCGCACTCTGCGGCCACACAAATTGTGCACCTTAAGGAAATTCCCCACAAGGATTATCACAAGGTGGTTAGACATTGCATACTACAGAGATGGCAACATGAGTGGGATACTGAGATAAACAATAAGTTGCATATGGTGAAACAACTCTTGAAGGAATGGGAGAGTGCTCGGCACCGTGAACGATTCTACGAGGTGGTACTCTGCCGTCTAAGGATTGGCCATACACGGCTCACACATGGGCAGCTTTTGCGGGGTGAAGATGCCCCACAGTGCGAACATTGCCATTGTCCTTTGACTATACTTCATATTTTAATTGAATGCAATGCGTATGGCCTAGAACGCCGTAACCACTTTTCACAGCTTTACAAAGAGCATACTCCCCTACATCTGATGATTTTACTTGGCGATGAACCCCTCATACCACACTCTTGTGTTTTTAACTTTCTCAAAGCAATCGGCTTTCTACACCGACTGTGATTTTACTGTTTTGAACTCATGTCCATTCCTTTTACACTTATACATAGGTCATGTCCATTGTTTTATCCTATCATCTGCTACTAAAGCTCTTTCTTCTCCTTAACCCTCTCCCAGCAATAGTTTATGTACTTGGCGCATTATAGCCTTAGATGCTTTTGCGCCAGTAAAACCCAATCAATCAATCAATCCCAAACCTAGGGACAAAGTTCAGCCCTGCTCGACTCCTCGCGTTGCGAACGAACGCGAACGAAACGGATGTTTGAAGCTTTATTGCCAATTCAACTCGTTTCAACCGGTTGCGTTCGCTTGTAAGCGTGGTGGCCACTGTGAACGCTAGTGTGTGAAAGGCTCGTAAGCGCCGGTAGCGTAAGTTCGCAAGCGCCGGTAGCTGAAGTTGACGTAAACTAACGTCCTTGATGTAGTCCTCGAGGTCATTCTAGAGGTCGTCCTTGAAATCGAACTACAGGTCACCCTAGACGTCGTTCTAGATGTCGCCCTAGAGGTCATTTTAGACATCCTCCTGGAGGTCGTTCTTGACGTCGTCCTTGACGTCGTCCTGAAGTTCGTCCTGGACGTCGTCCTTCAGGGCGTGGTCCTCGGCGTCGTCTTTGACGCCGTCATTGACGTCATCCTAGACGTTGTTCTTGAGGTTGTCCTAGGCGTCGTTCTTGACGTCGTCTGCGAGGCGTTGACCTCGACGTCGTCTTAAGCGTCGTTTTTGTGAACGTCCTAGAGGTCATTTTAGACGTCAATCTTCACACCGTCCTCTAACACGTCATCATCGACGTCTTTCTAGACGCCTTCCTTGACGTCGTCCTTGAGGTAGTCCTAGAGGTTGTCCTTGACGTCGTTCATAACGTTGTCTTCTAGGACGTCATTCTCGACGTTGTCCTAGACATCATCCGTGAGCTCGTCCTAGAGCTTGTCCTTGTAGTGGCCACTAGAGCCACTCTATATGGCAGCGTAGCTGCCAGAGTAGCGACACGACGCAAAAGTATCTAGATGCACGACGTCAGAAGCGCTGATAGTGATCTCCATTTTGGGCCTGGGAGGTTGCCATGGTAACCGTGCTTCTAGCGACGCCGGGCGGCAACCTTTGCAGTCTAGTTGATATCTCCATTCGTTCATTGAAAAGTGGTAGTATAATGTACAGGGGGAACAGCGCACCCGCAGAACAGTCATTCAAATCAACATACACACAAAAGAAAGAAACACTTACTCAGCGCTGACTGACAACTCTCTATATTTACACTTTCTCTTCTTCTATTTGTGCTATATGCAAGGGCCAAGGATAATAACAGGTCTTTTTTCTTTTCTTTTCTTTAGATATGATGCTAAATAGTGAACTAAATTGAAATTAATGTAAAGCTAGGTAGTCTAATTCTTTTTGTGACAAGGTTAAAGACGGAGTACTAACGCATGTGCCGTTATGTTTCGCAATGTTCTCTGCCTCGATAATTTCCCACTAAATGCCATGTCTTTTTCCCTACCCTCTATTCCCCATTATGCCGCTTTTGCGGAGCTCCTGGGACCCTTTCATATGGTAGGAGGATGCGACCAAAATCCCACCCAATCGTCTAACCCCTTTCAGTCGTCATACGAGCTTTGGGAGAGAGCACTGACCAGCTCCAACCTCGATGACCAGCTCATGCTCGTGTCGAGGGCTGTGGAAGCAGGGAAGGCTCAAGGCGTCTTGGACTAAGGAGTCTTCCCCCATCACTTTCTAATAATAAAGATGTTTATTCTCTCTCTCTCTCTTGTGAGCCTGTTATGGTGCTTGCCAAGCACGCCGCAGTTACTCAGCTGCACTGAGCACCCACAGTCTTGACAGTGAATGCCTAGATGACCGGAGCTTTTGTTGGTGAATGTGTTGTTATGCTCTCGAAGGCGATCGTTCAGACACCTTCCGGTTTGACCTGTGTACAGCTTTCCACAAGAGAGGGGAAAGGAGTAGACCACCTTTTCTGTACAAGGGACAAAGGTGTTCTTGTGCTTCTTTTTGCAGCCAACTGTTGTTATTGGTGGAGTATTTACCTTCTTGCATAAGCTGTGAAGTTTGTTAGGAGCTGAGAAGATGACTTCCAAGTTTACTCGGTTAGCTATTTTCTTCAGTCCGTGAGAAAAATTATGAATATATGGCACAATGATGGGCTTCTTTGTTTTGTCTCTTTGCTTTTGTTGTGTGCATAGGTCTTGCCTGCTTTCGTTGATGAGCTTTTCGGCCACTGATGTTAATAACGAGTTTGGGTATCCTGCGCGCTTAAGTCTTGAGACTTGCCCGTCAAAGCTGGCTGGAATGGAATGCGAGCAGGATTTTATGAGTGAGTTTTTGAGGCATAACCGCACGATGCTTCTTTTAACAAGTTTTGAATGGGCCGAGTTGAATGGTAAGAGCGGTTTTTTTCCCCTGGGCTCATACGACCAGCATAAATGGTAGGGTAACATGAAGAGTCTGAGATCTAGGAATCTTAAAGAGCGCTCGTTTGGAAGTTCATGGGTAATTTCCAAAGGACTCATGCAGATTTTAAAACTGTCGAGGACGTCAGCAACCATGCTGGTGAAGTTGTGATTGTCTGAAGCTAGAACAATTAAATAATCGTCGACGTACCGGAACACTCTTATAACTTTGGAGCTGTCTAATGATTCTTTTATCTTCCTGTCGTTGTGCGCTAGATAGAGATCGCTAAGGACAGGGGCAATGCAGGACCCGATGCAGACACCTCTCTTCTGTAGGTATGGTTGGTAATCCCAGGTAGCAAAGGTCGATTTGAGGTAGATGTTAATCAAGGTCAAAAACTTGCTTTGGGATAAGCCCGACTCATTTTGAAAGGCAATAGCACCGAAGGTGTCTATGCTGTCCTCTATGTACCTTAGGAGGCGGTCGTTGGGCAAGGAATAGTACAGATCCTTAATGTCGATGGAGAACACCTTTAGGTCTTGGTCACGATGCTCTTCTAAAAAGTTGAAAACTTCAGAAGAGCTGCGGATCAGGTATGGATCATCAATGTTAAGTAGGTTTAGCCGTGTTTGCAGAAATAAGGCAACAGACTTTTGCCATGTCCCCCTTTCAGAAACGATAACCCGGAGCTATATGCTATATGCTGGCTGCAAAAAAAAGCTATTGGCTGCAAAAAGAAGCACAAGAACACCTTTGTCCCTTGTACAGAAAAGGTGGTCTACTCCTTTCCCCTCTCTTGTGGAAAGCTGTACATAGGTCAAACCGGAAGGTGTCTGAACGATCGCCTTCGAGAGCATAACAACACATTCACCAACAAAAGCTCCGGTCATCTAGGCATTCACTGTCAAGACTGTGGGTGCTCAGTGCAGCTAAGTAACTGCGGCGTGCTTGGCAAGCACCATAACAGGCTCACAAGAGAAATTATCGAGGCAGAGAACATTGCGAAACATAACGGCACATGCGTTAGTACTCCGTCTTTAACCTTGTCACAAAAAGAATTAGACTACCTAGCTTTACATTAATTTCAATTTAGTTCACTATTTAGCATCATGTCGAAAGAAAAGAAAAAGAAAAAAGACCTGTTATTATCCTTGGCCCTTGCATATAGCACAAATAGAAGAAGAGAAAGTGTAAATATAGAGAGTTGTCAGTTGGTTGGAAAATGTCTTTATTATAATTATGAAAAGGTGATTTACGCTCGCCGATCTTGACTTAAGTCATCTTCTTTGAGCGGATGAGTTTATGTTATGATTTGTTTTAGATGAATTGTGTGAGTTTGGCTTCCTTCACGTATGTGAGGAGGGAATCGAGGGTTGCCTTGCGATGCTCAGGGGATCCAGTGGGCAGGACCCATTCTTGAAGGCTATGCGGTCGCATATGGTGTGGCAATGCCTCTAGGGCTTTCCGTCTCGTTTCTTGAGTGCGGGGACAGTCCCAGAAGACGTGGGTCTCCGAGGCGGTCTCCTCGCAGTATTCACAAAGGCTCTCGTTCCTAGGTTGGGTCGAGGGTCCTGCTTGTGAGTCCTGAACTTCTGTATCGTGCTGTTTCGTTGTTAATCTGCTTTTCTTGAAAATGGCTGTGCGTTTGGGAACCATTGCTGTATGTGTGCGTAATCTTCTAAGGCATATTTTCTCCCAACGGGTGTAGTTATCCGCTGGGAGGGGATGCGGGTCTTCTCGGAGAAGGCTCCCAAGCCGCTCGCGGAGTGCCTGGCGTTCGACAGCCTTGAGTGCCAAGGAGTCGACTTCTTCTTCACCTTCCGGTTGGATTGGAGATCCAGTGTTCAATTTTTGTACGTCGTCGAAGTCAGTGCCAAGGCCGGGTAATTGATGAGGAGGGAGGGAGACTCGTGCGGCAGCGTCCGCGGCGTCGTTCCCGGGTATTTCCTGGTGTCCCGGGATCCACCTTATGGTTACGCGTTTTCCTTCGCTTCTGTAGATGCGTGCAATTGCTTTGACGGTTTGCACCGTCTTACTTCTGCTCGAGGGGTTACGATACTCCTCGAAAGCCTTCTTGGCGTCTGTGTAAATGTAGATTTTCTTGCTTGGGCTAAAAGCTGCGGTTTCGATGGCCAGCTGGATGGCCATTAATTCCGCTTGTTTTACTCCCGTTCTTGGTTTTAGAGTTCTTGTGACCGTGAATTGGTCCCTGAATCTGTGTGCTGCGATGGCGACTTGGGATTGTACTTTTGATGCATCTGTATAGTATATATCTGTCTCAGGGTCTTCAAGTAATTTTTGGAGGTCATAGTTGTGTTTCTTAGCTGCTGTTTTTCTTCTCCCCATTTGCTCTTTGCTTAGGTTTTGGGGTAAAGGCTTCGTGTCCACGACTGTCTCATCCTCCCACGGTGGCGGGGGGATCGAGATCGGTGTGTCCGGGCACTCAATGTCTAATTTCATCAGGATGTTCCTGCCAGCTGTAGTCTTCTGCAGCCTAAGTACTTGGCTTATTTTATCTTCTTGAGCAATATCTCTGAGACAGTTCATTCCGGCGATTGTTTCCAGTTCTTCTATCTTGGTGCATTTCGGTAACCCGGTGACGACTCTCATCGCCATACGGTTAAGTACCTCTAGACCCTTCCGTTGCTCATTGTTGAGGCGAAGGTAATTAATTCCGTAGGTGGTTTTCGATATTAACAGGGCTCTGACTAGTTTTTTTAGTGTGTGTTCTTGCGCTCCCCATGACTTGCTCGTAACAAATTTGATTTTTCCCAGTGTAGCTTTCCAGTGGTTCTTAATTCCACGATACCATTTGCTTGCTCTGCCATCCTCTTGAAAGGTTACTCCCAGGATTTTGACAGAGTCGGTTCTTTGTATGGGGGTGCCGTTGACATTTAGATGAATTCTGTCGCAGGTTCCGTTTTCTTTCCTGCCTCTCTTATTTGCTACGGTAACACAGTTTGTCTTGTCTGGGGAGAGCCTCATTCCCACCCTTTGTAGGAAAGAGTGGATGGTGTCCAGGCCCTCTTGCAATATCTCGTTTTGTTCTTCTACGTCTCGTTCATTCGACCAGATAGTAATGTCATCTGCATAGATTGAATGACCCAGACCTTCAACCTTCTCTAGTGCAAAGGCTAAGTCTGCCATTACCATGTTAAAAAGCATTGGTGATAAGACCGCTCCTTGTGGTACTCCGGTTACGTTCTCCTTCTTTGGTCCATGTTCTTCACCGACTACGACTTCGTACGTCCGGCCTTCTAAGAACGACTTTATAAATCTTAGACAGCGGCCTCTAAGGCCCCGGTTGATGGCGCCTTGGACCACTGCATTGTGAGGTACGGTATCGAATGCCTTTTTGATATCGACTGCAACTATTGTCCTTGGGTACATGTTCGGGGGTCTTGCCAGTATGTCCTTGTGTATTAGGGCGATACTGTCGACGGTTGCAAGGCCAGGCCGGAACCCCGTTTGTACCGAGGAAAAGGCCGGTTCTTCACCGTCTGCTTGTTTCTTGTATTCTAGCTGCCAGGTTATCCTAGCCAGGATCATACGTTCAGTTATCTTACACAAATTAGAAGTGAGGGATATCGGTCGCAGGTTCTGAATCGAATCGGTTGGCTTGCCTACTTTGGGGATAGGTATCACGGTGGAGTGTTTCCACCCTGCCGGTATCCTCCCGGTCTCCCATACTTCGTTGATGTACCGAAGTAGTTGCTCTTTTCCCACTTCAGGTAAGTTGCGTAAGGCGGCAACCGTGATATGGTCAGGGCCAGGTGTAGAGTTCTTGGCTGCGTGCAATGCTTCTAGTAGTTCTCCCATGTTGAATGGAGCATCCATGTCCATCTTATCATGGTACTCCGGTCTGTCTGCGGGGACGTCTTTGGGACTTTGCGGTTGTGGGAAGAAATAATCGCTCGCTATTTCAGCTAGCTTGCGCTCGGATATGCCCAATTTGAGTGCGAGGTTTTGGGCGGTGCATTTGGCCTTTTTCTTGCCCGTAAAGGCGCGAAAAGTCCGCCACATCTTCGCTGCTCCCCCCTTGGTATTAAAGCCGTCACAGTGTTTGCGCCACCGAGATCTCTTGAGCTGGATGGTGTATCTCTTGGCTTTCGCCGTCGCCGCGTTGAATTTAATCCGGAATCTCCAGTGTTTTTTGTTCTTTCTGTAGCGTTGTTGGGCTTGAAGACGACTGGCCCAGAGGTTAAGCAGGTGAAGGTCTGGGTCGGGGTCGTCTGATTTAACTTGATAAATTTCGGTGGCACTTCGGAGGGCTTCCGTGATTCGGAGGCCTAGCTCGCCGTCGTTCGCGAGATCAGAAAATGCTTTGCGGAACTTGTCCCATTTGATAAATTTTGACTGTCTCCTGGCGTCTGAGTGTCGTTCCGCCGTCAGTTCAATCTGGATGGGGAGATGGTCGCTGCCCATACTGTCGGGTAGGACGGTCCACCGCGCCCTGACGTTACGTGAAGCCCAAGTGAGGTCTGGTGAGGTGTCACTCTGTCTTGATGTTTGTCCGATGCGGGTGGGTATATGCGGGCTGTTGAGAAGTCGCAGAGTAGCGCTTTTTGCCTGTTCTGCTATGTTTTTTCCTCTTATGTTGTTATATCGATAACCTCACATAGTGTTCTTGGCATTGAAATCACCTGCCACGATGATTTTCTCATCACATTTTCGTTCTTTGATTAAGGTTTGCAGCCAATTCATACTTTCGTCTTCCTTCTTCTGTGGTCTGATGTAGACCGAGGCTACTATGAGTTTTCCCTTGGCGGTGTGTAGCCGCGCTGCTACAATTTCTTGGTGTTCGTCACAAATATGCGTCGTGTCGATGTGCGAGTGTGGGATACTGTCCCTAACTAGAAGAGCAGTTGTCCCGTTAGGATTGTGTAGTCCGTTCTGTTGATTTAGGATTGTCGGTATCTGGTATGCTTTGTACCCAGTATTGTTGATGTTCTGAGTATTTACTTCTTGTAGTAATAGGGCAAGAGGAGCGTTCTTACCCGCTCCTTCGATTCTTAGTTTGAGTTCAGCTGTTTTGGTACGGATGCCGTTGCAGTTCCACTGAAGGATCCACGGAGGCCTTCGTTTCTTGTTGTAGCTGTTGCCTTTCGCATAGTTATGCTCTGGCATTGAAAGCCTTGATGAGTCCCGTCATACCTTTGAATAGGTCGGTAATCTTTGCGTTCATATCTGTCATCATGTCTTCAAGAGATCGTAGTTTTTCATCTATTCGTTCTCTTTCTGCCTTGATGATGTGGGAAAAAGGGTCGTTCCCTTTTATTGACGGCAAACTTTTGCCTCCTGCCGAAGTACCGGCTACTAACATTGTCCACGGCTTGCCCGACGCCCCGGGCGTTATCGTGTCGGCATCACTAGTGTTTGGTAGCAGAGGCCAGGAATATTCATCTTTGCTAAACTGTTCGATTCCGTGTTTTGTTTGTGCCTTTTTCGTTCGCTGGAGGTTTTTACCGGGCGGTGGGATTGCTCGTTTCGGGCATTTCTTGTCCATCACAGTGTGAGGACCTTTGCAGTTGTAGCATTCCGGCGGCATTCTGCAATTATCGCCTTCTTTGTGTGCTCTTCCACATTCTCCGCAGCGGCGGATTTTGCTGGGGCAAATGTCAGCTTTGTGCCCAATCGCGTGGCAATTTAGGCACACCATCGGTCTTGGTCTGTACTCGTAGACCTTGCAGGTTACTCCGCAGTATCTGATGTACTGCGGTCTTGTGTTACCCTCGAACGTGAGGATAGCTGTGGACCTCATGGGTCCCAGGATATGTACTCCCAGAATGTTATGAGTCCTGCATTCGAGCTCCGGAAGAATAGTCTCGTTGGTGTCATATTTTGCGTATCTGAAGTATGCGACCCCTTTACATTGGTTGGGGGCTTGTGCTTGCAGTGCCTGCACCTTCAGGGCTCCGTCTGGAGTGCCGATTTCGGTGATCTGTGTAAGTCGTTCTACCGCCTCTTTGTCTTTAGTGACGAGCGCGATAATGTTGGCTTTTTCATTGTATTTGATAGCTATGTTGTTCCATGATGTCACGCCCGTCGAGTGGGCTGCGGCTTTAATATGCTTCGGTAAGAACTCTTTTACGTCACGTTTGCAGGTGGGTCTTATAAGGACTGCCTGTGACAGCGTCTTTTGAGTCACGTGTGCAGGTGGGTCTTTGGAGCCCGCCGTAATGTCGGTTCTTTCTGTTTCCTGTTCTTCTTGAAGCAGGTCTTGAGAAAGCACACTGGTGGCTTTTCGCTTCTTTCTTTTCGACGCCAGCTGTGAGCTGCCTTCGTCTCCTTGGGTATTCAAGGACGATTCAGAGCTCTGTGTTGCCATCGCCACGTCATCAGTTTCTTTTAGAGTAGGCACACTAGCCATTTGCGTCGCTGTGTTAGGATCAATTATAGGCAGTTCTGCTGGTTGGTCTCCAGAAGATTTCTTTTGTAGAAAGTGTTCTATTTCAGTCTTGTGTTCGGCGAATTTGCGCAGCGTTTCCAGGTCGATGGCTTGAAGTAGTTGCACAGCCATTGTGATGGTCGGGAGGTTGCTCATGCATTCCTTAATGCTCGCGGCGTGGTTGAGACATTCAATAAGGTATTGTGCGTTTTCGTGACTGACCTTAAGGAAGTCCACCTTGTCTCCGGGTATATGCCGATAGCAATCGGTGCCTGTTGCGATCCAAGCGAGTTCGTCGTCGTCGCCATTCTCTTTGTCCATCTCCATTGAGTAAATGTGGTCCGGGAGTCTTGGGTCTCTCCTGGTGTTCCTTTCTCTATTTGAGTTCACGGGGTGGGCGGTGGTGCAGGTGGTGATGGTAGTATCATTTGATTCCTGAAGTTTGTGGTCCGTTTCTGGTGGGCATGCCGTGACGGCCTTGCCGGCCGCCACAAAATTCTTCGTCAGGCTTAGCAGGTGGGAGCAGGAGCTTTGCGTGCACACGTCTGCTTACTCCGAGAGCTTCCTCTTCTTTCAGAGAGTTGTCAGTCAGCGCTGAGTAAGTGTTTCTTTCTTTTGTGTGTATTTTGATTTGAATGACTGTTCTGCGGGTGCGCTGTTCCCCCTGTACATCATGAGCAACCAACTCGCCCGAACCTTTGTGTTAACAAATTTCATTTCTAGTACAGCGGGCCCTTTTAAGCATCACCCCTTGAGCCCCGATGTTCTGGTAATCTTAATAGCCATCTGCGTGTGTCAAGCAAGAAGTTACGGGTATTGTCTACGAGTGCACATGCTACCTCCGGAGGTCAAGGCCTTATTCGGAAACTTCACACCATCCGTAGGTCATGGAAAGCGAATTTGCAAAATCCTTCAAGCCGAGTGGCATCGTCAAACACGGCACTACCGGAACTACCTATTTGTGCAGCTGCGTACAAACCCGACAAATACCTTCAGCAGAAGGGCCAGGCGAGAAATCGCCTCCCTCACAGAGAGAACGACCGATGTGGCAACTGGAAAACCACGACCGTTCGTGCCCACACTTTGGCGTCGGAAGTTTTTCGACGCCACCCACAGCCTTTCACACCCGGGTGTTCGTGCAACATAAAAACTTATGACGAATCGATACGTTTGGCCTCGCATCAAGTCAGACATCCGGGACTGGGGTCGCTCCTTTATCCCTTGTCAACAAGCTAAAGTGCATTGTTACCCAGTGCCCCAATCAGGACCTTTCTTCAACCCGATGCAAGGTTCGACAAGGTGCATTTGGATCTGGTCGGACCTCTCCCACCATCGCAGGGAATTTGCTACCTTCTCACCTGCATTGACAGGTTCACCAGATGGCCAGAGGCGACGCCATTACCGGACATCACTGCCTCCACTGTCGCTGCCGCCTTCATCTCAACATGGGTGTCCAGATTTGGATGCCCTTCTGAAATCGGCACGGATCGCGGACGGCAATTCGAGTCGTCGCTCTTCAAAGAGCTGACGGACACCCTCGGCACAATAAGGATGCGTATTACAGCGTACTATCCACTGTCCAATGGCCTCGTGGAACGCTTTCACCGTCATCTAAGATCGGCCTTGATGGGTTACGGAAACCCGAACGAGTGGGTTCTTCAAGTGCCCCTTGTGCTCCTTGGCATTCGCACGGCTTTCAAGGAGGATCTGTGGTGATCCACCGCCGAACTTGTATATGGCACTCAACTCAGATTGCCGTCGGATTTCTTCGAGTCCGACACATCGTGCTACAGGTCCGAAGGTTATGCCGAAACTTTCCGCGAACTGTTCGACAATGTTCGACCAATTCCGACTCGAATAGACCGAAGTAAATCTCCATACGTCGCCGGAGACCTCAAAATTGCCACCTACGTCTTCGTACGCCAAGACCATCAAAGGAAGCCATTGCGTCCTCACCACCAAGGACCGTTTCCTGTGAATGAGTGAATAACGGACACGTTTGTAGTTCGCATCAACGGCAAGGACGATACAGTAGCCCTTAACCGCTTCAAGCCGGCACATCTTGAGGAAACCCCTGCTTCCCAAGTCTCCGCAACTCAGGCAGTTCACTGGCAGGATTTATTAAATCCGGCATAAATCCTACCAAGGGGGGGGGGGGGGGGGGTAGAGGGGGGGGGGCATATCTGTAGTGGCCACAGATGCGGAGCGTGACATGCGCTGAGCACTCAGCATAAAAGAAAAAAGAGGATGTTCTCGGGCGCGCAACACCCGCGCGCCTGGAGACAGATGCACGCCAGTAGAACACACAAACCAGTCGCTTCTCCTTGTCTCGGCTCATTTCCTCGGAGTACACGCTTATTACTCCTTCCCCACATCCTCGTCAGGTCGTTCTAGACGTCGTTCTTAATATCGTACTCTGCGACGTCGTCGTCGATGTTTTTCTTGACCTCACCCTTGACGTCGTCCTTGATGTGTACGGAATATTACAACCATCTCATCATCGTATCATTTCCTTTCTTATTGTTTTCACTAACAATGTTCCTGTATAGCCACCGCATTTCATCACGTTTGGTGGGGCGGAAAAGCTGCAACAACCTTTTTTTATATACAGGGAGGGAAATGGACAATATTTCCAAGTTCGCCAGAGATTCGTCATGCCACTCGGAATGTACTGATAAGAGTACCCCCAGAAAAGTGCCCTTGCATGCAATTAATGGAGCTCGGCAGGATTCAGCCAGCAGCACCACCCGAGCTTCGCCCTAATCAACAATATTCACCACGTGGAGATTCGGCAATTTTTTGAGTTGTGACGACCTCGCTACCTTGCCCTGACTGTCGCTGTTTCTAGAACCTCACTTTCGGTATAATTAAAAAGTGTCGTTGCGTCCGCGCGCCATCTAGTTTTTTGTTGGTCTATTTAGTCGCCCTTGAAGTTGTGACTCCAATGGGCGTCCTTTGAGTTGGTTGATGCATCGACCACATTGGCGGTCGATCGTTGGTACCCTATTGTGACATTTGATTGATGCTTCCAGGAAAGTTCTCGCCGTCTTGTTACAGGCCTCTCCCGGTTTTTGGCATAGTGTTGCTGACTGGTCAATTGAGAAATAGTGTCATCCACAACGTTTACGTACACAGGTATCCCAATTCATCACGTAAAAGAGCGGCGAAATTAGCAACGCCCACCGACAAACCGAAGGTTACTCATATAACTGCGATGCGTGGCAAATAGTATTGAAAGAAAGTGGTATTGTCGCGACTTGCGAATATCCGTCGGAGAGATAAATCTTGTTCTTTCTCAGTGGCACCTGACTATACACGGCGACTCGTAGCTTCGGCCATGGTCTATCGTTGTGTAGGACAAAGTGTAAAGTCGCAGTCACACTGCGAACATCTCCTTGCAAAAGAGAGTTTGCGGACACCCTCTGAAGTGTGTTTCCTCCAAGTATGATCGTTCACACTGGTCAAATTAACAAATGCTGTCTTCAGACACGTCAGAAGCATGCGCGTGTAGTGGGGTCCCCCCTTTTCGGAAACTTTTTCCACGGAAGCCACTTATATTCGCTACATTTAGTATAGGTGACACAAGCTACCACCCCATAATAAAACACGAAGCTATCCCTCGTCAAACTTGGCTAGGTACTTGAAGGTACCTAGTGGGAAAGGGCGGTTTACTTTTAACCGCGGTTAAAGTTGACCAGCTTTGAGCAAACGGGCCCAGAAATCGCGTCGCGTCGGGTCGCCAAGCGGTGTTACCACAGCAACCCTCGCTGAAGCTGTGACGTAACGGCGTGGCATTCGCCCTGTTGCAACGTCAGCGGCGGCAGTTGCCATGGTTACGCCGACGTGATGCCATTTTTGTGTGCATGTGTTTCACGCTTGACACCCCCTTTCTCTTCGCGTAACGTTTGCAGGTGTGTTTGAATCGGACTCTCTTCCCCAACCTACCCTTAGAGAAGCTGGACGATATGGTGGCCTACAGCCGCCAGTTCGCACTCCGCTTCGGATAGATGGTTGCAGAGAAATTAAATTTGCCTCAATACCGACATTCTCAATGTTTTTTGTTTTTTTTCGATTCTAGTTTTGATACCACGCAAGGTTGTAAAGTATATAACAATAAAATACATTTTAAATGTTTTCAACTGTCGTGAAACCGCAGTAAATGGTTGTTCTTTCTGCCTTTTTTTCGTTTCATTCGTTCATTTAAGAATACTGTCAGCCCGTGCTGGCTGTACAGGGGTGGAAATCCCAACGCTACAAATGAAAGGCGTTTACAATTCTCTTTAATGCCCAATTAGACCTCAGCTTTTGAGGAGGAGGAAAGGAGGGTACCCTGCCCTCCTCCTCTCTTGCTCTTCTCTCATTTCGCGGGAAAGTTTCGCTAAATTTCCTGCTAAATTTAGTGAAAATTTCACCCCTAAATTTGGAGGTGAAATATTCCCGATAATTTTAGCGGGAAAATTACCATCATTTTTCCGCTATATTTAGCGGGAAATTTAGCCAAAATTTTCCCGCTTTATCTAGAGGGGAAACTGAATTGGTGTTGAGGTCCACGTGACGTCAATTTCCTCGCTAAATTTAGCAAAATCAATTTTCGACTAAATTTAGCGGAAAAATGTTCTCACTAGATTTAGCGGAAAAATTTCCCGCACAATTTAGCGGGGAAAATTTTACCCTCGTGACGCCACACGCGAAGTCAGGTGTGACGTCAATATGGGAAACGTCCCATAATGCAACGCGTGGTTACGCCGACGGTGACGGCAACGGTGGCGGCGACGGCGACGCCGCTGAACCCTGGAACGGGCGCCTAAGAGTTGCGCTTTGAAACAAAACATACAGATTAACAGATATAAATAAATATACAACTAAACAGTTGCCCAGTAAAAACACCAGCATCATGCCATTAATATTCGAAACATGCATCAAAAGACAAAAACTGTCAGAAGAAAAAAAGTAACAGGTATCCATTTTTATTGACACAAAAAAGTGAAAGCCGCTTACAACTCCATGTAACGCCGAATTAGAGCGCAGCTCTTGAGGAGGAGGAGGGAAGGGTACTGGGGGGGGGGTTCAACTAACCAGGGGGTCACGTGACCCCCCCAATGCCGAAGATGTCATCACTGACGTCACTGATGACGTCATCAGTGACGATGACGATGCGGATACTGATGACGTCATTAGTGACGTCACTGATGACTTCACCAGTGATGATGACGATGGCGATGCGAATGTCGGTGACGTCATCAGTGACGTCACTGATGACGTCATCAGTGACGATGACGATGCGGATGCCGGTGACGACATCAGTGACATCAGTGACGTCACTGATGACGTCATCAGTGATGATGACGATGACGATGCGGATGCCGGTGACGTCATCAGTGATGATGACGATGTGGATGCCGGTGACGTCATCAGTGACGTCACTAATGACGTCATCAGTGATGATGACGATGTGGATGCCGGTGACGTCCTCAGTGACGATGACGTCATCGGGGGTCACGCGACATCGGCGGGGGTCACGTGACCTCGGGGGAGGGCTCACGTGCCCCCCCGAGGTCACGTGACCCCGGTGGGGGCTCGCGCGGTGCATTATGGGACATTTCCCATAATGCACCGCGCGGTTACGCCGACGGCGACGCCGACGCCGCTCAAGCCGGAAACGGGCCCCTAAGAGCTGCGCTCTAAAAGTAAATGTCACGGCCAAATCGCGATATCTAGTGGTAATCAAACAATATTTTCGATTCATTTTAAAAATTCACTGGAAGATGTGCATGACTCAGCTTTATCCGGTAAAGCTTTCCACTCTATGATTGCTCTATAGAAGGAACTGAATTTAGAATAGTCATTGCAAACAGATAGGTTTGGAAGCAACCTGCTATGGGGCGATGCCTTGACGACTCGCTTTTGTGGATTTTAATGTAGCCGGATTTATTAATTTTAACATCAATATGAATAATTTTGAAAACAATACTTTAACCTGCCAAGTATATCAAGCCTAGATCTGGAGTCAAGTGATGGAAGATTGGCAAGTTCCCATAACGTAGCAGGCGAGTCAATGCGGCGATATTTATTAAAGATGAAACAGGAGGCTCGCCGCTGGATTTTGATTTAGCTTAGGACAATTTATTATGCTATCCGAGTTCCATACGAAAAAAGCCCTGCAAGGACTTTTTTACTGATTTTAAATTTGCACCGAACCTGAGCGCACTGAACGTAGTAACTTAATTAAACTTTTATGGGGGATGTACGGGAGGCGCGGGAATATTTTCGTGAAAGTGTATCTTTGTTAGTTGAAGTCAACAGAGCACAGAAGTGCGAGCCTGAGTGGCTTCCGCACATTGAGGCACTTTTGTCTATGAAACAATTCTAGCCTCCGACGGCAGTCACTTCGGACTGGTTTAGTTCAGCCTTGCCCTACTTCCTATGGTTTGAGCGATATGCCTCCCTATTTGACAATGTAAAAAATCCGGCAATAAAGAAAAAAAGGATCGGTGGCCGAGTGGTCTAGCCCACACCAGCTCGGAGCACGTGGAGCGAAAGCTCGCGCTGCAGAACCCAGGGATCCTGGGTTCGAGCCCCACCCCTGCCCGTTTCGATCTGGATGAGCATCATACCGGCGTGCGGTCGTGTATCACTACTGCGTGATGCACGTTGAAGACCCCAGGCTAGCGGCTGTACCGCACTGGCTAAATTTCTCATCTACAGCTGGGAGACTCGTCGCCCCTGTGAGGCAGACCAAGTTCTAGGCTCTATACACACACAACCCAATTTTTTTAATGAAACTTTTCTTTTCTCGAATTTCACTTTATGTTAAAAGCTATAGACAAATTAAAATTACGAAAAGAAGCAAAAAAAAAATAACCTCCTTCATGACGTCCTTAAACGCTTGAGTGTTCGTGAACTAGAGGAGGAGTAGTCATTGTTTATGTTTGTTTGTTTATTTCTGGGGTGACGAGAAGAAAGGGGCACCAGGAGATGTGTGGGCCTCCGTTCATGGGGCGAGTCGCTACCTGGTGGATCTGGGAAAGGGACAAAAAGAGGAAAGAGGAGGAGAGAAATATACAAAAAAAAAAAGAGGTTGATGTAAAAATGTAGCCCTAACGTTTCGCTCACGGGTTCACTCTCCTTGAAGTGAACCCGCGACAAACGAACGACGCACATTTCCCGGTGGCGCTCGCTTTAGTTCGCGGCACCGTGCTTGAAGCGTGCGCCACTGGGCGAAGGGCGCCACGAACCTGTCGCAAATTTGCTCTGTGGGGCCTCTTTCGTTTGGCCAGCAAGGTTGTTCATGTTCGTAGACTTGGAGGCTCCAGCACTGTAAAGATTGCATTCAGCGGCAGCAAGCTACCCAGCTACGTGCTACTAGGTCACGTTCGCCATGTCGTGTCACCTTTCAAAGAAAGACCACTACAATGCCACAACTGCAACGGATTTGGCCACAAAAAAGTGGCTTGTCAACGTCCTAAGGCCTGCAGCCGCTGTGGAGAACACCATGACACACTGAACGCCGAATGTCAATCAGCGACAGTGAAATGCATCAACTGCCAGGGAAATCACCAAGCAACATCGCATGACTGTCCAAAATGGATTAATGAACGGAATGTTCTCACGTACTCGAGGGAAAATGCAGTGGCATTCCCCGTTGCAAAATCTGCCTTGAGCCTTCAAAGTAAACAACGGGTTGATAACATTCAGCCGTTATCAAAAGAGAACATAAAACCCAAATCTGAGTCCAAAACATACAAGGCAAGCGGCACAACATACGCTTCCGTTCTCATCGGAGATCGCCGAGTAAAGCAGGCTATTAGCACCTCACCGGAGAGCATTGGTCCAAGGGATCAACAAGAGACACTGCCAAGGACTCAAGCTCTCACAAAGACGCCTCCTGAACGTTCACCCGGTACACCGGCCACTGAGAAAGGGAACGACGAGACCGCGGAATCCCCCCTCGCCATATCACCCCCCTGGGTTTCTATTTTTGGGACAGTTGCGAACATAACCCTTGCTATACTGTCCAAAACTGAAACATCATGGGCCCGCATAATTACTTCTGTAATTATGCGGGCCCACTATGCCCGCATCCTAGTTTGGAGGCAAACTAGGATGGCAAGAAACACTAGTGTGCAATGTCATGGGCAAACAAGCTCCCACGGACGAAACCCTTCATCACAAGTAAAGAAGAGTACCCCTCGACAAAGACAAAGTCCACCTTTCCCATCCCTCCTTCAGTGGAATGTGAACGGCTTGCGAACGCGTTTATCTGAGCTACGCCAACATCTTACAACTGAACGCTTTGATATTATTGCTCTTCAAGAAACGAATGTCGTTCTCGGGGAGGTGCGGCTCTCGCCATATGTGTTCTACCACAGTAACCCTGTAAACATTAATGGCAGATCCCGAGTGGCTGTACTTGTTCGTGCTAATATACATCATACCCTTCTCGACCTTTCGGACTTAAGTTCGGACATTGAGGAGTATGCCGGTGTGATCGTTAGAATTGGTAGGTACGACACAACGGTTGTTTCCGCTTATATCGCGCCACGTGCTGTCTGGAATTCGAAAGCACTAGAGAAAATTCAGAAGCGAAGCAAAGGTCAGCTCATTATTTGCGGCGACTTTAACGCACACAACGAGGCATGGGGTGGCAAACTAACAGACTCCAGGGGACGACAGCTAGAAGCCACAATGACAGAGCTCCAACTCCGAGCCCTCAATGATGGGTCCTCCACGTTCCGCAGGCAAGGATGTAAACCCAGCACCATCGACTTGACATTGGTGTCACGAGGAATTTTCGCCTCGTGGACTGCGCGACCGGACACGGCAGGAAGCGATCACGTGCCAATAAGTGTAAAACACCCAACCGCGAGTCCCAAGAACCTTAAAATATGCAAAGTGACAAACTGGGACCTATTCCGTCAATATGTTGGGTCTGCCATGAATAGTGGCAGCACTGAAGATTTAACGACCTGCATTGTGGAGTGTTTACGACTTGCCACGTGCACCGTCACAGTTCCTGTTACGCGCCCATCCCCGGATCTGGAGTGGCTAAACCTCCGAGCGGCCCGACGACAGGCACAGCGAAGGGCGCTTAGTACAGACGCCCAATGGGACTGGTCACGCTACAATCGAATTGACGCCCGATTCAGGCGCCACACGAAGCAATAGACCCTTTTCAAAAGTCAGAGTCCTCTTGTGGCAGTCCAAAAAGCTCCAATATTGTCGCTCTAATGGCGGTGATAGGAGATCATGCGCGGCTAAATCAAGCACCCTCGATTTTGTGCATCGAAGGTGACGTGAAATGACCAACATCTTTGCCTTCTTCTGCTCTATGCTTTCGAAGACGTTCGATTTTTCTGATGTGGAGAAACAGTGTAGTTCCGCCATTAGAGCGTCGGGTCTGGCTCTGTACAAGGTGGATAGACTGAATTTCGGAAAGGGTCTATTGCAGCGTTGGCAGTGGAGACAAGATTGTACATCCCTTGGCAGCCCAGGTGGTTACAAGCGCGCTTGGAGACTTGCCTGAGCTCTCACCGGGGCTAAGGTCCCACGGCATCCCATTGCCAGTCTTGCAATTGATACCGGTAGACCCCTTAAAGAGATAGCAGAGGTCTTAGCAGACGAATTTTCTCGACAACAAGCAGCCCCACTACCACTCCCCGAACAACTCAGAGAAATTACAGAAACACCAGTCAACCCTTCTCCAGACAGAGAGGTGATGCTGGCGAACTATTCCGACTTCACCCTGACAGAGCTCACGGAAGCGCTGGGCCGATGTAAAAAGAAAAGTGCTCCGGGACCAGATGGTATAACCTACCAAGCATTCAGAAATGTGGACCCTGTCTACCACGCAGACATTCTTGAAAAGTTTAACATCATCTGGAGAACCGGCATCCTTCCGAATGTGTGGAAGGAAGCCACTATAATTCCAATACTTAAACAAGGAAAGCCGGCTGCACAGCCTTCGTATTACAGACCTGTTTCATTAACGAGCTGTGTGGGTAAAGTCCTCGAAAGAATGGTTCTTGGGCGCCTTGCATGGCTGTTAAATCAAACAAACGCATTTCCTCCTGAAATGGCCGGTTTTAGAGCGAAAAGGTGCACCGCAGACGTCATCGGAGACCTCGCCTCAACCCTCGAGGAGGCCAAAGCTACAAAAAAAATGGTACACTGTGTCTTCCTAGACATCAGTCGAGCTTTCGACAGCCTACCTCACCTGACTATCATTCAGCGGCTACAACAACTCGGGATAGGTGGAAGGATTCTTTCCTTCATTCGGGCATTCCTTGTTGGAAGATCCATCCGTGTCAAAGTGCCTGGTGCTGTCAGCACACCTCGCCTAGTGGACCGAGGGGTTCCACAGGGCAGCGTATTAAGTCCGGTACTTTTTAACATTGCGATGGCTGCTCTCCCCGATTGCCTCCCGGCTGACCACTCCGCACTCCGAATCAGAATGGCGATATACGCAGATGATGTTGCCATCTGGTGTATCGGACCCTCAAAGAACGCAATCGGAATTCGCAATCGGCTCCAAGTGGCCCTAGACGCCACGGCATTAATGATAGCTAAATTGGGCCTCACATTGTCGGCGGAAAAGACCGCTTCACTCCTTTACCGACCAACAGGCCGAGCACCCCAGAACGCCCTGCAGTTGAAGATTACTGGAATACCTGTGAAGAGAGTCAAAACTCACACTTATCTTGGAGTCATCGTCGACGACCGCGTGACTTGGCGGCCAGAAGTTCAAAAAGCATTAAACCGTTGCCGTCGACTACTTTCTGTCATACGACAGCTAGGAGGATGCTCTTGGGGGGCATCGCAACATGCTCTCCTCCAGCTCTACAAGGGCCTTATAATGTCCCGGCTTATGTACGCGCTCCCTCTCCTGGCCATCGGAAGAGCCCAAGTTCGAGCCATAGAGGCATTTCATCGCATTGCCCTTCGTTGCTGTTTGGGACTCCCCCCTTCGGCCGAAAACACCGCGACACTTGTGTCGGCAGAAGAATGGCCGCTTTCACTGAGACTGCAGGAAAAAGCCATGCGCAACATCGCTCGCATGAATAGCTTGGCCCCGGAAACCAGCATCTGGCGTCATCTCCGGAAGCGACAGCATTCTCATCTAGGGCACCTGATGTCAAGATTTGATCAAGAGATAGGAGGCCCTGGAGAGTTTCTTCCACCTGTGCCTCCGCATTCAACACGTCTACCACTACAAATATACGAGACAATGCTCATTCCCCAACGAAAGGCAAATGTTCCCACATTTGTTGCTCGTTCGGTTGCCCTAGAAAGTCTTAACGAGGACTACGAAGACTGGACCCATGTTTTTACGGACGCTTCTGTTAACCGAACTAGGCAGACAGCCACAGCTGCAATCACCATTCCCGAAATGAACTATGATGTCGCAGGCAGACTCAATTTCATGACGTCATCGACAACAGCGGAACTCGTAGCCATATGGGGAGCGCTAAAGTCAATTAAGAATATTGAGCCAACAGGAAAAGCGGTGATCCTAACTGATTCAAAATCTGCGTTGCAACAACTTCAGCGTGTTCAAAAACCTACACCCCTCGTGGCTAGAGTGGCACTAGAGGCTGCAACGGTAGAGGACCTCGGATGGACCCTCGCCATGCAGTGGGTCCCATCTCATGTCGGGATTCCCGGTAATGAGAGAGCGGACACTCTGGCAGCCAAAGCCCATGACGACCAAGACCCAATCTTTCTGCTCGATCGTTTCAACGAGGCACATCGACATATCCGTAGCTGCCTGCAGAAGTCGCATCCTCATCCAGGAGTGGCGACGAACAAGCCGCCTCCAAGCATTCCCCGCAACCTGCAGCGAGCCGACGCTTCACTCCTGCACAGACTTCGAGCTGGATGTCCATATACGGCTAAGCGGCTTCACAGGATGGGCCGTAAGGAGGACCCCAGCTGCCCAGAGTGCGGTGACCCAGAAGATGCCGAACACGCCCTTCTGTGGTGCCCCGCCCATGCGGAGCCAAGAAGAGTTCTTTTTCAGTTTTATGCCTCTGAAGGACTCTCAAGAAACAGCATGGAGGAACTTTTGAACCCTGGAGGATTACGAGGGGTAGCAGCAAGAGCCTTCCGAGCACTTCTTCGTTTTCTTCGGGAAAGCGGCCTTGCAGATAGACTTTGATTTCTGCTCGGAGGTGACCATTGTCGACACTCTTTGAGGAGTAGTCAGCTCAGCGAGCGCTCACGGCTGCCGCACTCCGTGTCGACGGCTCGAGATGGCGCCACTAAAGCACGTGTTGGATAGGCTGTAGGAAGCGGGCAGCCAAAGCGGCTTTCATTGCGTTTGCTGCGCAATTTAACACTAATTCGGCATGACACTTCATTGGCCACAAACGACAGCAAACACGGGGTAAAGATCAGTTAAGAACGGGAGCCACTTCGCGCTGCCATACTGCCAAGCGGCCAAAACGGAAACCAAAGCTGCTCGGGGAAGGCCTTCGGAACGCTCGGAACCGGTCGAATCCTCCAGTCTATACGACCAGAGCGCCACCGCGTACATCTGAGATCTTTCTACGCTCACCGCTCGTCGGTGCCTGATCCCCCTATACCTAGGGTGCCTCAATGTCCTTCTGTTTGGGGTGATGCCACCCTTTGTAGTACCACATGAAGACAGCACGCGCTCATGGGAAAAATACAAAGAAATTGACGAAAACAAAATGTCGCCATAGCACAGTCAGCGCCACAAGCGCGTGCAGGGACACGCTCTTTCACGCGCTTCTGAACAAAAAATAAAAATAAACGTGTGTGACAAAATGGCGAGATGCCACCACCCTAAGCAAAGCGCACATGAAGGCACTCTACCTATACCTTTCTACAGGGTGTTTCAAGGAGCGGTCAGGCTCTTTAAATCGACCTCAAAATTTGGTTTCTTAACCTATCCCGCTACGACTTTGTGCAGCGTTGCCCACAAAGTGTTTTTTTTTTTAATTTGCAAGGAGCGAACTTACCTGAGGAAAAAGTAAATAAAGAAAAGGCTTAGCTCCTATGGAAACGCAGTGACGCCACCGGTCTTTAAAACATTACGACGCCGATTCGCACAGGCCACAAGAGATGGCGTAGCGGTCTCTGACCAGAATAACAAGAGAGAAATTATTTACAAAAAACGACAAAATTATTTAGAAGTATTATGTGATAAGCTGGTGGAAAATAACAATTAAATTAAGGCAGAGAAAACTCTTACTGGTACTCTCTCTTGTCTTTCTTTTCCTATTTCTGTGATTTTAGTCTTAATCGTATCTTTGTCTTCCTCGTTCCTCTCATAAAACGTCCGTTGTAAGCAGCGCTCTGTCCTGTCTTCTCTTTATTTCCTGGGTTCGTCCTCAGTCGCGCCAATTGTGTGTTCCATGTTCAACCCATTAGCCCACCAACTTTTGCTACGGAAAAGCGTGTCCTGTGATTTCAGATAAAGCTTCAGATAACTGGCAACCATGATTTTAAGCCACAATATGGCCAAGTGTGGTTACTCTGAAGCGCAGCTTATTTAATGGCACTACTCATGCCCTTGTTCAACGAGCATGTAATACCTGGAGGGGCCATGATGTAAGCCCCGTGGGTTCCACATGCCAGTACGTTTTGACGCCTGCCTCTTCCTCATTGTTCCCGCTAGTGCCACCAAATTAGCTAGGCTTTAGAGTAGCGACACTTGCCCATATTGTGGTTTAAAATCATGGTTTCCAGTTATCTGAAGCTTTATCTGAAATCACAGGAAACACTTTTCCGTCCTCCCCAAATGTTTTAAGAGTTGGCGACAAAGCAAAGCAATATTACATGAGCTTCCTAACATCGAATTTAATGCTGAGCAAGTCGCACTTTTGAATCATGGCGATTGGCAGTTGCGTCCGCTCTGCACAAGCACCAAAATGGCGGCGCCCACAACAATGTCGGGGAACGGAGTGCCGATACTCTAAGCGCCGCTCATTTAGTGGCTCTAGTTCCCGCGAACCTCCTTTCCCTGTCTTAAACTGAAACTAAATATGAACAATTACCGCATCTCCACGTGGTGAATGATGAGCGGGGCGAAGCTCGGGTGGTGCTGATGATACTGATTTTGGTCATAGGTAGTGCTGATGGTGCCGTTTTCATTCATGTCAGTAGTAGAATGTGTGGTTTTCTTCTTTTTCTTTTTTTAAGAAGACAGATGGGATGGCAACTCAGAACCTTCTACTTTTCTTTTTTTTTCTTCTTTTTCTTGATATTGATTTTGGTCATAGGTAGTGCTGATGGTTCCGTTTTCATAGAGTGCCTTCATACACACGCGCGCTTTTGCTTGAGTGGTGACATCTCAGCCATTTTTCCGCCCAATCGTTTTTTTATGCATTTGAAGTGCGCGCAATCCGGTGTCACTCAGCTCGAGCGCGTAGCTCTGGCTCATGCATAGACGCCATCTTACCGCCCAAGTCACGCACCGAGTGCGCGAGAGCGTCACGCGCTGGCACATTCCGGACAACAATGGATGTCTTCACCCTGAGACAGACAGACATCTAGGCACCCTACGTTTTCATTCATGTCAGTAGAAGAATGTGTGGTTTTCTTCTTTTTCCTTTTGTAAGAAGACAGATGGGATGGCAACTCAGAACCCCCTACTCTTTTTTTCCTTCTTTTCCTTTATACTGATTTTGGTCATAGGTAGTGCTTAGAGCCACTAAATGAGCTGCGCTTAGAGTATCGGCACTCCGTTCCCCGGCATTGTTGTGAGCGCCGCCATTTTGGCTCGTATGCAGAGCAGACGCAACTGCCGATCGTCATGATTCAAAAGTGCGACTTCCTCAGCATTAGATTTGGTGTTAAAAAGCTAACGCAATATTGCTTTGCTCTGTCACGAACTATTTAAACATTTGTGGAGGGCGAAAAGGCGTTTCCTGTGAATTCAGATAAAGCTTCAGATAACTGGCAACCATGATTTTACGACACAAAATGGCCAAGTGTCGTTACTCTGAAGCGTAGCTTATTTAGTGGCACTAGTAGTGCTGATAGTGCCGTTTTCATTCATGTCAGTATAGACGCTTTCAGCGCGCGCCAGATTGAGCCGCCATAGCCGACCTTCTCTTGTTTTACCGAGATGCCGAGCCACTGAAGCGGGCGTTGACGAGCCTCCACAAGGGCCTAGGCTGGGGAGAAGGTCACAGTAACATTTAAAATGGCAATAACCGGTCCTGCTGTGGTAATGATGAAGTGGAGCGAACGGAATAATACGGAACAAAAACTGAAGGTCAGTTATGGCGGCGCCCATGCACAGCTACCTGAAAGCGTCTATACTTCGTCTCGCCTTAGTATGGACTGTTGTTAGCCGCGCGTGCTAAATGCGCGAGCTAGTCGCTTTGAATGAAGCCGCGGTGGCTGCACGTGCGCTCGTGCAGCAAACGCTCAAACCAAGGCAGTCAAGGCTGGCCGCTCGCGCTAGCACGGCCTTCGTGGTTAGTCCGTGCTAGGGTGAGACGAAGTATAGTTTTTTTTTTTTATTTGATGTAGAGAAAGGAAATCAGAGATGTAATACCCCTGTCAGACGGGCTAGTTTAGTGTCACTACAAGCGAGTGCACTTCGACCCGTCGAAACACACTCCAAGTGTGTTGGTGCTACACGGGAAAACTTAGTGTCACTCCAAAATGATGGCAATAACGATGGGTAAGTAATGGGCACGCAACATATTACAGTGCATACACATTTCTTAATAAATAACTTCGTCGTCTTATTAGAAACACGTTACCGCACATTGTTGCGCTAAGTCACGAGTTTGATTCTTAATTTAAATCCAATTTGATCATTACGATCAGCCATTTCAAGCCAGTGATACATGTCCGCACGACGGTACGATACTCTGTTTTACCTTATGATGTACCGCAGGAAAGGCTACAAGCGCGAGCTCCTTGCTCTAGGGCACATCTCGGCGGCACAAGCTCTCGTGCGTTAAGAGTAGCCCCCAACGCTATGAGCTCGCGCATCTAGCCTTCGCTGCGGCACAACATGAGGTGAAACGGAGTATAGATTGAAACGAGCAGAAGTAGGGATTGAACCCAGGATTCCTGCGTTCTGCAGCGCGAGCTTTCGCTTCGCGTGCTCCGAGCTGGTGTGCGCGAGCCCACTCGGCCACTCGCCACTCGTCACAATGAAACATCATGGAGTCTGTGGAGGACGAGCTGGAGGGCGATATCCGCGATGTTGGACAGTGAAAGCGCGTGGTTGGGGCACTTTTCTCCGTGAGAGCCCAACGCCTTTCAGATAAGAGGCAGCTGGACCTGGATGCCGACTCACAGGCAAGAATTTCAAGTGACATCGATCAGCAGCTGCCGGCCAATGCCTTCACCATAGCCGCTCTAATGACCGACAACCTACCCGTGATTATTCGAGAACGGTGGACTTTCCAGAGGAACGAACGGTGGTTCGAAGACACATTGCCCCATTTGGGCGAGTTCTATTTCAAGCAGGCCTTTCGCGTCTCTCCTGCCACCTTCAGATTCCTGGATAGCTAGGTTCGACATTGTACATGTTCCTTTTTTTTAGTACACGGAAGTGACGTCATCACGTCTGATTGGTTGGAAGCAAAAGTGACGTAATTTCCCTAGAAAAATGTGGGCGGAGTCGGCAAAACTGGGCGGAGTCGGCTACCGGACGTGACAACAAAATGACGTTTCGTTTTGTACCGAGTACGTTTCAAAAGGTACTTGCTCGGAACTAGGTGTCATTGGCAGCATGTTTTCGGCGGCGAGGCGTCGCCGTCTCGTCACTTCGACTTTTTCTTTAATAGAGCTTTTTTTTTCGCCAGAAAGGCTGTATCGGGAACACCGCGATGCATTCGAGCTCCCGGAGGAGATCTTTCGGAAGCAATACCGCCTGCCCAAGATCGTGGTGCGGTGGTTGTGCGACGAACTTCGCGAGGAACCGGAGGTGAGGAGATTGCGTACCACGTCATGACTGTGGAGCTTCAAGTGTTGTGTGCACTGCGCTTCTACGGCACGGGGAGCTTCAAGACATGATGGCGAGCGACGAACACGTAGCGCGGGACCAAAAGACAGTCAGCGTTGCGGTCCGCGCCGTGTCCGTCGCTATCGTGCGTCGTCTCGGGGTCCAGCGTGGCTGGATCCACTTCCCCGAGACGCCGAGCGAGAGGTTCGACGCGGAGAAGGGCTTCAGGCTGCTCGGCAGGATACCCGGCGTCATCGGTTGCGTGGACAGGACCCCCCCCCCCCCCCCCGTCACGAAGGCGGCGTACTGGTGCCGCAAGTACTTCTACGCCCTCAACGTGATGGTGGTAAGTACACTCATGTTACGTTGTCAAAACGCGCCCCAAATGTGTAGAAAAAAAAAAAAACGTATTGCCGATACGGTTTAAGTATGCCGTTTTATGACTGCGGGCTGTGGGGTCTCACGACTGCGCGAGCGTGTGCTCTACGTAGCATGTGAGCCGTGAGACTCTTCTCCCAAAAATAATACTTGTCTGTTAAAACGTGCAAGCTTCCGTAAAAAAAAAAACACATTATTTTTGTTTCAAGGTAGTTAGTTGTACCTTGCATCCAGGAAGGTGTGTTGACATGCATCTGTCAGACAAAATAACTTAAAAGGTTCTGAAATTGCGACTGCTTTGTGAACCATAAGTACAATCTACTACTTGTGGATTCAGGTAATTACATGTCAATATCTCTCTCACTTTCAGGTGTGTGACGCCGACTGCCGGATAATGTGCATCGACCCACGGTATCCCGGGTCGGTGCACGACTCCTTCGTGTGGCAATTTTCCTGGCTCCGAAACCAACTCGAGCAAGGGCAGGTGCCACGCGACGGCCGGTTCCTGCTTGGTGAGCATACTAAACTCATTCCTTACGCACACGGTGGCTCCCACTGCTTGAAATCCACAGTACCGCACGGACTGTGCTTGTTGTGAGGCACACAGACAAAGTGGCTGGAACTCCTTGAAGTGAGACAACACCCAAAGTTTGGCCATTAATCTCTGTTTATGTCCACATAACTCTCACACTCTGCAGGCTACGAAAGCCACACTACACCAATCTCACGACAGTGATAGACTATGCAAGGCATGCGACCGCAGTGCGAGTCGCTGTCCGGTTCGGCCCACTCACTGTTACTGTCTGCCTGTACCCTCTTGCTGGTTGGTTTTTGCATGAAGTTGGAGCTCTTTCACTGATACCTGGGGGCTCGCCTGGTCGCTTTGACGGTCGTCAGTTTGTACGGAATGGGATCAATTCCTCCTTGGCCACTTGGGGCTCGCCAAATCTGTCCTCGGGTCGTCTCTGTCCCACACACTGGATTCTTTTCCCTGACCCTTCTTCTTCGGTCTGCCTATATAGCTCCTCCTATTAGACCCTCCGTGTCCCAACAGGACCTGACTCCTTTCCAATCTAACCACCCCCTCTCTTTTCCCCATCTCCAACTCCACCGAGGATTAGGAAAGAGGTTCGTCGAACTGGCGCCTTATCCCCTTGCTTGCCAAAGACAAGGCCAGCGTGTTCTGCTCTGCCCGTGCCTAAGGTCACGGCCACACTCCCAAAAGCAACAGAGCTTTTATCTGTCGGATGCAAGGGCCTAATAATGCACTTGCATACAACACAGCACCCCTAAGGAATCGTGCACACATCCCATACAACCCACCAGGAAAACACACAGTTACATGAAATAACATGGAGTTTGCAGGCAAGCTGGTGCTAATTAATCATAATGTAAACTAATACTGTAGTGCAGAAATAATAACACACTTTTAAGTCACACTTAAGTTACATTATAATTGACATAGTTGCACACAGCTGTTTTCTTGCCTTTTATTTTAAAAAGTAAAGAATGTAATATGTTCCATCCTCTACATGTGCAGGTGACAGCGGCTACCCCTTGGAGCCTTGGCTCATCACCCCTGTCCCCGGGAATCACGCGACCTCCACCGCTTGCGGCCGGTTTAATAAGGCGCATTCCTCGATCAGGTCTGTTGTGGAGCGCTGCATCGGGCTGTTGAAAAACAGATTCCGGTGTCTGCAAAGGCACCGGGCTCTGTATTACCACCCTTCAACAGCCACCGCCATTATTTCGGCATGTGCATTGCTCCACAACATCTGCCTTGCATCGAGCGAGCCAGAACCGGAGTCCGACTCCGACCCTGAAGAGTCAGAGTTGGAGTCTGAGCCGAGCTCGGACGGTTCTGAGCCGAGCTCGGAGAGGTCAGCGTCGGCTCCCGAGAGGCTGGCTCCTGCCGGCCCTCCGGTCGGCCTTCCGGTCGGCCTCTCGGACAGGGGGAAGGCTCTGAGGCAGCGCCTTGTCGCCCGGTTCGGAACCCGCCGCAGACGTGCCCGTGCGGAGCGCCACACGCAAGGGGTCCGCCGCCACGACGGTATTCTCGACCACCAGGGACACCGTCGGGAAGCCCCTCAGCGCCCTCGCTGCGGTGGTGCCCAGCACGGACGCTGCCAGCGACAGGGAACCTCTCGCCACCACGACTGAGGTCCTGACCACCAAGGACCCCGTCACATCCTTGCCCTCAGTGAAGCCCTCCCCGTGGAAGCCGTAAAGTGCACACTTCGCTTCCTGCTCCACAGTCATGGCCGTCCACAAGCTACATACTCTCTTCAGCTCCTACACCTTGTGAAGTTCGTCGCACAGTGCTGCATCTCAGACATCATCTTGTTCGCGCGTGTGCGTCTGGTGTCGGACTAACGACGACGACAACCAACAGAAGTCTCGAGAACAACGCGCGAGCAAATCACTGCAATGGAACTGATGGCCTAGCCCAACTAGCTGCCGATGCCCGGTCTGTTGCAAGAGCACATCTCCTGTAAATACTTGTACATAGATTAAAGAGCACTAGTAACGTCTCTAATAATGTCTAGCAATGGCGACGAGGATGGGATTAATAATAATAATGTCTAGCAACGGCGATTACAAGCTAACCGTGAACGCGGCATGCGTTACAGAGCAATATCCGCTACCTGTGATTGATGACCTCTTCGCCGCTCTCAACGAGGGAGACGTGTACAGCACGCTGGATCTTCGCGACGCTTACAATCAGATTCCCCTTGACGAAGAGGCTAAGAAACTGACGGTCATCAATACCCATCGAGGATTGTTTTGTTACAACCGTCTGCCGTTTGGAGTGTCTTCCGCGCCCGCTATTTTTCAGCGTACTATGGAGACTATGCTGAAAGGTATTCCAGGCGTGCAGGCGTATTTGGATGATGTCCTGGTGGCAGAAAAGAAAGAAGATGGTGGAAAGAGCCTCAAGGCGGTTCTGAGGTGCTTCCGAGAAAACGGCGTCAAGTTAAGGAAGGACAAGTGCACCTTCCGGATGCCAGAAGTCTTCTACTTGGGACACAAGATCAGCAGCGACGGACTGCAGCCTCTGGAGAAGAACCTGGATGCTGTGATGAAGGCTCCAAGTCCTAAGAACGTAAGCGAATTACGTTCCTACATCGGGCTTCTAACATACTACAGCAAGTTTCTTCCGAACATGGCTACCTTGCTCGCTCCACTCTACGACCTTCTAGCCAAGGATCGCCGCTAGACCTGGGGTTCCGAGCAGCAAGAATCGTTCGAGAAGTCAAAACAAGCACTGCGACAAGCAAAGATGCTCACGCACTTCGACCCAGCGAAGCCATTGCGCCTGGAGTGCGACGCATCGCCGTGCGGAATAGGAGCGGTGTTGTCGCATCGCGTTGGAAACATAGACAAGCCAATTGGGTTCCGATCCCGAAGACTGTCAAAGGCCGAGAGAAACTACTCTCAACTCGAGCGTGAAGCATTGGCGTTGGTGTTCGGAGTGTCTAGGTTCCGCGACTATCTGCTTGGTCGATCGTTTATTTTAGTCACAGATCACAAGCCTTTGGTTGGACTGTTTCGTGAGGACCGCCCGACACCAGTCATGGCCGCGGCTCGGATTCAGCGCTGGTCTTTGCTGCTGGGAGCTTACAACTACAGGATAGAGTATAAGCCTGGGCCAGACAACCAAAACGCCGACGCACTCAGTCGACTTCCACTGGAGACTTCCGAGGAAGCAACCGATGAGCTACCTGAGTATGTCCATTCGCTTCAACAGCTCGACAATACTCATCTTTCGTCACAAGTGCTCCGCCAACTGACCTTGAAGGATGAGGTCCTCCGTACGGTGAAGTCCTACATTCTCAGAGGTTGGCCTCGGGAGAGGAAAGTGTCTGATCCACGCATGCAAGCGTATTTTACTAGGAGGCTAGAAATGACCGTAGTCCAAGGTCTTATCTACTGGGGCCACCGAGTCATTGTTCCTGAGCCCGCACGAGACCAGATGCTGCAGCTTCTGCACGAGACGCACCAGGGTGCCTCAGCAATGAAGGCTGTCGCACGTACAATCGTGTGGTGGCCTGGACTTGACGGTGAGATCGAACGTCTGGCGAGCAATTGCCACACCTGTGTACAAGCAAGGTCGATGCCGCCGGCGAAGACTCCTGTTAATTGGCCTTTGACTCAGGAGAACTGGTCGCGTGTTCACCTGGATTTCGCTGGTCCAGTAAACGGTGCGATGATCTTGGTTGCGGTGGATTCGCACTCGAAGTGGATAGAGGCAATCGCTATGCAACATGCCACGACCGAGCCCACAATCACGGCATTACGCGAGATTTTTAGCCGGTTTGGCATACCGAGAACCATCGTGAGTGACAATGGCACTCAGTTTACATCCGAAGCGTTTGCCATGTTTTTGTCCAACAACAACGTGAAACACTTGCGCACAGCTCCGTACCACCCACAATCGAACGGCCTCGCGGAGAGAGCCGTACGCACCATCAAGGAGGGTCTCAAGAAACTTCAGACCGGTAGTTTGTCTATGCGCCTCGCAAAGGTGCTATTCAACTACCGTAGGACGCCATTGGAGGATGCAAGATCTCCGTCCCAGCGGCTTTTAGGATACCAAATCCGCTCCCGCCTGGATACCTGCCTTCCGCCTCCTGTCTCTTTTCCTCTCTGCTCAGAGGGAGATACTGCGAGTAAGCTTTGCCCTGGCGACTCCGTCTGGGCACGCAACTTTGGGGAAGGGGAAAAGTGGCTTCCGGGGACAGTTAAAGAAACAACGGGTTCCCGCATGATCACGGTCAAGACGCCAGCAGGAGAGCTGAAACGGCACATGGACCAAATTCGTCCAAGAGAGAGCACGGCACCTGCACCACCGGTGAGCAAGACGCCACCGGTGAGCAAGACGCCTGAACCACCCCATCAAGATGCAGCCGCACCAGCGCAGCCTGACGCAGCGGAAGACGAGGCCGTCCCAGCTGTTCGGCGTTCGACAAGACCCAAGAAACCTGTTGACCGATATTCACCTTAAGGAGGGAGGAATGCTGCATCTCAGACATCATCTTGTTCGCGCGTGTGCGTCTGGTGTCGGACTAACGACGACGACAACCAACAGACAGTCTCGAGAACAACGCGCGAGCAAATCACTGCAATGGAACTGATGGCCTAGCCCAACTAGCTGCCGATGCCCGGTCTGTTGCAAGAGCACATCTCCTGTAAATACTTGTACATAGATTAAAGAGCACTAGTAACGTCTCTAATAATGTCTAGCACACAGCCAGCGTGCTGCCTCCAGATACGTGTCGAGTGCATCGCGGTGAAATCGATACAGCCTTTTTTTTATTTTTATGAGCAGAAGGCACGAGACGCAGTCGACAGTGACAGAAACGGTTCGGAGGTTTAGTTGCCAGACCAACAGGTCATCTGGATTGCCCCTGCAAAGAACTCAGAAGTAATATAGACTACCTCTAGAAAGAAATGCTTGCTTTTGCAGAGATTGCTTTCTTAGTTGCTGATTGAACCAGGGATATTGTTGTCATGGACATTGTTTCATTTTACAAATGCTTCAAAGCGTCTTGCATTCTGCTCCATTTTATTATCTCTTTTATGGTACTTCATCAAAGTTAGGTGATTGTGTTATCTCAAGACAGTGCACATAAAGTTTGTTTTGAAAATTGCTTTATTTCTTAAAGAAAAACCTGTGACTTCATGAATAAAAGTGTGATAACATGGAATGTAATATTTCATTCTTGGAAGTAAAACTGAGCATCGACTGGAACCATGTAAGCAATTGGGCAATCTTAAGTATATATCACAGATATCTTGTTGAACACTCTGGTCTTATTTGAGCACAATAGTTAAATTTCGAAAGGAAAAAAAAAATATATATATTCTCTGACTAGCATACCACCATATAAACACTGGACCACTTTGAAAGAATTATCACAGATGTTGCGCCAAACATTCTTATTTGAGCACAGCAATAGCAAGTTCTCGAAAGATAAAAAAATTGTTTCTGACTAAAGCAACCGTCACTCGCGCGCTCCGCGTTGGTTCCGCCGACCCCTCCGCTGCCCCCGGCACACCCGTATCCTCGTGGTTCGACATTTTGGTTTGAAGAAGGCGCGTAGCGCACATCCCGCGTAATATTGGAACAACTTTCTCTCCAATTAATTCTTAAATGTATTGCAAAAGGGTACAAAAAAGCGGTTTGTTTTAACAACGCCCAAAAGGTTTTCATTGTTTTTCAATACTTTTACCTGTACTAGAGCAGATGCGACGGCCAGCGACGCACAGGATTGGTTGCCGTTCCTTCGCTAAACGCAGGAACTGCTCCCCGCGTCGTAGTAAATCCTACCCCGTATCCCGCGCGTAGGGACGCGTCAGGGAATGCGTAGCTACTTCCGCTCGTCGGTGGTTGGCTCCGGACGTCGCTGAAACGGGTGACGGGTGTCAAGTTTGCGATGACGTAGCGGCGTCAAAGTGGGCAGAGCCGCCACGTGAGTGTTGCTAGGATACGCTCCTCCTTTGCATTACGTCACTTCCATGTACCTTTTCTCAAATGTCCAACCTAGCGATCCTGGTGGAGTCTGGCAGGTGCCTCCTGCCCGTCGCTGGCCGTCGCGCAGGGGCCAAGGTTGAAAACTAGATTAGCCGCTTGTTTTTCTACAATGCACTACTTTCCTGCCAACAGGAAACAAGTGCGCATCTAATATTACTCCTATCAAAATAATACTAATTTTACGCAGCGTTAATTTCTTCTATTATTTTAACTCCTTGAACACTGCTATCGAGATTACACACTCGGTCTACCGGAGCGAGCGTAGTGTGCTCCCCGAACTCACTTCATTGGAAGTGTGTTCTTCGGGCAGGGATGGGGGATTGAGCTCAGGATCACTGGGTTCTTCTCCAGCGCGAGCTTTCTCTCCACGTACTTCGATCAGGTGGGCGCTTGCCAACTCGGCCACCGATACCCCTTAATAAAGACACGTTAAAAAAATTTGACGTTTACAATTCTCTGTAATGCCGAATTGGAGCGCAGCTCTTCAGGAGGAGTGAGGAAGAGTACGAAGTGGAGGGTATACTAGCTGCTCCCCCTCCGTTCCCTCCCATCCTCCTCTCCAGTTCCCATCCCACTTAGCCTAGACATTTCGCTAAATTTCCCGCTAAATTTAGCCGGAAAAATTTCCCGCTGAATTGACGTGTGACGTCACATGACACGTCATCTGAAATTTTAAGTGTGACGTCACGTGACGTCACACGGGCAAAGTTTTTCCTCTAAATTTAACAAAAATATTTTCCGCCAAACTTAGCAAAAACTTTTACCGCGAAATTTAGCAGCAAAATTTTATCCTTGTGACGTCACACGTGACGACACACGTGACGTCACATGTGACGTAATTTTGGGAACAGCCCTTAATGCAACGCGCGGTTACGCCGACGCCGCTCAACACAGAAACGGGTGCCTAGGAGCTGTGCTCTAAAACAACGTTACATTAATGAACGATTTTTATGCCAATTGGTTGATTCTGATCGATCATTGCAAGCCAAGATAAAGAACGAAGCATATCCAACTTTGGCGTTCGGCTTCGTTCCACGGAAGTCTAAGAGGAGGCCCCTGACACTGCCTAATCAAATCATAATTATCGATTTGTCTCGAATAGTTACATGCTGAAACAAAAGTAGGTTTTATCATTCTCTGCTAACCAAGATAGCCATGAATGACTGACTTTGTCGTCGTCTTTTATCAATTCAGCGCTCCGCTAATCTTGATTCAGATCAACCTAAACTCCAAGTCCACCCCACTATTTTTTTTTTTTTTGCAATGCCACTCTTTTACATGTCGTCTCTTTCATCAATTTATTTTTCTTCATAAAATAAAACTTACGCAACGCTTTTGGTATCTGTGTTGATATGTTTTACTGTTGAAACACTCCTACTGATTCCACGCGCTCGATCGAGCGAAGTGAGTTCGTCAAACTCACTCCAAGCGAAGTGCGTTCCTCAGGAAGGAGCCGTGTGGCACACTACAGAAATGACACTAAGCGCGAAGTGCACTCGCTTGTAGTGACACTAAACTAGCCCGTCTGACAGGGGTATTAGCCTGGAGTTGATCTTCTGACTGGCTACTCTGAGTGGGGAGGGGAGTTAGGGAATGAAAGATATAAGTATGAAAAGAAGGCGTTCCATCTCAGGCCCACACACACACTCACACGCACGCGCAGTACATAAATTAGAAAATGAAAAAAAAAAATAAAAAAGGCGGGCAACTTTTGCGACCTTAGGTCAGAGTCTTTTGTCAATAGGCCTGTGGCTGACAGGAACTTTAGAAGGGCATTCGTCGACTTCGCAGCGTGGCTTTCGTCATCCCATGGTCCGAGAAGATGTTGAAGAGTGAGGGCTGATCCAGTTGTCTGATGAATGTCTTTGTAGAGCTGGTGCCGATTATCAGTATACTTAGGGCATTCAAGTAATACGTGTTGGATGTCTTCAATGGTTCCGCATAGGGGACAGTTGGGTGATTCGAGCTTTCCGATGAGATGAAGATAGTAGTTTGTGTAAGACACTTTTAGGCGCATTCTATGAAGAACTGCCTCCCGTCGCCTCTTGAGACCGCGTGGAACTTGGAACGTTAAATTTGGGTCAATTATTTTTAAGGACGAGCTCTGGTGGGCGACCGCTTTCCAATGACGCGCTGCAATAGACCTCCCCAGGAGTGCCACAGCTGCACGAATGCCTGATCTTGTCAATGGAGCCATAACTTGCTGAACGAGGTCATGGCCACGTGCAGCCATAGCATCAGCCATTTCATTTCCTTGCAGGCCACAGTGGCTAGGTATCCATTGGAAAGAAATTGAATGTCCTAAAAGGTTAGCATCTGCATGGACTTTCAGAATTTGTAGAACTAATTGCCTATTTAGACTCTTTCTATGTGGAGACTGCAGCGATTGGAGAGCTGACTTAGAGTCAGTAATAACTGTCCAAGTGCGAGGAGACACATCTAATATGTAAGAAAGCGCCTCACGAATGGCTACCAACTCTGCCGCAGTGGAGCACACTCTGTGAGACAACTTGTGGCCCGCGCTCAGACAGAGCGCCGGGGACGCCAATCCAATCGATGATCCTTCATGTGTAGTCGATGCATCTGTGTATAAATGGCAGGAGGAAGAGTGCCGCGTATATAAAACAGACAAAGAAAGCTGACGAAGAACAACTGGAGGGAGCGCTGATTTTTTAATTATTCCTGGGATGTCTGTGTGGAGCACAAGAGGGGGCAACAACCAAGGAGGCGTAGCGAGGATGAGAGAGTCCTGATATGCATCTGGAATGTTCTCTTTGTGATCAATCATGGCCTGTGCAATGCGGCTGTAGAAACACCTCTCCGGTATGTCCGCTAGGTGGTGCGAGTCATGCCGTGTAAGGTGCCTTATGTGATTTCGTAGAGTCTCCTGAACGCGAATGGCTCTGATAGGCAGGCAGTGAGTTTCAGCTATTGTATCAATGGTCGAGGTTGAATGAGGTACCCCAAGGTATACTCTGAGCGCCTGTGCTTGAAGAGATTCAAGCTTTTTCATGTTTGTGGGACCTAAACCATGCATAACTGGCAAGCTGTAGCGGAGAACGCCAACGAATAAGCTGTTGTATAAACGCAGAAGTCCAGCTACGGATGTCCCCCAGGTTGTGCCGCTTATAAACCTCCCTAAACTAATAAATGCAGAAAGCTTCGTCTTAAGATGTTTTAGTTGCGGATTCCATGTTAGGCCCTTGTCTATATAAATTCCGAGAAAAAGATGATTTGGAGTGTAAGGAATATCTGTACCATGGAGGGAAAGAGGGTAACGGCTCATTTTCATCCTCGTGAAAGCTACAGCTGCTGATTTTGTTGGAGCAATTTCAAGCCCCCGATCGTGAAGAAATTGGGATACTTGAAAAAGTGCCTTCTGTAGTTGAGCATGTACCTGCTTAAGAGAGGCAGCGGTTGCCCATAGGCAGATGTCGTCGGCATAAAGTGTACGGTGCACGGAATCTGGTACAGCCTTCGTAAGCCCGATAAGTGCGATGTTAAAAAGAACCGGACTAAGAACGCCCCCTTGGGGTACGCCCTTCGCTAAAACATGATATGAGGTGTCGCTTTCTTTGGTGTGCATGTAGATTGTTCGATTATGGAGGTAGTCAGCAACCCAGTCAAACAGTCGCCCACTAATTCCAACTCATTGGAGTCCTTGTAGAACGGCTGAATGTCGGATATTGTCGAAAGCTCCACGTACATCGAGAAACACTGCTATAGTAAACTTTCCCCGAAGCTTCTGGTCTTCTACATGGGCTACAAGATCGATGACGTTGTCAATCGAGCTATGGCTTTGCCTGAACCCCGTCATTGTAGCTGGATATGCTGAGCTTGATTCGAGGGACCACTCCAGCCGTGACAGAATTAACCGCTCCATGCATTTGCCGACGCAGCTAGTTAAAGAAATTGGCCGGTAAGACTTAAATTCAAGAGGAGACTTACCCGCTTTGAGTACAGGAACGATGTTCGCAATTTTCCACGCTTGTGGAACATGACAGTTTGTCCATGAGTCATTAAATATCTGAAGCAGCAGCTGGCGAGCTGCTGGTCCTAGGTGGGCAAGTGTACCGTAAGTGATTTTATCTGGACCAGGCGAAGAAGAGTGATCAAGGGAGGCTAAAACTTCATCTAGTTCTGGCGCACTGAAGATGGCATTCATGGGAGCTGAAAAATAAGTATGTTCAGCGCTTAAATGCAGTGGAACATCGTCGTTTAAGGCTGGCAGAACGAGTGAAGCGCAAAACTCTTCAGCGATGTCACGTGGCGAGCGACCTGTGTGGAGTGATAACGCAAGAAAATGCGTTTTTTGTTGCGGTTTGGATCTTAGTCCGCGAGCAACGTGCCATATTTTCGACAGTGGAACACGGGGATCAAATGAGGAAGCACATGTTATTCTCCACTTCTTCTGACCTAGTTTATCCAAGTGACGGCGGATATGTTTTTGAGTGCGCCTGTCTACTCGTACGTCAGCAGCTAATTTGGTTCGTCGAGCGCGACGCTCTGCCCGTCGACGAATCGCTCGAAGTTTTTCGTATTCCGCATCTACAACGGTGCGCGAGGCTGGGAGACGGACAGTCCTGGTCGCTTCCGTCGCTGATAGCTCTATCGTTGAGACAAACTTCTCGTAAGTGCTTGTTCCTTGCAGGCGCAGTTCCACATTGTCTCGAAAACATGGCCAATCTATATATGAAGTGAGAACATGATCATAATAATTTGCTTGGAACCCTCTGACCGTTATGTAGGTAGGCATATGGTCACTGCCATGAGTGTCTATATCAACAAGCCATGAGTTTTGGGACAGGAGCTCGCGCGACATGAACGCAACATCTAAACAACTACTGCAGCGACTACCTCGAATGAACGTAGGTGAACCATCATTCAGGAGACATAGGTTGTAAGAGTCCGCCAGATCGAGTAGCTCTCGTCCCCGTGGCGTCGTCCTTACACTGCCCCACGCCACATTATGGGCATTGAAATCACCTACTAACAAAATGTGGGATTTGCATTGTCGAATATTATTATCTAATCTCGAGATATCGAAGCCGCAGGCCGGAGCTATGTATACAGCAATAACGGTGAATGTAACTTTCCCCTTTCGAACTGTGACACTCACATACTCCTTGTCCGGATGAGGGGTGATATCATGTGACACATAGGTTAGGTCTTTCCGGAGCGCAAGAAAAACTCTACTAATGCCATTAGGACGAACCGACTGAAATATTTCATATCCCGAAAGTCGAAAGTCGGATGGAACGCGTGATTCGCTGATAGCTAAGATAGGAAAGTGATATTTGAACATAAGCTGTCGGAAGTCGGAAAGCCGAGGACGAAGTCCTCTCGCGTTCCACTGAAAAACGGTCGCATTTTTAAGGCTCTCTTGGAATGACGAAACGTCAACCATTATTCTGATGCGAATTTCCTGCCATCGCGATAACTGCGGGTTCGAATACTAGGATTCCTTGCAGAATGCTTTTGAAGGCACATGGTGGTAGTTGTGCCGTGAAACTTCGTAGGGCAGAGAAGACAAGGCAGATGATATCGCCAATTGTCATGGAGCAGAATACGGAAGGTGCAGGTTGTTGGGGACGCTTATCAGCTTTGACAACGTCGCTGTATGTGCGCCTGTTGGCCGTGCGGGAAGATACGTCTGTAGCTTTGAGCTCATCTGTAGAGGTAGCGGGCTTGCGAGGAGGTCCTTGGTTTGGCGTTGGTGGGGTTGTTGTAGATGCCCGAGTCTTCTTCTTGGTCTTCTGTGGCGGCCCCTTAGGCTTCGCACCTTGTTCGGCAACGCTAGGCGTTTCTTGGGCATCTGCAGCGTCCGTTGCCCTAAAAGTAGCGCTTTTTGGAATTGTGTTCTCGTTCGACGGCGAAGCGAGCTTTGGTCCATGAACAAACTGCTTTGTTCTGGCTAGGGCTCTGAGGCGCACCTTGCAATTTACATAGTCTGCAGGGTGTTCACCACCGCAGTTTGCACACTTGACTGCCGTTTCTCCCGGGCAGTCCCTCGTTAAGTGTGGTTGAGCACACTTCTTGCACTTGGCGTCTCCTTTGCAATATTTTGCAACATGGCCAAGCACTTGACACTTGAAGCACCTGGTCGGCGCTTCGATGTACTCGCTGACCTCGTGTTTGGTGAATCCGAGGCTTATTCTGCATGGGCGTTCTGTGTTGGGGCGGAAAGTTAAGACTGCCTTGTCTGTTGGTTGGGCAGCTTCCCCAGGTTTTCCTCGACGTCGGTAGAGTCGACGGGCTGCAATGACCCCGTCTTGCTGCAGGAACGTGGCCAGCTCGGCGTCCGTGTGCCAAAGGAGTACGCCTCTGATTATGCCACAGTTCTGCAGATATGTTCTGGGCACCGTGGCTTGAACGGGAACTCCGCCGAGGCAGCGAACCTTCAAAAGGCGGTCCAGCGTGGCGGTTTCAGCGACTTCTACTAGAAGTCCGCCTCTGGCAGTGAAACGATGTCTTATTATGGCAGCCGCCGCCTCCGCGTTTACCTCGGCGCTCAAGCTCAGTGGATTTTGATGTTGCAAACGATGTCCTTCATTTGCAGGCACAAAGAGGACAGGGATTCCAGTTGTTCTCTGACGGCGATGCTCAACGAGAACGAACCCCTCAAGATCGTCCTCGATGAGCTCTTGTTCCATTGAGTCGCTCTCCGCTGCCAGTTGTTTGGCAGGCGTTAAAGCAGAATTGTCGCCTTCACCGCTGCGTCGTTTACCGAGAGTAGAGCGCGCGGGTGGGGTGTCTTGAGTGACGTACGTGTCTTGAGTGACGTACGTGTGTTCTTCGTTTGGAGATGTCTGTGAATAACATGAAGATCCGGTCGCTGATGCCAGTGCAGAAGTACCGGGTGGAGAGGTCATGTCGTATTTCGGGTTCCCCGAAGGGACCCTGCCGTGAGGAGCTGCAACCGGTTGTCCCTGGCCGCGGCTGGTGCTTTCAAGTCTCTTCTCCTTATGTCCGAGCGTATCCAAATGTATTCAAAGCTTGAAATAGTCAAAAACGCGAGGGCAGAGAAAAGAACGGTAATTACTTCTTGAATCGTCGTCTTCCACGCAGTATAGGAGAATGTGTGGTTTTCTTCGTTTTCATTTTTGAAGAAGACAGATAAAATGGCATCTCAGAGCCCCTATTTTTTTTTCTTTTTATTTTTATTTTTTTTTCATCTTTTTTCTTTCTTTTTTTTCTTGCTCGCTCTGCTGAACTCACGAGCAGGGGCACGTCGGACGGCGTGCCCCTGCTCGTCTACAGCGTGTGACTCGTCGCAACTTTAAATGGCTGACCAACTACACGCTGTATAAATATCCCCATAACCCAATTTACTTTTTAGATGCGGAGCATCTCTTGCTCAGGTCTATGTCCCGCGGCGTCGTAGTCCGCACTCACACTACGCATGCGCAACCCTCCTCCTTCCCTCTCTCCAACAGCTGCGCGTTACTCTCTCCGCTCTCTCTCTCTACCAGCTGCGTGCACTTCGCGTGCGCTCGCTTCTACTCACACCGCGCGCGCATGCGCAACTCTCCTCCTCTAGTCTCCTCTCCTTCAAGTGTGAATATAGCAGCGGTAGCGCGCTGCGCGCGTTCAGTTTACCCGCTGTTGACTCCACTTCACTCCGTTCTTCCGATGAAGTGTGATGGAAGCAACAGTCCCGTCAGTTAGTGGGTTGGCGCAAGCAAGCGTCAGCACCACCCCACAAACTAACAGCAACGCTACGTCCACTGAAGACAAAGCTGCGCAGCGAAGGGCACGCGACGCTGAGCGCAAACGCTTGAAGCGAGCGGCAGACCCTGAACTACGGCAAAGAGAAGCGGCGTCCATTCGTCAACGTTGAGCGGCGGATGCTGAACTACGACAACGTGAAGCAGCGGCGGTTCGAGAACGTCGAGCAGCAGAACCTGAGGTTTGGGCCGTGAAGTTCAACGTAAACGTACGAAGCGAGCGGCGGAACCCGACCTTCGAGAACGGGAAGCCGCGTCGGTTCGTGAACGTCGAGCAGCAGAACCTGAGGTTCGGGACCGTGAAGTTCAACAACGTTACTAACACCGTTAATAACACCGTTAATACCGATCCGCGATGCTCCGCATCACCCCATGGTTCCCCTCGGGAAGATGGTGTAATTTTTTTTTGCTTATTTATTTATAACCAACTACAGATAATAACAGGAGGAAGCGGCCGGGTAGGAGAAACGCGGGTTTTATGTGCGACCGTTGTAACTGTCTCAGGATAGACAACAGGCGAGTTTGCGCTGGTTTCAAAAATACGATCCAAAGAAAAGAGGTGGCACGCTGTGTTCTTTGTGATTGTGCGCATAGTTTATATGCAGGTATATTTGAAGATCGACGATGGACGTCGATCGTTTCAAGGTAAAGTAACGTAATAGCATTATATATATAAATAATGAACATAATGAAGGACAGAACAACTTAATTTTTCAATTCTTGGATTGTAATATGGCGGTAACCTATTGTACTTACTCATAATGAAGAGAAATATGAGGTGACGAGGTAATGATTTAATGCTGAGGCTTTATAAGGACGACGACATTAGTGGGTGTCAAACCACAACGTACAGTGCCAGACCTTTTTCAAGTATCGTATACCCAAAAACCTTTCTTCATCCGGAACAGAATATGGTAGAATATGCTAAATATTCTACCATATTGAGGTGGTACCTGTTCAATAAACCAATTGCCAGTGGTACCACTTGGTGAAAAGTTCACCTGGGGAGGATGCTGCTTTACAACTGTACGTGGGACAGGAAAACTGCATTGTGCAGAAGTGCGGCGTATTCGTTAATATGAAGGACGGATTTCTAGCAGCATACCCTGATGGACTGCTTGGAACAAGTGGCCTCGTTGAAGTAAAGTGTTCCAGTTCCAAAAGATTCTAGAAGCCTACTGAAACCGCGAAAGATGTTGAGGCTAAAAATAAGAAAAAGGAGCCTGCTGTGAAAGGTCCAAATCACCACCATAGCTTCTACTACCAAATATAAGAGCACTTGCAGAATACACAAAAGGAGTTTTGTGATTTCGTTATATTTACACTCAAGGGCATTGATATAATAATAATAATGATAATAATAACAATAATAATATTAATCTTTATTTGCTCAGGAGAGCCGCGGCACCGCAGAAAAGCAACAGCCCGTACCAAGGAGGCCCGCGGTGCCGCGTCTAGTGAAGGGGATTATGTGATGATGTAATATACAAGATGAAAGTGCTGATGATGAGGATATGTGTTAGGCCTTACAGCATTCTTCGCGGTGCTGCCATTTGGCTGCTTACTTCTAGCAGGCCGGTCTCGAGCACCTGGAGTGGGCTCCTCGCGTATCCGAGTTGCAAAGTAGCCGGCCGAATTACCGGCGTCGCAGAAAATCCATCACCCCCGCGGGCGGGCTTTAGGTTTGGCGCCAGTGTTGGCCGAGCGGCGGTCTTTACGAAAGCGGGCCTTGGAGTCTTCCAGCTTGCGGTCCAGCTTGTAACTGAGCAGCCTGAGCACCATGTCGATCGAAGACATGGTCTGTGCCACTGGTCCGGCTGGCTTTCGGACGATCGAAAAGACACGTCTTACGCCCAGTTGGCTTCTTCTTCCTCCTACGTATTCAGAGGGATGAGACCTTCTGGCCAACCAACATAGAGCCTTTTCTACTCAAAGCCGGACTTCCGCTGAAATTACTCACGTATAGACGAGTTGTCCGATCGATTATAATAATTTGCCATTACTCCCGATCTGGGAATCCATCGATCTTCGTTCGTAGGCCATAGTGTCATGAGATCGAGGGGTGTGGTTCTTTGTCCGCCGAACATTGCTTCGGCGGGTGTTTTCCCCGTGGAAGGTGAGACCGTCGCGTGCTGCCGGAACGAGAACCTGGCGATAGACCGATCTGACCAGCCACTTTTACTGCGCCACCGCTGCCGCAATGCATCGAGGGAACTTTTGTCTTTCTGCACTTGCTACAACCTTGCTGGAGCTCTCAACATGTGGAGCACCAGACGGCACGAGCCCTCGCATGAACGGCCGTCTGCCTCCCGTGAACTAAAGTTATGGCGGCGTCACGCATGCGCCGAACGCTTAGTGAGATCGGTCTATTTCACGGTGTGGTCTATTCTTCACTGAAATGCTTCTTCCGTAAGCCTCAAGAGGGTTTTCTTTGTTTCGCACACCATCGGTTCTGCTTGCCCGTTGGTTGCGGGATGGTACGGTGCACTAAAGTAATGCCTGATGCCATTTTTTTTTTAAATGTTTATTTTGTTTGAAACAAGATTCTGCGCGTTATCAGAAAAAGTATTTTCGGAAGGGCAATATTAGCGAAAAGAGAACGTAGAACGTCAATGACGTGTTTGGAGTTCGTGGCAATCATCGTGTAAACTTCCAACCACTTGGAGTACGCATCGACCATGACTCCGCAGATGCGGATACGTATCGCTACCCACCGACTAAATAGTGGATCGTTTTCAGTTACTGTTCATGATGGCGCTGGACTTGACGAAAACTTCGAGTCTTTCCGCAAAGTTAGCCCAGGTCACGGTGTAAGATAGGTGAGGTCAGCGCGTGAGGTGAGGACAGCGTTTAGGTGAGGACAGCGCGCTCTTCGCGCAGTGCAGAGAAAGTTCGCTTTTCACTCTCTCTCTTTCTCTCTCTCACTATGGTATCAAGCGGCGCCGGCATATGACTCGTCGACCCGTGGCGCCCGTGGGCACTAGAGTTCCTGTATAGCTCCCCCGAAGGGGGAGCAGAGTTGCGCATTTGTTTCCCCCGCTATTCGCCGAGATCCATCACGTGAGGAGCAAAGCATCCGGCACCGTGTAAGAAAGCCACCTTTACGGTCGCTCCGCCGACGTTTTTCGCGCCCCGGCGTATGTTCCCCTGCTTTCGCCCTCCTTCACCTCCTCTCCTGTTTTCCATGCGCGGCGGCGCGCGCGGCGCCGCTATTCGCCAAATTTAGTCACGTGAGGAGCAAAGCATCCAGGGCGTGCGGGGAAGCCCGCGCTACGGCCACCCGCCGAGGCTGAATGCGCAACTCTGCTACCGTAGGTAGCATATACAGGAACTCTAGTGGGCACGGCAAAGACGGCTCGTGCTGCCTCATGCTCCACACGCGCAGAGCTCCAGCGAGGTTGTCACTCGTGCAGAAAGACCACGGTGTACCGGGGTGTCATGGCAACGAGATAATTTTTTTCGCTCTCACACAGTTTCGCCGTTTGACCGCCGGCGACACTGTCGGACGCGGGCACGGTGGCCGCTGAATAATGCAGCCTTTCGGATGCCGTTCGACCGAACACTATCTGATTCCTCGCGCCGCGCGTTCAGCCCCGCAGTATCCTCACCTAAAGAGTCTATCTTACACCGTGGCCCAGGTGCCAACATTATCCTCGAAAGCGGTAAGTGTTCGAAACGTCGACAACGTCGGTAGCGACGTGCTGTGCTTGGCACTGCACGTTTATTATTCGCTGAGAAGTAACGTGCTTGTTCGTCTACCACGAGTCGCCCGACGTAAAGTCATCACTGCAACTCAATTTCCCGACAAAACAGGTCTTCATTGTCAGCCTGTCCATAGTTATCATCATGTGAACTTACAAATTCCCGAACGCTCATCACTTGCCGTTGCTAAACGCCGCTCATTCGTAGCGTCGTTGCAAATAAACGTCTTCCTATTTATTCTGATGCTTTACATCATATTCCTCCTAAGCTGTACTTACAACATTGTGTGTGTCGGTACTTCCGAAAATATTGCAATGGCCGTTTGTTTTCTGGGAACCCTATAATGTAACAACCTTTAAAACATTTTCCGGATCCCGTGAAACACAATATTTTGTTTCGTCACTTTTCAGTCGTCATTATAATGGTGAGGTAAGTACCGTAAATCGCAAAGCAGTTTACTTGCCGTCCGCTTCCACTGGTGTCTTAGAAGATTGAGTCTACTGAGCGTGCAGTCCCGCAGAATAATTTTTCATTGAAAGAATATTGACACGTCAATCAACAATTGATTTCTTCTTGGTAAGATTTATTCCGAAAGCCCGTGGCAACCGCCGAAACGCATGTCTCTATATCAGCCTGACATTCTCGCTTACATGAGTTGTCTGGGCCACGCTATTAAGCCAGCTGAGCACAGCTGGCAGCGGCGCGAGCAAGGCCATGACGGGAACTTGATGGTGCTCGAGCCATCCTAGCGTGAACCAATATTTCGGCCGCCCCACAGGTGCGTGTCGCCATCTATTGGTTGATTTAACGCCTTGTTCAAGATGGCTGCCGTGGGACCGCAGCTTTAAGAAACCGAATTTCGCGGTCGATTTAAAGAGCCTGGCCGCTCCTTGAATACCCAGTAGTATGTGCCGCCTTTTCTACCGCTTGATGGCGGGTATGTCGACGGGTCGTTTCTTGTTTCCGTACTTTCTAAACTGCATTTGTTTCTTTTTGGATCAAAAATACTGAACAAAAATTACTTTTATAAATAACTGAAACAGTTCGCGCCACTTATATTTTGTTATTCGACTAAAACGAATCTTTCAGCGGCTCTGACCAGTAGTAAGCCCAGGACGAAAGGCTTCACATATTTCGCGCTTTCGGCACCGCGGGTCGCCCCCTTAGGTGGAGGAGGTTTCCGCGTCGTCCCGTTAAAATATTTAGTTACTCTCCCCGTGCCCGCTGGCTTGCCCGAACCTTAAGGGACGTGGAAACAGAAAAAAAAAGGTAGACGCTTAAATATGATTGCAGGGCCCCTTTAAGGCATATTCAGTTTTATAAATTCTTAGAAGCAAGTATTTTTATTTCAGGTGTTCAGCCAGCTAAGTTTCGCCTTAGGCACCAAAATGTTTTGCTAGCCCTTTCGAAAACATTATTTATTTGGGTATTCTATCGTACATGAGGAGAAAATGTAAAACTTGAGTATTTATATCTTGACCCTGTTAAGCACGCTAGCATCTATGCAAGAATCCCAATGAAAAAATGAAAGACGTTTACAAATCTCTGTAATGCTAAATTATAGCGCAGCTTTTGAGGAGGAGAAAAAAGGAGGGAGAAGGGACGTTTGCCATAATGCAACGCGTCTCGAGGTCACGTGACGTCACGTGACCCACGTGACGTCATGAGTCCCGCGCGTTGCGTTATGGGACATTTCCCATAATGTACCGCGCAGTTACGCCGACGGCGAGGGACCCCTTTTTCGGAGGTCGATACGGGGCAGAGCGAAATAGCATAGTAGTAGTTTGACGTCTCTGACGTCATGTCCGATTTATTTTGTTACCTTGACCACCTTGACATCATCTCCACTACTGTGATCTCCACAGTGTTCACTAATGTTCACCTCTTCACTTCGCGTACTCCTCCGGAGTATGCTCCCAGCTCGTTTCTCCGAAGTCAACACAACTGTCATAGTTGGGAAATAACGGCCCGTGTCAGTCATTTGCAAAGCGACGTAGATGGAAACCAATCGCCTCGGCGTTTTTCGCGGCCTCGGAGATGCAGGAGCGAGCCGACGTTTCAACTGCGAGAGTGTCAGAAGGAGCCACGTAAAATACCTGTGCACATTCGGAGCGGACGCGCACGGTTGATCGGGGTGTTTCCGTACCGATCTTTTACGAGTACCAGACGATACTGACGTGACTCTCGGCAAAGAAAGGTGGGACCGGCATTGCGTAGCTCCCACGAACTGACTTAGCTCAACAGTAATGTACTATCGGAAATAATTGAGCGTGAAAGCGCCCCCGCGGCGACAAGCGTGTCAGAATAAAAATGGCCCACTACTAACAAAGTGTACATACCGTGTTGCGGAAGTAATTCATACGGCGTTTATTTGAGCTCCATATCACACACAACAAGGAGATAGAATCGACGACGGCATTCTTCACCGCTGCCTCGGAAAAGGAGATGACAAGGGGAATAGAATGCCCCCTTAAACTAAAATTGAGGGTCGCGCGGGCGCGTATTCCATTCAGCAATGCAGCCGGTCGGTCGTGGGAAGACGGTCTTGGCCAAGAACCGTTGGAGCAACACCGGCAACGCTGCGATGAGTCGGAGTGTCTGCTAGGCCTCGAGCTCGTTCGGTCGGTGGCGTCGTTGCCGTTGAACCTTTTTCCGGGTGTATGTGGATCCAGCGTTCATGTTCGTCGTGGCCGGTTTAGAGTATTTCCTTCTTTTTACTTGTTGCTTGAAATCAGGACTTGCGAGTGGAGCACGTAGGAAAATAAATATCCGTTGGTCGTCGCGACGTTGTCGGTCATGTCGATTTTATCGTAGAAAGAAGGCTCCGGAGCTGTTGTTGTACGCACATCCTAGGCGTAAGATCGTTTCGTGTATCTGGCCTTTGTTTTTTAGCGTATGGCACTGCAACAATAACACGCCGCGACCGCCGCCTCCACCCGCCCGAACACGAGACACAAAAACCTGCAACAAGCTCTCTGCAAAATGTAAAAAAAAAGAAAAATCCCTTTTTACGTTTTCGGCAGAGACGTCACGGACGTCACTGCCCCGTATCGACCTCCAAGAAAGGCGTCCCCGACGTCGACGCCGCTCGAGCCGGAAACGGGCGCCTAAGAGCTGAGCTCTAAAATATTTCTTTTTCTCTTCTAGTTCTTGTCATACAGACGATTTTTTTTTTCTGGTTCTGCACCATTTGCCATTAGTCACGCCGGTGTTGTTTTTTTTTGTTTTTTTTTCTTTTTGTAGATTGCAATTTTGCTCGATCTGGTCATCCGCTGTTTCTATTTTATTGTAAATAACACAATCGTCCGCGAATAGCTTGATTTGTACTGAAATGACGTTGTGCAAATCATTTATAAAAATCCAAAATATAAGGATGCTCAAGACACCCTCCTGGAGTACATCTGAAGCCACTTTTGATAGGATCGATTCATGCAATCCAACTTTTACATACTGTTCACGAACGGAAAGGTAAGACGAAAACCACTGAGTGTCGATTGTATTTCTAAAACTTGAGTTGACTTTTAGTATCAATTTCGAATGTGCTACTTTATCAAATGCTATCGCGAAGTCTAAAAACACGATATCAGTTTGACCACGGAAATATATAGTCAGAGATTGTGAACATTTTCGATCACATTAGTTGTTGTTGAAAGCCCTCTGCGGAAGCCGTATCGAGATGCGAACAATAGTTTAAAACCTTAAAGATAAGACATTAGATGTGTAGATATTATTTGTTCAAGTAACTTAGAGCACGCGAGAGTCAGTGAAATGTGGCAATTATTACTGACGTCAGAAGCACTCCGATTTTTGTGAACCAGTATGATATTTGCACGTTCTCATACGCCTTGAAAATAACCATTGTTGAATGATGATTGGAAAATCAAAAATAAGATATTTAAACGCCCACTCATCTTTTCTTTTATTAGGAATTTTATCTGGCCACGGTTTTTTTTTTTTTTTTTTTATAGCCATGTTGAAGCCCGACCTACAAAATCATTTTCCCCAAAGTAGGAAAATCCTCCTCGCCGCCCTTCAAATTTCCTCTTCCCCACTGCTATCCTGACGGCGGCGGAAACCTTTTTGTTGGTGCATCTCGGGCCTGGATAAGCCGGGAGCTTATCCTGGTTACAGTGGGCTAGGTTTCTCTTCCTGTCCTGTGCTTTTTGCGTCGAAGCTGCCGATGTCCACTGCGCTAGTGTCCGATGGGGACGCTGCAGTAGCTTCCCGCTGAAGCTTCTATCGTCTTGCGCCACTCTGTCTGACAAAACTTGCCCTATTCGTCATTTGTTTATGAGACTCTCAATGTGGGGTTCGCCGTTTGCTCTTCCGAATAAAATTGTGTTGCTTGTATGTCTAAACAGCCTTGATGCTGGTACGCCTCAACGGGTGACTTGTCACTTCGCTGTAGATGAGAGATTTAGCCACTGCGGTACAATCACTAACCTTGGGTTACCAGCAGCAGAAGATACCAGCAGCGGGGTGACGCGAAAAACGCCGGAGTTAAGACGCTCCGCAACCGCCAATTTGACCGTTTAGAACTTTTGTACAGAGCAAATGGTGCAACATGTTTTTTTACGTCCTTTTTGCCTGGCCTAAGCAGGGTTGTACCCCAGAGTTTTAAAACAATCGAGACAGTTTTTTTTTTTTTTTTTTTACATTTTTGTTAGGTTCAAACTTTTATTGAAAGCTCATATTTTGCAGGAATAATTTAGATGCCCTGGCCTATATTATGTGCAGTTTTCAAACTCGCTAACGCCATATATACTAATGTAGAAGTCTTTAAAGTTAGTGCATTTGTTGCACCTGCTCTAAAGTAATGAATATTTATACATATTTTTTTTTTTAATTTTTAACGCACATAGTAATTGCATGCAGCTGACTTAAACTTTGGTGTGTTACATGAAACAGGAAACATTTTTGGCGTACTGCTCTTTGCCTTCCTTCCACAGGACTGCGAATTGCGCAACTAATGCAGTCCGCGGTGGGAGCAGGGCTGTCGCGCAATCTTGTGTGTTTTCGAGACAAAAATTTCAGTTTCGTGCGATTCATTTGTGTGTACATCACATATAAAAAAACAATAAAAATTATGAGTGGACCTGCAAGTTCGATCTCTTGTGGAATCACCCTCCGTTAGAATGTTTAAAAGTTTTCATTCAAACACTCAGAATAGTGTCCTGTCTTCAATAAATTGCCAAAGTCCGGCGTTTCCACTAGTTTATCAAGTAGCAAATATAATCGATCGAACAATCGTTAAAGCTGTAGTTAACTTTCGAACCTAGTGGAAGTAAAGTGTCAAATCGGAAAATTAGTCACACTTGCACACGCACTAAAGAAAACGAAAAATAAGAAAACTACTATAAAGAAGTCATGTAACTGATCCTTATTCCAAACAAATGTCAACCGAAATAATGATTCAGGACAGCAATTCCTTGTTGTTATGGTTTTTCTTGGCTAGCTTTCTCTTTATTCCAAGTGATATCCTAAGAAAATATAAAACATGTTTTACCGCTTGCGACTGTATGTCGAATTTAGGCCTGAATTTTAATCTGAAATTAATATTATTGAGTATTCAAGTAGTTGTTGCGGTTGCGTGGTTGCGGCTATAGAATATATTTCATAGGCAGTAAACGCATCATCAAGTGAGGTTTGATATTTTGGATATTAGTTCCAACTTATGCAATGGGTATCGAAAATACTCTCACCATAATGCTGGATCCATTTGCCAAAGACAACAAACAAATTTATACTTCAGTATAGCTAAAATCCCTTCTTTTACTGTACTTCTTTCTTTTTTTTCTTTCAAACTTTGATTGGCTTTTCTAGCGCGCCTACATAATCAACGTGAGTTCTTTGTAAACATAACAGACGTTTCTCTTTCAGAGTGTGCGTAGCTTGCAGAGACTCAGATTCAGGAAGTGACAATAGGGTTGTCCAAAAGGCCTGCACAAATACGGCACCCCGTCATCGATTTACATTTCATTACCGCCTCGAGCCAGTCCTTCTCATTAACGGAAAGCGCTCCCGGCGTTGGCGAAATAAATCCGACGTTTTAGCATGGCAACTGAAACACCCTCAGCTTTCATTTGTCACCCGAATGGAAGTTTCGTTTAACGGTATTTCGCCACCTTCAACTGACATGTTCAACCTTTTAAGATATTTAAGAAAAACTTAGTAATGTCAGAACTGTAGCGGGATATGTGACTTTGGTTTCCGCTATAATCATGCGAAAGCTTTCACCGTCTAATAGGACGCCGCCGGCGTTGTATGTGACCATAAAAAACGGCACCTTGTCTCGTTGGTTGTGTGTAACGGAGCCTAAATCTCCATTGGCTTAGCGAAACGGCACCTAGATGCAAGTAATCAAGCACGCGCGTTCAGAAATAAACCACAAAGAAAAGCACAGCAACGCAGATGCTTCGTCTCAGAAGCCAGCGTGGTCGCTCAAGATCAAAGGAAACACGCCTCAGAAACAAAACAAAAAGAAAACCACAGCAACGCAGATGCTTCGTTACGGAAGCCGGCGTGGTCGCTCCAGATCAAAGAAGACGCGCCTCAGAAACAAAACAGAAAGAAAACCACAGCAACGCAGATGCTTCTTCACGGAAGCCGGCGTGGTTGCTCAAGATCAAAGGAAACGCGCCTCAGAAACAAAACAGAAAGAAAAACACAGCAACGCAGACGCTTCGTCGCGGAAGCCGGCGTGGTCACTCCAGATCAAAGGAGACGCGCGTCAGAAACAAAACAGAAAGAAAAGCAGAGCAACGCAGATGCTTCGTCACGGAAGCCGGCGTGGTCGCTCAAGATTAAGGGAGACGCGCCTCAGAAACAAAACAGAAAGAAAAGCACAGCAACGCAGACGCTTCGTCACGGAAGCCAGCGTGGTCGCTCAAGATCAAAGGAGACGCGCCTCGGAAACAAAACAGAAAGAAAAGCACAGCAACGCAGACGCTTCGTCACGGAAGCCGGCGTGGTCGCTCAAGATCAAAGGAGACGCGCCTCAGAAACAAAACACAAAGAAAAGCAGAGCAACGCAGATGCTTCGTCACGGAAGCCAGCGTGGTCGCTCAAGATCAAAGGAGACGCGCCTCAGAAACAAAACACAAAGAAAAGCAGAGCAACGCAGATGCTTCGTCACGGAAGCCAGCGTGGTCGCTCAAGAACAAAGGAGACGCGCCTCAGAAACAAAACACAAAGAAAAGCAGAGCAACGCAGATGCTTCGTCACGGAAGCCGGCGTGGTCGCTCAAGATCATAGGAGACGGGCCTCAGAAACAAAACAGAAAGAAAAGCAGAGCAACGCAGATGCTTCGTCACGGAAGCCGGCGTGGTCGCTCAAGATCAAAGGTGACGCGCCTCAGAAAAAAACAGAAAGAAAAGCACAGCAACGCAGACGCTTCGTCACGGAAGCCAGCGTGGTTGCTCAAGATCAAAGGAGACGCGCCTCAGAAACAAAACACAAAGAAAAGCAGAGCAACGCAGATGCTTCGTCACTGAAGCCAGCGTGGTCGCTCAAGATCAAAGGAGACCCGCCTCAGAAACAAGACACAAAGAAAAGCAGAGCAACGCAGAAGCTTCGTCACGGAAGCCAGCGTGGTCGCTCAAGATCAAAGGAGACGCGCCTCAGAAACAAAACACGAAGAAAAGCAGAGCAACGCAGATGCTTCGTCACGGAAGCCGGCGTGGTCGCTCAAGATCAAAGGAGACGCGCCTCAGAAACAAAACAGAAAGAAAAGCAGAGCAACGTAGATGCTTCGTCCCGGAAGCCAGCGTGGTCGCTCAAGATCAAAGGAGACGCGCCTCAGAAACAAAACAGAAAGAAAAGCACAGCAACGTAGACGCTTCGTCACGGAAGCCAGCGTGGTCGCTCAAGATCAAAGGAGACGCGCCTCAGAAACAAAACACAAAGAAAAGCAGAGCAACGCAGATGCTTCGTCACATAAGCCAGCGTTGTCGCTCAAGATCAAAGGAGACGCGCCTCAGAAACAAAACACAAAGAAAAGCAGAGCAACGCAGATGCTTCGTCACGGAAGCCAGCGTGGTCGCTCAAGAACAAAGGAGATGCGCCTCAGAAACAAAACACAAAGAAAAGCAGAGCAACGCAGATGCTTCGTCACGGAAGCCGGCGTGGTCGCTCAAGATCAGAGGAGACGGGCCTCAGAAACAAAACAGAAAGAAAAGCAGAGCAACGCAGATGCTTCGTCACGGAAGCCAGCGTGGTCGCTCAAGATCAAAGGAGACGCGCCTCAGAAACAAAGCACAAAGAAAAGCAGAGCAACGCAGATGCTTCGTCCCGGAAGCCAGCGTGGTCGCTCAAGATCAAAGGAGACGCGCCTCAGAAACAAAACACAAAGAAAAGCAGAGCAACGCAGATGCTTCGTCTCGGAAGCCGGCGTGGTCGCTCAAGATCAAAGGAGACGCGCCTCAGAAACAAAACAGAAAGAAAAGCACAGCAACGCAGACGCTTCGTCACGGAAGCCAGCGTGGTCGCTCAAGATCAAAGGAGACGCGCCTCAGAAACAAAACACAAAGAAAAGCAGAGCAACGCAGATGCTTCGTCACGGAAGCCAGCGTGGTCGCTCAAGATCAAAGGAGACGCGCCTCAGAAACAAAACACAAAGAAAAGCAGAGCAACGCAGATGCTTCGTCACGGAAGCCGGCGTGGTCGCTCAAGATCAAAGGAGACGCGCCTCAGAAACAAAACAGAAAGAAAAGCAGAGCAACGCAGATGCTTCGTCCCGGAAGCCAGCGTGGTCGCTCAAGATCAAAGGAGACGCGCCTCAGAAACAAAACACAAAGAAAAGCAGAGCAACGCAGATGCTTCGTCCCGGAAGCCAGCGTGGTCGCTCAAGATCAAAGGAGACGCGCCTCAGAAACAAAACACAAAGAAAAGCAGAGCAACGCAGATTCTTCGTCACGGAAGCCAGCGTGGTCGCTCAAGATCAAAGGAAACGCGCCTCAGAAACAAAACAGAAAGGAAAGCACAGCAACGCAGATGCTTCGTCCCGGAAGCCAGCGTGGTCGCTCAAGATCAAAGGAGACGCGCCTCAGAAACAAAACACAAAGAAAAGCAGAGCAACGCAGATGCTTCGTCACGGAAGCCAGCGTGGTCGCTCCAGATCAAAGGAAACGCGCCTCAGAAACAAAACAGAAAGAAAAGCGCAGCAACGCAGATGCTTCGTCACGGAAGCCGGCGTGGTCGCTCAAGATCAAAGGAGACGCGCCTCAGAAACAAAACACAAATAAAAACACAGCAACGCAGATGCTTCGTCACGGAAGCCGGCGTGGTCGCTCAAGATCAAAGGAGACGCGCCTCAGAAACAAAACAGAAAGAAAAGCAGAGCAACGCAGATGCTTCGTCAAGGAAGCCAGCGTGGTCGCTCAAGAACAAAGGAGACGCGCCTCAGAAACAAAACACAAAGAAAAGCAGAGCAACGCAGATGCTTCGTCACGGAAGCCGGCGTGGTCGCTCAAGATTAGAGGAGACGCGCCTCAGAAACAAAACAGAAAAAAAAGCAGAGCAACGCAGATGCTTCGTCACGGAAGCCAGCGTGGTCGCTCAAGATCAAAGGAGACGCGCCTCAGAAACAAAACACAAAGAAAAGCAGAGCAACGCAGATGCTTCGTCACGGAAGCCAGCGTGGTCGCTCAAGATCAACGGAGACGCGCCTCAGAAACAAAACACAAAGAAAAGCAGAGCAGCGCAGATGCTTCGTCACGGAAGCCGGCGTGGTCGCTCAAGATCAAAGGAGACGCGCCTCAGAAACAAAACAGAAAGAAAAGCACAGCAACGCAGACGCTTCGTCACGGAAGCCAGCGTGGTCGCTCAAGATCAAAGGAGACGCGCCTCAGAAACAAAACACAAAGAAAAGCAGAGCCACGCAGATTCTTCGTCACGGAAGCCAGCGTGGTCGCTCAAGATCAAAGGAAACGCGCCTCAGAAACAAAACAGAAAGAAAAGCACAGCAACGCAGATGCTTCGTCACGGAAGCCAGCGTGGTCGCTCAAGATCAAAGGAGACGCGCCTCAGAAAAAAAAACACAAAGAAAAGCAGAGCAACGCAGATGCTTCGTCACGGAAGCCGGCGTGGTCGCTCAAGATCAAAGGAGACGCGCCTCAGAAACAAAACAGAAAGAAAAGCAGAGCAACGCAGATGCTTCGTCCCGGAAGCCAGCGTGGTCGCTCAAGATCAAAGGAGACGCGCCTCAGAAACAAAACACAAAGAAAAGCAGAGCAACGCACATGCTTCGTCCCGGAAGCCAGCGTGGTCGCTCAAGATCAAAGGAGACGCGCCTCAGAAACAAAACACAAAGAAAAGCAGAGCAACGCAGATGCTTCATCACGGAAGCCAGCGTGGTCGCTCCAGATCAAAGGAGACGCGCCTCAGAAACAAAACACAAAGAAAAGCAGAGCCACGCAGATTCTTCGTCACGGAAGCCAGCGTGGTCGCTCAAGATCAAAGGAAACGCGCCTCAGAAACAAAACAGAAAGAAAAGCACAGCAACGCAGATGCTTCGTCCCGGAAGCCAGCGCGGTCGCTCAAGATCAAAGGAGACGCGCCTCAGAAACAAAACAGAAAGAAAAGCACAGCAACGCAGACGCTTCGTCACGGAAGCCAACGTGGTCGCTCAAGATCAAAGGAGACGCGCCTCAGAAACAAAACACAAAGAAAAGCAGAGCAACGCAGATGCTTCGTCCCGGAAGCCAGCGTGGTCGCTCAAGATCAAAGGAGACGCGCCTCAGAAACAAAACTCCAAGAAAAGCAGAGCAACGCAGATGCTTCGTCACGGAAGCTAGCGTGGTCGCTCAAGATCAAAGGAGACGCGCCTCAGAAAAAAAAAACACAAAGAAAAGCAGAGCAACGCAGATGCTTCGTCACGGAAGCCGGCGTGGTCGCTCAAGATCAAAGGAGACGCGCCTCAGAAACAAAACAGAAAGAAAAGCCGAGCAACGCAGATGCTTCGTCCCGGAAGCCAGCGTGGTCGCTCAAGATCAAAGGAGACGCGCCTCAGAAACAAAACACAAAGAAAAGCAGAGCAACGCAGATGCTTCGTCCCGGAAGCCAGCGTGGTCGCTCAAGATCAAAGGAGACGCGCCTCAGAAACAAAACACAAAGAAAAGCAGAGCAACGCAGATGCTTCATCACGGAAGCCAGCGTGGTCGCTCCAGATCAAAGGAGACGCGCCTCAGAAACAAAACACAAAGAAAAGCAGAGCCACGCAGATTCTTCGTCAGGGAAGCCAGCGTGGTCGCTCAAGATCAAAGGAAACGCGCCTCAGAAACAAAACAGAAAGAAAAGCACAGCAACGCAGATGCTTCGTCCCGGAAGCCAGCGCGGTCGCTCAAGATCAAAGGAGACGCGCCTCAGAAACAAAACACAAAGAAAAGCAGAGCAACGCAGATGCTTCGTCACGGAAGCCAGCGTGGTCGCTCCAGATCAAAGGAAACGCGCCTCAGAAACAAAACAGAAAGAAAAGCACAGCAACGCAGATGCTTCGTCACGGAAGCCGGCGTGGTCGCTCAAGATCAAAGGAGACGCGCCTCAGAAACAAAACACAAAGAAAAACACAGCAACGCAGATGCTTCGTCACGGAAGCCGGCGTCGTCGCTCAAGATCAAAGGAGACGCGCCTCAGAAACAAAACAGAAAGAAAAGCAGAGCAACGCAGATGCTTCGTCACGTAAGCCGGTGTGGTCGCTCAAGATCAAAGGAGACGCGCCTCAGAAACAAAACACAAAGAAAAACACAGCAACGCAGATGCTTCGTCACGGAAGCCGGCGTGGTCGCTCAAGATCAAAGGAGACGCGCCTCAGAAACAAAACAGAAAGAAAAGCAGAGCAACGCAGATGCTTCGTCACGTAAGCCGGCGTGGTCGCTCAAGATCAAAGGAGACGCGCCTCAGAAACAAAACACAAAGAAAAACACAGCAACGCAGATGCTTCGTCACGGAAGCCAGCGTGGTCGCTCAAGATCAAAGGAGACGCGCCTCAGAAACAAAACACAAAGAAAAGCAGAGCAACGCAGATGCTTCATCACGGAAGCCAGCGTGGTCGCTCCAGATCAAAGGAGACGCTCCTCAGAAACAAAACACAAAGAAAAACACAGCAACGCAGATGCTTCGTCACGGAAGCCGGCGTGGTCGCTCAAGATCAAAGGAGACGCGCCTCAGAAACAAAACAGAAAGAAAAGCAGAGCAACGCAGATGCTTCGTCACGGAAGCCGGCGTGGTCGCTCAAGATCAAAGGAGACGCGCCTCAGAAACAAAACACAAAGAAAAACACAGCAACGCAGATGCTTCGTCACGGAAGCCGGCGTTGTCGCTCAAGATCAAAGGAGACGCTCCTCAGAAACAAAACAGAAAGAAAAGCAAAGCAACGCAGATGCTTCGTCACGGAAGTCGGCGTGGTCGCTCAAGATCAAAGGAGACGCGCCTCAGAAACAAAACAGAAAGAAAAGCAAAGCAACGCAGATGCTTCGTCACGGAAGCCGGCGTGGTCGCTCAAGATCAAAGGAGACGCTCCTCAGAAACAAAACAGAAAGAAAAGCAAAGCAACGCAGATGCTTCGTCACGGAAGCCGGCGTGGTCGCTCAAGATCAAAGGAGACGCGCCTCAGAAACAAAACAGAAAGAAAAGCAAAGCAACGCAGATGCTTCGTCACAGAAGCCGGCGTGGTCGCTCAAGATCAAAGGAGACGCGCCTCAGAAACAAAACAGAAAGAAAAGCAAAGCAACGCAGATGCTTCGTCACGGAAGCCGGCGTGGTCTCTCAAGATCAAAGGAGACGCACCTCAGAAACAAAACAGAAAGAAAAACACAGCAACGCAGATGCTTCGTCACGGAAGCCGGCGTGGTCGCTCAAGATCAAAGGAGACGCTCCTCAGAAACAAAACGGAAAGAAAAGCAAAGCAACGCAGATGCTTCGTCACGGAAGCCGGCGTGGTCGCTCAAGATCAAAGGAGACGCTCCTCAGAAACAAAACAGAAAGAAAAGCAAAGCAACGCAGATGCTTCGTCACGGAAGCCGGCGTGGTCGCTCAAGATCAAAAGAGACGCGCCTCAGAAACAAAACAGAAAGAAAAGCAAAGCAACGCAGATGCTTCGTCACGGAAGCCGGCGTGGTCGCTCAAGATCAAAGGAGACGCGCCTCAGAAACAAAACACAAAGAAAAACACAGCAACGCAGATGCTTCGTCACGGAAGCCGGCGTTGTCGCTCAAGATCTAAGGAGACGCGCCTCAGAAACAAAACAGAAAGAAAAGCAAAGCAACGCAGATGCTTCGTCACGGAAGCCGGCGTGGTCGCTCAAGATCAAAGGAGACGCTCCTCAGAATCAAAACACAAAGAAAAACACAGCAACGCAGATGCTTCGTCACGGAAGCCGGCGTGGTCGCTCAAGATCAAAGGAGACGCGCCTCAGAAACAAAACAGAAAGAAAAGCAGAGCAACGCAGATGCTTCGTCACGGAAGCCGGCGTGGTCGCTCAAGATCAAAGGAGACGCTCCTCAGAAACAAAACACAAAGAAAAACACAGCAACGCAGATGCTTCGTCACGGAAGCCGGCGTGGTCGCTCAAGATCAAAGGAGACGCGCCTCAGAAACAAAACAGAAAGAAAAGCAGAGCAACGCAGCTGCTTCGTCACGGAAGCCGGCGTGGTCGCTCAAGATCAAAGGAGACGCGCCTCAGAAACAAAACACAAAGAAAAACACAGCAACGCAGATGCTTCGTCACGGAAGCCGGCGTTGTCGCTCAAGATCAAAGGAGACGCGCCTCAGAAACAAAACAGAAAGAAAAGCAGAGCAACGCAGATGCTTCGTCACGTAAGCCGGCGTGGTCGCTCAAGATCAAAGGAGACGCTCCTCAGAAACAAAACACAAAGAAAAACACAGCAACGCAGATGCTTCGTCACGGAAGCCGGCGTGGTCGCTCAAGATCAAAGGAGACGCCCCTGAGAAACAAAACAGAAAGAAAAGCAGAGCAACGCAGATGCTTCGTCACGGAAGCCGGTGTGGTGGCTCAAGATCAAAGGAGACGCGCCTCAGATAGAAAGCACAAAGAAAGCAGAGCAACGCAGATGCTTCGTCACGGAAGGCGTGGAGCCGGCGGGGTTCGCCGCTCCTGCGCAGCGGGGGTGCGTGTTGTCGCCGCTGGAGTGCCGTGTATGATAGGAAGACGTGGCGCACTGTTTGTAGGAACGCGCTGCGTGTAGGAATGCTTTCGCATTTCTACACGTGAGCAGTCTTAAGTGTATCTGCCGAATATGTTTAACCTGTATTTAATGTGTGCATGTGCGTCTGTGTGTGTGCCTGTGTGTTTTGTTTGCGTCTGTGTTGGGATACATCACCGGGAAGGTATGTTGCTATTGGTGGGAATCCATAAATAATTTTTTTTCGTGGTCTTATCATCTGACACCGCAATTTAATATGATGAGGCACGATAATGAGGTGGCCCGGCTTCGCCACGTCCAACGTCTCTTAATGTCTCCGGGACTATAGTCAACGTTTTTAGATTACTTCAGTTGTGAAACTCCCGCGAAAATGCCCCCCCCCCCCGCCCCCTCTCACCTCAGACCGCCTCCTGTCGTTTTAAATTCCATCTGGGGTCTGCGCGTCAAGACGCTTGCACTCTTAATAAGAACTTCCAAAGAGGCCGCTGACTCTGTCCAGCTGCTTGCTGTAAAGGCAAAAGCCACATCATCGTCATCATCATTATGCTCTTGGAGATCTTACAAATAAGAGGGAGCAACTCCAACCATAGGGATCGTTTGCAATTAAATGAAGGACACCTTTGACGCAAATGGTCACCCATGCATATGCGTCACAGCTGTCGTGCAGAAAGGAAGAAAGCGGGCAGTGAAGGCTAAGCAAAGTCTGACGATGCTTTCAAACGATCGACGCTGTGGGGCAAAAGCGGCCTATAAACCCGGTGCTTCTGATCGAGCAGTTAAAGGGCAACTGCGGCCCTTAATTTCGATTTTGGGATTATGACCGTTTTTAGTGCATTCAGCGTCCCTGAATTGCAAGGTGTAATTTTTTCTTGTTATGGTGCGTTGTTTTAGAGATATCGACGCCTCAAAGTTTTGTTTGGGGCGCGGCCGACAAAACCGAAACTAGCCGCTCGAGGCCCCAGCAACACTGTAAATCAGCCGCTATGTGAACGTGGCGTCAGAATCGTTCTCGTTCAACGAGTACGCAGGCCGAGCGGCACCTACCTCTGTTGCGCTAGCCGTCTAAAGATAGGAGGTAAGCTGATTTTGTTTTAATTCTGTATACGTGGCAGTTATCCAGCATATGTAGCAAGAGTTAGTGCGTACACCCAAAAGCTAGCGACTGGAAACCCGTGAACTCTTACGGTGCCGTACTCAGCAGCCGCCGCCGTGCGTGCGCTATGCCGTACTCGTCGCTTGTATACCCAGAAGCTAGCGACTGGAAAACGAGTGAACTCGTTCGGTGCTGTACTCGGCAGCTGGCGCCGTGTGTGCGGTGTTCCGTACTGGTCGGTAGGCCTAAATTGTCATCGGGGCTCCGTGGATGGAGCGGCGTCGCTCTTTACGCCGCGCTGCGGGTCAGTCCCAGACACGAAGCTTTGAGGCTCTCCGGCGCGGGCCGCGGCGCCCGAACACACGTGTGCTGGGCTGTATACGTCTGTTTTTTCGTTCTTTTTTCCTCGGGCTAAAAAAGCCTTAGTCCAAAGTCCACTTGTCGAACACCGTTCACCCACACCTTCTCCGATTTCCGGTGCGTTGCAAACTTGTATAAAGCACCTCCGTGTTGCGCGGCGGGTTGTTTGAGCAGCCCACAGCGCTCCAAGTTGCACTCGGCATCTTTCCAGGAACAGCTGGGCAGTCTTGGGCGCACCGAGTTGCTCGCTAAAAAGAGTCTTGGAGTCCTCACAAGCAAATAAACAAAAGGCTATACTGAAGTTACACGGGCTACAGATAAAAGCAACGGCTAAACACGCCAATCACAAGCTGAAGTAGCGGTGATAGCGGCTCAAAGAAGCGCACTGCGCGAAACGCCGGGACCGGAGGAAAAAAAGAGAACGATACTGACGTCATGGCCCAATGTTGCTTTAGCGATCGGCAACCCGCTGGCCGCCTGCTAAGAAGCAGCGGCTCGCGGCGGGTCGCATTTTTATTATCGGCATTAGTTGAGAATGCGGCGACCCACGGACGTGATATTTTGGCTGGGGTCGTATTTTGTGTCACTAAAGCGATACCAGTAATTTATTTCATTTTGATTTTTGGCCGGAGTTGCCCTTTAAAGGGGTACGGAAACCAAATTCTAGAGCCCATCTCTTTGCTTGAACATAAAGAGGGTTAAAATAGGATTTCACCAATACTAATATTCCGTAGGACAACGCGAGAAATCGAATTTTGAACTGAATACAGGGGCGGATCCAGACCTCCATTTTAGGGGAGGCGGTTCCTCGGTGTAAAACGGCGGGGGGGGGGGGGGGGGGGGAAGTGTTTATATCTTTTGTGGAGTTATTGTTTTTACTAAACTCTGATAAGATAATATAGATCTTGAGAGCTTTTTTATCGGTATACCTGTCGGGGATGAACTCTGAATTAAAACCTTTCGGGTGACCACGCTACAGGTAAGTATCTAGAAAATTGTGGTGGCAGTATCCTTTCTGAACACCATAACGCAAGGAATTTTGTAGTTCATAGGAAACGGGATTGCTCCATTCGCGTGGCAGCGCGCTAGAAATAGAAAGAGAAGTTTAACTACTGGGGATGAATGTTTGGTGCTATAGCGGCTGTGACAATCGCAGACAGTGTAACTTGATGGCTCAGATATCCCCGGCGGGGCTACAACTTTGGGGCTCCTTTTGCTTGAATTTTTATATATTCTCGTTACACCCGCAGAGCATGTACGGAGAGCTACCCTTTGCCAACTATGCAGAGGAAGCTCATGCAGCTAATGACAATGCGAAAAACGTTTTAATCTAACACTCGGCTGTTCTTTGAGATTAAGCTTGGCATAGTAGTTAGAACTTTATATTCAGTGCCAAGAGGCAGAACGTGGTTTTAAAACATACTTTTCATTGTCGCCGGTTGCTTCAATGAAGCGAGTACGTTGCAAACAAGCGACAAAAATGGCCTGGCGGCTTTGACGCTGCTCGCAGCGTCAAAACACTTGACGCAGCGAACGAAACGAACACTGTCAGGCAAGTTCGTCGGTTGCGCAGTACATGCGGCATTGCCAACCCAAACTCGTGTTTTCACGTGTTCTGGATGCAACTCGAGAGAACGAAAGCGAATAATTGTTGAATATTTTTGATAGTATGTTGCAGTTCGGCAAATATAAATTTTAAACTTAGACAAGGCCTTAAACCAGCAATGGACCCTTCCAAATTATATTCAATTGCACTTCGTTTGGATATTTTCGGTATGAAAGGAACACTTACTTGTTTCTGGGTGGTTAGCTCATTCGTCAGGGTCGAGAGGACAGGTGCAGAGATATGATGGGGCAGAGCGGTTGTCCGGTCGGCGAATCTCAACTGGGCTAAAGGCCGATCACGACTGCAGCATGGATGTTTGGGAGTCGGAGTTAACTCGAACGGGCACAGGCACTCTCTATTTAATTTATGTATAGACGCATCTTTGAAAGGGTTCGTTTTCCCCAAGTCCCTAGGTAGGGAATTCGAAGCCGCAGTTGCAAGCCAGCAAGCCCCGCCTCTGTTCCGTTTGACACACACATATTCGCTCCTGCAAAGCCGCGCGAAAGCTCTGCCGCTAATCCACAGAAGCCGGATTAAACTCGAAAAGTAAAGACGGCGCCAAGGGGGAGACAAGGGGTAGCGGCCGCCTTTCGTAAAATATGTCCCGCCACCCAAAGTTGAAACGGCATTGTATACAAATAAATGCCAACGGCGTCGGCTTGAGGACCCCGTGCAAGCAGCCTCCAGCCTTTAGAGTGCTCGTACCGTTCATCTTTCTTTTATTAGCTTCCCGCCACGAGACGTCGTAAGTACCGCAGGCAGTATGAAGCCCATTACAGGAAGCATTCTCCCCCTTCTGGCGCTCGTCGGCTTCTTTCTGTATTCCGCGCTGCGGCGCTGATCCTCAGTGAGGGATGGAGGCGAGGACGAAAGCGGGCTTATGTTGAAGCCAAGGTCGTGGGGAAGTCCGGAGCGTCTTCAGGAGAAGCTCAGACCCAGACTACACTGTACCCAAAGCATTTGCTTCCTCTCTCAGTTGAGCAATTGGTCACCTGGTTGTACAAGCTGCATCCCCCCTGGAACGTCTCCTCCTGGTACGTCCCCTCCGCACTTCCCTTGGCAATGAGCACACCGTGCCAATAAGATACCTTTAGTGAGCCCGTGGGCGACAGCATCTCAAAGCATTCCAAAAAAGACATGCCGAAAGACAAGCCCAGACCCACGAAGAAACCATCAAACGAAAAGTGATGAAAAGGCGGCCGCTAGAGAGGAAGTATAACCCTTGAGGAAGGCTGCTTGGCGTCTGCATTTGGGAGCTTTCAGGGCACAAATTTTTCGCAGACAACCTCCAAAGAGAGAGAGGGAGACAGAAAGAGAGGGAGAGAGAGAAAGGGAACTAGGTATGTTGAAGGTGTTTTCCCCCCGTGCTCGACGTGCTGGCCTTGTTTGGAAGTGTGCCTGCAGTCGAGGACCCTGATATTTGGTGCGCCTCCCCACTGTCTCTCCACTTCGAAACTCCTGACGCCGTCCCTGTCCGGAAGACGTACCGTGACCTTGACGGAGATAAACCCCACTTTGGAAGCGCCCGGCAGGCGCGTCCACCCACCGCTGTTTTAATCTTTTGTCCCTCGCGTCGATTGCTTACGTATTTTCTTCGAGCTGACGAAGAACCCCGGGGGGGGGGGGGGGGGCGATCGCCCCCACCGCCCCTCCTTGGATCCGCCACTGACTGAAAAAAACGATATCCAAAAACCACCTCGTGGATGTCTGTGAAGCTTCAATGGAATGTCGTGACGACAACATGCCCGTAAGAGCAGCGCCACAGCGGGAAGTACGGTCACTCATAGGCATTACTTAGGCCTGAACGTAGCACCGAGGTATGACCGAGGCGCTTTGGTGAAGAAAGCAACAGCTGAGTATGCCACCGTTCGTTTTAGTATGTGGTGGTCCTTCCGGCAACGCTTCTTTGGGGTGGTTTGGAGATTGTGTACGCGCGATGTAATATTCACGCTACCAAATGTCTGTTTAAACGGGCCCGCATGCGCACCTTTCCTGATCACAAGGTAACCGCCTTCGTCGACCGCAACTGATAACGAACTCGATAGCTAAGATGTCAACACAACTACCATCATTGCTAAAAGGAGACGGCCCGCACAGCTCTGCAAAGCGGCGCGCATGTAAACAAATCCCTGCGGCGCTTTTCGGGGATGCGGGAGAGAGCCAACGTCCAGGAAGATACGTTTGAACTAAAAGAGTGTCAGCGAGATCCACGTAAATACCGGTTTGCACTGGGAGCAGAACCTCACTGGTTGCGTTTTTGGTGGCCGCTTCGGGAACGGTCTTTTACAACCGATTTTATGAACCGCTGAGCCTCTAAACAATCGCAACTCGATGCTGACGAGGCGCTCGGCAGATGAAGATTGGACAGGCATTGAGTCGCTCCCAAAAACTGCTCTTACTCGACATGTGTTGGCGTATCATGTCGAAATAAAATGGACATCTAAACAAAAGTGTACGTACCCATGTTGCGAAGGCAATCCATATGGCGTTTATTTGAGCTCACAAAAAAAAAAAAAGGAGATAGACTTTATAGGAGTGGTCTCCTTTTTCGACGAAACGTTGGCCACAGCTGCATCTGAAAACAAGCTAGGGACGACGAGGGGAAGACTGACCTTCTTACCCCAAATTAGAGGTCAGGAATCAAACTATTCATACGAGGAGGCTCCACAAAGGTCGCGTGGGCGTATTCCATTCATCAAGCAGCCAGTAGTGTGCAGATGGTCTTGCCCCGGATCGTGGAAGTGTTTTGCTAAGCAGCGTCTTCGGTGGTCGCTTGGTCGGTGGGTCCCTGTCGTTGTAGCTTTTTCAGGTATCCGTGGTTCTTGCGTTCGTCTCCGCCGCGGCGTTCAGCTTCAATTATTTTTTTCTTCTTTTATCTAGTTGGGACGCGCACAGAGAGCACATTGAAATGCATGTTGGTCGTCGCGACGACGTAAGCGTGCGATGTGGCCGGCGATGTAAATTCGATCACAAGAAGTGCGTAAAGCTTTGTAGCTGTCGTAGGCGTGGTCGTAGGATCTCATCGTAGCGTGCAAAAACTTGCGATAATTTCGCTTCGTGAATACGGAACTTTTCTTAGGTTTTGCTGCAAGATCGTTTTGTGAATAACCTCTTTACCTGTTGCGGACGACGAAGACAAGACAGATTGTTCGTACAAATACGACTCTAGGGAGAATCGCTTCTCGGCCATCATGGCCTGGTGAGGTAGCGGCGTGGCGGCATCTTAAGGCTCTGTTATACTTCGACGTAACGCGCGCCCAAGCGAACGCTGGCCAAAGTCGGCTACGTCACGTCAGTCACGCCGCGCGCGTCAAAAATTCGCCCTCTTTATACTCCGGCGGCCCTGGCGGCTCCCGCGGCGCGCGTCGGTGGGCCGCCGGCGCGGCGCATGCGCAGAATCTGACTACGAGGGCACGTTTCCTGCGAGAGTGCGCCACTTCCGGTTCCTTTACGTTTTGAATTCGCGACTCCAGCAAAACGGACGCCACCAAGCGGGAAAACCGGGAACCAGCCGGTCCAGGTCGCACCGCGCCCCTCCGCGTCTCTGGTGGCTTTCGCGGGCACGTGTTGTTGGCGCGATGGCGAACCGTGTAATTTCACGAAGGTCCGAAAATTTCTTAAGTTTGCCTGAGTGTTCATTAGTGTGGCGAAGCCTCAGTAGATTGATTCCTTCCATCACGTGTTTTCGATTTCTTGGATGGGGAGGATTCGCGGAAAAACGTTTTGATTTCTTGTCTGTCTCGAATCACATTCAAAGTGACGACTGCTTGGTAACCGATACTAGAGGGAACATCAATGTTTCAGTCAAGTGAATGGGAAGGTTCGATAGCTGCTTTTCTTGAGTTTGGTTGTGTTCGGTTAGCTTCAAGTTTGAGCCACCCACGCTGGTCGGTGCGTTGGCTATTCATCTTGGCTGCTTTTCGCCGAAAAATCCTCTGGACCACTCTGAAGGAGTTGGGCTGATATCGCAGTTATTTGATTCAGGAAAACCTGCTCGGTGCAAATGATGAATGAGGGAAATTGTCTGTTTTCAAAAGGTAGGGGACGAGTCTCGCAACGTTAGAAGCTGTCACGGCATTATGATCTATCGCGCCTCCAATATTTATATTATACCCCCGTCGAATTAAGCCAGCAGCAATATACGTCTACATTGCTCAAGTTGACAGGTCACAAAAATACTCATTTTTTCTGTTCAGGATTCGAAGTCAAGTTCAATGCAGAGAGGTTCTGCGTGAATCTCCAATGAAGACTCTCTTCAGTTTGTCCGCATTCGTCTCCGTGCTACCGGCTAGAACCATTTGGCTAAGTTGAACTTAGTATCTCTCTGTCTGTCAAATATACTTTTATTCAGCAGTTCACCTAATGGCTAGTTAACTAAGCTCATATTTCAAACCGAAGAATATACTCATATCGCTTTGGTGGGACATAGTACGTAATATAATACATAACCCGCTCGTCAAAATGACTTCTCGAATGCTACTAAAACCTGGATTGAAATACGAGTATCAGCTGCTTAGTGGGGGTGCCGGCGGGTTAACATGCTCCTTGGCTCAAGAAGCGCTTGCTTAATTTTCGTAATTTTCCTTCAGCCTGTGTTGTTCAACCGAGCAGACGACTGAAGCTCTTTCTTAAACGCGGAGATGCACAAAAGCTCGATTTCGCGGACAGGTAAGTCGCATGGTTCAGGCATGCGAGTTGGCTGAAAGTTACTGTTGGTGGGAGAATTCTGCAGTCATTGCCGCTTTCCTAAGATGATCAAAACTGATCATTATATTACCGTCTCTCCAGAGCCCGCAGCTTCGGTTTCGAACGAAATCTCCGAAACGAAAGTTTGACACGAAAAGAACAAAAAATACACTTAGAAAACAAAACTATGCTCTGCAAGTTTATGTGCACCGGCTACACTTAACCGCCTCAGTTCAAATACCTATAAAATTGGGCATTAAACAAAAGAAAATCTGTTAAATTGAACGCGCCACCTCTTCAGGCGGCCCGGCCGAGCCGACGCGACCTGGACTCAGCCGCCATGTTTGTTTGGTGGTGGCGCCCCCTATAGGTCGCTGGAGTCGCGAATAGCAGACGAAAATTCTCGCGCTTCTTGAGCGCCAAGTTAGAGCGATGGCGTGGACGTACCTTGCACGACGAAAACTCGCGCTTGCACTGTTGGTGCACCGCCTGCGCCGCAGCGTATTAGGTCAATGTACATACGGTACATCTTTGACAAGCGCACGGTCTACGATGCTCAAGCTTCCTCGTGTTGCAGACACACGGGTGAGGACGAATTCCCTCGATGAGCTTCTCTACCGACCGAGTCCGATTCTTCAAACATGACGCCACACAGAGTGGTGCTCCCGTCGTCTGCTATTGCTCGTATTCGCCGCGCTCCCGCGCGAGGGCTGCCGCGAGCCAGCGCGTGATGCATCCTGGTCCGGCGTCGCTGGCGCGGCCGGCGCGGAATACAGCATGCTCCATTTTGGCGTCGAGGCGGTCAAGCTGCGTCGAACGCCGCCGGTCGCGTCGGTTACGCCACGACACCGGAGTATACACGTTTGCAAGTCCGGCTTCAGGGCGCTGCCATCTTGCCTGTCTGGGGTGCGCTTGGACGAGCCATAATCCGATTACGAAGCCTTGCTAAGGCGTCGTAATCGGATTATGGCCGCTCCCGAGAGCGCACCCCACTGAGGAAGATGGCGGCGCCCTGAGACCGGACTTGCAAACGTGTATAGAGCGTCGGGTTTTCGCCACGTGACGTCGCTGTGAAGCGCTCGCACGCGCGCACGCGTTACGGCGGTGTATTAGCCCCGTGCGCGACCGAAAGCGTCGCTGTGGTCGGCCTTCCACGATTGGCCAAATGCTGACTATGACGTAGGAAGGGGGATTTATCATTGACGGAAATAAGAGGAATGAAAGAACTTCAATTTTGACGGTGTTGGCAGTGTTCCTTTGAGAGCGCAATGATTTCAAGCTTCCACCATGCTAATAACAAACACCATCGAACTTGTTGTTTCAAGGTAATGACGTCACAAGGGGGAACCGTAGGAGGGCGCCACCAAAACATCTCGCCGCTAATAACAGAGCCTTTAGTCCCTACTAATGTCATCTACCCACCGCTCTCGCCGCGTTGGTCGGCGACCATTCACTCGAAGCCGCTCCGCCGGCTCCGCTATATGCTACAGCCACTACAGCCCTCGGGTACTTGGACTATGCGAGATTGTAACACGCTGACGCCACCAAGTGGCAAGACTCATAACTACGGTACGCTTGGCCTTCCGAGGCATGATGACGTCAAGACCGCTCCGGATCTCCCGAGATGCATCGCGCTGTTCGACGGCTGATTTTGAAGCGCTCGCCGAAATCCAGGCATTTAGAACGAAAAATACAGCCATCCGCTTGAAATATGACTATGCGATTATCAATTACAGGTTTATCTGATTCACTTTGACTTATCTCTAGGAGTTTCCTGTATATTTTAAGTTTCGATTCAGTATCCCTTTAAAGGGATACTCCACCGTTTCTTTCATTGTCTCCGATTTGCTTGAAATTTTGCTCAACTAACCAACAAACATTGCTAAAATAGTGTTACGTTTTTAATTTACAAAAGGACGTCCATAACCAAATCAGACCCAATTCGAAGTGTGTCACGCGCCGTCTGCACGCGCTTCGTCGTCATCCTCGGTGGGTTCTCGCACGCGCCTCGGCAGCACCGCTACACTATTTCCCCTCTGAGTTTTTTAGTGATGTTTCTTCGTAGGTTGGTTCATTCTGCTTAACAACCTCGCCACGTTCCATTAAAGATACAGTTCTTTTTTCCAGGTGTCGTTGCCGATGCTCATCGCGACAGTTCCTCCGCAACACCAAAATCCAGCACATTGGCGCTTCTTGAAGTTGATGCCCGGGCACTTGTCACTTGGCCGCCACTGGCTTCTATTTTCGTCACCCCTTGTGACATGGCTAATGAGAACTCTGATGCCGGCACATATCCTATCGGTGCAAAGCATCACTGCACATTTGCGCATTTTGAAAACCAACACCGAAAATGAAATGCGCCGGTAAGGGCAAAGTCCAGAAGATTGAACGTTATGTTAACGTTGCTGCTCATGATCTCATCCGCCGAATGTCCAGAACGACAGTCAGAAAAACATTCAAGTCCGGCGCGTACTTACGCGCCTCGATGCCTTGAAGCTTTGGGATGCTAATGTGGCCATAGGCCAACGCAGGATCTTCATTGCGTTGCCACAGAGTAGTCATGGGGAACATGGCGAAGTGATAACTTGCTCGTGGCGGTTCCGTCATGAAGATTAGCGGCGTCAGGCAATCCAGCCGCCAGCCATTGGCTCCATGAGACGCCGGCGCTGACCACACTGCAGAGGATGTTCTTCTCGAGAGGAGGCATTCCGGGTAACTTGAGGCGCCATGCCGGAAATCCCACTTCTGACACCAGTGTTACAATTTCTGCTTTCCCTTTTAACTGGTTTAATCACCGCACAGAGAGGTCCGACTAGGGTGCCTCAATGTCCTTCTGTTTAGGGTGATGCCACCCTTTGTAGTGCCCGATGCCGACAGCACGCGATCACGGGTAAAATACAAAGAAATCGACGAAAACAAAATGTTGCCGTAGCACGGTCAGCGCCACGAGCGCGTGCAGGGACACGTTCTTTCACGCGCTTCTGAACAAAAAATAAAAATAAAAGTGTGAGACAAAATGGCCAGATGTCTCCTTTTTTGGACTACAGAAGTTGTTCCCAACGGATTTGAAGCAGTTTCATGGTGTCAAATGAGTGCTTTGGAAGCTCGCTCCCGTATCCGCGCTCCAGCACGGAACAAATGATTGACATATTCTATTTTTAGACGACTTGCTCGACTGGAAAGCCTGCCTGCCACTGACGTCACGGCACTGAAAAGTGCGCGAATATTTGAATATTGGTTTTTGCACCATTTTCATTTGCCGATTTCACAATACCTGTTATGAATTTCGCGATGCTAAATAGCATACCGGAAAGGCTAAAGGCCGGGGAGTCAGAAAATATAGTTAGTTGAGGTAGCTCAAAAAATCGGTGGAGTATCCCTTTAATGACTGAAACCTAGGCACACCGGTGATTTTAATCAGTTGGGCGCGAAAATAGCCGACTACGATTGCGCGGTTACTTTCCCCGCGCCGAATCGCATAGTAAGATCTTGCGCTAGGCTGAGATTGTACAAGTGCGCTCTAAACCACGCACATGCCCACTTTTCGTACCCATGGATGCAGGAGTGGGTACGACTCTTGGCGCAGGGGCAGGAAGACAATAGACCTTTTCCGAGAAGCGTTCAGCACACGCGCGAGCACCCGATGCCAAACGGCAGAAGTCCGCACGAAAAATCGAAGAAATTCGGAAGGAGGCTGTGGATCAGTGAGTAGAACACGTAATTCCAGCATATATATAATTGCGTTACACAAAAAAAGAAAGTGGACGGAAATAAAAACAGGACGTTTGGATAGACGCCAGGATGCCCTCTTTAAAGTCGCATTGAGCACGCGCCGCAGCTCAAAGAGCGAAGAAACTGGTAGCGTAGCTCCCATTATCGATTGGTAACGCAGGTAGGTCACTTCCTCGATTTTTAGTTCGTAAAGCCCCCGCCTGGTGCCGTCGGTATGTGCAAAAAGGTCCATTCTTTCGACCACCGCAAGATCCTGACCTCTCAAGTCCAGGGAAAGGGCGATACCTCGACGAGAGTTTGATTTCACCGCCACCAGCAGGGTATAAGACCTCCGTTTCGAAAGCAGAGACATAATTAAGAATTATGTGCACAAAGTTGAAGGAGAAACAGTGATCATCCCTAGGCACAGCTGGCTCCTAATAAAAGACACGGTGCTGAGTGTATTTTTATCGCCGCCACTGTCGCTACAGTTTAAACCAGCGACCAAGAAAAAGAAGAGAAATGTGTTTACCACACCAAGTGAACAGGATTGCACATCCTATGGTGACGAAGTACTCCGTCAACATTCGTCGACGTCGTGGCGCAAGTCAGAGGACAATCTTAATTTGAGAATTGGTTGGTGAACAGACCGCTATACGAGCATATTGTGTTCTACAAACTGTCCGCGAACGGATGCATAATTGCTATCGAATAGGCATTGACCCTGAAGCAAGACCTGACTCAATATACTCGTCTAGCGATGTTAGTAACTACACGCTATAAACTTTTCGTTTCTACACGCCCACTTGCGGTGGAAACATTAGTGTTATGTGATGAGCCTTCAGACTTACATAAACATGTCCCATGGTATACAAGTAGTAATAGTATTTATACAAACAATACCAAAATTGGCAGCGTCCTTTATATTGAAATTATTTTATAATGCCTGAAAGACAGTACTTAAGATGCAATCGTTTAAAATTATTTCGAGGACATGAAACCTTTGTTTGCGGGAGTGAATAAATTTCTTATTTTAATGAATTTCCCCAGTGCAATTTAATCAATTGCCTTAGTGGGGAAACTGGGTGTATAGGTCACGTGCCAACGATTGCCTCGGTAAATTTAGTGTGGAAACTAAATTGGGTGTACGGGTCACATAATACCAAATTCCGCGCTAGAATTTAGCGGGGAAACTGGAAGACTTTAAGTCACGTGATGGTGACTCAAATTTAGCGGGGAAACCGAGTTAGTGTCTAAATCATGACAACAAATCACGTGACAACAATGGTTCGGCAAAATTTATAGAGGAAGCTAAGTTGGTGTATAAGTCTCGTGACGTCGGGTCACGTGACATTTCATTTCCCGCTAAGTTTAGCAAGGAAAGTGAATTGCAATATAGGTCACGTGAAATTCCAGGTCAAGGTACGAGGGGTGGGGCTGACCGAACTGGTCTTGGGGGCAGTTTGGATGGACCAGAAAAACCTGTATTTTGGAGCAGCCAAGGAGCAGAATAGGCACCTTAGGGGCAGAAAACCTTCATTTTGGAGCACTGATGACAAAAAATCTGTATTATGGAACACCTTAGGAGTAACTGCGACATCATCTTAAGAGAGCATCTCAGCCAATTGTACCATACATTTCAACTCAATAAAAGCAGGTTTGTACTACAGTTGTTGGAAAGTACAGAAGCAACATTACTGTGATATATCTGGAACTGCACAGAAATATTTTAGGAACACATTTCAAGTAAGATGGAAAAGACACGACTCGGGAGCATTCATCTTACATGGTAGGTTGCATTATATATCAATGCATGTGCCATGTAAGGTCCAACGGTGCAACGGTTAGGATGTATAAATTGGGGGTTCTGTTAAAAGCAATTCGTGCTTTAGAAACCATCACGGTTGCTTTCTTGTCTGCTGTTTCACTTTTGTATGCTTCAAACATGTTCGAGATATTGACCCTAGATATTAGCAACTTGCATCTGCTCTGGTATGGAGTGACACATATTGTCTTCATTTTTAATGAAAAAAACAAGCGAGTGAAATCTGTTTGTCTGTATTATCTGGCTCTCAGCTCTTCGGTCACAGCACTGCTTGTCGACTGAAAGTCTACCAGCGCCTCAAGTGCCTTGGCCTCAAGGACTGCGGAGGAATTTTGGAGTTCACCAGAAGAAGAAATGACGTCTTCGACGCACTAAATGTGAAGCTGCCTGCCCGAGGTATAAAAGGAGATTCAAAGGATGTTAAGGTAAACTGAAAGGCGCCACTAGATACTGTATTGAATACAATAAAAAGCAAAAGAAACCTAGTATTCTCATGCTTATGTATGAGCTTATTTGTGATACTCCTAGAAACATTACTGGCCGCAAGAGGAGGACGTTTAACTAAGCCCTAATTGGGAGCCCGATGCTTTGAGGGCTACTCCCTCAAATCGTCGAGGAGCAGTTGTTTTTTAGAGCGCAGCCCTTAGGCGCCCGTTCCGGCTTGAGCGGCGTCGGCGTCGCCGTCGCCATCGGCGTAACCCCAAGGTTACGTGAACCCCCAGGTCACGTGACTCTCCCAGGTCACGCGACACCCCCAGGTCAAGTGACCCTCCCCCCCAGGTCACGTGACCCCCTCAGCAGTAGGAGTGAGGTGGAGGAGGAGGGGGAGGAGAGAGGAGGAAAAGGAGGCGGTTGAAGGATGAGGAGGAGGTAAAGGAGGGTGGAGGAGGAGGATGAGGGAAGGAGGAGTAGAAGGCAGGATCACGAGGAAGGAGGGGTATACCAAATACTTTACGAGGAGGAATATAGGACACTCTCGCGAATACAATCGCCTCGGGGACGACAGGTTTTGCGCACTTTGAATGGGTGGATGTGTCATGGCATTGCGGTTTTCCCCTTTAGGATCGGATGGGGAGTAACGCCGTCTTTCGGTGCGGGATATTTTACTACCGGCCGAACTCTTTCTGTGTGTGCACGCTGTTCGGTCGCGGCGGCGTAGGTCGTCTGTTCAATTTAAAAACCTGCGGACACCTTATTGGTGACTGATTTAAGGGGCGCGTATACGCAGGATGAGCTCTATGTCTACGTTCTGTTACATAAACCGTACGCATGTAGCTCAATCAGCGAGTATCGAAATTTGTACGGGCGGTTTTGAAAGCTGCTCTATAAGTGTGGTTAGTCGTCATCGCACTTCGAAGCAGTACGGAGGAACTAATTTTAAGGAACTATGTCGACACGATAAGCACGTTTAGCAGGCACAGCAATGTGTTGTCATATATTGTAACGAAAAATATTTGCTACTATGATAGTCGCTAAAGCGCCTGAGAGGACACCTTGAGTAGACGACCCTATTTTTGCGAGCTCGGTATGCCGGACATTTTCCAAAGTGCTGGTTTTGGTAATGTCTGGCTGGCGCAAAATTCTGATATGAGAAGTGGGGTTCCGTGTATTAGATATGAGACGATTTAATCGAGTGATCCAGTTCTCGCTATTTTCAAATTGCGAACAGATGGTGCTTTGCGGCAGCCCAAGGCAACAGAAAAAACATTCAGAAAGTTGGGAATCATTTTTTATTACTTCGTTGATAGTCAACATTCTTCCTAATGGACCATGCTGGCCTTGAACAAAGTTGGATTAAATTATTTTAGCATTTCTACAATGATAATTGAAGGTGCGAACTCAGATTCCACTCATAAATGTCATTTGACAATTTTCTTGTTGAACCAATATTTATTGCACATTGAACAAATATGTACAGCTTTGCATTCAATAAACACAAATCTCTGTTTACCCAGACAATGACACTTTGTACAAATATATACAGCTGTCACGGTTCAGGGTCCAACCTTTGGAGAAAAAATGAGTGCGCGACGATGGAAGGAATGAAGCTATATTACACAAAAAAGGGCGAGGGAAGAGCACTAAGATACTAATATACAACTGTACAAAAGTTATCAATAGTCTCACATATTCGTATGCACTCGACGATCTAGTGCTCGTTCTAGGTTGTTGAGGGTACAGCCCAGGTCGGTAAGGTCAGTTTGCGTCTCGAAATACCCGGTGGTGGTCTCTCTTCGAGTCACTGCCGGGATTCCCTGCCACTGGTTTTGGTCACCATCGAATCTGTCAGTTGCAGGTTCATTGACACACTTGTGGTTGCTCTGTTTGCTGCCGAGAGTCCCATGCCAGCGTCGCGTCAATGTCGACGTCTCCTTTCCTCTTCTTCGGTGGTCGCCGAGCCTTCCCCGGGTCTTCGCCGGATTCTTTTCAGTGGCTTCGGCGCACCATCCAGATGCTGCGTCGTCGCCGAAATCTAAGCTCCGCTGCTTCGGATGATCCTTTTTTCCTCCCGCCTCCTGTCTGCTTCTTTGTCCTTTAGCTTTCGGACTAGCAGTCCATACGACAATGGCAGCGGCGGCAATCTGGGCGGCAGGACGGAGTATCCCAGCGGTGTTGGAGCGTGGCCAGCCGCTGGTGCACTTGCCCCGGAGCGATGCCGAGGCCCAATCCTTGCGCAGATTGACCGCCTGCCGTTCTTCGACACTCGCGCTTCACTTCTTCTTTGTCGTGAAACGTGACAACAGCTCAGCATTCAACAAACACGAATCATATATATTTTTTACGCACACATTTTGAATAAGGTAGGTCAGCATGAGAAACGCAACGCTGAAGTAGTGTACTTGCGTGATTTGATCTGGAGAGAACCGAAAGAATGACAGGTTTTTTGCCCTGCAAGGTTCGGTTCTTGCAGTGGAGAACGGAGCACACTGTCCCTCCTGCCATATTCACTGACTGTTTACAGCGACGAACGCGTCATACTTCCTGCACTACAACAGGACACTGTAGCGTGTCCTCCGCAGAGAAGGACGCCGGCACCAACATCCGGTGATAGGTCGGGCAATGGTGGCCGCTGATAGTCGTCGCACCCGGCCTAGCCCGGCGCCGGCGTGATCGCCCGCCCGCGTTTGGCTTCGTCGGTTACGCATATCGGTCACGTGTTCTGGCGGGAGGAGAAAATGGGAGAGGAGGGGAGGAAAAATAGGGAGAGAGACACACCCAAATTATTCCGTGCCACCTGGGGAGGAATTGGCGCGGCCATCGCTCCGTCTAATGCAAATGAGCGGAGTGTCCTGTATTCCCCCTAGTAAAGTATTTGGGTCTACCCTCCCCTCAGTACCCTTCCCTCCTCCTCCTCAAGAGCTGTGCTCCATTTCGGCGTTACAGGGAGTTGTAAACGGCTTCCATTTTTTTTTTTAATTTTCTGTTTAGGGCGATAGTCGTTGAGGGGCAGCTAAAATGAAAGTTTCAAACAGAAGGTTGTTGATGTAGAGCTTGCTTTTACGAAAGAACGATTTCTCGGTTCAGTATAGTAGCGTGTTTGATGTGCTTAAAATGCATTCGGTTCTCCGGTAAAAATGGTGATATAATATGCCAGTCTAGATACAGTGTTGAATAGCGTGTTGTGGTATATTCCTACATTTTGTATCTGGACGATCAGGACAAGAAATCGACCCAAATGTCTGCGAGCTTTTTGGTTTTTCTTCGTGCGTATGTGATAATTTATATTAAAAAAATGCTTTGGGGGGGGGGGGGGCGGTTTTGTCATGGCCTATCCCGAACGAACGAAAAAGAAGTGCGGGCGGGAAGAAGCAGAAAAAAAAAAAAAGACGACACACGCGGCTTGAGACGAACGGCGCGGGACGATCGAACCAGGCTGGACAGTGCGAAGACGTATGACCTTTCTTGTCGGCCTAGTCTCAAGGGTTCCAACCAAGTCTGGTGCTTTCCTACGGGTCTTGGCGCCAATCCACCCGGGACTGACCTGACTTCGTTGGGAGTCAGGTCACATCCACATCTGGTGCCCGGCCAGAACGAAACCTCCCCCACTTGTAACGGTTGCGATCGTTTCCTACCCTTGGTGGTAGAGATTAATTTGCGCATCTATCCTTTTTGTTTATTCAATTATTTTTATGATCAACGACTCTTTTTTCAATTATACAACTGTGTCTCGTCTAGCTTATTACCGTCGATGACTCAACAACAACACCGCGAAAAGGCCCGTTTCTCTTGAACTGAAGTTATTTTTTAGAGAATCTCTTTTCGGGTTAAAAGCATTTCATTAAACATTTCTCGCGTAATCCGCCCAGGATTTTCCTCAACGTCTTTTGATCGCCTGCTATCGAAAGACAGTCATGAACGCAATGAGAACTTGTATGTGGACACGGCGAGAATTCAAGCAGAGGTCAAAAAAAGTCAAATTGGACGTTTAGTGATTTATACAGCGTAAGGTTGGTCTGCCAGTAGGGGCGACACTGGTTTACACTGTAGATGAGCAATTTAGCCAGTGCAGTACAACCGCTAGCCTGGGGTCTTTAACGTGCACCACGCAGTAGTGATACACGACCGCACGCCGGTACGATGCTCATCCAGATCGAAACGGGCAGGGGTGGGGCTCGAACCCAGGATCCCTGGGTTCTGCAGCGCGAGCTTTCGCTCCACGCGCGTCGAGCTGACACGCGTGGAGCGAAAGCAGAGGTAATTACTGCAAAAGTCATATTTTCGATTCCCAACCTGGGTTGCCGCGTCCATTCGTGACGACTGGGTTTCCGTGTAGAAGATACACTGGGATATTCTGGAAGCTATATTGAACGATGATCTCAATGCATACTCCGTCAATTTTAGTTATAACAAAAAATATACAGAGAGGGAGGGTGGTTTCGGAAACTCGGGCAAATTCGCTCCTGCGAAAGCTATGTATCGCAAAGAAGAAAGGTTGATGCCGTAGTAATCCGTGTCAAGGGGCCTATCGTGAAAACATTTGAGGGTTCATAATGATTAGGTAACTCACTAATATTGCGTCACTGACTTGTTACTTACTGACTTTAAAGGCATGGTTTCAATTTGAATCTTGGTGGGCATCATCGAAAACTATTAAATACACCCCCATTGCAATGACATAAGGCACGCGCACCATTCTACGGCGTGCGGAGGAAATGCTCAATTCGGACGCGTTTCTGGGTTTCGGTTTCTTATCGGAGCTACAAATTGTTTTCATATATGTCTCGTATATCCTCCAGCAGTGTTGCTTAAATGTGGTGCAACGTGGATAAAAACTTTTATGTACACCACATAAAAATCGTGGAACCTCTAAACAGGTGGCTCAAAATTAGATTTCAAACAGCTTTGTGTGTAATTTATATAGCGAGTGTTCCAGCGAAAGCTTTAAAACTTTCCAACACATAAAGTATTAAAGAAAAAATAAATATATATATATACTGGGAAGGAATTTGCAGCTACGGTGGATATATGGGACTGCAAAAATATATACCAATGAACTCATTAAATACCTAAAACTTAAGAAATTACTTTTAAAGGCCGTGAGAATAAATATACGGTTTCAGTTAGAAACTTACTGAGCGTCATCGCAAACCATTAAATCAGTCGGGACGCTAGAATGTCAACTCGTACGGCAGGCACAAAAAGCTGGCGATGCGAAAAACGGAAGATATTCGTATCACCTTCGCCTCTCATATAATTTCGCTCATTAAAAGTTTTCTTACTAAATAATAAATAATTACTTAGAATATTCGTTTTTCGTCTGCAATCCCTGGTGTCCGCTGTGACTGGCAGTCTGTTCCCGGAAAGGGTTTCTTTTTTTTCTCGGCCACCCTATTCGTTGGAATGTTCACAAGTCTTCGTTCAAACACCCAGAATAGTTTATTGTAGCCAATGAATTCCTGGAGTCCCACGTCTCCACTAGTTTATCAAGTAACACATATAATCGATGGAACCATCCTTAAAGCTGCAGTGGACTCTCGAACACAGTAGAGGTAAATTGTCAAATCGGGTAAACTTGTCACACGTGCACACGCACTAAAGAAAACACAAAAGAAAAACCTACAATAAAAAATTATGTAACTGTACCTTATTCGCAAAACAAAATGTAAACCGACATAATAATGAAGAAACCAATTCGTTTCCTGTTTTGTATTTTAGGTTGGCCTTCTTTTTATAAAAAAGTAATTTCCTAAGAAAATATAAAGCATTGTTTTACCGCTTGGGACTGCATGTCAATTTTAGGCCTGAACTTTACTATGAAATTAATATCACAGTATTCATGTAGTTATTGCGGTAGCGAGGAGGCAGCTATAGAATATATTCCATAGGCTGTGAGCACATGAGCACATCATCGAGTTAAGTTTTATATTCTGGATATTAGTTCCAGCATTATGCTAAAGACATCGAATATCCTCTCAGCATAATGCTGGAGCATTTTACCAATAAGAACAAGCAAATCTATGCTGTATGCAACCTATCTATATTGCTGGCATCCTCCATCTGCCGCCAGTATTGCTGGCATCCTCTCTTTTACTATACGTTGTTGTTGTTTTTTTGTTTTTTTTTTTTTCAAACTTCGGTTTGCTTTTCAGAGCGAGTTCTTTGTAAGCACAACTTTGAGAAATTTCTCTCTCAGAGTGCGCGTAGCTTGCATGGATTCGGATTCAGGAACTGACAAGAGGGTTGTTCAAAAGGCCTGCACAAATACGGCACCGCGTCATGAATTTATATTTGAACACCGTGTCGAGCCAGTCCGTTTCATTAACTGAAAGCGCTCCCGGCGACTGCGAAATAACTCTCAATGCTTTCGCATGGCAACTGAAACACTCCCAGCTTTCATTTCTCACCCGAATAGAAGTTTTCTTTCATGGTATTTCGCCACCTTCAATTGCCATGTTTCGGCCTTTAAGATATTTTAAATCCTTAGTAACGTCAGGACCAGAGTGGGAAAAAAACTGTGATTTTTAGAAAAACTTAAAGAATAAATTGTTTTTTTTTAATTAAATCAGATATTTTTTGTTTAAATCAAATTTGTTTGATTTAAATCAAACTTATCTTTTTAAATCAGAATTATGTTACTTTTCTTTCTGTATATATTAAAACATTACAGACTCATTTTTGACGTGCACTAATGACTTAAAACAGTGTGGAAGTGTGTTTACTGAAACTTTACTTGAGCTTTAAAATAAAGCTCAAAAGCTCCTTATACAAACTACATTACACTTTACTAAAATATTAAGTTGGCCTAGTTGAATAGGCATTTCAGAATTAAATAGAGCAAAGGTCAAGTACACGCTGACGGAACAAGCGCTAACTCACACCTGTCGTTTTAATATTCACACAAAAGACGTCTCTATCTGAATATTAAAACGACAGTTGTGAGTCAGCGCTTGTTCTGTCAATGTCTACTGGATTTTCGCGCTATTTATATCTAAAATACAATACGCCTCATGCTGGAATAAGCAAAGCTTGTTTTTTTAGATGTCAAACTTTATTTTTCATAGTGTTTTAGTAAAATATGACTAGCACTTAAGTGTTTATTGTGCAAACATATAGGTAAAATACTTTTTATTGCATGAACAATCAAGAACAAGAACCTAACACAAACAAGAACGTAGATATACAAAGCAAGAGACGCCATTTCACCGACTGGTGACAAAATTATGCTTCGGTGCAGTTTTCATTCAATAGTTTGTAAAGGAAAACAGGCTTCCCAGCTTTCTGAACGCCCAAGATATTTCGGAGCTCGGAGTGCACTCACCTGAACGATGAAAACCTCCTTTCAACTCCAGTCATCAATGCGACGCTCGTGAGAAGCTGAGTTATAACCTCTACAACTGGCTCTCGACTCTCCGAGACAACTCCTCTGGTATTTTCACGAGTCTATAGGCTCAACACTACTCAGCACCTCTTCATTGAACAGGGTTGTGGCAAACTGTAAAAACCGTGCTTGAAACCTCACCAGGATGGGCAAGAAACCTGTCCCGGAGTAAGCCTCTCCTGCGAATATAAGAGCCTGGCTTCTCCCGTTTTCCGTCAACTGGACCCGATCCACACGTAGAGGATCAACCATCGCTCGAAAAGTGCATGGGAGTCAGTGCCTGTTCATACCGTTGCCGGAAGCATGAAAGCTTTGCGGTATAAACTAGAAATTACTTCCATTTTTTTCCTAAGTTCTTCCAGGTTTCCACAACCTTTGAGAGGGTGCGGGATGACCGCTGAGTGAAAAATCTAAATCAACTACGATAGGCCTCATCCTGCTGAGCATCGCTTCTGCACTGGACTTCATTTGTAGACTTGTCACATTTTGCTGCATGGCACTGTCAATTTTCTGTTTGTTTTCGGCACAAACCATCAAAATGACTATGCTTTAAATATAAAGTTCAAGCAGTCTACCAAGGTATTTGTCACGTCCATCCAAGGAGACGAGGGTGTATTACAGACTGAAGTGACGCATGAAAGTAGAAGGAAGAAATCCATTTAATCAGACACACCAAAGTAATAAGAGCGTAAAGGAAATCAAATAAAAAAAACAAATGTCGGAATTAAATTAGAGAGGTCTCTAGAAACACGATTAGCTTGGTGCCCTCTCAAGGTCTAATCGCGGTCTGAAGTTCACTCACAGTTCTGAGTAAGGATGGATTCGAAGCCGACCCTTTTTACTTGCGTCGGAGCCACGGTTTCCAGGGTGAAATCCTTGAACCCGGCAAGCTTTCGATGGACGAACGGCAAGCGGCTTCCCTCAGGCTTGTTGACTTTCCTGGGGCGAGGCCAGTATCTCTCAGGAGCGTAGCCTGAGCTGGCAGGAGTGCTGGCGGATGTCACTCCGGCTCGACGGTGTTGCCCTCCCTGGGACGAGGCCAGGGTTTTTCAGGAGCGTAGCCTGAGCGGTCGGGAGCGCTGCCCGCCACAGTGGTTCGCTTCCCCGCTCGAGACACACACACGTTGTGCCCTCCGCTTGTCTTCAGCTAGCGCTTCTCTTTTTCTTCTTCTTCACCCCGTTTTCACTCCAAGAACGTTATATCCCCCCCCCCCCCCGCCTCCCCCCCCCCCCCCCCCCCCACACTTGAAGAGCCTCGCTTTATGAGGCGTAGTATTGTTGCACTGCTGAGATGTCGAAGAGCAGACCTTGGCATCGACGAGCACCATAGCCACACTCCCACATGCACATCCGCGCACAAAAAGCACCATGAAATAAAAGACAAGAGTTCTGATAATATCTACAGCCGTTTCACCCTGTTCAAAATACTTATTTAACATAATCTTCCTTCAGCTACAAAGAACGTATTGCTCGTCGCCTCAGTCCGCCCCTTATCGCGCTTAGTAATTCATTATTTTTAACCTAAACTTTTTTAAAGGTTACGCTGCTCTTCGGCGGCACCGTTTTCCCTCTCTTAACTGTGTTTCAATATTCTTAGAGCATACCTAGAGCCTCTACATCCCTGCAAAAAAAAAATAAACACTATTTAGAAATCCAACCACCCGTCAGTTAGCCCTTTATACTCGACTACGGTGGAAGAAATTCATTTAGGTGGTGACTCTGGCCGCTCTCCCCGCGGGGAGCGAGCGACCAGATCGTGTTCGGAACTAGGAGTATACTCTGTTTCACCTTATGATGTACCGCAGGAAAGGCTACAAGCGCGAGCTCCTCCCATACAAAAATGGTCTATGGACGTCTATGGAAAATCCTATGGTGAGCTATCACCTTCTATGGCCCTCTATGGTCAGCCATAAGAAACCATAAAACACGCTATAGCCACCTATAGAAAAATGTATGTCTTCAAAGCTTTAGAATCTCGACCATTCCGATTTCTATACCTGGCTATAGAATAATTTATGACTACGCAGCTATAGACTCGCGACTATTCAATATTCTTTAGCAAGCTATAGACATATGTATGTCCTTGATGCTATAGATTCGCGACTATTGAATGTGCTTTAGCCGGCTATAGAGTGGTGTATGTCCCTAAATCTATAGAACCGCGACCATTGAATTTTCTTTAGCCGACTCTATAGCATTTTATGTCACCAAAGCTATAGGCCTCTGACCTTTCAATGTTCTTTAGCCGGCTATAGAGTGGTGTATGTCCCTAAACCTATAGACTCGCGACCATCGAACTTTCTTTAGCCGTCTCCATAGTGTTTTATGTCACCTAAGCTATAGGCCTCCGACCATTCAATGTGCTTTAGCCGACTATAGAGTGGTGTATGTCCCTAAATCTATAGAATCGCGACCATTGAATTTTCTTTAGCGGACTCAATAGTGTTCTATGTCACCAAAGCTATAGCCTCCGACCATACAATGTGCTTTAGCCGGCTATAGAGGGATGTATGTCTCCCGAGCTATAGACTCGCGACCATCCAATTTTTTTAGTCGGCTCAATGGTTTGCTTAGGCTATAGGCCCGCGACCCTTTTTTTTTTTTTTTTTTTTTTTTTACTGCAGATGTACGAAAGTGGAAGAGAGTCATTCATGCGCTCGATCGGGGCGAGAATTTTCTTCAGCCAGGTTAACGGGGCGTACGCAGTCTTGTACACGTTACTAAAAAAAAGTAATCGATTACAATTACTATTACTCTTGGCTAAAAAGTATTCGATTAGATTACTTGATTACTCGACGGCAAAAGTAATTGGACATTACTTAAAAAAGTAATCGTTACTTTTCCGATTACTTTATTGTGTGAAGACACATCTTTAGCGCTCATAACAATGAACTACTTCCAACTTATATTTCACATTTGCACAACTATTGAAGAAGAAAAACTGGCTCCCTCTTCGTGGTCGTTGCACCTTCACAATGCGGATACAAGCATAGAATTCGTTTGAAGACGTTTGATGATTTGGGCGTTCGCCAGTATGTGTGTGTGTGTGGGGGGGGGGGGGGGGGGAGCGGAGGGGATTCTAGATTTAGTGAACAAAAGGTAAGGGCGCAAACGAGCTGGTGGTGGTTAAACATTTCGACAAAAACCCCGAGACTGGGACAAAAAGGGAGGGACAAACACAAAGTCTCAATTTTATTTTTGTCGTTTCATAAAAAAAAAAGGCGTGTGCCGGGGGGGGGGGGGGGGGGGAGGGGGGGGGGGCGTGGACAAATTGTAACGGTTACAAGTAATTTTATTACTTCAAAAAGTAATCAGATTACTCTTCTGATTACTGCCTAATAAAAGTAATCAACTGATTACAAAATTACTCCAAAAAGTAATCGATTACAAGTAATTTGATTACTTGTAATGCGTACGGAACAAGTCTGGGCGTACGTCGCTGCGGCTATACGCCCGCGACCACAAAAGCTTCCTTAGCTGCCTATAGGACTATTGCAGTTTTGCCGGCTGCTTTCCCTGCGCATGCCTTACTTCGGCGTTGACGTCATCTCAATCTTCCGTTTTTTAGCTCTAATTATCTGTCGTTTCCAGTGTATTTTGTAAGTATATGTATTTCGTAGCGCGCCTTCTACTTTGTCCGTGTCCCTGCCATGTTTTTATTTCTTTCTGCCTGCTGTGTTAAATATATTTAATGTTTTTTGTGTATATTTCGTCGTTCTCGACGCGGCGTCAAGAACGCTGCTTACGCCACTACAGAGGTGAGCTTTACTCTTGTCACGACGGTTTATCGCGCTATAAAGCCGTCTATTGGACTCGTATAAAGTCTCGACAGGGCGGTTTCGAATGCCGGTGCACATGTCATCGGTGTAGGTAGAGCAACGACGTAGCAATCGCGACGCGAGTGCTGACTGCGCCTCGATCTGGCCGGCCGCGCTCGCTCTGTGGAAATGTAAGCTTGGGACTCTCGAGCCCTGTTAGCTTACTGAAGATGCAAGACACTACTTGGTCGTCGCGAATCCTTTGCCCATCGAATGGCTTCGAAGCCGTTCCAGCGCCCGGCGTATACCCTACGCAGTGTCCTCCAACAACCGTTCGCACAGCATCGGAACCCTCCGTCTGCGAGCCCCGGCGGTTCGCCGTCGCGGGTCTTATGTTCGCGGAAGTTCATGTTCGCGGTGTTTCATGTTCGCCGCAGGAGTTCATAAAATGCTCCCATTGAAGTCGCGACGATAAATCGTCGGCGCTCGCAGACTGCCAGTAGGCTCCGGGCGGTCGCTGACAGGCTCTGCTGCCTAGGGTACGCCGAGCACTGGAACGTTTTCGCCGGCGTTCGCAGGACAAAGATTCTCAACGACAAAGCAGCGCCCTGCATCATCAGCAAGTTAACGCTGCTCGAGTGTCCCACGCTCACATTTTATCAGAGTGAGGCGCAGTCGTCTCTCACTTCGCGATTGCTGCGTCGTTGCTCTGACTAAACAATTGACAGTTCTCTCGAGACTTCATGAGCGTTAAATCGACGCGTCTATAGCGCGATAGAGTGTCGTGACAACAAAAAAGCTTACCCCGGCAGGGGCGTGAGCAGCGGTGCAATGTCCGTCAACGCCCATGTCGAGAACGCGAAATATACACAAATAACAGCCGAACAAAAATTAATATCATTAGGCACGCGCTACCCTAGGTGTGTCCTATTATCTCTCTGTTCTGCGAATTCAACAAATCAGCAAGCGCTGTGGCTAATTTCTCTTCTTTTTCTTCAAATTATGAGACATTAAAGTCGTTAGAGCTTCTTGGAGCACACATCCCCACCATCTGTCATCATAGTGCTCAGAGATTGTAATTGATGGCAGTGATATAGACTGAACTCACGGATGAAAAACGTATTACGGCACAATTTTCTTAAACCACGCAATCATAGATGCCACAACGATGCAAAGATTCCCAAAATTTAAGTTTAAAAATGCGAACCTAACAGTGTACACATAATTCAAAAGTGCTTGGTAAAAAAAAAAAAAAGATATATATATATAGGCCGGACTCCGGCCGAAACGTCGAAGATTAAATCGTCCGTTGTTGCTGTTTTTCACTAAGGGTTTTTTCTTCTCAGTTATATTTATATATATATATATATTTATATATATATATATATATATATATATATATATATATATATATATATATATATATATATATATATATATATATATATATATATATATATAGTTATTTATTTATTTATTTGTTTGTTGACATCCTGCGCAAAGAAAAAGTATCCGCCATTAAGTATTCATTTGAAATTATAATGTGGGCTACAAGGCGTAAAATATGATATCTTCAGACCTGCCTCGTTTTGGGTCACTTCTGGGAAGTGCAGCTTTAGAAAAAAGTTCAAAAGCTGGGGGGCCTTCATGGAGCTGTCCTGTTCACTCGGTAGTGACAGCAGAGTAGACGCTATGCGTGTTTGAGGCCAATCATGTCTCCGGTTAGGGTCCCGTGACAACTGCCTCGAAGCTGGTGATAACGCTGGACACGGCACCTGCCTTAAGCCCAAGGCCACACATAGCATCCACTGCACTATCAACCTTGGCTCGAACTGTCAACAGGATATAAGTGACACAGTCTCTCGCTGTGTTCATTGTTGGTATGCCCGTGAAGATTAGTCTTTGTGATCGCACCCCCGTTCTGGCCTTGAAGGAGCTCTGCTTTTCAATTTTTCTGTTTTCCCTCTTTCCCTAAGCTAAAAGCATTGTAGAAGGTGCGGACTCGGCGGACCAATCAACCGTAGACTTTTTGTCGCTTCACTCCGCTCTCTGTGCGCATGTAACGGAAGGAGCGTGATCACGTGGTTTGACGGATGACGCATTAGCCACTGCCAATCCCGGAATGAGGCTGCTTGCGGACCTAGTTTCGCGTGTCGTGCGGCCCGCGGGGCTGCTGTGGATTTCGCTTCTATGGTAAAAGGTATCCCGATCGAAAAGTCCTACCCGTATGTCGGCAACAAGCGATTTCTTCAAAGAAGCCCAAGACATTCTTGTGATGCGTTCAGTGTTCGGTTCGGCAAATGACAGCTTGTGCTACATCGTGGTGAATCTTCACGGATCCCTTCCTTCTCGGTTTTGTGTTTGAGTGGTTGGTCTGCAGTGCCCGTGTCGACGTATATTTCGGATTACATCTTTCAAGTCCGGTATTTTGAACGTAAGTGCGCTGCAACCTACTCGGCGACAATTGACCGTTCTGTAGTGTCTATTTCCTGGCAGTGCCTATCTTCTGACAGCTGGGAGAATAATTTCCCCGTAATTCTAACGCAGTCGCCTGCCATTAGCTCTCTGAATTCATGTGAAAATTGTAGTTAGAATACTGACATTCTTATTCTCCCAGCGTTTTGTGGAAAGACGTTTCATGGACACACGTTTAGTCGGCACTCGTTACGCGAATTGCACGCTGCAGGGACATTTCGTCGCGCCTGTATTTCTGAAGCGCGTGCTCACCGACTCAGCCCACCCGTTCACGCCACTTCTTGGCAAATTATTACAAAAAAGAACATATTTTGAGTTGTTTATAAACGTCACGTGTTGATGAAACGATCTCGATGAAACGTCTTTTGATAAACTGATTGCAGCGCCAATGAGTGGCGACTGGCATTAGAATTTCGGGGGGAAGAGGGGGGGGGGGGGAGAATTCGGCCGGCTGCCGGGGGACTAGACACTACCCAGGAATTGCCTTTGGTTCTTGTTTGCTTTGCAATATTCTCAGTTGTATAACAGCTCAGTAGTACTTCTTCACATAGTAGAGATTGCTTAGTGTGCGCTTGTCTACAGAATGTGCTGTGTGTAATAAACTTCTAGGAGATTTGAAAACAATACCTTGTGTCTGTTTACCTGTGCTTTTGCAAACACCTGAGTGAGTGCATTTGTTTTTTTGTTGGGGTTTTGTTGAAATGTTAGCTCTTTGTTTTAAATGGGGCTATGAAGTTCGGCACGTCTCACAAGGTTTTTTTTTTTAAAGATGTCCAGTGACAACAAATAATTTGTTTCACATTTCATACGATTGCGGTAAAAAGAAAAACTACAGGCAGCTATGGCACGATGGTAAAGAGACTCATAAGACGAGCTGTAGAATGAGCTATAGCGGACCATGCAAGAGCCATAGGCGGCTAAAGAAACTATAGGAAAAGCCATAAGCAGCTATAGCACGGTGTCTAAAAAGATCCATAAAGTAAGCCATAGAGATCTCTATAGCAGACCATACAAGAAGCTATAGGCGGCCGTAGCACGATGATTAGAAAGAACCATAGGACGAACTATAGAATGAGCTATAGCGAACCATACAAAGAGCAATAGGCGGCTAAAGAAACCACAGGAAAAGCCATAGGCAGCTATAGCACGGTGTCTAAAGCGAACCATAAAGTAAGCCATAGAGATCTCTATAGAAGACCTTACAAGAAGCTATAGACGGCCAAAGGAACCAAAAGAAAAGCCATAAGCAGCTATAGCACGGTGTCTAAAGCGAACCATAAAGTAAGCCATAGAGATCTTTATAGAAGACCTTACAAGAAGCTATAGACGGCCAAAGGAACCAAAAGAAAAGCCATTGGCAGCTATAGCACGGTGTCTAAAGCGAACCATAAAGTAAGCCATAGAGATCTCTATAGAAGACCTTACAAGAAGCTATAGACGGCCAAAGGAACCAAAAGAAAAGCCATAGGCGGCTATAGCATATTTTCTAAAGACACCCATAGATTAAACCATACAAAATTCGATAGCCAAATTTCTATTGAAAAAGCTATAGACAACCATAGGGTAGACCATAGGAAAAGCTATAGACGGCCATAGAAGCGGCTATAGCTAATTGGACCAATTTTCTATAGCCGGCTATACAAAGGATTTTCTATAGCCGACCATAGACCATTTTTGTATGGGCTTAAGGGCTGTTTATACTCCGACGTTGAGCGCAGTGAACGCAGCGTAACGCAGAACGCGCGCCTTTCATTGGCCGTCAACCAGGAACTCAATATCTGCGACCAATCAGTATCTGAGCGTGCTGCGCTACGCCGCGCCCGTCGACGTTACGCTGGAGTATAAACGTACCTTTACTCTGGGGCACATCCCGGCGGCACAAGCTCTCGTGACTTAAGAAGAGCTGCCAACGCTACAACGCTATGAGCTCGCGCTTCTAGCCTTCGCTGTGGTACAACGTAGGGTGAAACGAAGTGTAGTTGTTCCGTGCCGCCGCGGAGGGCGCTGAGGTGTGAGCACCGTGGGTGTGAGGTCTCTCTTCGGCGGCCACGGAGTAGGGGGCGTAGCTTGCTCGCCTTTTTCGCGGTGTGGTGGTGGTGTGCGGTCAGTGGCTGACCTCATGTTTTGCTTTGGTGCTGTGTCAATCACCGGTGCCACCATCTTGCACGAAGATGAGCATTAACCCGAAAAAGAAGTTATGCTATAAGGATCGGAAAGACGCGCTTCGTTCCCAACTGCAATTCGGGGTACCGGAACTGCGCAGAGCGAGTGTCCATGTTTATAGCTCCATCGAATGACGCTCGCCTGGAGCAGTGGCGTCTTACAATCCCGCGGGCCGATCGCCAAGTTACTACCTAGTCTCCTCATCTCGTTGACCAAGTGAAGACCGAGCTTGAGAGTCTTGACAGTCCAAGAAGAAAGGGGGCGCGGCATCGTCACGGAAACTACGGTGACCTTGTTTTTGGTGCAGATGCTGCTATCCGCTGCCCTGTCAGCGGCGCAGCCAACTGCCCCTCCTGGATGCACACTCACCGTCAACGCCCCTTTCTTCTTGGACGCGAGCACCTTCTGCATGGTGGATACGCCCGACGACCCGGCTTACATCCCGCCAAAACTGAACGACGAAAACTTCTTCGCCTGGCAACCTGGAACCATATCCGATGCATGTCTTCAAAAGCACTCAACGCAGCTCAACCAGTCGGGGTGCGGCATCGTCACAGAAACTACGATGACCTTGTTTTTGGTGCAGGTTAGTTACTTTAAAAATACCGCATGTTTTCACGATGATGACCCTCGCCTGCTTGCGATGTCGTGCCCCAACGACCTGGTTGATTTGTGTAAAAAAAATCTACTGTGTCTAGTTCTGAACTATAGTTACGTGGCGTTTCTATTGCAGCTTTTCATTCTATCGGGTGATGTAGAACTAAACCCCGGCCCCATAGAAACCGATAAACTAGAGTCTATTCTAGCAGCTGTGCAGCGAATAGAGGCTGGACAGTCCGCAATGCTAGCGTCAATCACATCGCTTCAAAACAATCAAAAAACGACCGACACACTGGTCAATGAACTGTTGGAGAGGGTCGCTGCGGTCGAACGCAATCTCGCGGCGGTACCGTTACAAGCACCCCAGAACCCACCAATTGACAACGATAACACAGTAAACTCTGAGCTCTTGGAAATTAGGACCAGGTGTGACGACGCAGAGAACAGGCTTCGGCGGTCAAATCTTTTGTTTCTTGGCATCCCAGATTCACATTCTGAATCTTGGTTTCAATCAGAAGAGAAGATATTCGAGTTCTGTAGGGAGAGGCTTGGACTAACGCTAGATGCCAACAATCTTGAACGATCTCATCGTTTAGGTCGTTTTTGCCCTGAGAAAAACAGACCGATTATTGTCATCTTGTAAACCCTGAGATGGGGAACGATAAAAAAAAACGGACGAACACAACAAAATCTCAACCGTTTGAGATTTTGTTGTGTTCGTCCGTTTTTTTATCGTTCCCCATCTCAGGGTTTACAAGATGACGATTGATTACCAGCTCGCCTGCACTCTCTCACTGCTTACGATTATTGTAAAGTTTCTGAGGTTCAAAGATAAAACCGCAGTCTTGGCATCGGGATCTAAACTGAAGGGCTCCCGATTTGCTGTCCTAGAAGACTTATCACCCTCTGTTCGATTAGCACGGAGTAAGCTGTTTCAATTCGCAACGCCACAAAACGTCCCATTCAAGACTCGTTTCGATAAACTCCGTATGCTAAACAAATGCTTTGTATATGACGCTGCATCAGACCGTGTAAAAGAATTTTCTGCATAACTACGCTCTGTAATAAGCCCATCTCGTAATGCTCCCAGTTCATTAACACGTACCGTAACAAAACGTTCGTCATATCACGTTTCTTTCACTAATATTTGCAGCCTCATGCATAAAAGAGAGGAGCTGTGCAGTGTTTTGGAAGATAGTAATTCTGATATTGCTGTGCTGACCGAGACATGGTTGAAGCCAGGGTTGAGCAGTATCGCGATACAAATGTATCGCGATAGTATTTCAGAAATACATTTCGTATCTGTATTTCTGTATCGCGATACATTTTTTTCGACAGTATCTGTATTTCTGTATCGAAATACATTTGGAATGTTTCTTTGTATCGCGATATACTCGGGATGAAATGTATTTCGTTACATTTTTTCAGAAATACTCACCCCCCCTTTCCAGAAAAAAAAATCAAGCCCGACCGCTTTTTTTTTCTTTTTATTTCTGAAGGCACCAGGGTAATGGAGTTGCTGGGGCATTGTTACTATGCCCACCTAAGTTGCTTCCAATTCTGCAAACTATTTTTCTATGCGTCCTCTTCTCTTTTCCGAGAAGTGTTGCGTAGTCGGGGACTCGAACCAGGTGGCGAGCCAGGAGTGGAGTCAGAGCATCTTCTGCCGCAGGTCCTTAGGTAGGGATTTCTTGAATTATTATTTGCTGACATCCAATGCCCGCTGCTAACCGTCTCTTTTGCCTTAGCGTACGCAGTACACCCGGCCGACAAAGCTGAGTCACAGTCCGTTCCAGCACGAGCCTGGCGGTGGTTGACTTGAAATAGATAGGATAACCCACGCAGTGAAGTTCAACACATATTCGAATGCGCCTGCGGCTGCGCCCGTAATATTGCACGGCTCATGAACGTCATCAGCCGACCTGTACGTGACCCGCTGCTCTGGTGATTCGAAATCCAGACATAACCTATCTATACCGACCAAGACTTTGTACACATAGGACTCGTCTCGAGCGCGCCGTTTCTCGGAGAGCTCGCACCTATGCCGGCAATATCAGGTCGCAATCCACGAAGTCTCTGTTTGGATGATGCTAGGTGAAACTTGCGGACTGCAATCCATGCGTCGGTGGCGGAGGGTCGGCAGGAAGGACCTTCAGAACAGGGATGCCACCGTATCGTTCACATCTGTTCCAAAATGGTGGTCCGCTATTCTCAAAAATTCCAAATGGCACTGCATGCACGATCTTCATTTAGGTAACCCACAACGAAAGTATGTAATTGTTCTTTAAAACAGCAGTGTGGTAAATTTTTTTGTTCAAGACCAAACCTACAGCTGAAGAATACCAGTTAATTTCATCGTGACGTCATGTGATAAATGTTGACAGGGGCGTCCTTATTGGAAACGGGCGCGGTGAAGTTTTGATGGGATTCAGGGTGACATAAAATTTATTTAGTAATCGAAGTCTTTTCACATCCCTTGTCAGACAGACTGGATGTCAGGGAAGGGATCGCAATCAGTCCTTGATGAAACGTTTCTTTTTTTTTTTTTTTCTTTTTTCGAGCCCATTGAAGAAACCTTGTCGTCCAAAACCACTACCTTCAAGGCAATGTGCAAAGCCTACGGGAGGAGCAAAAACTTCCACTTCAAACTTCAATCTTCATCTCAGTTAGCGTCTCAAACAAATTTGAAAAATGTATTGCAGTATTAGTATTTCTGTATTTGTATTTCTGCCCTCCCGAAATGTATTCCTGTATTTGTATTTCCAAAGACTTTTTGCCTATTTTTAAAATGTATTTCCGATACGTATCGCGATACATTTTTACATATGTATTTTAGTATCAGTATTTTAGCTACTATTTTAGTGTATCCTAGTATTTGTATTTCCAAATACATTTTTGAGTATTTCTGCCCAACCCTGGTTGAAGCCAGATGTTCGCGATGACGAGCTATTTCCCGATCACCTTAATCTCTGTATCTACCGGAAGGACAGGCCACTCCAACGCGGTGGTGGTGTTCTTATCGGAGTCAAAAGGCATATCACTTCTTTCTGCATTCAGTTACAATGGAGTTTGGAAATTACTTATGTCTGTCTTTGTTCGGCTATAATTAAAACTGTACTTGTTGTCTGCTACAGACCCCCGAAAAGTGACTCTACATTCACAAGTGAATTGCATAAAGTCCTATTGGAGATAACTGAACGTTTTCCAAAAGCGAACCTTCTGTTATTCGGAGATCTCAACTTTCCCAACATAAGCTGGTCAAGTCTAACAGCCGATGCATCACGTGATTCTCGCGAGTTTCAGGAACTATGTTTGCTTTTTAATCTAACCCAGGTCGTTTTGAGCCCAACCCGTGGGGATAACATCCTTGACCTTGTACTCACGTCCTCCCCTGAGCTTGTTCGATTTGTTACCTACAGCAATGGATTCAGTGACCATAAACTTTTGCACATCTCGCTGTCCCTTCCCATTTTGGTGAAGATGCCTGTCAAAAAGGTGATACGGGACTACGGTAGAGCAGATTTCGTGTCAATGAACAGAAATTTGACCACTTTCTTGCAGTCGTACCAAATCCATTTTAATCTAAGGAGTGTGAATGACAACTGGATTTTATATAAAAATGAATTGAATGACTTTATTCAGGCATTTGTACCTACTCTGCGGATCCGAAGTGATGGTTGCCAGCCCTGGTATAACCAAAGACTTAAATCACTTGGCAATAAGAAAAAACGCCTCTTTCGCAAAGCAAGACTGGCCAGCTGTTCAAATATTGGGGAGAAGTATTATAATTGCCTTAAGGATTATATTCATCTAATAAAAGCTTCAAAGAGAAAATATTTCAATCAGGACCTTCCAACTATCCTTCAGGACAACCCCAAAAAGTTTTGGAATATAATCACGTCAAAACACAACAATGATATCATTCAACTTGTCGATGAGGGTGGCAACCCAGTTGAGGAAAAAATGTGCTCAGAGGTAATGAATACCTTTTTCGCATCCATCTTTACGGACGAGTGTCCTTTAAATGTGCCTGAGCTACCCGCTGTTCACTACGAGCCCATGGCCCATATCAACGTTTCATCGGCCGGTATTGCCACTCTTATCGATGGGCTCAAGCTTTCATCATCCTCAGGGTCAGATAACATATCATCGAAGATTTTGAAAAATACTAAGATTGTATCTAGTGATATTTTGCAACTGATATTTAATCAGTCACTATCCGAAGGTTGCCTCCCATCCGATTGGAAAGTAGGTAGGATTGTTCCAGTCCACAAAAGTGATGATCGTTCCTTGCCTTCTAACTATCGTCCCATTTCACTAACTTCCGTTCCATCTAAACTTCTTGAACATATCATTTATTCGCATATAATGTCGCATTTAGATTACAATGACTTCTTCTACCATCACCAACATGGCTTTCGCAAAGGTTACTCTTGTGAGACGCAACTCTTTGAATTTACACATGACCTTCATTGCAGCCTTCAATCTCGCAACGAAACAGACGCAATATTTTTAGACTTCTCCAAGGCATTTGATCGTGTCCCACATATTCGTTTAATCTCTAAACTTTCTCGCCTTCGTCTAGACCCCCACGTCTTAATGTGGATACGTAATTTTCTTGACTCGCGAATGCAGTACACAGTCTTAAATGGGTACGAATCTGATTTAATTAATGTCACATCTGGCGTGCCCCAGGGCACAGTCCTTGGGCCTCTTCTTTTTCTAATATTTATTAATGACCTTCCAAATTCTATTTCTTCTCACATACGTATTTTTGCAGACGACTGTGTTCTATATCGCGAGATCACTTCATCTAATGACCGCAAACTCATCCAAAAGGACCTAGATAATATATCTCAGTGGTGTAACACCTGGTTGATGCCACTAAATAAATCTAAATGCAAATTAATTCACTTTTCTCGTAAAAGAGTTCCTTCCTCCTTCCAGTATGTGCTGGGCGACGAGATCATTGAAGAAGTCGATAGGTATAAATATCTCGGTGTCGTACTAACTTCCGATATGACATGGATTAATCACATTAACACAATTTCTTCGGACACAGCAAGGACCCTTGGTTACATCCGGCGTTGCTTGAATGCTGCTCCTCCAAAGCTTAGGAAACTTGCATACGAAACCTTCATTCGACCAAAATTGGAATATGCATCTACAATATGGAATCCGCACCAAAATTACGTAATCATCCGACTGGAAGCAATTCAAAACCGAGCAACCCGCTACATTTTATCAAACTATGACTATAAAAACCGTGTCTCTGCCATGAAAACGAGCCTAAATTTACTAACTCTGGAGGTACGCCGCAAGGTTGCACGTCTTTGCTTACTCCATGAACTTTACCACTACCATCCCACTGTTCGAAGCTCATTCCTGCGCACTCCCGCACGGTCATCTCGTCGGCTCAATAACTCTTACAATTTTCAACGTATATCGGGTTCCAGTAATGCCTTTAACAAATCATTTCTCCCACTAACAATTGTGGACTGGAACAGTCTTCCAGAATCGCTCATTACAATAAGTGACCCTGTGGTTTTCAAAAGCTCCATCATGTCGTATTTTTCCACACCAAGTTAAGTTTTTTTGTTTTTTTTTTAGCTACGTTGCATGAGAGTGCGTTGTTATGCAATTTTAGCTACGTTGCATGAGTGTGCGTTGTTATGTAATTTTTATGTTGTTGTTTTTTTCATTTCTTGTATAATTTCTTATGTTGCCCCCTCCTTGTGTAATGTCGTCGACAGAGGACCCTTAAGGATTAATAAATGAAATGAAATGAAATTTCTGTCGTTGACTGGGAATGCGAAGGTGTCTGGACAGAAAAGGCTTATGAAACCAAGGCTGTGGACTGCATGCTATATTATGTAACTGGATTTTTAAGCGTGAAAATAAAAAAACAAACAAAAAAAAAACACACGCTGCCCTGCATGCCGATCCGCTTTCAGCATCGACAAGAACACTTCTACTGAAGCAGCACTGACGAACGTGAAGAACAGAGGAGGCCTCGCACACCCCAACAAGAGCCTTTTCCAGCTACTGAAGAAAGCGGAAGAGTTATTCGTGGAAAATAAAAGCCACAAGACTGTCTACTGGGACACAATCGACAGTGTTCTTGACACATGCACAATAACGTTTCCATGCGCTGAACACAAAGAAGAAACAATCGCCCAGTTGCTCCACTACTACTTCAGCATGCGAATGCGACAACACTGTAAGCATATTACGATGAGTAGGAAAAAACAAGTTTAAGATATAAAAAAATCAACAAAGCAGCGCTCGTCTTAGTTTCAGGACATGGGCGAGAAACAGGGTGTATGAGATGGCGTTCTTTGGTAGTATGTAGTGAATTCGGCTTTTATGTACATTTTAAAGCAAAAATATTTGTCAGGTATTTTTTTACCTGTAAGACGGGGTGACACCATATTGTGCGAGTATATATGAAAAGTGATTTATGTCTTATAACCACTACAATTGTTTGACGTTCAGTCACTGTGTCATCATGTCAGTCAGTACGTCATCATACTGTGTCATCGTTTCTGTCACTATGTCATCATAAATAGGATTTTTTTCTGCTCACAAGGTTTGTATGTTCCACAGTACAAGTTGACATTGTATGTATAAACCATTTGTAATGCTAAAACCTTTATGCGCATTTAAAGAATTACTTAGGCCCCACTATGTAACATTATTAGAATTTATTTGTTTCAATAAGGCAGGAGCAGGGTGGAAAAAATCACCCGACCTCATATAAAGCCACGCAATTGTGTAAACGATTTACGGAACCGTTACCAAACATGTTGTTTGACAAAACATTCGAGCATGACCCAGGTGTTTACCCTAAATTACTCTAAATTATTGAAGGCCCAGTAGATTATGCCGGGAAGTTTTATATTTATACGAGTATTTTTGTCACGTTGAATCATCATCAAAATGTTCTCGTTTGGAAAAAAAAAAACAGGAACCGCACGGTGGAAAAGGCAATCAGTGCCAGTGCGCCAACATAAATCCATCGTTTCACAACACAGTACACAGGGACCGAGTAAAGAATGCATAATTTCCTCCACAAGCCCTATAAACAAGCCTTCACAAGCCCCTCTATACTTGCGCGCCATCTATCCCCGTGCGAGTGAAGCGCGCTCGGTGCGCCGAACATAATGTGGTCGCCGCGCGAGACAGAGAGTCATCACTATAAATGTACTTCTTCCACCGTGTACTCGACTCATGAAGTCCGCTCCTACGTTGTCTCTATCCTTAATGTATTCAACATGAAAACTCTGATCCTGTAATGCCATGCTTCACCTCATAACTCTGCTGTTGGTATGTTTGGCTCTGTTCAAAAAGCTCTAACGGCTGATGGTCGGTCTGTACCTTGAAATTTCTCCCGTACAAAAACAACTTGAATCTGGCGTTGGCCCATACCAACGCCGGGCATTCTTTTTAAACCGTAGCGAACTTCTTTTCTCCTGCGTTGAGTTTTCTGCTCGCCTACGCTACGGAGTGTAATACATCGGATTGTTCTTGAAGTAACACCGCCCCCACACTTACGTCCGAAGCATCCATTCTTAGCTCAGACTCTTTCTCTGGGTTTGGTGCCAGCAAGATGAGAGGCTTTCCCAGTCTGCTCTTGTCGAGTCATCTCCCTCTCCTCGTAATTTTTTGGCATATTGACGTGAAAGACCTTCGTCTTCCCTCCCACGTCCAACTGGTTACCGAACTCGTTCTTTCTTGCCGTCACCACGAAAGGTCCTTTCCATTGCATGATCCCTTTGTTGGCATCTGTTGGAAGAAGGATCAAAGCCAAGTCACCTTGCTTCATTTTGCGGTTCGAAGATAGTTTGTCATAATAGCCCTTATATTTAGCTTTCGACGTCTCCAAGTATCTGTGCGCCAACTCGCACGTGTTCTCAAATTTCTTTCTCAGTCCGAGCATGTAGCTGTACGATGTCTTCGCCTCACTTTACACCTTTTTGCTTGACCACATTTCTCTTAGAATGGCCAGAGGCTATCGCACTCTCCTGCCGTACAGCAGCAGAAAAGGAGAAAACTTCAGACTTGATTGTGGAACCTGCCTGTATGCGAAGAGCAGCGCTGGGAGGTACCTGTCCCAGTCCTTAGGCCCCTTTTGACACATTATTTTAAGCATTTGTTTTATAGTGCCGTTAAACCTCTCGACCAATCCATTGCACATGGGATGGTAGGGCGTGGTAAGCATGTGCCTCATTGATAATAAACGGCTTACTTCTTTCATCAAGTCTGACGTGAAGTTAGTCCCGCGGTCGCTGAGTATCTCTGTTGGCACGTCATAGCGTGTAAACAGAGCTTTTGCTACCTGCTGAAATCCAAAGGCCCGCAGCGCTACTGCGTCTGGGTAACTTGTGGCCATGTCTACCATGGTCAGGGTGTGCTTGTTTCCGGCACATGACATCGGCGTGATAGGTTCAATAATGTCGATGGCTATTTTCTGCAAAGGAGTCTCGACCGTGAGAATATTCACTATGTCGTGTCACTCTAAGAACGTGGAAAACGACGACGACGAGCGCTTGCACGGCGGGACGTTTGCACCGCTCCGCTCACTTTGATACTTTATTAGCAATTTACTGGGCCTCCGGCCTCCAGCCTGGGGCTTGGACGACTACATGGACTCCCCAAAGCCTCCCGATTCACCCGTCATCACACCACCGCCCGAGGACATGGATTTCCCGGCTCCCGAAGTCAATGAGGACAGCCCGGCAGAGCTCGACCTAGCGGGGAATACGGGCCTTGCCTTCCCGCCGCCCCTACTCCTCCTGTCACACTCCAACCCGTTTGCCCCACTGGCGACTCTTGAGAATGCTCATCAATCCGAAGGCAAGTCAGACGACCTTCTCACTGCGTCCTGCATTGTTTCTACAGCACCCGAGGGGCAAAAACGGGCGCGTAGCACAGTTCAGGCCTCTACAGCCTCAAAGCGGTCCACCCAAGCCAGGACGTCCGCTCGCTCGGTACAAACCACTTCCTCTCGAGGAATGTACGGCAAAGACTCCTCCCACGATGAAGATGGGTATACTCTGGTCACCTACAGCCGCAAAAAACGCTACCCCTTGATGGCCGCGACGCCACCCACACCGACTCAGCCACCCGCACCGCGGCTGTCGCGCCTCACAGTAATCCTCAGACCATGTCAACCGTGTAGAATCTTAGATGAGCCCTACATCACGCTCGACGAGGCTCTTTCATCACATTTACGTACCTCCCTGGCCCTCGTACAAGGCACCAGGACCCCCGATTTCACGACACGATTTTAACACATAGTAATCAACTTGCACTCGATGTATACGATCCCGCGGTGAGGGATGCTTTCCTTAATATCAAATTGCTTCCTATTTGTGGTAAGGAGGCTCCTTTTCAGGCCTATGAAGCAACCGGAGAGGGCCAGATACGTGGCATAATACAAAACGCGGGTGGCCTTACCCAAGAACAACTCATGGCCAGCTTGCATTGCCGCAAATGCAGAATACTTAATGCTCGCCCACTGGGTGACAACGGAACTGCTTTGGTTACCTTCGAAAGCACACGCCTGCCCTACCGCATCGGCCTCCGCTCTTTTACGGTGAGGGTATTACCCTATAAACCCGAAGCAGCTGTCTGCACGACCTGCCATCGGATGGGTCACGTTAAGGAGCGCTGTCCCAACACCGACAACGCCCGCTGTTCTATTTGCGGACTGAAAAAACACGACGGAGACGCGTCTTGTCCGAACGCCACGCCTAAGTGTCGTGATTCCGGGGGTCCCCACCTAGCCACATGCAAGGGCTGCCTCAAGCTGAACAAAAAGATAGCACGTCGCCGACGTCCCAAGGCCCCGCGACGCTTTGAAACTACCGTTGACAACCAAGGGCAGGCTCTACACACGTGGACAAACGTACTGAAGCGTCAAGCAACAGCACCGATACGACCGCACCTCTAGTGCCTGGAAGCGCGGGAAACCCACGACGGCTACGGCTCATCGCCACACCGACCTCAACAAGTTTCTACACAGGGCCCCGCACCTCTGCTCAGGAAACTACTAAAACAGCTGCAGAGCGTAAAATCACGTTTGCGGACGCCGTTCGGATGGCCAACACCGACACTGCAACCCAGACTATTAATACGACGCAAAGGAGAGGATCTAAACAAGCTCAGGAATCGCGAACCCCGCGCATCCCGGAACCGGTGGCACAAGTCAGTGAGGAGACGCAGATAGAAACAGCTGTACGCATCTCAGCATCTACATCACCCAGCACACAAATCACCCTCGAGGCACAGCCCAAGCGCCGCATTGCTCAACTTGAACAACGCGTAATGGAGCACGTGCAAAATACCATAGACCGGGCCATTCAGACATGTGTCCGCACCCTTATGGAAAGACTCATGCTCTCCATTACGAGCCCATTCGGGGCGCCCATCACACAACCGGCTCCGGCCGCCTCTATGGTAACCTCACAAATTGCTATTAACGGCCAACATGGCCCAGTGCTCCAATAGCGCACTCGCCACCGGGCACCCACCCTGAGCTACAGTCGCGCAATGGAATTGTCGAACACTTCGAGAAAAAAAAAAGGCCGACCTAGTAGCACAATTTCATTGTGACGGCACCACACAAGGACCATCCATACTCGCACTTCAAGAAGTAAATGGCGCAGCACTCAAACTCCCGGGTTACGAAGGGTACCCGTCTTATAGCGATCCCGGGCAGACCACATCCGTGGCTCTATACGTATTAATAATGCTCGACCACGTCCAACTGGATACCGAACCCTGGAATACCAGCACCACCGCTACGGTAGGGTGTAGGGTCAAATTGACGACTGACCACACCGTTTTAATTCTTTCTTGTACGCACGCCCGGAGTACAACCCAAGGCAAAACCCTCCTATTGACCTCGGTTGTATACAGCATTTCCATAGGCTCTATCCTCGCGATCAGGTAATCCTATGTGGAGACTTCAACGCAAGGCACACAGCATGGGGTTACGACAAATGCAGTCCCAGGGGGCGCAAAGTAATGGCTGATACCCAAAACGACCACCTCAGTTTGATCAACACCCCCGATGACCCTACACGGATTGGACAATCTATTCGCCAGGCGGACACGACCCCTGATCTCACTTGGGCATCACACCCGCGCAGCGTCAACTGGCACCTTCACGAAGACTTAATGGGAAGCGATCATTTCCCTATAGTGATCAAGATAAAAATCCGCCGCACTCTGGGATACGCGGTAACGCGGTAGGTGCACGCACAGCCGCGAGACCGGCGTTTTTGACGCTCTGGGACAAATACCGAAAGCTGCTGGAGGAGACATCTTCCATCGGCGATATCGCACACCTAACTGGTCAAATATTAGACGCCAAGCAACAAGCCACCCGTCGAATACAAGTCCCCTAGAGGACTTGTATTCGACGGCTTTTGTCTGGGTCCGGATGATCATAGCTATGATCATCCGGACCCAGACAAACGCCTTCTAACGCTCTGGAATCGCAGGTTGCGCCTATTGGCCAAGAACCGAAAATCTGGGCGCAGACGCTCTATCAAACGCAAGTTGAGGATCACGCAACAGACAATAGAGGACTACGCCACCGCGCTTACATCTGAGAGATGGATGACCCTTTGTGAAGGCTTTAACGGGAATACGTCTACACCCCGAGTTTCGAGTATACTACGGTCCCTTCTCGGACAAACCAAGACCTACAATGGGGCCAGACGGGTGGCCCTTAAAGAAGCGATAACCCCACAGGAGCTAGCCGAACGCACCGCTTCTGAATTCTTTCCCAGCACTTCTCAACCCATCGCTACCACCTATGAAAGGGACGACCCCGTGGAGGACTTTGAATCCTACAATCAACCATTCACCCTTCTTGAGCTTAATCACGCTCTTAACACTGCCAACCCATACAGTGCACCTGGGGAAGATCAAGTCACTACGACACGACTGAGAAACCTCCCAGATACCCACAAACAAGCTCTGTTGGAGGAAATCAACGGGATTTGGGAAGAAGGCAAGCCTCCACCCGCATGGCGTTTCTCTCTGGTGAAACCGATTCCCAAACCGGGGAAACCGCCACATAACCTGGCCAACCACCGACCTATATCACTGACATCCCGCCTATGTAAAACTATGGAGAGGATGGTAAATACGCGCCTTACATGGTACTTGGAAAATAATGGCATTCTCGCCCCAACGCAAATAGGGTTCAGAGCGGGGTTGTCCACACAGGACGCGCTTCTTCAACTTGAGGAGGCAGTCCTCGACCCGCACTCTACACAACCGAGAGCTGTCGTTGGGGTTGACATCAAAAAGGCATTTGACGGGGTCCCGCACCACACAGTCATGTCCCAAACCAGAACTGCCGGCCTAAAAGGGCGACTATATAACTTCATTGCCGCGTTTCTGGGAGGTCGCTGTTTTCAAGTGCAGGTAGACCAAGCCCAACAAAGTAGGGGTACCGCAGGGGTCAGTTATCTCACCGACTCTCTTCAACTTGGCGATGCATACCCTCCCACACCGTCTTGAAGCAGTGCCTGGACTAGGTCATACAATATATGCGGATGGCATCACGCTTTGGGCAACAGACGGATCCATCGGCCAGCAGGAAGACATACTCCAAAATGCCCTAAACATTATCTACAGTTTTGCAACCGAAATTGGCATGAGCACATCCCCAGAGAAGACTGAATACTTAGTCATACACGGCGGCCGTTGTACTCTCTTCAAGAAAGCCGAGAAGAACATGTACAGCCTCTCTATCGGAGACCAACCCATCACCAGGAAATCTACCATTCGCATCCTGGGCATGTACCTGGACGAAAATTGCACAGCCAACACATGGTTCCAAAAAACGACTGGATCAGTAAAAAAGATCCTACACGTCCTTCGACGAATCTCAACACGCACCCGTGGTGTCCGCGAACGCGAGATGAGGCAATTCGTGCAGGCACTTGTCGTCTCACGGCTCCTCTATGGTCTTCCCTATCATGCAGTCAATCGGACTCAAATGCTAGCTCTAGACAGACTTATCAACGAGGCCCGAAGACTCATTACAGGCCTTCCCAGGTACACACGCCTAGACGCGCTCAAGAGTTGCGGGGGCATCAATGATCTCAGCGAACTCGTATCCGCGCACTACAACATCCAGGAGGCACGGCTTCGCACAACACCAGCCGACCGGTCTATCCTTGCCAAACTAGGCTACGCCGTGAACGATCTGCCCGAACTCCCACAACAGACCCCACCGTGAGAACACATTGTCCTCACCGACGGGACTCCGCTGCGGATACAAAGCACCGGCAGGCGCCTCCCTCTCAAAAGACGGCACTTAAAGTACATTCGCTCGCTTGACGATTGCACCCACGTGATCTACGTCGATGCATCCCTGCCAGCTGATACCACAATTGTACCACGGCGTGGTACAATTGTAACACAGAAGCACAGGCACGATACCTGCACACAACGACTACGCCCCCGCTCAGCACCCAAGCGGAGCTTCAAGCCATCACGAACTATGCGCGCGACGCACTTCTTACGGCAAAGGAAGACGCACCAGTAACGCACATCAATTATACTTACTCGCAAGCGGCACACCAGATATGCTCGGACACCAAATATACCGGACCTACCTTACACGAGCTCAAGGTGGCCGTCTCATCTCTGAGAGCGTCCGGCCACCAATTAATTCATCATACGATGGTTCCCTGCCCACTGTGGCATACCCGGTAATGAGAAAGCCCACAGACTAGCGCGCGCACACATTCTCTCCGCGCTGGCCAAGGGACCCTCCTCTTCCTCATCTCTAGGCAACCCCTCCCAGGAAATTGCCAACCCTTGGCACGACTTGCGCTCTACCAAAGCCCAGCGAGCCACCTACCTCTCCATGGCCGCTAGCCCGCTATCCATCCCTAAGATTCCCTCCCAACATTTCTCTCGTAGGGAAGCCGTCATGATTCGACAAATTCAGACAGGAACCCTATTGACACCGCATCTCTTACCCCCCATTCACACTGGAAGCGGATCCGCGTTCGCGAAGCGGTTGCGAACGCGGTTGTATAAAGATCCAGTGCAATTGTACTGAATCCTTATACAACCGCGTTCGCAACCGCTTTGCGAACGCGGATCCGCTTCCAGTGTGAATGAGCCCTTACAGCGGTTTCGCGGGAACGACGGGGCGGGATCTTCCACAGCCTTTGGCATCTGCAAGAACTGCAACTCTAAGGCAGACCTGGTCCATCTCATGTGGTCTTGCACTTTGTATGATATTCCACGACAACGGGCTTTGGACCTGATCACTAACGCTCCAGTACCCGCATCCCTGAGCCCCTGGGCATGTCCAGACACCACCTTATCACCCAAGCATGCTTTGGAGCTCTGGGAGGCACTACTCACCTTCATAAAAGACCCAACTGCGCCTCCAGTGGGGGACCGGCTCCTTCCGGCTACAGCCAAGAGGATACGGCCTCCCCCTCCCTCGTCGACGAAGGCCTTGAAGCCATGAAGTGCTGCCCCCCTCCTCCTCTCCTCTTCTTTGGCCCCCGTTTCCTAATCCCTTATCCTCCTTCGAACTGACCTGCGCAGCGCGCTCCACGAAGTTTAAGGTCAATAAACGTGTTTTCAATCAGTCAACCAAGAACGTGGGATGTCACGTTCTTGGAGTGAGAACAAGGTGAAGAAGAAGAAAAGGAGAAGGGCGAGCTGAAGACAGGCGGAGGGCACGAGGTCTGTGTGTCTCGAGCGGGAAAGCGAACGCCTGGGGTGGACGCGCTGTCCGCGACAGTCCCGGTAGCCCAGACAACGCTCCAGAAAAACCCTAGCCTAGGGTGCCTCAATGTCTTCCGTTTAGGGTGATGCCACCCTTTGTAGTACCCGATGCCGACAGCACGCGCTCACGGGGAAAATACAAAGAAATCGACGAAAACAAAATGTCGCCATAGCACAGTCAGCGCCATAAACGCGTGCAGAGGCACGCTCTTTCACGCGCTTCTGAACAATAAATAAAAATAAACGTGTGGGACAAAATGGCGAGATGCCACCACCCTAAGCAAAGCGCACATGAAGGCACCTTACCCTAGCCTCGTCCTAGGAAAGGAAACATCGTCGAGCCGGAGTGACTTCCGACAGCGCTCCCGCCATCTCAGGCTGGTGGGAGCGCTGATTCAGTTTTCTTCTCTCCATTCCATATCACACTCTTTTCTCCTCTACTCACCACAGTAGCGGGTCTCTATTCGCAACTCCCACTGATCTCTATAGTTGTGGGCAAAGAGGTTCCGCATACCCAGCTAAGCCTAGCTGCGAACACTTAACCGCAACCGTTCGTCGGTTGTGGGGGCATGCCACCTTTCGTGGCGTTGTTGCACTCATGCAGAGCCTCGTCCTTGGGAAACCAGGTGAACGTTGAACGCGAGTGGGTCACTGAAGGTTGGTTCTTTTCTTGCGATTGCGTCAGGGACCCGATGACTGAGAACGTCGATGGGCTGCGGATGTTGGTGGTAATAAAAAGAACTGACAGGAGTCCATCAAGGAGAAAAAAATAAAAAGAAACGTCTATTTGCAGGACAGATCAAATCGTTGCCCGACCGACGTTCTTCACGACCCTCTCGCGTTCAACTTTTCTCCTGATTTCCCAAGGACGAGAGTCTGCACGAGTGCAACAACGCCTCCAAAGGCGTTGTTGCGGTTAAGTGTTCTCTCGCAACCGACGAACGGTTGCGGTTAAGTGTTCGCAGCTAGGCTTAGCGGGGCTTGCGGAACCTCTTTGCCCACTACGATAGAGATCAGTAGGAGTCGCGGATAGAGACTCGCTACTGCAGGGTGAGAGGAGGAGAAAGGGGCGTGATATGGAATGGAGAGAAGGAAACTGGGAAACGGTTTTCTTCCGGGCAGAAGAGGATTCTGTAGATAGGCCTTGAAAAAACGAAGGGCGCTGCTTATTATGTTCAAATTTTTCGCTTCCAAATTTGATTTATTTTTTCGTGGCTTTTATCATCTGGCGTCGTAATTTAATGTGTTGGGGCACGAAAATGAGACGCGAGGACTTCGCCCCGCCCTGCATCTCTTAAACTATCAGCTACTATAGTAGCGTTGACTGCGCCCTCACTTGGGGTGAAGCGAGGTATAGTAAAATAAGTTGCTTGCTTAAACTATACGTTTTATATTAATTTGACCGGAATGATCCTTTACTTATAATCTTATACTTGCTTTAAACCGTTTTTAGTCATACATCACGTATTCAATTATTTGACTAAAAACCCCGAGACTGGGACGAGAAGGGACGCAGCTGGAAGGTTCTTGTCAATATTATTTTATTTATTTTTTTTTTCAATTAATCTTTTGGAGTGCTCGTAGCTAGCGGGGACATGGATTTCAGGAAGTAGAGCTGGTATTTCCCCAAACAACTTCTGTATAAACACAGCACCGCGTCGCCGAAATGTAGCTAAACTACGCGTCGAGGGCGTCCGACTCAATAAGCATTCGTCGATGGCGAAAGCAGCTACGGCATCTTTGAAGTGTCTACTGCGTCACGCACAGCCACTGAAAATGCCAACGTACCCCGCTAGAAGCCTTGGGATGGCTTTCATTACCATCGGTTTTCTGGTTACAGTAGCAGGTTGCTGCAAACCCTTCGAAACACGTGAGTATTTGAAGTATTTCTACGAAGAGGGTTTCTGCGGGAGAGCCCAAACATCAAGCAAAGCCGCCGTACGCTGCTAATACATTATACGAAAGATTGTCTGCACCAGGGTTGAAAAGTACCTACGTACAAAAAACTGGAAATTGGTATCTAGGCATTTTAGTTGTACCTGAGGTACAAACCTAAAAGCTTCCATTTTTCGGTATCTGTATCTGTATGTTAGGTTCATTTTCCAGTGACTTGTAACCAAGTGAAGTTACTTTTTACAGGAAATTTTTTTTTCACTTCGTCAAAATGTTAGAAACTATAACTCTTGAAGCATTAACGCACTACCATGTGCAGTGATTAACGTTGAGTTGTGTACGACGTGGGAGGCACTGACTTGATCGAACGACGTTTCAGCGAACGAAGCCCCGTTCATGATGTTTCATCGAACGGCACTTTAGCGAATTGCGGTGTTCATTTGAGCGAACGGTGGATTAGCGATGCCGTTCTAGCGACACCAATTTATCGAATCGCTTCGGAACTCTGATTAGCGAAAATAGCGACCCGCTTCCTTCATCTTGTGGGAAGCCGAGGAGGACGACGGCGCGCGTGGGGGCAGGAGCGGTGGCCGGCGGCACGGTGCGCGGGACAGTGTGCACAAGGAGTTCGGGCAAGGCACGGTCAGGACAACGACAGCGACTGCCAGGCCCAGAACCAAGACGCCGAAACAGTAAAACGTTATCAATCAATCCTTGCTCGTGTGACTTCTTGGGAGGACGGACCAGGCAGGGAACGATTGGGCAGCAGTTTAGTAGAGCGAACCACACGATTGCCGCCCAACGTGGGGCTCCATTTTAATGTGGGGTTCTTTGTGGAGATCCCTCTACTAATAACCGTCGCCCGATCGGTATGCGCTACGCCCGTCACCCAGGGAGTCACATAACACAACGAGAAGACAACGAATAGGTTTATTGTACCTCCCCGTTGCCCGTCGTCGAGAGCCGGCAGTCCGGGCACGCCGACCCTTGTTGTCGCCCGTCGATCAGAGCTCACAGTCGGAGTCTGTGTCCAGGCCTGCAGATCACCTTTCTCACGCCAGCGCTGCGTAGGCTGGCTGTCCCGGGCTATCAATGCCCGAGTCTCGCTGCGGAACCACCCCGGGATCATCATAGCCCAGGTCATATGGCCCGGGCTCGCCGTTTCCACCGGTCTTGCTGCAGACCTCGCTGGTAGACCGCTCCGGGGTTCGCCATGGGCCGCACTAGGTAGCTGGACGAGAACGTCGAAGCCAAACTGCCTGGTGCGGCCCATGGCGAACCCCGGAGCGGTCTACCAGCGAGGTCTGAAGCAAGACCGGTGGAAACGGCAAGCCCGGGCCATATGACCTGGGCTGTGACGATCCCGGGGTAGTTCCACAGCGAGACTCGGGCATTGATAGCTCGAGAAAGCCAGCCTACACAGCGCTGGCGCGGGAAAGGTGATCCGCATGCCTGGACCGCTTATCTAGCTATAGCCTGGCTGCGTCTTGTCATATAAAAAGGGAAACAGTCGCACAGTTTCAAGAAACCGCTCCATCCGCTCCATTGGGAAAGGCATTGCGGCAAATATGGAGAGCAGACGAAACGAAACAACGCTATGTTCCTTCGAAACGTGAAAGACACGCGGAGAGCCGGCTTACGGGTTGCCATGGCGTTCGCAACGTCACTACCTACGCCAACTCCCATTGGCTCCTCTCTTCTGCGGCGAAGAGCGGCGAGCACTGAACAACTCCTAGAGAAGAAGGCCGTAGCGCTCCGAGTGGTTACGTCACAATGTCGGAGGAAGAAAGGCCATGGCGCAACTACGTGAAAAATGTATACTATCGACGTGAAAAAAAAATATTTTTTTTCGAGCTGCGCGGTTGTGTTGTTGCGCGTTTATCAGACATTAAATAGGTTTTAAAAGCGCAGCCTTGTACAATTTATTATATATATATATGTGCGTAATATACAACGCGTTGCAAAGGTTGAAAGTACCAAATTTATATGATATATCCCCGTAACCGCGGGACTACGTGCAGTCCCCCAGTTCCCCACACTTTTTGAATGAACCGGCTGCGATGCGACATCTTCCCATATATGGGCTGCGATTCTGGTAAATTTACGTTGTGTGTAAGCTTCTGACTGTCTGAAAAGGAGCGCTGAGACATTTCAGAAGGGAAGGAAACCGAAAAATAATCCAGTCATTGCCGCAAGGAGCCCACACGAGAAAGAGATGGGTCGACAACGTTAAGCCTTTCCTCACTGGAGCTCTCGTGTGTGGTACTTTTGAAACTTAATTGTTTCCTTCTTCCCGTAGTATTTCTGTCGTCACCGCAGTCTCAGGTAGCTCTTTTCTTTTTGTTCGCTTGATTCTACAGCATTTACGTGGATTCGTGGAAGAAGTTCTGCCACGTTTTGAGTGACGTATGTGACAACTAGCCAACGATGACTCTGGTCGATTATCGATAGACCTCTCTCTCTACGGAGAGACTTCTTGGAGTTCGTATCTAAATGTTTTCGTCACGGATATTGTGGGACGTCTGATTACGATCGACAGGTGAGAAACAGCTTATTTACGGGCTTTCTTGGTCATATAGGACGCAAGTAAAGTGCTTCAATCGTACTTTTTAATCTTGTGATAGAATAGAATCTTGTTCTTTATCGTCATCTGTGTGCAGTTGCGTCGACATTTGTAAATATGCGTGGTAATCTAGTTTTCACTGGAAGGTGAAAAACAAGTTTGTGTGATTACTGAAAGTGCGTTGTTTGTGGTTATGTGTTTATAGTAATGTTATTCTATTGCCTTCACCGCGTTTATACTAGAATCTTAACTGTATTAAAGCAATAGCAGTATTGTATACTAAATAAGTTCTATTTTGTTCTAAGGCAGCTCGAGCACATAGGGAAAAGTTAATTAGTTGGCTGCAAATAGTATGTTTAGTACCCCTACCACACGGAAAAGTTAATATATTTTCATTCACTGATACGGGATTTCATCAGCTCGCGGTCTTGAGTGAATATACGAGCGTCGCAAGCTGATTTGTCGACCCCATAATGTCATTCGATTGAAATTACATTACTTTTGCCATGTGGCCGTGGTATTATGCAAGAATTCAGTGACTGCACGCGATAGCATCGCTTATATGGTTGTAAGTGACGTTTATTTGTCTAGCCGTGTCTGCGTTGGCTACATCTACTTGATTTTTAACTGTGATCTGTTTTGCTGTGTCCAATCACTGTGTGTCTCGGCATTTTGTTGAAGTATTCCTGTATAAAATACGCATTCCTACAGCAATACTTGCGTGACTCAATGTTTTCGAGTTAAAACAATCACCATTTTCTATAGACGTCTTATACGCATACCTAGGGCCATTTCCTACCGATTATTTTGAGGTGTAATATTTAGCCTGTGTAATAAAGTGTTTTCTAGACCCGTTGCTATGTGCAGCCTTCATTCTAGCTAATTAGACACGCGTATGCTAAGCGCGATACGACGGTCGATCCACGCGCGTTGCCTTCGCTTCGACGCGCGCCCCCAATGGCCTTCCTTTGCGACGTCACGAGAAGAGCTCTCCGGCCTTCTTCTCCAGGAGGTGTTGCTCTGAACCGCGCAAGGACCGGCTGGCTTGGCGGCGTTGTACGACGCGCCGCTGAAGGCGAAAGCTGGTTTTGGTCGGCAGCCTGCGGTGGCCAGCGTCACGCGGCAAGCCTCCGCGACGCCAATGTGGTCGTGCCTTGAGGAAAATAGTGCGGCGTGCAGCGACGAGCCGTTCCTCCGCCGTCATCGTCGTCCCGTCGTTTCTTTTTTTCCCTCTCGATTGGAAAAATCGCGCCCGCGGGACGCGCGTCGTTGTGCTGTGTGGTGTCCACGGCACCGTGGTCGCGGTGGTGCCGTGTCGAGGCGAAGTATTGTCAAGTCGCTGTTGCCGATCTCCTTCTCAAACGCAAATACGAGTTGGCGATCTCCTTCCCATACGCAAAAGCCAGACGAGGCGGCGTCTCACAACGTTTCTCGCCGCCGGAATCCTGTACAAACTCTTGCCCTTGTTCGCGCGATTTCTGCACTTCGTAACCATACAGCCTGTCATTTTCACGGGGCTCTTTCTACGCGCATGTAAAATTCATTGCGGTAAAAACAACGCCGTGGCTGACGAAAAAGCCGTTCCCTCGCTCTCGAATGAGCGCTCGCCGACTCGCCAAGATGGCCGGACGTGCCGGTCGCTATCGCATATCACTCCGCGAGAGCCGCACACGCGGGCAAAGCGATCGTCGCCGTGTCGTCTGCTTTCCATACCTTGAAAACGGATGTTCGCTCGCGTAAAAAAGAAACGCGATTGTACTGTACCCAGCTCGTACACATAATGTTCAATGATTTAGTAAGCTTTCATTCAATTTTAGTCTAGGATCTATATTTTGCAAACGAAAAACGGAATATATGTTCCCCCCAAAACTCAGCGCTCTACAATGCTGCTTTCCCGCATCAGGGTGGGATGCAGTTCCGCCTACATGACCACTCGTCCGCCAATACGGAGATGGCGGCGAAAGGAAAACGAACGCGGTACTCCGGCTCTGCAAGCAGAGAATACACAGAAGGAATAAAACAGATAAGGACGAACACAGACACACAGTTCTGTCAATAAGCAACTAACATTTGTGATCGTTGCTTGTATTTTGTGGCTTGCATTCTGTAGATTCCTTGTATTCTGTGGTTTTTCAACGCGCTGTGCTATGTGTACTTCTGCAAGCAGAGCCTATGCAGAGGGCAAGTTCGCCTGCGTCTTGCGCAAGGGGTAGCGGTGACGTCAGAACGCCGAGCCCTGATTGGCTGATCGCGACCCCCTATCTGAGCGTCGTCTGCTCCTTTGCAAGGTCGTCTGCTCGCATCATCGTCTGCGTCTGTCTTACCTTTCCTGCGACTTTCGGAAGTGCAGAGGCCAGATTCACGAAACGATCTTACGCCAAAAATTTGCGTAAGACAAAACTTAAGAATAAATTCGTATTCACGAAACGAAATTTTCGTAAGTTTTGCGCAGCTTACGACGAAATCCTACGACAGCTCCGAAGCTGTCTTAAGCACTTTTTACGATCAAATCGGCCCCGCAGGGGGCACCTGTGAAAGCAGGTGTTTGGAGAGTGGCGTCTCCACGGACCCCGAGCCCCGCAGGGGGCGCCTGCACTTTAGGTGCTAGGTGCTTGGTGAGTAGCGTCACCACGGACCCCAGCCACGTGGGCCACCATACCTGCACGCAGGGGGCACCTACTGTTTAGTAGGTGCTTGGTGAGTGGCGTCACTACGAACCCCGAGCCATGTGGGTTCGCCCACCCACGTCTGGCTGTGCGTGGCGTACCCGTGTCCGGGGAAAGGGGGACCCTGGTGGTTGAGCTGAGCCCGGGGTATGTTTGGACCCTTCGGGGCCCCCCGGGCAAGGCAATACACCGCTTCGGCCTCTGCTTCTCGTAGACGGGTGTCCTGGCTTGGCACGACCAGGATGATTCAGTCAGTCGCCTCTTCTACCCTATTCTTCCTTCTTTCACTTTTCTTTCCACCTCTTTCCCTTTTCTTCTGCACTCTCTTCCTTCCTTTTTTACCTCCTTAGGCGGCAAGGGCCAACCTTGAGTGGAAACAGGACCTATCCCTGCAACCACACTAGGGTATAGTGCCCGGGCAGCACTGGTAGAGTAATTGTGTCAGCCAAGCCTTTCTTAGCTATGGCACATTACCTGCCCCCTTGTTGGGCTCCGTGGTGGGCGGTGCACCCGGGCACTGAAACTTCCTCCCCATGTTATGTGTTCTCGCGCTAAAACCTCCCTCGATCGGCCCCTGAAAAGGGTCCGCACCGAAGTCCAAGCCACAAAGACGACACCACCTACACCTACCAGATTCCCGAAGTTCTTGGTTCTTCACTCTGAAAGTGAGAAACATCTGTCTAAATTATCTCCATTCCTTGTCGCAAAAACACTCGAAGGTGTTGTCGGAAAGGAATTTAAAGCCAAGAAAATGCCATCGGGTGACCTACTCGTCGAAAACGAATCAAGTGAGCAGGGTGCTGCTCTCCTTGCCTTGAGAACTGTAGCTGATCACGAAGTAACGGTCACACCTCACCGCACCTTAAACTCCATCCAAGGAGTTATCTCCGAGGATGACCTTCTTGAGACCAGTGACACCGAAATAGTTGAGGGCCTTTCTGATCAAGGAGTTATTGCTGCAAGGCGCATCTCTTTGCGTCGTGATGGCCAAGAACGTAAAACCAAGCACATAGTTCTAACTTTCCAATCCACCACACTTCCTGACGCGGTGAAGGCTGGGTACCTGCACTGCAGGGTTCGGCCTTATATTCCAAACCCTCGGAGATGTTTCAACTGACAGCGGTTTGGCCACGGCTCTCAGAACTGCCGTGGTAAGGCCACTTGTGCCAAGTGTGGGAAAAATGACCACGCTGCAGATACTTGCTCTAATGAAGCCCATTGTGTAAACTGTAGTGACCCACACCCCGCGTATTCTAGATCTTGCAAGACATGGAAAGAAGAAAAAGACGTACTTACCTTGAAGGTCAAAGAAAACCTCTCCTACCCGGAAGCGCGCCGTCGCTTTGCGTTCTTGCGCAAAGGCGGCTATGCACAGGTGGTGCAGCGGGGACCTGCACCACTGAAGGTTGCAGTGGCAACCCAGACGTCCTTTCTGGACTATGGGAAGCCACGGCAGTCCCCCACGCCCCAGCTGAAGATTCAGCTTCCAGGGCGTGCAATCTCGGCTGGTGGGTCTGCTTGCCCTCCCAGCCAGAGCGGAAACACTCGCGCTCCTGCGAGAAAACAGCCTCAGCCCTCTCACATAGAGGGTATGCAGGTTGCTTCCCAAGCTCAGGATGGGCCGGCGGCTGCGGCAACCGTCCCTCCTCTGCGATCTCCTTCCAGGGAGAAGGGTCGACACTCTCGCCCACACTCCCTGGAGAGAGCATCATCGAGGGAGGGGCATGGCTCTCGTGCCGCTCCTGCAGCACCTAAGGGGCAGGAACGGGTGCACTTGGGCGACTCCCCGCCCAGCACCTCCACCGCCCATTTGACTGGGGCTGGTCGTGGACGGGGCGTGGCGCCCCATCCTCCGAGCCTGCCCAAACCAGCAGCAAAGGCCTCGCCTGAAGAAGTAGAGGCAATGGATGAGGGCACGGAAGTCTCTATTCATGCGTCTGACCAAGACGACATGGACTGGCAGACTTCTAAGAGTAAACAGAAAAACAAAAAACCTGTCATCCCACCAACGTAATGATGTTGGTCTATTGTTGCCATGAGCGGCAGATTTGTAAGTTTTTATGTATTTCCTTCTAGTATTACAAGGTCAACAACGTTTTAGCGTTTTAATTTAATTTTTTTTTTAATTATTATTTTGTTTTAGAGGCGTGACTAAATTTCATTTTATGCAGTGGAACTGCCGCGGTCTTTTACGTAATATTGACGATGTTAATTTTTTTATGGACAATTTACGTCCTATTGCTCTATCTTTACAAGAGACACACCTCAATGATCATCATAAGTCAATATTGCGCCGCCATCAAGTTTTTAGAAAAGATCGCCCTACATCTAATTCATCTGGTGAAGTAGCTGTGGTTGTCCAGAATGGAGTCGCCTGCTCTCAGGTTCCTCTGGCTACGCCTCTTGAGGCTGTGGTTGTACGACTTCTTTTGGACCGCCTTATTACTGTCGTTTCTGTTTATATTCCACCTAACACTTCACTGCATCTTCATGATCTTCAACGGCTGGTTACACAGCTTCCTCATCCATTTTTACTGTTAGGAGATTTTAATGCTCACCACCCCCTGTGGGGTAGCGCCCGCCAGGACTCGCGTGGTGGGGTAATTGAGCGTTTTTTATTATCTTCTGGGCTGTGCCTTATGAATACGAAAGATCCAACCTTTTTTAGCGTTGCTCACAACTCATTTACATCTATTGACCTTTCAATTTCATCCCCCTCACTGTTTTCTATGTTTACTTGGAAAGTTTTAAATAACCCCTTTAGGAGCGACCACTTTCCAGTCGTTTTGGAAAGTCAGGTATCTATTCCAAGCCTCATGAAACGCAATCCACGTTGGAAACTGGAAAAGGCAGACAGGGGTCTTTTTAGCCTAAACTCGGAACTCAAACCTTGCATGTTCTTGCCATTAACACATGATGAAGCCACCACATACATTACAGATCAGATCATAAATGCTGCCTTTCGCTCCATCCCTCAGACTTCATGTAACATTGCAAAAAAATGTAAGCCATGGTGGAGTAAAGAATGTTCCGCCACTAAGAAAAAACAAGATAAGGCTTGGAGTATATTTCGAAGATATCCAACATCTGTGAATTTGTTAGAGTTTCAGAGAAATAGAGCTCAAGCTCGTTCAACCAGGAAGCAGTCAAAGAGGAAGTCTTGGAAAGGTTATCTGACCTCTATCAGCAGCTACGTCCCAGCAAAGGAAGTGTGGGAACGACTTCACAAGGTCGAAGGCAGATACCGTTGCTTTACAGTTCCTCTTTTTCCTTCAGTGGATTCGCTGCATGACCAGGCTAATCTGTTGGGCGAACATTTTGCAGCCATTTCCAACTCCTCCCATTACTCTTCAGCGTTTTTGAAGTTTAAGACAGAAGCAGAAAAAATTAAAGTCAGCTTGACAGGAGGAGCTTCTGCACCCTACAATCAACCGTTTACGATGGTCGAGCTCCAAATGGCACTTAATGTCCGGAAAAACTCGTCTCCTGGTCCTGACCGAATACATTATGAGATGATCCGACACTTGTCGAAGGAATCACTCGCTGCCCTTCTCGTTTACTTCAATGGTCTGTTGAAAGACTCGCATTTCCCTTCCGAATGGAAGCGGGCAGAGGTTATTCCACTGCTGAAGCCCGGAAAAGACCCTTCCTTTCCTGCCAGCTACAGGCCAATAGCACTGACGAGTTGCTTGGGGAAAACTTTTGAAAGGTTAGTTAATAAACGGCTTGTTTATTTCCTCGAACAACACAACATTTTGGACATAAATCAGTGCGGCTGTCGACCTGGACGTTCCACGACCGACCATTTAGCTCGGCTGGAGACAGTTGTACGTGAGGCATTCGTAAATAAGCAGTGTGTTTCTGTCTTTTTTGACTTGGAAAAGGCTTATGATACAACTTGGAAACATGGCATCCTGCGTGACCTATTTATGTATGGAGTACGTGGCCGATTGCTTCATTGCATAAAAAACTTCCTGTGTGGACGCACTTTCCGTGTCCGGCTAGGCACTACATTATCTGATTCGTATGTTCAAGAAAACGGTGTTCCCCAGGGCGGAGTCCTGAGTGTCACTCTCTTCGCCGTAAAAATTAATTCTCTCTGTCAGGTCATACCTTCTTCAGTGTCGTACTCCCTGTATGTGGATAACCATAAATAAAATGACTAAATGGGCAAATGAAAATGGTTTTAAGTTCTCTTCAGAAAAAACAATCTGTGTCCCCTTTTTTCTGCGACGTGGGCTTCGGTTAGATCTAATTCTCAATTTAAATGGAAATAGCATTGCAGTAAGACCAGAGCATAAGTTTCTAGGAGTGATTTTCGACCGTAAACTTAGCTTTGTACCTCACCTCAAGTGGCTGAAGCAAAAATGTATGCAGACTATGAATATCCTAAAACTTCTTTCTCACAAGTCTTGGGGCTCCGATAGAAGGTGTCTGCTTCGTCTCTATTCCTCTCTCGTACGATCACGTCTTGATTATGGCGCTATTGTGTATGCATCTGCTCGGCCATCTGCATTGAAGATGCTTGATCCAGTGCACCATCTTGGGTTGCGTATAGCAAGTGGCGCTTTTCGAACATCTCCTATCCCAAGCTTGTATGTTGACTCTAATGAAATGTCACTCGAGAAAAGGCGGCAGCTCCTTAGTCTAGTCTATGTTTACAAAGTTTTATCGGATTCTAGTCATCCAGCTCACACTTATATTCGAGAGTCGAGATTTTGGCGTACCTTTGACCACAAGCCAACTGTTGTTCGACCCCTGAGTCTTCGTTTTGAGGACCTTCGTCTCTCTCTTGGCCTGCCTCGTGAAAATGTCTACCTTATAGAAAGTGCATGTCTTATTGCCCCATGGGATATCAAACCTATAACTTGTGATTGGTACTTCACAAAATTTAATAAACATAATACCTCTTCACTCATTTTACAACAGGAATTTTTTGCACTGCAAGAAAAGTACAAGGATTATCATCAATTTTACACTGACGGAACCAAGTCCTCAACGCATGTAGGCTCTGCTGTTCACTCTAATTCGTTTACACATGTGACACGGCTAAATAATGTTGCTAGCGTTTTTACTGCCGAGCTATATGGCGTGCTGTCAGCACTTGACTATATTATCCGGAGCAAAGTAATGAAAGCAGTTCTTTTTGTGGACTCTCGGAGCGTTGTTACTGCAGCGTGCTCACTTAATTCAACCAAGAACAAGCTGACTCAACTTGTACGTGCTAAAGTTCAACTGGGCCTTGGAGATGGGAAGGATATTAGGTTTTGTTGGATTCCGAGCCATGTGGGCATTACAGGCAACGAGGCTGCAGATAGGCTGGCCGCCTCGTCGCGTAACCTCTTACCATCATGCGCACGCATACCATACCAAGACCTAACAAGGCCCATACGGCTTTCACTTTTAAAACTGTGGCAGTCCGAGTGGGATTTGGCCGATAACAACAAACTTCATATCATCAAGCCAAACATCGGTACCTGGGAAAGCTCCTATAACCGGAGCCGTTTCCGTGAGGTTCTTCTGTGCCGGCTAAGGATCGGCCACACCTTCCTTACCCATCGTTACCTACTTGTTGGTGACGAACCACCAGTGTGCGACCACTGTGGAGACACCTTGTCTGTTCTATATGTTTTTCTTTGCCCTGGTCTTCTACAACAACACAAGTTCTTTTTTCCTGAGCTTTTCAAGTATTGTATTCCTTTCCATCCTACTAAGTTCCTAGGAGAACAGCCTCTAATATCAATCGACCGTCTTTTAGCTTTTCTAGAAAATATAGCGATTTTACACAAACTATAGCCGAAATACTTTCTTAGTACATTGTTTCTAGTCAATTTTAGTTTACCTAGTTTGGCGCAGTATGGCCATCGTAGCTCTTGCGCCATAAAACTCGCAAGCAACAACAACAACAACAACGATCAAATCGGCACGAATCAGCTTGAAGTCGGGAAGCGTGAGAAGCGTACGTAGAAAAATAAACGTCCGACCCACGGACGTTTATTTTTCTACGTGCGCTTCTCACGCGTCCCGACTTCAAACAGCAAGAAAAAAGTAAAAAGTACTTGAAACAGACCACGACGAACAAGAACGCTGGATCCACAAACATCCGGGAAAAGCTCCAAAGGCCACGATTCCACCGAACGCGACCAAGCGAGCTCCATAGTTAGGCCTAGCAGGCACTCCGCAACTCGGCGACCGTCTGCCCATGGCCGGCTGGCGTGCTGAATGGAATATGCCCACGCGACCCTTGTGAACCCTTCCCTTATTATACTTTGATCGCTGACCTCAATTTTAGATTAAAAGGTCAATTTATTCCTCTTGTTATCTCCTTGTTTCCCGAGGCAACGGTGACCCTCGCCGGTGAAAAAGCGGTGAATCTCCGACAGACGCAGGAAAGGCAAGCAGCCATCGCTTTGACTGGCAGACGTAAAGCAGACGACGTTAACTGCGCCAACCCGCCGACGCCGTTAAAGAGTGAGGGGTCTCGCCGCACACGAAAGGAGGGAAAAAGAGTTTGGGAGGCAACTTGCGGGGCCGCCGCCATGTTGCTGATGCTGATGCGGCTGGTGCGATTCTCGCGCCCCCTATCGGCTAGAAATTTTCTGCCACTGTCTGGGACTGTGAAGACCCGCTCAGTGCGGTTCTCTACGAACGTTTTTGCGGTTTTGCATTCGACGTTTTCTCGCCTCTCTTGAAAGTTTCCACTTATTTTTTTTTTATGCGTGCTGCGTACCCTTTTTGTGTTGTCTTCCATTGTGAGAAATAAGGCTGGTAAGTGCCTGCCATTCAAGCTTTTCTGTTCGACATTCACGGGAAAGATGAAGGACGTTGAACGGCCCTCGACGCGATTTTGCGAACATTGTTCTTCCCCCTCCCAGAGATAATCCGCGTAGAATCCTCAGTTATCTCCAAAAATAGTTATCCGGGTTGGCGTGAGAAATGGGTCAGTCGCGTTTTTTTCTTTGCCTTGGTGCGGTTGTGAAAAAGGAAGCTCTCCCCGAAACGTGCCCCAAGACGAAGTCATCTCGGATTCCGTGCGATCGTCAAGATGGGACTGTCGTCGACTGTGAGTGTTATTCGAGATCTTTCTCAAATAAATTATTTTCGGATAACGCTGCATCATGTGGTACTTACGATATATTGGTCGAATTTGAACACTTCCTCAATTGTATGTCCGTGTCCTGTCCATCGGCAAACACGTTATTTGTGAGAGTGAAAAATGCATGCCTTTCGGCCCTCTTCTGTTGCAATTTATTTTTGACAGCAAAACGCTTTGGTAGTTTCACATGCTGCGAATCCCGCTGCGCCGTCAAAACTTATCGTAAGAAAAAAAAATAACTAGAACTATACATTCCAGTCGCATTCGTTCTGTCGTGCGCATACCCAACAAAAATAGTTAAGTTTTTTTTTATTTGCTTTTTTTCGTTTTTTCAAATGTGGTACAATGCTTTCTAAATGTCCTAGGGAAAATACATGTAGCATGAAACACAAATAGAGCGGGAAAAGGCGATTATTTAGCCGCCAGCAGCGTTTGAAACTGTGCCTACGCAGGCTGCGCCTATTGAAATCACAGTCCATTCGGTTAAGGTTAGGAGGGACGCCGGTGAGAGTCTAGCCTCAAACTCAGTGACTGGGCTCGAAAACGGTTTGTTGCCCCTGGGGTAGAGTGTTTTTTGGAAAGGTGTATACTAGGTGGCAATGCAGTGAAAGGTACAGGCCCGCGTCCCCTTTCCCATTTGGAGTGTGCGCGGGCTCTCCTCCTCTCCCCGGAAATGGGGGAGGAGGAGACCCTGCGTACACTCAGAATGGGAGAGGGGACTCGGGCCTGTATCTTCCACTGCATTGGCAAGAAAAGTTGTCATGGAGTATAACACGCTCACTCTCGGTTCTTAGCAAACAAACCTCGGCGCCTCGGAACACCTCGCCAGTGAGTCCTTTGACTTCCCCCCTTGATGCGCGTCTGCTAGTTGTTAGACATAAACAACGTACCGTTCGAGTTATTTCGTGTGCCCTCTCTGAAAGCCAAAGTCGAGCTCGGTCGTAAAGACCTGAGGCCGGATTCTCAAAGCGAACTTACGACGAAAAAAATGCGTACGACAAATTTGAGAGGAAATTCGTATTCTCGAAACGAAATTGTCGTAACTTTTGCGCAGGTTACGACAGAATCCTACGACAGCTCCTAACCTGTCTTACGCACTTTCTACGATCAAATTAACACGGCCGACAACCTCGCTCAGTTACGCGGTCGCGACTACCAACGCACATTTATTTTTCTACCTGATCTTCCTGTGCGTCCCGACTTCAAGCAGCAAGAAAAAAATGAAGAAGTGCTTGAAACCGACCACGACGAACATGAACGCTGGATCCACAGACACCCGGAAACGGCATCAAAGGCGACGATCCCACCGACCAAGCGAGCTCGGCAGAATATATAGGCCTAGCAGACACTCCGACCCGTTCCGGCGCAGCATTGCTCAGACGGTCCTTGGCCAAGACCGTCTGCCCACGACCGGCTGGCTTGCTGAATGGAATATGCCCACGCGACCCTTGTGGACCCTCCCCGTATGAATAGTTTGATAGCTGAACTAAATTTCAGAGGTCAACCTATTCCCCTTATCATCTCGATCACCTTGTTTTCCGAGGCAGCGGTGACGAACGCTGTCGTCGAAAAGGGACTCCTCGATTCTATCTCCTTGTTTTGTGTGATATAGAGCTCAAATAAACGCCGTATGGATTACCTTCGCAACACGGTATGTACACTTTGTTATTAGTATGCCATTTTTAACTGTCGAGCTATATCAGTTCGTGGGAGCTACGCGATGCCGGTCCAACCTTTTTTTGCCGAGTGTCACGTCAGTATCGAGTTGCAATCGTAGAAGATCGGTCCCGAAGCGCTTACCGAAACGCAGTCTCAATCCAGCACTTCGATCAAACGCACGCGTCCGCTCCAAGTGTGAACAGGTATTTGCGTGACTCTTGCTGACACTCTCGTAGTTCAAACGTATCTTTTTTAACGTCGGCTCACTCCTGCATGTCCGAGGCCGCGAGAAACGCCGCGGCGGTTTGTTTCCATCTACGTCGCTTTGCAAACGACTGGCTCGGGGCTTTTATTAACGATGACAGTTGTGTTGACTTTGTAGCGATCGGGTTTGTAGCAGTCAACGAAGCGTTAAAATCGTGTTAGCGTCGATATACCACTGCGCGGACACGAACCCCAGACAAGCGGTGGTGGAAAGGCCAACCGTGTTTATGAGAATCAGCTTGAACACTAAACATTTACACACAGACAGGACAGGACATGCACAGAGCTGTCTATCAACGAGTGGTTAGCCTGTGTTTGTTATTAAAAATCCACGTGCTCCGAACTATGCCTAGCTCTCTAATTGGTTGTTCGTTTTGCCGAAGACGCCGTTGCCATAGCAACAGCACCGGAAGTCATCGTTTCTCCGAAAGAGGTCGTAACTTTCCTCCTCTCACTTAAGAACGCGTTTGTGAATACCGTTCTCGCCTCATCTTACGATGATCGTAACTTTACGAACTTCGTAGCTAAGTTGTCGTAGGTAAGAGGTTTTTTATGAATCTGGCCTCTGGACTTCCGAAAGTCGAAGGAAAAGTAAGACAGACGCAGACGATGTTGCGAGCAGACGGCGTTGCAAAGGAGCAGACGACGCTCAGATAGAGGGTCGCGATCAGCCAATCAGGGCTCGGCGTTCTGACGTCACCGCTCCTTCCTCTCTCAAGCGCAGAAGACGAAAATGAGCCCACTTGCGAGGCGTATACAGTTACTCTAAAACAATAGGGCTTTAAGTGCCGCGCCGTGCAAGTTTTGAAACTAGCCCGAAATGTCTCAGAATCTTGACCTTGCATTAGCTAAATCCCTCATTTGCGTTTCTACGCTGCAGTTCTTGTTTGTGAACAAAAACGATACATCGGATGTACTGCCGAAAGGTGGGACATGTTTTTTTTTTCTTTTCTCTGTAGACTGATTTTATTCAACAGCGTGACGTCATCGAGTATAAGCGCTAGTAAGTTTTGAAACGGCACGGTAAGAAAACTTCGGATCGAGTAACGTTTGGAACACTGCCCTGGAGTTCTTTAGGGATCCAATTTTAGTCATCATTTGTACATCATTTCGTGAGCCGACAGCGTATTCTAGCGGGTAAGAGAAGGGTAACACAGAATAAAAACCTGCGCGCATCTGAACATATCACCTTCAATAAAGCGTAATTGGACACATTTGGACCTTTTAGCTGCACCAATAATGACCTGGCCGGCTTTAAGATAGACTGAACTAAGGGCACCCTTAGCGACGACGGCGAAGGTTGTGCATTTGTGGTTCGAATCGCAATGAAGATACAGCTGGCGTGTTCCACGCTTTTAGTTCTTTCATTTCAAAGCTTCCTCTACAGTGTGAGTCAAATGCATCGTTGGTCTTTCTAAACGACTGTGTAATCAGTTCCTTACCGTCTCGTGCTAAAATTTACCCCATAGCCGCCAAAAGCTGGTGCATTTAGTGTATCGATATTTCACAAAATAAATTTACTCGAGCAAAACCTTTAAAAAAAACACTTAAATTCCCACTTTTTGCAAGCCAAAAATGCATACCTAAGGTTTGACGCAATATTACACAGCTGGCAGTGCGTAACATTGCTTGCAGGTAGCCGCAATTAAGGGGTACTCCCCCCGACATTTCTGAGTTGGATATGTGATGCGCGCTTTTGGGGGGAAATTGTGACTGTATGAGTATTTTATTTTAAACCACATAATAATAAACAATTACTACTATACGAACAAAACATAGACAGATGGGTTGCCTCGTGATTTTGACTTCTTTTTGGCTACATGTTGTCAACCTGCTTTGCACTAATTGGTTGTTACCGCATCCCTTGTCTACAACTTTCATCCGGGCAGCACTGGGCTGTAAATAACCTTCATATCCCGCCCTTAAAAAAAAAAAAAAAATCTGTCACTGGAGTGTTCTAACTGCTCATTCTGCAGGAGCAGTTTTACCAGAAGTGAATGAGCTCCATATGCAGAAGGAAGCCTAGATCTTCCAAAAGGACGGGGAGCCTCCACATTTCTCGTCCAGCGTGCGCGTCTTGCTGGCTGTCACCTTTCCCGGCAGGTGGATGGATCGGCCATCTTCCGCCATGCCTTGGCCACTACCCCAGGTAGCACACTTTCTTGGGCCAGCTTGGGCCAATATTGTTGCTTGATTGTAGTAAGCTGGCCCAGCATCGCCCAAGGAATACGATTGTCCACCAGACTGGCACTTAATTGTATTTTCTGGCCCAAGGTTTCTATGCTACAGCCAGGGAAAGGCTTCCCTGGCTGGAGCTCGCATTTTCCCGGCCAGGGCCAGCCGATATAGACAGACTACTGCCAGGAAGTGCGTTTCCTTGGCTGGAGCTCGCATTTTCCCGGCCAGGGCCGGCCGATATAGACAGACCACTGCCAGGATGTGCGCTTCCTTGGCTGGAGCGCGCATTTTCCTGGCCAGGGCCTGCCGATATAGACAGGCCACTGTCATAAAGTGCGTTTCTTTGGCTGGAGCTCGCATTTTCCCGACCAGGGTCGGCCGATATAGACAGATCACTGCCAGGATGTGCGCTTCCTCGGCTAGAGCTCGCATTTTCGTGGCCAGGGTCGGCCAATATAGACAGACCACTGCCAGGATGTGCGCTTCCTTGGCTGGAGCTCGCATTTTCCCTGCCAGGGCCGGCTGAGATAGACAGGCCACTGCCAGGATGTGTACTTCCCTGGGGATTTACTGAGATTTCCTGGCCCAACCAATACAAGAAACAGCCAGCGTTCGGCCATGTTGCAGACCACAGAAAGCAATGAAGGTGAATTGCAGTGATCAGCTCTACCCTGACTGGAGCTCGGATTTCATAGGGCCAGAAATACCAGTGATATGCCGCTGTTACTCCGGCCGGCTGAAAGGATGGCCAAGAAGCTCCACGCCCAGGCTGCCCAATCACCCCAGCCAGAGATGCCCGACGACCCGCCTGCTAGCGCGGACTAAACAGCTTACGCTGAACTGAATAAAATTAAGTCTCCGGGTTGTTTTAAATTGGTTCATGTGTATTTTATTAACATAGGTCACATTCCTGAACATGCACATTAATAGCAGTTTCGTGAATACCTAGCCTGTTCTTAAGAAATACAAAATCTGAGACTCTCATACAAAAATGGTCTATGGTCGTGTATGGACAATTATATGGCAGGCTATCACCCCCTATGGCCCTCTATGGTTGGCCATAGAAATCCATGAAGACAGCTACAGCCAGCTATAGAAACATCTATGGCCCTGTGTATAAAGACTGGGAATTAATACATTTTCTTTATCCGCCTATAGAAAATCCTTTGGCCACAAGTCTAAAGACTTGAAACCAATAAATTGTCTTCATCCGTCTATAGAAAAATTTATGGCCCCAAGTCTAAAGGCAAAGAACCAATAAATTTTCTTTCCACGCCTACAGAAAATCACTACCGGCGCTTATATTTTTTAGTAAAAACACTCCACGTTAGAAAATTAAATCAATACTAAATTTCTGTCAGGCCGGTGACAAACCATGACCCAAGATATGTTCCCTGCTGTTGCAACGAGTCGTGAAAACCAGTAATATGGTTTGTTTGAAAAACCCATTAAAATACTTGTACAAAAATTAAAATTAATTATTACCCCCAAAAGTGAAAATAACTTACACTGGCGCCGAGACTGCAATCAAGCAATAGATTGATTACAATCTTCAGTACCAGTGTACTGCATGTCATCACTGCATTGTCAACGTGATTCATCAAACTTGTTGAAAAGTTAATTAATACATTTTAATTAATTAGCCTAATGATCTACATTTCCTTTTTTCAGGGTTTTGAATTAGGAGATGGGGGCTATTCCAAGAGACAATTCAAATAATGTATTAAGTATAAGTAATATTTGCTCCACCTCTTCGTGTTTTTCCGACAAATGATGGGTCACCGGCAAAGTCGGATTGAAAAATTAGACTGTCATATATACAGCTAGGGCGAACATAGCGTTTGTAGATCTGCGCTGTTGCTGCTGTGTGGGGAAGTGTTCGGCTTCTGTTGTGTGTGTTCAGAGTTGTATGTATCTATACATAGATTTACACATATATCTATACATTGATACACATACACCATGTACCGTTTACAAGTCAGGGGAACTTGAAGTAAAAAAAACTTTTTTTGGGGGTTTGCTGGCTAAAGAGAGCCATATGAAGGCCATAGAAAAGTCTTTATTCAACCATTAGAAAAGCTAAAGAACGCTATGGCTGGACAGCGATAGGGCCATAGAAAAAGCTAAAGAAAAGTAGAAAAACACATACTGCAACATTATCGTCCCCAAGACTGGCTCGCCCGTGAAGAGCCACCCTGGTCCGAGTACTTTTTACCCATATAGCTGGGATTGGCTGACCCGGAAGTAGCCACCCTGGCCTGGGCTGTATTTATCCCGTATAGCCAGGATTGGCTGCCCGGAAACAGCCACCCTGGCCCAGGCTTTATTTGCAGGATGGAGCCCAGATTGGCTAGACGGGGAATTGCAGCTTACTGCCAATCTGAGCGTGCCAGGTTGGCTCTAGCTGAAGCCTTGGTGCAAAACAAGCATGGCCCAAGGAAAATTTCCTTGGCTGCCCAACCTGGCGCGAGCTAGAGCCAGGGCATTGTGCTACTTGGGACGTTCCCGCATCATAACAGCCTGCCATTGTTCATTCTGGGGCATCATAAAAGCGAAAGCCTATACGTTGGTCACCGGTCGCATCGGATCACTACTAGCCTGAAGATCCGCGTTGAGGCGGCCTTCCCGTTGATTTCACACCAAATTCACGCAGCAGCATTACCGGCTGCAAACTTGCAAGCTGCAAAGGTGCATCGACGTCCCGGTCCATTAAACTTGGTTAATTAACAATGGTCTTTCTCTGTCTCTCCGGGGAGCCACGTTGAACTCCGTTAAATGTACTACGCCCAGTGAAAAATCTCATTTGTATGAGAAATGCCTTTGTCCAATAATCGCAGATCATGAAATAAGATCATAGAGGAACATAAGGTTATTAAGAGGTCTCATAAGATCGTATTTGAGCACGCGTGTTTATTGGAGCAAAAGAGTTTTATTCATACAAGATTTTTTTAGGGACTCCAGCTTTGTTCAGCGTCCTCTGCAATCTCTGCAAGCCCCTTGTCGTTTTTGTTAAGAAACCGATTTATGAGATCCTTTCAAACGGCCAAACGTTGATATGAGTCACGTTGGATGTTGGTTTCTATGAACGTTGTGATTGACTAGTTTTCTACGGTGTGCAATGACGACTAAAAGAAACCTCGCGATCCCACTCGATCAAGTTTATTTACTTGAACAGCTACATTTAATGCAAAAGGCTCTAATTATATAAGCGAATTCGAAACTAAACAGTACACAGAGAGCTGGTCAGAAATTGAGTCCGCCGAAACCAGTGGCCAGGATGGTCTAATCGGTTAAGGCATCGCCCCGGTCAGGCGAAGGTTGCGGGTTCAATCCCCGCTCCTGGCCCAATTTTTCGCCAGCTCTCTTTCCCTTTCCCTTTCCCTAACTTTAATGCAATAAATTCAATAATCACCTTCCCCCCTCTTCGTTCTCAATATTACTACGGCTACATTGTCAATCGTCACTCAATCCCATTATATATACGGTGCAGCCTGTCCCTATGGGGAGGAGTGGTTCCCTAGATATCCTGGAAGACGGGCCCTTTCCGACATTTGCAAGCTGAGATGACGTGCCACGTCACTGCCGCATGTCGGAAATAGCGCGGGCCTTAAATCAGCAACGGTTGTCGTCTACCCAGTTAAGCGAATTCGAAACTAAACAGTACACAGAGAGCTGGTCAGAAATTGAGTCCGCCGAAACCAGTGGCCAGGATGGTCTAATCGGTTAAGGCATCGCCCCGGTCAGGCGAAGGTTGCGGGTTCAATCCCGGCTCCTGGCCCAATTTTTCGCCAGCTCTCTTTCCCTTTCCCTTTCCCTAACTTTAATGCAATAAATTCAATAATCACCTTCCCCCCTCTTCGTTCTCAATATTACTACGGCTACATTGTCAATCGTCACTCAATCCCATTATATATACGGTGCAGCCTGTCCCTATGGGGAGGAGTGGTTCCCTAGATATCCTGGAAGACGGGCCCTTTCCGACATTTGCAAGCTGAGATGACGTGCCACGTCACTGCCGCATGTCGGAAATAGCGCGGGCCTTAAATCAGCAACGGTTGTCGTCTACCCAGTTAAGCGAATTCGAAACTAAACAGTACACAGAGAGCTGGTCAGAAATTGAGTCCGCCGAAACCAGTGGCCAGGATGGTCTAATCGGTTAAGGCATCGCCCCGGTCAGGCGAAGGTTGCGGGTTCAATCCCCGCTCCTGGCCCAATTTTTCGCCAGCTCTCTTTCCCTTTCCCTTTCCCTAACTTTAATGCAATAAATTCAATAATCACCTTCCCCCCTCTTCGTTCTCAATATTACTACGGCTACATTGTCAATCGTCACTCAATCCCATTATATATACGGTGCAGCCTGTCCCTATGGGGAGGAGTGGTTCCCTAGATATCCTGGAAGACGGGCCCTTTCCGACATTTGCAAGCTGAGATGACGTGCCACGTCACTGCCGCATGTCGGAAATAGCGCGGGCCTTAAATCAGCAACGGTTGTCGTCTACCCAGTTAAGCGAATTCGAAACTAAACAGTACACAGAGAGCTGGTCAGAAATTGAGTCCGCCAAAACCAGTGGCCAGGATGGTCTAATCGGTTAAGGCGTCGCCCCGGTCAGGCGAAGGTTGCGGGTTCAATGCCCGCTCCTGGCCCAATTTTTCGCCAGCTCTCTTTCCCTTTCCCTTTCCCTAACTTTAATGCAATAAATTCAATAATCACCTTCCCCCCTCTTCGTTCTCAATATTACTACGGCTGCACTTGTCAATCGTCACTCAATCCCATTATATATATATATATATATATATATAAAACTGAGAAGAAAAAAACCCTTAGTGAAAAACAGCAACAACGGACGATTTAATCTTCGACGTTTCGGCCGGAGTCCGGCCTTCGTCAGGAAGACATCCTGACGAAGGCCGGACTCCCCTTTTTTCACTAAGGGTTTTTTTTTTCTTCTCAGTTTTATACCCACGCCTTCGGCCTCCCGCCACCATGCCCGTTATATATATATATATATATATATATATATATATATATATATATATGTATATATATATACCAAGCTTGTCGGGGTCGGTCCTCAGAATTATCTGTAAAAAATATATGTGAAATCCCAATCCCTGCGATGAACAAAACTGCCTTTCAAAAAAATTAGAAATATGTAGTTCGAGAGAAAACAATTATGGAACGCTGCCGGGTGAAATGCGTGGAAATCGCGATTCCATTTCTGCTCAAGTTTAGACGGTCTTTCCAAAATATTGAGTCATCACTTACTCCTAATACTTTTTATACTATAAGTATGCAATGTGTGCTATTTTTAAAGGTAAATTATAGTTTTTTATCATTTTCAGTTATTTTTACATAAAATCGCAAACATGCCACCCAGAGCAATTTCGACTAACATTGGGATAGCTATATCAAACGAACGGTATGGACATATATCAATACGTAGCTATTTAAATAACCTATCGATTGGTATGTGTTTCTTGTTTATCGATTTTATTGAACACTATTGATTTCACCCCAAATGTGCACACAAATTGAAAATATACAAATTTCGAAATAAATTTTTTCAAAAAGGCCATTTTTTATTTTCTTCTAACTTCAATAATTCATAGCCCATAAGGTGTAGAAATAGTGTATATAAGTCTTGGGTGTAATATTTTTGTTGTATTTTGGTGACAACCAGTTAAATAAGCCAATTTTAAGCCTCACTCAATCGTTGGTTCAACTATTCTGGCTTCACCACAATGGTACTGGCGGCCTCAATAATAACAATCGGTTTTAGAAGCCAGTTCATCATGATCAGTTTGCCATTATATATGCTCATGGCGACTCCTGGAACACCTGACATACGTTACGGAGGGCAAAACTAACCATTCACGTTAACAGTAATGCCACCTTCAGTCTATTTGTGAGACGAGCCGACATGTCCAAAGCTCTGGCAGGTGAACGTTCTCATCTTAAAAATTGGTCACGCACAGTGTGACATAAATAAGTGTAATTTAAATATAAACACCAAACAATCACTCATGAAGCAGCTCAGTACCTATCTCCTGTGATCATGGAAATTGTTTTCCACTGATGAACGCATGGACATTTTTTTTTTTGCACAAACTTTAACTGTTTGAGCTATGTAGATAGTTTTATTTTGCTTATAAGCTTACACACGTAATACAAAGTTTAGCTGACAAAATGAAAAACAAAAACGCTGGTATCACGACACAAAAAGGCACTCGATTTAACTACTAATGTATTCACGTTAATAAAATACACATATATAGACATGGATCATGGTGCCCAACACTCCCCCGTCTATACAGAGGCTTTTACGAAACGTCTGGAATTTGCTTACATAGTTAACAAAGCCACACATTTTGAAACAACATGTAGGCACTAAAATACCGATTATGCAGTTCGCTGAAGACGCACTTCACCTTTTTCAAGTCGCCACACGTGTGAGAGGCGGATGCCTTTTTGAACCGGTATGGATCCCCATTCGGCTCTCTTGGTTTTGCGGAAATCACTCGCGTCGTCTTTCTTTAAATTTAGGAGGGTCACATTTTTTACACACTTTCCCACCTTGTGCACAAAGTCCGTTGATTTCTGTATGGCCTCATCCACAGGCGAACGGAGGTTGTGCACCGTCGCCTGATGCTTCAGTAGCCCCCCTACTCCATCACAGGCGCTCTTGCCGTGTCCTGAGGCAGAAATAACCCACTTCACCTTCGGAAGACCGGCTCGTTGGAACTCGTAAAGCTGAAATCTATTCTTAAAGTGAGCTGGTGCACCGTCAGATTTATACGTTAATGACGTATAAACTGGAATGTTGTTCTCCAGCCAGTCCTCAATGCACCTTAGAGCGAGTACCGCGTGGGCAGTGTCATGGCACAGGTCTTCACACACGACACCGAAACATTTGGGACCTTGCGATGTCGACGCAACACATGTGAACACGGAGATTTGACGCTTGTGCCAGTGATGCTCTTGTATTTCGTGTGGCAGGGTCGCCGTCCAGTTTTCCGCAAAATCAAAGTTCATGACAATATGCCTTGTGGTCACCTTGCTCTTCTCAATCCAAACAGCTTCCCGTTGACTTCTACGAATGAAGTCGTGAGTAGAAAACCTTGTGGCCCATTTTTGCATCTCTTTCAAAAAGGCGTTCGAGTCCGCAGTCTTATTCACCAAATTGCCGTTCTCCCACGTGCACAATCTACTTTCCTCATCTGGAACCAATTGTAATTCTTGTAAGGAGAGTCGATCACTGCTAGGGCATTTCTTGCATTCGCCCCGTAAACAATTGGGCGTTGAGTCTGGGCAAAGGCACAGAGCGACAATATCCTCAGCCGTTATTTTTTCTTCCCGCACGCTGTTGAGGGCAGATAAGCACAAATCAAAACTTGTGCAGCACACGCATGCCCATACGGTTTGGTCAGGGTTCAGCTTAACCCATTTTGGTCGCAGCGAATAAAATTTGGTCAATCCTAATTTGGAGTCCGGGTCAGCTTTCTTAAACAGCTTGTAGGCTTCTCTTGTGGACCTGGTCATGTAGCGCTTGACAACGGCTTGTTGTTCCCCATCCTTCATAATGTTTACAACGTCCTTTTTGTTGGGGCTCTGCCGGGAACATTCGAAATCATCGTCGGTGTAAAACCGCGTGGCTGGCTGCACGATGTCCTCGCCTATCTTAGCGCCCTGGTATGGCTCGAGACGATCCCATACGCCAAAACGTTCACGAAGTCGCTTGGCCTTTTTTAGTATGTAGCTCGATGCCTCCGGGATTAAACGTGCGATTTCGTTAACAGTTACACTTGCAGGCACAAGCGTGAGCAGCTGGCATCTCTCCTGGTAGGACGATGTCTTGACAAAGGCTTCTCTGAGGTTTGCTCACCACTCGTCACAGTTAAGGCAGGAGGATTCAGTCCCAGAGTTTGACTCACTCGTTTCCAGGCTATATGCTGTAGCCAACTTTTTACGTACTTGTCTGCTGTACGACACTTCCATTTCCCGCTGTTTTCTTGCCGCATAGGAGTGACGGCTCTTCGGATTTACGACAGACGGCATCCGCAAGAGAGTTGTCTCAAGCCCTTTAGCAGATATTTCTTCGTTAATGTCACCTACTACTTCATGTTCTTCAATGAAGCTTGCCGGAAAGCTTGAAGATGGGTCACTCACCGTACAGGCTGAAAGTTGCTCACCAGTACGTCGAAAACAGTTCTGGCAGAGCATATCCGTCGACAGAACAGTAGCAGCTTTGGTTGGAGACAGGATTCTTTTCAATGCTTCTACGTTGAGGTCGGTTACGGGTCGAAAATATTGGTTGCGGTACATATCACCCGCTTATGTCTCTCAAAGTAGTCGGCACAGGACTTCCTTTTGACGCTGTAAACTGCGGCCCTGACTGAAACGTGGACGTGAGAAATACGAGTGGCCACCTAATTCTAAGTTCAAACCCGTGTGTTATTCCTTGCCGCGATCTTTTGCTTGTTTATTATTTCTCTCTTCCTGCTTTTATCTTCTTATTGTTTTGGTATCGACGACTGTGTGAATATAATCGCTGAAAACCATCACCGAGAAAGAGCGCGCTGTATGTCTTTTCATTTAAAGGGGAGGGAAGTAATAAATAGCGAAAAACGACGATAATAAAATCGCGGGATAAATGAGGACTGCAAACTTTAGGAAACACCTACAAAATCAAATAGACGAACTTAAAACAGGTAGACGCCGACAGAGAGTTCCTCTTTGGTATGGTGCTTGCGTGCCCGAGACTGGTCTTGCCGGCAACCGCCAAAAATCACAGTGATCATAACTAAGATGCGTTGCGACCCCTGCGTAAACAAAGTTCCGCGCGTTCAGGAGATCGGCACGATAAAGTCAAAACTCTACTCTGTTCGTTTCCTCCTCTAGATAACCTTGACTAGACGGAGACAGACAAGTTTGCGCAGTGAGGTCCTTTGGTCAGAGAAGGATAGTTGGGGACAGCGAACCGATCCGCTAAACAGCCTCGGTCGGAAGCACGAGGTCAGCAAAGCTTATCGTAGGTCAACGAGGTCAACTAAGCTTATCAATGATTGTCTCAGATGTATCGTCTGAGACAATCATTGCTCTCCCTCGCTCTGATCAAAAGGGACCGGCGTTTGAGTCAGTTCGATGAAGAACAGAGTGCTACTTACATTAGCACCCCGTTTGATGCAAGAAAAAAAACAGTTTGTTTTATTATTTTTATTTTGAAGAGGAGTCGTCTTCAAGTTCTACGTGGCTGTCAGAAATATTTTGTTCGTGATTTGTTAAACTACGTAAACAAATTACAACCAGATGTCCAACTCTCTTGGTGAAACGCCGGCTGCCGCTTTCGGGAGCTCTACGTTCTTAATTCCTACCAATTTCGCTCCTGTTCGTGTTTCAAAATAAAGGAAATGGCAAGAAGCTTCCTTTAGCCGTGAAATTTGAAGGCAAAATTACAAAGCAATAATAACATTTTAATCACTGTTCTTTCTATAGCTATAACGGTTTTCGCAATAATAGTAAGGGGTTTCATTTCTCTCAGAAACCGGGCTATCGTATGTAACATATAGATTGCATATTCAAGTTCACTTAACCGCACTCTGCTTCAGCGATTTAATCGGTAAGAACACTCGCCCGCCAAATCTCAAAATATAATGTCTAGCTTGTCCCGCTCTCAGACTGCAGGTGGCATTACTGTTAACATGAATGGTTAATTTTGCCCTCCGTAACGTGCGTCAGATGTTCCAGGAGTCGTCATGAGCATATATAATGGCAAACTGATCATGATGAACTGGCTTCCAAAACCGATTGTTATTATTGAGGCCGCCAGTACCATTGTGGTGAAGCCAGAATAGTTGAACCAACGATTGAGTGACAGGCTTAAAATTGGCTTATTTAACTAGTTGTCACCAAAATACAACTAAAATATTACACCCAAGACTTATATACACTATTTCTACACCTTATGGGCTATGAAGTAAAGAAGTTAGAAGAAAATAAAAAATGGCCTTTTTGAAAAAATTTAGTTCGAAATTTGTGTATTTTCAATTTTTGTGCACATTTGGGGTGAAATCAATAGTGTTCAATAAAGTCGATAAACAAGAAACACATACCAATCGATAGGTTATTTAAATAGCTACGTATTGATATATGTCTCATGACATAGCTCCATACCGTTCGTTTGATATAGCTATCCCAATGTTAGTCGAAATTGCTCTGGGTGGCATGTTTGCGATTTTATGTAAACATAACTAAAAATTGTAAAAAACTATAATTTACCTCTAAAAATAGCACACATCGCATACTTATAGTATAAAAAGTATTAGGAGTAAGTGATGACTCAATATTTTGTAAAGACTGTCGAAACTTGAGCAGAAATGGAATCGCGATTTCCACGCATTTCACCCGGCAGCGTTCCATATTTGTTTTCTCTCGAACTACATATTTCTAATTTTTTTGAAAGGCAGTTTTGTTCATCGCAGGGATTGGGATTTCACATATATTTTTTACAGATAATTCTGAGGACCTTCCCCGCAAAGCTTGGTCGAATTCAAATGAAACCACCCATATATATATATATATATATATATATATATATATATATATATATATATATATATATATATATATATATATATATATATATATATATTCAAACATTGTAGCAGATATCATTAATTAAAGCTAACTCTGGCGTATTTCATATATTGTTTTTGAATATTTTGAATGTTCAGGGATGACACAACGTTCCCTACCGGTGGCCATGGGTGCGTTAAAGATTCTTTAAAAAATGTCTAAGATGACGCGTTAAATAATGAGCTCATCGCCTTCTTTTTTTTGGACAATGGTTGGGTTGCTTTGGCTCATGCTTGCTCTTTGGTGCGGCGCTCCTCCCGTAGGAGGCACCTACGTTGGTAGGTGTTTGGTGAGTGGCGTCACCATGCACCCCGAGTCATGCGGGTTCGCCTGCCCACGTCTGGCTGTGCGGGGCTTTCCTATGTCTGGGGGAACAGGCATCCTAGTGGTTGAGTCGAGCGCGGCAATGATTGGACCCTTCGGGGCCCCCGGGTGAGGTAATACACCACTTTGAACCCGCTTCTTATAGACGGGAGTCCTGGTAATGCCTGTCCTGGGTGATTCAGTCAGTCGTTTCTCCTCACCTCCTCTCTGACTTTTCTCTCTGTAGTAGACCCGAGTCGAGGGGAGTACTGAGGGTTTATTCCAATACAGCAGGTCAGAGGGACATGACCAGCTGCCAAGATTCCAGCTCGCCGAAGAACGGAATGCACGAGCTCCCGTGAACGAGCTCGTGCTCGGTTGACAAAGACGACGATGGTATTCTGCAGTGGCCAGATTTCTTTCCCTCTTTTAAGGGGTATTCACACGAGGGAGAAATCCCGGGGATTTCTCCATGGCACGCGCATCCCGCGACGAAAACGACGGGCTTTGCGATCTGCAAAAGCCTCGCGTTTTCGTCTCGTGATGCGCGCGTGCCGGGGAGAAATCCCCGGGATTTCTCCCTCGTGTGAATACCCCTTAAGAAGGCTTGTAACGGTCCGGCTTGAGGCGGCTGCGGGTCGGGTATCTCCTACTGGAGTCTGGCTGCAATGGAGACCCCGAAGTAACTTGTGTGTCGGTGACCTCCTGCTGGGTGTAAAAAAGGTTTTGTTGTGTACCTAGTCACGTTGGCATAGAAGGTAACGAGAACGCCGACAAGCTCGTGGAGTCTACAGATAACCTTTTCCTATCGCCTTCCTGTTTAACTTATCAGATATAAAGCATTTAGTGAAGTCATCGCTCTTTCGTTGTTGGAAATTAAAATGGGACATGGAGTGTCAAAAGGAACTCTATGATGGTAAGCCTGCTCTTGAGGCCCGGGGAAAGGCCTTCGTGCAAGAATCGTCTTCTTAAAACCTTGTTGAGCCGCCTGAGAAATGAGCACTCTTTTAGCACCCATAGGTACCTTCTTTGGGTGTGAAGATCCACCACTCTGTGATTAGTGAGGTGATACTTTTAATATTTTACATATGTTGTTGTCTTGTCCCGGTGTGGAGCCAGTGTCCCGTTCATTTTCCTCAGTTTTTTTTTCAACAACAGATCCCATTTAATTTCGCTCCACGGCTGGGGTTGCATCATGTAGTCCCTTTAGCTGTGTAATAGACTTTTGTTCCTAGCATTGGCATTTACACCAAATCTAACTTCTTCAAGTTGCAGGTCAATAGTTTGTGAAACCTTTTTTAAAGTGTATTGGTTGTTGAGTTTGGCGCAGGTGGAGTCGTATCTCTTGCGCCATTGACCCCACAAATAACTAACAGGTGTGGTGCTTATGCCGCTAACTTCTAGAATCTTGACCTTCCTGTTATCAGCCGTGCCTTTAGCGCCACCAAGACCACACTTCTTGCCCTTGCATTGGACATCAGATAACTTTCAAGAGCAACAGACGCCTAAGGGTGAAACAAACTGCTGTCAAGGGCCACCCCTTGGGCTGAAGCTAAGAAAAGTGTGCCACGGCAACACCGGCTCGAGCATGTCATGGACTTCCTCACTGTAGACAAACATCGTGAGGACCTAAAAATGCACGGTGAAGTGGGTGGACGCCCCGATGATACCTAGTTCAATGACTCAAAGAGCTCAGTATATACGCCTCGCAAAATCATCTAATGGTGAATTCAACTGGTAGATCTGGAGCGCTTTCCGAAATCCGCTAGAGAGGCCAACACCCGCTCTGTGGGACATGCTCCAAATCCACGAGCTGAAAATGAACTCGCATTTTTGGAATGGCCAGTCGAAGACGGTCTGTCGCTCCAGATGGCCTCCGCTTGGACTTGCCCGAGCTCGAACTTGACGAGCCGACTGAGATCTCCGACGATCTATCATTACGGTCGTCGTCCAGCGGCGGAACCAAAACATGACACAGGTCTGGCGCATTCGCGGAGTCTTTGTAAGAAATAGAGATGAAGATATCCGCGTTCGCCACCGTCTCATACCTTTCGGCCGCCTCGGAGTGGCAGGAAATGCTCAGCGATCGGGATCGCTGATGCGTAGGTATCTTGTAAGACTTTAATTGACAGAAACAGGTAGCAAACCATCACTTGCACGGTCGTTGCGTAACCTGTTACTTCATTTTACAAGAAAACGCCGGCGGCATGCAGGGACAACAATCGATAAAATTAGAGTAAAAACGCAGGCGAGCTGGCGCACATCCATAATGAGAAACCTTCAGACCAAGAAACAGAAGGGACAACACAGTCTCCTTTATTAGACGGTGTTGTCCTTGTCCCTTCTGTTCCTTGGTCTTAAGGTTTCTCATTATGGATGGACAACAATCAGTTGCAGCAAAGTGAGCCCACCTAAGCTTGCATCTGCTACCTTCTTCGGATTTTCTGTCGTTCTTTTTCTTGTTCTTAAAGGGACACTGACACCCCCCAAAATTTTTTTTTTTTAATTTTTTGTTAGGCGCTTTATTATGGTGTCGGAGGACTACCCAATTAATATTTTGCAATAGAGTATCGTATTTTTTTAATAAAGCCAAAAGACGCAACTGCTCGAAAACGAAAACGAAACCCGACGGAGGTAGGAGGAGTGGAGAGAAGAGAGTTAGTGGCGGAAGTCACGTGGCTACAACCGACCGTGTTTTTTTTTTTTTTCTTTCTTTTTTTTTTTTTCTTTTTTCCGTAGCAGACGACATGCTGCGTACGGGAACTGTTCGCCGTGGGATTCTTTTGCAGTTATGTATGTTCCGCTCGTTGTTCTGTACTCCAAGATGAGTTATTTTGTACATTGAGGAGTTAGAGATGATTAGTGAGTGCCCGTGGTGAATTTTGATCGGCTCCGAAAAGAATACACCCAAGATGTTGCGTGAAGAGCTGGCTCACATGTCCTGCGTCCGAAACAGAAGTGGCTTTGTGCGACAGAGTTTCCGAAAGATCAACGGGATCGGGACCAATGGCTGGCTGCAATTCCTGTAGACCATTTACGGGCACCTCGGAAAGCGGACGCTACCTGATTTATATGCTCCTTGCATTTTGTGGGAAGCGATTACATTGAGTTCGCTAGTGTCAAAAAGGAAATCCCATACCATTTGATTCAGCGACGTGTCGTCCACGACATTTGTTTCTTATTTTTTTTCAGTAATAATTGTAATAAAAAAAAAAAGAAACGTAAACATCAAAAAATATTTGAAAAAAAAAAAAAAAAAAAAGTTCTGCGGGGGGTTGAACCCGGTCCTACCGCTTGTTAGGCGGACGTCTTTCCCACTGAGCTACTGGGGCATATCGAAAACTGGGGGATCTCTTTCCTTAGTAATAATTTAGCCGATAAACTGTAAGTTGAAAAGTTTGCTGCCGATTTTCCTCTAGAAAAAGCACTCCCGGGTCGAAATCATGATGCAGCACGCATTGGCGACATTCTCACCTAGTAAAGAAATCGTACGCGTGCATATTCAACTCGAAATAGACACGTCGCGCTTGGCGTTTGCGCGAGCGATGTCTTCAGCCACGAGAAGGGAGCGACGGCTCGGCGACGTCTTCGTGCAAATCGGCTTGGTGGTCGGGCGTTTCGTACGGGATGAATACCAATTCTTTTGACCAGTCCCAAATTTATCTTTTAAAGGCAGACAAAATTCGCCGGTACCGCGAACGACAGTTCTGAAATAGAGGTCCCACGCCCGTCGTCCGCTGCCATCGCCGTCCCTGCGAGTCCCACGATACGCGAAACGACGCACGCACAAAATGCTTCCGGTTGTCTGTGGAACTTTTTTTTTTTTTCAATCAACGTATTTGCAGCTTTTTAGAAGCCACAAAAAATGGGTTTCATATTTTTTTTCTATTTTTAATATTGAGTGTGTGCCTTCAGTGACCCACGACTTTGATTAAATTTGGTGGTCGCATCGATACCTTAGAAAACGGCCCGTGACCGCGGAAAAGAGAGTGAGCGAGACTCGAACCAGCCAGTTCTTGATCGGCGGTTTTCGGGCGGAAAGAAACCGAATTTCGAGCCGCAAATTCTGTTCTGGGTAGTTGAGCTATCATATGTCACGTACAACTAAAGACCTCGGCGAGCATAAATACCCTGTCAGTGTCCCTTTAAGCTCAGGATCGATGTCACTGCTCACGATCTGCGAGGCTCCAGTTCAGTCTTTGCCCCGGGGGTTTCGCGTTCGAGCCTTCACAACCCCGTATAATCAACCGACGCGACCGAACGGATGCAACTGAAAAGTTAGAGCTAGGTCCGGCCACTACACCGTGCATGCGCACCCTCGAGTGAAAGGAACATGCCTAGCACGCTTCTGTCGATTTCCGCTAAGCTCTGCCGAATTCTATGCTGCAACTTCGGCGGAGTTCGACGCATTCCACGGGGCGGGCACTGCTAAAATTCGGCGAGCGGAAGATAAACTTAAGCCAGGACTGCGAGCATGAAGTCCGCACTCCAATCCTGCGACCTGGATTTACCATTAGCCTTCGTATCCGTGGCTGGCTGAAGAGCGGCGCAATAGACAACCGGGTGTCGTCGTACCTAGGAAAAAAAACACCGCTGCAACATACCTGATACCTTGTGGGGGCGAGCGGCCAGTCCCATGCCAGCTGCCTCAATGTTACTCTTGTATCAGGCATTCGGCCTTCGCACTGTTTCTCTCGGTCACAGCGAGGCCCCGTTTTGACAGGTTTCGGGGCGGACTCAAGGTTGTAAAAAACGAACAACATTTATTATCCGGGGGTAATTTCCTGGTCTTGAAAGTGCGCGCAGTCAGTAGAGTAATAGAGGCCCAAGGCCGCTTGTTCGGGCACCGACTTCAGGAGCAGCGCGTTCACGACTTGATCCTGCCTCATGCACAATGGAGTAGGCGAGCGGTTGTTGTTCGCCCCGACCAAAACATTGTCCTCCGGTCGTTCGGTGCCAGTCCTGGACGAGGCCGGAGCCCCGGGATAGCAGTTTATGTACATGCAGTGCCGGCGGTAGCAAGTCAAGTACTCTGAGCGCATTGCAGGTCCGCCTCCGTGACGTCACTCAGAGAGGCGTTGCGGTCCTTGAGTTCAGCGGGGCTTGAGCAGGCTGCGTGTCTCCAGATATCCGGGAACGACAGCAGAAACCGCAGTTGGCAGTCGCAATGCAGCGGATTACCTGCACCAAGAAGGTCGCCCAAATAATTAGCGTTCCACAGGCGAGCTCAGACGCAGTGCTGTAGTGGCCGCCACGAATATACCGCCACAGTCATAATATATAAGGAGGCGCAGTGCGGCTCAAAAACTAATGTTGTGTGACGTAAGAAATTTGTCTTTCGGAGCAGAGGTGTTGACTAAAGTGCAAGTAAGAGGGGAATAAAATATCCTAATATCTTGGCGCTTAGCACCATGCCAAGGTGGCGCCCACTTTCCAAGCTTCGTTTATTTCCTCGAAAAACGTTTCACAACAGAACGTATTTCGGACAATGGCTGCTGCCAATACATGGTGCGGATCTCCAAAAATCCAGTTTGCCGCCCGCTTCTCCGCTCTCTTTTATGGTTGACGGTCAATCTGGTGGCGAACAGGATTTCCACATATAGAGAAAAATATAGAAGAAGACATCTGTCCTGCCCCAGTCAAGGAGAAATAATTGATGCGATGTGCCAGTCTCCAGAATTGAAACGAACGTAGGGTGATTCTGGGCCATCGTGCCCCTGACAATCTACAGCGGGGTTGAGCAAGCCTTTCTGGTCGGCGACTTTAATCAGGCAAGTTTTTTTTTTTAAATGGGGGTGTTTTAGTTATGCAAAAATATGAGTGAGATTCACCATAGTGTGAGCCCCACTGCGGGACGCAAACTACCAGAGATAGTCAGCACAATGGCATAGTGTTTGAAAATGATCCTTAGCTCGAACAGCCGCAGTTTTTGAGATCTAATGTCACTACCAACTCTTGACTCAGGCCTCTGTTGAGCATAGAAGGTCGGAACCACTTCGATCTAGTGCAAAGTCGATTAGAATGCGAACAAGTCGACAGCCGGAATTGCAGCAACAAGAGATTATATTAAATTTTTAGTGATTTCTACGTGTACTCTGGAAAGATATGCGGCGAGCAGTGAATATGTTTCCGTGTATGCAGACAAAAGTGCGCTTGAAAGAGTGCGACGCAGCGTCTTATTCTAAATTGCATGCTAAGAAAATGTTTATGAAGGCGACATGCTGTCGCGTAAAACCATGATGCGCTCTAAACCATAGACCATGAGGAGAGTCAAGCACATTTTCCTTTGTCGAATTTGCAAGATAACAATTTGTGAGAGCAAGCATTAAGACTACACCACTCTCAGGGACTCATTTAAATTATGTACACAACGTCAGTGATGCAGTAACATAACGACATCTTGGTAAAAGGTATTTGTTAAGAACGAACAGTAGGTCTTACAAACGTTACCAAGTAATATCCCTAAAATCATCATCATCATCTCTTTATTTTTTGTCATGATAAAACACACAAATTGTGAAAAAATGTGCCTTATCAAAATACATAACGGGTGTTTCGAATATCATCAATTAAGACATAAAAAGAGCTGGTTCACGCTGCACGTGTCGAAACAGCTCAGCATTGTTCGAAGTCCTATTGAGCAAGTCGAGATATTTTCGCTATGTTCGAAATTTGCTAATTAACACGGATTAATTAGCTGACTTTTCGTACATTAATTTAAACGCAAACCATTTAATACTATAGTTATAGAGCGTGTTCACAAATAGCCCTTCGTGTCTTTTTAATAAAGGTAACCATCGTGTGTGTCATTATTTTGGGCCATAAAGAAAGGGCGCCAGATATAATATCCTTCCTCCATGACAAAGGTCACTCAATCGCAGCTTTCTATCGGGTAGTCCATGGTACGTTGCATTTACTCAGCTCAAACGTGAACTAAGTTGTACAACGACCAGACGCTTAGTTAGCGCATCTCTGCGGCACGGGCCAGTGTTATGCTTGAAGCAGCCTTGAAAAGCAAAGTAGACGTGCCAGGGGTGGAGCCTGTAGATCTGTTTCTAAAGGTACCGGAGAAGCTGTCCCATTAAATTTGAGCTCTAAAGGTGCATAAGAATCGCAGAACTACATACTTTTTAGACCATTTTAATAAGCCGTATCTACAGCACGATGCTGTGGTTCGTTCTACACAAATTCTCAGAAATAATTTGGACCTGAGTCCGTCTTTTTTACAAGAAGTACGGCTATGAATTAAGGTGGCGATGCAGGCGAGTTGGTTCATGACTTGAGAAATTGGGAACAGCGCACAAAAATGACGAGGACTACGAGAGTAGAGCACAGGACAAGCGCTCACTATCAACTGAAGTTTTATTAAAAACGGCTCAAACAAGAAAACACCACAAAGCCAACCAACGCCGCAACAACCAACGGCCGTGTCGCTCACCATGCATCTATAAAATCGATTTTTTTTTGGTAAAGATAAACCGAACGCTGGCTGACGCAGTGCCCCGAGCCAGCTTTTTCGATAGCATGCGCCTCCACACCTCTCTTTGCACTTCTGTTCGCCCCCTTCCAATGATTATGGTATCTTTGAAGACGGGGTGACACAAGCAGTCTATGCAGCGTACGTATAAGTGTCCTCCTGTCATTGACCGCAGGGAAAGGGCATGACAGGAGGACTTATGCGTACACTGCAGAGACTGCTTGTGTCACCCCGTCTTCAAAGATACCATAATCATTGGCAGGGGGCCAACAAAAGTGCAAAGAGAGGCACCGGAGGTGCATGCTGCCGAAAAAGCTGGCTCGGGGCACAGCGTCAGCCAGCCTTCGGTTTATCTTCACAAAACAGAGATCGATTTTATAGATGCATGGTGAGCGACACGGCGGTTGGTTGTTTTAGCGTTGGTTGGCTTTGTGGTGTTTTCTTGTTTGAGTTGTTTTTAATAAAACTTCAGTTGATAGTCAGCGCTTGTCTCGTGCTCTGCTCTCGTTGTCCTCGTCTTTTTTGCGCGCTGTTCCCAATTTCTCAAACACGGTATGACTATTTAGAACATCACCTTCTGCTTTCCAAAGCAGATGTGAATTATGTCAACAAAGAGTGACCAACTTCGAGGAATTTCCGCCAACGCCGAGGCAAGTGTTAAAAGTGCGAGCCGTACGGAATATGTTTAACGCTTGACCCTCCCCGCGAGGATCGGCATGTCCCTGTGACTAAGCAGGAGAGTCAGTGCTCCGTGATTATTTTGGCTGCTTTCTTCCCACTGTCTTTTACTTTGGGCCTGAAGACCCATAAAGAACGCAGCGTTTTGCTTTCCTTGCCTCGCGTATAAATTGCGCGTTACGTGGGCTGGAGGACATCGCCAAGCATCTTGACATTTTGACTTTTTTTTTTCTGATAAGCACATCTTTGCCATTTGTTGGGCGTGCTTGCGCGCTTGCCGCATGCCGAATTAAGGGGGAACACAAAAAGGTGTTGTGGAGGCTTGCAGCGACAACATCGTCTTCCCCGCACCACGCTCCCCCGAGCCGCGGAGGAGGCTGGCACGCACCGGGGATACCCGACACCAGGTCGGGGGGCCCGGATGCGGGCCAGACGGCCAGGCCTCCGTGAGGGTAGACTAAACAACTCAAGTTGTCCCCACGGGAAGAGAGAAGAGAGGAGAAGAGGGCGAACGCCTTGCGAGCAGCGCCCGGTTAGGGCGCATGAACATTTCTCGCAGTTTTAATCTCGTCATTCTTGTGTAGTCCTTCAGAAAACTAAACGTGTTCAGTAGAACATTAAATGTATCTACGGTGCTAATTCAGGCAGGCGGAAGTAGGCTACCTTGTGCAGACCCTCAATCGAGGATACCGGTGCCATTTGGAGGGGTGGCGGCTCTTAAAGGCCGCCGTACAGTTCGCGCTTTCCACTTTTTTTGCGTTTCCTCCTCTCCTGCCCTCCTTTCCTCCCTTCACCTCCCTCCGCCACCTGTTTACCGCCCTCCCCCGAGGGGCCAACACGGAGAATGGATTAGGAGACGCCTCCGTTAATCCGGCTTAACCCGCCGAAGAGTGGGCCTGCTGCTTGACTAAAAATTATTTCGCTGCTCGAAAAAGAAGAAAAAAGAAAAAAACGCCACGGGCAGCGACCGAACGCGCTTTGCCGGATGTGCAACGCTCCGTCCACTTTGAACAAGCTGGTATGCATTTAACATTTTTCGAAGCGCGGCAGGTTTAGTGTAGGTCCTATCATGTGGTCTTGCAAGACCTCCCTCTCCGCCACAAGCTAGCCAATAATTCAAGGACATAACGACGGCAGCGTATTCAAACAGTGTAAAATAAAATGTATATAATATTTACAAGAACACTATTGTCTTCACTGCTTGGCTTTCAAATTTTTAGTGCTGCAAATAATCGTAATCAGTATATTTTTATGATTGAAGACCCCTCGTCGTGCATCGAACCCAAGATTACGCTGACGTGAAACATGATTCGGCGCAAGAGCAGCTGAAGTCACCGTAAACTTTTTTTTTTTTTTTTTCAACGTGGATTCTGCTTTTTAATCTAGCTGAGGTACCACTGGCAGAACACGAATAGCATACTTTCATCTGAAAACTCATATAGCTGGTTGAGCGAATGCAATACTATCGCATTCGTTGAAGCTCGATTTGTTGATTCGAACTTCAACGAATCACACGCACCCATTTTCCCTATTCTGGTTTACCAAGTCATAGTCGTTCCCTCACGATCGAATACGAGTACAAGTAACGGCAGTTTATGCAATGTTGACGTTGCACAGCCGTGATCGCACGGTTTTTAGAAGCGCTATAGAACGAGCACAAGCGTCGAATTTTGGTACACTGATTGATTTCTGTCTCCCCGCCGTGACGCCACACGAGAAAAGCGATTTCGTTCTGTCTGTGAAATTAGGAACACAGAAATCAAGATATAATCCCGGTAATAAAACAAAGCGAAATGGACCTTTGAAGCCAACACCCAACCGTTCGCGAGGTGACTAGGCAAAAGCATATATTACCTCCGTGCCTTTACCGTCTGCACGCCGCCAGAGAGAGTCATACGAACTCATTTGCGCTATTATCAACACGATTGCGTTTGCAAGCCGGTAGTTTGACTCGGCTGGGATTCGTCCCTTCTGGCTTTCATAGCTATCTATGAAACCAGAAAGGTAGATACTTTTCTACGTTGGGTGGGTTTGCCCTGGGCCTCCAGTTATTTACGGCCAAAATCACACTGGAGGCGCTTCAGCAATGTTCACTCTGGTCGACACAAGTGCTTTCTAAAAAATGCCCGTCGTCTACCTTCCCAAAAGATACTTAAAGAGCCAATCAGAGAGACCGACGGATAACGAGGCCGAAATTATGCTTATACCTCAAAAAAATTATAACACACATTTGGCCTCGTCATTCTCAAACTGGCTGCCGGACGAAATTCTCTATGCAAATTGAAAGCCCGGGTTGGTAATAGTAACATAAGATGCGTACGGCAGAATTTCCTGCCATAAATAAAATGATTTGGCTGACGCCAAAGTAACGCGAAATAGGTTCAAAGAGTTTTGCGAAAAGGAGCGTAAACCGAAAAAAAGGAAAAAAAAAAAAAGACAAGAAAAGGAGAAATAAGAAAAAAATCTCGTGACGTGGCCAAAAAAAAAAAAATTTCTGTTCATGTGATTTTTCATGTCACGTGACCGAACAAAAAAAGAAGTAAAAGAAATAAAAAAGAACACAAGAAAAAAACACCCACTGCCCGGTTTGGAAGCTAGGCTCTCTTGATCGTGCAACTACGCGCATAACTTTTTTTTTTCTTCTTTCTTTATTGCAAGTTCCGCCAACATAATCCTGCCTGTAATGCTCACATATTCTCACAACATAGAAGAAAGCTTAGGTGCCTTCGTATTTTTCATGCATGTGTTATTTTTATTTGTGGCGAGAGTTCACGTTCCAGAATGCTTTTAGAGTTTTGGAGCAAAACGAGTTTTCTTCGTCCGAGTCACCTTCTAGAACCAGTAGACCGCACTGGGTCGTCCGGCTAATCAAGCAGCTATTTTCAAATTCTCTGACGTGCCCGTCCTCGCATCCGAGGTCGCCGTTTGACAAGCTTATCTTTTGTTCCACCTGGTAGCCGGAACCCCCACGGGAGCTTTGTTCCGTCCCCACTCCCTCTCGAGAGGATAGCTCGCCCTGAGGCTAATCCCACTCTCTAGACGCTCTTTCTATTCAACGCTGACCGTTTCCCTCCTCGTCCCCCACCTTCGGGAGTGAAGGTTCTTCCCTGCAGAACGTCCCGTTTGTACAGCGGCCTTTAACCATCTGAGTGCACCCATGCAGTCAAGGAAATGGATATTCGCTCATTTCTCTGTCTTACGGGGTAGTACCAACAATACATTACGAACTACTAGATTTCTAGGCTCTCACTGATAGTTTGCGAGACGCTGAGTAAGCCTATCTGGAGATAAACTCAGAAAGACATCGCTTGTGCTCTAGAGAATCGCTCTCCTGTGAGCCTGTTTTGTCGTCACCTGGCTTCAACTAGTCATATGTTGTCCAGTGAAACGCGTCCAGTGCTTGGCGCAGTGCTCGACTATACTTTCTTTCATCCTTAGTCAGGACGCAGCCGACGCTTTAACCCGATGGAACCAATCAAAACAACGTTGAAAGTGCAATGTCATGATGTTCGTCAAGTGTCTGTACGTGCTCTATCATCGCTGAACCAATCATATACAGGAAGAATCCAGTGAGAATCGTGTTTTTTACTCAGATTGATTGGTCCCGTCATCTCGGAGCGTTGACTGCGTTTGGGATTAAATTGAAACTACGCATGGATGAACGAGGACACGACAGCGAGCACACCCAGTGATGTTTATCAAACCTATTCTACGAGGTGTGATCAAAAGGCTCCTGGACTGATTTTGTAGCGTAAAAAGAGAGGGCAGCACAGTGATGGGCGCGGAGCAGCTGAGGGAAAAGACCTTCGTGCATCGTTAAATCCTAAAACTTCGCTCTGTGAACATTTGGAGCTGCGCTACATGAGTTTTTGTGACCACGTGCACGAGCACAATTGCGATTTCATCATAGACTGCAAACTAAGGGGAAAGAAAACATCAATTCTACGTCGAACTCGGCAAATACAAAACAAAGACTTTTGAAATGATCCGGCAGGCTTGTGTTAAAAAGGAGTGAAATTCGCGAAGTGTTTTAAGTGGCACTTGCGCTTCAGGAATGACAGAACATCGCTGGAAGACGAAGAGCGGTATGGCGACCTTATCTGAACTCTCCTTGACTTCAGTGATGTTCTGCCATTCTTCAGGCTCGAGTGCGAGTCAAAACACCTCGCACACCTCGCACACCTTTAAACATACGCCATCTAAATTATCTCAAAGGTCTCTGTTTTAGATTTGCCGAGTTTTACGTAGAATTGATGTTCACTCTACCTTTGGTTTCCAGTCTATGGAGAGATCGTCATTATGCTCGTGCATGTGGTCAAAGAAACTCCTGTACCGCAGTTCCAACTGTTCACAGAGCGACGGCCTTTGGCTCCTGCGCCAACACCTCCCAGATAACAAAGCCGTAGTGCTGACAGAGATGACGTCATCACCGAAGGCCAACGCTGGGCACAGATTGTACACGACGATTCCATCAACGTTCGGCTCAAACTTCACTCGAATCCGAGCGCTGATGCAGCACTCGTGCCCATCTTTGCCCAGCTTTGGTCTTCACTGGAGACGCAAAAAGTGTCAGCACTACGGCCTTGTCTTGTAGGCGGTGTTGGCTGCGCGCACGTCACCGTACTGCCCACTCTTTTTACGCTACAAGATCAGTCCCGGAACTTTATGATCACACCTTATATGCGATACGTACACAGTATCACTCGCATAGTGAACGACCACAAATTTCTGGGCTTAAACAGATGGTATACTTTAAAAAAAAGGTACGAATGACACTGGCATCACACTCTTCACTGTATCTATGTCAGACTGACGCAATCTTCTTTTTATCCCACAGTTTAGGTTCTCTTGATATTGTCTTAACGGGTTTTCACCGAATTTCTAAGCGCAAAATGAATTAATTATTTCATAACAAAAGCTCCTAGTATTCTAGGCATTGATTAAATTCAGTCATGATGACGCCGCGTAGTTTCTTCTTACTGTTTTACCATTCTTCTGGTCTAGCAACATTGGTATTATAACATTTTGCTGGTGGTTAAATTAGAGTAACTATGCACTTATGCTGCTTTTTGTGTACGCCTTTTTGATTTATTGGTTTATAGTTAATATATTTTGTTTGTGGACACAGTTCCTCATGGGCTATCTATCCTTTGATAAAGATTTTGAAGACCTGTTTATGCTTTTGCCAGTGGCACACCATAGGCGTGTGCTCTCTTTGTCAGCGGCACTCAAAGGAAATTGTCTGTTTATTTTAGACCCACCCTGCTTGTGCCTGCGATGACCTCCAGTATATTATAAATGTATAAAGAAATAAGTTATCATGACTGCCCTCCCTTTCCTTTGCTACCGAATTCTTGTAAATTCACCAAGACTCGTAATTGCAGAAAAGTTCGACACGTCCTTTAAACGAGTTATTTTTTGCGAAATTCGCGACTTGGGTATTGATGCTAAAAATAAATGTTCCGAATATATTACTCCGTGGTGACGAAAAATTAACATACCACTCTCAATCGCGAAAGTTTGCGCGCGCTTAATATTCCTAAATCTCGCACTTCGCAAAGTTTCAGAAATATTCAGCCCGCAAAAATTAATTCGTTCACAGTATTCAGGCGCTTCTTTCCACTGAGCAGAGTATAGTCATAATTCAACATGCAATACTGAACCCAGTGCTGCCTGACCTATAGAAGTTACCTGTTGTCATCATCAAAGAGACCTTCCGGAGGAGCTGAATTAGTATTTCTACAGTGTGGACAGAATGCTGACTAAAACGTTTGAAGAGCCTGTCAGAAGCCGCTTCTAGTGCTTCGTAGTAATTAATATAGCTATTATGAGAGTGCAAGCACAAAAATCTCGCCAGCGGTGAAAGCAATACCATAGGATCAGATTCTTGGTATGGCATTTTAGTGAACGCGTTGAAGGACAATACTGAAATTCTCAGCAGGACATTAGAAAATAACATATTCACTCAAGCGGTATATAGCAGCCCGTACCCAGAGCTGTTTAAAGTAGTGAGTGTAATACGAAGATACAAGAATGGAGACACCCCACCATATTCAAACTGTTTATCAGTATCAGGGCTAAATAGTTTAAATACCCTTCTTGAAAAGCTTGTAGCAGCACGGTTTATCTCAAAATGAGTCAGAGTAGCGATGTGGGCGAGTTGGTTCATGCTTAGAAATAATGGAAACAGCGCGCAAACGACAAGGACGGGAGGAAAAGGAGTACACAGGACGAGCGCTGAACTGACAACTGAATATTTATTGAAAAGGACCCAACGACGAAAACACCCACAAATCCACGCTCAAAATGAGCGTGGATTTGCCAAATCAAATCAACAAACACTGCTGTTTTAACAATTAATCAATTTATTTTTTGCACTAAAACAACCTAATTTAAGTCGATATATTCCAGATATTCAAAAAAAAAGTTTTTGATAGGCCAATCGGAACATGCTAATAAATAATACGCAGAGATACGGCTTTCGCGGCTCTACACTAAATTATATTAAATAACGGCCTATGTCACGTTCCCGAATAGTAAGAATAGGAGATGAATTCTCCATAAGTAAGATTGTATCAACAGGAATACTTCGGGGTTCTGTACTGGACCAATACTGTTTTCTTTTACCAAAAAGAATTTCCCGAGCGCTGTTAGAAAACTGCTCGCTCTAATTAAACAGCGTTATTATCCATGGAAGATTCCAGAGAAATAATTCAAATGAAAATAAATTTTGAACCAAAGCACATAGAAAAGTTGTTTCTGTATAAGAAATTATATCTAAATGCACAAAAACAAATTGCATTGGTTTCTCTTGTTTTAAGGTACCCCGACTGAGGTACCTTAAAACAAGTTGGGTTGGGATAAACCTATTCAAAAGGTTGAGAGCGTAAAATATCTTAGAGTGGTTACTGACCGTTTTCAATGGGGAACTGCACATACAAGCCTTTTGTCAAATGCTAGTGCATAAATCTGCAGCTTGGTTAGAACTCTACAAAGCTAAAACACTCAGACTGAAATACTTTCGCACGACCTTTCAGTCACCTTCATTACTGTTTAAAATATCCGGGATTCGGTTTTTTTTTTTTTTTTTTCAAAGGTACTTTTAATTTGTAATAACACTACAGAAGAGCAATGCGGATTATAGCCAATGCATACTTTACTGTATGTAGGGCTTCATTATTTGAGATCCAACATACAATGTCGTTTAGCTCAATACATTATAAAACTTCTCCTATGAAGCACAACATTTTATTAACTAATAAATAATTACCACCATGGATATTTCAGTGATCGGGCAGGATCTCTGGAATTGTCCTGTTAAAAAATTTCAATACATCCTTATTTCTCAGCGTGTACGGGTAACGAAAGATATAATGTACGGAAACTAAAATATGAAGCGCTCTAGGCTACAGCAATCATAGAATCAAAACAGTCGTGGCAGCTCTTAAATACTTCTTTATGCATACGGCAGTAAGACGTTACCTTTATTTGTACTGCACGAACATGGGTGCCAAGACACCCTCGCAGTCATAATTACGTTTGTTATTGAATGCGTCCAAGACTAGCCAAATAGGCGACAGATACAGATACGTTGTGCACTAGTTTTATTACGTTTCAAAAGTGAATGAAAATTACTCGGTTGATGCTGAAGTTACTCCCATCATTATGCGCATCATGTTCGTATGTTTCACAATTTAATTGAATGGGAAGACGCTCAAGAAAGCCTTACCGAACAGACTGACGCGGGTGACAGTGGTCTGAAGCTGCCGCAAGCTCTCTTCCTCCAAGGTAGTGATGTGGTTGTGAGACAGGTCCAGTGTCCTAAGGGCCGGTAGCTCGTCACCAAAGTCCTTCGGTAGCAGCGTCAAGTTGTTGCCTCTGCATGACGATACGAAAAATTCAAATGGTCACTTGGTAGATTCGGTGACGCTTGGGAAGAGGGAAGACCGGGTGGGGAACTAAGTACGAAAGTTGTTTTCCCATTGCCTCAAACTTTGATATGCTGCGTTTTATGTTCGCGCCAGCAAACATGGCAATTCTTTCTCCCCTATTGTTCTACGGCATTTGACTCGCGCGTGTTGAATGTTTGACAGATATGGCAAGACCGAGCCATTTCAAGTATTTAACTTTCACTTAAATTTAGTTTTATCTGACGAAGACTTATGAGCTCCCCTTTCGCTTTCTCCAGAATAGACTTCATGAAGCGAATAAGCTGCGAATAAAAGCGATGTGTTTTGAGCGCCGGTATCCGCTTTGCGCGTGGCACCACAGCCGTGGTGCCACTCCCAAGAGCGACCATGCCGCCGGGTGACGTTTGTCGGTTTCTCGCCAAATATTTCCTCATTTAATTCTTCCCTTGTGGCTAGGGTACATCGCCATTTGCAATTGGCGTTACACGTAACATTTGTGTATAGCCTTAAATCGTACAATGAATGATATAAAACAGAACACACAGAAAATGTAGCGCTGTGTGGTACATAACAGGGCGAAATCTTCAAGTCACTGTGCCTCAAAATTAGTTTAACACATGAATAGACACGTCTCAACTAGGAACTGAACTTACAAGTCACCACATTATTATTTTTCCGAAGTTATTTCATTTTTATTGAACTGGCAACATTGAAAACGCGACGCCGAATGTAATTCGGGGCAGTGCGTACAGCTTGTTCCCAACAGTTACGAGAACTTTGATGGCGGGGAATGAATGCTGCAGAACAGGTACGTAGCCAGGGGGGGGGGGGGGGGGGGGGGGGGGAGCATAGGGCCCTCCCCCCGAAATCTTCTATTTTGCTGGGACCTTTTCTCCCCCTTCCACCTCATACAGCATTTTGTCACGAGCCCCCCCCTCGCCCCCACCCCTTCCCCTTCCCTTCTTCCCTTCTCCCGCCCCCACCCCCCCGAAACAAAATCCTGGCTACGTGCCTGCTGGAGAAGCTCGCGCCAGCAAAATGAAGAAAAGCGCTAAAGGTAATGTTTTTTTTTTTTTTTTTTTTTTTTTGTAGTTTACTTTTTTGACTAGACTGGAGAGCGCGGGAAAATTTGAATATTGGTTGTGGTATAACCTTCACTTGCTGTCTTGTCAGGAGCTATTTTGAATTTGTGACCTTAGAGATAATAAATAGCAGGCCGCAGGCCGGAAAGAGTAAAGCATGGACGTTAAGAAAATGTGTTAAGTTTGGGTAGCTCAAATACAACAAGAGTTTAATTAAGCGTTTGACAGATGGTGAGGTTTGACAGATGGTGAGGTCTGACAGATGGTGAGGACAGATGGTGAGGCCTTACCGTTCATTCAGTCTATCTTCTCCGAAAGGACACCTTAGAGGCTCGGACGCCACACCTCAGCTGTCGCTATGTTTCACCTTATGGATCGCCTAAGTGTTAACAATCTTTTTTTCAGGCGTAAGAAAACGTGGTTGGAGGAAATGTGGGCTTCGCAATGTGGACCCACTCTCTTGTAAGCGACGTAGTAGCACTTGTATTTAAATGCACGATACTTCGGCACAGTGTGCGGCAAAATAAACAAAGAAACTCACTGCAGTTCGAGGGTCGTGAGCGCGGCGGCTGGTTTGGGAAGCATGGACCTAAGGAAGACCGTGAGGTCGCTGTTCTGGACTGTGACCGCCTGGAGGTTGGGCAGGGCCCCGAGCCAGTCCTCGTCCACGTATCCGATTGTCGAGGAGTGCACGACCACATGACGCACGCTCGCGGGGAGCTGGCCGAAGTCCCGCGTCAGATTCACCAGGCTCAGGTTGGAGAGGCTGACGTTGATCAGGTTGCTCAGGTCCTTGAGGATGACCCAGGACTCCGGGAGGCTGCTGCCATCGCTGAAGGTGATGCTCTCGAGGGACGCCTCGAGGCCGGCGAAAGGGTTGGATTCGGCGAAGGCAAACGACGCAACGCTCACGTTGCTCAGTTCGAGCGAGGTGGCGCTCACGTCCACGAAGGCCCCCGACGGCAGGGCGTCGAGCCGCGAGTCCTTGAGCAGAAAGCTGAGCGTCGGGTGCGACAGCGGCCGCTGGATGAAGTGCTCGAAGTCGCTGGGGCTGCCGAAGTGCGAGCAGGTCACCGAGGCCGACGTGTTGCGGCTCGAGATGTGGCAGGACGGCGACGACGACGCGACTGCCCGCAGGCTCCACACGACCAAGCACAGCGTCAGTCCGCGTGGCGCCATGGTGCCAGACTGTCTGAAGAGGAGTAGATTGCGGCGCCCGAGATACGCGCCGGAAAGGTTACACCCTTGGCGGCCTGATAAGCGCCGGCCACTTCGCACGGGGAAATCCCGAACGCTCCTCGAAATGTTTCGCGCCGCGGGGCAATTGGGGCATGGAGACACTCGATCGCCCGTTTCCAAGCGCTGTTGAAACCGGCCCACGTCAACAGCCCCGATCGGTGGCGTAACTCTGACGCCCGCCCGAAAGAGCCTCCGAACCGCCGCTGCCCGGCTCGCTCGTTGACGCGGGCCCGCTGGCACGGCCGCAGTGGGGGACCTCGAGGACGCTGGACAGCCGCGCGGGGAACTTTCCGCCGAGTGCGTAGCCGGCGGCGTAGGGGGCTCCGGAGCTGTCAACGTCGGAGGGGCGTCGCGCTAGCGCCAAGTGACGGGAACCTGGCTCATTGCGAAAGCGGCGGCTCAGGTTCCCCTTCACAGGGTCGCGGTGTCTTCGAAGAAAAGGGGAGGACGGTGCAAGCTGGCGAAATCGCTGCATTGTCAAAGGCCAAATGGAGCAACAAGCAGTGTGAGAAACACTTGTTTTCACACTTCCTGAGTGACGTTTGTTTCTTTTATTTAATTCAATACATAGAAGCGAAAGTGGGCTCGTAATTGATTAAATTATTAAGTTTTAGCATGTCTGAAGCTTGGCAGGGAATGTACTTGAACACGACAAATTAAGTACTCAAATTGAATATACACCGTACCAGTCTCATTTGCAAAGGGCCCAAAACCAATAGCAGTGTTTCGTCATCTTTTATGCTATGGAAAACTGGATATCACTTTTTTATATTTTACAAGATATTAGACACTTATCACGCTTTGAATAATTTGCATTTTGTAGAAAATAAATTCACATAGCTTTTTTTCTCCTCTGGCCTTGAAAATGAGATTAATTAAGACGCCCTAATTTCTTGAGAGGCAAAACATAGTCTAAAAATTCAAATAACAAAACTTCAAATTTGAGCTATCACTTTGCACAGCCTTTGATAACCAAGCTGTATTGTTCATCGCTTCATTTTTCACTTGTACTAGTTCATTGTTTACTAACAAATTTTCCAATCTACTGTAAGTGCCCGTTTTTTTCTATTTTTTTTTTAAAGTAGCAATTTGTTTATTTAGCAGGTTGATCTTTTTAACCAACTGTTCTCTTTCTTTCTCTCTCGTTTCCCTAGCATATATAATACTGTTTACGCATTTCGTTTGTTCGAGCAGCAGATGTTGATGAACCTCCTCCATTGCGCACTCCGGTCCGGGTTGCATTCGAAAAATTGCATTTCGAAACCTTCTGATTGAAGGTGCAAATTCAATACGCTTCATTTCGAGGAAAGCCCTCAACGTCGTCCTGCCCTCGGCGTTTCCTGTATACCCTCGTCAATAGTCGCCGTTAGCATTGGAACGATCAAGGCTCATAAGCTGTCGCATCTCCAGGTAGATTAAAACTTCAGAAGGCAGCAATGTGATTGCTGCGCCAAAGCGCTAACCCTGCTACATCCTACTACATTTCACCGAAATAGGAGACATTTGCGCCAACATTGCCAAAATTTTATTTCGCTTTACCAATACAGAAACTAAAATGTCAGGCCGCTTCAATCGTCGTTACACTCCAGGGTCGGGATAGTAAGGTTACGGAAATTTTTAAAACTTTCGCTTATAGCTTGAAATAAATTTTGATTTGATACGATCTCCGTTTCGAACATTACTCAGTACTTGGAATTTTGCAAATATTTTTCATTTTGGGAGGTCTGTTCGGGCGGTTTAAGTAGCTCCGTTGACTGCGCTTGTCACCGCGCACTGGTGCACTGCTGGGAAGTTGCAACCGCGGAGTAGACATCGCAGTTTTGTTTCGCTTCCCCGCCACCGCAGTGTTATGTCAAGGTGTAAAACATTATTTCAAGGTGGCATGGTGCACCACCGCGCGCGCGTCGTGCATTTAAAAAAAAAAAAAAGGTGAAAAGTTAAATTTTTTAAATGCTGTTTGACAACATATAAGTGGCAGTAAAATTCAGAAAATAAAATTGCGGTCAGTTTATATGCTGGACTTCGACATTTTGAGAAGTTGCATACATTATTAGTACCGGTCGTTTTGTTTGTTTTTTAACGTTGAGTTTTATATCTTGATACTTCGTATTTTGGTATCGAGAAAGGGTCAGTGAATCATGTTGATTAGCTGTAGCCGGGTTGGACCATAGGTCTAGTTTTAAGTTTATTTAGTACCTCTAAATAGGCTGTTCCCAGATACAGTCACAAATGTAAACTAGATTAGCATAGTAAAGGAATGAAAGTTCGGGAAGAACATTATCGAGTTCAGCTGGATTTTTAAGGCACATTTATTATCCACAGGCAGGCATTGCACCATCGCGAACATCTATCTACATGTAAGAGGTCATTATTGCTCAGTCTTGCCATGTACTTATGCTTTGCAATTGATGCTCAGAGGTGGTTACAAAGAAGTGAGAAGGCGATGATGGGCTGCATTTTATTTGCAGGAGCAAAAACATAAATCTTAACATATTTTTCGCAGTAGAATTAATAAGGATAAAATAGATACGCTCTAACAGTGCTCTTTGTTCTTCCAAATTGAACTTTTGGCTGCTTCAAGCGGTGCTGCAAACTAACTCGAATCAATCCAATCACTAGAATGGTACTTATTGAGACTCCGTATAAAATTGACACACCATCGGCAGTATTATTTATGAAGTGAATGAAACACATAAACAACTATATATTTGTTACCTTTTAGCGTTTTTTTGTTTATTGGGTGTGTGTGAGACATTTGGAAACCATCTTTGATATCTGTTATGCTTTACCTTTCAGCGTTTTTGTGTTTATTGACATTTGATAAATATTTGTATGCGTTTTATTCACTGTATAAGTGATACTGCTCCGTCCCTCTGATAACAAATTGATTATAGGTTACTAATATCGATCTCGGTAATTGGATGTCATATTTTGATATGGTAAACATATGTAGTGCCTACAGGTAAATAAAATTTAGTACCTTACTTTTTTGAACTACAGACTACAGAGTGCAAACGATTACGTATTAACTGGTCAATTTTGGAACCTTTCGTGAAGTGCGTGACTTTAAAATAAATGTGTTACCTCTTATATAAATAGTTTACTGTTATTGATTCCTGCTGGATTATGTTTAATTTTACGCCTTGATTTGTCCCTTTATTTGTCCAACGTGTTATGTGTTAAACTTTTTTTTGTCTTGCTTAGGTATATGGTGTGCGACCCGGGTCCGTGTTGTAGCAAGCAACCCCATATAAAACACATTCGTGTGCAATGCGTATAATTCATATTTATGATAAAATGTGAAGGTAAGTTCTACAGCATAAATTGTTTTTTTAAGACCCCTGTAGAGGTGGTAGCTTTTATTTATTACTCTTTTTCTCCACCCACAGGATGGCATACCCCGCCCTCACGGCGCCTCGGTCGGGAATGGGGAGGCGCTTTGGGAGTCGAGTGTCGCGCTTCAAGGGGCCCCGTGCCGTTACAAGTCGGAATTCTTCTTGTTTATGACTTTTTTCCGGTATCGGGGAAATGGCCGCGGGCACGTCGCCCTCTTCGTTGCATTTCATGCGGAGCCCCGGTTTTCGAACCCACGTGAAGCTGCTGTCTCAGCGCCACGTACGTCCACCCCTTGACCCTGAAACGCGCGGCGAGACGTAAAGGTTTGCCGGGGAACCCACGGTCGAGACATTAACACGTCACCGGTCGCCAAGTCGTTTGCTGGGAGACAAAGTGCTTCAGAGCTCTCGAAGTCGTGTTTCGGAACTCTTCCGTGACGCCCGGGGACCAGGCGCTCCCTATATATTCTGCATGTGCCTGGCGTGTCTTTCTTTTTACTTTGTTGCCAACGGCCTTTAGCGGTGGCATTGACGTGCCCCAGCCGACATGTCTCGATGGTTCTTGCCGTTCGCGAATTTTTATCTTCTGTGGCAGATAGGAAAGCCATAAGTCTTATTTTATCCTCGGCTTCTGAAAACCAAGGCTCGGCTTATGGTTCACTCCCGGAGCAATGACCTCTCACCCGATGGGTCGAAAGTGCGCTGTGTGTAGGCGTTGTAGTTTGGTTCCTCCAGCCAATGGGACCAGGGTCGAACCCTTATTGGCCTGCGCAGGTTCGAGCACGCTGTTTTAGACCCTGGTCGGACAGGGGAATCTTTGAGTTCTGGAACGGGCTCGTGAGCGACCCCACTGACGTTCAGCTCCCGCGGTGCGCCGCGTTACCTGTCGTGCGCGACAGCGTCTTCGTCTTCGCGGCTACAAGGTAGTCGCCGACCTTACCGTGCGCGGTAGGATCATCTGACGCCGAGGCGCCTCAGTCTGTAAGCCGTGCGCGGCAGTTTATTACAGCGCGGAATCTGTTCGTACTTGTCTTTTATGTAACTGATTCTTTTTTTTAATCGAAGTAAAGTTTTGTTTAACTCGTTAACCCTCCCAGTTGTCGGTCGCCTCTGCATCACCACCAACGCATCCAGCCCTCCAGCAACTGTCTTCATTCACGATCCCCCGTCTTCGACGGCAACTTCAAGGTGGTCCATCGAGGTCGGGGAAAACAACCTTCCTAACATCTACTGCCCCTACCCCAAAATTCTTGTCCGTCCGTTCATTCCTGCATTCTCTTCTATATTTAGTGGAAAAAGTGAATTATAGTTCAAGTCACGTGAGGTCAGTTCATGTCACGTGACCTTACGCCACGTGACCCTTTCGTCAATTCTTTTTTTTAAATATCGGTGATGAAATTCATGTTACGGGACCTGACGTCACGTGACCCTTTCGCCAATTTTTTTTTAAATATCGGTGATGAAATTCATGTTACGGGACCTGACGTCACGTGACCCTTTCGCCAATTTTTTTTTTTAAATATCGGGGATGAAATTCATGTTACGGGACCTGACGTCACGTGACCCTTTCACCAATATTTTTTTTCAAATATCGGTGATGAAATTCATGTTACGGGACCTAACGTCACGTGACCCTTTCGCCAATTTTTTTTTTAAATATCGGTGATGAAATTTATGTTACGGGACCTGACGTCACGTGACCCTTTCGCCAATTTTTTTTTTAAATATCGGGGATGAAATTCATGTTACGGGACCTGACGTCACGTGACCCTTTCACCAATTTTTTTTTAAATATCGGTGATGAAATTCATGTTACGGGACCTGACGTCACGTGACCCTTTCGCCAATTTTTTTTTTAAATATCGGTGATGAAATTCATGTTACGGGACCTGACGTCACGTAACCTATACACTATTTCAGTTTCCCTCTTAAAATTTGTAGCAAAATTGACGTAACGTGACTTGATATTACGTGACCTATAAAATAATTCTCTTTCCCTGCTAAAATTACCGAGAAATTTCATGTCACGTGACTTCACGTTATGAGGCCTACCAATCTCGCGGCTAAAGTTACCGAAAAATTAACGTCACGTGGCCTATTTTAAGCTGTGCAAGGAAATTAATGTCACGTTAGAGCGCAAATCTGATCAGATTGCTGCTTTGATTGCGATCATACAAACAATATGATATATCTTCTATTTATATTTTTATAAATATTTAATATTCCTTGCAATTAATAAAGACGTCTTACTGTCATTGATTTGCTGAATTATGTTTAATTGTACACTTTATTTGTTTTTGTATATGTGAAGCGTTTTATGTTTTAGAACTTTTTGTGTAGTTACATGGTGTGTAACTCGGGGTTTTCAGTAGCAAACAACCCCCCCAAAAAAACCTATCCTTATGCAACGTGTATTATTTATATTTATCAATAAATGTGAAGGTAGGTATTATACTGGGTAATGAATTATATCCACGCAACTGTATTGACCAAAATAGCACTCGTGCGAAAACGCAGTTTGAACGCGCATCTGACAATTTTGCAGCTTTATTTGCGGTCACACACACTAAATAATATACTTTGTATTTGCATCTTTTGTATACACCTTTAGCATACCTCGCGACTAATGAAACATGAAGCAAACAAAAATTGTTTCGTTGAGAAACTGGATTCCGCCTTTGCTTCATTTTCGATACATTCGTTCATTTAAATATTTGTAATGGATTTTCTTTTGAATATATCATACTGAATGTATATCCCATAAAAAGTATTTCTCTGCTGATATCAAGGTTCTTAAATTATCTAAAATAGGCACACGTAAAAACTTCTCAAACTTTGCCAAAAACTCTCAAAGAATCACAGTTCTAATTTCTTTTTTTTTCAAATTTATATTAAAATATGAACATTTTTAAATACATTTAACGTAACGAAACTTGTTTTGAGAGTGACACAGAAGAGTCCTAGTGATCCTAGTGTTTTAGCTTAAAAAGGTGACAAAATATTCAGCTGCCAAGCGTGCAAGCTCCGAGAGGTGGGAGAAACATCAGTTTCTTTTGTTTGTTTTTTACCTCGGCCGGTTGAGTAGTCCATTGTTTGAAAATCCGCTAAGCTTGCCATTTCCGCTCTTTCATTTCAGGAGCGCTCCCAAAACATGTATTCTTGGTCAAAGTTTAAAATTCGACCCCAAAACTGTGTTTCAGTTCAGATAAAGACACCCTTAGAAATACTGATATTAAAAACAATTTCACGGTCTGCATCGATAGTGTCACACCTTTCATTTATGGTACAGACGAGAATAGCCTATTCCACAATGCGTGGTAAAAATCTTGTTGGGCTACTTGATGTATAATGTTCTGGAAACGTCTAAGCGCTAATAAAGACGGACACGAAGAAGGGTACAGCGATGCACTACTTTGAACCAGTTTGAGTGGTGTAAGACGCTAGCGTGATATCATGGCCATGATGCTGTAAATGACAAATTGAAAATGACAATAAATTTCCAGAAGACTTATATCGCTTTAAAATTAAATAGGTCGTCGAGCTCCCATTTCTAACTGACCACAGACTGATCTCTTAGATATCTCTTCTATGAATGTTAAATAAAAACACGAATCTATACGAAATTATGTTACTGTATCCTGACAGGATATAATGTCACCTCAAGCACAGTGGCTGCATTGAACGTATAACACGCAAAACGATAGTTTTTAACAATTCATCTTTTCCCGAACCATAAGCATCCCAGACTCCCTTCCTGAAGAAATTGTCGTTATAACAGACCCATCCATATTCCGCTCGTTAGTCACCATGAACCTGTATTAATCATCACTGCTCTACCAGGCTCCTAATGCACGCTGTTTTGTAACTAGGGTTTCTATTCTTTTTTGTTTTGTTTTGTTTTTGTGCTTTCGAAGTATTATTTTGCAAGGAGGGACCCAAAAGAAGCAGGAATTCATTTTGATTATCTTGTGCATAGATTTTTGCACGTCAAAATTTCACTGATTTATAAAGTATACTCTCCGCTTGACACAATATACTTATCAAAACGTTTATTACAACGCTAAAATCGGTCTTTAAAGTCATGGACTTTAATGCCTTTCAGTACTTTTGAATTTTTGTTTTCTTTTACCTCTTCAAAATCGACAGGCCCTTTGCGTTTCAGTGCGTTTTTGTTTATCCGGGAAATAAAAGTTACACGGCGCGATGTCGCGTGAGTAGGAAGGATGGTGTCAGGGTTTATGCAGTTTTTGGTCGAAAACTGCACAACACTTAGCACGTGTAGACAGGCAAGTTGTCATGGTGAACGTGCAAGTCTCCTGTTTGCCACAACTTGAAGTTTCTTCTGTAAATCATGAAACAACCGTCTCAAGACTAGCCACAAGCCTTAATTAACCATATGACTCGGTCGACCAAAGTACGAACGTTTAGTCTCTCTCACGTCAAGGAGACAGATTATCATTGTTTTCATGTTGTACTTTAATTGCTGTGATTTCTTGATTTGAGGAGATGTCGCAGTTTTCCATTGCCTGGATTGCTGTTTCGTTTTGGAGTAGTAGCCGTAGCACTGAGACTGATTTCTGGTTAAAACTTCAGAAGACAAGGGTCATCCTCCAACTTCTTCAAAGCAAGGCATGCTGCCAAGTCATTGCCTTATTGTTCAGGTGTGAGCAAGCGAGACACGAATTTTGCTGCAACACCTTTCATTTACAAATCATTCAATAGAATTTGCTGAAAGGAACTCCACGGCACTCCAGTCTACCCCACAAGTTCAAGAATGGTCTGACGCCGGTTATCGAGGATGGCTTGATGAATTCCCTCCATGGCCTTTTTAGTTCGGCTGGTCGAAGGATGATGGGAACAAGTTTGATCGTCAGTCGACATTGGGCCTTGTGTAAATTGGGAAACGATTTATAAGTTTGTGTTTTAGTTAGAGCAGCTTTCTTTGCAAGCCATCTGTATCATTACAACGGTTTTCTCTGCATGCTTGTACAACAGAAAACAAGCTTTTACTGCCTAAAGTTGTTTATCTAGACCGATTGTCACGAAACAGGCAAGCGCGTTGAAAGTCTCAAAGAACAATCGACTGGAGCCGGACACAGCTTCCCACAGGCACGCGGACTACTGCACAGATTTAGGGGTGGGCCTATGGAAACAACGCCTAGTGGGAGAAGCCTGTACTACAAGGAGCCTGCCCTCTAGAAAATAATTCCCGATACTTTTGGAGAAACCCTTGCATAGTCGTTGTCCCCCCCCCCCCCCCCCGGGGGGGGGGGGGGGGGGCCCGTCATTCTATATAATGCCCCATGGGGCCTTTAAAGTGAAAAGTCAAAATGCTCAATTTCTGGTTTCTTATGCGGGTATCTTATATGCTCGACTTTGACAGACCCCATGAGTTAGAAAGCTTGACGCAATTTTACTTCATAAAAAATGTACAATATCAAGATTTCTTACCAATTTGTTGTCATGCATTTTAGGAACGATAGGCTTTCTATAATTTCAGTACTACATATTTATTACATACTTGCATACGTTTTTTTCGGGATGAAATTTGATCGAAAATTTTTATGGCGCTTGCTTGTAAAATAAAATTAATCAACTTAAGTTCTACGGCACGTATTAAATTCTTTACAATCAAATAGTTATTCATGCATTCCACGTTGCATTTGGGTTTACTCGTGCTTTTGGCCTCGCATATGCCACGATATCCTCAGTGTTACCTCTCACAGTCGTTTAAACTATATGAACTATGATTTCAAAAGTTTGCGCCTGTTGGGCACCAGATTTTTAACATTAGTTTATCAGAATCGCTTTTCGATGCTACCGATTATAACCTGTCCCGTTTAGTAAAGAGAAAAAGGGAGGTCCAGAATAAAGACCTATATTATTACCAAGAATGCAGTTTTATAAAAAAAAATATGTATGAAAACAGAAACCTCATAAGGTGGAAATGTTCTAAATAAAAAATACGGTGTTACGCTTTAATGTAAACATCTTAGAAAAAATGCGTACACAGAATTTTAATTTAAAATGTAGGAGCTACGTAATAGCCAGTTAACACTTTGTCAACCTCAGCAGTCTGTGCGGGAGAGTAGCAGAGAAGAAGCTTGCAAAAGTGACGTGCGTCAGATGCCTCCAAACTGGCTCGGAAATGCGGACCATGACGTCACGGAAGAAAGACTCGTCTCGTCCTCCGTAGCAATCGCTGCGCGCTTTTCCAAGATGGGAGCGGTGTCAGCGCGACTATTGAAATCAAATGGCAGAAACTACACAAGGCCACTCCTAAACTAGTTCAGGTGAATTCTGCTTCAAATTTCCTTTAATTTCATACGCCGAGTTTTTTGGTTGTATACTTGTCTACATTCTTTAACTCGCCTTCGTTTTTCATCCCCGAAAAAGTTTGCTGTCGTATGACGCAAGCTCCTTTGCACACTGCGCGACACAGTGAGTGTAACACGAGATCGTCGCTTTTTAACGTTCATAACAATATATGCCCAACATAGCAATATGTTAATCGATATTACGGGGAACTTTTTCTTAGATCAAAGATGGTTATCAGGGGTTAGTGGTCAGGATATAGCGCAAACAACCGTCCGAAAAGTTGTGTTGAACTTTCCTATTCCATATTGTTGTGAGAGCGAATGTGGATGAGACGAATCGAGACACGGAGCGGTTGAGGGGCACATAGAAGGAAAAGAGGCGTGAACGATGATCTTGGAACAATGGATGTTTTAGTAGTGTCTTGCACATAACATTTGGTGTTTGAAGTGGAGTTATGGAAATTAGCACCACCGTGCAATTAAAGAGGTCCTGTAGTGTAGGCAATCACTGCGCTACAAGCATCGCTCGCCAGCATGCGAGAGGGACAGAGGTGTCGCTGGAAGGAAGGCTGAAAAGCTTTTGCAAAGATTCGTCGCGTGGTTCTTGTTCGACTCCAGCATCATTCTGGGAGTGAGTTATCCCCTGGCTACGGAACTGTGGCGCCCACTATAGACACCACTCAGTCCAGTGGACCACTAAATAACGGGTGACGGTGACAACAAACATAACGGGTGACGGTGGCAATGAGGGTGAGGCGTCATGGACCATTAAAGCTCCAAAAGATACAGGAAGTGCAAGCCTCCTTCTGATGAGGCTATTGAACTGAACCAAAACAGGCTTTAGCTTCAGAGATGACTGTAAAGCTCGACACAAATGATGGACGTTGCCCATGGAGTGCCTTTCACGAGCACTTTGGTCTAGTCGTTGACTTGAGTTAATGGACCACCACGTCACGAAAAACTTTCTTGTCGTCCACACTCCAAGGGCCAGCTTTAGAGTGGCTTCAGAATCTTCCTTCTGAGGCACAGTGGGGTAGAAGTCCTTCGTGGAAGCTGTGGAAAGGTGCTTTGGCAAAACCCCTCACGGGTGACTTCATCATGCTAAGCTACGATTTCGGATGCAGTGAAAAGACGCGTCGTTCTCATAACTCGCCACGGAAATTGAAAGGCACTCGCGTATCACCTACACGGCTGTTTAACATCGGCACTAGAATCTTCGGCTGTATGCCTCTTTGTGGACGCTAGAAAACTTGAGGTGCAACAATTCGTCGGCTTGTCGCCACCTGCCTGCATGCGTGCCGCTGTGGCTCGAGCCATGGACGTCGAGGCAGCAAGGAAAGCCGTAAGAGCCGCCCGGCGGGTAACATCGTCAGCTGAGTTACAGCCAGGCCAATAAATAGTCTCTCCGGCTGAACTCGTAATACCGATCAACAAGCCTCGCAACAGCAAAAGGGATACTGTAGCCACGCTAGAGACCACCTCCTGCATGCTGGCGTGAGGTGACACCCAGAGGTATTGCAGCTGGCGTTAGAATAAAGACAGCAACAATTCTGTACCCCAAAACCAAATGCAGCCAAGCTTGCCGGCCAAAACTTGGCTGAAAAGGAGGAAAGAAAGCCGGTTGTTTAGACCACATCTTTGTGTTCTACCAGGTGTGCCTGATTTTATATTTTTAAAAGTATGTTATCGAAATAAACCATTCGGTTTAAAGGACGCCGCGTCCTGTCCAGTTCTTTCTTCGTTTTCGTTCCTGCTGTTTTGGCGTATTATACCATGATGCAAAACCAACTTGCCGAACTAGCCATTCTTATCCAATGCTGGCCTTTTGCATCTGCAGGAATATATTCTATGCCCTAAACGTTCGGGTTAGCTAGCTGGTATTAATTTGTTTTAGCTTTCCTAGCTAGTAAGTTAATTGCTACAACCATTAATTTTATTTTTCAGTTGGTTTGCGACGGTAAGGAGAAAATTACCAATGTAGTGGCACGGTGGCGTGGTAGTGCCCACGATTTAAGGTTCTGGAAAGAATGCACTCTTTGACAGAAGTTTCAAGGGCGTGTAAGCTATTGTTTACTATGACTATTGCTCAAGAACAGTCTTAGGTGCTACATTGCCGCCTCATTACTGTCCAACAGTAACGGCATTATCAATATTTTGGAATAAGAAAGCTTAAAAATAGATAGTCCATTCTATTTCAAATAAGAAAGGAAGAGATCTGTTCTGCCGGCATATTTTAAGGTTTACGGACTCAATAGTTATTTATATACAGGAAGTGGCAGGTCTTCTACTTGGAGACAACTGCTATACGTGCAGTCAGCATCTGTTGCCGAAATCTTCTTGGACACAACAAAACCCGTTATCGTAGCTTGATGTCTACTGTTCAACATCGCCAAAAACCACGACAGTAATAAATGAGAATATGTATTACTAAAACAAGCCACACCTATATTTAAGCTTGTCTGAATGGTTAAAACTTTTTTATCTTTTAGGTGAGGATGATTTTAGCTGTGATAAAACACCTGACGACACTCCAAGTGGTCGTCGTTAAGGACATAGTTTATACAAACCCACTTTCCTTCGGATATGTAAGAAAAAATGCAAACCAAAAACATGATGAAAAATAACGCTCAAGAAAACGACATTCCAGGGGAGCACAAGCAAATAAAATCAGTCATTTAGACCTCCATAAGTCAACTAACCTTAGAGGTCCGTCGATGTTGAAATATTGTTAGGAGGTTGAAGACGACGGCGGGCCAGTGGCCAGCATATCTCGTGCCAGGCCCCACAGGCCGGCTCTGGCTTCATAAATCACTCTACCTTATGTGACCACATGTCCTGTCCTCCATGCTGCCGACAGCAACATCCTAATAGCATGGTGGAGGTGCGAAGTCAACCTCATCCCCTACATTAAACATCGTCGCTGCTATCATCCTGCCATCGCACCTCGTTGAAGAAGTGATCAACTGCAGCAGACCGAACGTCAGCCCATGGCTCCGTCGCCCAGCCCCCGCCCAGACGCCATGATGTGCTGAATCTGACAAAGCCGACCAGCGATCCCCCGCCCCTATCCCAGTAACCGAAGTTCCCACGCTACTTGACGTGGCTCCCCCAGTCCGGACCGTGCCGTCGTGCAGCTGTGGCTCGTGCAGAGGTCCGCGAGGCTGCCGGAGAAAGGCCAAACTCCAACAATCTTCCCATCTTTATCGAGACCCCCGCTGTCGGCATCTGTCCTTTGTTTTTCTATGTGTGTTTCTGTGAGCGTGCTCTGTCTTCTTATTCACCGGCCGGCTAGGCTGTATTCGTCGCAGGGAGTACTCTTAGGAGGTTGAAGACGACGCCGGGCCAGTGGCGCGCACGACCATCTGGTGCCAGGCCCCACGGGCCGGCTTGGCCTTTATAAATCACCTGTTCTGTCGTCTATGTGGCCGACAGCATCACCTTAATAGCAATATGGCAAAACTGTCAAAGCAAGGGGACTGCTAACCTTTGGAATAGAATGCGCATCAAACAGTAGTTGACCTACTACATAAACACACAATCGGGCCAACGGGCTAGGGATAAGAACAAAATAAACTAAGAACACGAAAATCACATGCCGTTAGTTTGAAAAACACAATTACCACCGGTAGCTGAAGTACACACGGTAAACATTTCTGGTGGCTTGAGAAAAAAAATTATGACAAAATGCAAATGAACACTCATTAATGCTAAACTACGTCAAAGTCTTCCAAAACTTCTCTAATCATTTGGAGGTCTATATATCCGCCTATTATCTTGGTAATATTAAGTTAAGGTGAGCAAGAATACTTTTTTAAACGGTGGGTATAAATTACTTTCTGCGACTTTTAAAGGCATGTAACGATCACTGAGCCGATCATTCGGTCGATGGCTACTTCAAGAAGCATAACGCTTAGAACACGTGAAGTGTGTGTTGTACACCGTTCGAGGCACAAACACACGTACACAACTCTAATGTAAGCAAGCTAAAAAAAATATGTGCGAGAAAAACATGACCCCTCTTCGCGTTTTGTCCATCAGGTGTGGCATACAGCGTCCCCTGCGTATGGCAAGCGTTACGTGATATAGTTAGTCGTTGTAAAAATGATCGCCTCCGGGAGCATAACCTCCTCCCAGAAACCACAACGGGGTTCACGCAGTATTGCTTCTCAAGATATGCCGCTGCTAACCTTGCTCTGTTCATATCAGGATAATAGACAGATGTAAGAACTAAAGCTTTTGAAGTCACTGCTGCATCCTGCACTGGCATTTTCTTACGAAATAGCGTCTCTGTAACGAGCCACAATCAATGAATGATGTCTGCACTTCGTCCTTGGGTTGGGCTGCAGATCATGTCTCCTGTAGTGCATATTTTTCATTCTTAAAAGTAAACATTTGACAGTAATTTGTCTGGTCTGGAGAAATTAATTATTAAAAAGTTCAAACACAAACCGAGCCCTTCTATAGGGACCCTACGTTTCGAAGCTAATTTGGCCTCTTCAGGGGCGACTACGGCTATGGCCATTGAGGAGCAGTGTCCTTTTTTGTTTTCTTCAACGGTGGTTGTCTCGTCTTCTTCTTCTTCCACGGCTGTACGTTTTTCAATAAAGTGGCGAAACCCGTTAACATATGCGGATGGTAAATCTCCAAGAGGCCGATTGATGTTCGGTGGCTCTGTCTGAATATGCCAGAGTTCAAGAAACAGTCTCTTTCGGGGATTTTTCTCAACGGCAATGATACATGTGTCGTCAAAGTCAATACGATGGTCTTTGACGTCTCAGTGCTCAGCGAGCGTGCTACGCTCATGATCAAATTTGCGTATGTTGTTTCTGTGCTGTAGGATCCTCTCTGTAAAGTTCTTTGTATCGCGGATGTATGTGGCCGCACAAGCCCCGCAAGGAATCTTATATATGACGCCTTGGCCTCTGTCTTTATCAAAGCGATCTTTTTGGCGTACCATGAGTCGAAAATGAGTCACAAAGAGGACTCATTTTTGAAGATTTACCATAGCAACAGCTTCTAGTCGAGGGCCATAAAGTATTTATTTCGTCACCAGTTAAAAACTCTGCCGATTTCGAAATGCTGCTGTACGAGGCGCAGGTGGTTGAATTTGAAATGATGAACGAATGCCTCGAAATAGTTGAACCATGTCTATTCAGAGATAAGTTTATTGAAAGATGACTCATTTTAAAGGATTTTTCATGTCAGAAGCGTATAGTCGAGGGTTCTCAATTTTGTATTTCGTAACCTGGTCAAACTAAAAAAAGTTCCCGGATGAGGCGCGGGTGCCAGCATTTCAAGATATGAAGGAATCCGTAAAAACTGCCAAACTTTGAGACAGATTTTCTCTGAAAAAGATTTCTTTTAGACCATTTGCCATAGTACCAGATTGGGATCGAGAGCTCTACATTTTATATTCCACATTTAGTTGGGAACCGAGTCGTTCTTCAAAAGGTCCCTGGCGAGGCGCGAATGCCCGAATTTCTAAAGATGAAGGGATGCGTAAACATCTGTGCGACGATCACACGACGCGATGCGTTTAGACAGCGTCAGGTGTTCTGGTTATTCGACGGTATGACGATCACGATCGATTGACATCGCGCCGATCAAGTGTCACCGGGGATCTGATATTGAAATGGCGTTGTGCTGACTTAGCGTCGATACTTTGTTGACGAATAAATGATTTTAAAAGAGCTCTACGACAATTTCAGTGCTTTATTAAATATTTTGGGTGTTGGTGTCGACCTTTTTGAGGTAAAAAAGAAAAAAACCGTTTTTGCCTGCTTATATTAGTTTTTATTTTAAAAATTGACAAAGGATTCAGATTTTCGGCACCTCAGCTCCTTCACCATCTTCCTAGTCACGTGTGCTGTGACGTGAATGGGGGACGCGCGGGGTTCCGGTTAAGCCCTATCTTTATCTTATACAATCTTGTGCGCAACAAAGACGAGGACAAAAGCAGAGAAGAGGACACAACAAGGCGCAACTTTCAACTGAATTTTATTGAAAACGTCGTTCCGGTATATATAGCCTCAACCATCGTCACAATGACAACAAAAAGACAAAAGTAAAAAAAAAAACAAAGGAAAACCGCCATCCCAGAGCATAACTGGGAAACAACACTATCTCGTTCTCAGGAAAAACAATTCCTTCTCCGATAATGCAATCGACGGCATAGCAACACACGTGTCTCCTAAATAATCAATGTGCTCGGCTTTTATGATTTTGCGTGTTACCGCTGACTTGCATTTCCCAATTTTTACGCATTCATCCAACAATGGGGTACAACCGCATGTCCTGCTGCAATGCAAGTCAAGAAAGCCACCGTTATTTTTTTGCACGTTGTTATTGTGCTCGCGAAGCCGATCATTTAGGCAGCGCCCCGTCTGCCTAACACGCGAAATCATAGAAGCCGAGCACACTGATTATTTAGGAGACACGTGTGTTGCTATGCCGTCGATTGCATTATCGGAGAAGGAATTGTTTTTCCTGAGAATGAGATAGTGTTGTTTCCCAGTTATGCTCTGTGATGGTGGTTTTTCTTTGTTTTTCCTTTAATTTTGTCGTTTTGTTGTCACTTTGACGATGGTTGAGACTATATATACCGGAACACGTTTTCAATACAGTTCAGTTGAAAGTTGCGCCTTGTTGTGTCCTCTTCTCTGCTTTTGTCCTCGTCTTTGTTGCGCACAAGATTGTATAAGATATCAAACCAACTCGCCCAAACAACCACTCCTCTCTCTCCAGTGCCGCCAGATAGCAGCGAGAACTCACTCGCTCACGACCACGTGACCACGTGCTTGCGCATAGCGATCAGCATGTCGAGAGGAGGAAAGTCTCATCCGAATCCGGCCGTCCCCATTCGGCTGTGCCTCCGTCCCCCTCCCACTTCTGGCGGCTGTTCGCGGTAGTAGATAGAGCTGACGGTTTTGTTTGCCTCGAATAGATGGCGCCACTTAATAAACAGTTTGTCGATGATACCAGGTTTTTGACGCAGTTATATTTATGTTGGAAAAATTATTTCTTATCGAGCAGGTATTTTCACAACTTCTTATCTTCTTACAAGTCCCCCATTGACGTCATGCCGCGTAGTTCTCAAGGCCGCCACTCGCGGCTGCAGGTCGGAAAATATTCCAGTTTTTTCCTAGTGATTACGCGCGGAATTGCAACATTTTAAAGCAAGGAGATGTGTTTTCTGTCCTCTGCGACAAGATAAACCATGTCAAAAGTGGAAAATACGAATTCTTTCAAAGTTAAAATGGTTGCACAGCACCTTCAGGGCCGTGAGGTGTTTCCAGCCAAATTTAGCGGGGAAATTGAATTGATGCATAGGTTACGTGACGTCAAATGTTTCCGCTAAATTTAGCCGGGGACCTAAATATGTATGTAAGTCCTGTTGGGTCAGATCACGTGAGATAACGTTTTCTGCGAAATATAGCGGTGAAACTGAATTGGTGCATAATTCACGTGACGTCAATTGTTTCGCTAAATTTAGAGGGGAACTTGAATATATCTGTAGGTCCTGTGACGTCAGGTTACGTGACGTCACATGTTCCGCTAAATTGAGCGGGGAAACTGAATTGATAAATAGGTAACGTGACGTCAATGTTTTCGCTAAATTTAGCCGGAAACCTGAATTTGTTTTAGGTGCCGGGACGTCAGATCACGTGACATTAATTTTCCTGTCAAATTTAGCGGGGAAACTGAATTGGTGCATCGGTCACTTGACGTCATTTTTTTCTCTAAATTTAGCGGGGAAACTAAATTGGTGCATAGGTCACGTGAGGTCAATTTTTCCGCTAAATTTAGCGGGGACGCTTTTCGTCTACGCCCACGCCATCGAAAAACCGCGGAACGGGTTTTCGATGGCAAATTATCAACGCGGAACGTTGATAATTTGCACGCGTTCTCGGGCAAACAAAACCATAGATAAAGCCACGCGCTCGCGCCAGTAGCTTTGACAGCGTTGCAAGCTAAGTATGAAACAGAGTATACATAGTACCGCGCAGTTTCTTTGATCATCATGATTCCCGACTTCCGAAATATTTGGCACCCTGTTCCTCGTACCGCAAAACTAAGCTAGACATCTCGGAGAGCTCAAACTACGTCAGTAGGTAGCCCAAGCCGTTCCAGCAAGATGTCAAAGTTTCAGCACCAACCGTTTTCTTATTCTAAAGTTATAAGTGACTTTTTCTGGCGCCACAGAGCTCCATATATTCGAGAGCTCCGTCGTCCGCCATTTTGTCACTGACATTACATAAAATCACTTATAACTTTTGAATAAGATAACGGTTGGTGCTGAACCTTTGGCATATTGCACAAACGGCTGGGGCTAGCTTCTTGAGGAGTGTGAGCTCTACGCAATCTCTAGTTTATTTTTGCGGTGCGAACAACAGGGTTCGGGTTTCTCGCGGACGCCGGTATACATTCCACTTTTATTTGGGAACTGGCTTGTTCCGAAAAAGTTTCCTGGGAAGGCGCTGGTTCTCCAATTTCAAAAGATGGATGAATATGTAAAAACGGGCGAACCATTTTCACTTTGAGTTGATGCTATAAGGCTAGTTCGCTCAGACCCGTTTTTTGTTACGTTACGTTTCGTTACGTTACGAAAAGCCCCCTGGAAGAGGGAAACAGCGCCAAGAGTACGGAGGACAAAAAACGAGAAACACACAAACCAAGCGCTGTTTTTGTTTTTTTTTTTCTTGTTTTTTTTTTTTTTCAGCGCTTGGTTTGTGTGTCTATCGTTCATTATCCTCCATACTTTTGGCACTGCTTCCTTCTTTGTAACTATGCATAACCAACTCGCCCAATTTTCAACGGTGCTACGATTCACCGGGAAATCTGTGCTCTGTAGTAAGCGTGGCTACCAATTCAAGGAGATAGCCTGGCGCCCGACATTCTATTGGCGTCGTGGGCGATCGAAAGCGTCGCTGTGATCGGTCTTCCACGATAGGCCGAATGCTGACTATGACGTCAGCAAAGAATTTCCCATCGACGGAAATTAGAAGAATGGAAGAACTTCAATTGTGACAGTGTTGGCAGTGTTGGTTTGAGAGTGCTATGATTTCAAGCTTCCACCTAGCTCTTTACAAACACCGTCAAACTTGTTGTTCACAAGGTAATGACGTCACGAAAGGTAACCATAGGAGGGCGCCACCAAAACATCTCGCTGCCAATACAGGAATGTTTCGGTGACTTAAACGCGACGTAAGAAAACGGTGCTGTGTGAAAAGTTGAGCCGAGTTCAACTCCTTACGTTAGGTTATGGCGAGCCTTCTGTCCTTGGTTGCCGCGGTAACTCACCGTCCGAGCTCGTCGTCACCGAAACATTCGTGTCTTGAATGTCGCGTGCCAGGCTATCTCCTTGAATTGGTAGCTACGCCTAATACGAAGCACTGATTTCCCGGTGACTTTTCGTAACGTAACGTAACGTAACGTAAGTATACGGGTCTGTGTGAAGCAGCCTTCGCACTATAGGATGATTCTTTTTTTTTATTAGGCACGATTTACGCGGATTAGGAAATTATCAATCGCGTTGTCGAACCGCCAGCCTTGTGCCGGTTCCACGAGTGGTAAGCGTAGCGCACCGCCGCGTTTCCAATGTGCCACGATTATTTTATAATTTACTTATTTAGTGGTTTTCGGTGACGCCCAGCAAGTTTCTAATTCGAACAACATGTTTATGTTTACTAAGAAAACTATTGAAAAAGAATTATTCAACTTATCGCGACGATTAGCCACCCATGTAATGTCCCCCTGGCCATGCAACTTACGTATTATACCGCATTAGTGTAACCTTAGCGGCTTTTTAAAACCGACGTGAAAATCCTGAAATAAACACCTTGCATAGATGATATAAATTTAATAAACTTAAATATTGCACATTCGAGCGTGGTGTGAATGCCGCATAAGCCATAGCTTTTATATTTCTATTCATCTTAAGTCCAGATGCAGCTGAAGCTACGAGCTGATGCGACCAATAAACCATGCGTCAAAAGCGCAACTCTCTAGAAATGTTTCTGCTTGTGAAAGGCTCACTGCAGCGATGATAGAATACGTACAAAACCATGACGAACCCCCCACATTCTCGAGAAAAAAAAGGTGTAAAAGGGTGTATCGTTACACCCTTTGTCTGATATAATACACCCCAAACTTTGAATTCGACGTACAGCGCCCTACAGTTGAACAGACGGGCTGAAATTTTACGAGAGGCTTGATAGCCGTGTGGTACAACTTATTAAGTAGCTAAAGTACGTATCAAAGACCACATAAAGAAAACACCGAGTTTTTACAGTAGGGCCAAGAAAACCCCGACAATTATTATTATTATTTTTTTTTGTAGTCAGACACACGTACTTGAGCTATTTTAATAAGTTGTATCACACAGCTATTAAGCCCCTCGTAAAATTTCGGGCCGTCTGTTTGACTGTAGGGCGCTGTATGTCGAATTGAAGTTTTGGGGTGTATTATATGGGACAAAAGGTGTAACGATGCACCCTAGTACACCCTTTTTTCTTGAAAGTGCACGTAGTGCGCTTTTCATGCCGTCCGATCGGTCGCATCAGCTCTTAGCGTCGGCTGTGTCTGAACCTAAAGATGAGTCATAGGCGATATTGCCACGTGCGTGACGGAGTTGGCAACGCACACGGAAAACAAACAGAGGAATGGGGTTTGAATCCCACTCGGCCCTCATTCTCTTTATTCGTTTTGTAATCTTCTCATAAATCCCAGCTCATTTCCGACTGTCATCTAGTGTTCTTGTTCAGAACATTCCTGATCGTGCCGCGTGCATAAGAGTAGCGATAAAGACGGGCTGCTTCGTGTCAGTCACCCTTCCGTCGCCGACGCAAGATGCGTGGCCCCTTTTTATATTTATGTTTGTAGGCGCAAATTCGCCTCAATAAACGAATTATTTTTTGTTCTAAATTCATCCGCTCTTTTTATAGGTGACAACATTGCACCAGGCAGAAACTGTACGGATATCAACGCGTAAAGAATCATGTGCCTGGAGTATTTAAACTGTCAACCCATCCTTAGATACTTCCTGTTCGGAATCAGCCACTAATAATAGCCTATGTTGTATGCCAAATACTCACTCACAACGCAGCTATATTTGGAGGTGCCTAAATACGCCCCACTCCGTGTCAACTACAAGAACTATAGAAATGCGTGCGATGACTGCTGAGGAGTTCCTATGTTCTCTATTAGATCGCAGTGTCTCCATGAAATGGTAATGCCCGTGTCCCACTACAGCGACATACAGAAGCAAAAGGCAACGAAAGCCTCAAACCAGAGTCTTTCGCGATTTGAGAGGCTTTGTAAAATAAAGAAAGCTATGCTCAAACGCGAGCATCATGCACGCGAGGGTGGCTTCCGCAGGCTTGCAATCGCTCGTGCTTACTTTACGAGCACCGAACAACTAAACGGCTGCCAAACGTACCATCACGAGCATGCTGCATGGGTTTGAGGCTTGTCGCTGTCTTTTGTTTCTGTCTGTCGCTCTACTGGGACACGGGCATAACAGAGAGAGATCAAGTTATCGGTAGACGTTTTTTTTTTTTTTTTTGTTTCGCTCGGCACACACTCTGCTTTGGCGGGAATTTGCGCACGGCGTTAAAATGAAATGAAGTTGAATACGCCACGTGAAGACAGGTAAGTGAACTACAAACGCCTGTTGCAAATTTCTGTTGGAAATGTGTTCATTGACCAGGATCCATAGTCAGTGCCTTGTCGTACATCCAGTTTGCCCCCGTATAGCCACGGTGGGAGCAGGGCGGCATTGCGTGGGCAGCCCAAGTCGGGCATGTACCCGTGGAGCCCACCTCTGTACAAACTCTGCCCCCGTAAAGCCGAAGTGGGATCAACGGGGGCTTTGCGTGTGCAATTCAAGTTTGGCATGCCCAACTTGAACGCTCCACTAGAGGTCGCGGGTTCGATACCCGGACGAGGCGGAATTTTTCGGTCGCGCACCAGTCACCTAGCTGTGTTTGGAGATTTGTGTTTGTCCTTTGTTCCTCTTGTTCCCCTTCTCCAGGGATTATTTTCGTTATGCCCACGGGTAGCCAAGTGGGACCCACGGCGTACTGCGTTGGCGGCCCAATTGGGCGTTCCCCCGATTCACCCACAACTACGCTAAATTTGCTCTCCAAAAACCGAGGTGGAGCCCACAAGGCATTGGGAAGTTTTCGTAGACCGTTTTCGCCATTCCGCAACGCCCTCCGCAACCCGCTACGATATCCGGAACTCTACAGTCAAGGCTATCGGCGCGCAGGCGCAGTAGCTACTTCTTGGTTGTGGAGGGCTTAGCGGAGGTGGAAACGCGATCTACGAAAACTCCCTATTGTGTGGTCAGCCCGACATAAGCATGCTCACACCCGACCGACGTGGGACCCAGGGGGGTATTGCAGGGACTGCCAAGTACCGGCAATCACGCGTGATTTCTACGTGGTAGTGCAGTGTGGATTCAACGTGCAACACACGTGTTGTAGACACGGCACGCGGTGGGGATACTGCATGGAACACCACGTGGTGTTTACTTGGTATTCCATCTGGACACCACGTGCAACACCATGTGCTGTTCACGCGGTGTGGACACCACATGAAACACCACGTGGTGTCCACTTGGTATTTCACGTGAACACCGCGTGCAACACCACGTGGTGTAGACGCGACACGTGATGTGGGCACCAGATGGAACACCACGTCGTGTCCGAATGGGTCCCCCCCTCGGTGGTCCCCCCTCACGGGCTCCTCGACCCAGCAGTTTCTTTTGATATAGGATCTCAACGTTTTAAAACGTGCTATGAAAAATAGGAAAATCCAATAATCCATCCTTCGTGTTAACCATGTCGTGCGTTGGATGTCGGCGTATGGCGCATTAACGTGAGACCTAGATATAATATATTGATACTTTTACTGCATCATGAGTACACTCCGCGTCACTGTTAGCGCGAAGCAGCCATCGCCGGTTGTCTCTCTTCTTTTTCTTTAGCATTGAGAGACTGCCATCAAAACAGCTATAGTGGTGTAAAGTTATCAGTTGAGGTAGTAACCAAAGTGGTGAATGTAAATTCGCCAGTACCCTTTCGAAGTAAAATACGAAATTGTGTCAGTGATAACATCGTCGCTCAGTGTACAAGTCGCTGCTTTATAGGCTAAATGATTCAGCTCAGTCTGGCACGGGCTCGGCCACCAATTAACGCCACAGGTTAACAGCTCGTTATTTTGCACTGTGCAGTGATCTACGCCAACTTGGTAATCCCAACTACAAAGTGTAAGGCCCAGCGGGAATAGCCTTTTCCAGGCGTTTATCGTGACCTCAAGCTTTCACGTTGTACGAATGATTTTTTTTTCTATGCTCGTGTCATGGTTTCGTCACAGCACAATTTTGCTTTGTTCCTTGCTTGCAAGCGTCGGGTCGATACTTCCGAAAGGCGAGTAATGCCAGCCATGTCTACGTAAGCCAGTGTGCTGTGGTCCAACATCGAACTACCATCGTCTGATATAAAATTGCTACCCAAAACGGTTTTTTCTTTTTTTTTGCATTATTTTTCTTTTTGCAGAATTATTTTTTTTTTGTTTGTTTTTTTGTTTTTGTGAACATTTCGAGCTAAAAGCAAACGAGTAGGAGTAATCGGAGTGTGGAAGCTTCTCGACGGAGTCTACAGCCAGCAACAGCCGACCGAGCCTCCGCGTTTCGTTTCGCCGACTGATTCCTGATTTAGTCGCCGTATGAAACGTGTATTTTTTATCATATTTATCTTGGTTCGCTCGTTGATCGAAACATCATCGCCGTTGTCTCCAACTTCAGAATACTTATTTCCGGTTAGGTACTGCGTGGAGCATGGTGCGCAGCGTTGTTAATTCAAACACATTTCGAATAATTGCGCTTTCGCGTTAGCGGCTTTCCATTTGTTCCAAGTATGGTGACTGTCCTTTTTACCGGAAGATGAGTCTGTGGAAGGCGGCTAGAGCATTCGGAAAAATTTCAGTTGCGTCAATTTCTTAATCGTGCGCCCGTAAACTATTTCCTTTCAGGTATTTTTCCGAGAGTCTAGGGTTACTTTTAAAGCGGCGTACCCGTCCTTCGAGCGAAGTCGTACAGCAATATTTGGGACCGAATCGCTTGACACCGAACCCTGGCTCCCAGAAGCCCAATGCCAAAACAAGGGTGAGACACAGATGTGCAAGAGCAATATCTGCGCAAGTCGACACCATCGCCGACGCTTCAGCTCGTCGACCGTGACCCCTAGTATTTTCTTTTACTCGCCGCATCGCAATCTCTCCGGCCTTGGTCCGGTATGACGCACTTCCCGCACGGGTGCGTGCCACGGACCGAGGCGGACCCGCGTCGAGCTGACGCAGCGGGACCGCCAGTGCTTGCGCAACTCCGAGGGGCGAGAAAACTCGGGACACAGCTGTCTCGCGACGCCCCCCGCAGTCGAGCAGACACCGCGACGACTGCCTTATCTCGCCCTTAGCAACCAACCTCGCTGACATATCGACGTTTAGGTCCCCGGGATCGTCCTCGAAGGCGCGCGCGCGCCCTTTTACATACAGGGTGTCACAAAAAAAAAATTTACAGGGTTTTTTTTTACCGCAAAAATAAACTAGGCATCGCCGAACGCTCACTCTCCGCCCAATGGTAGAGGTCGCAACCAGGTGCCAAAGTTTCAGCCCAATCCGATAACTTAATCAAAAGTTAAAAGTGATTTTCTGAAAATTTCCATGGGAAAATGGAGCCCATTTTTGCCAGTTTTCGGTTTCTGGTGCCCATAGAGCCCCGTGTATTCGAAAACTACGTCGGCCGCCATTTTCCCCATTGAACTTTTCAGAAAATCACTTATAACTTTTGAATAAGTTATCGGATCGGACTGAAACTTTGGCATCTGGTTGTGACCTCTAGCGCTACCTTTGGGCGGAGAATGAGCGTTCGGCGATGCCTAGTTTATTTTTGCGGTTAAAAAGACCCTGTAAATTTTCTTTTGTGACACCCTGTAATTTGTTTTTCTGGTCTTCGCGTTTTACTTTGACACTGAAGCGACTTTTCGCGTTCCACCACAACGCGTTTCGAGAACCTTGGTTGCCACCTCAACCATATCGTCCGAAGTGTGCGGTCACAGGTGGTCGTAACGCAGTCGGTAAGGTCGGTCACAGTCAAAAGCAGACGCTTAAACCAGCCTTCACTGAGTTCATAGGAAACGAACCCTCCGTGTCTACTCGCTTGTGATTGTCCCTTGTGTCGCGCCAAAAACCCTCTAGACTGCATCATGAACCAAATAGACCAACAACAAGTTTTAATCTAATCCTACTCGGCAGTGAGGAAACAATGCTCGGATCCGCATCCTGCAAAATGAACCGTGGCGACAGAGAGCCGAAGCGCTGAAAACTTTGCTCTACACCCACCACACAATAACACTAACTACACACGTGCATTCTACACCGCTATTCAAAGGTTAGCAGTGTATAACACACATTATATGCTTATGAGTGCTAAAGTGTGTCGCCAAGTCAAGGCAATAGACACCGGTAGTAGGGTATTTGTCAAACAGCTCGGCACAGTGATATTTTTCCTGGCGGCCTTTATGTTATCCTTACAAATGTAGAGTTGACACTCCTTCGTCCTAAGGTCATTTTGCGACCCAAGTCATTTAGGTGGCGTAAAAAGATGAAGAACCCGCTTTTATGACTAGCCTCAATACCGCTACTCTAGAAAGGTTTAGCTTAGTTATTTCTTTTACGAATTCGGAGTGTTTTAAAGCGCAGCTCTTAGGCACCCGTTTCTGCGTTAAGTGGCGTCGCCGTCGGCGTAGCCGCCCCGCTAAATCTAGCGGGAAATTGAATTGGTGTTGAGATCACATGACGTCAATGTTCCCGCTATATCTAGCGGAGAAACTGAATTTGTTCATGGGTGACGTGACACGAAGTCGTGTGATGTCATTCTCCTGGTTAAATTTAGTGAGGAAACTGAAGTGGTCTTGAGGTCACGTGACGTCAATTTCTCCGCTAAATTTAGCGAGGAAACTTAACCGGCAAAATTTAGCGGGGAAAGTTGGCGGGAAAATTTTACGGGGGGAGGAGTAGAGGAGAAGGAAAAGAGGAAGAGGACGGAAAGAGGAGGGAGTAGGAGGGAAGGGTACGGAGAAGGAGGAGAGTCATACCGTCCCCCGTACCCTCCCCTTCTCCTCCTCAAGAGCTCCGCGCTAGTTTCGCATTACAGAGATTTGTAAACGTCTATTTTCTTTCTGCCACATCTACCGCAGTGGTGTAGCCACGGGGGAGGCTCATGGGGCTTCCTCCCCCCCCCCCCCCCTGAAAAACATTCCTGGTTACGCCACGGATTTCTGCCGATGAAGCGTAAGCTGCATTCTTGACTATTTTCAAAAATATACATGACCAATGTTTTCCGTATGAACAATTTAAATGAAACTGCAAGCCCTTATTAAAATGAAAGTGTTGGGGATTCGATTCAGAAAAGCAATAAACTGCGAAATGAGTTTCTTAGAACAAGAACTCCAGAAGTCTGCGGAAATGCAGAAATCCAGGAAATAAGGTTTTCGTCAGGCAAAACAAGCATATTTTTTATCATTTATTTAATAAAACATGCATGGATGGCACAGATATAGTGTGGAAACGATTAAAACAAGTATTCAACCAGAGTTCCTCTAAACCACTGGTCTCTAAGACAATTGCTGGATCACGCATCCCCGCTTGTTCGCTGCAGCGCGAGTGCGACCACCAGACGGCCATCTTGCATGCATTCTTTTTTCTCGTTCTGCTAGCGTTGCAGAGGCCGGCGGCAGCGTGCTACGGACACGTTTTCTACTCGTTCGACGCTATTCGCCGAAGACGTTCTTTAAGATACTGTGTGAGCCGTGATACTTCTCGTTGAGAACACGCGGAAAGTTTTACGAAAGCGCAGTGCCGCGTGAAGAAGGCACAACTCGTTGAACCAAGTTTCGCCGGTCTCGCGGCGTGTTCAAAGCTTCCGTGACACGCCGAGTGCTGTGTCTTTGTGCCTTCGCACGCTTGAATACCGATCAATAATAGACGCCCTATGGATATGTCTTGCGAGTGCAATTCACGTGAAGCTGTATGTGCCTCTGGATCAGCGTCTTACTTTATTCTCACGACTCTATCTTAAACTTGTGGCACTCGCGGTCCAGAAACGAGCTTGATCTAGCGTCCGGTAGCGACGGAAACGGGGTAGGGGAGGAAAGTATGTCTTTTTTTTTTTTTTTGCCGTTAGACGATTTACGGAATACGGAGCACAACAGTTCCCCATCACTGATCAGCGCTGGCTCATTATCAACCTAATTATTACCACTTGACATTTGACCGCGGCTCGCCAAATTGGGATTGCTCAGCAGGTTGCACACGACCATATGGGCCGCCCTTTAAAGATTTTCACTCTCGCCGTCTTGTACTTTTGCCTTCGAAAAGCCTCCCGGCTCCCCAGCGTTGCTCTATTCGTGCTCCCATGTGATCCATTAGAGTAGATTTGGAACATATCCGTGGCTAATAGTACGTAAGAGCATTGATATCAACTCACCGGAACAGCTGGACGATCCAGAAATCCGTGGCCGATATATACATATATATAATATATGGTCTAAAGACATCTACGCGCGACACACTTTCAAACCTTTGGTGCGGCGTCAATTCTTGATCGGTATCCAAGCTGGCGAATGCACAAAGATGCAGCACTCTGCGTGCCAACGAAACTTTGATCACGCTGCGAGACCGGCGACACGTGCTTTCGACGAGTTGCACTTTTACATGCGGCTTCACACACATTGCACTCGCAAAACACATCCACACGGCGTCGATTCTTGGTCGGTATCTAAGCCTGCGAAGGCACAGCGACACTGCACTTCGGCGTACCAAAGAAGCTTTGACCACGTCGCGAGACCGGCGAAACGTGCTTTCGACAAGTTGTGCCTTTTTCTTGCGGCACTGCGCTTTTGTAAAAATTGCCACGTGTTCTCAACGGCAAGTATCACGGCTCACACAGGATCTTGAAGAACGTCTTCGGCGAATGACGACGAACGAGTAGAAAACGCGTCTTTAGCATGCTGCCGCCGGCCTCTGCAACACTAGCAAAACGAAAAATAATTGCATCAAAGATGGCCGTCCGGTGGCCGCGCTCGCGTAGCGGGGATGCGCGATCCAGCAATTTTTATAGAGATCAGTGCTCAGAACCAACTGAACACGCAATAACAAAAAAAAATAACATAACATTGCAATGTTAAAGTTCTCGCTGAATCTTTCAATAGTTATTGAAATAACCTTGTTAGTAGCGCCCTATATCAATGTCATAATAAAGCCTACATACAAACACAGCGAATTCTTCTTTCCAACAGGTCAAGATAAGGTATTCACAATGATTTAATTTCTTAGAAACAACAACTCGTGTAACATCGGTCATTTTAAGGTAAAACCAATGAAGCACGTTTTAGATGTCTTGGCGCCCCTGTTAAGACATATTATGCGTATATCATTGTCCAGTGGTGCTTTCCCCCCAGAAGTGTAGATTGAAAAAGTCGTCATTTCGTTCAAAGAAGGGAGCAGAAAACCCAGTACACTCGGAGCGTTACATCGTCTGCTCACGTTTCTGGCGGAAGTAGAATCTACCACTCAATATTTCTTCACAGTTGACAAAGCATCATTTTGTGATACAAATTTAACAAGACCAAACTTGTGGAATGCACACTGAATTCGGGGGTTGTACTTTCCTCGGAAAGTACCAGAGAACGCACTTCGGGTAAAATACAAGGTTTTTTTTAACCTACTTGAAGTAGTACTTTAAGTACTATTTACTTAAATCACTTCCCAACACCGCTAATACCTGCCCGACGTGTGCATGCATACGTTACTCGCACGATACAGATGCGCACCTCGGTGTGGTAAACATCTTTTTTTTTTTTTTTAATACCTCGAACCTTACCTTCAATTTTAGAACATACGACGTTCTTGAGACAGAGCGCAAGATAATACTACTGAAGCGTAAAAATGACGGGTTGCAAATATTACGATGTAATCCTCCGCGTGTCGTAAGTATCGCAACTTTTTCTATGCATCTACGTTTTTTCACAGGTCTCCCCTAATACGAATTCAGCATGATTTTATTAAGTTAGATTGTTCGCTCCTAGAAATATTCAGTGACAAATCAAATTTTCGGCGTAATCTAGAGAGTGTACTCTCTAGATTATATATATATATATATATATATATATATATATATATGTATATATATATATATAATCTATATATATTATATAGAGAGAGTATATATATATTGTTTGCATGAACCCAGTGGTTTGCAATTTTGAGCGCTTTTCGCTCTTTTGGGATTGCTGTATTTGTGTTTTCAGTGCCTCTACTTCTTTTACCTTATCTTGCTTGTCAGGTGTCGCTATGTGTTCTACGTTTGTTTTCGTGAGTGCTTTTTTCGGGATAGCTATGTTTTCTCATTGTTTATACTTTTCAAAGGGCTATTACTGCAATATGCTCTCTAAAAGCCACTAAGAATATGCTTGTGGAACAGGTGCGAAGTAAACTTAACGGAGCTTTACGTAAGGGTCACAATATAAAATTCTGCTGGGTTCCGAGTCATATGGGTGTAAAGGGTAATGAGGAGGCAGACAGGCTCGCTGCATCTTCAGGTAACTGCTCTCAATATCAAGCTAGCTTGCCCTATCAGGATATCAAGTCATTAATTAAGTCGTCACTTTTTCGTCTATGGCAGGCAGAGTGCTATAGAGTCTAATAACAAGCTCCATGTAAGCAAACCAGTCCTTGAATCTTGGGAGAGCTCCTCACTTAAGAACCGCTTTCACGAAGTTGTATTGTGCCGGCTTCGAATCGGGCACTCCTTCCTTACACACAGATATCTTCTTTGTGGGGAGGATCCACCAGTTTGTGAGCACTGTGGAGACAATCTTACTATTCTTCATATTTTGTGGATCTGCCCGGAATTCGACACTGAACGACGCGCTCATTTTCCTGAGTTTTTTAGATATTGTATTCCATTTCATCCCGCTCTTTTGCTGGGAGAGCACCCTTTAGTTCCTCTTGATCGAGTTTTATCATTTATTACTAGCACTGGCCTTATACACCAGATCTAATCCCAGTTTTTTCAGGATCATCTTTTTTTAATGAGGTAACTATAGGAGTTTCATCAGTTAATTTAGTCTGGCGCAGTATGGCCTCCGTTGCTGTTGCGCCATAAAACCCGCAAACAACAACAACAACAACAATTGTTTATACTTTTATCTTGTCACCTTTTGCTTTGTACCACATAAAAAGCCCTGCGCTTTTTGTGGACAGATAAAATAAAGACTATTAATATTAATACTATTATTAAAGTTTAAAAAAAGGGAAGGCGTATATTGAGATTGGGTCTTTTTACTGCAAGGCATGTTTGTCTGCATTATCGTTATTTGCGATTGGGGTAAAGTGTTAAGTACGTTCTAAGTGTTTCTCTCAGGATGTTTCTTAATGTTTTGCTTTTGCTGTTATTGTTTGTAATAGGGCCAATATTATTTTTGTACTGCTGGTATTCTCCTTAAAATGTTTTTTTCTTTTTTTTCTGTATGTGCTGTTTTGATGGCTTGATGTTTCTTTTTGCTTCCATCATGGGAGGTACATGTAGGTGTTTTTTTTTTTCGTTCCTTGGATGTTGCGCGTTGGTCGTGCTCTGCCAATCGTAAGGGTGCAGAGGTCTAATCATGTCTTGACTTTTGCCTTTGCAACCTACATTGGTGTTCGAGGTAAAATAAAATTTTGATCAATTGATTTGTTAGATTTTAGCCACGCGTTCTGGACACAATGCACGTTCACATTAAAATACCCTGCTACAGACAAATAAGCGTCAGGTGACATCGTGGTCTTACGTGACGTCACAGTGGCGTCACATAGTTTCGCGCAAATATCTATAGACCTTTTCGACCTCCGTCGCATGGCCGCTGCCTTCTACGAGTTACGCTGTGCGACAGACATATGGTAACCTCAATACGTCGTTCCAGTGAAAGCGTAGTCGTGTTTTACGTCGTGTTTCACTGCGTTTCTGGCCTTAATTTGTTAATGTGCACAACTTCTGCAGTTAAGCTTGCAACAGGTCTTGCTGTGTTCGCCGTCGAGTGCCGGATATGTGTGAGGAGGGTGGGGGCACAGGGATCAGCATTAGCCCTGGCCCACAGTGCGAAGGTTGAGAAACAAGTTACTTATGGCAACTTAAGTTTGCTTAGTGATAATACCGGAACATTAGAAATAACTACTGGAGTGTAAATTTCTGATGGCGGATTTAGGATCTTAAGTGGGTTATGCAACAATTTGCGTACTTTTGAGTACTGTGGTCTACTCGCTCAACCCTTGTCCGGAAACGGGTCAAGTCACGATGTAGACGGTTTAATACCCGAGCTGGTGTTCGGCGGCTCATTTCGCCATGGCTGAAATGTCATGTTTCTTGCTAAGCGCTCGTGCCCCATGCCTTGGCCCCAGCCACCCGCAGCATCGTCACCACAGTTCTGTGTCCAAAATCCCTACATCTCGCCCCCCTTGCCCCTCTCCACTTATAGATTGGTCACGTCACTAAATCAGCAGACTCCTCATCACAGGAGGCCTTTAAACCCACGCTGCCTCGAGTATATCATAATCTTCCACATATAACTTGAACGACTCTGCAGAGAACCGCCGCACCCGAAACAGGGAAAAAAACTAATACTCAGCAAAAATACATGGAAGTAGTTACCCTCGTAAGCTCCACCGACCACCAAATCTTCGTTGTGAGGTAGAAAATCTCACAAGAATGATTATGTTCGCAGAGCCGTTAACTGGGTTCCAAAACATCTTAAATTTTGAAGCAAACGAAATCAATGATGTATACAATTGTCTGCTTTTTTACTGTTCTCCCCCTCCAACCGAGCAATCATCAGTTACGCCGATTAACTTAAAAATGTACACCTTGCGCAATGACTAGCTCTAGTGGAGGTATATAACGTTCTTTTTAAAATAAACACTGATAAAAAATTGAGACAAAAGTGACAATAACAAAAGATTTGCCTGCTTTCCCACCGATCTCTCTCTCCAACTGACCATCACCAATAGCGCCGCTAACTTTTAAAGTCTTCCAGCTTGCGCCATCAAAAAGCTCGAGTGAAAAGAGAGGACCAGCAAAACAGCAAGCGCGCCTTCGCTTTAAAATAAAATAAAACACTGATGTCTAGGCTCGCATTCTCGTCTATCCACTCTTGCAAAAGTCATTCGCCGATGAGTTGTGAACAGGACAGAAGGAGCAAGACGGAAGCACGGGACAGCCGAACGTTAAAGTGAGCAATTGAACGAAGCAAGTGATACTCTCGATGTGCTCTCGCTTTCGGACCTGTCGAAAGCTCCTCGGCGTTTCCGATTTCCTCGGTATCGCTCTCGAACTTGCTCCACCGAGACGGCGTAGCAGAGCAGCCAGTGGGCCTCCCACGGGGCCATCATCTTAGCGATCAGGGTAGAGTGCCTTCATGTGCGCTTCGCATAGAGTGATGCCAACTGCCTGTTTCCCTTTCCCACACCCTCTTCCACCGCCATTTTGTTTCTCTCATTGTTTCCCAGTGAGCCGAAAAGTGGCCTTTGTGTCCATCGGTAATCCCATCGGAGGGGGAAAATGCTAATCCTCCCTCCGTGGGTTCCACAACGCTGCTCCGAACTTGTGAGATAAGGCGCTTGTTTTCGGGAGGGTTATAAGCCCCACGGATTATCGCCGAGGAAAAAAATGGCTGCTGGTTTGTCGGCGAGTGGTAGTACAAAGGGTGGCATCACCCTAGCAGAGCGCACATGAAGGCTCCCTAGATCAGGGCGTTTCGCAGCCCGGGGTCCCTCACGTAGCCGCCCGTGGACAGCCCGAGGGCCTCGGCCGCTCCCTCACGTCAGGTTTGCCAGGGCGTTCGACGAGCTGCACAGCTGTTCGTAGCAGCCGAGGTAGGTACATGGCGTAGGCGAAAGTGAGCAGACCGTGGTAAAGTAGCGCCAAGCTCCCCGTATGGTCGCCACTTTTTGGCTCATGAAATGACCAATTTCTCTTTGACGTCTCCATTCTTGGAGAGCCGATCTAAATTCGCTGGTGACGGGTAGCTTCATATAGACGTTTCTTGTATACCGTGATTTTGCTATTCACACACCGGCGAAACAAGTGTACATATCTTCGTACCACCACCACGTGCGGTGTCAGTGCTTGAAAGGGTTGAAAAATAATTTTCCTGTATTGAAATACGCCACAGGAACAATATAACTGTAGGAGATCCGTGGAGACGGGCATGATTGATGCTGATTGCACACACAGTGCCAAAGACGCTTATATTGGCGACGAATGCCTTCCGTAACGATGATTCTCCGTGGTGATCTTTGTGCGACTGCACTAGAACGACGCTCTCGAAGTTTCAAAATTAGAACAGTCCGAAATGATTATCGCCATTGCAACCAAGTCCAATTAGCCAACCGCCTCGCAAGGTTTTGGTCGTCTGTGTGTTAGTATTTGTTTATGATTGGCTAGCCAGCAGGAAAGGCAATGGCGCTACTCTCCCAGGATTCAGTGACGTGCCATTGTACAGCATTTCATGCTCTGGTGGCGAGGGTCACATGATGTGCACTCGGCGCGGTTCGCGGTTCTGATGGCGTTTATTTTAAATAGGCAGCGACAAATTAGCACTTTGCCAACCTTGCTACGATTATGAAACCACAGGCAATATGCGATCATCATTTATCTTTAAAATAACTAAAATAACTAAAGCATTACAAAAAGCACCAGTAAGCGATGGCGAAATAGCCAAAAACAATAGATGTGACAGCCGAGGAGTGCGTGAGCCCGTAAGGTGAAGGCAGCTAGTGTGAGCTCGAAATTAGCATGCGTGGCAGCTCACTGGTCGCCGAGCCTGCAGGCTTCATTGGCTCACTCGCTGCCAAAACAAATGAAAAAAGGCGGCATGCTTGGATCACATGTTTGGTGGAGCCGACGAGTGTGACTGCAGCATGCTGTGGACTTTTACGTTCTGTGTGCTTTTCGGTAGCGCTCAGATGGCGTCGTTTGCACAATCGACACCATCTGAAGCGGGAAAACACGACCTCTGAACGCGCCCGTGGTCGCAGCAGTTCTTGGGCAATCCTCTGCCGCACTTGCAATCTAAAAGCTTTGTCGCATTTCCTAGTAGTGGTTTCACAAACCATCATTTCTGCTTTTACTCGAGGAAGTCCCCCCCCCCCCTCATGTTTGTCGCACCCCCTCAAACAATTGACCCAATTTTTGGGAAAAATAGGGTGTCAATCGGGAAAGGAAATATGGTATGTCGTCCTCTAATGCCAAAGAACAAAATAAGTATGTTTGCAAAACCACTTTCTAAAAATGTTTTTACATTTCTTTTAGCACACTAAACCGTTTTCTGACCAGTCAGGATAGCTTCCTCAGGTTTGGGCCTTAATTAAGCTGTTTGATATGTACCAAGTACCAGATGGGATTTCGCTGCTTGTTCTTTCTTACTTGTCTTCTTTGTAAAAGAAAGAGAAAATAGTTGGGTGCTCGCACCTGCAGTGATTGTTTTCGTTATTACGTATAGTTATAGATTCCTTTCACTGTAAAGTGCTCCAGCTTGCTCTGATATTCCACTAGGGCATCATAAATACAGTAATCGCTTCGCATAAATCAGCATTGCACGGAGAGCAGCTCTTTCTGGTTCTCACCAGACACCTTTGTTTTGCCACCTCTTTTAATGTTTTACAGATGAACTTCACCGATGCGGGAGTTCAACTCCAGAAGAAGGCGTGGAACGACGCCATGGACGCAAGGATTGGGGCAGCTGTGGCCATGAAGAACCTGGCCACGACCGTATGGGGTTCGGACGTGCTGCTCACGAGGACTGTGACAGGAGTTCCGTCGAATGCCAACAAGGACAAAGAACCCAGGCCACCTTTGACACCCAAGAAGGTGGCATTCTTAAGAGGTGATGGCAAATCACCAGACACAATTTTAATCTAAACAGTAATCCTGTAATTTTTTTCCTAATCAGTGCCTTGTCTAAGTAGTTAAATTATATTGTAGTGACGCGATTGATTTGTAAAAATGGCAGTAGCTCTTTCCGGCATGTTTCAGTGGTGAATAGTTCAGTGCCATAGCTTAATGTGTACGTGCCATTTTGTGCCAGTGACTCGTATGATTTTTAACCTTGTTAATGAGTCTGAGTTAGTCTTTGCTGAGCTTTGCATCAGCATTGACTTTTTTTGCTTTATGGCTTGCTCTGGAGTAGAGATCATAAAATAATCTAGATGAAAAAAGTCCAGCGTCTTCCCATGCATTTCGGCCAATTGGGAACGGTAGATCAGTGCACATGCAATGCCACGATCAGGAAAATACTTGTGGTTCAAGTAACTTCAACACAAGGGGGAAAAATGTGATCGTGTATGTTTATGCAGCCGAGAACTTAGTCTGCCTCAACAGGCGACTTGTCTCCCAGCTGTAGATGAGAAATTTGGCCAGTGCAGTACAACCGCTAGCCTAGGGTCTTTAACGTGCACCACGCAATAGTGTTGCACGTTCGCATGCTGGTACGATGCTCATTCAGATCGAAACGGGTAGGAATGGAGATTAAACCCAAGATCTATGGGTTCTGCAGCTCTAGCTTTCGCTTCACGTCCTCCGAGCTAGTGTGCACTAGCCCACTCAGCCATCGATCGCAAAACAGAGCTGCAGCCGTTTTGAGACTTTGTTGTGTTTGTCCCTTTTTGTTTCCCCTTGTTTCGGGGTAACTTTAACCATGATCACCCACCAGCTCGCCTGGTCCTTAATGCTAATTTCAGTATTTGTGTCTTTAGCTAATTACAAAAGCTTATAATCAGCAACAGATCCAGAATTGCTCCTAATTTGCATACTTTACAGCGGCTCAAACGACCTCTTGGTTGTTTGGACTGCTGTGACCAAGTGGGTTTTCTGGTAGAAATCAGGCTTAAACGAGCTGTACATTGAATGTTTAAGCCTTTCTGTTCCTTTGAATATCTCGCCATTACATGTTTTTCAGAGTGCCTCATCAAAAAACTTCATGCACAAGCGATCCACCCAGAGGTGATAGCAGCCCAGGCCACCACCACCAGGGTCAACAGGATCTTGGGGGAAAAGATCAACGACCTTAGACGCCGGGACAGGCGTTTACCAAAGGAGTAAATAAAAACAGGACCGGCCGGTTCGTGGCAATGCCTCAATCAAATATGGTAGCCAAGCATTCATTTCCCGCAGGCCCCACACAGATTGCCCACAGAGCGTAGGATTATGAAACCGTGTGGTTCACCTACATGGTCTCCACAGTACTGTGGGTCTGCGGGCCCCACAGGCTATGCGGAGACCTATAGGGACCCACACAAACCATGCGGAACCCCCATAGGAACCCACACCCACAGAAACTATGTGGGGACCCATAGGGTCCCACAGACCTGCAGGCACTATGCGGGGACCCATACACCCACACAATTTCTGTGGGACCTACAGGTTTCATAATCCTACATGTCTGCGGGTTTTTGGAGCAGGGAGAAGAAAAGACGACTGAATCATCCTAGCCGGGCCTTACCAGGACTCCCGTCTACGAGAAGTGGAGGCCGAAGTGGTGTATTGCCTCATTCAGGGGGCCCCGAAGGGTCCAAACCTACCCCGGGCTCGGCTCGACCAGCAGGATGAAACAAAATAGCTGCGAGGCAGGACATCAGGGTAGTGTGTTCTGCGCTGAACAAAGCCTACTCAATGTGCCGTAAGGTAAACCAAGACACCAACCACATGAAGACCTGCAACATCGCTCACAGGACTCGAAATGCCCCATGTGAAAAGGGGGTTGTTTATCACATTCGCTTATCGTGTGGCATGTGTTTTATTGGCCAAACTGGCTGATGCCTTAACGACAGGACAAGAGAACACGCAGCACCGTTAAAAGGCACCAATGCAGGTCATCTAACGGCACATTGCGGCAACTGTGCGTGCAGTGCAGAGTTTAACAGCGTTACCATCATCGCAGAACACAAGAACCAGTATATAGGAAGTATTCACTGGCGGCCATAGCTGCGTGCGCGACTGCTCAGAGCGTGCTGATGGCGAGCTTCCACAGTTCTTTTGTAACGTGCATTCCGCACCCTCAAGAGTGCCGGTCTTAGCAGCCTATTAATGTGGGCTCGTTCTGAGCATGCGCTCTAGACAGCATCCACAAATATGGCGCCCAGTGAATACTCCTTATACGAGAAATGCTCGAGACCTTGGCCATCGAGGAAAACGAAGCCACGTGCGTCAGCGAGCCCTCAATCAAGCTCAATTACAAAGAAAAACAATATTTGCGGTGTTTTATGACCCGGTGAAGCGCGGTTGATCCCAATTTTATTTTAGTTAGGTTTCGGATATAAGCGGTGTATACAGGGTGCGGCCGTAAAAACTTTCACATTTGGCACGCCTAGCAAAAGACGAATTTCAAACATACATACCTGAAATTGGGCACACGAACGTCATTTATTCCAAAGTGTTTTGCCAATTTTTTTCAAGCGTCAACTTTGGAGTAGCGAATTATTAGAAAGATAACAAAAATGGCAGACGTGCATTTCCTATGGCCTATACCCGCCCGTTCGCCGTCTGCTATCTAATTCGCGACGGCGCTCCCAGATGGCGTACTGAACGCAAAAACGCGGGAAACGCCGCACGAAAGACTGGTGTCGGGCGAGATAATCGCGATAAAAAGTGATTTTACCGAAATATGAGAACGATTACGCCCTTTTACTTAAAATTTAGAAACTGACGGACGCCCTCGTTTAATAAAAATATGTTCTAAAGCAGACGAACGTGTGTCTTCATTTGTCGTCTGCTTATCTGTTGACGGGTCCGTTCCCGGTGAAAGCTCAACTTTGGAATCAAGAGTGCCGCTGCTGAGGCATCTTGATTGTTCCTATTTATTGCTTTTGTTGCACTGTCTTCTGTAGTTATTATCAAAATATTTTCCGCACCGCCCTGCGATGCCGCAATACTCGGCAAGTGAGTGTGCCCAGGCAGTCAAGTGGTACGTGGAGCGGAACTCGGTGGCCACAGCACAACGAAAATTTCACACTGCATTTCATAAACGCCCGCCTTCACGCCCAACTGTTTTGAGTTGGGCGGATCGTTTTGTGAGTGAAGAAGAATCCAGTCAGTGAACGTAAGAGCCTACTGAAAAATGAGGAGCTCATTGAAGCGGTGCTTGCTGTCTTCGAGAGCGACCCGCAATTGTCAACAAGACGAGCAGCTGTAAATAAATGATCTCGTCGCATCCTGGTGTCTTCTTGCTTGCATGACGATCTGCCAGAACTTGACTTGAAACAGGTAATTTCAACAATTGTTCATATATTTGGTTCAAATCACTTTTTATTGCGATTATCTCGCCCGACACCAGCCTTTCGAGCGGGTTTCCCGAGTTTTTGCGTTCAGTGCGCCACCTGGGAGCGGCGTCGCGAACCAGATAGCAGACGGCGAACGGGCGGGTATAGGCCATAGGAAATGCACGTCTGCCATTTTTCTCATCTTTCTAATAATTCGCTACTCCAGAGTTGACGTCTGAAAAAAATAGGCAAAAAACTTTGGAATAAGCGACGTTCGTGCGCCCAATTTCAGGTATGTATGTTTGAAATTCGATTTTTGCTAGGCGTGCCAAATGTGAAAGTTTTTACGGCCGCACCCTGTATATGGGTTTTAAAAAGGAAAAAGAAAAAAAAAAGCACAAAGTCAAGGTTCAGAAAGAGGACGAAGTATTAAACCACAGTTGGTAGTCCAGCAGTATGCCTGTCTCTTTCTCTCTATATACTCTATTCTCCTAAGTTCAGCTGGCTTTTTTAGTATTTTGCATCAACAAGGGGCTTAACTACAGCCTGATGCCCTTTTCCTCGGACACAGGAAAGCCACGCACAGCCAGACGTGGTGGCGCCACTCACCAAACACCTGCTTTCACAGGTGCCCCCTGCGGGGTCTTGGTTTGAAGCTTCGGCAAGTGTGGCACGTGTGGGCGTAGTAGAATACATCCCTTTTCATGCCTGGTCAGGTTACGATGTGGCATAGCCTTGTGTAAGTATAAGAGCCGCTCGCATGTCCGGCGAAGTGCGAGTCCTGATAGTAACGTATTCTACGCACCTCAATTTTTAGAGTGCAGCTCTTAGGCGCCCGTTTCCGGCTTGAGCGGCGTCGCCGTCGCCGTCGGCGTAACCAAGGTCACCCCAAGGTCACCCCAAGGTCATGTGGCCCCCAAGGTCACGTGACCCCTCCAAATGTCACCCCAAGGTCGCGTGACCCCCCAGGTCACGTGACGTCTCCCGAGGTCACCTCAAGGTTACGTGACCCCCCAAGGTGACCCCCACATGACCCCCCAGGGTCACCCCAAGGCAGACTTGTACCCTACGCATTACCAGTAATCAAATTACTTGTAATCGATTACTTGGTGGAGTAATTTTGTAATCAGTTGATTACTTTTATTGGGCGGTAATCACAAGAGTAATCTGATTACTTTTTGAAGTTATAAAATTACTTGTAACCGTTACAATTTCTCCACGGGACCCCCTTCCCCCCCCCCACGGGCACAGGCCTTTTTTATGAAATGACAAAAATAAAATTTGCTTTTTTTTTTTTTGTTTTGCGAACAGAGAAATAAAGATTTTTGCGGAGCTGTAGGAAACGAGGTCAATCTTTTTCTATCAACAGTTTCTGTGGAATCTCCGTTTTTTTGTTTTTTTTCGAGCTGGGACTGGGAGTGGGAAGCCCCAGGGAAGCCACAGTGCGTGACAAAGGCCATTCAGGGCGAAGTTTGAGGAAGCAGAATGTAGCTTTGTGAGTCCTTCGTTCAAACTAGCCCCCTCTCACGCACACACACACACAGAAATAGAAAAATAAAAGAATCCTGCTTAGGGTACCTACTCGCAGCCCGTAGGAGATCCAGGTCCGAAGAATGCCTAAAGAAGATGCAAAATATAACAAAGGCAGTTGAAATATTTCCCCATTTCGCCTACGTGGTCTTTGTGACAAGCAATGTTTCGAGTTGAGAAGTGGTCAGGGCGATCTCTTTTGCTAATGGATACTACACATGATCCGCTTCAAATCCTGAAGCTGCTGCTCTTTTCTATAACATGCGAGCTCATCCACATGTGAATAATAAAATGAGCGACGCAAACTTTGAGCGACAACCCTTGCTCAAGCTTAACAAGATGTAGAACCCCCTCTGCTTCCCCCCCCCCCCCCCCCCGCATACACACACTGGCGAACGCCCAAATCATTAAACGTCTTCAAACGAATTCTATGCTTGTGTCTGCATTGTGAAGGTGCAACGACCTCGAAGAGGGAGCCAGTTTCTTTTCTTCAATACTTGTGCAAATGTGAAATGTAGGTTGGAAGTATTTCATTGTTATGAGCGCTAAAGATGTGTCTTTACACAATAAAGTAATCGGAAAAGTTACGGTTACTTCTTAAAGTAATGTCCAATTAGTTTTGCCGTCGAGTAATCAACTAATCTAATCGAATACTTTTTAGCCAAGAGTGATAGTAAGTGTAATCGATTACTTTTTTTTAGTAACGTGTACAAGACTGCCCCAAGGTCACGTGACCCCCCAAGTCATGTGACCCCCCAAGGTCACGTGACCCTCCCAAGGTCACGTGACCCTCCCAAGGTCACCCCAAGATCACGCGACCCTCCAGGTCACCCCGAAGTCACGTGACCCCAAAGGTGACCCCCCACGTGACCCCCAAGGTCACGTGACCCCCAAGGTCGCCCCAGGGTCACGTGACCCCCGAGGTCACGTGACCCCCTCTCCCCCCCCCCTTCGAAGTCACGTGACACCGCCCCCCGAGGTCACGTGAGCCCCTCCCCCCGAGGTCAGGTGACCCCCCCAGAGCATATTAAAGAATGAGGGGAGGAGGAGGAGAAGGAGGAGGAGGAGGGGTCTACCCTCCCCTCAGTACCCTTCCCTCCTCCTCCTCCTCAAGTGCTGCGCTCCAATTCGGCGTTACAGGGAGTTGTAAACGGCTTTCACTTTTTCTTTGGCACCACCACCTTGAACAGATTATCTGTGTCCTTCTCAAATGGGATATACTTCAGCAGGAGCCCGTCGGCGTTCAGCAGAAATTGATCTAGCGCGTCAGTATTCGTACCAGATACATCCCGACACTCGGCGTTTACTGCAATACCAGCAGTCGTACCCCCGGCGGACGCACCGCCCGACTCCACGGAGTCCGACTGACTTGAGAGACCGTCGATCACCTTTCGACAAAACGGATCATTCTGCTAAGCTTTCAGTAGCTCTTCTTTGCTGAACACGATCCCCACCGCGCTCACTGCGTCTATGTCGTTCCCGTTTTCGTCCGAGGAGGTCAATGGTGCTGCCTCCATTTTGCACTGATGTTCGGCTTCGCATGGCCTGGAGTTTGTCGTTGACTCGGCCTGGGTCCTCGCGGAAAGATTTACGCAGTCTACGGGGCTCGCGACAGTGCGTCGGCCACCACGTTTGTACTGGCTTTTTTTGTACCGCTTGACATAGTCGTATTTCTGCAGTAGCAAGTCCCATGGCGCTAACCGTCCTGCGGGTTCGCGAATTCTGGACAGTCATATTACGCTCTGATGACCTGTTTCGATCGTGAACGTGATCCCGTCGACATAAATGTCGAAGCGCTTCAGGGCAAAGACAATGGCCAAGCACTCTTGTTCACATGTGCTGTAGTTCGCCTCGGCTGGTGTCAGCGAACGGCTAGCAAAAGCTACCGCACCAAGCACCCCCGTGAGCTCTTGGAGCAGGAACGCTCCCAAGCCCAGTTTGTTCCCGTCCGTTTGGATCATGAAATGCTTGTTGAAGTCGGGCAGCTTTAGTTTATCTGTGTCCGCGAGCGCTTTAGAGGTGCAGTGGAATGCCGCATCCTGCTCGGGTCCTCAACTCCATCTCACGGGCTTTCTCAGTAGCCGCGTTAGTAGCGCTTGGAGTGATGCGAAGTTTGGGATGAACTGGCGGTAATGTTCAGCATTCCCAAATAGCGACGGAGCGAGTTTACGTCCGTCGGCGCCGGAAACTCCCGGATAACCTTCAGCTTCTCGGTGTTTGGCGCTGACGTTTCATGTTGAATACTATCGTTTTCAGGATAATAACGGTCTTTAGAAAACAGAATGCCTTTACTTTATAGTTTTTAATGATAATTAAGGTTTTATGGCACACTATTAAAGAGTTTTTATGGTAAAAGTTATGGCTGATTGATATATTCGGTATTTTTAAGAAAGTCAAAAACACGGTCAAGTGACACTAAATGATGATCACCAAACAGAAACGTAGGATGAAATAGAAGGTGACCTCTAAAAAGTTCAGAAAAACTTTGTCGGCGTTGCTGGTGATAAAATCTACAATGCCATAAAATGTGTAAAACTGTCAGTATTTCCCCACAATGGCACAGAGCTTTTCGTCTTCGCCACAAAAAAGACGTAGATGAATCAGACGTGTATGGCCAATCCTCAGGTGGCACAATAGAACCTCAAGTCGACGTTCCATGTGGAACGAGCTCTTTCACAGAGCCAATATGGGTTTATGACATGAAGTTTATTGTTGCTCTCCGCGTCCCACTCCGACGGCCATGACTTCAAAAGGGATTTCTTCAAAAGTGGCCTAAAGTCCTGATAGGGGGCACCAAGAGATGTTGCCGAGTAATTTGCACATGCAGTCAGTTTATCTGCTCTCTCATTCCCTGAAATTCCGACATGACTGGGCACCCATCAGAATTTTATGGTGTGTCCGAGTCGGACAGCCGGTTTATTTTAAACCGTATATGTACGACAATAATTCGTTGCGGGAAGTCGGGAGGAAATAGCCTGTATCACGCTCTTTGAATCGACAAAGAAGATAGCCTTTAATATGTTATTGTTCATTATATGTTCAATGGCTAGAGAGACACCATAGAGCTCTGCAGCGACAATGCTTGCCACACCATCCATTCGCAAACCTTTCGCGAAGAAGCCAGAATATACGGCACAACCAACAGAAGACAAAGATTTTGCCCATCAGTATAAAATTTAGTGTAACCTCTAAATGTCTCCTGCAATGACAGAATCTCCTGCTGCAGGGCTTGAGAAGAAATAACCCGTTTATTATACTTTGTAAGCGACCAGTCGCAGAAGATCGACACTACGTCCCATAGAGCAACTTTTTCTTTGTGCTTTAGTATAACAGCATTATTGAGTGGAAACCGGAAGGAGGCACAAAGGCCTTAAATGCGAAAGTTAATAGAACGTACAGTCGGGAGCAAAAGTTTGCGGGGCACGGGAGCGCGTGCCGAAATGCATCACCGCGCCGTGCAACGGCGCTCCGCCGCATTAAAAAGCCGCGCTTTGCGCATGCGCGCCCTTCGTGCTGGCAGTCATGTCTCTTTCGCTCGTTTCTGTCCGACTCACTCCTGATAACCGGAGTCAGCGCCAGGGGCGCAAGTTGCCGTTTCCCTGGCTGTCATGCATCGCGTCCTCTTCAGCTGCCTTAGCAGCCGCGCTGGGTGACAGATCGCCTGCTTACCCCCCCCCCCCCCCCCCCCCCCTCCCCCTCTTCCCCCTACGCGACCTCCATGACAAAGCGCGGTGGCTGAGGCGGCTCAAGCAGACGCACAGCATGACCACCAGTGAAGCGCTAACTCGCGCTCCTGGCGCCGACTCCTGTTATCAGGATTGCGTCGAAAAGAAGCAAGCGAGAGACATGATTGCGAGCACGAAAGACGTGCATGCGCAAAGCGCGTCTCCTTAATGCGGCGGCGCGCCGTCCGACGGCGCGGCGATGCATTTCGGCACGCGCTTCCGTGCCCCGCAAAGTTTTGCTCCCGACTGTACAATACATGGTTTCTTTCCAAAAATTTGAGAGAATAGACAGGTACGGATGGTACTGTAGGATGGGTGTAGCGGGTTAGAATCGACCCTACAAGCATAAGAGAGACTAAGGTACCGTCTACGCTTCTCAAGAAACATCTGAGAAGTGTCTGCAATTACCTCAACGCGGGTGATGGGCAAAAAGCACCTGTAGTCAGTCGGAGCCCCAGGTGGTGAACAGGATTCAGCATCTTCAGTGTAGATGGGCGTGCAGATCCATTCACAATTGCGCCATAGTCGAGGCGAGACCGAAGTAGGGAATCGCAGAGCTCCAGGAGGCAGTGCCTGTCAGACCCCCACGAGTTGTGGGACAACTCCTTGAGAATGTTCGATGACTTCAAGCATGCGCTTCAATTTCTTGAAATGAGGTCGAAAAGCGAGTTTCTTCACGAAAATTATGCCCATAAATTTGTGTTCCTATGAACGGGTATGTCGATGTGATTTAAATGCAAGGAAGGATCAAGGGATAATCCCCGGCGGAGCGAAAAGAGAACGCGGACAGTTTTTTTCGGGAGAAAAAGTAAAACCGTTTTCATCTTCCCACTTGCTCATCCTATTGACTGTAAGTTCTGGTTGTCGTTCACAGCTGGACAAGTTGCAAGAAGAAACAGAGATCTGCACGTCATCCAGATAAAATGAGTAAAACACAGACGGTGATATCACACTCGCGAGACTGTTAATTTTTACTGCAAACAAAGTAACACTTAAGACTGCTTCCTGAGGAACTCCATTTTCCTGCAGGAACACATAGAAAAGTATAGAGCCCGAACGGACCGAAAAGTCCGGTCGCTAAAAAAATTCCGTATACACTGAAGCATGCGGCCCCGTACACTATAGTTGTGCAGATTCCGACGAATTTCATACCTCCATGTTGTAACATAGGATTTTTGCAGATAAAAGAATACCGAGACGCAATGCTGCCAGTGTACAAATGCCTCACGAATAAAAGTCTCCAAACAAACCAAATAGTCTGTGGCAGATTGTCCCTCTTAAACTCCACACTGATTAATGTCCAAAATGTTTTCTTCCTCCAGAAAATACACCGGACGCCGGTTGATGAGCCTTTCATAAGTCTTCCCACAGGGATGGGCAGTATTTTAAATACAAGTATTTGAAATACGTATTTCAAATACTTTGTGTATTTTGCATTTGTATTTAATTACAAATTGGGTGATGTATTTAACGTGTGTATTTAAATACTACAACGTGGGTATTTCAAATACAATTGTAATTATATACAATTTTGTGGGCGAAAATTCATCCCTCAAATTTATTGTCACGACTCATTTTGCTCATCCTAAGACGTGTCCAGAGCCGGAAGAAAACTACGTTCTGCACCGAATGCAGTGTCTCTCAATTAAGCACAAGCGTCTAGTGACTTAGTGATTACGGTGCTAGTCCAGGGCAAGAATAGTGACGAAATCGGCGTTCACAGGCAGACTGGCTAAATAAGTTCCTGTGACAACTTGTGTTGTTTTCCAGCCTGATTTTCATCCATATTTTTTGCCTGGAACATTCTAAATGCGCGGGTCGTCCAGATTTTCGTAACTGGTGCGAGTTTCAACAATAAAAATTCTCTAGCTAGTGCTGCGCGTCTTGGTCGTCTCGGTTCTTTGTTGGTCTATGCCAAAATGTAATCGACAAAGAAAGCTGCTTGAAGCTCTGTACTTTTTTCATCTATTACGTCCAAGCTGATTACATTTTTTAAATTATATTTCTATTCCGTTACCAGCGCCTTGCACACAAACTCCCGAGTGTGCGATGCAAAATTAAAATGAGATACCCAGAAACCCGTTGCAGGTGCCCTGAAGTCGCTGACGCAAATTTTGAGGAATGTATTTGGAAAAGTATTTGGAGGAGACCAAATACATATTTGTATCTTGTACCTAAATGCTTTTTTGAAATGTAATTATATTTGTAATTAAATACATTTTTGATGAAGTATTTTGTATTTGTATTAGATACATATTTGCATCTATTTTGCCCATCCCTGTCTTCCCAAGAGAACTAGCGAGCGCAATGGGACGGTAACTCGCCGGAACAGAGGGGTCTTTACTAGTCTTCAGAAGAGGAATAATGTGGGCACTTTTTCAGCAACGAGAGGAAACAGCTACTTTACAAAGATGATTAAACAGCATCATCAAATGACTTAATGATGCCGGGGACTGGAGCCCCAGCATTTCGTAATAAATCCTCCCTGTACCTAGTGCAGACTGCTTTTTTACACCAAGCGCCACTTCCAGTTTGCACACTGAAAGGTCTATTGTCAGCATTCCGGCCGCATCCTGACATCGAGAATGATTGTTTTTCAGCAGTAGACCGAAACTCTCTAAACTCTACACTAAAATTGGAAGAACTAGATACATGTTGGAAGGGCATACCAAGAACATTTGCCTGGTCTTTGAGAGATACGGCTGGCAAGGAAAAAAGAGGAATTCGGTAGGGTTGGTAATCTCCTCGCACCTTTCGCAGGCAGTCCCACACTTTCTTCGCTGGAACAAGGCTATTTATAGAGGAGGCATATTTGGTCCATGAAACCCTTTAGCTTGTTTTCGTGTTCAATGCGCCTTAGCCCTACTTTTATTGAATGCAATTAGGTTTCGATTGGTAGGTACGTACTGACTAAACCAATTATGTTTCGATTGGTAGGGCACTGATTCTTGTCCTTGCGAGTGTTTTTGCACTGCTTAGTCTACCACAGTTCGCACCTCTTAGGAAAATGTCCAGATGTTTGAGGAATAGAATTCAAAGCCGCACTAATTATACATTCAGTGTCATAAATTGTCAGGGCTCATAGTACAAAGCAAGGATAAATCAAGCACAGCTTCTAATTCAAATATAGACCAGTCGGCATTCTCCGAATTCCACCTCTAGGAAGGCGAATCAGAATCGATAGAATAGGTTTAACGCATTCTAAAATAACGGGAAAGTGATCACTGCCAAAAGGGTTGTTTAAAAATTTCCATGAAAAAAATGAAAGCCATTTACAATTCCCTGTAACGCCAAATTAGAGCGCAGCTCCTGAGGAGGAGGAGGGGAAGGTGCGGAGAGGGGACTATGCCTTTCCTCCACTCCTGCTCGCTTCCCCGTTAGGGGAAAATTTTCCGCTAAATTTGGCGGGGAAATTTTTCCGCTAGATCTAGCGGGGAATTTTTTTCCCGCTAAATTTAGCAGGTAAATGTTCGCTAGATTTAGCGGGGAAATTTTTACGCTAGATCTAGTGGGAGAAAGTTTCCTCTAAATTTAGCGGGAAAAATTTTCCGCTAAATTTAGCAGGGAAATGTTTAGCTAGATTTAGCAGGGAAATTTTTCGGCGGGAAATTTACCCATCATGCACCGCGCGGTAACACCGACGCCGTCGGCCACGCCGCTCAAGCCGGAAACGGGTGCCTAAGAACTGCGCTCTAAAGCATTGGAGTAACGAAGGTGACGATAGAGATAAGTCAATAGCTGTAAAAGTGCTATGGGCGGCACTAAAAAACATTGCTTCTTTTTTGTTCAACACACATAGCCCGGATGATAATAAAAATCGTTCAATGACCCCCGACGAGAGTCTTGTCGTGGATTACGCCACAAGGGGTTGTGAGAATTGAAATCGCCAAGAATTAAAATGGGCTGGCCGACGAGTCACTGAAGTACTTGCAAATGCAGTGGAGTGTTGGGTGGCAAGTAGAGAGGTACAAGAGCTATGAGGCGGTCAAGAATAATTCAAACTGCTTCAAGTGGAGTCTATGGAGGGACTGGAGCACAGGCAACTCCACTCTTTACTACTACTGCTGCACCACCCTACGGGTTTGAGGAAATACGATCCTTTTGGAAAGCCTGATGACGATGTAGCACTTTTGTGCGGGTGTCACTTAGATAAGTCTTCTGTAGGCACAAGGCCACAGGACGGAGCTCATCAAGAAAAAAATGCATGTCATCAATGTTACCAAAAAGGCCGCGACCATTCCACTGCATGATTCTAAAATTATAGACTATTGCAAAGTTGAAAGTAAAAAACAAAAATATACAGTCAAGAGTAAGCATATTTTCTACAACTTGAAATCTATATTTACGCGTGGAGCATTTTTTTTAGGTGTCATTTGGCCTGCCAGTGGTGCCACCAGAGTCCGGAAGTAGAGATTCGGACTCGAGTGGGGTCTGTCCTAGTCAGACCTTGACCCACTCTCGTACACTGGTCCAGCTAGAGCCGCAAGGGGCTCCTCCTTGGAGGCCTGTAACCTCAACGGCTCCCCCGGTTTCCGAGATCCAACAGGGGTAGAGGGACTAAGGCCCCGACCTCGTGGTGGCTGGGATGGAGGAGCAGGGGGTGCAGAACCCTGTGCAGGGAACGCAGACCGCTGTGCTCGGGTGGATCCTGACGGACCAGCATTCACCCTGTCATCTCGGGGTGGACCAGTGGGCACCGCTCCATGGTCGCTTTGCTCATCTTGCGGCTGCGGCCAAGAGGGAGTTTTACGTCACGTGACCAGCTCCATGGGGACAAGGAAGTACCTAGCGTCTCTGCCTAATGGCGACGAAATGCGTATCGCTTCAAGTCCAAAAGCCTTATTTCGCTCTCAGAAACTGACTGCAGAGACTTCCAACTGGAGTCAAATTGACCGCCCCTTTATAGTATAGGAGCGGCAGGTAAAGTTATGGCCAGGGAGGCTAAATACGAGCCAAAATAAAGAAAAAAACCACGCGAGATAAAAGCGGTGGCAGTATATTTATATACTGTCCCCATAAGACAATTTCGTTCCCAGAGACGCCATGGGCGGTGCAGGTCTTCGGCGCACCACCTCAGCAAAAGCGCCTCTCTGGAAACCCAAGAAGCGACACTTCGCTTCAGGATAGGAGATGCTTTCCTTCACTTTAAGGCCAAATTTTCCTTTTCTCTTCTGAAGTGTTCACATGACCGAGAATATGCGGGGTGTTTGCCTTTAAAATTGGCACATTTCATGTCCTCATGACAGTCGTAGACGATGTGCTCACAGCCACCGCACCTGGAACATGTCTCACGGCCACGGCAAAACCGCCAGCCATGCCCAAAGCGCTGACAGCGGAAACAACGGACAGGGTTAGGTATGTAAATCCGGACCCTACAATTCAAGTACCCCGCTTTTACTGAAGAAGGCAGGCTGTTGAGCTCAAAGATAAGGACCAGGTGTCGCAAAGGAAGTTTTTTGTCATTTCTAGGGATGATGATGCGCTTTACAGCAACAACATTCCGGCGGCGCAGGCTTTCAAGAATCTCTTCCTCCTGACTCTCCATTAGATCGTTGTCAGATATTATACCGCGAATTACGTGTTCCCCGCATCCCTATCTAGGCCTAGCTTATGCAGGCCATGGGGTGTCGCCAGGTCGGGGCGCATCCCGGATGCGAGTCGAAGCTGTATTCCCTTGTAAACCCCAGGAGAAAATTCAAAGTGGGACCACTTTGGTATTTGAAACAGGTCCCACTTCAAAAGTGCGACCACTTTGAAAGTAGGACCAATTTGAAAGTGGGACCACTTTGAAAGTGGGACCACTTTGGAAGTGGGACCACTTTGGAAGTGGTATTTGGAACAGGTCCCACTTTGAAAGTGGTCCCACTTTGAATTTGGACCTTTTTGCCTACTTACCATGGGCACTAGGCGTCAAGAAGGTACCTATGCACATTCTTGTGGCTAATTTTGACTACCAAAACAGAACATGTTATCGAGAGAATGATTGGCTCTTAAGACGAAGAATTGCAAGTCATAGATTGATTTCTCTGTTGAAGAGTGATCAGGAAGGGGTGCACAAAGTTGTTTCGCTATCTTTGGAATCTCCCTAATCCTGCATCAGGCCCGTGCGCCTGAACCCCTTTCTTGTGTCCTGGATTTTTTCAGACAGAATGGTGTTCATGTTGGCAAAGGCACCGCTGACCTCAACATTCTTTGCCCGGCCCCAGTGTGTCAATGTTTCTGTGAAATAGATTCAAGAAAAAAATTTTCAGCATAAAATTATATCTATATGAGACCCACTTCATAACACACTCACCAAGGATGAGGGACATCTTTTCTGGGGTTAGCTCCTTCCAAGCAGAAGCACTCAGGTTTTTCCTGTCCTTTGGAGGAAGTTTCCCCCCATAGCTCCTCTCCACCAGCGTCTTTGACCCCCAAAAGATCTGTCTGTCTATGCTGGAAAAAGCGATGAAGGAACTTCATCGTGACGTCGCCGGTGGGAGGAGCCTAATCTCAATCGGCAGCGAACTCAACTGGCAGGGAACTTCATCGCGGCGCGTTGATGACGTCGACGGAGAGTGGCGATTGAGTTGAAACTTCATCGGGATTTGTCCCCAAAATATGTCCCTAGAGGGAAATGCGCAACGCCGCATCGAAGGGTCTTGTAAAAGCAACATTTTTAACTTCTGAAAATGTATAATGCGGTACAATCTAAATATAATTACCGGTGTCAAGTTTAGGTCGCATGAATCATGTCTTTTTACGTAAGTGAAACAATTTAGATGATCGCAATGCGTGAGCTGCATCGCGATCGTGATGAATCGTCATGGCCGACGGTGGATGTCGCACGTAAAGTGCTCGTGCGTCTGTACGAAGATTTGCCTCACTTTTGGAATTTTTGCTGTCAAATCGGGCTTTTTCACGTCGCGATTAACACTCGGCAGTCTGGTGGGGGGCGTGAACCAAGTGTCCTCGCTGAACTCGAGGAGTAGGACAGAATCTTGGCCCACATGAGAAAGGTTCCTCGCTAAGACACGGAAGAAGGCGCATGATTTCGAGGGCGGACGCGCCTCGTCCGTCGCCACACGGCATCTCGGCTGCAGTGTCGGTAAGTAAGTGCATGGCATCTCAATGGGCGGTTTTAGCGTACCGTTGCCGTGCGCAGCGAAATTGCTACTGGGAGCTCGCGCTGTAACTTTGAAGCATGCTTTTCAGCGCGCTTAAAGCCTTACCAGCCGTACCGTGGCCACCGCAGAACACGGTGACGGTCTCCTAAAACTTGCTACTTGTAGTAAACAGACACTGTGTTGTTTTTGGTCTTATTGACTTTGCACGAGTGTGCTGTCTCGTGATGTTTCCTTGAAAGCTCGGATCGTAGCGCTCAAGCTGACGAGTTAATTTCTCTAGAGCTGTGCATGAGGCCCTCCGATACCTGAATTCTAAAGTCTAGGCAATGGGCATTACATCAACGCGGAACCAGAGAGGCTGCCAATTTGTTGTGCGCTAACTTGTGCTTGATTGGATGATGCAGGACTCATCTGCTGTGGCCAAAGGTGCTAGTAAGGACCCAGCACAGATGGCAGCTCCGCCACCACCAAATGGTAGGTATAAAAAACAGTCTGGATTCATCTCCATAATACGTGGTTTGCGCCTGTGTCAGGACATGTATTATGCATGAATGCCGTCGGTAGCCTCATGCTGGTCGCCATTGATGTTGTGGGGTTGCAGCTTTGCTACACTGTGATCATGGTGAACTTCGCTGGCTCCAGTGGCCCAAAGTGACAGCTTTTGTACCCATCTCAGCAATTGCACAAAAATGTGAACATGACCTGCACTGTGCATAACTATGTAGAAGATGCTGTCATTAACATATTGTGCCTGGTCGGTAGCTCCCAAGGTGACTGTAGGTCCAACCGTTTTGATGTTTCTAGCAAGGTGACACCTCAGCAAGACTTACAAAAACTTAAGTGTACACATGGTGCAGATACAATCCACACATGGTTACTTGAGTTTTGTGTCAGACAAGACACAGATCCAATTAATGTGACTGTGTCAGGAAAAAGACGGTGCCTCCGGTCCTGTTTCCCAACAGCAACCTGCTTCCACCGAACATTCCCGGCAGCACCACATCTACCCACTGCCCTGAAATTGACAAGGGAATGACACTAAGACAAAACTGGCTCACCAATTCCAAAACCGGTGTCCGCTATTTATATAAAAGGTCCACTTATAAAATTATTTGCTGCAAAGGGCTGTGGAAGCAGGACGCACCTGGCTGGGCATTGCCTGTCGAACTCGGCGAAATCATCGGCGCGCAGTTTTGTATACTTCTCTTCATTTTTTTGCACTCAGGTATTCACGTCCTCCACCTTTGGCTAGATATCACAATCTGTCACAGTTGAGAGTAACTAGCAGATGGTTCTCGCCACCACACAGAGCAATATTTTCTGCGTACTGAACTGGACAAACACGGACAAACTTTGTCATCATCACTTGACGGTTTAAACTTCTGCCTAGGCTTAGCCCAAGTGCCTGCACTACCACATATTTCCCCGCACGTCTCCGAGCAAGCGCGCCCGTGGCCGAATGGTTCTCGTACTAGGTTCCCACACAAAGGGCCAAGGTTCGATTTCTGGCCGCGCATGCACCTTTTTGTTAATGTCCCGCACATCCACCAAAATTTCGCGAATGACAGATGGTCAAGTGACGAATGAACAGAAACTAAACGTTTAATTTGGCAAACTGGTGCCGAAAACAAAAATACAAAGAGGTAGCATCACAGGCATCAAAGGTCGGCGGAGTAGCACGATCGAGCGCAAAAGCGACACTCTCTCTGTATCGCCACGCAGAGCCCCTCATGTAAATGCGTGGACTTCTGGAACAATCGGCATAGAAAGTTTGGTGCGTAGGACATTCTGACTTTGGACAAGCAATGGGATTCTTGAATTAAACCAGAATGCAACATTTACAGAAATAACAAAAAGGTGCATGTGCGGCCACGCATCATACCTCAGCCCTTTGTGTGCAAGCTAAGCACAATAACCATTCGGTCACGGGCAAGCTTGCTTGGAGACGTGCATGGCAATATGAGCAGCCTCTGCCATTAACCACATCTGACATGTACCAAGTGGTGGTCACCAACACGGTGCCCTTGGAAGTACTCAAAGGTCTTGTCTTTTATACTGACATGACATTACCTGCAAACCATGTATGCATGCTACTGAAACTGTGTCATGTCAGCTGTGCACCAGTCATCAGGTAGAGCTGCAGCGGAAAAAGATAAGCACAAGCGACCAACGACCGGAGCAGCAAACTCGCGACACACGGTGGTGGGCGGCACAAAACAGCCCATCCTAAAGCTATCTTATCCCTCAATTTTCTGGCAGCCACCAACGTTGAGACATGGAACATGACTGGCACTTGCTATCGGCGCGCTCGGGAACAATAGCGCTGCCTGTCGCAATTTTGCTACTCCGGTCATCGGTCACTTGTGCTAATCTTTTTCAGCTGCAGCTGTACACTGCCACACTGGATGGTGAGGGCCTGAACTGCCTCCAGCTGCACTGTTTAGGACTTCTCGCCCACAGCAAGAGCAGCTGGTTGCATTGCACATGCTGCTGAGCACCCAACATTACAGCATGAGTGCCCTAGATGTAGAGAAGTGCAGTCAAGGTCTAAAATTGGCTGGCAAGCATTGTTTGGAGAACCGTCGAAAGAAAACCTGTGTCATATGGCACTAATGAATTATTCCAGGCGAAGTTTCTTCGTCCTTGCTTTATCAAGTTGCACCCAGAGCAGCTTGGGCTCACAGTCTTTGTTCTTTGCTCAATGCAATGCGGAAAAGCTGGACTTCCACAGCACCTAAAACATTGACGGGAACAACAGTTAACTTGTCATTGGGAATCAATTATGACAGACAGTTATAGCATAAAGGAAAGTGAATGCAGGGCTTCTGTTTTCGCTCCTTTTCATTTTCGGACCTTGTGTTGTGTTTCGAAGTGAGTTATTTCCAACTTTTCGCTTTCCATTTTTCATGTGATGGAGAGCAGGCCTGTCTGCTGCAAAGTAATTGGATCATGCTAGGTGCACATTGCTCAAGGCTGCTTGCTTCATAGGTTGCGTGTTGTACTGGAAGACCCACACCATGAGCTTGCTGGTCTGAGCAGTTCCTTGGTTAGGAAGGTGCCCGCATAAACAGAATGTTTGTCAGGAGTCTCGCATTCTTGATATTTCCAGCACTGCATAAGAGTTTTAAAAGAAGATAAAAGCAGTGGTATGTCATACACTACTACTCACCACACCCCGGGATTCTCTTGTTCTATGCAATTTCTGTAACATAGTCTTTAAAAATGCTTGTTTTTATAAACATTCACCCTTTTCGTGTACTTTGTTTGCAGGCTGTGGAGGGACAAGCAGCTGCAGATAGCCAGCAGTCATCTTCACTGACCACACTCGTGCTGCCCCTCATGGGGGTGCAGAATTTCCTTGCACAATAAAACATGCTCCCTAGGCACCATTTTGCGTCTGTCATGATTTCAGTACAGCATGGAAAAAAGGTTTGCAGCACTACCTTGGTCATACCCGACAAAATTGTCATACATCGGATACAAATTTTGGGTCAGGAAATCTCGGTGCAATTGTTTATGTGCCGGGACTCATATCTCGACTTCAGATGTCGATGTATATTTCATATACAGGGAACCAGAAATTTCACAATTAACGGTGGCACGGCGGTGCAAGTTCAATCGTCCAGATACCAGCAACCACAGTTAATTCTTCACCTTTTCTTCCTCTATGCTTGGAACAATATACTGTTAGAGCCAGAATGCTTATGCAGTCAATGGGAAACAAGATGCCACAATCAGGAGGCTCTCTTTTATTTATTCTAATGCCTCGACGTTTCACTTATGCGGTTTGCATTTTTGCAAGGTTAACCTGCCAAAAACATTGTGTTAAAAAGCTTTTTCAGAAACATCACCTTATTACAAACTTCCATTTTTAGGTGCCATACCAAAACTCCGCTTGAACTGTCTTTTAGGTAGACCACTCTGCAGCCAAAGAGACTTACCGTGTCTACTTGATTTGGCAAGTTACAAAGTATGACAAAACATTGCAAGCGGATACACACAAGTATATTTCGCAGATGTGACGAGAGACAAAGCTCGTAGTAGCCTCAACAGCTGCCAGGCTTCAAGTTTGAGCAGGGAGACCCTGGTAGGCAGCACATACTTTCAGAGGTGGCCACCTTTCAGATTTTCAGCACTGCACAGCGTGTCCTCTGCTGTCAAAGCTTACACCGTCCTCGGGGTCGGACTCTTGGGGCTCAAGGGAGAGGCCCCAAAATAGAGCTATACAAGCCCGCATTGTGCAGAAAGTCAAATGATGTTGCTGTGCCTAGCACCTTTGCAACCACCGGAACCTGCTTTTCAGCATCCCATTCACTGCTCTACGACAGAATCCTAAGCAATGCTTTTTGTTAAGCTTGGCCTCAGAACAGCAGAGCATCCATTGGGGTTGCGAGGAATTGGTGTGCAAGCATGGCTTCAGGGTTTTGTCGCTGTCACCTGCACACAACAGTGAGGCGGTATCTGAGATGAATTTTTCATATCCTTTTCAGTTGTCCAAAAGCAAATCAAGACTAGATAGAAATTCTATATGCTAATGCAGCCTCTACTTGGAGATAGTAGTTGCATAGCATCCCAAAAAGGCTGAAAATGTAATAATAAAAAAGTTGAAAAAAAAGTGGAGATATTCCACTTGTCTTGCACGATACCCAAAATTATGCCTTCAGAGCAAAGAGGTGTTAATTGAGTTTATAATCTCTTTATTTTCCTTTATATACAAAGGTGGGAGATGGGGCATATTTATTTATTTATTTATTTATTCGAAATACCTCAAAGGCCCGGTGGGCATTACATGAGGGGGGGTTATTTTCCAACAAAGGCATATAGTACAACGCAAAAACATTGAAACAAAAGAATAATGTGAAACGTCAAGCTGCATGGCTTGCAGCTTGACGAGGCGCCCTACCCGGTGTGGCAGAAAAGCAGCAGAAACGTTTCAGACAACACAAGCAAAGAACAAGATACTGTACCAGTTTCAATCTGCAATCGTAAAATGAAAACGTACACAACGTGCTGCAGCAGAACAATTTCCAGATGTTGAGGCCCGAGACATTTGGATGATACACATGGAATCACGAGTAAGCTTGAACCCGTGCGACTATCTCACACCACACTTATCACGGTGAACGAGGCACCCGTTTTCTACCGAGAGCTCTCGTGCAAGCGCATTGAGAAAATGTGTATTGAGCGCTTACCGACAACACCGCTGAATTCGCATCGCTGAACTTCTTGGTCGTCGTCTTTCCGTCTTCACTTGGCGCGCGAAGCCCACCCACCTTCAGCCCCGGGTTATCGATTATCGCTTCTGTAGCATCCAAAGAATGCGACTCGCAGCACACCGACGCACGGTGACGTCTTCGTCGCAGCAAAATGTGCCGCCAGCAACGCTCAAAGAGAGCACTTGCTGCTCGGCGGTCACCATATGGGGCCCTTCGCGACGCCGCCAAAGCTTCCACGGCAAATGTCAGCACCAACGAGTGTCGGGCAGTATTCCCCGATTACGTCCCTGACGAACCTTGAACGGCGAACACATAAAAACGTAGCGATAGTCCGCTTTGGTCCGCCCCGTCCGCGAGCTTGAACGTCGCCATCTTCATTGACTTTGGCAACTTTTGCTGCCCGACTACTACAAAGTTATCTCCATCGCCAAACTCAATCGTGACGACATTTTGACGTCACCGCGAACTTCATTATTTCAACAGCATAGCTCGAACTCCATCGGAATCCGTAGGGAAAAACTCAATCGCAACGTCACGTCACGTGACCAAAAGGGTAGCCAATCAGCGACCGATTGAGTTAACTTCATCGTTGAGTTTGCGATCTAGCATAGACAGACTGAGCAGTGTCTTTTGCAAACTTTGCAGGCCTCGTGTTAGCGTATATATGTTTCCTCTGCTCTTCGGAGATAGTAACCCCTCCCTTGAGGTGGAACTGCAAAATAGTTCAAATGTGAATGTAGACATACTGGAACATTGTCTGAAAGTGAAGTAGAAACTTACTCTACCATTCTCCAAAGTGCTCAATGGTGTAGCACTTGAGGGTCCACCATAGTCTGCAAGTGTACAGCAAACATGTGCACCTACAGCAACCCCAATCATTATACACAGAGAGTATGTAAAATTTCTAAGGGGGTCTCCAGGTGTTAGAATATTTGATCCGATAAACAATATGTTGCAGTCATGAATTAGAACTGAAAATAAAGGTGCAATGTATTGGGCACAACCCTTTCGTGAAACAAAATACTAAAAAATTGAAAGATGGAATTTTTCGTCATCCTGGGCATTTCGGCAATCTTGTAGATGCCTTTTGTATTGTCTTCCTAATGGCACATAGCCGTCTTAAGGTTGAAGCCTTCATTCCTAGCTTTCGGTGTCTAACCTTATCATCAGTTGACTGGGGTCGCCGCTGTCCACCCTTGTTACCAGAAAGCGTCCTCTTGGTGCTGGCTTTCACATTAGCCTCTAAAAGATGATCAAACTTTTCTTAAACACGACTTGTGAGGCAATGAAAAAAGACGAGCTAAAAGACTGGACTCAAATCAACCACAAAACAGTCTGACAAAGCAACTATTGCTTACCCCTTGTGGGAATTGCCAACACGGTAGCAGCAGACCTACTGGCTACTACAGTAAAATTTGAAACATTTAACAGTGTCTTTAGTTCTGCTTGATCTACATAAAAAGTTTCTTTCAGTAAGTGTTAGTTCAGAGAAGTAGCATCATTAATGATAGTTGTGGAATGTTCTGGAACTTTTTGAAGTATCAGAAATCACTATCCTGGTAAGCAAAAAAATATTAAGACCGGGGTTAACTTGGTAGCAGATAAGTAAGAGAGCAGGAACAAATATTAAATAAACAAGAGTATAAGGAGAGCTTAAGGAGCAAGGGAACAGAGAAGGGTTGTTGCAATGCAGAAAAGATAGAAAAAGTGTCAAGTGAATTTGGCGGAAGAAAAGAGAAGAGGACACAAGCGTGGATTACAACAACTGGGACTTTACGATAGCAAATATCTTGCTGTCCAATTTGTCATTCGAAGGAAGATTAAAAAGGTTAATGATAAAAGCCACATGAGCGTGAATGCTCTCTCCGTGATACAATCTGAATGTATTTAATTGGCAAACCCTCATTGTAGGAAAAATTAGAACAGATCAAAAGTCGATTACTAATCATCCTGAAATGAATCTTACGAGTAGTGGCTGGCCTTTCCCAGGAAGGACATTGATCTGCTGGGTCACAAGACGCAGTCGTGTGATTTGGGAGGTTTTGAGTTGTATACAGATTGTTGTGCATGACTGTAAAACTACATCAAGAGGAAAGCATAAAAATGCACTGAGAAATAACATTTGTAAGTAACATAACACAGAAATTACAGCAGATATCAAGTTGATTCTCACTAGCCATAACCAAAAAATCATCGATGCAATTCGCGACTCCAGCGATATCGACGCCGCGTAGCGGCAGCGCCAAGAAGCTCAGGAGAGGAGGTCGTTTCGACTTTGTCGTCTGCTATCGCTGCTTGGTTCTCGCAGGCAGCCTAGAAACAAAGATTGTTTCCAGTAATTTTTTTATGATTCCGCCGTGTCATTCCTACGCACTGACTAGAAGAAGGTTTCTACTGTCGAAAAATCGCTTTACTTTCAAATGTAACACTGATTTTCCGCTGCAGTGCAGAATTTTGTGTCGGTCCGCGTGCTGAACGACGAAAACGACCTCCTTTCGTCTTCCATTTTACCGGAGCAGCGTGCCCTCTATAGTTCGCTGGAGTAGCGAATAAGCCTGACACATAACTATAGAAAAATGTAAGATCTGTTCTATACATTTTAATCACTAATAATTCTTGAGTAGTGCATTTCTTGATATTCCCTACTATACCAAACATTTTTCCAATTCTTTTAGTTGTGCCCCTTAACAGAGGACATATAGCTATGCGCATCACGTTAAAAGAAATGCCAGTTTCGCAGTTTTTGTGGCACAACAGGTTGTTCTCAAAAGATTTAGTTGTCAGTAAAAAAGTATGACTTTTAGTGTTTGAAAATGTCTACGTTTTGTCAAAAATAAATAGATCATATTAAAGGCACATACACATCTCCTAATTCATTGTATACATGGGAATCTAGTAGCGATCTACGAGAGGCCACTTTTTACCAATGTTCTTGGGACTATCCGTGACTCGAAACAAATGCTTTCAGGCCCCCAATAAACAGCTTTATTTTTTTCATCACCACGTAACCAACCATTTCGTTCCATAAGAATAAATTAGTGCGAGTACCTCACTGGACAGGTTCAGGTATAGAACTCTATGTGCCATTTGCTTAGTTGGAGTCGCAAATGGGAAGACGTGTACTGTCGGGGAAAAATTCCCCAGAGTGCGCAAGCTGCGACTGAAGTGCATCACTTGTTTAGACCAAAAAAGGGTGCATGTGCGTCCTACTGTGTTTACAGAAAGGTCCGTCCCTGCGTTGCTCTGTAATACAGTGCTTGCTCTAGTATTGTGCGAGGCGGCTTGACTGGAGGCAGCGCTTGCAGCTTTGCTGTGCATGTCGCTTAAGCAGGAACTTCCGGCTTTAGAACAGCCTCAGCTTCTAGCTCGGTTGACTCAGCTGACTCGCCATGATGTGGCTTTATAGGTGCCATATCAGAAAGCGCAGCCCAATGATCGCTATATATAATAATAAAACAAATTAGGTTTCCCTATTTGAAACCAACTCACTATTGGAGGTTGACATGTGCTGCAAAGCTGCAAGCATTACCTACAGTCACGGCACCCGTTGAAGATCACAGCAATCACAGAATGGGCCCTTCGTGCCAGATTGTGGGGCAAGCATTGCCTCGCAGATGGTTGGGAGAACACACATGCCTGCAAGCTCAGTAGGACACGCATGCGTTATTCTGTGGTCTCAAAGTCAGGCGAACCACTGGCAGATGGTGCAGGAATTCACTTCAGTCGCTGCTTTTGCTTCCTGGGGATTTTTGTCCCCAATAGTACTTTCATACAAGATCAAGTTACTCACCATCGCTGGGTTCAAGGTCGCAGGGTCGCTGAGCCTGTCCCTCAAGAATCTAAATGCAATTAAAAAAAAGGCTTGTAAACCCCACTACTTATACTCAATCTCTGTACACCTCTGCTATGCTCTCTGCACTTTAAAGGAGTACTGAACGGAAAGTTATATTTCGCAAACTAAGGCCGTAGACGCGTTGAACGGGATGCTGCGAACTGCAAAACATCTCACATACATCGATATCTCAAACGGACGGCCATACTTTTGGAAAAGAAGGGCGCAATCAAGCGATGTCTTCGACGTAATTGTCCTCTGGAAGAATTTGAGAATGAGAGAAGCGGCCTCGCTTCTTTTTTCCTCACTTCGGTTCACCAGCTGAACGGGATGTGGCGAGGAGGAAGAGAGGTGAAAATCGTGACGTGACTAGTCACGTTGGCCATGTTCAATTGTGCACTTCTTTTCCACAAATATGGCGATCCCTTAAAGATATTGCTGCACGAGTGATGTTTTAGGGTTTTGCAGCGTCCCACCTACCTGTCCATCCTTGTTTTGCGAGCTCGAAATTTCGGTTCAGTATCCCTTTACCTTATAATAAACAAGTGCTGTAATGAACGTTGACTACAAAGAGAGAACTTTGGGTAACTATTATGCTCACACATGCAGCAAGGCAAGGGCTTTGAAGACCTATAAGAAATAAAAAGTGACAGAAATGGGCCGCGTAATGCAAAGTGCACAATGAATTCACACACCGAAATATAACATTAAATAATACTTACTTGCACAAAGTTTACCATCAACGGTGCTTTGCAGCCATTCAATTATGTTGTAGAGCTTTTCATTCTTTCGGCACTAGCTGGCGCCAGTGGCTCACATCCTTCTTCACCTCAAGCTGCGATGATGGCATAGCTATTATGCTGTCGTCTGTGTCACTGTCTGACGTAGGGGCATCCCCTGTTGCATCTTCCTTTGTTCCAAAAATGATTAATATATAGCAATATGATGGCACCACTCAAAGAAAAAAATCTTGTATGTACAAGCATTCCATGGCACTTACTGGAACTTGAAGGTGGTCAGCAGCCTCAGCATTTTTCCTTTTGGAGCTCTGGAGTTGTTCCTTTAAAATATCAGCATATGCACGATTTCGGCCAGCCTGCTTATTATCGTTTTGAACCTTCTTTTCCTGAAGTCGCAAACAAGTGCGCAAATTCATTTGGGCTAGCTTAGTTTTCATGTTTTCCTTCTCCGCAGAACCCCATGTGTTTTTGTTTTTTTTTACAAATTCTGTCAGCATGAGCTGAAAAATACAGATGGGTAGAAAATTGACTTAAAATTAATATCAACTCTCGAAATTATACCCTCTGCCCTGAAAATGCCGTGCAAACAATCAAAAACACGTGTGCCAGCTACCCTTATAGTTAAGTTTGCCTGTTGCACTTATAGTAAAGTTCGAGCAACACACCTGCTTATCCCCTCGTGCTCCTGCCTGCAGTCTTGAATAGTAACGCGTTACTAGTAACGCGTTACTGTAACTTCGTTACTTTTTCGGTAACTTGTAACTGTAACGAGTTACTTTTTAAGAATGTAACTTGTAACTGTAGTTCTATTACTTTTTTCTGAGGTAACGATGAAAGTAACGGTTACTTTTGTCGTTACTTTTCAGTTCTTTGTGAATAATATATCATTAAACGAGTATAATCTAGCTATTCCTTGCACTTTCCAAAGTGTCTGTTTCGTCATTTTGAGTGTCAGTTGGCCTTGCACAAACTTGAGAATACGTTCTTTCTCGCGAGTCACTATCCGAATATAGCCACGTGTAGATTTCATGAAGAAAAAAAAAGAAGAATGTAGTTATCTTTACGCACTTGCTTGTACTTTGTGACTGAACACTTACATCTTAGTATATTGAAGCACTACCTCTGTTGCGGTTTTTTCTTTTCTGTGCACGCATTTTAATCGGGTGAATCAACCGTGAAACAACAAAACACGCGGAGGGAACTTCGTATGTTTCGTATTTTGATTAGCGCCACTACTCCGCACTGCGCATGTTTCGTATTTTGATTTGCGCCACTACTCCGGCGTGGTTTCAACGGTGGAGGCAAAATTTACTGTTGTTGGCGCAGGGCCTGTTTCTGGTTTGCCGGGTACGAACTGAAATATCCGTCAACGAGCGAGCAATGTGCTAGTGCTACAAGGATAGGGATGTTGATGAGAACAGAACAAAGAACAAGCATGGCCGGCGTACAGAGTATTTTTCTGTGGTGAAGTTGGTTGCTAACTATTTGACCGCAGTATGCAAACTTTGCAACAAGGAGTACTCCGACAACAAGTCTTCGTGTTCAAATCTGAGAAAACACATCCAGTTCAATTTTTGTCTTTATTCTTTTCATAATATTGACTAATTTTCCAGCTAAATTATTAAGTTTGAATTTACCGCTATGGTGAAAGCCCGATTGATTCGTGTCTATATTTTTTTTTCTTTCAAACATTAGTTTTTCCTTAATTTTTGTGTTATAGAAAAGTAACTGAAAAGTAACGTCGTTACTTTTTGAAAGTAACTGTAACTGTAACGAGTTACTTTTTTTTTTGCGGTAACTGTAACGGTAACTTCGTTACTTTTTTTGTGAAAGTAACAGTAACTGTAACGATTTACTTTTTAAAAGTAACTTACCCATGACTGCCTGCCTGTGAGGGCGCAACATCGTCGACCCCCTCTTCGGCCTCGTACTCTGAGGCCTAGACCCTCGTCTTGCGGATTCGCTTCGACGCTTTTTTCTTCTCCACTTTCTTCGGTGTCTACAAAACATCGTGGAGAATAGCTGTAAGTGTCCGTTGACAAATCTTTCGACTGTTATAATTTTGAGCGGGAACTGGCCATAGTACATACCTGCCATCACCAATATCTGGGCCGAGTAGAACCCGGTACTTTCTTTCTCAGGGTCATCCCAGAAAGCTTGGTATACTGTCTTCAAATCAAAATCCGCGTCGTCGGACGGCTCAAAATCTTTTATGTTCCGAGTCGGCACAACGTACAGCTTGTTGCCGACCTCGTTCGGAAATCGGACGAGCGCAAACATTCCAAAGTTCTTAAACTCTTGACCACTTTACAAGCGAAGTGACCGCAGCGTGCGTAGTCGGACGTTAGGCCTAGGTTCCAAACAGCGCGCTGTGGCTATATTTGGCTTGTCTTGGATTGCGCTTTGGATTTTGTAGTTTAGTGGGCGGTGTGAAAATAATGGCTAAAAACAAATATGCTGGTTTAAAAAATTAAAATTTTCAAAATTAACAAAATGTTACATAATATAGGTTAAAGACACACATGTCTATATACTGCTTAATACGTTTATTTGCAGATGTTGTCATACAAATAGGAGCACGCGTTGGATGGGAAATGGTCCGGTTTAACCCGCAGTCAACAAAAGCCATCCATCCAGAAGCCATTAACCGTCTCAAGTCAACAGCGTTTGTTGGTCACGCTCACGTTTCTGAACCTCACAGGTGTATTGGTTTGCTTTGGCTTTCTTTCGTTCAGCAACTTACTTTCGCCCTCCAAGAACAAGGTGAAAGAGATGCTATCTGCCAACAAGCACAAGACTCGGAAGCGATATCGGCACTATTTAGAGCCGGGTGCTGCGCTGTACGTTCATGTGCCTAGGTCGACAGCACATATGCTAAATATCGCAAGCACTCCAACTCCTACCTCTTGTGCAAGCTCCTCTGCATCGTCTTCTTGCTCCCCAACTCAACCACGTCAACCCTTGGTCGAAATGGAAGACTGCACAAGTGATGCAGACGAACATCTGTGCACTGAAGACGAATTTGACACAGCCGAGAGCGAAAATCCTCGGGGCTCTGACCATGATCAGCCGTTTGTCGAATTCGTGACGCCACTGGGAAACGGCACTTCGATGACTGTTGGCGACGCTCTCGTCCTGATCAAGGATTATGCCATTGGAGAAGGACTTCCATGGACTGGCATAGAAAAACTTCTTAAGCTACAAAACCTACTGTTGGAAACCAAGAGCATACCGGAAAGCAAATATATCTTCAGAAAGTTTGCCAGTGCTTCACCAGACGACGTCACTTTCCACTTTTACTGCCCGACGTCTGAAACACTCCTTGCAAAGACAGCGGGCAGCTTGAAGGAAAGGTAGGGCATCTCGCCAACATGCTCGGTGTGCGGAGAGCAGTACTTCGGAAAGGACCTTATGTCCAAAGGATGCTATTTTGTCGGTCTGCCAATGGAGAAACAACTAGCATCGTTGCTGGCCGATGAAACTGTGCGGGAGCACCTAGCAGAATCTCTGGCGAATCACAATACACCGAGACCCTCTGCCAAGCTGGATATAACCGACGGCGACTCTTATCGAAGCCAGCGCGCAAAGGTTGGGTGTGGGCCTCATGACTTGACCGTGTCCATGAACGCCGATGGGAGCCCCATATTCAGGTCTGCGAACTACGCCATCTGACCCGTCCAGCTCACAATGAACGAACTTCCACCGTGTCTGCACTGGCGCTCCGCCGTCCTGCCGCTGTTATGGTACGGCGCGAAGCACACGAACATGACTTTGCTTCTCCAAGCCTTTGCGGCCCAAATGAAAACGCTAGCCCAAGAATGCATCACGTGGAGCGCTGGAGGCTCAACGCTAAACTCTAAGGTGAGTTTCCCGCTTGAGGTGAACGCCCTGTATGCACTGAAATGTTGAAGCCTCTTACGTGTACTATTCTGGACTCTGTTAGCTGTAACACGCCAGCGGCGACCGTCCTTAGAGTAACTGTATAGATTCTGCTTGCAAAGTTAGAGTATCGTGTTCCTTTTTCTTGCGCCGTGAACTCCGCATTGGCAATGAAGTGGTCAGGTGCTCTGAGCAAGACCCAATCTTCTTGAGGAAACGCTACATTTCAGGCGCCAAGTTCTTTCAAGCAGAGCATGTTTCTCGCTAATAGTTTGCGAAATATGCATCCTACACTAACATCAAACAAACTGCAATGTTCCTTAACCATTTGACATTATGTGTAGCCACTGCATATATAGTGTAATCGCGTTGCTTTATGATGTGAGCGATGTTTGAAAACATGGTTTTAAAGACCGGGAAGCAGACGACATGGAAAATGATCGATACGCGACCGGCACATCCGGGTCATTTCAAACCAGACAACAACGCGCATGTATGGCTCGCGATAGGACGTTCGACTACTATGTTCCACCGACGGCATTGAGAGAAACAGCAGACAAATGATAGTACGACAGTGCACGCATGGCGTGTCGCAGCGCTATTTTCTTTTTTTCGCGCTAGTTTCATCGTGGCGGCGCTAATGTGCAAATAGCCCCAGAGCCGTGTACTGGGAGAGTTTGGCCATTTATTGGTATGAATAGCCAAGCATCTCATGGCCAACCACGGGCCGCAAAACAGCCCCAGTGGTGGTCGTGAGCTCTAAAAGTGCGACTACACTATACTCCGTTTCACCTTAGGTTGTACCGCAGCGAAGGCTGGAAGCGCGAGCTCATAGCGTTGACAGCTGCCCTTACGGCACGAGAGCTTGTGCCGCCGAGATCTGCCCCAGAGCAAGGAGCTCGCGCTTAGAGCCTTTCCTGCGGTACAACATAAGGTGAAACAGACTATAGTTTGAGCTATTTTAGCGTCGCTAGAGTAAAAAGGTGTAACTCCTAGTGACTGAAAACTTCGTGCATAAGAGGTTTCCGTGACGTCCATATTCAACGGTAGAATAAACGAGCGTGCACTCCAAACCAGAGAAGACTGCATAGTTGCTATCATTGCTGCTGCGAGATTGAACGCTTCCATATCACGCTTTAAATGTTGTTTCCAATACTGTGACACTGAGGTCTGCTGATTGGTGGACGCTGTGTCGCACTTTTAGTTTACGCTCTAACCGCGGGGGGAATATTCGGCGTTGGCGGCGGCCTTTGCTCCACCTATTGGCCAAACTTTCCCAATATACTGTTCTGAATAGCCCTTAACACTTCCATTCGCAGTATTTGTGAGATTAAATCTATGGGCTAAATTCGGAACATGGTTGAGAGTCTGCCATATGACGCATGCGCTTCGAGTTTCGGACGGCACCTTTTATGCGGTGCTGGGCGGAGGGGACGGCCGCTGCCGATATGTGTGAAAAAAAGGCGACCAGTGCCGCCTTTTTTTTCATGCAGTCACGAAGGCTGGGTACGCTTCATACCTCCGGCGCCCCCTTAGAAACTTCTTTTAATATCAAGGAGTGTTATCACCAGCATCAGCAACCTCCTCCTAGAACATCGGTTAAACAATTATGACTCCACGCTGCTTGCAATGAGTGCACCGAAACCCAGGCTGGAATGACAGAGTTGCTAAAATTTGGGGAAACAAGTTCATCATCTCAAAATCATTGCCCATTATCTTTCTATTAAGCAAGCATGTCTAGGCAGGTTGTGCTAGACAAAACATCTCTGAAATGCAGTCTTGAAGTTTTTGTTTGATTTTTTTAGGTTTTGTATTTCCCCTTGCAAAACTTCTGCTTTGCTTCAACATCATTAATTTAGATTTAAAATTTTCACAAAGTAATTATTTGCTTCATATTTGCTTTAATATTAAAAATCGCTGCTCACACGTTCCTAGTTATTTATTTCCTTGACTGTCACTTGTGCAGGTTGCGTGAAGTACCCCGTGAACGCCGGGGTGATGGACGATCGCACCGAGCTTGGCGTGGTTGCAGACATGGCAGAAGCCGCAGCATCCAAGCAGGCAGTCCGCGGTGTTAAGGGCCCCTCGCCACTCCTGAACGTGCCTGGTTCTGACAAACCCCAGACTATGTCTGGGGTATGCATATAATGCATATAGTCTGGGGTTTTACCCCAGACTATAGTGCACTATAGTGACCATATAGTGCAGTGCATATAGTCTGGGGTTTTACCCCGGACTATATGCACTGCGCCCTTCTAGGTGTAGGGCGTCAGTTTCATGAATTGTGGTTTTCTGCTTTGGGCGAGGATTACTACATTGGACACCCTTCGCGGCAATTCATCTTAACTGAGCGCTTGTGTAGCCTGAAGCCACCACAGTGCCTAAAACGACCGCCACGAGCCCTGAAGCTGAGGAAGTATTCGAAAGCAGCCGAGTGGCAATGTTGGCTTTTTTATTACTGCCTCCCTTGTTTGAAGGGCGTGCTGCCAGCTGAATATTATGCACACATCGAGCTTTTTGTATCCGCTTTATATCTTCTAACTAAGACGGAAGTTCTAGATGAAGATGTGGAGCTGGGCACAGAGAAGATGACCGAGTTTGTCGTGAAGACCGAGTTCCTCTACGGAAAAGCACAGATGATCTCAAATGTCCACCCGCTCCTGCACCTTCCAAAGGCTGTGCTCCTCCATGGGCCATTATGGGCACCATCTTGCTTCCAGTTTGAGTCAAACATGGTGCATCTGCTGAAGCTTGTTTCCCCGTCGAGTGGTGTGCCCTTCCAGATCTTCTCCCACATTCTCCTCCGCAAAAGCTTTTTATCAGCTGAGGAATATGGTTTTGGACGAGGTCCGGGCGCACCTTCCAACGAGGAAACACTGCAAGCCTGGTGACTTGCACCTTCTTGGAAAGCCCAGGCAGCTGCCCCAGTGTCTGCATAGACTGGTTGAGGAGGAGCTGGTCTTGGAAGTGGCACAGGAGCTTGTGGAGTTTGACCGTGCACGTGTTGCTGGGCACATTTGTTTTTCATAGCACACAGTACCGAGCTCCAACAAAGCGGGACTCGACGGCACTGAAGCTGGGAGGTAATTTTGTCAGAGTTGAACACATCCTTTCTTAAGGTGATGGGGGTGGAAGCCCGAACGTGTACGTTGTTTCACATCTTTACGACGTATCAGATTTTGGAAGCGTACGACACCTCAAGCTTGCCCACAAGCAACCCACTAAGGTATTGCACAGGCTTTGTGGGCATGTTCTTGGACATAGATGGCATTGTTCTGTTTGCTCAGCTCTGCAAAAAGTATGACTGGTCCTAGATTTCTAGGACCAGTCATACTTGTGTGCTAGAAGTAAACTCAAGGGGAGGAAAATCAAAAATGTAAAAATTATTTTCATCTATATGCTAGTTAATGCACTCATCGGGCGCATAATTCCCTGGTTGCATCAATTTACCCACATATCCAGGCTGTTTCCCAGCAACATAACGAAATTTGGTTTTCATTATCAATTTTTCACTATAACTGGAAGGTTTGCTCTCATTGTCTTTTAGTTGCATACTTCTGCCATCGTTTTTGATGGGGCATTGTTATTTTAATTTCTTTATCTAATTTAGACGGTACAGTCATTGCTTGATTTATTGCAGGGGGTGGGGGGCAAAGTGACATGGAATTACACAGACAAAACTATGAAAGTTTGGAGAGACATAGGAGAGAGAAGGGGGGGGGGGCTAGAAAGACTAGAAACTAACTCCCTCCACATCTTTCTAACTAGAAAGATGTGGAGGGAACAGTCCTTTCTAAAAAGGGCGAGTATAATTGTTGTCTACAACAAATAACACCAGGCAGCAAAATGTTTCTTCAACCGCTAAGCAAAAATTAATGCATGGTTCGCTCGCTAGCCACTGCCCCTGACGACTGTTATGCGTATACTGCTCGAAAGTATTTTTAGAACAATAAAGGAAACAAGGTCACTGGACACATCCATATGTCAAAAAACAATCCAGCTGTATGGAGGCAGTGTGGTACAAGGCTGCCAAGACTGTGAGCTTCTCTTAATTCTATAACTCTTCAATCTGGGGGAAACGGGAAGGGAAGGGGAGCACGCTTACCAGGGAACTGCAAGCCGCACTTGGACCCGCGAAGAGTCTCAAGGAGCTCGCGAGCCGCAGTTTAGCCACCATTGGTCTATCGCCATTATTGATTTCACTATTTAACCCAAATTAATAAAAATTATATGTTTCAAAATTTTTCGGGTCTCCCCTTAGAGAACTACAAGGACAATTAAGTGAATGTTTTGGGACCTGCGAATGTGGAACTAGAGTTATTTGCATGTTATTGTTATTGTGTTTCCGCCCCTTTTACTTGGTGCCACAGTTGTGCTTTTGTGTGTTGTCATCAGGTCTTGGTAGATTTTATTGCCATTTATGTCTTGCTAAAAGCGGCAGGTTGCTTTGCTGTGGAATTTGTGTGTGCTACGCATGTTTATTTTTAACTTTCTTAGATGTTCAGGTAGTAGTATTTTCTTTCCTGTACCTACTTTTGCAAAATTTTTGCTGAAATAATTGTAAATAAATGAATCGGTGGTTGTCATATACTGAATTGTCGATCTCATTAATATGCTTTTCACAAAGCATGTTGATTTTCACAGTCAAATGAAGTGATCTGGTGTCTCCAAGCTAAGTAATGGCAAAAAGTCCCACCTAGATGTGGTAGAAGATTGGTGATATAATACTTCCAGCAATCATTTGTGTCTTATTCAAGTCAGTTTTATACCAAAGATATACCTAAGTCGTAAAGTGTGCACTACCAAAATATACAAATTTCCACAGGATCCAAAGTTACTATGAGTGATGTCACCACAAGGTCAAGAAAGTTTGGATTTGCCAATGGACACCCAAATATCAAAATGGTATTTCATCGTTAACCAGTTAAAGGGATGCTGAAGAGGTTCTTTAAAAAATGATTTAGAGATAAATTCTGGCATATTTTCATCCTGTGAATCTGAATATCATGTTTGTTTTCCTGAAGATGTAACTAAACACAAAAAACCTCCAACCAGTCGTTACATCATGCTAGGATCTTTCGACCACCAAAAGTGTGTCGCTCGTGTGAGCAACGCATGCAATTGCGAGCTTACCAGGCAAATTCCCCCACACTGACATCAGTCATGATTACTTTTTTTGAAAATGGCAAGAGTGCGCGTGCACAGCTTTGATAGGCGCTGAAGATGTGCGAGAGCGGAGATTCCAAAAACTCTTGGTATACAATGTCAGGCTCCAGGGACGAGGGGCATCGATCAGCGGTACTTTGAAAATGATTTTGTGCAGCCTCTGTCAGCCAAATTGAAAAATAATCTAGATATTCGTGTTCCTGAAGGCCAAGTTAAGACGATTTAAGTGTTCTTGCTCAAATATAGAACCGCTTCAGTTTTCCTTTAAACTGGTACTCTGAAGTCAAAGTGGTCTAAGCCCGACCACTTTGGGCTCCAAGTGGGACCACATGGCTAAAGTGGTGTGGCAATGTGAACCCAAGTGGTACACTTTGAATTAAAGTGGTGGTGCACAAGTGGTCGATATGAAACCAGGTGGTACCATTTTGAATTAAAGTGGTACCACTTACAAGTGAAGTGGAACCACTTGCAAGTTAAGTGGGACACTTGAATTAAAGTGGGACCAGTTGTACAACCACTTTGAATTTTTACCTGGGACGGCTCTCCCTCGCTTCTCTCGGGTAATTTGCCGAAGGCACACCCCTCGGGATCATGACTTGGACGCGTCCGCCCCTCCAGGGAGCCAACCTACATCCAACCCACCTCGGCCACGTCCATTCCAGCAGGCTATATAAGACGCATGGTGGTAAATACGCCTTAAATCACGGACAAAGAAAGAAGCACACAGGACGAGGCGACCTGTGTGCTTCTTTTTTTTTTGTCCGTATTTTAGGCGTATTTACCACCATGCATAAGTGGCACCTAGCCGAACTCGCAGTTTTAATACAGTATATAAGACGGCCCAAATCCAACGGGAGGAACTTTCGCTGGGGAGGCTCTGCTCGACGGAGCCTTCCTTTCTTTTTCTGATCCTCCCCCTCCATGCTACTGTCAATACCGGCAGCGCAGACTCCGACTGGCGATCCTGTCAAAAGAGACAGCGCCGTCATCTCCGACAATGTTGGCCCTCAGGGCAAACGTGTGGCGTTATCGTCAACAAACACGTCTTTATCCGGACAGAAGGAACCTCCTGTGTTTCTACGTGATACCCACAAAGGGAAAACCCACACTGTTTGTCACCCATTAAAACAAGTTCATAAAAGACAAAAGGACAGTGCTAGAGCGATCCAGGTACCACGAAGAGGCTATATCATTCATTATATGCGACTGTGACATACCTGTAATGACAGAATGGATTTCGTAGAAATGCGATGTGACGGTGGTTGCCTGGACCGCTCTAGAAGTGAAGCTTCGACCGGCATGGTTGCTGTTTTATAGATGTTGGCAGGACATTGGATGCGTCCAAGTTGGTTTCAGGGGTAGACTTGAAGTCTGCGTTTCCGGTGAGCGATGATGCGGCACTAATCGGGCAGTCCGCTCTTAACTTGTTTGTTTGTTTTATTTTGGACACAATTGTCAAGGGGGTTGGGACAAAAGGTGAATAAAATCACCTGACCAGGTCCCAACCCCTGTAACAACACTCAACAGCAGGGCACAAATCGAGAAAGAAAAAGAAAAGAAAAAGCCAGCTCACAGCACAAGTCATCACAGAAATTATTTCACCCTGCTAAAGACTCTTCAGCTTACAAGTAAGATAAAAAAATCACACTAGTTAATAACACAATTCACTAGATATAAACACTGGCAACATTAAAATATTCCCTTAGGTATTTTTTTCAAATGAAACATGGCAGTGATTTCCTTGTCCACCGCAATAATGTTTGTTTAGGACATCTGTAATCTTGTAGGATAATTTTGAGCGCCATATTAGTTATAATATTTTGTTTTGAAAACTGCTGGTACCTTAGATTGTAATTTGTTTGCTTGGGTAGGAACGTCTCGTGAAAGATGTCAGGATCAGTGTTAATTTATGTGCGAATCGAAACGCCACCTTTAATCAAAAAAGGTTATTTACCTTAAATATTTTATGTTTATTAAAACTATAGGAAGTCGATTGAAACCGGGGCAAATTATCAATTAGCCGAACCGCGCGTTTTTGTTATGTAAGTAATTGCCTAATATTATTGCCGAGTTATAATCCCTGGGGGACGGCTGAGGCGCACCGTCGCCAATATTGCTGATAATCCGTAACGCCTGCGATGACAGAATTAATTTTGTAGACGTTCGATCTGCCGGTGGTTGCCTGGATCGCTCTATACCTCTCTTGAAACATGGTAAGCTTTTTGTCTCCACAGGTTACCATCCTATTGCACTCACTAGTTGTCTTGGGACAAGATAAAGGGCTCATCACTTGGGGTTTGGCTTATTTTTTGGAAGCTGAGAACGTTTTCAATATTAACACCGGCCGCATTGTGTTTCGGTATTTTTTTATTATTTAAAAAATGTCTGCGACACCACGTGGAGGTCTGGAATACTTTGGAACCTGTACAACTCCGGTGTGCGTGGCCGCATGTTTCAATGTATACGGAACTTCCTAAGTGGGTGTACCTTCGAGCTCCACTTAGGATCCACACTGTTTGATGTCTTCGCGCAAGCAAGGAGGATACCTCAAGGAATCCTAAGTGTTACTCTATTTTCTGTGAAAATTAACTTTGGCAAATGTGATACCACCATCGGTATAGTCTATGTAGATGGCGTGCAGATCTCTTTCTCTTCATGTAACCTATCCAGTTGTGAACTGTAACTACAACTTACTATCCGCAGGATGAGCAAATGGTCAGATGAAAATGGTTTTAAGTTTTTTTCCTCCCTCCCGTGGTCAATTTTTCTTGCACCGGAGATTGCCTTTGGACTCATCTTTGTTTCTAAATAACATTGGCATATCCGTTCAACAGGAACACAAATTTATTGGGGTAATCTTCGACAACTAGCTCAGTTTTGTGCCCCATTCAAAGTAGTTAAAACGCAAATCAAACGTTCGGTTGCTTCGGTTTCGCCTTGACTATGCTGCAATCATGTATGATTCAGCGCGGACATCTATTTTGAAGATACTAGATTTAGTGCATCATTTTGGGCTCCGTCTTGTCTCAGGTGCATTTCCAACATCTGTGCTGAGTTTAAACGCCGATATAAATCGGACCATTTCGTCGTTTACCCTGAGACTGGGGGGTTTTTTGAAGAGCAGAAGAAACAGAAAAAACAGACAGGTCTCAAACTCAGCTACACGTTTATTTCAAAAACTTCCTCTTATATAGTTCGTTTTCGTCGTCAACAACCAATCACATACGACTTGTCCTTTGCACCGTGACTTTACAGGTTCCACTATATCACAAAAGAAGCGGACACTCCCAACGTTTCCAAGTGAAAAGGTTCTAGCAGAAGATATGCCCCACAAAGCACCAAGCAACTCTTTTGTGTCCTCACAATAAACAGGACAACAGCCAACAACAACATCCCACTCAAAACTGGTCACCTCCAAAATTGTAGAAAACAGACAATACACACCGGTACACACCACAGACAATACACACCAACGAAGCCTTTCAGAATAACTAACTAAAAAAAAAAAAAAAAAGCACTTAAAATTGTAAAAATTGCTTGCATCGGTTCCCTATTTGCATGGAAGGTTGACTAATGCAATTTCCCAACGATCTAATCCTAATTGTTTCTCTTACCACCCTTTTAACATCGTTCCTTTCCTTAACAACTACATCCGTTCCAGACCAATCCGTTGTGCAGTTTCTACACTCCTCCAGATGCTTAGCCAACTCCGAATTTGCTGCATTATTTTTAACATTCCTTTTGTGTTCTGTTAAACGATCGTTTAAACACCGAGAGGTTTGGCCTACATACTTAAAACCACACGCCAAAGGAACCTCATACACCACGCCTACGCTACACGGCACCGACTTTTCCCTATGCGCCTTCTGACAGCCCCTCTGAGCCGTTTCAAACAGAATCTGGAATCTTCTTCTCGGAAAGAACTTCAGGAGGCATGGAGACTACCATCTTTGGAGCGCCGTCATGAGGACACATTTCGACCGTGCGTGGTATGTCAAAAGGAGGCATGTTTTGGACAGTTTCAAGTTGTGGAACTCTCGCGGAGCAGAGGTAAATAAGTGTGTACAGGGGACGGGAAATTGTAAACAACAGCATTGTATAATTAACCCGGAAAATGTAGTGGTGTCAAAGAAATTGGAGGAGTTCTTGGGTAGAGGTCCGAAGTACTGTGTAAACGTTAAGCCGTCTAGACTCGACGTGTTTTCTGACATACAGTCAATCGCCAGGGTTGTGGATAGTGAGGAGAAGTTTGCGTTTGTCGAAGATGCTGTAGGGCGCATGGAAAAATTAATGGGAAACGCGTATCCCATCGATAGGAGGAATTTCAAGGATGTGAGAGCGGTGAAACAAGAGTTAGAAAGGAGTTCGTTAAAACTGTTGCAGACAGATAAAACAGGAAGGTTTGCAGTTTTGCCTGTACAGGCCTTTCAGAAGAAGTCGGAGGAAGCGTTGGGATCATTGTTTAATGAATGGAAGGGCAATATCGGGAAGCTGAGGAAAAGCATTTGCAAGGTTTTTCAGGAGGAAAGCATGGAAGAGGTAGCGAAAAGCGTTTTGAAACCGTTGCGTTCAACGCTCACCCTTAAGTTCTTTTTGAAGGATCACAAGATTGAAATGCCCCTTCGTACCGTTGTTAACGAGAATGGGACGTGGCAGAAGGTCGTCTCATGCTTCTTACAGCGGGGTTTGAAGTTAGCTAATTTGGAGAAGTCAATTGCCTTAAAGAACTCTAGTGAGTTGATTGAGGTAATGGAAAAGTTTCACGGAAGGAAGTGCGCGGTATTCTCCATGGACATCAAGGACCTATATTACTCTTTAGAGAAAAGCAGACTAATGAATAGAGTGAGGATCGCCTTGGAAGGGAACCTTATTAAGTTTCAATCAGGAACAGGAATAGCGGTGGATAGTTTTCTTTCGGTGCTAGACCTTTATTTACAGTCAACGGTATTGGAATACGAAGGTCGCAATTTTGTGCAAAAAGAGGGAGTTTGTATAGGTTCGTCTGTAGCGCCTTTGTTAGCGGAAATTTACTTAAACACGGTGGACCAGCAAGTGTATGACAAGGTAGAGGAGTTGTCTCCAAAGTGTTTTGTGAAAAGATTTGTGGATGATATCTTAGTTTGCTCTGTTCAGGAAGGATTGGACCAAGTTTTAGAACAAGTAGTAAGGTCAGCGGCGCCAGAGTTGAGATTCACGTTAGAGAGGCCAAGGGGCGAGGTCCTGCAATTTCTCGACCTGCGTTTGCATTTGGAACGAGGTCTTTGTTGGGAGTATGGGAAGGAAAACCCAAAACCGGTTCTGTCAAAGAATAGCTGTCACTCGAAAAATGTAAAAGCCGGGGTAGTCAGATCTTTGATTAGTAATGCTTTGGTGAGATCATGCATGCATTTCGGACCGGAGGCACTAAAAAACCAGTGGGAAAGACTGGTAATGGCAGGATATGGGGAAGAGTACATCAAAAGGCAGATTGCCCTACAGTGCAGGGAGAAAAAGGGGAAGACGCAAGAAATCAGGAATAGGTACGCTGTGGTTCCGTATTTTCACGAGGTGTCCCACAATCTTAGAGCATGTGCAAAAAAATATGGCGTGGATGTCGTATTCAGCACGGATTTTAGGTTAGATAGATTGACACCTTTTGAAACGGCTCAGAGGGGCTGTCAGAAGGCGCATAGGGAAAAGTCGGTGCCGTGTAGCGTAGGCGTGGTGTATGAGGTTCCTTTGGCGTGTGGTTTTAAGTATGTAGGCCAAACCTCTCGGTGTTTAAACGATCGTTTAACAGAACACAAAAGGAATGTTAAAAATAATGCAGCAAATTCGGAGTTGGCTAAGCATCTGGAGGAGTGTAGAAACTGCACAACGGATTGGTCTGGAACGGATGTAGTTGTTAAGGAAAGGAACGATGTTAAAAGGGTGGTAAGAGAAACAATTAGGATTAGATCGTTGGGAAATTGCATTAGTCAACCTTCCATGCAAATAGGGAACCGATGCAAGCAATTTTTACAATTTTAAGTGCTTTTTTTTTTTTTTTTAGTTAGTTATTCTGAAAGGCTTCGTTGGTGTGTATTGTCTGTGGTGTGTACCGGTGTGTATTGTCTGTTTTCTACAATTTTGGAGGTGACCAGTTTTGAGTGGGATGTTGTTGTTGGCTGTTGTCCTGTTTATTGTGAGGACACAAAAGAGTTGCTTGGTGCTTTGTGGGGCATATCTTCTGCTAGAACCTTTTCACTTGGAAACGTTGGGAGTGTCCGCTTCTTTTGTGATATAGTGGAACCTGTAAAGTCACGGTGCAAAGGACAAGTCGTATGTGATTGGTTGTTGACGACGAAAACGAACTATATAAGAGGAAGTTTTTGAAATAAACGTGTAGCTGAGTTTGAGACCTGTCTGTTTTTTCTGTTTCTTCTGCTCTTCAAAAAAACCCCCAGTCTCAGGGTAAACGACGAAATGGTTGACTTCCACCAGCTAGCCTGTACTTTGACTCTTTTCTCATAAATCGGACGTCGCTGGAGAAATGCAAACAGTGTCTGAGTGTTTGTTATGCTTTCAGGGTCTATTCCAATCCACAACACCAAGCCTACAATGTCGTTTATACCTGTAGATTTTCTCGACATTTTGAAAAGAAGTTGAATAGTGTACGGCCACTCAACTTTCGTATCCACAATTTTAGTGAGTCCCTCTCTGTCCCCCTTTGTGGTATTGCCGTGCTAAATCAGAGGGAGAGAGTTGCTCCTTGAGACGAAGTTCTAGCCATTTGTGACTGGTGACTTACAAAAATATAGTAAGCGAGTTGTCTCGGTGTAAGTTCTACAGCAGGAGTTTCTTTCGTTGATGGAGGCATGGGCTACGCATAATTCTACTCTGATGGGTCGAAATCATGGTCTTTTGTTGGCTGCACATCATTCACGAAAGCTCTAAAACTTTAGAGTGCAGCAATCATTCTTACCGCAGAGCTTTATAGAATCCTACTAGCCGTTGAACACATACTGGACAACAGTATAAGGAAAGCTTCCCTCTGTAGGAACCAAAGTCTTGGCACTACATATTTATGTACATTATTTACAAGGATAAACGGGTCGGTGATGTTCACTGCTTGCCGGAACGGTCGAGCGCGCGGCTTGAGAGCCCGTTGATCTCTCGTGTCCCGAGCTCCTTCCTTCTCCCTTTCTTCTTTTTCATCTGTGGGCGGTCAATGTATGCCAATGCCCACAAATACTCACCTTCCCCTCCCTTCGCTGCGCCGCAACAGAAGAAGATAGACATTTATTTGTGCTAGTCCCATATGTGAGTAGGTGCTAAACACCACGAAACTTGTCGAGGTCCTTTTCGTTTGCGCTGTATCACGCTCGTGGCGCGAGCGAGGGCAGGCGCAGACGTTTTGGCTCCTAAGTGTCTGGAGCCATATCGGTTGACTTGAAATGGCGCGCAGGGCTCGTGGCGGTTGAAGTTGTAGGGCAGTATATTAGTTCGCATCGAATGACTTCGGGGGAATTGACTTGAAGGGAGGCAGCAGGGGTCAGTGGTTGGGCGAGCGGTGAGGATATGAGGATGGGCAGCGTCGTTTGCATTAGGAAGAAATTCTAGGTGAGCTGGCTTCAGACGGTCAACAGAAACGGTTTCTTGCCGTCCATTGTAGTCGATGGTAAAAGTTTTAGCTGCCCTGGAAAGTACTTTGTGAGGCCCAGGGTACGGTGGTTGCAGGGACCTCTTGGTTCCGTCTCTTCGCAGAAATATGTGACTGCAGTTGTCGAGGTCGTTCGAGACGTAAACTGCAGTTCGATCTTGTGTGCGTGGGAGCGTGGGCCGGAGGTTTTTCATTATCGTTCGAAGCTGGTTTGTGTATGTCATGGGATCGGGAGCTGGTTGTTGTAAGGCGGATGCAAAAAATTCGCCTGGTAGGCGAAGAGTTGAACCATATACCAGCTCGGCTGGGCTGTAGCCAAGGTCCTTCTTCAAGCTGCTCGTAATCCGAGAAGTACGATGGGCAAGCTTGTATGCCATCTGTTTGGTTCAGGTTGCGCCATTAGGGCCGCTTTAAGTGAACGATGGAAGCGTTCGACGAGGCCGTTTGCCATTGGGTGGTAAGCTGTTGTTCGAATGCGGCTTGTTCCTAAAAGTGAGAGTAGTTGGTGGAAAAGTGCAGACTCAAACTGACGTCCCCGGTCGGTTGTGATAGTGGATGGGACGCCGAATCGGGAAATCCAGCCCTGGATGAAGGTGCGAGCCACGGTGTCCGCTCGGATGTCTTGGATTGGAAGTGCCTCCGGCCAACGGGTAAACCTGTCGACGCAGGTAAGGAGGTAGCGGAACCCCTCACATGGTGGGAGGGGTCCCACAATGTCGATGTGGACGTGGTCGAAACGTTCTGTGGTAGTTGGGAATGACTGAAGTGGCGCGTAAGTATGACGCTGGACCTTCGACTTCTGGCATTCGATGCAGGTTCTGGTCCAGCCGCGTACGTCTGTGTTGATTCTGGGCCAGAGAAATCGCTCAGTTATAATTTTTTGTGTAGCCCGAATGCCAGGGTGGGAAAGGCCGTGCATGGAGTCAAAGACTTGTCTCCGGAAGTCGGTGGGTATGAAGGGTCGTGCTGTGCCTGTTGACAGGTCGCAGACTATTTTCTTGGTAGACGTAGGTAAGATAATCTCATCGAATATGAGTCGACCAGGGAATTGACGCATCTGTTGAAGCTCCTTGTCCCGTTGTTGCGCTGAGCTAATGACATCAAAATCGACAGCGGGCGGAAAGCTCAGTCCGCCAGAAAACGAAGCACACCGGGACAACGCGTCGGCTACAGGATTATCGACGCCTTTCACGTGACGGATGTTGGTTGTAAACTCGGCGATGTAAGCCAAGTGCCTTGTTTCGCGAGGTGAATATGTGTCCCTGCCACCTTGCAAGGCGTATGTGAGAGGTTTGTGGTCCGTAAGTACATAGAACTGCGTGCCTTGTAGAAAATTTCGAAAATGCCTTATAGCAGTGTAGATCGCCAGCAGCTCGCGCCCGAAGGTGCTGTAGCGTTGTTCCGCTGATGTGAGCGTTCTCGAAAAGAAAGCAATAGGCTTCCAGATTCCCTCTATCAACTGCTGTAGAACGGCACCTACTGCAACTTCAGAGGCGTCGACCATAATGTTCGTTTTTGTGTCGTGTTGAGGATGTGAAAGAAGTGTAGCGTTTGCCAGTTCTCCCTTAATTCGGCTGAAAGTCTGCTCTGCAGTCGAAGTCCATTCTAAGGGGGTTGACGGGGGCTTGCTCCCTTTTAGGAGTGTGGTCAGCGGTGACAGGACTGCGGCGCACTGGGGAACAAATCTTCTATAAAAGTTGACAAGCCCAAGGAATTCCCGGAGTTGGCGAATGGTTTTAGGTATTGGGAAATTGTTGATAGCTTCCACCTTTTGTGTGAGAGGTCGTATGCCATGTTGGTTAACTTCGTGGCCCAGAAATTCGAGTGTTGTTGCTGCCAGCTTGCATTTTCCTCGGTTAATATTGACTCCATATTCGGCGAGGCGCTGGAACAGCTGCCGCAGGTGTTGGACGTGTTGGGTCTCATCCTGGCTGAAAACTAGTAGATCGTCGACGTATGCGAAGCAGAAAGGCAAGCCTCGAAGGACGGTGTCAATGAACCGCTGAAAGGTTTGGGCTGCATTTCTGAGTCCGAACGGCATCCGGAGAAACTCGAAAAGGCCGAAAGGTGTTGTAACGGCCGTCTTGGGAACGTCTGCCGGCTCCACAGGTATCTGATGGTAGGCCTTGACGAGATCTATTTTCGAAAAAATAGTGGAGCCGCGAAGAGAGAGCGAAAAGTCGTGAATATGTGGTATTGGATATCTGTCCGGAAGAGTGGCGTTGTTAAGGGCGCGATAGTCTCCGCAAGGGCGCCAGTCTCCAGGTTCTTTCTTAGGCACCATATGGAGGGGCGAGGCCCATGGACTCGAGGATGGACGGATGATGCCCAATTCAAGCATATGCTCGAATTCGGCCCTGGCAATCTTGAGACGTTCTGGAGCCAGCCTTCGTGGTCGAGAATAGGTGGGAGCACCCGTGGTAACAATATGATGCGTCACATCGTGTGGTACCGGTTTCGAAAAATTATTAGGACACGTCAGACTCTTGTATTCATTAAGAAGTCTATCGTAAGGTGTCGGAGAGTGATGAGGAATGGACGGGGGAGGAAGAGGCGACGTCATTCTTACTCCCTGTACAGTCAAACGAGTGGTGTCGTCTACCAGGCGAAGACGAAGCATGTCTACAAGGGGGTGGTAATGACGGGGGAAATCAGCTCCAAGTATGGGGTAGGAAACCGCAGCGATGAGGAATACCCAGCGAAACGTTCTGCGGAGCCCTATGTCGAGGGTGAGGGAACGTTCTCCATAAGTTGCAATTGGTGTCTTGTTGGCAGCCTGCAATGTACACGGCTGTCTCTTACTCGGATGGATGCTTGGCGGTACGGGAAAGATGCTCACCTCGGCGCCCGTATCAACGAGAAAGCGTAGCTTGGAGTTTTGGTCGGTTACGAAAAAGAGGCGGGTGGGATGGCGAGCGCTCCGACTGGCCGCCTCTAGCGGGGCGCTGGGCAGTTTTCCGACGCCCTGCATGGCGCGCGACATTTTTGGGCCTTGCTGCCAAATTTCCAGTGGTACCAGCAGATTCCTGGCGGAGGGGAACCAGCTCGTGATGGTGGATTTGAAGATCGTCGTCTTGAGGGGGATCTTGACTCATGTCGTGATCTGGACTCAGCCCCTGTTACGAGTGCGTTCACTTGCAACGCCAGGCGGTTGATCTGCTGCCGCATGTCCTCCATAGCAGTAGATTGTGGAACGTCATGTGTTGAAGCGTCGGTTGCTGATTTGTGGGAACTTGAAGCAACCATAGAGATGTTAGGGGAGGCCACTTCGGCGACTCTGTCCGCCAGCTGAGCTAAGGCGTCGATGGAAATATTCGCTGTTGGTGCGAGCACCATTCTGACGTTCGCCGGCAAACGTTGGAGGAACAATTCCTTCAGAAGCGAGGGATCAAAAGTGGTCGGAGAGTCTCCGAGTAGTTGCTGGAGGCGGCGAAGCATTTGGGACGGTGTCCTGTCACCAAGTTCTTTGGACGTCAGCAACTGTTGGAGCCGTCGTTGCTCAGAAATGGATGTTCGCCTCACCAGCTCAGCTTTTAGGGTATCATAAGGGTTCTGGGGTGGTGGAGCGAGGATGAGGTCCCGCACCTCTGTCGCAATTTCCGGTGACAAAACTGCGATGATGTGGTGGAATTTCGTAAGTTGTCCGGTGATTTTTGCTGTGGCGAATTGCGCTTCCACTTGGGCGAACCACAAGAGAGGATCAGAAGCCAGAACTGAGGAAGGCGAAGACGAACCGCCGCGATATTTCCGTCCTCTTGATTGGTGGTCATGGTGAGGCTGGTTTCGATGAAGACGGTCAGGGATGGTGGAGTAACCGGGTCACCAAATATGTAGGAACCAAAGTCTTGGCACTACATATTTATGTACATTATTTACAAGGATAAACGGGTCGGTGATGTTCACTGCTTGCCGGAACGGTCGAGCGCGCGGCTTGAGAGCCCGTTGATCTCTCGTGTCCCGAGCTCCTTCCTTGTCCCTTTCTTCTTTTTCATCTGTGGGCGGTCAATGTATGCCAATGCCCACACCTCTTTGTCGACTCATAAAGTGTATTATTGGCAATATCCTTGCCACTCCCCTACAAAGCATCTTCTCACTCAAATTGTACGTAGTAAAATGAATGAAATTCTTTAGCTCGCATGTGGCATAAAATTTGATTGAGTACAAAGTTATGTTGGGATTTCAGAGATTGAGGAAGCAGTTAGATTAGCTGCATCTGTCAAAGATTCACTAATAACAACGTGTGGCTTATCCTACCAATATCTTAAACCGCTTTCAAAGAAATCACTTTTGAAGTAGTGGCAATTGGACTGGGATAAAGAATATGACAACAAGCTCTACCACCTTAGGATTGGACATACTCCCTTGACACAAGTGAACCTCCTTCGTCGCAAGGATACAAAACACTGTGTCTATTGTGAGAAAGGGCTCATAGTATAGCACATTTTATGGAATCGTCTCTTCACCAGAGACATCGGCGATCTAGCTTTCCAGACCTTTTCAGAGGTAGTCTTCTTCTGCATCCTATGTTTTTATTTAGTGGCTGCCCTTTAGTACCGTTTTACCTGGTTTCCGATCTCTTGAAAAAAAAACTGGCTATTTGCTGCACTTGGATTTTTTATCCTACTAGCACAAATCCCTTTTTAGTGCCTTTTAAATAAACTGGAATTGCCGCAACATTGCCTACGATGTCATTGCGGCATTAAAACTCTAATAATTGTTATCATTAATGTCCTGGGTGTCTGACTCACGCTTCGGCATAATTTTATATAGGGTTTATATCTGGGATTACCTGCGACGGGTATCAAACTTTACTCATACCTGTGTTAGCGAAGGTAATTATGAGCTATGGGTGGAGCGGGCGTGTCAGGTATGAAAGCATGACGAAGCAGTTTCTGGCACGTCGTACGTAGCCAACTTCATTGTCAGTGGATGCATGTTATTTGCTACCAGGCGTGGTGCTAAGGCAGTGATCGGGAAAAATGAAAACAAAAAACTGTTCTACAATAAAATGAAATTAAGGCGCAAAAGTCGAATGCTGGCGAGACGGCGGGACGGCTTGCGTGTCGGGCCAACGAGCCCGCGACTCCCGATACTGGGTCTTCCTTCTTCGTGTTTCACGGCAAACGTAACCCAAAGCAGTGAGCTATGTACTGGAAAATTCGTGCCCATCGCTTACCACGCACCGTCAAGCACCTTCCGTTGCAAGCACGGGGACTGCACGACCCATTGGCGAGCCCTACGTACTGCGTCAATTGCACACGTTACTGTATATTTATGGTTTATGTATTATGACATGGAAACACTTTTATCCGAAGTTCTCCCGAGTGCATGAATGTTCCATATTTGTACAACAATGCTCTGATGTCTGCACACCGCAATAAAAACGGTCACCATATTTTCCGGACTATGGTCCACGTAGCATAGGGTAAGGCGGGGCAAAATGAGACAAACATTTTTATATCCATGCTGTTTTTGTTTTGCTTTATTGCGAATCAGAAATAAATTATATGAAAAGCTTTGGCATCTTGGCACTGCAGTCAGTGAAAATGACTAGACTGGAGTAAATGCAAGTATAAGATACTCCTTGATAAAAAAAAGTCACAAACATCTAATCTTGCTCCGCTCCCGGGCAGAACAAGACAACCAGTGTAGAAAATGAGACACCGTGTCAAAATAAAAATATAGCTCAATATTTTCCTCGGTTAATTCGTTTCACAGTAGGTGGAACTAGAGGGAGAGGGTGACGGAATAAGACCATAAAAAAGTCGGGCACGTTTGTGTAGGCTTCTGTCATGATCGGGTGTTTGTTATCTGCTTGATTGTGTTTGTGTCTCTTTTGTCCAGTTCATGCTTTTTTGTTGGATTATGCAGAATTAATTTTCAGTTCTAAGTCAGCGCCTTATTTGTGTACTCCTTCCACTTGTATAAAATTTAAAAGTGCTAACAAAGACGAGGACAAAAAAGGAAGGCGAACAGGGCGAGCGCTTACTCTCAGCTGAACATTTATTTAAAAACAGCTAAAACAAACAACCTCCGACAAAAATACACTGAATCACTCAGTGGCGTCACTCATCACCACGTGTCAATAATCTGGTGCAGAAAAATTGACGGCTGGCTGACGCAGCCTTCAGTGGTCTCCTTCTTTATTGGAGAGGAGATTGAACAGTCACGCCTCTAGCGGCACGCTTCAGCTGTGGGGGCAACAAACCGAATTTTCTTGTTTGTTTTTGATCAGCGATAATGACGATTCGAAGGCCGCACGTCGTGCAACCAAAGCATTGGTCAGAGCGAAGCGCTCGTGTCCAAGCCGTGCATGACGAGGTTCAATTTCTTTGTTATGCTGTGTTAGTAAACACCAGGCTGTGGGGACAACAACCTCGATAAAGCGCCCCCTATAGCTCGATCTCGTGCTCAATAGCATGTGCTTCAAGCACTCCCCTCGCAGTTTTTTCACGAGCCCTTCTACGATCGTGGTATTTTGAAATTTGGGCTGGCACAGACAGTCTCTGCAATGAAGAGGCAAGTGTCCTCCACGTGTTGAGCGCACAGCGAGGTCATGCTCGCGCATCCTCTCATTTACGCACCGTCCTGTTTGGCCCATTTACACCCACCGCATGTCAGCGGTATTCTGTACACCACGCCCACGTTACAATCTACAAATCTTTTAGCATGATTGACGGTGCATAAGCGCGCGTCATTCCCTTTTTCCTGAATCCGTGGGCATAATTGGGCCAACTTGCATGGCGCCGAAAGCACAAGCGGAACATCAAATCTTTCTGCCATTTTTTTTAAGTTATGCAAAATTTTGTGCAAGTAGGGAATGACCTGAGGTCTCGTTTTTTTTTTTTTTTTTTTTTTCTTTCTTACCCTCAAACTCGCCCTGATCTTTTTCAGCAGCGTCTCGGCAACTCCAAGCAAAAGTGATGTTTGATAGCCGGCATCTCTAAGTCGACTAACCTGCCGGCTGAAGCTGTCACGCATAACATGGTGGCATGACTTCTGAAGTGCCGCCTGGAAACAAGACGAAGCAATACACCTTTTTACTAATTTGGAATGTGCCGAATCATACGCGAGGATTTCCTTTTTGGAGCGCGGGTGGTAACTCCAACGCACATGGTTTCCCGTGAACTGCAGTCTCAAGTCTAGAAATTAGAGAAACTGGCCGTCCGAGATTTCGTGAGTGAACTTTAAGCCATTTGAGTTGTCATGAAACACTTTTATCACACTCTCAACAACCTGGCGCGTCAAAAGGTTTTCAGAACGTAGCCATAGTATCAAATAGTCGTCCCCATACCGGGCAACCTTACACACTTGTTTCCCTTCCAAGCCAATCTGAACATTTTGGTCGAATTTGGCTAGGAAAATGTCACAAAGGACAGGGCCGACGCAGGATCTTATATACCTGCTTTTTGTACATAATAACTGCCCTCAAAAAGAATGAAAATGGACTGCAGGTAAACTTTCAAAAGTTCCATAAAACCGTCCAACCCTACACTACAGGCGTTTTGGAAGCCGACAACACCATTTTCCTCAATGCTCTCACGTACAGCAAGAAACAGCTCCTTATGAGGTACCGAGTAAAAAAAAAAACCTTCTACGTCAACAGAAAATGCTACAACGTCCCCCGTAGCGCCCCTCTCAGGAAACTTTACTATGGTGTGCGAGTTTTTTACTAAAAAAGGATCGTTCAGCTCCAGAGTGCTCAGGTGTTTCTGCAAAAAGAGGCTTACTTGTTTCTGCCATGATCCTCTTTTTGCAGAAACACCTGCCTTTTTTGAAGAAACCTCGGGTGAGCAGAAACCTTGGGTGAGCTTTTCTCCGACCCGGAGAAAAGCTCACCCAAAATTGCGTCTTTTCAAAGCTAGGCTTCAACGTAACACAGCGATGAATGTTTCGGTGACAAACGGTACAAACATTCTAGCTCGCTTGCACCATTGTACTTAATTAAATTATAAACAGTCACTCTAACTCTTTTTATCAGCCGTTTTACCGCACATAAACGGCGTATGTCTTTCTTCTTATCTTGTCCCCGTCCTCATTGGAATCAGGAGTACAGGGGGTGCCTTTTGTTATGTTGTTCCTCGTGGCGGAGATAGGAAATGGTCTTTTGTTTAGTAAAGATTTACCCCAGGGTCTTCACCTCTAAGCGCATTTTGCCAAATTCCTATTGGCTAAGAGTTGCATGGTCGAACAGCAGTATCGAAATGCATTTGCTATATAAAGCGAATTTTTCTAGCCGTAGCACTCCTGTTGTCACCATGGAGGTTATTCGTACTAACAGGGGATGGGGAGGGGCTGCTTGGCGGTTATGATTACGTACAAATGCAGTCAAAGAACGGGTGGATTCGATGGCAGTGCCGTACGCAGCGAACAGGCGGATGCAAAGGAGCAATGACTACGGACCATGCTGTGTGTATAATAATCTTTGTTTTCGCCTGCATAGATTACCTATGAGATGTGGGTGCATTTGTATATTTGTGATGTCTGATTTTCTGTACTAACCACAAGGTATTTGTAGCTACTTACGTCATTCAAAAAGGGTTTTGAATTTTATTTGTGATGGGAAACTGATTTTGTGAATGTGCGTTAAAACTGAATCCTTTTTTAAGTTTTCTAGTGACAACAATAAATGTTACCAATAAATGAAAAAATTTATCTGAACAAGATTTATAGACTACATGCACACTAGCAAGCAATTTAGCAAATTTTAAGTGCTCAGTGTGAAACGGGTGCTCTGCCTTTATTAGAACTATCATAATGTTTTTATACTACGTCCTTAATTGTAGAAAAAAATACACATTCTCAGTCGGTAGCTTTGGGTACACACTCCAAAAGATTCTTATATTAAGAGGTTTTCAACTTTACTTTTCTTTTCAAAGTAAACAGCGTCTCATAAGCCCGTGTTAATATACCACTTGGTCTTGCAGATCACTCGCTTCTGGCCGGTGACTGAGCACAACCACGCCAACGACGCCAATGGTACTAAAGTGACGAAGTTACGAAAAGAGCTGAAAAGATAAGCACAATAAACTTCAGAACCTCCAAGCAAGCTCTTGGCTAAAGCACTAGACAATTCGTCGACAGCTGTGCGCGAGAACATCGGGAAGCTGGAGACGGTACGTCGTGACCTAAACAAGCAAAGAAGCCGGCTGTGCCCAGCGGAGCCACAGTCCACCACAGTGCTCCAGGTCACAGACATCTCGGCAACAACCAAAGGGGAACTACCACAACCGTTCCTCACCTACGACAATGGATCGAAGACATTTTCAGCTTCCCATAATTATACGACTAAAAATTAAACATTTTATTTAACAAACACCTTTATTCACCAGTCGTTGGACACAGTGGTCGTATGTCGGAGCACGATATTCTTATAGGATATCTAAATGGGAATGAAATCACTGCAGCAAATATCCTAAAACTAGGCCATCAACGCAAAAACAGAGGAAATAATAAACGCACAATCCACGACCCAAATAATACATTTAAATTCAAAAGAAAATATAGCACAACAATAAAAAGTCATAAATGGTACATTATATACCCACGAGAAAAATATTATTGAGAACTCGTGTGATGGTTACTCACACTCAAATCTGTATACCTGCCTCGGCGTTTAATGCATTTGGGATTGATAAAGAAATGCTGTGCCGCGAATGTTACATTGGCAAGTCTACAAACCTAGTCTCGTTCAATTCTATTTGGAAGCAGAATTAACAAGAACGTCTCGGCATTTTGCTTCATTTCCCCACATTTCTTCGCGAGCTGATCACACTTACACCCGTGAGCGATATGAAGGTGAACAGCCCTCTTGTCTTTTACGCTCCTGCAAGTTTAGGAACAAGCTCTGTTCCAGAAAAGGGCTAGAACGCAGATTTTAGACAATTGGCCACGTACCATTTGAAACGTTGAGAGTTAATATAGCTTTAGGGAGCCGTAAAACAGGCAAGAAACCAGGTAAGGTGTTCACCTTCATATTGCCGGCGGGTGTACAGTGGCTCAATTTTTTTAATATCAAGCGAGCGTTCACCGCCGGGACGGCCAGCGCTGTGCCGCGGAGAAATGCGGCGTCACGGGAGAGATTAGGCGCCTGCGCACAAAGCTCTTTTAGTAGCAAGCGTCGTCTGCTAGGCTATTCCGTTGACAGCACACGGCCCCTGTTCATTATCTGCTGGCATAGCTACACTTCATTTCAGCTTAGGTCCAAGCACGGCCGATGTTATCAGCCAAAGGGCCAATCAAACAGATTAAAAAGCGCAACGTCATGGTGTGCTCTCTGCGCTTGATAGGACTAGTCGGCGGAGGAGCACGCACAGAGACGGCAAATATCGGCTAGTTCTATCAACTGCAGAGAGCACGCCATGACATTGTGCCTTTTTCGCTGTTTGATTGGCACTTCGGCTCATAACATCGGCCGCTCTCGGACCTAAGCTCGAAAGAAGTATAACCGCCTTCAAGCAAAGATCCGGACAGCGCTTGCTTTTATTTTCTCTTTTTTTTCGATACAGCTCAGGCGTAGCATAAGCCGTGCGTCATCTCGAGTTTAATTTACTTTCTTTTATTTCATGTTTGCGCTTATTTTGTGAACACCAACAAAAATGAAAAATACGGCGACGCGACAAACTGAATGCAACGATGCATTAACCTGTATACCGCAAACGATGCTACGAGCCATCAAACCAATCCAGTGCTTTCACCCTGCCGCGTGACATCGTGCTTACACGTGCAGTTGTACCCAACGGCAAGGCCACGTGACACACTTTTAGCGACGGACTGGCAAACAGGGCTCTTAGCGTCGGCTGCGGTACAACGCAAAGTAAAACGGAGTACAGGCAGGGTTTCCGCCTGGTGTTTTGTATCATGAACTGCGTTGTTGCTGTAATCATCTATACTTTGTCTCACCCTACGATGGACTAAAGGCCAAAGCCACGGGCCTCCCCCCCCCCCCCCCCCCCCCCCGGTCCAATCACGTTCCAAACTAAACTATGACATGATTAGTGTTGATTAGGGGTGGACGAATAATGCTCCTAACCCAAAAACACTGCATCAGTTCAATAGCTTAGATCCTGCAAGAGCCTCTATGTCGTGGCATTATTTGCGCTGGAAAATTGGTGAGTCACTCAGTGCTATTCAATTTGAACCACTGTCCGCCAATCCCAATCAGTGATTCGAGACGCGGGCACTGATACGTGTATCGAAGCGAAATACAGCACAATTTCTTAGTGGCTCGTGATTGGTCCTGGCGGCCCGCAGCTTCGGCCTTTGGTCCATCGTAGGACGAGACGAAGTATAGCCTATGTAGCCGGGTAGTCACACTTTTCTTTGACCAGCGGGCGCGCGCACATTTGTATGCCTCCTGAGTCTCTATAGAAAGACGGGAACGTGTTGTGTGGATGTCGATGGGCGGCATGACACAAAAGGATATAGCAACAACAGTCGGGGTTATACAGGCTGAACGCATTCCAAGAGGAGGGGCGTATCGGCGATGCACTTCGACGTTGCAAGCGCCCTGCCCTCCTTAGCTAGGCAGCAGGGTCTGTGTCTGATCAACGGAATAACCTAGCAGACGACGCTCCCACCAGAAAGGGCTTTGTGCGCACGCGCTTAATCTCTCCCGTTTCGCCGCACGCCTTCGCGGCACGGCGCTGGCCGTCCCGACAGTCGAAGCTCGCTTGATATTATTAAAACATTGGGCCACTGTACATGCATGAAAGTCACATTCAGCTGGCTGTCCTTGAATGGAAACATTGGCACAGTATCTAGCTCTTTGATCAGCACACAGTGCGATACTTAGGAACAAGATGTTGGATCTTGATTAACTGCAAGTGCGTACACCATCGCGAAAGAGCCATCGTTCAGCTGTGCTACACAGTTTAGCCCTTTTGACAGTGTGTATGACTCGGAGCACCAAACGGGGTCGCAAGACTGGAATCTGTGATAATATGTCACAACAAATGGCACCGCACCCAGAAAGTTCTCCAAGGCCACCTCAAATCTCAAGTTCGACGCTGCAGTGGACCCCCTCTTGTATGCTACAAACCCTTCCGCGGCAAACGGATCCCTGTTCTTCCAATCGTTTTCTGTGAAAGCGTCTTTTCTAGCAATAATCCAAATTCTTCCGAAGCTTTTTTTTTTTTTTTTTGCCTCGCCCCATGACATTCTGCCATCACAAAAATTTAGTGGCGATTTGCTTAGCGTGACACACGTTGTTCCCGAGATGTAGCTTAAAAAGGACAGCGTTTTTCCCCTCAAAGGGGAAACAAGACGTTGTCCACAAAGAGATTCCCTGCTTCAACAAAATCAACCAGATGTACCAGTTGGTGGACGTTGAAAGACATATGTTGCTTTCCATAGAGTCTGCCCATTTGCATGACAAATGTTTCCAAGAGTGCCCGCGCCGCGAAAGCAACGTTCGGTCACCGACTTCTATACTTCGTTTCACCTTAAGTGCGAGCGCAGTGTACGCTAAGAAGCGACAGAGCCAATCAAATAGCGGCAAAGGTGCAACGTCACAGAGTGCATCACCTGGGGACCCAATCAGGTGCAAAAAGTGTGCTTTTTTCGCTGCTTGGTTGGCCCTATCGTCTCGTGGCGTCCGCTGCGCTCAGGCCTGAAGTGATTCGCGTTCATTCTCGCACCAGACGTAACGTTCCCCCTGCTTTCTTGTTCTCAAAAGCGCTAGTTCATCCTCGTTCCGAGCGCGTGACGCTCGAGCCTTCTTTGTCGAACTTTTGAGATAGTGAGCCAGTGTAGATAAGCAGCTACCCGCTACCTTGTAGAGTCAGTCTCGCTCTCGCTCTCTGTTGCGTTGCCGAATCGCCGCCCGCCAGCTTTTCTGCTGCCTCGACGCTCGTTCTCTATTTTTCGTTTGGGCACAAGTTCGCCCTGTTAAAACTTTATTTTTCAGTTCCCCACTGTTGTTCTTGCAATCTTCATTCGTGACAATATGTCGAGTTTGGAGACATTTTCTTGCTCTAGCAGGTGAATCCTATAGGCAAAGACAGGGCCGTAACCAGGGGGGGGTGGGGTTAGGGGGTTCTGACCGCCCCCGAAATTTTTTTCTGGGTACGGCCCTGGTCGGTGCACTTGCAGCCAGCCGATTTTAATCTCCACCTCTGCGCACGCGCAGTGGCACCGGTCGGCTACCGGGTACCAAACCGGGACCGGTTCTTCGGTTTGCTATAACTCTCCATTATATGCCACCGATGCACATGATTCATAGGCGAAAATAAGACAAAATGGCCGCCGTTGTCCCCGAAACCCCCCCCCCCCCCCCCGAAATTTTTTTCTGGGTACGGCCCTGGGCAAAGAGCACATAATGCTTGAAGTACTTGCGTGGTAGCACAGGCTTTAACACCCCCCACCCCCCAACGCGGCCATAAAATAGAATAAAGGCTCTCAGTTCAGAGGCCTCCCAATACGATCTTTCCTAAAACTTTGGAGGTGTTCGCGTGATATCAACAGGGGGACATATGGCCAGCAACAGCTTGTTAAGAGAAGCTACGCGTGTTCCAATGTACCATGCGGAGAGATGGTGCTAACTATCCAACCAAAGCTTGAGGAGCTGCCGCAACACTCCAAGACAGGCGCAATGCTTATAATCTGGAATGAACCCAGCGACTATGTCAAAGCGAGGAAGCCCCATAGCATTGGACGGCCTTTTAGCTCCCCATGTTGAATATACCTGAGACTGGGGTAGAAAGGAACATAAAAGTCGAAGAAACAGAAAGGGACAGGACGACGTCTCAAACTAAGCCTGCCAGGTTTATTTAGTCCTCCTTATTTGGCCCACAAACAGCCCACCACCAACACAAAGGGGCAACTCTAACCACTTCAAACGCCAAACCCTCCAGACAGTCACTACCAACACAAAGGGACAACCTCTAAACAGTCCAAACGCCAAGCCCTCTAATTCCCAAAGTAGCGCTATGGACGGCCTTCATGTCGATTCACAAAGATAACTCAGTAATCTCCCCCAAAATATAACAAAAGGACCAAACTTACAGATTCACACACACACACAAAAAAAAGAAAACCTTTTTCCATTTAAAATGTTTCTCTTTCCTCCTCGACGAAAGAAAGGATGACAAGCACTGAACCTAAAACGGTGCGAAGACGAACAGTACAGCAACTCCCACTTTCCCCCCCCCCCCTCCCCCCCCCAAAAAAAAGAAAAAACATAATTATAATTTTTTTAAAAAACCTTTTGTAATTTTTACCGAACTGTAACGACACCTGACTTATGCAATTACCTAAAGACTAAAGACTACCGCCTCCCTTATTAGCCGTTTTGTATCATTCCTCTCCTTGTGAATGATTTCTGTCTCCGACCAAATAGCAGTGCAGTTGTTGCATTCGGTGATATGTTTTGCGATTTCTGAGTTCGGTGCATTGTTCTTCGCGTTTCTTTTGTGTTCACTTAATCTGTCGTTGATGCATCGTGATGTTTGTCCTACATACTTAAACCCGCATTCCAGTGGTATCTCATACACCACATCATTCTCGCAAATTACCGATTTTTCTCGATGGTTCATTTTGCAGTTGTTCGCACCTGTCTGAAATGGCGTCAATCCACTGAGTTTAAAATCTGAGCTGAAGACCGTGTCTACTCCAAACTTTTTAGCACATGCCTTCAAGTTGTGCGAAATTTCATGAAAATAGGGGCTCACGGCAAATCTAGTCCTTTTACCCTGTTCCTTTTCTCTCCTTCCTTTGATAACAATTCTAACTGCCGTTTGATAAAACTGTCTTTATAGCCTACACTGATCAACCTTTTGCATTGTCTCTTAACTGAATCCGTGATGCAATGAACACGCGATCTGTCTAGCGCGTTTCTGACCAACGACTTTACAACCCCAGCTTTTACGGTCTTGGAATGACAGCTAATTCTTGGCAACACCGGTTTAGAATTTTCTTTTCCGTATTCCCAACATACCCCTTGATTTACATGTATACGTAAGTCTAGGAACTCTAGGACCCCTCTTTCTGGTTTTTCCGTGGCAAACTTCAATTCCGGAGCCACTGACCTTATCTCACGTTCCAGACAGCCCGTTAGATCATTCGTTAACGTGCAAATTATGATGTCGTCCACATATTGTCATGAATGACAAGGGATGAGGCGTCAAATAACTGAGTAAACTAAACGTTTAATCGGGCGAATTTGTGCCCAAAATAAAAAAGCAAACAAAAGATAACAGTAGAGCGCCGCGGGCGTCGAAGTCGGCGAAAGAGCAGAGTCGAACGCTGGGGCGAAACTGACTCGACAAGGTTGCGGGTGGCCTCTTATCTAGAGTGAGTCACTATCTCGAAGATTCGGCGGAGAAGATTCGAGCGTAGCGCTCGGGGCGAGAATGAACACGCACTCTCTAGAACAACAAAATCAGGGAAGAACGATAGAAGGTATGTCCGCAGCAAGAATAAACAAGAATCTTCTACAAGTCCGTGACCCTGCGCGCGGCATTATCCCCCCCTTTAAAAGCGCATCGTCCCGACGCAGCACAAACCGAAAACACAAGATCCACAACAAAAGGACAGTAGAATCGCGAGCCGCAGTTCACAGTTTTACGAGAGTCCGAAGTTCTATCGGTCGTAATATGGCTTGAGGCGCACGACGTGGACTACTTCGGGTCGCGGTTGACGTCGTCTTGATGGTCGAGTTCTGTCGGGAAGCACCTCGTAGTTTAAGTCACCGAGACGGCGAAGAACCTTGTAGGGTCCAAAGTAGCGCTTGAGAACCTTCTCGGTGAGACCGCGGCGCCGTATTGGTGTCCACACCCATACCCTGTCTTCGGGCTGGAAGTGGACGTCCCGACGGCGAAGGTTGTAGCGGCCAGTGTCGACACGTTGTTGGGCTTGAATACGAAGTCTGGCGAGCTGACGGACTTCTTCTGCCCGTTGCAAAATCACTTGGGCGTCGTCGCTTCCGTCGACAGCCGGTTCGTGGGGTAACATCGCGTCCAGCATCGTCGTTACTTTGCGACCATGAACCAGTTGAAACGGTGTCACTCCGGTGGTCTCTTGCACGGCCGTGTTGTAGGCAAATGTGACGTACGGCAATACCTCGTCCCATGTCTTGTGCTCCACGTCGACGTACATGGAGATCATGTCGGCGATGGTCTTGTTGAGTCTCTCCGTCAGCCCGTTGGTCTGCGGGTGGTACGCCGTGGTGCGACGATGGCTGGTGTGGCTGAGACGAAGGACTTCTTGCGTCAGTTGGGCCATGAATGATGATCCACGGTCTGAGATCAGGACTTCGGGAGCGCCGTGCCGGAGGACGATGGACTCAATAAAAAACTTGGTGACTTCTACAGCAGTCCCTGAAGGAAGGGCTTTCGTTTCGGCGTACCGGGTGAGATAATCTGTAGCGACGATAATCCATCGGTTTCCTTGCGTCGATGGTGGGAAAGGACCAAGTAGATCCATTCCGATCTGCTGAAACGGTGCGGTCGGGGGAGCAACTGGCTGCAGGTGACCTGCCGGCTTCGTCGGCGGTTTCTTGCGTCGCTGGCACTCGTGGCACGATCGTGTGTAGAGGTGAACGGTCTTCGGCAGCTTGGGCCAGTAATACCTTTCACGAATTCGGGCCAGCGTACGGCTGTAACCAAGGTATCCGGACGTCGGGTCGTCGTGGCAGGCTTGGAAGATCTCCGCTCTAAGGTCGGTAGGGATTACCAGCAGCCATGGCGAGCTGTTGTCTCCGAAGTTCTCCTTGTAAAGCACACCTTGTCGGAGGACGGAGGTCGGCAGGGCTCTCGAGAAGACACGGGGGACAGTCCCTCCTCGCCCTTCGAGGTGCTCGATTAGAGCGCGCAACTCGGGATCGTCTCTTTGACGTCGTGCCATGTCGTCGGTATTCACTGAGCCTAGGAAGCACTCGTCGTCATCGTCGTCGCTGCTGCCGGTAGGCGGTTCGACGGGGGCTCTGGACAGGCAGTCGGCGTCGCTGTGCTTGCGGCCTGACTTGTAGACCACAGTCATGTCGAACTCCTGTAGTCGGAGACTCCATCGAGCGAGGCGTCCTCACGGGTCCTTGAGGTTCGCAAGCCAGCAGAGCGAGTGATGGTCGGTGACAACACGGAACGGGCTCCCGTACAAGTACGGACGAAACTTCGTGATTGCCCAGACGACCGCAAGGCATTCTTTCTCAGTCGTGGAGTAATTTTTCTCCGCCTTGGACAGTGTCCGACTCGCGTAGGCGATAACTCGCTCGGTGCCTTCTTGCACTTGAACCAGTACCGCGCCAAGTCCAGCGTTACTTGCGTCCGTGTGAATTTCGGTTTCCGCATCCTGATCGAAATGTCCAAGAACAGGCGGAGTCTGCAGTCGTCGCTTCAGCTCGTCGAATGCCTGCTGCTGCTCTTCGGCCCATTCGAACTTCTCGGCGTCCTTTGTGAGGTTTGTTAGCGGTGCGGAAATCCTTGCGAAATCTCGAACGAAGCGCCGATAGTAGGCACATAGTCCAAGGAACCTTCGCACGGCCTTCTTGTCTCCCGGCGCTGGAAATGCTGCGACGGCGCGAGTGAACGCCTTCGTTACTAACCACGTGACCTAGGAACTTCAGTTCGTCATAGGTGAACCGACACTTTGACGGCTTCAGGGTGAGTCCGGCGGTCCGTATGGCTTGGAGAACAGCTCGGAGTCGTCGCAAATGCTCATCAAAGTCGCCGGAAAACACTACGACGTCGTCGAGGTAGACGAGACAGCTCTGCCACTTCAGTCCTGCCAGTACGGTGTCCATTACACGCTAGAAAGTTGCTGGCGCCGTGCACAGTCCGAAGGGCATCACCTTGAACTCGTACAGTCCATCCGGCGTGACGAAAGCTGTCTTTTCTCGGTCCCGTTCGTCGACCTCGATTTGCCAGTAGCCGCTCTTCAGGTCCATGGATGAAAAGTATCGAGAGTGGCGCAGCCGGTCTAAAGTGTCGTCGATGCGGGGGAGTGGATAGACGTCTTTCTTTGTTACCGCGTTCAGCTGTCGGTAGTTCACACAGAACCTAAGCGTTCCGTCCTTCTTCTTAACCAGTACGACTGGAGAGGCCCACGGACTGCTTGATGGCTGGATTATTTCGTCGTTCAGCATCTCTTGAACTTGCTCCTGGATCACCTCCCTTTCTTTAACAGAGACTCTGTACGGTGATCGATGCACAGGGCGCGCGTCGTCCTCGGTAACGATGCGGTGCATCGCAACGGCTGTTTGGCGCACCTTCGACGACGTCGCAAAGCAGTCACGGTATTCGGTGAGGAGGTTAATCAGCTGCCGTCGTTTCGGGTCCGGAAGCTTAGGGTCGATGTCGAGCTGCGCTGGCGACGTACAGTCTTGCTGAGGTGGCGAGGATTCGTCAGTAATGGCGGCGATTTCGGCGGAGTTTCGGAGTTCCTCGACGTGGCCAACGGCTGCACCTTTTGTGAGGTGTTGCGTTTCATTCCGGAAGTTCGTCACGAGGACCACAGTGCGGCCATCCTGCAGTTCAGCTACTCCTCGTGCGACGCCTATTCCTCTTCCTAGAAGCAACTGGAGGTTGCCTTCCAGAATAACTTCGCCGCGGGTAGGCTGCATCGGTCACGACGGGTACGACAACACTTGATCGCGGCGGCAAGTTCACGTGGTCGGCAGCGACTCGGACGGCGGCTGACGCTGTATGGGGTTTCTCTGAAGGCAGAACAGGCTTGCGCAGCCTCAATCTGTTCTCACCAAGGTCGATGACGGCGCCGTATGCACAAAGGAAGTCCATGCCGAGAATGACGTCTCTGGAACAGTCTTGTAGAACGACGAACTTCACAGGGCACGTCTCACCGTGGATCTCGACGCGAGTAGTGCATCTCCCGACTGGTGTAATGAGGTGTCCTCCGGCGGTTCGTATTTGAGGTCCATCCCACGGCGTCATGACTTTTCGAAGGCGGCGGGAGAGCCTCCCACTCAAGACTGAGTAGTCTGCTCCGGTGTCGACGAGTGCCGTCACGTCGTGGCCGTCGATGATAACGTTGAGGTTATTCGACACTGATACAGGAACGTCGCTTCGGGGCGTTGCGGCGTTTGAGTGGGAGAGCTCCGACGATCTTGGAGGATCTTGGCTTCGTTCGTCATCGGCAACGCCACCTCCCGGCATTGCCGCGCCTAGTTTTCCCGACAGGAAGCGATGGGTGACAGGCTGTCTCGGCGAGACCGGCGAAAGGGCGATGGCGAGCGTCGAGGAGATGGTGAGCGGAATACCCGGCGGGGAGACGACTCAGGAGATGAAGAGCGGCGGAGGTAGTCCTCGATGTCCCGAGGTCGCTCTCCAAGACGTGGTCGAGGATCGTTGGGCGCAAACCCTCGTAGGCCCAGCTGGCGGTAGGGGCATCGTCGGTAGATGTGGTCCGCTTCACCACAGTGGTAGCACATGGGGCGTCGATCGGCCGTCCTCCAAACGTCGGTCTTCCTCGCACCACGCTGCTCTGGGCGTGGAGCATACTGCGACGCCGGTGCCTCACGTCTGGGAGCTGGTTGGTAGTGTGCTGTGACGGGAGGTTCTCTTTTGGCGGCGGCGGCGTAGGTCAGGACCGGTCGTTCGGGAGCCACTGCGACGGGGACCTCTGGCAAGAGGGCCCGGTGTACCTCCTCGCGAACAGCCTCGGCGATTGAAACAGCGGAGGGTCGTTCTGGAGAAGGGAGCAACCGCTTCAGTTCTTCTCGAACCACATCCCGAATGACCTCCCGAAGGTTCTCGATGCCAACTTCGCCGAGGTCCGGGAGGGAAGATGGAGGGGATGAGGTGGCAGCTACACCGGCGACTCTCTGATTATGACTCGCCCTGGCCGACAGCGCTCGTTCAATGTTAGTTGCCTCAGCAACAAATTCATCTACGGTCGTCGGTGGATTGCGAACGAGGCCGCCGAAAATCTCGTTTTTCACGCCTCTCATGAGGACGCGCAGCTTCTTGTCTTCGGCGGCTCCAGGGTCGGCACGGGCGCACATGCGCAGAACGTCTTTAGTGAAGCTTGTCACGCTCTCGTTTAGACCTTGGCATCTTCTTTGAAGGATGTCCTCGGCTCGTTGACGTCGGTGTTGGTTTGTGAAGGTGCGCTTTAGCTCCTCCACGCATGTCTCCCACGTCGTGAGGGAAGCCTCGTGGTTCTCAAACCATTGTCTTGCCGTTCCCTCCAGTGCGAAGTAGACGTTTTGGAGGCGCTGTTCTGCCGTCCACGCGTTGTAGCGAGCCACACGTTCGTAGTGCTGCAGCCAGTCTTCTACGTCCTCGTAGATTTCACCGTGGAATGGCGTCGGCACACGGGGAACCACAGGCAGGAAGACGTAGGACGGTGCTGCTTGGGGGTTTTCCGTCGGCTGGGCCGTGGAGTTCATCGTCGGCTTCGGTAGCTTCTTTCTTTTGTCCGGTAGTGGTCCAAACTCAGGGCGTTGTCCTTGCAGACGCTGGCTTGCCGGAAGCCCTGCCTCTTCCACGAGTCGACGACTTGGAGTGGGACTTGCCGATCGGGTCCTCGGAGGGGTACGGTTGAGAAACATAGAGTGTCTACCCCGCACCTCCACCAAAATGTCACGAATGACAAGGGATGAGGCGTCAAATAACTGAGTAAACTAAACGTTTAATTGGGCGAACTTGTGCCCAAAATAAAAAAGGAAACAAAAGATAGCAGTAGAGCGTCGCGGGCGTCGAAGTCGGCGAAAGAGCAGAGTCGAACGCTGGGGCGAAACTGACTCGACAAGGTTGCGGGTGGCCTCTTATCTAGAGTGAGTCAATATCTCGAAGATTCGGCGGAGAAGGTTCGAGCGTAGCGCGCTCGGGGCGAGAATGAACACGCACTTTCTAGAACAACAAAATCAGGGATGAACGATAGAAGGTATGTCCGCAGCAAGAATAAACAAGAATCTTCTACAAGTCCGTGACCCTGCGCGCGTCTAGTGGTTCCAGTGGTATCTCATACACCACATCATTCTCGCAAATTACCGATTTTTCTCGATGGTTCTTTTTGCAGTTGTTCGCACCTGTCTGAAATGGCGTCAATCCACTGAGTTTAAAATCTGAGCTGAAGACCGTGTCTACTCCAAACTTTTTAGCACATGCCTTCAAGTTGTGCGACATTTCATGAAAATAGGGGCTCACGGCAAATCTAGTCCTTTTACCCTGTTCCTTTTCTCTCCTTCCTTTGATAACAATTCTAACTGCCGTTTGATAAAACTGTCTTTATACCCTACACTGATCAACCTTTTGCATTGTCTCGTAACTGAATCCGTGATGCAATGAACACACGATCTGTCTAGCGCGTTTCTGACCAACGACTTTACAACCCCAGCTTTTACGATCTTGGAATGACAGCCAATTGTTGGCAACACCGGTTTAGAATTTTCTTTTCCGTATTCCCAACATACCCCTTGATTTACATGTATACGTAAGTCTAGGAACTCTAGGACCCCTCTTTCTGGTTTTTCCGTGGTAAACTTCAATTCCGGAGACACTGACCTTATCTCACGTTCCAGACAGCCCGTTAGATCATTCGTTACCGTGCAAATTATGATGTCGTCCACATATCTTCTTACTAACGCCATACCCGGGGACTTCTCCTGCAGTCTGTTATGCACTACTCAATCCAAGAAGTTTAAATACACTTCTGCCAAAATCGGTGCGACCGACGAACCTATACAAACCCCATCTTTTTGAACGTACTTCCTTCCTTCGTATTCGATTACCGTCGACTTCAAATAAACCTCAAGGATCGTTAGGAAACTCTCTACCGATATACCTGAACCTGCTTGGAACTTCACGAGATTCAACTCCAATGCCTCCAACTCCAATTCAATTTCATGGACATTGCTGTCCATGAAATCTTTCCAACATGTCGATCAGTCCATTTGAATTTCTTAGAGACAATGACTTATCTAGGCATGCATACATCAACCCTCGCTGGAGAAACTTTGAAACTACTTTCTGCCAAGTTCCGTTCTCGTTGATGGCCGCACGAAGAGGCATTTCAGGTTTATGGTCCTTGAGAAAGAACTTGATACTTAATGTCGATTTTGTAGCACTCGTGATATTTTTTGCTACATTCTTTAAGTCGTCTTCATTCAGGATTGCACAAATGTTCCCTCTCAATTTTCCTACATTGCCCGCCCACTCAGAAAACAAAGATTCCATTGCAACTTCTGTTTTTTTTTCTTGAATACTGCCATTGGCAAGACGGCAAACTTTCCGGACTTATCTGTTTCCAATAGTTTTAGGGACTTCGAACTCCTTCTTAACCGCGTTAACTTCTCTGAAATTTCTTTTGTCCTTCGGGTACGCCTCTCCCATGACTTTCTCCATCCTACTATAGCGTGATCTATAAAAGCGACCTTTTCTTCCGGGACAACCTTTCTGGCTACAGTATTAATGGTAGAAAACACGTCAAGTCTCGACGGTTTTGCATCTAAACAACACTTCGGTCCCTTCGCTAACACTTCCTCCGTCTCGCGTGTTAACGCTTCCCCACATGGATTGATAGGAGACTGTAGAGACTTAGGCCATGCATCAATCCCAAACCACGTTTTTCGAGGCCCACTATTAACAATTTTTTAGTTTTTTAGACTGTCCAAAACATGTCTGCGCTTCACATACCATAATCAGTCGAACAGGGTTCTTTTGGTGCTGGTCCATTGATGGTACTCCCGGTGGTACTTGAAATCACCTCCCAGGAGAAGCATTCAAAGTCTGTCGCAGGCTCCTTTGATGTCCTGGATCCTTTTGCTGGCTCCGTCCGGTGGGCCTTGATGATATTTTTCTTGGCGTGCCAAGGAGCACTGGTTGACGACAGATGCTTGAAGCTTTCTGGGTCCACAAACTTTTTCCGAAGACAGATGCCGAAGGGGGGAGTTGCTGCGCTGTTCATCTTTGCACCGTTTTAGGTTCAGTGCTTGTCATCCTTTCGTCGAGGAGGAAAAAAAAACATTTTAAGTGAAAAAAGTTTTTTTTTTTTTGTGTGTGTGTGAATTTTTGTTAGTTTGGAATAGGTACTGGTCCTTTTGTTATAATTTGGGGGAGATTGCTGAGTTATCTTTGTGAATCGACATGAAGGCCGTGCATAGCGCTACTGTGGGAATTAGAAGGTTTGGCGTTTGAACTGTTTAGAGGTTGTCCCTTTGTGTTGGTAGTGACTGTCTGGAGGGTTTGGCGTTTGAACTGGTTAAAGTTGCCCTTTTGTGTTGGTGGTGGGCTGTTTGTGGGCTACATAAGGAGGAGGACTAAATAAACCTGGTAGCTGAGTTCGAGACGTCGTCCTGTCCCTTTCTGTTTCTTCGACTTTTATGTTCCTTTCTACCCCAGTCTCAGGTATATTCAACATGGTTAACATCCACCAGCTCGCCTGCACCCTTACTATTTTATCTTTTAGCTCCCCTTGAAGGATTCTCAGGAGTTCTCTCCACCGCTTCCTGAAGATACTTTCAGGCGGTTCTCTGCTCAGGCGCAGGCACCATGAATTCATAATGAGTTCCATCGGGATGATACCCTATTGGAAAAACCAGCATGAAAATCAAACTGGCCAAGATGGTATCTAAGCTGGTCAATCTGGTTAATGTGGTAGTCAAACTGGTTTAACTGGCAATCAAGCTGGTTTAAGATGGGCAAGCTAGAATTTAAGGTGGTCAGTCTGGTTTAAGTAAAAACCAGTATGGTCTAACTAGAATCTGGTTTTAGATTCAATATGGTGTAACTGGGAGCCAGTCTGGTCCTAATTGGTCAAACTGGTTTTTCATGGAGCCAATGTAGTCAAGCTGGGAGACAAGCTGGTCATGCTGGGAGACAAGCTGGCGAATCTGGTCGAACTAATAATCCTGGTGGTCAGGCTGGTCATGCTGGGAGCGCGCACGCCAAGGTCGGCTAGAGATAGCCGAACTGGCATTGCTGAAAGCGCGCGCCAAGTTCGGCTTAGGCTGAAACGAGGCCACGTCCTGTTCTTTGTCCTCTTGTTTTTGGTAGACGACCGGGCGCGTCAGGCGCGCTGCAAGCTACCTTTGTGTGAAAGAAAATAGAGAGAGAGAGTGGTATGAACGGAGAATTTGAGACGCGTTTGGCTATCTTGGACAGATTTTTGAGGGGACGGCTGTGTGCGCGTTGTTTGGAGACTACTTGGACGACGGTGCAAGCGAAGCGGGTTTTGAGGAGACAGCGAGCGTCAGTCCGTTCAGTGCGGGAAGATGTCGGACGTTCCGATTGAGGCGTTGCTTCGTGTCTTCTAACGTTTGTGTGCTCGTGAATGACGGTGGTGCCGAGGAGTATCGCCAATGCCATCCAAGCCACACGGATTTCCTCGCCTCTGCCGACCACGCAAGTTGCCGCTTCGCCCCCATCACTGGCTGGACCCAGGTTCACTTCTCTCATCCGTGTAGCATTTTCTTTTGCTATTGCCTGTTTTTGGCGTGTGTCTAGTATTGTTCGTGTTGAAAGACAAGCAATCCGGTTTTATTAACATTGTTGGCTTTGCACCGAGAACCACTGTCTGTGCGTCGCGTAGTAGTGTGTCAGCGCCGAGGATATGTAGCATCTGAGTTCATGTGAGGTGGCCACGAGTACGAAAATAATAACTTGGATGCCGAGTTGGCTTTTCTGAAGAGCTTGGCTTGTTTATCCTGTGTATTAATTTAAGCAGGTTAAACTGGTTGAGAAGTCCACCAGCATGACCAGCATGCCAAACTGGGCATGCTGGGGCAATAACCCAGCTTGAAGCTGGGATCAGATCAACCACCATGACCAGCATGCCAAACTGGGCATGCTGGGGCAATAACCCAGCTTGAAGCTGGGACGAGATCAACCAGCATGACCAGTATAACCAGATAAACCAGCGTGACCAGTATGACCAGAACAACCAGCATGACCAGCATGCCAAGCTGGGCATGCTGGGGCAATAACCCAGCTTAAGCTGGTTTTTTCAATAGGGTATCACAATCCGCGTCCAAAATGGCCATTGAACTGTTTGCTGTTGCGAACAGCCGGATGTGCAATGGCATCCACTGAACAAACTAGTGCAAAAACGCGTACAGCGACGTTCTTGTCTCCTGTTCTTATAAGAATGCCGTTTTCAAGTTTCTTTACCTTTTAACGAACGGAGTTCATAATGATGTAATATTAGGTTTTGTATAGCCAAACCAGAGTGCTGGCATCAACATGTGTTTTTTTACGCTCGGCAGGGTGAAGTTGTAGTATCTGGCACTGAATCGGCCAGATACTAAAGGTGGACTTTTCGAACACCTGAATTTCGTCGGTATTCCACAGCAACGAAATATCGTGCTCAGAAAAGTCGCCGGAAAGCTACATGTGCATCAAGCCATCAGACAAATCACAAATTTCAGGCCGGTCTTGATGGCGATCTGCCCCTTTTAAGTTGGGGTGTGTCAGGATGCACTTTAGTTGCTCTAGCGGCATGACTAAAAATACGGGCATAAATAATGCTCGAGTTTCGTGTCACAGTTCTGACAGTAAAGCGGTTCAACACAGGTCCCTAAGTAACCTGCACCTCTCGGACAGCAACAATGATTCTCAGCTTCACGTTTACCCCCAGCACCTTGAAGAGTAGGTACCTAGAACCGGGCAGCTTTCCGGGGGCAAAGATGTCGAGGAGTTGAAGCAAGTCTGCTGTAGCTTTGTCGCTCTGCCTATGGCGTGAGCTATACGTCACTGCCAAGGCCGCTACACCGTTAATTCCTTGCGGGTGATTCGGGGCGGTGTCGGCCTCGCTCCCTCGTGGGTCGTCGGGGTGGCGTCATCACTACTCCCTTGCGAGTCACGCGGGGCAGTGTCGCCACTGCGCATTCGTTAGTCACCCTTGGTGGTGTCATCATTTGGTTCTTCCGAGTCAGACGGGATGGTTACCACCTTCTGGTTCACTCGATGTGGTATCATCGCTCTTCATACCCTGCGAAAATGCATAATATTCTTTCAATCTCATTACAATACTCTTAGTTTCATAAAAATAAGATTCGTTCCTTGCCATGCTGCACTGTAAGGCTGACTCCGAGGAGTTATGTTTCTTCAAAGCCACTGGGGTTTGCTTTTCGTAGCGCAGGCTATGAGAAGCCAACTCTGTGGCCGAGCTTCGGTCTGTGTGCCGCTTGTGGTGGGTCGAGGATCTTCCAACGATGACGTAATGCGCATGCTTTCGAACAGATGGCGAAGGAAAAGAAGGACGGAGAGGAGAAAGCAAACGGAACGCTTGAGAGCAGAGATTTAAGATTTCCCCCGCTTCCTTGTCCTTTCCCTCGCCCTATGTTATCATCCCGCATACACAGGGGACCCACCCGTTTACATTTGGAATCGCAGCTTTCAAAAATAGAGATTTTAGCAGACCGTTCCGATAACCCCTACACGGATACTCGACGCCAGTCCGGCGGCCTTGGGCATGCATCGGGTATCGTTATTGGGGCGGAAAACGGTCTGCTAGAACTCTCTATTGGCAACGCAGCTGTGCGGGCGCCCGCCTCAAGGTAACGGTCCTGACAATAGAGAGTTTTAGCAGATAATTTTTTCGCCCCGATAACGGCACCTCCTCTCTCCTCCGGCGGCCTTGGACATGCATCGTACCGTTATCGGGTGCCGCCATCGGGGCTAAAAAACGATCTGCTAAATCTTTAATGAATCACGTAACCGACGACTTGCTAACAAATGATGGCCTTACTGAAGATAGCGTATTTAAACCTGTTTGACCGAATGACCACACATGCAACCAATCTTTTATTTACATATAAAAAATGTATTACAAAAAAAACTCACGTTTTCCCAAGTACAGAATGTTTTCACACGCACAAAAAAAAAACGTATCCCTTTCCAAAAAAGTTACTCAAGCTAGTAGTCCAGTGCACTTTACCGCAGGTTTGCGCTTGCTTTGGTCAAAGAGTTTAAAATTAATAGCTTATGAACATTTTACATGAAAGGCTGCTGGTGGTTCTAATGGTTATAGGCGACATTATCGGCGCGTATAGGCAATGAACTATTTGGTTACAAAGCCCCGGATCCTAGAACAAGGTATACTGCTCCTGCTGTAACTATAGTAATCCCGCCTCATAATCTGGTGGTGACGTTGACCCAGAAGGGACGCCTCCTTGGGTGTCCTGACTTCCCCCCTTCGCCAGAGCAGAGAACAATGCAATATTAGCACGTATATGTCAGTAGCTATGATGACAGCGACAAATATGCTATCGAAAAACTGCTACTGACGGCAATAAAAATTTGTTTGTTTGTTTGTTTAGTTCGAGTAACAATATGGCATCCTAAACTGTTACTGATGGCGATTAAAGCATTGCTAATTTAATTCAAGTAGAAATATGCTATCCCAACCACTGATGGCGATTAAACCACTGTCAAAATAATTCGAGTAGAAATATACTATCCTAAACTCGCACTGATGGCGATTAAAGCATTGCTAATTCGAGTACAAATATGCTATACCAGGCACGCAGCCAGGATTTTGTTGCGGGGGGGGGGGAGGGGGAGGGGAGGGGCGCCCATGGCAAAATGCTGTATGAGGAAGAGGGGGGAGAGGAGGCCCTAGAAAAATAAAAGATTAAGGGGGCACGCCCCCCCCCCCCCCCCCCTGGGCCGCGTGCCTGGTATCCTAACCTGACACTGATGGCGTTTAAACCACTGGTAAATAAAGTCGAGTACAAATATTCCATCCTAAACTGACATTGATAAAGACTCAAACACCTCTAATTTAATTCGAGCACCGGCATACGCAAGGAAGTTGAGGAAGCAATACTATTATTGCGGGTTTTATACCTGATTATCTGGGGACGCTCCAGGGTCACATGTCTCGCCTTGTTCGGGAGCATGGGATTACGCAGTACTGCCGACGCCCCGGACAGAAGTGACTGATGACGCGGGATGGAGTTCAGCAAGTGCGCGACTTCTGCGCCAGGAAGTTGTGCACGCGATAGGTGCATCGTCTTCCAGGTATCTCTTCCTTGACGCCATTCACTCCTACTGCGCCTACTCACACACTACATGCTAGCTCACACACGATGCTGGATTATGTTCAATCGCAAACAGCGACACCAGCGAGGCATGAACCAATCGTTGCCAACCACCGCCAACCTCCCAAGCCGCCCTTCCCCAGATTTCATCGGGAAAATTCTTATATTTCCTTATGTTTTTAAAAACGTGTCTCAGTTTAAGCGGTAATGAAGAATACCACGGTGTTTTAGCTTGGAAATAGATGTCTGTAGTTGTTTTCAAAGTACACTGCCACTTGCAAGCAGACTCATAGGCTAGTAGACAAATTATGTTGGCATGACACTTAGTGTTTTGGTAATGCAGGTCTCAGCGCACTATACGCTGTTTCAGATATCTGCATCCACAGCTAGCAAAAAAACAGGAGGCCGAAGAAACCACGGCTAATAGTGGGGCTATGAGATGCTCCACCTTGCATAGTCACATGCAGCGCAAATCAACTTCTGAGCCACACAAGTGAAGTTGTGTTATGAATGGAAGCTCGCTCTGAAATTGGCTGGAGAAATCGGCGCCTTCATGTAACAACCTCAATCTTTCACCGAAAGCGTTTCATGGTGTAGAATAAATCTCAATTTCATGCGAAGATGACTTGCGTGTACTGGGACGTTAGGTGACCTTATCGGGTGAATATTTTTTAGTGTTTTATTTCTACAATGGGCATTGCACCCATTGACTTTGCAAACTTTGCTGCTTCAAAGCAACCTCTTGGTTTATCGTTTTTCCACTTAAACGCTCGGTCTGTGAAATCTAAAGTTAATGACCTCGGTATACTTTTTGACCATCTTGGTTTTTCTTTTGATGTCATTATGCTGTCAGGAACTTGGTATAAAGATGACTCAAATGTTTTCAGTCTGCCGCAGTTCAAGCATTACTCGCTTTGCCGTGAAGGGAAGAGAGGTGGTGGGGTATCTTTGCTTATACAAAATGCTTTAGAGTGTGAAGTGATATCTCAATTCACCCAAGTTACTGAAGATTATGAGCTGTTGCGTGTACGTTACAGGGATTATCTTTTCGCCGTTGTGTATCGTCCAGCATCCGGAAATGTATTCAAATTTGTTGATTTCTTGGATATCTTTTGCAACTTTACAACAGTGAACCGCTATGTCCTTTTTTCTTGGTGGTGATTACAATATTAACATGAAGCTTGCGAACACAACAGTGCGACAGGCCTTCATGCAGGCGATTGATATAAATGGTTTTGACTATATTGAAACGCAAGCAACAAGAGTCACTGGCTCCACGTCAACTTTAATTGATCTCCTTCTCACTAATTCTGATGTAACCTCTCTAAGAGCTGATGTTATTAGCGTTGATATCAGCGACCATCTACCAATATTTCTGTTGATTAACAAACCTCGTGCAGTAGAAAAAGACTGTTACAAAAAAACTTTCGAAGGGCGAAATGTTACTGATGTCACGTAGGAGGTGTTTAGAGTTGCTTTACTCGCTGTAAATTGGGAAACAGTTTACTTGGAATTAGATGCCAATTGTGCATATGAATCCTTTTTACGAACATATAAAAAGCTGTACAATTATAGTTTTCCTTATAGAACCGTGAAACTGTTTAAAAAATTGCGCAAGCCGTGGATGACGAAAGATTTGTTACACAAAGTGCATACGAAAACCGGCATGTACCAGCTCTTTTTAAATACAAGAGACTCCGAAGACCTAAGATCCTTCAAAGGGTATCGTAACCAACTAACTGGCTCGTTAAGACGCGCGAAGTCCGCATTGAACACAACCCTCTTTACAAAAGATGATAATAAAAATTCGCGCATACTCTGGGAAAGGGTAAATAAGGTTTTGCGTCCTCACCACGAGCGTCAAATATTAGATAATGTAAACTGCGGAGACGGTCATTTATACGGCTGTGCTTTGGTGAATGCATTTAACAATTATTTTGTTAGCCAATCAAGTGATATAGTTACACCTCCACATGGGCTTGACGCTAGCAACTATATAAAACCGTATTTTCGAAAACTCTTTTGTTATGAGCCCTATTGATGAGGATGAAGTGTCTGCAGTTTCTAGAAACTTGAAAAACTCCAGGAGTCAAGATGTAGACGATCTTAACATCAAAGTGATTAAGAATACTCTCGACATAGTGGTACCGGTGTTAACGTACACATTTCATCTGTCATTTTCTTCTGGTGTTTTTCCTAAAGCAATGCAGTGTGCTAAGATTGTCACTTTGTTTAACGATGGGGACAAGAATACGTTTAAAAACTACAGACATATTTCTCTTTTATCCATTTTTTTCTAAAGGTCTCGAGAAAATCATTTATAAAAGACTTTATATTTGCCTAGAAAAATCTCCAATAATTTCTAATAGTCAGCACGGTTTCCCAAAACATCGCTCAACTGAATAAGCACTGTTAGTATAGAAGCAACAAATTATAGAATGTTTTGAGAATAAAGAACTTATCATGGGTGTATATATTGACTTCTCCAAAGCGTTAGATTTAATTAATAACAAAACATTGTTCATGAAGCTAGAAAATTACGGTATACGTGGAACGGCTCTAGACCTATTTAAGTCATACCTACAGTACCGCACGCAGTTCGTTAATATTAATAACTATATTTCAACCATTCAAAAAATTAAAACTGGTGTACCTCAAGGTAGTATGCTCGGGCCACTCTTGTTTATAATCTTTATAAATGACATTGAAAATTGCGTACCGCATGCAAACCTTGTGTCTTAATTAGGCCGATTATACGACTATTTTTATTAAAGGCGGCTATAGCAGATGATATAGAAGCAATAGGAGTTCTTGCAAACATTGACTTGTGGACCAAAGTAAATGGACCAAAAATAGATTCTGGAAAGACTAAATGTGCGCTATTTCGACCTTGAAGTAGACAAATATGTTGTTCGTTTCAAATAACTTTAGGCTTATTCACACTAGAGGTGGTAAAGTCGATAAAAACACTGGGTGTACTTTTTACTGAATCACTATCATGGAATGAGCACGTTGAATATATCCATACAAAAGCTAGTAAATCTATTGGTCTCCTTTGTAGAAGGTGTTATGCCTTTCCAACAAGTGTAAAATTGCTTTCATATTACTCTTTAGCTTAGACTCACTACGTATATATTGCCATTTAGTTTGGGGCCTAACAACAAAACATAACTTAACAAGACTACTACTAACCCAAAAGAGAGATATTCAAATCGTTTCAGATATTTCCTTTTTTGGATCCTTCTAAGAAACTCTTTTTCAAGCATCGTGTAATTTTGTAACTTTTATTGAACAGCTGCACAGGTTTCGATTGTTAGTGACTTATAATGTAGCCTTAAAACGCAACAACACTTTTTTTCATGTCTGCATTGTCATGTTTAACTAAGTTAGATCATAAATATGTTACCCGCCATGGCGAGACCTGGAATGTTTCAACACACCGTACTAATTATGGTTTTACATGATTAAAGTAATGTGTTGCGATTATTACTAAATGAACTTGAAGCAGATGATGTGTGTATATTTGGAAAGTGAAATCAAATGTTAGCGGACATGCTACTACAATCCCATTTTCTGTATGATACCGTGTAGTGTCACGCATGTGTTCTGAAATTGTTTTAATCTGAATGGCATATGTCTTTTAGTTATCTTTCTAAGTATAATGATTGGAATGTTGTGCTTGTGTATATTTGATTTTTTCGGCCTAGTGTATTTTTATTTTACGCTGTTTTTCCGTCAAGGTGTGTATGGTAACTAGGGCCTCAGGCCTCGTCAAGCTGAAGTAGGAGATTTTTGCCCTCTTTTCCACCTTTATTTCGTTTTGCAATGAAAAAAGAAAAAGAAAAGATTATTCGTATTATTATTATTATGCTAGTAGTATACATTCAGTATACCGATTTTGAAGTACTTTTTACCGAGGGGTGACGACTGCTGTTTGATTGGTCTTATAAACTCGTAGCGTCAGCTAAGTCTGGACTTAAAGCCAAGTAAAATCAAACAGTGCAAAACGTGCATCGTCACGGCGCTCGTTTTTTTTTTTCGGTTTCCTATCACACGCCAAATCAATCACGTAAGAAAATGGCTCAATATCATGGCGCCTTCATTGTGCGTGATTTGTTTAGTCCCCGATAGCCAATATACAAAGACAATAAGCAACCCTTCACGACGCAGTTTTGCCAATGCGTGATTGGCTTCGTCGAATCGTAGAGTCGGCTGCGTGCGGGCTTAAAAGTGAAACGGAGTCCGCAGGCGACCGTCGGAAAGCGTCGCTAATTCTCAACAAAGCCTAGGTCCCCACCTAAACTCTGCGTCACGGGCTGAATCATAACTTACCGAGGAATGACGTCAGAACCTCAGGCAAAAGTCAATTGATAAAGCAAAGGGTGCGGTAAAGGTCCTTCTTTCGCGATTGTTTCAGTTACCACAAGTGGCTCCTCACAGTCCAGGGAGCACTACAAATTCAAATTCCTACACGCACCCATCAATGAAACAAACCCTATGGAACACCTCTCATGAAACCATGCTCGTGACACTCTACTCCTAAAGTAATTTAAACTTGTCTCGATGATTCTGATAAACCAGGAAAACAGAATAGCCTGTCGTGTGTGCGGCACGCATAGTACACGTAGGACACATTTTGTGCTCCCTGGATTTATCAAAATTATCGAGACGAGTTAATTTTTTTTTTTTTTGACTTCGATGCGGTTATGGTTGTAGAAGACAAGTATTTGCAAAAATACTACCAGGACCTCCTAACAGGAGGCCATCAAGGTTATGCGCCGCGGGTAGCTATGAAATTCCGCCTCCAACTTGACAACCGGTGGCTTTTTTTTCGTATGAATATATTTAGTGGGATGACCGAGATGTCATCAGCGCAAGGCGCCCACCTTCCGCAAGAAACAATGCACAGCTCACAGAGTCCACAAAAAAAACGCTTTATTCTTTTTTTTTTCCTTTTCACCTCGTGTGTTTAAGGAAAGTAGCAATGTAAATCGGGTGCCATCAGCGTGTCTAGGCCACGGCCACTCAGCCGAGGGGGCGTGTTGCAATATCCCTGTACACTGGAATCGGTGATGTTCATCAAAAAGCTGACCCGGCAGTCACAGTCTAGGGGATTTTCTGTGGGGTAACAGAAACGTAGCTTCGTACACTGAACACCGTTTGTGGCTGATGCGAGTTGATATTAATGGGGATGGGGTGGACTCAGAGCCGCGGTGGAAGAAGAGACAGGTGTACTAACAAGACCAGTCAAGTTGGCAAAAGCTCGTTCGGGCTTCGCGCATCTCCCGGCAGGGGTACTCTGGGTATAGGGACTTCCACACATGCACGGTTGCGCCCAGCACAGGCCGTGCTGGGCGCGACCTGAAAACGTATGCGCGAATAAGCAGGTTTCATTGAGCCTCCGTTGCGCATCTCATGACATAAATGCGAGCGAACCCTATAGATGCACTTGTTCTTGAAGCGTCGGCGTTCGGACACCTCTCTCTACTATCACCGTGGTCAGGGGATGGTGGTCACCATGACAGGACAGCACACGACCAAATAGCACACGACTAAACATCACGCGACAAAACAGCACGGTGAAAACAGCACGCGTCAAAACTGCACCCGACAAAACAGCGCGGCTTCGAAACAGCAAAACGTCAGAAGAGTACGTGTCAAAATTAATATTAATATGTCGAAAACAAATATTGTCTCCTTGAATCGTTTAAAAGCATATATTCCATCCTACTCTTACAACTGTGTTGCAATTTCCCATGTACCGTCTTATAATTATCTAGGTATCACTTTGACGAAGGATCTGTCCTGGAATACTCACACTTATAGCATAATTAACAAATCATCTAGAGCTCTCAGTTTTCTTCGGAGGCCCTTCTGCCAAGCCCGACAGGGTGTAAAGCTAATGGCATACAAAACCCTCGTCCGATCTAAACTTGAATATTCCAGCCCGGTATCGGACACTCACCAGTGTTGCCTGATCAATAGGCAATTCAAAACAGTGCAGCCCGATTCATTCCTAGTAACTATTCTTTCGAAAGCAGCGTGTCCCAACTGAAGGACCTTTCAAACCTAACTTCCCTCGATGTACCTCGCAAACTATCTCGTCTTTTTCTTTTTCATTAGATAGATTATAATATGCCATCTTTCATGCTGATGTACTGTAAGTTTTCCTCATACATTTCGCTGCGCCATGATAATTCCCTGAAGGTTGAGCCAATATTCGGTTGCACTAAAAGATTAAAATTTTCACCACTTATTTTTCCTATTACCAACTGTAACTCCCTCACTGACGATATTGCTAAAGAGCAAAATCCTTCTGTATTTCGCAAGAAATGTTTAATTCTACTGACCTGATTAATGTGCAGTATATTGGCCTTATTATATTAGTATCAATTTCCAGTGCTACCAATCTTTGTGCATGGTTTTCCTTTGTATGTTTAAGTATTGTTTGTGTGTACGTGCAATTAAGGTTTAATATATTCAGTCTGTAGTCATTGTCGCTAATAATTCGTTTCTCCCACCTCATGTAATGCATTCCACAATAATGTCCTTGAGGGTAATGAACTTGACATAATGAGAAACAGCGCAAGAGGAACAGGACACTCATTATGTCGTTCAACCAACCAGCCCAGCAAGGTATCCTGTTAATGAACTTCAACTTGAAAGCAGCACGCGACAAAACAACACGGCAACAAAAAAGCACGGACGTAAATGCATGCTGTCTTTGGGTGGTCGTTCAAATCCGTTAAAAAAGTTGTATTTTTCGCCCACAATCTGCGAAGAAACGAAAAGGGTAGCTGTAGCACGGTTGCGTCATAAGGGTAGAATGATGCCGCCACGTTCCTGAGGACGGAGGTGCGACGTGGTGAATTCTCATAGCCGTCGTGGTTGCCGTCGGGGATGTCACTGGCGACCGCCACCAGTGATCCGTGAAGTAAGTGGGTAAGCGCGGCGGAATTTTCGAAAGCCGTCCAACATTATGAATCCTACATTATGCGTAGCAACTGGATACTGCCAAAGTGGGACTTCGCAGACCGCGAGTAATGGTTGAAAACAAGTCTTTCAACCAAACGGCACGAAGATTTTACCTTCGTCGCGTCATCCTTGGCGGGACGCCAGGGCTACTCTCTTCGCGCGGTACGGCCAACGGAAAGTTCCGGCTTACCTTCCCTCGCGCCCAGAAGGGAGAGAAAAACATTTTCTATCCTCTGCGCACGCGGCGACGAAAACCCACGAGGCCAAAATCTCTGCAAAGGGTCGCCCGTAAAGAGACTCCAGATTACATCTAAAAAGATGTAATCTGGAGACTCTCATTGTGGGTTAGCGTGATTCTAATAAACCGAGAGTCGCATGATTCTGTTGGGGAGAGTTCGCTGACCACTCCAGGCAGGAAGCGGGTCACCTGACGCAACTGGGTAAGAGTCACCAGACTCTAGTGGGCGCAAATCTAGTCCATTGACTCCACTAAGCACTATACTAAAATGACTCTTTTCGAGGTATAACCACAAGCACAACTCTGGACTACCCTGAAGAGAGCGAGCATTGACTCCTTTCTTTAGAATGGAGCTGACATTAGCGCTTTGTAGACGAGCTTCCTAAGGCCTGCAACAGAGTAGAAGCATCGCACATGTGTATTCAGTCTTCGCTCGGGTTCCAACATCATGACCTGTACCGGCTCATCGAGGCCTTGGAGACGGAGGAGAACCTCACGCAGCAGTTCATGAATGGCCAAAGAGAATGCACCCCGACGGGTTCAAAGCCATACGCGAGAATCTCGTGAAGGCTAAGGAACGTCCTGTCTCAGTATAACACACAGCGCCTCATTGACACTCTTTTAGGCTGTCGCTTTTCGTACTGTACGTAAGCTATATGAAAAACAACAGCATGTCCAATAAACTAGTTCTCCAGCAGTTACACTAAACCAGTCAATAGTTACCTTTATTCTTCTTTTAGGTAAATAGGGTGCAGCATGTGTGTCGAGATAAAATGTTACCGTATTAGCAATCAATCAGTCATTAAAAAGACGGCAAGAAATTAAACTCCATTGGCTTGCGGTGGGAAGGTTTTATATTAAAGGGCAACTCCGCTTCATTTTTGATATTGAGAAAACTATGTAGCCCTCTTCAGCATCATATAGGAAGACCACATGCCAAGTTTCGCGATGTAATTCCGTCTAAATATTTATTAATCTGGCCAGCAAACTTTCAAACGAGCCAAGTCGCCGAAATCTGCTAACTCTAGCGCGCGACGTGAAGAGCAATCAACAGCGCTGTCAATACCACGGATCTGGCGCAGCCAACAGTGAGCACCTACGTCAGAGGCATGCGTATGTCAGTTCTATGTTTTGGTTGTTTTTACTTCTCCGGGCGAAATTGAACGAAGACGTCGTGAGTGGAAGTGGCTCCTCCCGGCGTTGCGTGTTGGCTCTGTCCACATGATCACCGTAAAACGCATGCGCCAAGTTGGGAGCAGACGCACTCGTTTCCTCGTTTCGCCTCTGCTGCAGTAGGAGCAGTAGGAGGACGGCGTTTTGTGGTTTTGTTACGGTTCGAGCGCGGGCAGCATCCCCGAAGCCTAGCTGCGATGCCTCGCAGAAGGGCCATAGGCTCACGATGTTGTGTTGCTGCCTGCTTGAACTATCAGTCGACCAGCCCGGGAGTTGTTTTTCACAAGTTCCCTCGCGACAGTGCGCGTCTCATTGTTTGGACAGACATCGTGCGCCGTTGGAACTCCGAGAAGCCGTGGTCGCCAAATAGCAGGACATTGATCTGTTCTGACCACTTTTTGCCCGAATGCTACCAGCGAGATCTGCGCTTGCTCTGCGACGCTGGGTTTTCAACCAAGTACGCGCGTCTGGATCAAAACGCCGTGCCGTCGATCCTCGATCCTGGATCCTCGCCTTCCGTAACAGCCGACGGACTGACGCCGGACGCCGTGTCGTCGTACCTCGTTCCTCGATCCTCGCCTCCCCAAACAGCAGACGAATCATGCGTGAAGCGTCGTCGGACCGGGGTACGTATATTCCTCGCTCACGTCGCGCTGGCCGATGCTTTTGTCTCTGTTCGTGCGGGCGAGCACGTGCGATCGCAAGCCTGTTGAGGCGACATTCACGAGCACGTCGCACGTGAACGCACGCGAACGTTTTGTGCTATATATCAGTAGAAGTGAGTGCGCGTGTCCGCGCGCGGGCTGGCGTGCTCTTGCAAACGCTCAAACGGCTGTACGAACTTTACCCAGGACTGAACCGAACCTGAAATTGGGAACCGTAACTCTGAACACCGCCGTTATGTACTATAATATTAATATATTTCAATAATCTATGCTGTTACCAGTAGAAAGTACATTTAAGAGCAAACAAGTTGTTTTCAAAACCAGTAATCTGAACAATATATCCGATCATTATTGCAAGTTAGACTAGAAAACTGTTCGTTTGTTTGGCGACCAAGATATTCTAATATAGGCATCCAATTGGTATTTATGTTGACACTTGTTGCACATCGTCATTTTAGCACATGGCAATTCTTTCCACCTCCACTCTCTCCTCTTCCTCCCCACTAACATTCTGGCTGACTCCCAGACGGCCTGCCGGCACTTCCTTCTCACCACCTTGCATCTATCCACTGTGTCCCTACTCGACTCCTTCCTATACTCCACCTCCCACACTTTCCCGTTAGTCTGGGTGCCTGGGCTGTGTGTTTGGGCACGCAGCCGTCCCTGAACACACAGCTGTCCCTGGTAATGAGTGTGCTTGTGTACTCGCCCGAGAACTCTCACACCGGGAATATGGGGAAGATATGGGGTTGCCACCATCCGACCAACTGAACAACATTATTCTCCTCAGCCTTCTCTTACTCGCCGACAGGGCGTTCTATGACATCAACTCTTTTCCCACACTTCTCCACATGGTCTGGTAATGCCAGGACATTCCCTCTGTCTCGCCTCTTCCCAACCCCTCCCCCACCTCCTGGGAGGAGCGGCAGACCGATGACGCGGCCACTGGCCAGCAATAGCAGGTGGACCGTGCCAAATTGGTGGCCGCCATTTTTGAGGCCCCGGACTTTGGGCTTCACCTGGGGGTGCTGGAACCCATCCCTACGATAATGTTTATTCATTCATTATTTTATAACTTTCGCGCGGCCCTTACACTTAAACTAGGCTATAGGGTGTGTTATGAACAAATCAAAGACAATAAATATTGACCGATTGGTTTCACAGAGCGGTGACCACTGTAGCAGCAGCAGCAGCACAGTGTCGAAGAGCAGTAGCTTGCCAGTGGTCACTACATGGGATGACGACTCCAAAGCACCAACATATGAGTCATCGCTGGATGCACCAGTGGCTCGAGAAGAACCTGTTGGTCAGAACCAAGCCAGAACAGCGTGCCTTAGCCAAGTACGTATTTTTGTTTTCATTGGTACAAATTAGCCATATCTTATGGAGATAACATTGTTATGAGTAACGAAACATGTTTACTAATACTGAACGTGCAGGTCCTTGGCCCGCAACCAAAAAGTGAATCATCAACAGCGTCTTGCATTGTTTGATATAAGGTGGTGTCAAAAAACAAAATTTCACTTCCTTCGATTGCACTTCGGAGTGCAGGGGGGGGGGGGGGGGGGGGGGGGGGGCGCGGGCTGCATCCACCATTTGCCCTATTCGTTACGTGGAGGCGCTTGTTTATGAGCGAAGTTTTGCGGTGTTGGTGAATCCCACAAAACCTAATCAGCATCTCTACCGACGGCAGAGCTCAAGAAGCACCATCGAAGACGCTCTTAGGCCTCACATACCTTTGTTCACTACGCTTTTCTGTCCATCAAGGTGGCCCCGCAACACCGACTGGGGCCATTTTGGCCACTAGTGAGCCAATTCCTCAAGTAACAGATCCTCTAAGCTCCGAATAAATATCAATATGTATGAAAATTGAGTACCAGCCGACGCTCCTTTGCATTGCCGACTTCTTTGACTGGCGCAGCCAAACACAACGCAAAAAAAAAAAAAAAAAAAAATTGCGCAAGTTGGAAAACATTGTTTCCGCCCGCAGGAAAGCAAAGGGCTAAGGCCCACAAACTAAGAATTCTACCGTGGGTTTGAGCAGAAGGTATATCATGTGAAACCAGCCTATATGTACACAAACGCAACTCTGTTATGTCTCGGCGTGGTGGTGGCGCGTCGGGCGCACTTCCGGTATGGGCTGTGGGCCGAAGACCCCATGCGAGACGTGTATTCCTGCATTGAAAGGAACCACACAAAGCCTGCCTTCTAGTCAAAATGCCGCAACTGAGGATGTACCAAAAACGTCGAGAGGGGTTTGAAGGTCAGTTTTCACGTGCTCGGTTTGTCCCAGAACATGGATATGTGTCGTGAAAAGGGAAAACCAGACGCCGTCGGACCATGATTGCTTGAACGGGAAGCGCTTTGGGTTGAAATCACGGATACTTGTAGTCATCAGCTTTATTTGTTTTGTTCCAACATAACGCCGGAGAACCGTCAAGTTGTGCGGACCACCACTACGCGAAGTTTTGCGGTGTAACGAGCCTCGCTAATTTCGCTGATTCCGCTCAAGTAGTCGGAGATTGCCAGGGCAACAATTCGAACGCGAAAAAGGGCAGGGGAACTCACACCGACGCTTGAAACGTTTGAAAGAGCAGACGACAGTTCGAACGATCAGGCAGCCGTTTGAACTTGAAGACGCACTGAACATGGTCCGCACAACTTGACGGTTTTCTGGCGTTCATGTTGGAACAAAGCAAATAAATCTGATGACCACAAGCATCCGCAAATTCAACCCAAAGTGCCTACCGCCCAAGCAATCGTTGTCCGACGGCGTCTGCTTTTCCCTTTTCACAGCACATATCCAGATTCTCGGGCGAACCGAGCACGTGAAAACTGACCTTCAAACCTTTCTCAACACTTTTGGTACAGTCCCAGTCACGGCGTTTTGACGAGAAGGCATGTTTGTGTCTAGTTTCTTTCAAAATAATGCAGGAATGCACGTCTGGCATGGGGACTTCTGCCCACGGCCCCAGACCGGACGTTTGCCTGACGCGCCACCACCGCGCCGTGACGTCGCAGAGTTGAGTTCGTGTATACACAAACTCATTTCTGTTACGTCACGGCGCGGTTGTGGCGCGTCGGAAGCACTTCCAGTCCGGGGCTGTGGGCGGAAGTGCCCATCTGAGACGTGTATTCCTGCGTTGTTTTGAAAGCAACCAGACAAAAACCTGCCTTCTTGTCAAAATGCTGCGACTGGGGCTGTACCAAAAGGGTCGAGAAAGGTTTGAAGGTCAGTTGCTTGGGCGGGAAGCATTTTGGGTTGAATTCACGGATACTTCTGGCCATCAGATTTATTTGTTTTGTTCCAAAATGAATGCCGGAAAACCGTCAAGTTGTACGGACCACCTGCGAACTGCGTTCAGTGCGTCTTCAAGTTTAAACGGTCGCCTGATCGTTCGAACTGTCGTCTGCTCTTTCAAACGTTTCTGTTTGTCGTCTGCCCTTTTAGAGGACACCGGCCCGTAGACCAAACGTGGGCCCGGCATTTGCGATAAGAAGTAAGTGCAGGCCTCAAAAGACTTAAGTTTGAAGGTTGGTAAGCAGGCTCGATGTAAACAGTAGATACGAGGAGATGTTGATCATTGTTACCAGTGGCCATCACCGACTTGTTAGGCCTGATTCACTTGGTTAGATTCTGCTTGCGATTTTCAGTATTGACGTCGACCATCTCAGCTACGGTTCACGCTTTTGCAGTCCGAGCGACGTCGCTATTGAAAATTGCGAGTGAAATCTCATCATGTGAATCAGGCTCTAGCTATTCTGCGGCGTCCACGCGGAATGAATCGCCGCATGTCAGATTATTCACGCGAAGTTTTGCGGTGTAACAAGCCTCATTAATTTCGCTGACGCCGCTCAAGTAGTCGGACATCGTTAGGAGGACGTAGAATCAACAATTCCAACGCGAAAAAGAGCCCGGGAACTTACACCGACGACGACAACATCGCATTTCAATGGTTTGTTTATGGGCGACGGTGAGCTTCTTGCCCACACCCCCATCGCGCATACGCGGCGCCGGTGGCGTCCACTAGGGGCGCTCCGGTTTGTTTGTAAACATGAGTTGGTGTATACCGGTTGTAGTAACTATCGCACTGCTTTTACAGAGCGGGGACCAGGCTTCCGCTTCTGGGCCAGGGTGCAACAGCAGCACCGCCGCTTTATGCGACACCGTGCCAGCAACTACTGCAATTGATGGCCATTTTGAACCGCACTTGGAGCCGCCCATCTGCCACATCTGTATGTGTGTGGTAACGAGAGGTATGTAGTGACTTGGTTCACCTTATCGTGTAATGACAGAATAGCTTTATCAGTCTCTCTCTCTCTCTCTCTTTGTGCAATGTTATTCGAGTCTATATCTGAAATGTAATGTTTTTTGGTGTGCCAGGTACACCGACACTGTCTGTGGACAAAGCTGTGCAAGCCTTCGAGGAGCTTTGTCAGACCTCGACTGAAAATCCGGCACTGCCAACATCTTCCGGTGAGTAGCTGTGGTGGCTTAAGAATATAGTGCTATCTATGTAATACAATTGTGACGAGAGTTTTAATAGTATACATAACATAGATGCATTATGTCCGTGTTTCCCCGAGTTTATTTTTGTCAAATTTGGAAAGTGTTATTTGGACTTCATTATTCTATGAAAACAAATTTTAATAGTGTGAAATATTTACAATGAGCTCATCTATGCATTTCAAAACAAGCAAGTGTGCTTGTATTTACTACAAGCTTGCTGTAATAAATACAAGTGCACATGTTTGTATATGCATGAAAGTAAATGTCGCCTCGCTGTTGCAGGTGCCACAGAAATGTGCCGTGAAAGCGCAGGTTGAACAACATAGTAGTATAGCAACTTCAGCTTCACACACCCCCATTCAAGTCACTTTACCCGCACCCACTGATGGAACTATGCTGTCCATGGTGACTATGGTCTGAACTTGAGACTGGAACAACCGCTAGCACCGTTAGACGTACAGCCTTATTTCTGCCGTGACCTAGAAATACATTGCCTTGTTCTCTGCAAAACCAGACACCCACCGTCTTTCTCAGGACCGACGACCCTTCGCACTGATCCAACCTGATCTTTATTGCACGCTTTTTTCTTTTCCCCGGTCGGTGTGACCTTCAAAATCCTATTTTTTTCGGATGAATTCGAATTGACAAAAGTTTTACAGGCAAATGGTTTTTGGATTTCATCGGCTTTATTTGAAAACACAGAACCACCGTTATATCATAACCATGGTGTTGAACCGCCGATTTTGTGTTTTGTTGTGGTTTGGTCTTGGTTCCAGCATGCCTGCTAGATATTAGTTTGGTTACTGCCGCTACCAAGCATGAACTGGTTCCAACCAGTTCATAACACTACCTTTGACTGTGGCCATTCATGCATTTCCCTCATCTTTCGTTGAGCCTGGGCTATTTGCAGTTGCATGGCAGAAAGGTGGGGACCTAATGTTTTTATTGCGTCAAAATAAACTTGGAAGGGTGAGAGTGACGGATATATATTTTTGCTCATCAATTGCAAAAACTGCACTGCATCACGAGTCATGTCATGCACACTGTTACTGTGCATGTTAAGCAGTTTTGACACCATAATGTTTGCTCTGGCATTCAATCTTTTCCAGGCATGGTTGGCCAAAGCCCTTTGGGGAGCGAGCCAGCTGTTCCCGGAAGTCCCCAACAAGCCCAAGAGAATTCTGCAGACGTTGAGCAAGAATTGCGCCAGTGGTGCTCTACGCCTACAGAGGACAAGACGCCAAGCCCCTTGTCGTTGGAGCGGGATGCCACTCCCGAACCCTCAGAACCTGGGGCATCGCCTTCGGACACCAGTTACACGGAGGCCGCCTTCCTGGACTCCGATGAAGATATCTGCCCTGAGCCAGATCTGTTGGACGAGAGTTACAGGCCGGATAACTCTTTCAACTCCGATGATGAACCGGATTCCGACACCAGCATCTGGTCCAACGACTCTGTGCACTCGGACGGTGCAACAGATGTCGAGTATGTGTCCACTGTAATTTTTAAGAAACCAGAACTCCATTTTATGAATAGGATTAAGCTAGGTCTACCAATCTGGAAAACTTGTAATTATCTGGGGCTTTTCTTCACCTGCAAAAGTTAGACAAATATAAGGGAAACAGTCAAAAGGTTGGCTATATCAGGAGAAATGACAAATGGAAGTGGCACGGCAGTAATAACGAAGCTTTACAGTCGCACATCGGCACAGCTGCACCCAATAATGTTCCCTGAAACATCATTAGATAGTGCAAGCCATTACCTAATTAAATGAATAATTAATTAATTTATTATACTACCAGTTCCTAAATGAAACTTTAGTATGGTGGTTACATGGGTGTTTCTTATCATACATACAGTTTATGGTGCAGTGGAGGAGCCTTAGAAGTACATCTTATAAAAAGCACGACGATCACACTTGGTTATTCGGACCAGGTTGAAATAACGGCCAGGAAATTTAATAGAGATAGTCTGGGAGAACCTGGCAAGGTCAATGAATATGAAAGGAGGAGCTTGTTAGATATCCCGGTTTTGTGCAAAGAACTGTGAGAGATGATGGCAGAATAGAAAAAAATTAGAAGCGTTAAAAAAGAACTGTTTTTGAAATTTCCACACTATAATCTTTTGGTTTATTATTTTTCTTTTTTTAACAGTGAAGGAGGGTGCAGCACGTCTTCAGCAGCAGTGGACCCGGTAAAGGAGAGGAAGTACCTGGTGACTGCATCACAGCTGCTGCTGCTGTTTTCGGTTTGCATCAAATGCCTGGCTCCGACACGGACGAAGCTGACACATCGAGGGACCCTTGTGCACGCCGTCATCACGTGTGCACGAGGGCACAAGACTGTGTGGGAGAACCAGCCCAGAATCAACAGCAAGGCACTCCTCAACATCCTGCTGCCTGCTGCCATCACCTACTCTGGAGCCAGCCCAACGCGCGTTCTTCGCCTCCTGGGATCTATAGGCGTGCAAGTCTTGAAGAAGACTCAGTTCTTCCGGGTGCAGAGCTCTTTGGTCTTTCCTGCTGCTACAAAGGTGAGCAGAAGTGACTACAAGATTGTCCGTTCATTAAACATGTTCACTGATTGAGCCTGACACTGAGTTTTCTTGTTTCAAAGACCTGGGAAGCTGAACAGGAGTCTCTCCTGACAGCCACGAAAGACAAGCTCCACCTTGCAGGCGATGGGCGTGCTGACTCGCCTGGTTACTCTGCCAAGTATGGGACGTATACACTGCTTGACACCCGCATCAACAAGATCATGCACTACGAGGTTCTTCAGGTAAGAAGTGGCTAAATATAAGATGACCTCAATGCATCACATGGATCAGGTATGCATTTTACGGCACCTTTTTCTGCCCTAGTCGACAGAAGTCAAGTCGAGCAACCACATGGAGACGGAGGGCCTGAAACGTTCTCTGGACTTCCTCCTGAGCATGGGGCTGTCTGTGTATGTTCTTGTGACCGACCGGCACTTTGGGGTGAATGCCCTGATGAGAGACAGGTACCCCGACACGAAGCACCGGTTCGACGCATGGCATGTCGCAAAAGGTAATAGTATTGATAACTCCAATACCCCTGTACATGGGCCGTTTTAACAATCATTGAGTCAAGGATCATGGACATCTCACTGAGCTCAACTAAGTTGCCTGGTGCTACGCGGTACATGGGCCTAATGACCCGAGTTCTGATGCACGTCACGTGACCCACATGATAGAAAAAAAGGTATTGAGGATAATTGTGTGTAACATGTTTCACAAAACACACACAAAAAAAAGTTTAACTTGACATATACTGTAAACAACTTAAATTTCACGAATCGCCCATATTGAGATCCCACCATGTCGCAAAAATGAAAACCCACAAATTATTCCAAAAATTCAGCTTTGACCTAAATCTTAAAATATTGAGCCTGCAAAAAATAAGTCGTTCAGAGTGATAGATTTTAGTTTATTTTGAGAACAAAGAAAACGAAAATTGGAATATTTCACAGAAATTTAAAGCAAGAGTGACAACGAAAGTCTTACTGCCACCGACATCACAATGGCCGCACTTCCTCGACGTTTCGCAATAGTTTTAGTGGTAGCTCTGACTTCGTATCATACCTCTTCTGATAATATTTGCTGCTATGATAATTTTTAGATACCTTCTTCTGCAATAGTAAATGCTTCGCTAGCACTGGCTATCAGTGGTGAATGCTGCCATCTTTAGCTCTTTTGGGGTGAACCCCCATCAGTTAACTGAGGTAGGCGAGCTCAGTTGAATTCAATGATCGTTAGCGGCTTGATGGTAGATGGCACTGCTGTGTAACACCGCCCGATCACGATTGAGTTAATGATCGCTGGCGCAATGAACTATAGTGCAACATGCTTTGTTGTCAAGATACATGTGGCATTATTCAAACGTCATATGGTATACTAAAGTTGACGATGTTGTCCATGCTGCACCAGTATCTAGATGCAATTTTACTATAGCTTCATATATTTAGTGTATCTAATATCAAAACTTGTTTTCCAAACTAGACTGGTGCTGAGCTAATAATCATGGAGGCTTTCTAATTTATAGGCATTGGGAGCAAGATGGCCTCTGCAGGCAAGACAAAGAAGAACAGCATCTTGAATGCATGGGTGAAGACTGTACGTGGACACGTCTACTGGTGTGCACAGACCAGCAGTGACAATGGCGCGCTGGTGCTCGCAAAATGGGTGTCCGTAATGCGACACGTGAGCAACGTCCATCAGCACCCCAGCCCCCTGTACCCTGCGTGCACCCATGGCCCAATCGAAGAGCGCTGGTGGCTTCAGGAAGGTAAAAAAAATTCATTCTTTAAACATTCATAACATTCTTTTCACTCCAGTTGTCGGCGAAGCTTTCATAACAAGGACAGACTTCCTTTGGCTGCTCTGGCCAGTCTACAATCAAATAGCACAAGGAGGAATCGGAGATGAATGCAAGTGTTTCCAGATGGGGGATCAGCATACCAGATTGTGTTTCGGATAACTCGTATGCTCCCCCCCCCTTTTCCGCTCTGCATTTCACACCTGCGGAATTCAAAAGGAGGGTCAGGATATCCCCCCCCCCCCCTTCTAGACCTGCCGATGGGAGGACTCCATCTCATATCCAGCTCATAGTACTGAGCGGACATTTCAATTACATCAAGAGGCTTAAACTGCATGTTTTTAGCCTTATATTTCAAGAAAAACACTCCACTTTTGAGGTCATGAAAAGACACAGAATGAGGAAGTGAAGACCGACTTGTAACATGCAAAAGACGCATAAAAAGGAAAATTGCAGATTATATGAAAATTATTTATGCAGAATTACTGAGCAGAGATCTAGCTTCTGCAGAGATGGATAAAAAATAAAATGGCAGTTGCATCACGTATACAACACAAAAAAGTGATTTGTGGACAGGCTGCAATGGGCACTGGCTTTGCTGTTTAACCTTTTGAGTGCCACCAGGAGTATACTCGGCTGCGCTCTGGCTTACCTGCTCAGTCATTATCGATATAAACTCAGCACTTACAAGGGTCAGGGTGTCTAGAGACCGGCAAAACCGGGAATTGTCAGGGGAAATTTAATTACCAGGAAAAATCGGGGGACTGTCAGGGATATTGCCAAAGAGCGAGCCGAGTCAGGGAAAATGTGCCGGAAACGCTATCGAGTGCCCTGAGCAAAGACTTGAAAACCTGTGGGCAGAAAAATAGGTAATAAATTCTGCTTGGAGCGGAGCCCGCGGGCCCTGCTCAATTGATGTAGAGTGTAATACCCGATGCAAAGGGAACCGCCGACAAATCCAGTAAAAGCCTTGGATTGGATTGAGGGCGCGACACTAGACTAGATCCAGTTAGAGCTACTAGATTTATTATTATTAACAAATGGGAAAGCTGCAGACCCCAATACAATCCAAGCCAAAAGTATACGAAAGTGTGCATCTGGCGGCTATGCCATGCTGCCATTCGTAATTATTAACATGTCTGGTTCAGCGTCATGTTTTTATTGTGTTTCTGGAAGTGGCTTCTTCACTGACTATGTCAGGGGGCAAGAAAGTGCTCATTTAATCCGGACAGGACGAACCCAAATATTTCGGAATATGCAAGTTGGGTTCAGCCCGTGCGAAAGTATTGTTACAGTTCTGAATGCTCAATGCCTTGTGTTGTAATGATCTGATATATTTAACCACCTCTACAATGGTCAGGGACCGTTGTAGAGTTGTAATAACCTGCTAGACACCCTGAGGGTTATTTCGGTACTTTCTCTTATCGCAGGGACCGAGCCATACGTGGCTCTCGAAAAGATCGTCATGTCCAAGCAACTGCTCAAGGACATTCCAAGGGTGTCTGGAGACGGTCAGACCTATCGCCTAGAGTCGTTCCACAGCATGCTGCTCCGGTTTACTCCGAAATCCAGTCATTTCAGTTTTGAGGGCATGGTGGCACGGTAAGCAGGCATCCTGATATATGCTAGTGATATTTGTTTATTTATGAGCCTTTTCTGAAATTTCTACTGTGCACCACTCACGCAGAAAATTCTGGGGATGCACTTATGTACACTAGCAGATGAGCGAGTGCACATACCGTTTTTAGGAGCGAGGCCCTACGTCAATTTGTACAATCTTTATCTCCCTCGTCTTTAACGAGCTTCTCATAGTTACCGTAAGTCGAAGGGAAGCCATTTTTCATACATACTTGTGTCCGCACAATGGTGGCAAATTGCAGCGCATCTTGAACTGTAAACAACTTAATTTTCGCGAAGGCCTAATTTTTGTGAATCGCCTACAATTTGCGAAAAATATGTCCCGCAAACAATTTTGGTAGAATGTAAGCACATAAGAATCTACATTGAGATCCCATTGTGTCGCAAAACTTAGAACCTGCGAATTATTACAAAGCTTGAGCTTCGACCAAAATCAAGAAATATTGAGACCGCGAAAAATAAGTCGTTTACAGTAAATGAGAAGTGTCGACTTAATTTTGATCACAATAATAGTGAGTCAATCAATGAGAATAGGATGGGTTGCTAGTGTGTGAAACGATGCAGGGCCATGTTCCCGAGGATGGTCTGCTAGCATACGACAGGTTGCCTGCCAGTGTGGATACGGTTACTAGCATGTGTTGTGCAGTATGAAAATTTCTGAAAAGTTCTAATATGAAATATGCTTGGGGCATGTTTACAGTCTTTCCTCCCCTTATATGCGGCCCTCACAGGACTGCCGTCGCGGTGCTCCACTACAATGAGAACAGCAACCGTGCGCAGGCCACAACGAAGGACGAAAAAAAGCGAAGTTGTCTGAAGTTTCCCAAGTCACGGAAAGGCGAATGGGTCCTCAGCCCCATCATGGAGACTGCGTCGTACGGTAAATACAGACTCTTTTATTCAGACATTGGCTGCAGCTTGACTATCACACTTTCTTACTCAGACTACGTCCAGAGGCTCCTCAATTCCTGCCTGGAGTTGGCCAAGGCTTCCCGGACCTACCAGCAGGCTGTGGCTGCGAACGGGCCGCGTCCTCGTCGACCACCTCTGTGCAGCGTTGCACAAAGGCCAGACAAGGAAGCAGCGGTGTTGGCCCACAGGACCCGGTTCGATCAAGCATAGTGGAAGCCCGTGTATGTGGTCGATGGGAATTCTTTTCTTATCCTGGCCACCACACAGCACGGGAGCCTGACGCGGCGAAACCTGCCCAGTCGTCCCCAAATCCACCAGACGAACTGGCTGTATGCCGTGTACCTGTACCGTCTGAGAAAGTAACAGAAGAATTGGTAAGAGTCTTAGAAAGACTTCATCTGCTACCCTTTTACTGTGAACTTGGGGACCCTTTTGCCGCATCTCTATAGGAAAAGGCTTTTCGAAACCTGGAAAGCCCATGATATCTAGACATTTCTAGAAATTTCATGCGTGAAAACCTTTGCCGCTGCTTCTGGTGTGCTTTTATAGAGAAGAAATTCACTACTGCCTGTATGGGTGTTTCCTCGTTCTTGAGTGATTGACTGGACAGACAATTTTAAAATTCAATTAAATCTTTTAACTCGTTCATTCGCCTGTGGACTGCAAATTGCAGACTGATGATGAGAAGTCCCTCGACCTGAGGAACTCTCAGGTTGTGCGGGACCTGACCTGTAAGCCATGGTCCAAGGCAGTAATGTTTGGATGTCCCTCTCACCTCAATGTTGTTATTAGGAAGTCGCAGACAATCTCTGCTGTCACTTGACTACAGAAAGCAACCCCAGGCTACTTACTGAACTAGTTTGTTGCAAAACGGTAATGGTGAGAGAAGTTTGTAGAATAGTTCCACAGTGTCTGTTCCAAGCTGTTTCCATGCGCTTATTGGAAAAAGCACTGGTTGTAGAGGTGATCCTTCTTTCGCTGCTTACTTGTCGGTTGTCTGACATGCGTGACAGTATTTGGACAAGTATTGGCTTCGCTATCCATTCTGGGCCACCACAGAAGCATTCACATAGTTGTATTTTGGTTCACACCATTCGTCTGAGTGAAGCAGAAGGAACCAGCAGTTTTGCGTATAGCAGTAAGCCATATACAGAGGAAAGTTCTTTTCGTATCTTGTAGTGGGAGACAGTGCTGATTCCCATAGGTATTTGAGACCCCAACCCATGTTGACACACTATCACCCGAGGTAAATCGGGGTCTTGTTCTTTCTCTTTCTGTACCTCTTCTTGGTCAATTCAGCAGAGACTGCACACAGGGCAAGTGAATTTTCTTTTTTCGACGTATGACTTCGTGCAATCTGAGGAATTAAATGCAGGAAGACGAGAAATCTCGACTGCCACAACATTCTCATTGCCCTTTTGGTGATCTTGAGGAGACGCATGGCCACCCGGCAATTGTTATCGGTTGTCGACCGTTTCCCTAAATACAGAGTAGTGTAACCAGAGCCTGGTGGTCCATCCTGAGCATGAAATGGTGACCGAAGAGGAAAACATGATGCTTCTCGCAGGCCCAGAGGCACGCCTATTCCTCTAACTCTGCAGAGCGGTTGCACTGGGCGCTGGAAAGCAATGGCGATGTGAACAGGATAGTGCGAATTCCATCTGGATGTTTTGCTGTAGCACTGTGCCTAATCCATAATCCGATGAATCTTTTCTGACGATTGTAGAATTCTAACTGGAGAATTAAAAAAAAACTGAGAAGTAAATTTCTCTTCAACCTGTGACGATAGCAGGCAGTGTCACGTCGAAAACTAAATGGAACAGTTTCGAATCGTGTTTTGACTGATGCAAATGCCACCTCTTGTGCTTTTTGCCATTATAAGGGGACATCTTTCCGCAGATGCACATGCAAGGGCCTCACGATGGTTGCAAAGTTAGGTATGAATTTGAAACGGTATGTAAGCAGGTCAAGCAAAGACCGTTTATGATGTCATGTCTCTGAGTAGAAGCTTGCATGGTGGCTTGAACATTATCATGGCATGGCTTAATTCCCTGAGGTGTCAACTTATGTCCAAGAAATTGAAGTTGCTGCACTGAAAAATGCATTTGTTTTTGTTCGGTTTCCAACCTGCGTCCTGTAGGCGGGGTAAGCCTTGTCTTAGGCGGGCATCATGCTCTTCAGTTGTGCAACTGAAGTTGAGCACATCATCCTGGATAGATTGACAATGGTGCCTGTTGTGTCCCAAAGAATACAGTTCTTTATATTTTGAAAAGCCGGAGCAGTGGAAGCCAGCCCAAAACATACTGTGAACAGGAAGAGACTTTCATGAGTCACGAACGCAATGACGTCCCCGCTCTCCTCTATCAGGTTCAGCTAGTGGTACGCTGACGAGAGGTCCCACTGGTTGAAGATGTGGGTGCCAGAAAGCTGGTGAAGGAGCTCGTTTGGACACAGAAGAGGGCGTGAATTGAGAACAACAGAGGTGTTTGATTTGCGGAAGTGGTCTGTGATGCATTATTGCGCTCGATCACCCAGGAGTGCTCCAACTTTGCCGGCTCTACAGGAACTTTGTCATGCACTGCAAAAGTTATCCTTCATAGATTCTGTTGCACCAGACTGATGGACACTTCGTCTTCACCTTGTGAACATACCCAATGGCGTGGCCCATACCTGAGAACAGCTGGAGGAAACCTTTGACGGCCTCTGGAAGGTCGTTTGCCGAAATGATAGTCACCTGTCATCCGCAGGAGATGAAAAGTCCAGTTGAATTTCCAACCCTTGTAAAGCATTTATAGTCCCATTAGGGCTGTCTTGTTCGGACGACGTGGAATGTGCAATCGCCATTACTTTGCGCCAACTGTACTGGTGAGCTGGCTTTTTCCAAAATGTTTGGAATAGCAATGTTTTCTTACGGAGTAGCCAATGAATGCAGTACTTGTAGGTTGCAACTTACAAGAATGGAAGCATCTTCTGTAGACGCTTTCCAGAAGGATTGAAACCGAGGGTCTTGTGTCTACTAGGAGTTTGATAAAAAGGAACGCAAGTATCCTGCATGTGGTACAGTTTGCTAATATCCGAGTTGCTATATTTCAGTTTGTTCTATGCTTGGTACTTGTGATCCTGTCAAAACTGTTTGCTTGCAAACAAAGGCAAAATGTCCAATCTTTCATTTTCTGCATGCTTGATTCCTTGCAGGACGTTTAGGGTAGTCTGCCATGTGGCACATTGAACCAGATCTGCAGTAAATGCTGGACGACCTTTGATTGGGTGTTTTGCCCCTAACTATTGGTTTCTTTTGGGCTTGAATCTTTGCCACTTGAAAACTGAGTCCCGCATCTTTGGTAAAAACTTTGGCCTCCTTCATCGCCCGCTGAACTTTTTAGGTGATGGCAAGAGCTGATTCGAGTGGTAGCTCAAGCTCTAGTAGTGGGCGGTTTCATACTTCGGCATGAATTGTCTTATTGACAAGTTGATTGCAGATTATTTCATCTGTTATTGTCCCAAACCAGCAGTTTGTCGCAAGGCCCCGGAGAACGTGACACACTCTTGTACTCTTTTGGCCGGTCATCCACGTGTGCAACGAAAAATAAATCTTTCCAATGTTTTACTGTCAAGAATTTTTGTAACTCTCTTGCCACTGCATCATAGGCTCTGGAAATGGGCGATGCAGGTCTGCGCGATTCGGAGGTAGCTCCTGCAGTACTTGCACTTAGATGAGTGGTAGCAGTGGACAAGGCAGAATCTTCCGGCAGTTTGCAGTAGATCCGCTGACTCTCAACTTCAAGTGAGCTAAATAGAATGGCAGTTCTGCCATTATCTATTGTCGACCCATTGGAAGGGATCGTGTACTGGCGTACCATTCCTCCATGAAATCGCAGGCTCGCCTGGGTATGGTAGGAAAGACGGGTGAATCAACCTTTATAATCGAGTTGAAGCTGTCGATTGTGACAATTGTTATGTATAGGGACTGTCTATGCAAGTTTAACAGAAGGCAAGCTGTTCCCATTCAGAGCTCAGTTCGTTCATTCTTATTCATTGTCTTCTTCGGCTCAACCTACACGTAGACACAACAATTTAGGTAATTCAATATTCCCCCCTCCCCCAAAACAAACACCTGGCTATGTGCCTTCTTCGATCCAAGGTACCATGAGCACAACTAACGTTTGCAATATTCGCGACTCCAGCTTAGTCTAGGGGGTGTGCTGGTCAGGCAAAATGGCGGACAAAAGGACGTCGTTTTCATCGTTCAGCACGCGGACCACCATAAATATCTTGCATTGCAGCATAACATCTGTGTTACATAAGAAAGCAAAACGATTTTTCGACAGTAGAAACCTTCTAATCAATGCATGGGAATGACATGGCAGAAGCATAAAAATAATCACTGGAAACAGTGTTTGTTTCTACGCTGCCTACAAGAACCAAGCTGTGATAGCAGAAGACAGAATCAAAATGACCTCCTCTCTGGAGCTTCTCGGCGGTGCCGCTACGCAGCGTCGATAGATTTTGTTGGAGTCGCCAATACACTAAGCGGGATTTACAGACTGTCTTACAGTGTAGTGCATTTATATTTGATATGCTATAAAAGTTCTGGTCTTACTTGTTCCGATCCCGAGCTGCTGGCTCCAAATATGTTGGGCGAAAAAATTTCAGCTGGTCGTACGCTATGTTCAGCAGTCGCACATCCAGACATACGAGCAGAAAAAGTTCATTTTCTGTGACACACCTTCCCAAGTTTTTTTGTGTGATTTTTGGCATGTCCCTGCAGCATTGCCCGACCTCCTGGGGGCAATTTCCACATGTGCATCTGAAAGAGGATACATTTCAGTTGAAAAATTATCTTCTATGCTTATGTGAAAAGGGAGCTTGAGGCAGATGTGAGAGTGGCGTGCCAACGTTTCACTAGGAGACCTGCCTTGTTCAGGAGACCTAACCCTGAAGAAGGTAGGTTTCCTAATGAAGTATCAGCACGCCGTTCTGAGGTCCACCTGAGAGGTTAGGTCTTCACATTCTTCCTGCCAGCCTGGACTCCCTTGGTGCTATGTTTGTACTTTCTATAGTTCTGGTCACCCCAGAAAATGCAAGTTGCACAAATAGTTCTTATCTGCATAATGTAGTTCGTACTGGACTTGGGACTCCTGGCTTTCCTGTTGCTGGCTATCACGTCGTTCCCTTGCTGGCAATGGGGGATCAAAGTTGTACGGATCAGGTACATATATAGCTCCTTGCTGCAGGCCTCCCAAGTCTGCTCCAAGCGGCAGGCTGTCGTCGTCGGACATAGATACTGAAAATAAAGCATTTGGATCAATGAAACATTTGATTATGCATGATCAGTTACATTTATTTTTCTCTGACGGTTGCATTAGCTCTGGCAAAGTGTTGTAAACAAGAATGTTTAGTAGGAGTTATTTTAATCGAGTTGTGTAAATTACACATGTGTATTACTTTGTTGTGCTGGTTTTGTGGGAATTGTGTGTATGTGATTGTTCTTACCAAGCTATGGTATCAATAAAAAATGAAACAATAATTGCACCCTCTTTTTTGGTCCTTGACATTTGCATAGGTGGCTACATGTGATTACTTATGCTCATGCCACTAATTTGCTGTTACCCTCTAACAAAGAACAAAACAAAACAAAAAAAAACGTGCGTGCAAATATTAGCTACACTCTGAAAACAAACAAATGTGCACTGAAGCGTAATTATCGCAGCATTGATCATTTTCGCGGACACTTTTGCTATTGACAACAAACGTGTAGTCTGTCGTACAGCTCTATAAAGGTGCACAATTGGGCTACTAAATTTGGAAATATGTGCGGTCAAACCAGTCAAACGCACACCGCCTTGGCCGCACTACGCGCCGGGCGTTTCCGTGTGTACGAGTAAATGTCTAGCGCCTGTAGAAACAAGCGGCGAGAAAACTTCGCCATTTTCGGGAAAAGATGCGCAAATTTGGGGGTTTACGTGCCAACCCAACGAGGGGTACCTAGCACGTCCCAACGGAGGTCTGATTATTAATTTGGACCACTTCGCAATCTTTTGACGGGCAACCGATATCTCGGTTACACGGCGCCTTCTCGGTAATAAGCAAGCGTAAAATTACGAGCATCTCGGTCGGGATTCTAACCCGCCAACTGGGGATACGCAAGCTGACCTATGTTCCGGGACAACATTTTGTGGCATATCGGAAAAATTAGAGCGCGAGTACACAGCTTTCGCCAGCGCTGAAAACCCTTCCTGACGAAATGTCTGGTGATGCCAAACCTTCGACGGCACATAAACGATAACTGAAAGAAGAGTTAGGGCACGGGCGAGCTGGTGACCGAAGACACGGAAAGACGATTATGTGGCACGTCACCTCGCACAGCAAAGCTTCGTGGGATGTGTGACGGTTGTAACTAAGCTCTAATGTATCAACTTCGTGAGGACAAACGAATGCACCACACTGTTGATTTTACTACAGTTCTTTTGTTCCAGCGGGCATTGGCCGTGGCACGCTCGTACGTAGTACATATACATGTATTGTTTACTCTATTTCAGCTTCTGAAATGCCTACGAAACATACGCTTGAGAAAACTTGCCTTTTCTGTAAAGAAGCGCTAGCTTCGTCCCCGGTGGTGAAGACGTCGTTGGATGCTGTAGAGAGCTAGGTTGGCGAAAAGTGCGGAGCAGACGACACTGGCGCTTGCTCCCCGCTCGCCCGCCCGTCCGCGATCGTGGAGAGATTCACGTGACGGCTCGAACCACGTGGTTCGTCATAACGTGCACATGCCTCTGACGACACGAGACCAATGTTGCCTGTCTCATTCAAAGTTTCGGTTTCGGTTGCTGCTAATGTTGAAAATACGATTACACAAAAAATATTTCACATTTCGCGAATCCAAAGACGTCAAGTTGTTCATCAGTGCTTTGGGAAGTGGAATCACAAGTAATCCCAATTTTTCTGGAATTGAGCGGAGTTGCCCTTTAAGCATTTTGATGGCAGAAATTTAACCAAAAGTATTCTGGGTCGCCGTACTGTACTTGGTGAATTCTTATTTTAACACCTTCGAATCTGAAACAAATAAAGGAATAGGTGAGGTGATCGAAGAACTAATTCTTGTATGCAACTGACGTACGAAATAGACAGTGCCAGATGAAATTCAGTTTAATGACCGCCATTATTTTGTCAAAAGTGAAATTGTTTTTGAGCCACCAGATGGGGCACTGAATTTTAAAAATGGCATAGTGTCGAGTATATGAGGCGGTGGATCAGTCACCAGGGTCGTGATGTTTACTTCGCGTACGTGCCTGTGTCATCGTGTCCGTATTTATGATTTTCGCGCCTTTCCCAAATGAAAGCATTTCGCGTTGCTTTTAGTGTTGTTGCTCGTAAACACCTGGGATGCTGCTAATATTGCCAGCCTCTTATGCTTAGGGTGTTCACCAGCAGCCAAAACCCTCAGTCACACTGCATATAGATCATACAAAACAAAGTCTGCAGACACCGTCCGAGGTTTGCGACGGTCCTTTCACATTAGTCGTAAAAGACCGTCTGAAGACACGTTAAAAGCATACAGATGTATGAAGCGCTTATAACACTTTTTAGGCCTGCCGCAGATAATTACGTTATACATGTCCGCTGCGAACACCATGTATTTTCTATAATTTAGGAGCAATGGTGACTGCCACCTAATGAGTTGCACGTTGCGGATAGTTAATACATTTGTAGTAAGCGCAGTTTTTGTTTAGCGGCAATGCTTATATGTAGCATTCAGCCTACCACAAACCTAGCAGTACGCCGAGCCTTTTTTTAAATAAAGTTCACCGTGGATCTGCTACCAGTCATTCCATAAACCTAGTCCACCTGTGGCTTGGTTTTTATATTGCAGCCATTGATTTATCGGTCATTAAAAATCATCGAGATTAATGCGTATATTTAAAATGAATTTATTTTATCTAGCGCGTCATCACTTCCTCGCAGTGGCCTTCTTTTACAAGATCCCATTACTCGCCCCTCCACGCGTGTGAGACATCTCTCGAAAGATTCGGCTGCTCTCGCGATGTCGTAAGTCGGTGCAAAGCGCACTCCTAAAATAGGCTGAAAGCGAGTTCCGCCTTCACTGCAACTGAGGATCTCTTCCAGCTATCGTGACAGTGAGCTCGATAAGCTTGGCAAAACGCACACGAGTCGGCGTCTCGTCATGGAAGGAGGCCTCGTCGGACTGCTGCTCGTCGCCTGTTTTCGCGGAGCCTCCCCGAGGAGCCCGCCCTGCGCTGCGGGACAAAGCTGTCGGGAGTTACGAGCAGCGGGCGGTAGAAGCCTCCTTATTGTCGGAAATGCGAGCGTGCTCGACGATGACCTGATCGAAGACCCCTTCTTGGAAAAGGTGACGTTCTCTGACGGATGCCTGGAGGATGCGTGGGGTACGGTGAGCCGCCTTCGCAAGTTGCGGGCGTTCGAGCTAATACGGGTCACCAATCTGCACCTGAGTCGTGACTTCAACCAGCTGCCCCCGAGCGTGGACACGATATCGATACAAGACTCGGAGATCAAACGAGCTGATCCGGGCTGGATCTCTGAGCTGTGTGACATCGCCAAGGTCATCATTGAGAACTCCGCCCTGAAGACGTTTGAAATGTCCATGCTTTCGAGACCGGCGAAAAAGTTGTGGCTCTTAAACCTCAAGTACGCAAGCTCTTTAAAAGGGTGCTGCGCAATTTAACCTATAGGATAATCCGAGATACCCCATATTTTGTATATTATCTTGACATCTCGTTTTAGCCAAGATTCACAACAAGTTTCATTGAATTTGAAATTGTGTTTTTTTATGATACAGAAGAAACCATCTGTGTTCACTTCCACGAGATTTCGGAAACGACTTTCCAGCTTTGATAGAGGTGGACGTGACTGGAAACCAGATCACCACGCTTGATGGGTCCAGTCTGCTTCCGTTCTTGCAGGCGTCGCGAAGGATCATCAAGGTACATGGTGAGTCTCAAAACTTGAACGTTTATTTACAGCGCGCTGGAGCGTACTTTCCTCATTGCATATTTTTGTTGCATCCTAAGTCTGAGCTCAGCCAACTCTACGGGCCGATGTGACAAATCAAACAATGCCATCAGCACAACGATTATGGCGTTTGTCACCGTTCTATACGTGTCCTATCTTCTAAACAAGTCAAGCGCGGTGAATGCACGATAACTAGCACTTTTAGTGTGTGTGTTTGTGGTTGCATCTGTTGCAGCATTCGAATGCACTCGAACCTATGGTGAAACGAAGTATATACACCATCCGGGAACGCGACAAAGCAGCACACGAGAAAACAAGAAGTGACAAAACAGCACGGTCAGAACCGCACGCGCCAAAACAGCACCGCTTCAAAACAGCGAAGTGTCAAAGAAGCACGCGTCAAAACCGCTGGACGAAAACAGCACGGCGGTAAAGAAGCAGAGCAACGGAAGAGCACGTGCCAAAACAGCATACAACAAAACAGCACGCACGTAAATCCATGCTGTTTTTTCGCGCTGTAGGAAACATTATTAGCAGTACGCGCTTAAATTAATTACTTGCTTCTAGAGTGTTCAGCGGAACATGCGTATTGCCGTGGCATTTTATTATATACCGTTATAAGATTTATATTATTACCTGCGCCGTTATATTTGAGTGTCTACTTAAAGCTTTATGTGCATATTCATTAAGAGCCAAACTTGTGCTAAAGAAGTGATTGGACCGCACTTTGCAATAGGCGCTTGCGCAGCCCTTGTATCTGATTTGTTCGTCGTGTTGTACTCGAACGTACAGGCCTATATATCCTCCGCCTGTTACTCTTTTCAACTACTTCCTTCATCAGCCTCAACAAGGCCACCATTAATTTGGCACAGATAGCATACACTGAGATGATGACAGCGATCAAATTGAACAGACTGAATTTCAAACTGGCTATATTCAAAAATACCCAATGGCAGCTGAGCGCCTCCGCAATCATCATCATCATCATCATCATAATGCCTTCATTTGTGCCAATCAACAACCAACAAAGGTCTACAATGTGGCACAGTGAAAAATTTTCACAGCTGTAACACATGCTCAACTGATAAAACTAGCATGCAACAAAACACGACAGTACATTTTTAGCGAAGGAAAATAATCTCATCTAATTGTCTACTGAGATTTACGTAGCTATCAAAAACATCAAAATTTTCATGCCCAAGATTGCTCACACTTGTCTGCATTCTTGTTGTTGGTGATATCATGTGTTGATTGTGGGGATAAAAAGTGAGAGCTCTCCTATTTGAGCGAATTGGTACGTTCAAATTCACTGTGAACAAAAGTGTTGAGTCAATGTCCCCGTGAAATATTTTATACAAGAAAGCTACATCGCTCGATAATCTTCTGAGGGATAGACACTGTAGGCCAAATTTGTCGAGCAGGAGTTTATAGTTGTAAAAATGCCTTCGGCCAAGGTATTTGTTATAAATTATGCGCACAAGCCGTCTCTGAACTGACTCTATTTTAGCTGCATGACGTAGTGTCAGTGAATTCCACACCACAGAGCCAAAGACTAGTCTTGATCTGATAATCGAGCAAAATGAACGAAGGAAACAAGCATAATGCGCAAACTTTCTAGTTATTCGAGTAATCATTCCAAGTAATCTAAATGCAGAACAGGCAGTATGTGCTACAAGGCAGCGAAACGATAGAGTAGTGTCAAAGTACACTGCGAGATCACGAAGCGATGATACTCTTAAAATGCACTTATCAGCAATTGAGCATGAATACTGTATAATTTCACGTTTTTTACTAAAAGACATGACCTTAGTTTTTTCGGGATTTATGATTAAGCAATTTTCCCGACACCCGTCTGCGATATGCGATGCGTCACTCTAAAGAAGGTCACAGTCGTCGATCAACTAACACTCAAAAAGAGCTTGATGTCGTCTGCAAATAACAGCGCGTTTGAGTTTACTACGCAAGTAGATATCTCATTCATAAAGATAAAAAACAATAGTGGATCCAAATTGGAGCCCTTTGGTACTGCCGATGACGGATAAAAAGGATCAGAGAAGTTATTTAAAATGCGTACGACACAACGACGGTCAGTCAGGTAGCTTTCAAGCCATAAGAAAAGCACAGGAGAAAAGCCATTACGCGACAAATCGTGCAGCAGCAAAGCGTGGTTCACCTTATCAAAGGCTTTCGAGGGGTCAAAATAAACAACGTCAACTTGACCGCGATTACAAACAAAAGGTACTGAATAATCAAGGAATTAAGGTACAGAGGTTTGTCTCGACTGAGCGCCCCTTGATAAAATCGTGCTGAAAAGAACTGATACGTCGCTTGAAATAAAAAGACAGACCGGTGTGCATCACTATCTCAAATATCTTTGAAAAAGAACATAGCAATGATACAGGGCGTTAGTTCCCAGCTTGTGAATTATCCACCGTCTTATGAATAGGAACAACAATAGACTCTTTCCACACAGATGGAAATATACCCTTACTCAATGAAATATTAAATATATTCTCTAAGATAGGCGCAAAAAGAGTCGAGCAACCTTTAACAATAAAGTTAGGCACATAATCTGTACCAGATGTTAGTTTCGGCTTCAGTTTCCTTATAGCCGCCAAGATCTCGCTAACAGTGAGTTTGTCTACTGCACAAACATCAGAGTAGACAGGATCATCAAGAAATGCACTATCTTTAGGAACATCAGAGGAAAAACAACCACTAAAATGATTTGCAAAAAGTTAGCGATATTCTTCGGGTTAGACAGATAATCAGAATTTCTTCTTAGACAGATACCGTGTGTGCTACCTTTTTTATGTTGTCTAGCAAATTTCCAAAACTTATCTGGTTTGTGGAAAAGACTATTTTCTACTGCGTTTAAATGTACACACTCATCATGAATAAATAGCTTTTTAACAAGAGACCGATAAATGCTGAACTTAGCATACCACATTTGCGATTCATTTTTTTTTTTTTTTGTACAATTTGTGACAATGCGATTTTTTTCTTTATGTAATATATTAGATCTTTAGAATACTACGAAGGATACTTTCTTGGTTTCGATAATGGTTTTGGAATAAATTTTTTCATTCCATTTCTCACTACCGTCGTAAACGACTTCGCCGCTGAGTCGACTGAATCGTCCTTTATAATGGAGGACCAGTCGTAATTTTCAAAAAAACTTTAAAGACCAAAATAATCGCCTGTGTTGAAAGAGTAATACGTCTGCTTTGGGTGGAGCTGCATATTTCGACGAATTATGGAAAGCAGCAATAAAGGGTGGGTAAAAAGCGTCAACCTTAGCAAGTAAAACATCGGCAAGAGTTAAGCCGACGATCGGCACATTTGAAAGAAAAAGATCAAGGACGTTCCCAGCGCTGTTATCAAACCCGTTTAATTGACTAAGGCCATTAAAATTTATAAAATTCAATAGGTGATACGATTTGCTTGCTGTTATACTATTTTGACTAGTAAAAAATCCTGACTGCCAGTTGGCACCTGGTAGGTTAAAATCACCATAAATGTGCACCCTGAACTTCGAAAAGTCAATTTCTCTTTCCAATGTATCAAAGTGTTCATTAAAAATACGATTATTCGATATGGGAGGGAAATAATGATTCTCAATCAGGTAGTTACAACCATCTTTCGAAAGCAATTCTTTCCAAACGCATTCTGGGTAGGTTCCAAGGTCAAGTCTGCAATGTGAGGTAACTGACTGATTTACGGCGATAAATACGCCGCCTCCGGATTTCTGGCGAGTTAAAGCATAGTCACCGTCACGACGGTGAACGGGATAAGGAGGCGGAAAATAGTCTGCACTTGAAGTTTCCTCGTTGAGCCATGTTTCAGTCAGACAAATGATATGTAAATTGGAAGAGACTACATTTGGCAAAAATGTGTCCGCTTTGGTTCGTAAGCCACGAGTGTTTTGGTAGTACGCATTAGATGTCTCCATCATTCATCTTGGCGCGATTGTTTTCAGATGTGCTCGTACGCGAAACGTCCACCCTTCCAAAGAACGGGTGACAAGTACAACCATCGGGCCACACTTCCAGTCTGTTAATTACTTCGAATGAGCCCTGATTTACCTCGACATGCAAGGAAGAGCACGTCTTATACTTGGTCTTCATTTTAGAGCAGCAAATCGGATTTCCCTTCAACGAAGGCTCGACGAGTAAAAGAACGTCATAAGCTGTCGTGTCTGGAGCAAGGCGCGAAACAAACAATGCTGCTTTCCGAGGGAGGGGAATGGCGCCCACTTTCGAAGCCTTTCCAGTCCCGACCATTGGTTTGGTTCTTCGGCGTCTGTTCACGATCGTGAAGCCATCGGGCACTTCTGTCGCACTCAGGTGCTCACCTTGGCGTTGACTCTCCCGTTGACCAGCAGCTTGAGCCGAGTCCCGCCCGTCCGAGTTGATCTGGCGCACTTGTGCGGTCAACTGCGGAGAGAACGCCCCTCGGCGCCGCCGCGGATGAACTCGAGGATTGCCTCGGCAACACGGCCGCGTTGGATTCCGCCGTGACGCACGAGTACTGAACCCTTGGTGGTACCGGTGTGGTAAGTCGCTCCAGAAGTTTTTGTTCGAGGTCGAAAACCTCAGAACGGAGATCTTTGTTTTCTTCTCTGAGGCACTTCCCCTCTGCTGTCAGCACTTCCATTTTGATAGCGATGGTATTCATGCAGCGTTCAACAACTCGCTGGATGGAGTTTTCCCCGGTGATGCCGATCTTGGTAGCAGAGACGACCTTTTCGGGGTCCTCAGAAAATGTGCCTGAGTCATACCCATTCTTCGAGCTGGTGCGATGACGAAGAGTGAAATTATTGCATTTGTAAGCACTTTTTCCTGACTGCATCACGACTTTTCTTTTCACACTTTTTCCTGACTGCATCACGAGGGTAATAAATATTAATGCCATGCGCGTTGGCGAGGAAGGGCGTGCGTGGCCGAGTGGTTACCGCGCTTCACTGTCGCGCGAGCGTGTATACGTTCGATTCCAGTCAGGCGACTGTCCTTTTATTTATTCTTTCAACTTAGCCTCCTCGCAAGTTCGAGAACATTCTCGTCTGACCGAGTTCCGAAATTTCTACGAACCAAACATTCTACGCCGAATGATCCAGAAATCCACGAGGGTACATAAGGGACTCCGCACGGCGAGCGGAGTCAGTTTCGCCCCAGCGTTCGATTCTGCTGTCAAGCCGACCTCAAAGCCCGCGACGCTCTGCTTTATTCTGTTCCCTTTTTATTTTTGGGCACAAGTTCGCCTTATTAAACGTTCAGTTTCTCCAGTTATTATCGCCTCATCGCTTGTCATTCGTGACAATATGTTGCCTCGTTCTTGCAAATATTTTACATTAAGCATAGCTTCACGCAGCTTAAGGAATATATCTCATTCTAAAAAGCATTAGCGCAGGCCCTAAATATTCCACGTAGTTGCTAAAATGACATCCGCTATAACTGTTCACGTACACCCAACGCAGCACAATTTTCCGCACCCTCTTCCACGCCCCTTTGCCCTCTTGAAAAACGAAAGGTGTTCCGTGCAACGACAATTTAATATACTATACAAAAGGGTGTATCACTCGAACTACGGGTGCTAAAGGGGTGTAGCCATGGGTGTAAACCCCCCATCTGTAACATCCCTTTTACATCCTTAAGAATATAGGATTTTAGTGTTCATGTTGTCCAGACCATTCATGACAAGAATATGCAAGTGTCGAGATTCTGCAGGAACATTTCAGAAAAACAATAAACATAAAATGAGATAATACCCAGCCTAGGTTTCAACCTGAAGCGCATAAAAAGGTGACATCTCCTTACCCTACTGCTTTTTGGCATTTGCTTGTTATTATGGTTGCTTAAGATAGTAGCGATTGCTTTATTACGGAATACATCTCAACCCCAGGAAAAGCCAAAAACCCGGCAAAGTTTGCGTAGTAAAAAGGGCTGGGACCCGCGCACCCTTGTGGGTTTTCCCCTTCGAATTGGAAGAGATGGCTTCCGCGTTCCGTCGCCGTGGACAGCCCTTAGGGCAGCGGGGGCAGCCGTTTTTGCTGTCTTGGCGGATTCGCTTTCTCGCTGCGGCGGTGGCAGTCTTCTTCCTCTGCCCAGCATGAAAGCGTGACAGCGGGGACAACACACGACACATACGGAGCGAACAGCGCGGAAAGTATATACGCCTCGCAAGTGGGCTCATTTTCGTCTTCTGCGCATGAGAAAGGAAGTAGTGGTGACGTCAGAACGCCGAGTCCTGATTGGCTGTTCGCGACCCCCTATCTGGGCGTCGTCTGCTCCTTTGCAAGGTCGTCTGCTCGCAACGTCGTCTGCGTCTGTCTTACCTTTCCTGCGACTTTCGAAACTTTACGAGCGAGCTGGACTTCGCCTTTCAGAAAGGGCAGATGAAATAACTCGAGCGGTACGTTGTTTTTGTATAACAACTAGCAGACGCGCATCAAGGAGGGAAGTCAAAGAACTCCCTGGCGAGGGTTCCCGAGGCGCCGAGGTTTGTTTGCTAAGAACCGAGAGTGAGCGTGTTACTGTCCGCAAGTTCCCTCCCAAATATTTTTTTTTTCTCCTTTCGTGTGCGGCGAGACTCCTCACTCTTTAAAATGATACTTCAACGAAATTTTAAATATTCCCGTCGTGTTCAAAAGTAAGTTGAATATGATGCACAATATCCGTAAATGACAATCTCACGTTTGTATTTTGATCCTGGTGGCTGTATTTTTCGTTATAAACGGCCCACTCTGGCAAGCGCTCGGAGAAGGCCCAGCTTAGAGCACGTGACATCCAACGCAATCGTGACGTAGGTCGTCTCAAGACGAGCAAAGCTACGGCGAGGCTGACGCCGAGAGGATGGCCTAGTCGTTCCAGCCACCGAAGCGGCTGCTTTTGTACGAATTTTAAGTGACGTGTTAATCTTCTATAATCTTCTAGGGGGGCAATAGCGACTTCTGCGACACACAAAAGGGATTCTCGGGAAGAGGGGAGTTCCACCTTCCCCCCTTCTCTCGTCGTGGCCGGAGACGAGACAACCTCCGTCACTAGCTGTCAAGGTTCCTAGACGAGCATTACAAACGAGGCGTTAGCGACATCCACCAGGTGCTCTTTGCTAATCGTTTAATTTGTTTTAAAATTCCTTTTCGAGACTTTTTTAACAAGATATTGGTACGTTCCATGTGATACTGCTCTTCTGAACGCATATAGACCAAAAAATGAGCGCCGAAATTTCGTTGTAGTATCCCTTTAACGGCGTCGGCGGGTTGGCGCAGTTAACGTCGTCTGCTTTGCGTCTGCTAGTCAAAGCGATGGCTGCTTTATCTTTCCTGCGTCAGTCGGAGATTCACCGCTTTTTTTCCGGCGAGAGTCACCGTTGTCTCGGAAAACAAGGAGATTGAGGTCAGCAATCAAAGTATAAGACGGGAAGGGTTCACAAGGGTCGCGCCGGCGTATTCCATTCAGCCCGCCAGCCGGTCGTGGGCAGACGGTCGCCGAGTCAGAGTGCCTGCTAGGCCTATCTGCCGTGCTCGCTTGGTCGTTGTCGGTGGAATCGTGACCGTTGGAGCTTTACCCGGGTGTTTGTGGATCCAGCGTTCTTGTTCGTCGTGGTCTGTTTCAAGTACTTTTTACTTTTTTCTTGCTGCTTGAAGTCGGGACGCGTGAGAAGCACACGCAGAAAAATAAACATCCGTTGGTCGTCGCGACCGCGATGCTGTCGGCCATGCTGATTTGATCGTAAGAAGTGCGTAAGACAGCTTCGGAGCTGTCGTAGGATTTTGTTGGAACCTGCGCAAAACTTACGATAATTTCGTTTCGTGAATACGAATTTGTTCTCAAGTTTTGTCTTACGCATATTTTTGGCGTAAGATCGTTTTGCGAACCTGGCCTCTGAACTTCCGAAAGTCGCAGGAAAGGTAAGACACACGCAGACGGCGTTGCGAGCAGACGACGTTGCAAAGGAGCAGACGACGCTCAGATAGGGGGTCGCCATCAGCCAATCAGGGCTCGGCGTTCTGACGTCACCGCTACCCCCTGCGCAAGAAGCAGACGAACTTGCCCTCCGCATTGCTAGCAAAGACAGTCATATATTAATGCGAAAGCATTAACTGTCCCATGGAGCGAAGTCGGCGGCGTCTGTAGCCCTTGTCTGTAGAAGCGAAAAACGGCATCAAATGCCCATTGGCTCATCAAAACGGCGTTTAAAGTCCCATTGGCTGCGGCTCGTCATATCAGATGTTTCGTCATGAAGCCGGCATGCAGGGCCGCTAGAGGTCAAAGCAGACGCGTCTCAGAAATAAAACACAAAAAAGCACAGCAACGCAGATGCCTCGTCCTGGAAGCCGGCGGAGTCGCTCAAAGTCAAAGCGGACGCGCTGCAGAAAAATAAAACACAAAGAAAAGCACAGCACCGCATAATCCTCGCAACGGAATCCGGCGGGCCGCTCAAGGTCAAAGCGGACACGCCTCAGAAATAAAACGGAAAGTAAAGCACAGCAACGCGATGCATCGTCAAGGAAGCCGTGGAGCAGGCGGGCGAGCCGCGCCTGCGCAGTAGGGGAACGCGATGTAGCCACCGGAGCGCCGTCTACATGCAGCGCATTCCTAATGTAGGAATGCGCTGCGTGTAGGAATGTTTTCGCATTCCTACACGTAAGCAGTCTTAAGTGTCTCTCCCGAATTTTTTGTTGGACTTTTTTATTTGCCATGCAGACATTCATTTAGTTTGTAATGATGGTGAATACGATACGGTACGAACTTAGTTCTCACCAGAGACACAAATTGTGGAGGTAGGACGAACCAAATGGAAAAATTCATCTTTACAAAAATCCTGCCAGCCCCCCCCCCCCCCCCCCCCCCCCGCGAGCAGCGACGACGGAGTACAATCATCAGAGTGCAAGCATACACTAAAGTGCGGATAGATTATTGAAATCTTTATTCAGATTAATATGATCGTTCAGTTGAAGAGGCACACCTTAACCTATTTATTTTCTTTCTATAATTTGTTCTGAAGTACGGAAGTTGCCAAGGCTGGTTATATCTATGAGACTGATATTGCCGCGCGCGCAGCTGGCCGAGTAGGCAGCGCGCGCGTGGTCTAACGGTTATCGCGCTTGCTTTCCACGCCGAAAAGCCAGGGTTCGATTTCTGGCCGCGGAGGCATATTTTTGTTGACTCTGTAAAGTAATGTTCTGGTAAATCCGAGAACCATGTTGCTTGTTCGAGGTCGGAATGTTCTACACGCCGAACCTTCTACGCCGATTATTCCAGAAGCCCACACGTGTACATAAGGGGCTCCGCGTGGCGATCTGCATTCAGTCTCGCCCCAGCGTTCGACTCTGCTGTCACGCCGACTTCGACGCTCGCGACGCTTTATTATTACCTTTTGTAGCTTTATATTTTTTGGCACAAGTTCGCCACATTAAACGTTTATTTCTTCTTGTTTATTTATTGTTTTTGCTCCCCACCCGTGACATTTTGGTGGAGATGCGGGGTAACGCATGCCCCTGCCGCGTACCCCTCCGAGGGCCCGCAGTGCAAGTCCGACGCCAAGCCCACGAAGAACCAACGAAGGCACTACCGAAATCCGGTTCAGTCGTCGCACCCAAGGCCTACACCCGGAATTCGGACTTCTGCCGCCCAGGACCAAGCAGCCAACGAAGCCGACGATGGCCAACCAGTCGCCGACCCCCGCCGCTCCTGCCGTCGTCTACCTGCCCGCCGCTCCCCGTACGCCGACCCCCTTCCACGGCGAGATCCACGAGGATCTCGAAGACTGGATCAAGCACTACGAGCGTGTGGCGCGCCACAACGGGTGGACTGCGGAGCAGTGCCCCCAGAACCTCTACTTTTCGCTGGAGGGTACTGCGAGGCATTGGTTCGAGAATCACGAGGCTTCGCTTACGTCGTGGGACATCTGTGTGGCCGAGTTGCAGCCAACGTTCGCCACCCTACACCGACGGGAGAAGGCAGAAGATCTCCTCCGAATTCGAACGCAGGGCCCCGACGAAAGCGTCACAAGCTTCGTAGAAGATGTCCTCCGCCTGAGCGCCCGTGCCCACCCACGAGCCACAGACGACAAGAAGCTGCGGGTCCTCACGCGCGGGGTGAGAGACGACATCTTTGGAGGCCTCGTGCGCAACACGCGTCCCGCGTAAGGGAGAAATAGAGGGAAAGAAGGGCGATGCAATGGCCTTCGCTTTTTTGGCATATGGTACCACAAGACTCTGGTGATGTGCTGGTGAGGGAAAGGAATTCGCGGAAAGCACGACAGCCCAGTCAGAGACCGTTTCTCGACTCGTTCGTACGGTCAGCCCATGCTGGGAGGATTCGACCCTCTACAGAAAGGCAACAGGCTTCGAGTTCTTGGAAAACGAACGGACTGCTTCAAGCTTACAAAAGAGCAGAAAACGAATGGACCATAAAACCGTGGCGTGGGGTTCGTGTCAAGTGGGACCGTGTACAGAGCGACCGTGGTGCATACGTCCGCTCCCTTCCTTCCTCTCCCCCCCCCCCTTTCCTCTACCCTCCTTCCCTCCCCACTCCTCCGCGCCTTGTTCCCCCACATTTTTTTTTTAACAAAACCGTGCTTTGCTTGTTGATCTGTTTCCGCCTATACAGACGCTCACCCCGCAAACACAGTGACAGCCCTAATGAGACCCATACCTCGGCAAACCTCACTCATGAGGGCCCTCACTCACCCTCACTCACCCCCCCCCCCCCCATCTTTACAGGTGAGGTGAGGGTGAGTGAGTTTCTGAACCAGGAAAATTCATGAGTGCGAGGGTGAGTGAGGGCCGTGAGGGCTGTGAGGGCGGTGAGGGCCGTGAGGGCCGCGAGGGCCGTGAGGGCCGTGAGGGCCGCGAGGGCCGTGAGGGCCGTGAGGGCGGTGAGGGCCGTGAGGGTCGTGAGGGCCATGAGGGCGGTGAGGGCGGTAAGGGGTATGAGGGCCATGAGTGCATGAGGGGCGTGAGGGCGGTGGGTGGCGTGAGGGCCATGAGTGTGTGAGTGGTGTGAGGGCGGTGAGTGCGTGAGGGGTGTGAGGGCCATGAGTGCGTGAGGGCAGTGAGTGGCATGAGAGGCGTGAGGGCCGTGAGGCGGTGAGTGCATGAGGTGTGTGAGGGCCATGAGTGCGTGAGGGCGGTGAGTGCGTGAGGCCCCTTCAGATCGAGCATCTTCCTCAGCAATTTTGGTGTTAATGGCGGGTTGTTCTCTAGCTTTCCCTAGATCGACACGAATTGCTGAGATCGGGTTCGGCTCGAAATAAGCAAGCAACTCGGAGCAATACGAATACGTTTGAAGCGGCTGCATCCAATCAGGAACGCAAAATTTTCACGTGATACCTCGTGCCGGTGATGATGACACCGAAAGACTTAGTTCTGGCTTGAAACCGATCGTTTTTTGAGAATAAACTGTTTCAGAAAGGTGCATTAGTATTCTTAACCAGATTTAAATGCATAAAAACACGTTTATAACGCGTAATTGTGCCTAAATAGTGCAAGAAAAATTACATTTTATGATTACGATAGCAAATTGCAGCAATTGGTTGCTGCGTGTGATCGCGGGCGGCCCGTGTTGCTGGTGTTGCGACGTAAAGTTTCTGTGCAAAATTGCCCCATCTGAAGCTGGCCTGAGTGGCGTGAGGGCCATCAGTGCGTGAGAGGCGTGAGGGGTGTGAGGGCCGCAAGGGCGGTGAGGGGCGTGAGGGCGGTGAGTGGCGTGAGGGCCGTGAGGGCGGTGAGTGGCATGAGGGCTATGAGTGCGTGAGGGCCGTGAGGGCGGTGAAGGTGGTGAGGGCCGTGAGGGCGGTGAGTGCATGGCGTGAGGGCGGTGAGTGGCGTGAGGGCCATGAGTAAGTGAGGGGCGTGAGGGCCGTGAGGGCGGTGAGGGCCGTGAGGGCGGTGAGTGCGTGAGGGCCGTGAGGTTCAGTGAATCTGAGTGAAGGGCTGAAGGTGAGTGTGACTGTGAGGGTGAGGGTGAGTGAGAAGCTGAAGGTGAGTGTACCTGTGAGGGTGAGTGAGGGGCTTAGGCGAGTGTGGCTGTGAGTGTGAGGGTGAGTGAGGGCGACCTAAAATGCCGACCTCTGATGAGACCTCGACCCTGCTCATCCTTGAAGCGCTGTGAAAGCTGAATACTGGCTGGGCCAAGTAGCTATGTGGCTCCTGCCGCTTGACTTCACACTAGCGGATCCGTAGGGCAAAAATATGAGGGAGCGATGGCGGCAGTTCATTGGAACAAAGAAAAATCTAGCATCAACCCTCCTGTCAGTTGAAACAGTAACCTTCGACAGCAGGGATTGCTGGTCAGGGAGCACTACAAAACGGCTTGGGACATCCAAGCTGACCCCGAGGATGCTAGGGTTCTCATCAGCGGATTGGGCCTGCGGGAACTTAGACCGCAATTTTAGGAAACGGAAACACAGCCCGAGTTTTCTGAGAATAGATGGTGACTCACTTCAACACTACAGTTGTGAAGCCGCCTGTAAACGCGTGGAATTGACATGGAAGCGTGCTGCCCACTGAAAATTGGGCTTTTTTTTAATCAATTCTAGACGGGAAAGTCAGTTCAGCTGAGAGATTGTGCATTAATATTTTGTGTGACGTCTTGGTTGTGAAAAGTTTGGTGATCAAGGAAGTGTTGAGTCCTTGATACGTAAAAACGCAACTTTATTAGAGTATATATCCGGCCCTTGTGGCTGGCCGGGATTACATTGTGGAGGGTCGCTCCAACGCTCGGCGGGGACGCGCGCGCGGTCTCGCGGGGCGCAGAGTCCACAGGCGCGCGAGGCACGCGAAAACGAAACCTGACACGCGCCCGGTTCGGTGCTCTCCGGACGCGTGGTTCCACCTCAATATACGCGACTCCTCGGTGAGGACCGGGGTGCGAGAACTTTAATACACAACAGGAAGAAGGTCAAGTGGGCCCCATTCGGACGGATAACAACCTTCATCAAGGAGGACTCTTTGCAGTTTTTGAAATGTACCCAGACGCAAGTACCGCATCTTGGTCTCACAGCCAGTCAGTTTTAGTAGGTCACGGTGTAGTAGGTAAACCAGCCCCTATATAGGCAACATGCAGCAAACGTAGAAAAAACATATCTTCGGGGAAATCGTGTTTTGAAGCTCGCCGACGCCAAACTCGGATTAACTCGAACGCTGTGCGTGCCTCCACCGCCCAACTGCATTCGTCGCATGATCATGGGATTTAGTTCTGTCACGGTTGGACAACACAAGGCTCGTTTATCTTCAGCACCTGTTCAAGTTCTTTAAAACTTTATAAATTCATTCTCCTAAAATTATTAACCTAAAATATTGGGTAGAAGGTAATGAATACGTTTATTTTTGTTTTAATTTTGATAGGGCCCAAAATTTTTCCCTTCAAGCACGCATTAGTTAGTGTGTCTTGTTTGTGTTCCTTTGGAATAACGCAAAAGTAATCAAGTAACGAAGTAATTAATCGATTACTTTTTACGGGGAGTAATTTGTAACGGTAATCCATTATTTTTTAGGCCAAGTAATTGTAACTGTAATTAACTACTTTTTTGAAGTAACGGGCACAAGTCTGCATTTGAGCCACCGATATCGTGGTGACTGATATATACAGTCTGTCTTTTGTGTAATTTCTAAGCAGTGTGACACCGGCTTAAAGGTACTCCTAGTAAAATCAAACACCGCAATATGACCGTCAAGAATTGCGTAATAAATATAAAACAAATATTAAAAGGACAGCACGAACCTCGTGCTCAAGATTCATAAGCTATGTCAAACAACGTGCGGAAATAAATAATAAAAAAGTGCAGCATGATTCCTTTTATTTAGGGAAGCCTAAATTTTTTTATGCACTGTAGGGTTCGGTGCTACTGCTCACCCGCAAGAAGGACCAACGAGGCGGATCTCCGAAAAAACACACCTTTACTTTCTGGTGGCAGCCAACCGACCGCCGAGCCCCGAGCCTCGAGCGTGGGTCGCGCGCACGTTGCGCGCCGGGCGCGGAGCACAGGTTCTTTTGCCCGATGATGGGCCGCAAATCCCACAGTACAAAGCATGTTTTTTTTTTTTTTTTTTTTTTTTTTTTAAGCTTTATACGCGCTAGAGATTGCAGTCAACTATATCAGAAGGCGCGCTTGTAGCGCTAGCCGCCACATGTCCGAAGTGTCCGAATGAATATCTCAAATTAAATAAACATCACAACTTGTCTACGTACTTCCCCAAAGCAGCTGTTCACCGTTCTACCACAAGACACAAAAAATCTGTAAGCAGAAACGGCAGTAACTCGACGTAACACGACTTTCTCTTGGACTCTGCTCTATGGCGCCATGCTGAAACCACTGAAACGGCGAATTCGATGCCTGGGTTGAGTGCGCCTCCACACGGAGAGACGCCGCCTCCTCTTCTTTCTCCGCTTACTTTGGCTTGTTTGGCTTACTCCCTCTCCGCTGGAATGGGACGGCTCAGGGTATAAAATCATCATAACCTTCGAAATCCCGAAGCGCGCGTAGCGGCGCGCGCGAAGGCTTCGCGCGCTTTGGGATCTCGGAGACCATAAAATCATACTTTTTTATTTTTAGGCTAGATGGCGCAAGATACCGCCTGTTATAACGTATGTGGCTCTGATTAGCATCCATCCATCCATACAGCCCAGCAGCAAGATGGCGGATAAGGAAGTAGCAGAAATAGCCAGGCAGCCGAAATAGCGGAGCCCGGAGGTATTTTCTTCCGAAAGAATGATTGACACATCAAACTATGCCAGTCCCAGTCGTAAAATCGAGGAGTTAAAGCCGGTGTCGCCAAATGGTCAACCAGAAAACGAATGCGAAAATACAGGACGAAGCACGAGTAAGTTTCTCAACGAACAGTGCGTAAGAAACAGGGCGCAAGTGAGCTGCTGGTGTATACTGAACATGACTGAGGAAATAAGAAAATTGACATCAAGAGAAGAGAAGGAAAACGTCTCTCGAAGTCAGCTTTATTGTTTCCTCAGTACCGGGTAGTTTCACAATGTCAAGTTACTTGCAGGACTTTTGCCGGGGCATCTTTTCGCCCGTGATTCGGAGAGTCCTAGACTAGATACCCTTATCTATGTCTTATCTCCGATGCTTGAAATAAAACGATGTGATTATTCCGTTGGATTATTTTTCATAAGGACTTGCCTCGCTCGCTTACTTTCCATGACTTTGCAATTGTTTTGAGCGCGTCTTGCCCATGGCGGACGCTAATTGCGGATCTCCGTTTTCATTCGATTACCGGATGAGTCGTTTATCAATGATTAAACCGCCAAGAGAGTGAAAGGCCAGCCCGGCACTTTGCACGTGGCTCATAATTTGCAAGATGCACGCAGCAGTTACGTAGAGCAAGAAGGTGGTTTCTTTTCACATGTGGCACATTGTGGCTTGGAGTGGGCTTCGTGACCTTGGGATCATATGAGTGTTTGCACAGTGTTGGAGTCCACATGGACTCGGTGAGGCGATATCAGCAGCGCTGTAACCCTTTTGCAAACGATGTTACCTCGCGTTTCCTCATCACCTGGGTGCCCATTGGAATTCTCTGGGGTGCCCTCAAAGCGTTTCTGAATGTGTATTTGAGCGACATGCCGCTTGTCTTCAATTGCAGGTGCTTCGCTTTATGAATACCTCTATGGGGAGCTGCGAAGAGGGTATTACTTAGAAAATGACGAGCAGCGTTACGAAGATAGGAGAGAAAAGTTTTACATATTCTTCAAAATTCCCAGAGAATTAGAAAAGGTGCGTCTTTTTCTGTTTTGGTTTTTTGGGGGTTTGTTTAATAGCACCTTTTCAAAAGTCCATCAAGCAACATTGACGGTCACCGTTGCTTGCTCATGAAGCGCATGATGGGATCTGAGTTCTTGCTGAGTGCTGATACAGCGCTCGTTTTCAGTACATACATGTGAGCAAGCAATGGCGGATAGGTGTCAGCGCGGACTTTTAAAGAGGGTCTATTGCAACACACGGGGAGCGTGTCGGCATCTGTGATCGCTTCTGGCACAGTTAATGTTGTGGCATGCATGATTTGGAAAACGAGAGTTGCTGCAATTGGTTCTTTCCGCTTGCCAATTCCTTCTGTACATTTTACATTTTTTCTCGTGCTAAGCACGTGAGAATGTGCTTACATTCGAGCATATGCAGCTTACTGGCTGAAATGATGTCTTCATAGTGTTGATATCGCGCATGGGTCATACAGTGCTCAACGAGTTGAAATGGACCAGTGGAGCGGATAGTCTCACTCTAAGAGTGTGCAGTTACTCAGACGTTTAGAGCTACTCTAGCCTAGAGTAACATAAAGGCTCCACCATTTTGTCAATTGGGTGATCGCTAGAGTGTACCTGCGCAGGGCCACGCGCTCTACTGGTCTATTTCGCTTTGTTGAGCAATGCATGCATAGCTGATGTACGTTACAAGAGATGCCGTTGATGCGCGACTGAATTTGTTCCCCTCGTCAAGAGCAAGTGAGAGTGGCTCGGATAAGACGTCTCATGAAGGGTGCTTCTAAGTGGTATCTAAATTGATGGATATACATGCATTAACTATGTATCTGGTTATGAAATATGCACGCTTGCATGTGAGCATTTGTTTACGGACACTTCACTCATTTGGGCGTATCAAGTAATTAATGAGCAGAATGTTAGGGCGCAAGTGAGCTGGTGTATATTAAACATTTTAGTGAAAAACCCGACACTGAGGTAATGACAAAGACATTCTCCTTCTCTTCCTTGTCGTCGTCTGTCATTACCTCAGTCTTGGGTTTTTCACTAATATATCAAGCAATTAGCTTAAAATATCGAGTGTCTAAGGATGAAAATGGTGACAGCAGTGATTTTCTAACAAGTAGCATTCTGGAAACAAGCAGCATCTTAAAATTGCTCCCAAGCCTCTCTGATGAAAAGAACTTATTCAGTGGTAGCATGCATATTGAGGTTTGCAAAGTTCATATTTGGTACTGTACACTGTTTCTGCTTAAGTCCAGACGCCGCCGCCGCTATGAGCTAGTGGGACCAACCAAACTGTCAAAAGCGCAAGTCCCTGGTTCTTTTCTGTTTATGATTGCTTCAGCAATGATAGAACATGTACAGAAACATGACGAACACAATGATGGTGCACTTTTCACACTCTGATCAGTCCCATCAGCTCATAGTGTCGACTAGGTCTAGACTTAAAGTTTAGTATCTTCTGAATGAGATTGGATCGACTCGTAGAGGTCCAATTCGTCGTAGCCCAGTTTGCAGAGAGGGCAACCTTTCGAAGGGTCATTCGCCAACCAGCGTAAAATAGTTAAAATAGTTTGCGGAGAAAAGTTTGTTTTTATTAATGTTGTCTTTCTCCTTTTTAGATATCTTGACCTCAAGTTTGTGTTTCTTTGTTTTTTTTTATTGCATCATGTACAAAGCATCTGTCAGAGCAAAGCCTCCTATCTAAAATGCAAAAATTAGTGCAAGACGTTTGACCTTGAGTCATTCAAATATGGGCTGGTACTTGGATGATTCAAGGGTTCGCCTAACAGGGATCACTGGATGGCTTCTCCACAGATACTTAAAGGGAAGATAGGGCACTTCTACCTTTGAGAAAAAACGCTTGAATTGCGTTCATTTGGCCTTTAGAATAACAGATATCAAAATCATATTTCAATGCCACGCACCGGAGAGCCATACGAGCAATTTGAAAATAGGGCTGAAGCCCCGCCTCCCTAGCATTGGCAAGCCAAAAGATCCGTCGATGACGTCACGGACAGCGACTATCTTTCGCGTTTTTCTCGCGTTTACAAACACTTGCGCGGCAAATGGTTTTGTTATTCGGGTTCACGAGGGAAAAATACGCTAGAATTCACTTCTAGCTCATTTTTTTCAAGAAGCTCCGTAGCTTCCCTTTAACATAATCTAATATTATTCTCACTCTTATTCATTATGCTGGCTAGTGGCATAGGCGGGGGGGGATTTAAGGAAAAGAATTTCTGGCTACACCACTGGCCATTAAGTTATCTAAAGAAAGAGAGGAGCAAATATACTCGTTTAATTTGTTTTATTTGAGATACCGCTAGCCTTTTGGCAGGCCCAAGCAGGGTACAAACAATTTAAAAAAAATGGCACTGTGTGCGCAGCATAAATTAAAAATACATAATGACACCACATGAAACGCATGTAATAACAGATCATGAGTGGAGATATTCAGTACAAGGATATAAAAATGCCATAGCTATGCAAAGTCACAACACTCGCTCGAATAAACGAGGCTTAATTTTGTACTACATATAAAAAAGAGTTTAGATCATGGAAGTGCTTAGTCAGGCTATAGGCCAACAACTGCGATTCAGTAATAGACCGATCTCACCGGCCAGTTTGACTACGCCACCGCTGCCGCAATGCATTGTGGGAACTTTAGTCTTTCTGCACATGCGACAACCTCGCTGGTGCTCTGCGTGTGTAGAGCACGAGACGGCACGAACCCTCGCATGCACGGCCGTCTGCCTCCTGTGAACTAAAGTTATGGCGGCGTCACGCATGCGTCAAACGCTTAGTAAGATCGGTTTTTGGGACTGTTTCTTCCGGTAGTGAATTCCAGTCTTCTATGGTTTGAAAGAAATATGGATATTTGAATGTGTCATTATTGCTGAAACGGTCCTACAATTTTAGTCGGGTTACCTCGACCTGAGTGGCTGTTTGATGTTTTTAAATATTGATCCGAATTTATTTTGAGGTAACCGGGGTATAGCTGATGCGTAAAGTTTATTTGGGCAATTTTTGGTTTCATTTCCTATGTTTGCAACTCACATATTTTAAGCAAGACGGTCACACACTTTCCATGTGTCTATATTTTGAGAAAATGAATTGTGGGAGACCCAATTTTTGATTTTACTGGTTGCATTTGAAAAGCATTCTTGGTGGGGATCTTACTCGAGGCTTGCATATCCCAATGAAGGTCGAATTAGGGTCTTATAAGCAGCTAATTTACATTCTAGCGTTGAGTGTTTTTAAATTTCTCTTTTAGAAACCTAACTTTTGACAAGCCGTGTTGCAGATATAATTGACACATGTGTCCCATTTTAAGTCCCATGATATTACAACTCCAAGATATTTAACTGTGTCCTTTTCATTGAGGGAAATGTTGAAATTTCCTAAGTAAAATCAAGAACTTCCTTTTCGTTTGTGATCATTATAGTAAGCGATTTATCATGATTAATCTTTATACCCCAGTCAAGGCATTAGCATGAAACAGGCAGTAACGATGCATTCAGTTTTCCTCACTCTTTTCAGCTATTTAGTATACAGTACATGACACAGTCATCCATGAGGTTAAGGTGAGACAAAAATATGGAGCGGGATAAAGTGTTATATTTTATGAAAAATAATACGACATAGAGGTGATAGGGAGTTTTATCCTTGCATTTCTTATATTGCCTCGTGCATGATCAAGAAGATACGCTTTTTCTTTCATCTAGGAGATCTGCATACACTCTTACCCCAAGCGTAAACGATATGGAGGCCAGAATGACGTCTAGTCAGTCTCGCCCTAGCTCTTTCCCAAACATTCCATGTCGAATATTCGAGATGACGAGGAGAGTAAACAAAGAGCCAAGCGCCATACAGGGGCGGATCCAAGGGGGGGGCTGACGGGGGCGGCCGCCCCTTCCCCCAAACAAAATTGACCTCCCCCCCTCCCCCCTTCTCAGAGGGCAATTTGACAGGGGTGCATTCCCCGGTGCGCACGAAAGAATGGGAGAATATTGTCCTTACAAATTTTTTGCCCCCCCCCCTCCCCCCCCCCGCCCCATATTGGAGTTCTGGATCCGCCCCTGGCGCCATATTGCCGATTCATTCGCTGATTCTCTCTCGCGATAGCCAGCTGTTACGACAACATACCATTGCTTGCTGCTACTTTTTCGACGCATGTTCTTTTTTTCATTTCTGGTACAAGTTTACTGCCATTAAAGCTTTAGTTCATTTTGTTGTCTCCTGCCTCATTGTCTGTCCTTTGTGACATTATCAATAGGGGTTTAGTGGACGCATATGGGAGTTCTTGCCGTCACTTTGAGGCGAGGATTCAGCACCCCTCGCACAGTTTGCAGCATATTTAAAATAGTGGAGCACTAATATGCTTTTGTGTTTGAATATGGAGGCTAAGTTCATGTTGAAAAAAAGGGTGATGAAAAGACCTCTTTAACAAACTCTCCTTCGACGAGTTGCCCTATTACGAACTGGCCAATTCAATGAATTGCCCTTCGACAAGTTGTCATTTAACGGGTCGGGTTTCGACGAGTTTGCCTAGACCTCTTCTGAATGCAGGTTGTAATTTTAGTTAACAATTTTACAAAGAAGCAAAATGTTACTTTCTTGATCTTTGGTTATGTTACAGAGTTTTTTTCCTTTATTCTCCAAGGTTGCAGGTGCAACCTTCCAGCACTAGAAATTGCCCACTCTTGTCTCTTTACAAAATGTGCATGCCATTTGGGAAAGGGGAGCCTCTCGCACCAGGGTTAAGGAAGCCCAGTTTGTTCCGTGAATTTCTGTTTGGAAAAGTGCCAAAATTTGTACTTGCCAATTTGTCACAAAACAAAAATCCCAACAAAAAACAAAAACTTGCTCGTGATACCTCTTTTTTCGAGTAGGAATTGGGTCGTCATGCACATCCTAGAACTCTATAATATACTGAAACGAGGGTTCCACCATTAGCATGTGCTCTAGCATGCAAGTTGTAGATTTGGGTTTCATTTTGCCATTTTCTAAAAGTGTCTCGAAGTGAATGGACGTTTTTCTGTATTTTAAGAATCCTCCACCCTCGTTCTCAATGGGTAGTAAAGGAAAGAGAATGTTTTGACAATGTTCTGTATTTGAGGTACTGGTTTGTATTTCGTAGTACCAGCTCACAAGGCGACTTAACTCTCCCATCGGCTGAGCTTCCTCTCTAGCCTCGGTCCAGTGCGAAGATGCTCGAGCATGTTTTCCGACTGACGGCGGGTCTCTGGAGCTCACAGGATCGAGGTGTGGAAGGTGGGCACTGAAGCCAGCCATTGTTGCCTTCCAGTTCATGCTGTATGGATTCTTCCAGTGTGCGGATGCTTTCCTCTTTGTGTTCACGCTACTCCCCCTGAGGTTCATGCTTGCTCTCTGGTTCCTGCTGGTCTACGCGCTCAAGACCCTGTCGAGGTGAGCGCACTAACTGCAATGCCTGCTGCGCAAAGTGACCGTCGCCCCGGTGAAGCTCGCCGGTTGGCGGTCACGGCGGTTGGAGGTTGGCGGGGCTCTCGATCTGTACGTTGTGACAACCTAGTGACCTTTTTCGATTTACGAGAAATTGCAAAGGCAGTAGGAAGAAGAAGAATCGGCTCCTCAGACCTGTTGGCAAGCATTGCAACTGTTTGCAGTAATGCATTCCCCATGCGGTAGGCAAGGAATTTGAGCATTGTTGATACTCATCGCAGGCTACCCGAATACAGGGTGTCTTCTTTTAAGCTTCACAGATTTGTTTAAAAAGAGCCGTGAAAGCTACTCTTGTGTGGTTTGTGCGGGAGAGTTATACTGCCAGGGGGACATACAGGGGGCTAGTCGTAACGATCAGTTGGCTAATTAGGTCAAATTTGTTAATTAGCTTTTCACTTAGTGAAGAATAGACATAGGGTTCCAATTAGAAACTTAGTGAGGGTCAGTCAAAATCACTAGATCAAATTTTTTTTTAGAAAGATACAAGGTGGGGGCAGCATTTTACGGCATTCTTAAGAACTTGTGGTTTGGATGCATTTATAGGTTTTGGTTTCCAATCGGAACACATCTTTGTGCCAGCGGTCCTGCTCCCTGGTAATCGCAGCACGAAGCCACCGCCTCGCCCCCCTCGTAGGACTACGGTGCCTAAAACGGGTCTTCGACTGGTGTGTTTACCGGGTCCAAAAAAGTGGTCCCTCGATTTCCGCCTGATGACATCATAGAAGTGTCAGGCTGTCGCCGATCGCGGCCCTGGTGGTGTCTCAGCAGCTGTAGTGGATATGGTAGACGCCTGTTCTGCTGCAGGTCGCTCCCCTCTGTGACAGTCTACGGAAGCTACAGCAGTTGGAAGTTGAAACGCCGTGACGACAGCGACACTTGCGGTCGCTCGCGCTTTTCGCCAGCATTTCTACGGCCAACCTCCAGGATCGCAACAGTCAACAGCATGACACTCCAGCTTCTGTGACGTCATTTGTTGCCACTTGGAAACCACTTTTGATGTATGGGCAGCATAGGACGCTAAACACATCAGTCGGAGACGCGTTCCAGGCACCATAGTAGGACGGAAGGAAGTATTGCGCACGTGCGTTGCGCGTCTCAGCCTCTGGGGGGCAGGACCGCAGGCAGGCACTTCAATAATAAACCAAAACCTAGAAACATGTCCAAATCGAGTGTTTTTACAGAACGCCGTAAAATGCTGCCTCTGCATTATATCTGTCTGAAAATAGTTGATTTAGCGGTTTTGGATGACTCTGAGCAAGTTTCTGATTGGAATTGATGTCTGTTTTTACTGATTAAAAGTTAACTAACAAATCTTACCTAATTACCGACTGATTATACGATTAGCCCTCTGTATTGTGTTCCCTTGGCCGTATAACTCACCTGCACAAACCACAAAAGCATAGTTATCGCGGGTCTTTTTAAACAAATCTGTAAGCTTAAAAAAAAAAAACCTTGTATAGTTGTGTTTTATTAATACAGAGATTTCCATTCCCCCCAAACATTTTCTGTAATAACAGAACAAAAATGCACATATTCACCCAATTCATCCCTACAAATTTCGTCTATATATGTAGTATGGTATCCACATTAACTCCTTAAAAGGGGCACTGATACCCCAAAGGTCGTATTTTTTTTATTGTCTAAAACAATGCAAATTGTAGTCAGACAGACACAAAAAAAAAAAATGAATCTTAAAAAAAAAAAAAAATTTTCCATTGTGCACGCACGCATTTTTTTTTTTTTTTTTTTGCCGTTTTTCTTTACCACTTTTTGCCTCCTCACTACTTTGGATTCGTGACATCAAAAATCATGAAATTTAGAAGCTTTGTAGGCGACATTTCTATAACAGTTAATAGCGGCAATCTTAAAACATGTTTTTTAACGCAATTGCGAACGCACTACGGCCCTTCTTTTTGAAATACAAAAAAATCAAAGTCGGTGTGATGTCGCCTCCTGGATTTGTACCCTCCCTCGGAAAACTTGGTGGCGCTCGAGCAGAGGATGACCGGTGAGTCGGGGAACTGGACGAAGAAACCGGTTTTTCACTTTCTGCCGGCGCTCTTCTGTTCCGCTCCTCACCTCCTCGCTTCGGGTCGCTGTGGCAACGGTGCTTTGCTTTGTAGCATGGAGCGGAGGTGCGAAAGAAAGTCGACCCGCAGGAGATCGCAAAATTTGACGTTGCTGACTGGCGCGGATCGCGCGGGAACTTCAAACTCGGCATTTGGAAATTGTTTTTTTTACTACAAATACTGAATCCCCAAGTTTCGAATTCTGAGGATAATGTCCCGGCATCGTTTTCAATTGTTTCCGATAATAAAAAAAAAAATGATTTTGATATGTCAGCGCCTTTTTAAGAGTTTTAAGTTTGGGGGTAATTTTTGATCCTCAACTGCCTGTCTTCAAAATTACATTTGTTGCTTCGAAGTCAAGTTTCAAGCCATAAACAAAACGTGAGCAAAATTGTAAAAAATTCGGGGCTGCCATCTGTTGGCAGAGCTTCAAACTAAGCCATGAGCAAGCGTGGTTCGTCTAAAACGGTTGAGTGCATGAATTAGGGAAAGCAGACAAGCCATACCCGTACTGAACGGTTTGGGGACGGCTCCACGTTGACGAGCTAGGCTCGTCCAAAACGATTAAGGGGTAAATGGGGTCCATAATAACAAGGTCTTTCTTAATGACTCGTGACATTATTTGCTGGTGGTTGCATCGATTTGTTCTCTTTATGCTGTAGAATCTCTAGAGAAGCGAGTTTTCTCAATAAGTATTTTTGCTATCTACCGAGTTCCTGTACAACAACTGCAAGCTTGCACTATTTTTCTCGACTACTAAGTACTACATTCCTGTTTTGCATTGACTTGATGTGGAACCCAGAGTTTGTTTCACCTGAAACCCCTTTGCGGCTTGAGCATCTTTCTTTGGAGTATCTCCAGTGCCTGCCTTGCATTTTCGGTTGTGGTAACCTCGTGGTCTCCGAGGGGCATTGAGAGGTTGTGGGCCAAGGACAGACATTTCTGCCGTGCTTGCTTCTCTTGAGGCCCGACAATTGTGCCTGTCCGTACCAGCGTCTTCCTGAACGCCCGGGGCACTGCTCCCAGCCGGGTGCTTCAGCCAGCAGAGATCTGCGACCTCCTCAAGGGCATCATTCTCGTCGCCGTCTGCTTCCTGGTCAGCTACGTGGACACTTCCATGCTGTACCACATTGTCAAGAGTCAGTCCGTCATCAAGCTGTACATCTTCTTCAACATGCTGGAGGTGAGTTCTGCAGGGACGGCATCTGCCAACAGGGAATATACATACAGTCTAAGCTCATGACAACAGACCTGGTTACAACTGGATGTAACATACCGATTTGGGAAATTTGGTTGGTTTTCCTCTACATACTATTGACTCAATTTTATATCTGCATACAACATTACTCCTCTTTCAACAGACCGAAATCTCGTTCAAAATCAAGGTCTGTTGTAACGAGCTTAGACTGTACCTAGCAAACTTGCAATGATTAGGAAATCTGCGCTATGCATTACGAGAGTCAGGAGGGAAAGTTTGCCATAGTCGTTGCTTTTGTTTACCCGTGTGTGTTTATAATTTCGTTTTGCTTCTAATCTACCTAAATGTATTTTTGTACCGTGTATAGTAATGTAGCATATCTAGATACTAACTACATCTTTTCTCCAGCTCAGCATGGTTTTCGAAAGGGTCTTTCGTGCGTGACTCAGCTTGTTGAACTTTACCATGATCTTGTTACAACAACTGAGAGTGGAAGTGAAATGCATGCTATTTTCCTTGACTTCCGGAAGACTTTTGATTCTGTGCCCCACCCTTTGTAAACTGCACTCTTTGGGCCTTGATAACAGCGTCTACCAATGGATAGAAAATGATCTTTTTGAAAGAAAGCAATGCGTAGTCATTAACGGTGCGAAACCTAATTTTCTTGCTGTGACATCTGGCGTTCCGCAGGGGTCAGTCTTGGGGCCTCTTTTATTCAATACCTACATAGCTGTAGGTATTGACTTGCCTGTGAGGCTGTTCACAGACGATTGCGTTTTATATCGTAGAGTAGAACATTTACGTGATTCTGCACTTTTACAATCTGATTTAGATAAAATATCCAGTTGGTGCCAGACATGTGAATTAAGTCTCAATGCTGACAAGGGTGTCCACGTCACTTTCGGGAAAAAACGCCACAGCACCTTATCTTATTACTCTATTAATTATCGACATTTACATAGACACACGCATGTGAAGTATCTTGGAGTCATTTTATCGAGCAATCTTTCTTTTAATGGTCACGTAATACGGTCTGTACCAAAGGATGGTAGAATGCTAAATTTTATTAACAGAAATATACGCAGTGCTCCCAACAAGCTAAAAGAAACTGCTTACTGCTGCTTGGTAAGACTGATGCTTGAATATGCGTGTTTTCTGTGGGACCCGCACCAAGCGTACCTTGCCATTTAAATAGAAAAAATTCAAAACCGTACTGCAAGGTTTGTATCGGGAAAGTACAAAAGAACATCCAGTGTGGCAGAAATTAAATGTGAGATCAATTGGCAACTATTGGATTTAAGGAGAAAAAAATTTTGTCTAAATTTTTTATTTTCTATATTTAGTAACTTAACTAGAATTGATAAGTGTAAATATCTTGAATTAGCAAACTATATTTCAACCAGAATAGATCATTGTAACAAGATCTAAGAAATATTTTGCCGAACTGATTATAAAAAATACTCATTTTTCCCTCCCACAATAATGGACTGGAATTCATTGCCTGCATCAGCATTTATTACAGATGACGTAGGATTTTTTTTTTCAGTATCCTAAATTTTTTTAACATTCGAGAGTTTGTGTGTGTTCTTTTATTTAACAGTATTGTATTTTTGACATTGCATTTGTTTTATTTTATGTTTCCCTGCTATAATGCTTCGGCGCTGCAGGTTGTTTCTGTAAATAAATAAAAGAAATAATAAAAAATAAATAAAAAGTTAATTGCAAAATGTAAGGCACATCGCTGGTATAAGTATTTTTTTCACTGAATGTGCTTCAATGCATAGCACAGAGCTGTGCATGGAAGTTTACTAGTTCAAACCGGAGAAACATTTTAGTGCTTGAGTATCGAGCTAGTGTGGAAGTTTAGGTACTTCAGGTATTCCTTGGCTTGCGGGAACGCTGCTTGAGAGCCCCTTCATTAAAATAAATCAGACATAACTGAAACCTATTTTTACTATAAAAAAAACAAAAAACTACACCGAAAATGTTTGAGATTAACAAACAGCAGAGTTGAAAGGACACTAACGCCCTCCAAAAAATTTATTATTTTTTGCCAGGCGATTTAATACGGTGTCCAAAGACTACACAATCAATATTTTGCTGCAGAGTCGCTTACATTTTTAATAAAGGAAAAAAATGCAACTGCTCAAATCCCAAACATGAGCACGGAACGGTGTTAATGGTCGCGACATGTAGACTGGGGTGGAGGAATAAATGTAGAGGAAAGATTCGCCGGAAGTCACGTAGCTACACCTAACCGCATCTTTTTTTCTTCTTTGTTTTCTTCCTCTGTTTTATTTGGCCGTGCAAAGCAGATGACAGTTTTAACATTGTAATGTTCAAGCGCACCAGGGTGAACTCCTCGTTTGCAGTAACGCAGCCAGTTGACAGTAGATCTGAAAGTTTGCTGCCAATTTCCCTGCTGCAAAGGTACTCCCCAGGCTCGGAGTTGGGCGGCTCCATGCATTGGCCACATTTGCACCTAGTATACAGCTTTCGAAGAAACACTCGACCCTAGGGACAACAAACCGTTTTCGAGCCCAGTCACTGGGTTTGAGGCTAGACTCTCACCGGCGTCCCTGCTTACCCTAAACGAGTGGACTGTGATTTCGACGGGCGAAGCCTGCGTAGGCGCAGTTTCAAACACTGCTGGCGGCTAGATTCTCGTATTTTCCCACTGTATTTTGTGTTTTATGGTGCATGTATTTTCCCGAGAACATGGAGAAAGCATTGTACCACATTTCAAAAATCAAAAAATCAAAAAAAAAAAAAAGAGAAAAAGAAACTAAACTATTTTTGTTGGGTATGCGTGCAACAGAATAAATGCGACTGGAATGTTAGTGCCGTTTTTTTTCTTTTTTACGATAAGTTTCGACGGCGCCACCCGATGAACCGCGTGTCAAACAACAAAGCACTTGGCTGTCGAAAATAATTTGCAGCAGAAGATAACTGAAAAGTATTCATTTTTCACGCTCACAAATAATGTGTTTACCGATGGACAGGCCACGGACATACAATTTAACAAGTTTTAACATTCAAACAATATCTTGTATGTACCACACGATGCAGCATTATCCGAGAAGAATTTATTTGAGACAGATCTCAAATAACACAGTCACAGTCGACGACAATCACATCTTGACGATCGGACAGAATCCCAGATGACTTCGTTTTGGGGAACATTTTGGGGAGAACTTCTTTTTTTCACGACAGCACCAAGGCAAAGGAACGAACGCGACTGACCCGTTTCCCACCACAACCCAGAAAACTATTTTTGGAGATGACTGGTCATTCTACGCGGATTATCTCTGGAAGGGGGGAGAACAATGTTCACAAAATCGCGTCGAAGGCTGTTCGACATCCTTCACCCCCTTCGTTTCCCATGAATGTAAAGCTGAACAGCTTGAATGGCAGGCACTCACCAGCCTTATTTCTCACAATGGAAGATAACACAAAATAGGTACGCAGCACGTATAAAAAAAAAAAAAGATTAAGTGGAAACTTTCAAGAGGGGCGAGAAAACGTTGATTGTAAAACCGCAAAAATGTGGGTAGAGAACCGCGCTGAGCAGGTCTTCGCAGTCCAATAGAGTGGCAAAAAATTTCTAGGTAATAGAGGGTGCGAGAGTTGCACCAGCCGCATCAGCATCAGCAACATGGCGGCGGCCTAGGAGCGTTTTTTGGAAAGGTGTATATTCACCACCAAGTGCACAGTTTGTGCTTGATGTTTGTGCATTTTTCAAGCCCTTACCAATTTGTGTTCGTAAGACGAGCAGTGTCTTCAGCCAGGAGAATGGGCGACGACTCAGCGGCGCCTTCGTGTGAAGGTAATCGGGCGTGTCGTACGGAATAAATTCGAATTGTTTTGATCGGTAAAAAATTTATCTTTCGGAGTGAGATAGATTTGCTGCTACTGCAAACGACAGTTCTGAAGTAGACATCTTACGCCCGTCGTCCTCTGCCGTCGCTTCGTCCAGCCGTCTGGGCCGTGACCTTGCGGTACGGTGCCATGTTGAGATTGCACAGAGTACTTTCGGCATACTGTGCAACTTTTTTTTTTTTCCCGATCTATTCGCAGCTTTTTAGAATCCATAAAAACGGGTTTCATATTTCGTTTTATTTTTAATATTTAGTGTGTGCCTTCGATGACCCACAACATTATTATATTTGGTGTGCGTGTCTGAACATGTGTGACCGTGGAGAAGTGAGTGAGCGAGACTCAAACCGACCGGTTTGCAGGAGGGAAGGAAACAAATTTTGAGCTGCAAGTTGTGTTTTGGGTAGCTGGGTTGTCCTACGTTATGTACAAATAAAAACCTTGGCGAGCAGGAATACGCTGTCAGTGTCCCTTTAAGTTGAGCATGATACCTAAAAGAAGTGCAAGTGGATAGGTCAGCACAGCACCTTAGATACTAATGTTGAAAGACAAAAATTAGGGGGAAAAACAATTTAAACTTTTTTTTTATCTACAAGTCACCAACAACACATTTCGTTGTTACTGCACTCAGAGAGAGCCCATGTACCGAGTTTTTTCTCTTCAAAGTTGCATTATTGGATGTTTGCATGTTTTGAAAACCCGACTTTTTCGCAATAAGTTTTTCATTGCAATCCACATTTTTTTAAAGGAGTGTACCAAGACTAAGATTTCTAAAAATGTTAGCAATAACATTTCATAATTTGAAATAAAACTTTGATGACTCATTTATTTAGTAAAAAGATTTCAACATGTGATAACCTAAGAGTGATGCTAAATTGATGTGGATGAACCTCCTCTTGGTAAAGCATGCAGATGCACAGTGCTCGCCAAACCCTGCGGAACACACAAATGTCTCATCTCATGGGAGCTTCATCCTTCCGGCAGTTGAACAACTGCTTCACCATGTAGCGCCCCGTAAAACAATCCAAGCAGGGAAGGCCACCTGCTCGAGCCCCGGCTTGAACCGGGGACAATGAAGAAAGTTTGCCTGCCGAATGATCTATGCTTTGGGCTACCTCCTCGCACCTCGATGCATAGGCAGCTGCTGAAAACAGATTGTCTCTGGTTTAGCTGCGATTTTGGCCTGGACTGAGGGGCCTACCCTGCTCGAGCTGTTCCCTTGAGCGTCATGCAGCGCTCCTTCAGCTGCTGCCAGGACAGCGCTCCCATGAGATCAGACATAATTTGTACATTGCATGTAAGTTGTGCGAGCACTGTATTTTGTGCCATGGGTTGTTGACGGGAGTACTTAAAGGAAGGCGGATGAAATGTTTGTATTAAGTCACAATTTTTTAGAAAGTTATAATAGATTGGGTCAGCATAAGCTGATATTTGCGCTTAGTCAAAGAAATTTTAGTAGGTGCAAGAATCGAATATAAGCTAAATGAGAAATGGCAAAAAATTCTTGAAGAGCAGTGTCTCCTCTTACAGAGTTTGGAGATGTTTTTGATGCATGTTTAGAATGCAAAGGATAGTCTCTAATTCTCAGTGCACATTGTCTAGGTGGCAGACAAGCTGTTCTCGTCCTTTGGACAGGACATCCTAGATGCCCTTTTCTGGACTGCCACCGAGCCACGGGGCAAGAAACGCGAGCACTTGGGCGTGCTGCCTCACTTGGCTCTCGCTGTCGGCTACGTCTGTATCCTTTCTGCTGTCACAGCTGTGGGAAATTGCAGTTGGGCCCTTATTTTCGTGCTTGTGTGATGCACTGTGTTCAGGTGGCTACAAGGCTTACCTCTGGCACTGCCTGATGAGTGGCTACGGAAGCATACTGATGGGCGTCTTTTGAGAGTCGACTGGCCGAGTGTCTTGGCAGCCTGTGGAGCGAAAAGTCTCGCTCCACAGACCGGGATCCCGGGCTCACCGTCTACCCGTGTCGACCTGGACTAGTGTCGTACCAATGTGTGCCCGTGCGTCACTGCTGTGTGTGGGCAGTTATACATTCAAATCTCGTTCATTCAAACTCTATTAATTCAAACTTGCGGATAATTCAAACTAACATGCAGGTCCCATCCTACGCGTCTCTATGGGAGGAAACTCCCGCTAATTCAAACTTTGCCTTATTCAAGCCATTTTTCAGTCCCCCTCGAGTTTGAATGAATGAGATTCGACTGTACCGCACCTGTTAAATGTCGCTACGAAAGTAAAAGTCCCAGGGAACGGGACAAGAAAGGCGAGACAAACTAAGTGCTACTATCAACTGAACTTTAATGCGGAAGAACGCTGAAGTGCATATGCCCTCTACTCGCAGCAATGATGCATTCTCTTTGTGTTTGATTCTATCTACGTAGCAGTGCACCAACTAGCCCACCTTTCCATTCTATTGCTAAATGTTGCATCTCCAGTAGAGACATCGGGTACCCTTTGGGGCAGACTGACCTCTAACTGTCTAAACTTCTACACAACAAATTCTATGGGTGTGTTTCAGTCAATGAGCCACAACTTGATTTTAGTGACACAAGAGGCACTACTGTGTTTACTTTTGTCTTGGGAGCAGGAAGCATCTGACCCTTCAATGCGGTTCTCCTCAGGAAAGAGCGAGAACATCATTGCACTCTACCTACATGAAATGATATTGTGAAACTGACGAGCGTAGTGCGGTCGAGGGTTCTTTTTTTCCGCTAAATGCAAGACCAGTTTGTTTTTATTTACTCGTGTCGCTACATATACACGTTAGTGAAAATCTCTTAGTATTTAAGGTCTTGCAAGGCGGAGAACCATCTCACAATTTTGTATTTGTTGTTAGGCCCCTGACAGGTTTTGAATGCCCAGACGTTGACCGAAACACAACTACAAGGTCCCAAATACGAGGGAACATATTTGCCGACCAAAGCCGAGGATTGGCTGCCAATGGCTGCCCTCTTCCTTGTCTGTCAGCGTGATGCAGAATCTGGAATTCATACCGTAAAGTCCCGAGTCATCACCCAAAATTTACACAAAAAGTGTGGGTGTAAGCAAATAATTTCAGGAAAAGCTAGAGTCGAAACCGGTTATAACGAAATTGGAAATCACTTCGCTATATCCGCTATTTCATTATAGCCAACTTCGGTTATTATGAAAAGCAAAAGGGAATGGGAAATAGGGATCGCTTCGCTATAGCCGCTATTTCGTTATAGACGCTTTCAGCGAGTCAGTTAATCGAGCTGCCATCAGTCGGCGCGCCCTTCGCGCGCTTTCCGGGCCGCCATAGCCGACCTTCAGTTTCTCACCGTTGCTCCGCGTTGTGTGCTGCACAGGCCACTACCGGAGCTTATTTTTCGTGTTCTTTTACGTTGCGCGTTAAAGTCTTGTATTTGCTTTAGGCCTTTTCGATATTTAGGACTTTCATTTAATCATTTGATATTTATAATTCGACATTAGCTCTTGTATTTTCTTATTTATGAAATGGAATCGGACAGCGAATGGGTCGACGATACAGAATTTTGAGGCTTCAATGACCATGTAAGTTCATCCCATTCTTACGTTTTTGTCGCTAATAAAGGGCAGTCAACACTATTGCGACATATGTAAATTGCAACTGACACAGTAAGGCTATGACAGTCGTGCTTCTCGCTGCATGTGCGCGCTCGTTTCCGTAAAGCCGACCTGCATGTAAGCGATTGAGCGCGCGACGAGACGAGCGACGGAGATTTCTCACTGTCGCCCGTCGCATCGCCCGGTTTTGGGATTTCTAGAAAACATCGCTCACAGTCTTGGTCGCTTGCTCCGTCGCTTCCATGCAGTTTGCCTCGTCGCGCGACTGACTGAGCGACAGCAATGCGGGTCGCCGTCGCTTATCTGGTTGCTCGCCAAATCGCTTACATGCGGTTTATACTCAATTAATTTTATGCACACACCATTGAACCATTGGCGCATTGATATTAAGTATAAACCGCATGCAAGCGATTCGGCGAGCAACGAGACAAGCGACGGTGACTTGCTTCGCTGTCGCTCGGGCAGTCGCGCGACGAGGCAAACCGCATGGAAGCGACGGGAGCAGGCGACCAAGACGGTGAGCGACATTTTCTAGAAACCCAAAAAACCGAGCGATGCAACAGGCGGCAGTGAGAAATCTTTGTCGCTGACTCTCGTCGTTGTCACCGTCGCTCGTCTCGTCGCACGCTAAATCGCTTACATGAGGCTCAGCTTTACGGAAACGAGCGCACACATGCAGCGATAAGCACGACTGGATAGTAAGTTGAAATTTGCATATGTCGCAATGGTGTTGACTGCCCTTTATTAGCGAGAAAAACATTAGGATGGGATAACTTACATGGTCTCTGAAGCCATAATCTTGTATCGTCGATCCATTCGCTGTCCCATTCCATTCCATAAATAAGAAAATACAAGAGCTATGTTGAAATATAGATATCAAATGAATAAATGAAAGCCCAAATTATCAAAAAGACTTAAAGAAGACACGCAATTTCATCGCGGAACGTAAAATAACGCGAAAACAAAGCTCCGGCAGTGGCCGGTGCAGCACACAACGCGGAGGAACGGCGAGAAACTGAAGGGCGGCTATGGCGGCAGGGTCACGTGACGTCAAGATGGCGGCGCCCATGAAATGTTGCCTTAAAGGGTCTATAACCGACTTCGTTATAACCTGTCTCGACAGTATAAAATGGCTATCTTTTCGAACACATCTAGCATGGCTGCTCAGGAAATACGTGTCAGCTCAAAACTTGAATTAGTTTCATTTTACGCACACAATGCTCGTGACTTCACTATCGCAAAGTCTGTCACTCACATACCCACGACAAATATTTCATCGAACGTTGTTTCATCCAACTCCGTTACATCGAATGCATCATCCAAGCCAGTTCATTGAATGCCAGTTCATTGAATGCCGGCCGTGTCATTGAACGCTGTTTCAATGAAAACCACCTAGTTGAGCAATAGAAATATTTGATCTGGGAAAACATTTTCTTTTAACACTGGAAGGACAGCAGTGCTATAAGAATTATTATAATTTATAAACTTTATTTTCCTACGGTGCGGTGAACTAATAATTAGACATTTCATTCTCTCTGCTACTTCTTTAATTTCTATTTTTTGTTTGTGGTAAGTGATGACTAGTGTTGTTAATTTAGCTGATAACAAACGGGACCACAGACCTGACATTTTATAAATCGTGCAATCATGGGGTGTAGTGGCTAAGGTGCATTCTTTCAGGGGTGTATCCTCGCCCTTGAAGAGCCTAATTCTATTTCAAGCTTTAAGCTGAGCAACAACCTGTCTTCGTGGCATATGAAAAAAAAAAAAAAGAATGTGTCGCTCTCATTTGTTTATTTTTGTAATCGGCGGAATTGTGGACCTGCCGGCTTTTTAACCTGTTCTTAGAGGAGAAGCTACTCTCTTAGGATAGAATGAAAACGCAAGTAAACAGATAAACATAAAATAAAATAGGTGCAGCAAAAAAGAATCTTATTCGTTTCATGCGTGAACAAATAGAGAGGAAACAAAGGGTGTGGTTGAGAACAACCGCTTATCTTACCTGAGAACGGTCAGTCGCATACCTAGTGAAGTGAAGTTCTACGATTCAGTAACCAAAATGTTTGTGAAAACGTTGCCTGGGTTGTAATTCTATTTCTGGGAATTTCACAGCAGCGTGAAAACTCGGAAGTGAGAGTGAAACCTGTTGAAAGCATTGTAATGATCCCAAAATCAGTGATATGAAATTCAATGAAACGGCATTTTACGAAATGTTAACTTATTTGATGAAACGGCGTTTGACGAAAGGAATACCCAGAGCAGGCTCTTGCACAACTTTTTCGTTGGTGTGTTCTCGCGTTCGTCGGTGCACGGTGTGCTTACAACGCAGGTTGAGGCGGCATTGCCGTGTGGCGTGAGCATCACCGCAATACACTGAGCTCAAAATATAATGCTTCCTAAATGTTTGTGCGCAGCATTGGAGCGAGCCTCTATATTTACCCGCCGCCTTTGTCCCAAACGTGGCACGTCCTTACTGAGTGCGGTCACAACATTCTGGTGGAGTGACCGAGTATTTGCAGTGACCTTATATCGGTGGAGACAGGCTCCACGGAGTTGCTTTTAGTTGCGAAAAAAATAAAGCATCTTTGACCTTAGCAAGGTGGTGAGTTGGGCAAGTTGGTTTGCACTGAACAAGGTGATAAAGGGTGCACAGGAGACAAAGACACAGTGGACGAAAACAGACGAGATCTAGAAGGCGTTTATTAGTACGGGCTTGGGGGAGCACTGCGCGAGTCGGCCATCTGGCATCGTCTGAAAAGGTGGTTTCGTGTTTACACGCAAATATGAACAAACGTTTACGCTTGGTTGTTTTGCCGGTACGCTTCTCGTGCCATAAGCACATTTCCCTTTCGATAATTTTCTTTTGTGTTGCATATATTGAGTCGGCACTTGTCCGTTTTCTTCTACTGTCTTTAGAACCGTATTCTTTGACCTTGCCTTTCGCAGTCACATTCCGAGATATCGGATGTTTGTTGACCTCGCGATTTATGGATCGGTTGTTGCTTGCGTTATATCTCCAATTTTTTTATCCTTTTCCGAACAAACTTACTTTTCTTGGTCCGCGGTCGCGACATTCGGGAAGGACGAGTGCCTGCGTATAGCGGTATCTGCTTAGGAGTATTTGTAAGGGTGGGCTATTACTGTGCCTTTTTTTTTTATTAATAGTTTGCCCAACAAGTTGGCTGGGCGATGACTCAGGATCTTGCGGTATGCTGTTCTAAGCCATCCGAGGCTTCATTGAAAAAAAATTAATAAAATCTTTGAAGCATGCTTTTCACGGTGAGCCAAACTAGGAACAAGACGCGGACTTAACAGAAAACATGGTGCACATATATCCGGGAGCAAAGCAACTCGAGACGTCCGGAAACACCGGCGTTGTTCTTCGCGCTCGTCCCCGGGTTGTGGTCGGTTTTTCTCGCGCAATACGCTGCTCTAATAGATGGATAGAGATATTTTCTGGCTCTCCGAGGCCTGTAAGGTTTGATTGGTGGGCGGATCAAAGCACATTTGTGGCAGATTCCTCAACTCTGTTGTTTTTAGTGCTGCACTGCCTGCTTGTGATGCTGCAGGCTACCACGTTAAACGTTGCCATCAACTCGCAAAACAAGGCCCTCCTGACGATCATGATGTCAAACAATGTGAGTCTCGGAGAAGGGCAGCCAGACTGCCAGTGACTTTGGGAGGGGGTGTTCCCCGCTGCATGGCAGCCCGTTCTCGCTGTTGCAGTTTGTCGAGCTCAAGGGCATGGTGTTCAAGAAATTCGAGAAGAACAACCTGTTCCAAATGTCCTGCAGCGACGTGCGGGAGCGCTTCCACTACGTCATCCTGCTCTTTGTGGTCATCCTGCAGACGATGAAGGAGTACAGCTGGCAGGAAGGTACCCTCAAATGCCCTCAACCCCTTCCAGGGCGAGGTCTTCCTTGGTACGACTCAAAGCCTGCCACCGAGGCTACTGGCACCCTGGAATGTATGGCGCCAACTTGGGGGGGGACAGTGTATGTGAACCGCTGCGAGTACACTGGGCTCGTTCTATTTACCTGCGCCAGCCTGCAAAAAGTGCAGGTACGATGTACTTCCAGTTCAGGTAGGCTGCACTCGTCATTCAAATATGGTTGCATTCAGGAGGTGCAGGTGAATCAAATGAGTCTATTTTTATTTTATTATTTTTTTTTATTATCACGCAGTAGGCTTGTTCGATTTACCCGCACCTCCAGCGAGGGTGCGGAAAAGTGTAGGACAGTGTGCCTCCGTCCTCTGTATACTGAGAAGCGACCGGAACCTCCCAACACTTTTCTACGCCGAAGGTAAATAGAACGAGTCTAGTGTGAATGTCTGGCTAACTGCGTCGTGCGGCGTTCATCGTGATAGTACAGGTTCACATGAATGTTGCCCGAGGCACAATTGGCTTACACCACGCGCGTCACTTGAAGCCACACTCGGCATTCAGTGCCACTGAGAATTGTTTGAAGATGCTTCTAAAGATTCAACAAAGTACAGCTCGGCACGTCCCAGTTATTTTACCAATCTAATGGACTTCAATTGCTAACCTTAAACGCAGAAGTGAAATGTTCCATGTGGCACAAAATCTCCCGGCACACAGCTCGTGCAAAAGCACCTTAATTGACGTGGCTGGCCTCCATTGTTGGAGAAGCCAACTTTTTTTCCCCGCAAAAATAAGGGCAAAAAATAAGCTTTTCTCAGCACTGTCCCTACAGTCTACGGCGGAGCACAGATTGCTATTCATTGCAAAGGGACTTTCAACCTTGGAACTGTAAAAAAATAATCTCAATCGCTGGTGCCCAGAAAGCCACTTCAGGGCTGCCTGGATCCCTCGTCCGCCTGCCCGCCGGTGCCGTGTAGACGGGTAGGGAAAAAATGGGGATTTTTCATTGTTGCCAGCAGAGTCGCCAACCTGGAATCACCATGGCCGTTGTAACTTAAAAATTCATCATCTTCATGGAAAATTTTATTTTTATAAAATATTTTTGCTATCAGTTGAGAAAGGGTTATTGATGCGGCTGGTTAATTTCCAGTCATATCAAAGACTATTAAGAAATTGGCAGACTTCCCATTTAAGCCCACACCGCTATTGATTGTCTCAAGTTGTGGTGGTAGGGGGCATAAATGGTGTCTATCAACTCTAATCTTTTTTAACCTGGGCACTTTTTATGCAAGACCTGTATGGGAACCTGAATAGTAGCCCGTATGATGAAACATAGCATAGCAGAGACAATGATTAAAACGTACAGCGCAAACAGACGGGGCAGAAGAGAGAAGAGACACCATCGCTGAACTTACAGCCAACATTCAGTCGTCAAGCCGCAACCCTACGTACGACGACCAAACAATAAAAAGAAGAAAAAGGCACACACACACCCATTGACATACCACCAGATCCCGGCACCGTCATCACGAATGTTGTCGTCGTGCGATTAAATCTAACTCTTTACCAGATAGTGACACCAATGGGGCGCTTACACAGTCTTCCTTCAGGCGCACAATCATCTCCGCTTCGACAATTTCTCTGTTCAGGGCATTGCCGCTTCCTCCAATGACTGATCAATTTTTGAAATCTGCACCACATCCACTGACAAGAAAATGAGTGCCCAAGTGGCCCGATTTCACCCTGTTTACATCGTAATAATGTTCTCTTAACCCATCAATCGGGCATCTGCCAGTCTGCCCTATGTACCGTTTACCACAGGAAAGCAGAATGGAATAAACAACTTCAACTCTTCATTCAACAAATTGATTTTGATGCTTCTTAGTACAACCCAGAGACCCCCTGGCTGTAAGATTGACATTTCTGCAAAGCTTAGGTAGCTTGTTAGGGGCAGAAAAGATAATGGTGACGTCTACCCGCTTTCTTGTTAGGGGCAGAAGAAAAAATAATGGTGAGGTCTACTCGCTTTTTTATTTTTCATAAGCCGTGGGAAACTATGCAAATGTGGAACCACATCAACTTTGTTTCTTTTTTTCTTTGGGAACGTCTGCCTCGTCTATACCGCCTTCTATTTTAATTTTATTCAGTGAAGTGCATGAGACCGGCGTGAGTAGGTGTTCCGGATACCCCGCTATCCGAAGGTGGGAAACTTGAGCCTCAAAGCTAGCCCATGATCGATGGATTACGATTTCTTCTGTCTTCTGTCCTGTCTGTTTGCACTGTAGGCTTTAATCATCATGCCTTACCGACACGTCCAAGCTTCCATTTTAAACAGTTTTATTTCTGGTACATCGCATCTCTTTTAAATGTTTACTATTGACCCCATGCCTCCTCGTCGACCTCATCGCCATTGTTGTCTGCCGTGCACAATCGTTTAAGTTCTGCATCCGTGCGAATCTGCTGCAAAAAATATAGAAGTCCTGTTCTTATCGAGTACAGGTTAGCTCTGATGCTCAAGTTTTCTGCCTTTGGATAGCACAGCATCGGGAACACCAACTTACATCGGTTGCAGGCACTTTATTAAATAAAATTTAAAAAGAAGGCAGTATAGATATGGTAGACGTTTCCAAAGAAAACAGAAACAAAATTGCTGCGGTTCCGCATTTGCATAGAGTTTCCCACGGCTTAAAGAAAACAGGAAAGTGAGTCAACGTCATCATTGTCTTTTCTGCCCCTACCAAGTTATCTAAGCTTTGCAGAAATGTCAATCTTACAGTCTCTGGGTTGTACTAAGAAACATCAAAATTGATTGATCGAATGAACAGATGAAGTTTATTCCATTCCACTTTCCTGTGGTAAGTGGTATGTAGGACAGACTGGCAGATGCCTGAATGATAGGTTAAGAGAGAATGATTGCGATCCATACAGGGTGGTGTCAGGACACTTGGGCATTCATTGTCATGACTGTGGGTGTGATGCAGAGTTTTAAAAAAATGCTCAGTCATTGGAAGAAGCGGTATTGCCCTGACCAGAGAACTCATCGAAGCAGAGATGATTGAGTGCCTAAAGGAAAATGGTGCAAGCGCCCCGTCTGTGTCGCTGTCTGGTAAAGAGTTAAATTTTCTCGCACGACGACAGCAATCGCGATGATGGTGCCAGGATCTGGTGGTGTGTCATTGGGTGCATGTGTGCCTTTTTCTTGTTTGGTCGTCGTATATAGGGTTGTGTTTTGACAATTAAACTTCAGTTGTAAGCTCAGCGATTGTGTGTCTTCTCTCTTCTGTTCCGTCTGTTTGCGCTGTACGTTTTAGTCATCATGCCTTACCAACATGCCCAATCTTCGAGTTTGTAGAGTAATGACAGAGAGAGCATTTTAGTGTTTTCTGTGCAGATTGCATTTTCTTGGAGAATCGTTTTCTCAATTTGGGTATTTGTTACTTTGCTCGTGTAGAATGCAGTCATTGGCGGTCTGTATGAGTTGACACATTGTGCTCGTTTGTAAGCTGAAGAAATGCGGTGTTGCGAAGGGCGTCCATGCTTTATCCATAGATGTTAACTTGGATAAAAAGTGAGAGGCTCTCTGGGACTCAGCTGTACTGGTTGCTGGGTGCTGCAACTGTTTGAGGTCATTTGTTTTAAAGTCATTTTTGAATGATGCAATCTTGCAGAGCAATTTTGGACTCTGCTGCCAGACTGCATGATGGTGATGCTGGCAGAGGTTCTGGTTGACTGGGTCAAACACGCCTTTGTGACGCGCTTCAACGAGATATCATACGAGGCGAGTGAAGACAGCGCAACATCTCGGAGGTTTATGGGTAGCGACTCGGAGAAAGAGTAAACGATGCCTCTCTTGCAGGTGTACAAGGAGTACATTACCAGCCTTGCGTACGATTTGGCCAGCAGCAAGCTGAAGAATGTAAGTTAATTGTGACTTTTGTCAATGAAAAGTGTTGTTTATTAACATTAGTAACTGCCCCAGATCATTTTGTAGATATTGGCACTTAACAGGCTTTTTTAAAGTCTGATTTTATTGTCTCCTACAAGTATGGTGTCAAAGCGGTGCGAGATATAATCAACTAGCATTGATTCGACCACGGTTAATTCAACCTATCGTTTAATTTGACCCTGTTCAATGGTCACGGCAAAAGCCCATACCTTTCTATAGAAAAGAAAAACAACTTGTTTTTCAATCTTGAAGTATAAAATATTGGTTAATTCAACCAGCTGTACCTGCCGTCCGGCATGATGGCCGCGATTGGCGATCAGTTGCACCTACGATTGCGATCGGCCGTGCTGGTTGGCGAAAAAACCCAATTGAAAATTTGGAAGCGCGCATTGAATCGCAAAGAGAGGAAAAGGGGAGCGCACGTTGAGACACGGGACGCAGCTGGGTCTCAACACAAAACAACCATTGCAACACAGCTGTGGAGCAGCGAGCGCTGCTCCACGGCGGAGCTGCAATGCCGCCACACCGAACGCGCGAAGGACATACACGGCTGCGGCCTGCGCCTTGCAGTGGCTCATTATAAAAATGTTAGCCCATCTGACCTAAAGCGCTGGATATTCGGAATTTTGCACGCATCTTTTAATCCGACTTTCAGATAATTCAACTTAGTTTTGCATGCCCCGTCAAGATAGAATTAACGGAGGTCGACTGTATAGGTTTAAAGTTGCTTTCAAATGGTGTTGCGAATGGATGGCATAACAATACTAAACAAGTGGCTGTTTTGGGTCCTTAGAGGGTTTCTCATAACTCTTGTTTTCTCAGCCCACTGTGTTTAGGAAAGGAGACTAGAAAGTTTCGTGACATATGGTGTCTTTGATCCAATTGTAAAAATATGTTTGGTTTGAGGATGGCTAAACTTTGAGGGCAAATCCGCTTAAATTTTGTTTTTGAAAAAACAATGCAGTCCTCTTTTGTGTCACCCAGGAAAGGCCGCACATCAAATATTACGACATAGTTCTGTCTAAATGTTTCTTAAACGATCCGGCAAACTTCACAACTCGACAAGTTCCCAAAATCAGCTGACTCGAGTGGGCGAATCGAGGGACAACCAAGACTCTGCGGTCAAGGCTACGGCTTGGGCGTTGCCAACTTTGAGCTAAACATCATCACCATTGCCCCTTTTTGCTGGTTTTTACTTCTCCAGGCAAGCGTAACGGGTGATGTCAGCAACATTTCCTCTCTACACTCAGCGGTGTCCACGTGACTGGCATAGTGAGCTTGCACAGCGTGCTTCTTGGAAGCCGTTAGGCCGTTTTGCCGTGGTGCCTCTGGTCCCGCTGTTACTGCTGTCTCCCGCGTCACAACCGCCTCTGTCATCTCACCGTTTGTGATTATTGTCTGTCGGAGTTTTGCTCACCTTACGGACACTACATGCGCAGACTTAAGCGGCTGTTGATCAGACATCGTCGAATGTCATAGACAGCAAAACCTGCTGAAGAGTGCGGTGCAAACGACACTTGTGCCTGGCACACGCTCACCCCCAATCCCACCTGTCGTTGCGTACAGGATCACGTGACATCTCGTACCACGTGATGGCCATGTTCTTGGCGGCTTGCGGCCAATGTTGTTTTCTGTTTCGATTTCTGCTTGTATTTAAAGATTTAACAATAAATATACCATTTTTCGTGAAGCGAATGACGTAGTGTTTTTTACTAGTGCTTTTTAATGCAAAATCAGTCATTATCTCGAAAACTTCGGAATTCAGCGGAGTTGCCCTTTAAAAGGAGGTGCGGGTCTTGAAATAGACAAAAATCACAATATTATAGTTGTTTTTTCTTCAGAACCATATATCTAGGTTGAATATCTTTCAAACTATGTGCCTGCAAAATTTAGACCTCTAATTTGGTGTCTAAGTACGAAAAAAGCTATAATTATGACACCATCACAGCGTTCATATGACGAGTTCAAGACAAAAATTAGCCAACCTATGCACGACACACAGATCCATGCCTGCGCCGATCCAAGCCCGCTTGTTCGATCGCGGCCATTTTGGCATTGTTTGAAAGCTGGTTCTCTTCCCTTCACCCCTATGCCTTTCATTGCTACGAACACGTCAGGGAATATCCGCATTCCGCGGGTTTTCCAGGTCCCGATAGTTATCACTGATTGGCTGACGCATAGACGTCACTGCCCTCGTCACACCGCGCATTCCTGTCATAGGCCAAGACATGTCCCTCCGCTCTTTTTCTTTTTTCCTCCTCTCTGCTTCTCTTTACTTCCTCACTGTTTGCCCGCCGGGGAAGCTTCGTCTCTTCCCACTCCTTTGCAGTTCGTCTGCTTTGTTTTCGTTGTGGTCGAACACGTGTCATTTTGGTTCTCCTTTGTGGTATATGTTGTTGCTGGTTGGTACGAGCGGTTGAGATGCCGAGCGACGTTCGATTTAAGGCGAGTATGCGGCAAACTTTCGGAAGAACGGCTAGACGAGCCCAGAACAAGAAGCAGGTGTCGACTGCAAGTGCGCCTCTGTGATCTTTGGCAACGCCGGACTTGTGGGATCTGCCGTGAAGATCAACAATGCAACCTTGCAACCTGATGAAGGCATCGCAGAACCACAGTGTGCGGGACCAAGTTCTAACACGGACTGTCTCTTGGGCCCATCGCGATGTGGTTCGTGTTGACTCCACATGCTACTTTGCCGTGGGACGTATTCAGCAATTGGACGAAAGCCAGCAGGCCTTGTTGGACAAGTCGGCGACCCGACGCAAGTTCGAGCTCCTCGGCGGCAATACGGGATGTCAGGCAAGCAATGCTGGGACCCAGTTCATTGTCGTTGACACGAAGGTGCTGAGCGACCTCCTCATGCAGGTGAAGTGTGGTAGCTGTTGCGTAAAAATACTGACACTCACTAAGGCCGCAGATAAGGAGTATGGCTTGGCGGTCAAGCTCCTGCCCGTCCTTAGCGCCTGTGAGTTCCGAATGAGGAAGTTTTTTTCCCCAAGAGTAGCTGTAAAGGCCGCATCCACTTTCTTCGAAGTGAATATGAGTGCCATGAAGGGAGTTCTGTCAATTGGCAAAGGAGCGACAGCCCTTGCAGACCTCTGTGCATCCACGAACCTGTCCCACCGGGGTCTACACGACAAGAACTTCAGGATGTGTGCTTCTGAGAATGCAGCAAGTGATATTGAAGCCGCCAGCATGAAAGCAGTCAAGCGGACTTTTTGAACCCCTGTCGGAAACATTATTGTTATTTCGATGGATTTTGGATGACCCGAGGACGCGGCTCTCGCATTGGTGTGGGGTGTATTGTCGAGTTGTACTCCGGCCTGGTCGTCGATCATGTCATGTACTCCAACTTCTGCCTTGGATGTGCCCTTGGACCACAGCCAGAGGAAAAAAGGTATAATGACTGGTAAGTGTCCCAGGAGTGCCAGAGGAACATTGGGTGCAATGCTGGTCACACGGAGGTGGAAGCAGCACTCACCGTGTTCCAGAGGTCCCTTTTTGTGCATGGGCTACACTCCGATGGAGACAGCCGTACGATTCATGCCTCGTCCGAAGCAAAAGTCTACGGCTTTGTCAAGATTCAGAAGGAGGACTGTATCAACCACATCCACAAGCGGATGGGGGCTGCCTTGTGCTCCCTCGTTGACAAGAAAAGAGCTCGGGGGGGAGCCACTGGGTGGAAAGGGCCGACTGACCCAGGAGAGAATCAAGAAGATCACAAATTACTACGGCTATGTCCTGAGGAGCGACAGCCACGACGTTCAAGGAATGAAGAAGGCACTGGCAGCCACTCTCCTGCACATGACGTCTACGGACAGTGCCCATAACCGCAGCAAGTGCCCTGATAGAGCCGAATTCTCGTACAAGTACAACAGAGCCCGGGCGAACAGTGAGCATCGAAAATTCGTCTTCTGGACTGTGTTCGGTCTGCGTTGGAGCCCTTGTTGCACGTCTTAGCAACGAAGACCTCTTGGCAAGGTGCAGTGAAGGGAAGATGCAAAATGCCAGTGTGAGTCTGTATTCTGACATCTGGATGCAGACGTCGAAGAATGTGAATGGACAGCATGAAAAGGGCTGCCACTGAAGCTGTTGCAGTCTACAACCAAGGAAGTCGAGCAACCATCCAGTCCATCGCTGCAACCCTGGGCTATATGGCTGGTGCGTAGCACGGAGAAAGACAGTCTGCACTTGCATAAGGCATATGGAGTACGCCAGAGGTGCAGCAGTGTGAAAGAGAAGTCCTCCAAGTGACACAAGACTGGAACCACGCAAGGCTACAGCCCTGGACAGCCACACAAGCAAAAAGCCCTTTTGAGGGCCAAAACAAATTGGCTTTTGAGCATTAATTCTTGTTACTCACTCCCGTTGTCCAAAGTATAGTGTACTGAATACTGAAAACCTTTTTCTTTTTCACATATACCAGAGATTCATTAGATTTTGTGTATCTTTATCTTTGTTAATGTTCCCATGAACCAATTATTTTACTTATATCAGTTTTCTACAGGAAGAACTACACTATATATTGAAAAAAGTTATCGCAAAAAGGTTTTTCCTACACATTTCTCCAGTCGGTGTCAAAACTACGAGTGATTTTCTCAGCTTAGTCTTTTTTGTCAACATGAACATGCTTTGCCTTACGGGGTTTCTCGTAGGGTTTTTCTTCTATGATATAATTAAATTTTATGGTATTTTATGTTATTTTTATGGCTGACTGGTCAAACATTTTTATTAACAATACCGTGAGCTCATTGTAGTTCATAATTAGGATGTTTCATGTAATTAGGCAATCTGACCTGATGGTGTAGCTTTAGCATGAATATAAATTGATTTATAATGCATGGGAGGTCTTTAGCTACAAATCTATGTCATTCGCAGGGGTGGAACGGCTGCACCATTTGCTCCATTTTGAGCATCCTGCGGCATTTTGCGGAAACTATGCCACAGCCAATACTTTGCGCCATTGTGCTCCGAATCGCACAACATGCGCCAAAATAATTCTATTTTGTCTTGGTTTTGGGTTTTATCAACTCGATTGGCAACAATGAGCGCGTTTAGCTTGGTCGGCCTTGCAATGTTTTGTTCCGTTTATTTTTCCTGTGTATCCCGAGTCGGAAGCATGCGAAAAAACTCAGTGGTCATATTCCAAGTGCTACATCACCTGCGACTGGATTGTTATTCTTATATCCGAGGTGAGGTCGAGTTGTTAAGCGTCAAATAGCCTGAGGGTCTGCTGTCCGGGTTCTGGATGTCAGCCAGTTGAAAACACATTAGCGAAAGATCCCTTTAATTCTTCATCGTTAGAAGTTAGAACCGCATTCCTGCAAGATAAATCATAATTTGATTTAACCGAGATGCTGTCCGATCCGAGTCCTTGCCGGCCAGCAGCTCTCACACGAGCGGTATATCTGCTCGGCATACTTTAATCTTGCACTGGCTCATTGTTTCGAATATGATAACTCTGTTAATCGTAGTCTGATGGTTTGATATTCAGTTGTACAATAGGATAGACTCAAAATTTGTTGCCCTGTTCCTCCACGCAAATGCACGTCCGTTGCTTACGCACGTCTGTTGCTTACGCACGTCATGTGGTTCGCACATATAATTACTATGACGAGCATGTGTGGGTCGTGCTATAAACAGTGCTGGTTTGCATTTTGAACAGCTGAAAGCCTCTCGGAACAGATCAAGGACACTATTTTTGGAAACATATGGTACTTGCTTTTTGGTTCTCACTGAGGCCAAGTTTTTGCACCTGTTACACTGCTATCCCGTCTACATAGGTTCCTAATTACTCATGCTCATCTGTGCTGCTAAGCACAATTGAAATTGCTCCTGTGCTTGTCTAAGACACAATCTGAAGTGCAATTAAAACTGATTTGAGCTGTTCCTAGCCTGCTCCAGAATGTAGTTTTAGCTGCTCCCAGCCTGCTGCAAAACAGCTGTTTCAGCTGCTCCCGTGGCTGCTCCCAAGTACATTTCATGAGTTCCACCCCTGCATTCGGAACAGAAAGCTTTTCTGGAAAAAGGATTTAACAACTCGTAAGAAATGACCTAATTGGACTATATATATATTTTTCTAACTTTGGAACTAATTCATGTATCCTGAGACTAATTAGATATTTGAAAAGGGGAATACAAAACATGCCACTGGCGCTGTAGGTATATAAAATAAAAATAAAAAAATATTCGCATAAAAAAAAAAGCTTGCTTTCAGGACCAGTGTCTCCCCCTACCCTGAAGTTTAATTTTATGCTCCGTTTATTGCAGATGTAGTCTCTCGCATTGGATTTTGGTGGGCAGAGAAAGGGGTTTGTGTTTGTGCAGTTCGGGCGAGACACTTGGTCACAAGATTGCTTTTCAGAGAGCCGCAGTGGATTTCCTGCCCTATGAAGGAGCTTGCTTTAGGTGGGAGCTGCTGAGCAATGCCTGCACAAGTCGGCCGCGATTTGGTTGACCCAAGTGACTGGTGCGCATCTCCCCAGGCGTACTCAGACCATTCGGACCTGATATCCCGTCGGATGGGCTTCATCCCCCTGCCGCTGGGAGCCCTGCTGCTTCGCATCATAGGCGCTTCCGTCCAGGTGCGCGGCTCCATGGGGCTGCTCATCGGGCTCCTCGTCTACTTGTGGTACGTTGCCCGGCATTGGTGCTTTTCCGCCAGATTGCCAGCAAAGCTCGCGAGTTCGGTCTCTCTGCCGTTCTCTCGCACCCATTGACCGATTGTTTTTTTCAACTAGAACGTTGGGACGTGTAATTCTTGCAAAAGTTTTGCCGGCGTCACTATTTACTCGTCGGATGATTGCGCCATATTTGGTGCATTTTGTCGGGGCCTCGGTTGGCGCACGAGCTGCATGCCGCCGGTGCAGTTTGCGCCGCGCTGCTTAGAACTTGTTGGAGCTTGGGGGCCGAATAGTCCACCCTCGAAAGGTGGAGAACCATCCCAGGGCCTCTAAGAATGTCACCGTACTGAGAAAGTAACATTTTAGCATTGGTCTACCCTACCACTTGGAGAGGGGAAGGAAAACGGTACAGACACCTGTTTTACGGCGTCTCTACTCTTCGTGTACTTGGTTTCGTCGTAGGTCTGGACACAGTGCAAGTCTCGAACGCATATGGGCACGGACACACGTAGCACTAAAGGCGCGAGCATTTGCCGCGCTCAATCGGTTTAGCCAAGGGAAGAGAAGGAATTCCAGTGTGTTGCGTGCTCGTCAACTGCGCCAGCCATGTTGGTGTCCAAATTACAAATAGCGCTAGGATGACGACAGACGAAGGAGTGGACAGGACAGGTGCTATTTGTTCGTCTGTCCTCGTCCTAGCGCTACATGTAATTTGGTATGTATAACCAACTAGCCCGCCAGAATATTTTAATGTTGGTGTCCCGGACGATGTCGGGAACCAAGAGTGGCGAGACATGTTTGCAAAACATTGGGAGGATGGCCACTGCGACGAAGTGGGGTCTTGCACTCCCAACGAGTCTCGAGTAGTATCGCATCTGCCACCTGCCTCCATGCCACGACTACAGTGTACCACGGCACTTGCGCCGTGGGTGTGGACCTCGACCGCTTGGCAGTGCGCGTGCATTGAGCTTTACTGCTTTGCGTCGGTGTGCTTGGGGCCGATGCGGAGAAGCAACAGGGTGAGTGCAACGGGCTCGCGAAGGATGCTTGGTGCTGTTACAGGTCTCAATTCTAGATTCACCTCCAATTTTTAAAAGTTGCGCCAAGAAAGGGGAGAAAGCCTGATCTGTATTTGAGTAATTACGGTGGTCGATATATTGTCCATGCGGCTGACGATGAAGAGGGCGGTTGTTTTTGAAATTTATCGTACTAGAGTATGGAGTTTGGTAGGTTTAGAAAATTTGGGGAAACATTTTTGTGGGTTGACGTTTTAGCAGATATGCTGGTATTTGCCCGCATTTTATTTCGCCGTTTGCGGGCTAAATAAACTGCGGCGTAAAAGTAGGGGGGACAGAGACTCGATGTCTACTCGAGTGCTGCAATTCATTTTTGGACCCTTTTTTGCTCCACTGTAAATGAAACCTACCCTGACCAGAGTCTCATTTCTAGACAGAAACCTTTGTGTTCCTCTCGCGTCGTCTGTATTCCCATTACGAAGAGTGATAAGTGATATGCTTCGGAATCAAAGGGGAACCCTCAATTACCAAAGGCAAATTTATTTAGCGATGCAATAATCTTTTTTCGAGTGATGTGCTAACAGATGTTCTAAAAGTGTCACTGGCTTCTCCAAACAAACAATTTGCCCACTACAAAACCTGCTAAAAAGGGTCCCGCTTTCAGCACTGTATCTTGCGTATGTTTTCATTATCTTGTAGTCAGTGTATTTTTTTCTAACTAGTAGGTGCTGTGAATTTTTACCCAAGGGCAATTTAGTTCTCAATTCTCACCCCGGCCGTTATTCCGGTGGTTGCACTTCCCCCACCCAAGTGAAATGTGTTTCACCAAAAATCAAAAGCTGTGGTTCTTTTTCGAACAAATTTCTCGTTTTCCTCACAGTCGCTATAGTGATGGTGTAGATGAGCACATATAAACGCACATAAAGACCACAGCACATGTCCATGCGCTCCTGCTCAACCATGAGCAAGAGAAAAAGGATCTGTGTTTCCTGCGCCGTCATACTGCTACGGTGGAACCTCGATTATGCGTCCCCGGTTTATGCGATATCCCGCATTTTATGACTAATTTTCCCGGTCCCAACGAATTCCCCATAGAAATACCGTATTAAAAGTTTGGTCTACACGACGCGGGATTCTACGCACCCCGCATCATACGACGTTCCAGCGTGGAACGCGCAACGAATTCAACAGCTGCATGAGGAGGGGGGCGGCGGCATGGCAATGCGGAAGAGTTCTGCGCGCCGTTGCAGAGGGTTCAAAAACACGCCGTCGGCAACCCAAGACAGCCGCAGTGCCGGGAGAGAGCAGGAGAATGCGCTTTCCCTTCTCGTCCACGGGTTGTGAAATGCCTCGGTGTTTTCGCGTTGCGTCCTTGCTCCTCTCATCCCATCAAACTACAGCAGATTATTAGCTGAGACATCATTTAAAACCTCTTGTCTTTCTCGCGCAAGACCAATCACACTATCCGTAATTATTGTTTGTTTTTTTTTTGTTTTTTTTTTTTCTCAGATGATACGATTCACTGATTACACAACACTTTTGCGCGGTCCTGCAAAAGTCGTACAATTGGGGTTCTACTGTATACAACTTCCAATAAGTTATTGTAGAACATGGTGTTTTTCTAATGCGTCTGATGTTTGACAACATTATTTTAAACGCAAAGGTTAAACTCGAACTAGTATTACTATCGCCTGCAAAACATCTTTTCGCAACTGCGCGATTCACATAACTCGATGCTGCTCACGATTTTGAGTTGCGATGTCACGCACCGCAGCTTTTGTTCACTTGTCTTGCAGCCCGGACGACCGAGCAACATGCTGACGTTGCAAATGAAATCGCGCCTCATGAATCGAGCTTTACAAATTATAGTTGGAGACAGTCTGTTTGTGAATCTACGCAAAGTCTAAATGTGCTCCCCTTGAGATGAGCTTACAAACAACAAACTATTTACAACCTTTAGGGGCATTTGTATAAGAGTTCTAAGAAAACAGTAGACCCTCATTAATTCATATTCTAGAAAGCCACACATTTTTTTTTAATTATCAGAAATTAATTGAGATATAATGCAAGATAAAATTATGATTTATTATATGAATGGCTACAAATAAAATGCAGATATTTTATCATTTTTTTTACATAGGCCTTCTGATTGTAAGCAGAGATTTCACACATGAAACATTTGTGAAATGTGTGATATGATTTATTTATCCCTCAATAACGTTGTTTATCATGGACTGTTTAGACAGCGCGTGACAACTCAAAACGAAAATAAAGTTTGTTTATCGAGCCGAGAAGTTGTCTAATGTGAACTATTAATCAGGGGACACATGAGCAGTTTTTATAGCAACTTGTGCAGACACTGTGACGTGGACCTAGATATGCCATTACATGGAGTGCCGTGTAAAGACTCGGGGCTTGTCCATGAAGTTGATCTTCGCTGGAGCCATGCGTCGCCCAGGACATCGGGCAGAGTTGGTAGCGAGCCAGGGTGTCTCTTCTCAAACTGTTTATTTAGATTCTATGTACAGTCTGCCGTTCGGTATGAGAACAACATGAGAACACAACCACACACAGGATAATTGCTCCGCCGGTTCCTCAATGCTTGTAGTGGCAGCCGTTTCCTCAGGGACGCTTGAGATTTGGCTTTGCTCCCTGGATTCTACGTCAAGGTGACACCGTGAAGGTCGTCCCCAAACGTCCAGGCACCGCCTATGAGCACGCATAAATGCACACACAGGTTAATTGTTTTGTTGACTCCAAGAGGGCACGAATGCCCAGAGGATACTGTCCCCCTCCTTAGTCGGGAAGGAAAAGACCTTGGACGCTGATAACTGGGCAGTTCTCGTTCACAACTGATCTCCCTCTTCCGGCTTAGCAGGGATCCCCGTGGCCGTTGGTTCCTGCTTGGATGCCTCGAGGAGACACCTTTCCTTTTCAGCACCTTACTTGAGCCAATATCCATGCCGGCTTGTCTTCCTCTTTTGTCGAGGGTACGGATGTTCACCCGGGCAGCGGGGCAAATAATCGTGGCTCGAGGTTGTCGACGAAAGGCGTGTCCTCGGGAATGTTGGAGAACGGGTGGCGTTCCGTGTCCAGGTGCGGCCACTAAGGTCGTTCGTTACAGCCGCCACCTTTGGGAGTCGGGCGCACCATGCACCGTTGACCGCCGTACATTCGGGATCATTTTCAAATCGCTATCAAAAATACTTGTTTGTACAAAAAATATATAGAAAAGAAATGGTAAAATGAGTGCACAGAATAAGGCAATGTTACAGGTACAGCCGGCTGAACTCTCTTAATATCGCAATTGTTTCGTTTTTGTCGGCGATGATATCCTACATTCGTGTAAATACTGTATGTAAATAATGCTATCTTTGTTACAAGGACTGATGCAAGCAGTTAGCCATGTTAGACAAGTGCAACCACCATTTCCACGACTATTTTTGACAGCCTACTAGCCTGGGATAAACCTCAAACCTACGTTGAAATTGAAAATACAGTTCTTCGGCTACCCATGGGATTGTGGAACATATTTTTCCGCACAAAATTTAATTTCTTGGCGGTGCTTGGAAACCATAAATCACGGGTGATTCATGGCTTATGGGCGTGGTCAGGAAAGATTTAAGCCCCCTGATAAATGAGTGTTTTTTAGAAAAGAACTGGTATACAAGTCTCGCCTCTGAAGGACTCACACGCACAAAGTGTAGCCATAAGGACCAACACATTTGGCATGCCTCGCAGCAATCCAATTCCAAACGTGCATATCTGAAATTGGGCATGCAAATGTAGTTTTGCAACAAGTCTTTAGTCTATTTTTTTGAAGAGGTTAACTCTCAGGTAGTACAATATTAAAAATAAAGCAAAATTGGAGGCCATGTGTTTCTTATGTCCTATACCGGCCTGTTTGTCATCTGCACACCGGTTTATGAGCTCGCTCCCGGGTGGCGTGCTGAACGCAAAACGGCTAAGAATCAATAGTGGAGGTTGGCAATGAACAGGATAATCGCGATAATTAATAGTTTTAACGAAATATATCAACAATGACCACCTGGCAGCAAGCTCACAAACCATTGTGCAGACGACGAACATTCGGTATGGGGCAGAGAAAACGCACGGCCGCCGTTTTGGCTTTATTTTTAATATTTTATCATTTCTGACTTGAGCTCTGAAAATATAGACATAAAACTTGCAAAACTACTTTCACATGGTCAATTTTAAGTATGTAGATTTGGAATTTGAATTTTGCGAGGCGTGCCAAATCTGATGGTCCTTACAGCTGCACCCTGTATATGTTTGTACAACCGGCTCAGCAAAACTGCATTGAAAATGTATAAGTGTTGCAATATATGCGCAGGCGAGAGAGAGTTTCAGTGTTCTCATCAACTTTATCTAATGAGAATGGGGTATTTATACAAATAATGCCTGCAGATGTATTTCTCTGTAACTCTGAAGAATAGCCGATCCTTGGGATTTGCGGAAGAGGCGAATGATGAGGCATTGATAATGTCGGAACACAGAAATGAGATGTCTGTGGATTGCATTTTTCTTTATTGTATACGTTGTCTCTTCTGTTCCATTGGCCAGCTCCTTTAGTAGGTCCTAAGCATTGGTCTCCGTCGTCGGGGAAGTCTCTTCATAAAACAGGCAACCCATCGTTACAACCTCCGTGTCAGATTTGGGCATTTAAACTTATGAAGTTGCACCGTTGTGTAACACTTGCAGACAGAACGTTTGGGGAAAAAAGGCGACCTATATGCCGGAAGACATGGTTCAAATATGCATTAATTGTGGGTTTCTGCGGTGCATTTTCCGACATCTTGGTTGTCACTTTGCATCAATCCAGAGCATGTGAAAGCCAGAGGAACGATGCCTATGGAGAAGTCTCAGGAGTTTGAGTTTTTGGTTTTATTTTTTCTCATTGTGTCTAAGTAGAGCAGGGTTGAAAGGGTTGAAGGTGCTCGTTTTACTCTTGTTGAATGGTGTCCAACCTGTTCCAGCCTGACAGCACTGAAGGTGCTCATCAACCTGCTGCTGATGGGGAGGGCATGCACCCTGATTGAGCAGCACCGGCAGTCCGTCAAGGAGAAGGTCCCAGCCCCGAGGCAGTGCACGAGCCTGCCCTCAAGCAGGCGGGCGAGGTCGGTGCACCCTTTCTCTTCCTGTTGTCTGCCTTCCCCGCACACTCTGTTGGAAGAGTCCAGAAAGCTCATTGTGTCAGCTATTCCACAACGCGTTGCACGATAAGAAATGCTCCAGTCTTTCTTAATTGGTAAGGCTGCAACGGTTCCTTCAGGGTCTGCACAAAAATAGTAATCGTACTGAGCTTTTGTTATTTGGGCCCACTAGATCCACTATTGTAATCTCCCGACAGATAGCCCGCCTAAAATCGAAAGCAAATGGGGTGAAAATGAGGAGTGGGTTAACTTTTTCAGTGTGTGATAAAAAAGAGAGTTGAAAAGTGCTAGTATTAGATTTTGTGACCTGGAGAACTCGCAATCACAGGGAGGAGCAACGAACCGAATTTGTCTGTCGTTCCCCGTTAGCAACGTTCACTTATCTCCCGCTGGGCCGACAGAGCGTGGCCTCGCCGTCTCACCCTCCCGTACACATCGCCGTCGACGCTCCCTGCTGCCCCCTTGACGCTTATTCTTTCTTCTGTTTCTGGCATAAGTTTGCCGATTGAACCTTTATTTTCGGTTCACTCTCGTCGAGCCTTCTCCATCCACGACAATATTTCAAAACGACGTCTGTCATTGACGGGGCCCTTTTAAAGCTCTGTACTCGTTTTTACCTTGAGAAGCAGAGTAAGAAATGCTAGGCTTCCTGCATAACATCACCAATTGCCCCCTTTTGCGGGGAATTGAGGCATACTTGTACACACATTTAAGATCAGTTGTTTGCTGTATTATTGAGCTATACATTTGAGATACTAAAAGCATGACTGTTTTTTTATGACAACCAAATGTTGCGAGAACTTTTTTGGGCAGCTTACGAATTATGCATGTGCAAAACTTGCTTTCTTGTCCGTTGGATAGCGTGCGTAAATGAGCACGCTATCCAACGGACTGTCAGGTATGCAATTGAGGGGACAAGAGTACTGGCATTCTGAGTCACTGTTGGAAGTAACGTGTCGCAAGTAACGACGATGCTGGTAACGCTACACTTTTTTCAGTGACGCTCGAAAATACTCGTTCGGTTTCTAAATGACTAACGAGTAAAATATTTTCGTTACGACTTTTCGGTATTGATCGAATTATGTTACTCTTTATCCTCCAGTAATGTTTTCCTTGTTTTTATTTTGGCTTAAAACAAATTAGTGTGCGTTCTCCAAGCTGTGCAGAAAGGAGCGGATAATATTTTATTTTTCACAGTTTATTTCGAAATTCTTCACTGAGAAAGCAATCTCAATCCGACCAGAATGAAAACAAAAACCCAATGGACCTCTTTCCAGTAACGAGCACTGTCTGCGGTGTTGTTTTGGAACTATAAATTACAAGCAGCCCAACTTGCCTCCGCCCGTCGGAATACATTGGCATTGTGCTGTAGTATTGATCTTCATTGCCTTTTATGACCTATAGTGGGTGTAATGGCACTAGGAGCGCCACTCTTAGGCGACGGGCACTCGAGCGGGTACAACGAGTACAGTTTGTATTTCTTGGGGGGGTAACGATCAAATTTCCCGCGGGTGCAGCCTGGACAACCTGCCCGGCACCCTGCTCGCGCCGTGCGCCCAGAGCGAGCCGCAGTCTCCGAGCCCGAGCATCTCTTCGAGCCTGGCGGACATCGCGGCCCAGGCGCAGCTCCTGCAAGACACGCTGCAGCCCCGCCCCATCTTCTCGAACAGCGCGGTCAGCCTCAACGACCTGGGCATCAACGAGCAGGTGTTTGGGGAGGACATCGAGGCGAGGGAGGAGGACGCCTTGCGCAGGCGGCGCGACCGTTCGGTCAGCACGGGCATCCTCCTCGGGGGACCTTACGGGCCCTCGACGCACCCCGTCCGCAAGGAAGCCGGCGACGTGCGCTTTGCCGAGGAGAGCTGACGGAGCGGGCCGCTTCTCTCCGGTCCCGCCGGTGCGTTCGCTCCACGGAGGACGTCGGACGGTGGTTACCTCTCTTCTCTTGGGCTGCACTCAACTCGGGGCTGCCTCTTCTCGACGTCTACGAGGGATTGCAGCTCGAAGAACCGGCTTCTTTGGACTTTGCCCGGTTACCGCCGTCGTTTTTTCCAGTGCCTGTTCGGAGATGCCACGGAATACGGTCGGACCAGGTTACGACTCGTTTGGGGGAAATCGGCTATGCGACCGATGGTCGTTGTTCGTGCCATCGATGCAGAGCTGCCTCTCCTGCCAAGCTGGAAAGCGACTGTGAACTGTCGCCAATCTTGGCTCGTGGTCGTTTTAAAAGAAGTGAGGTTCCTGTTCTCTGCGACGCGGCTCGTCGACGAGAGTTGCTTTGGCTCTGTGTTTTGGGTTTTGCTTTGGTCCGACGACGCGAGGCAGCTTGAACATTATGCCACTGTACAAGTTGTATGAATAGACAATGTTAAAGCCACGCCAGAAAGTGACTTCAAGGTGTCCCGCAGGATACTTTATGCAATGATTTGTGAAATTTCTGCTAGAGTTGAACTTGTTTTCGGTCAAGCGTACAGTGCTTTGTAACCAGCCAGGCTGGTGCCACGTTTCTCTTTTAGAGATAGTGCATGATGTGCCCTTTTGGGATTGATTCTGACGCTGTTTTGCTTGGTACCCCATCATTGGTTAGGCTCGTCATTTCTGGAGAGAGTGCATCATGTGGCCATTGGGGGTTGATTCTGCTGCTTCCTTGTTTGGTTCCCTGCCATTGGTTAGGCTTTTCAGTTCTGGATGTCCTGGAGAGAGTGCATCATGTGGCCATTGGGGGTTGATTCTGCTGCTTCCTTGTTTGGTTCCCTGCCATTGGTTAGGCTTTTCATACGCAGTAGAATCTCGATGATACAAATCTTTCGCGGAAAATATTTTTATCATCCGAAAATCGTATCATTTAAAACAGGCTCCAAGAAGGCAATAAAATATGCGTACATACTCTGTGACACCAGATGACTCTGGATGAGTAGCTTGTTTCAATCCTGGAGACAGTGCAATACCGCCAGTGTTGCACTGCTTCCGGGATCGGCCAACTTTTTTATTTTTAAAGTTTTCTCTAGCCTAGCCCCAGACGTGGCTAAAGAGCCTTGGCTAGGGCTAAAGTAGAACACCCTGGCCATACCTTTCTAGCCGTGGTGACTATGGCCCTGTGGCAGTCGCTATTTCTCACGCCGCGGCTGCTGGCCGTGACTGCCGCTGCTGCACAAAGGAGTCGTTCTTAACCTCCTTGAGGTTGGTGCTTTTGTTCATATCATCCACCGTGGCCCGAGAGAGCATTCACATGATCCCTAAATGTAGCACATTACAGATGAGATTTCTCGCTCGGGGTTTTTAAAAACTTTTTGTCATCCCGAAATTCAGATCAGCCGTGATTTTATCATCGAGATTCTGCTGTAATGTTGTTTGTGCTGCCTGCCCTTTTTATGGTCATGGGCCAGTTTTATGCAAGATACAAGCTGCTTTTATTTACGAAAATGCAGTCAGTGTGCAGGCAAGCTGGTGGAAGATTTACTATGGTTACTTTAACACGGGACTAGGGCAGGAGGAGGAAAAAAAATTTGACAGTGCTAGAAAAAGAAATGGGAAGAGACACGTCTCTAACTCAGCTAATGATTTTATTTAACCACCCACGTTATACGCAGATCGCCACAGAACTGTGGAACATACCGTTTTTCAAGACCAATGTGATGTGGGTGTGGGTTCTGTGCATTGGCCCCGAAAAAATGGGATGTTCCGCAGTGTGGCATAGCAGATCTGTGTAAGTAAACCGTCGTTAACTCGAAGTCGTAAAAACTAGAAAGCAATTTGAGATAAGCGAGATACCGAATTTGAATTGCACTGATTGCGCATTTTGCGATCAGTACAATGTATTTCCAACAATCGCAGCAATTAACTTGACGCTCACAGGGTGGGGAGAACAAAACGACCCCACCCAAATTATCACCAAGCAACGCTCGTAAGATGGAACAGCAAAACCGGTAAGCAAAAACGAAACTGGAAAAAAAAAAGGAAAAGACGAGAGGAAGATAACGTTGAGGGCAAGGGAGAGAAACTGCCAAGCTGGGAGAAAAAAACGAAAAAGTAAGACAATAAACGTCCTTGATGGGCACCCTGCTTGGCGCATTGCCACGCGTAAGAGAGGACTTTTTTTTCCCCCGCATTGGCTTGTGCGATTTCTCGCAATTTTGTTTTATTTTTGTGTTTGTTTTCGGACTGCTGCTCCTTCCTCACCAAATTTTAGGCCACCAGTTCATTCTTTGCTGTGCCCTGCCTGCTTTCTTCTTTTTTTTGTAATGTCCACATTTAGAAATACGAGGTCGTCCTGAAAGCTTTTTCGAGATAAGCTATGAGCAGATGCATTGTGTCTATGGTAGTTGATTCCATGACAAGAAAATCTTTCGACTTAACCGACATTTTGGGATAGTGAAGTTTGAGTTAATGAGGGAATACTGTACAAGGAGGGTGGTTAAATAAAATCATTAGCGGAGTTTCTTTTTCTACCACCATAAAAAAGTTTTTCTTCCGCCCCAGTTCTGGGTTGAGGTCGTCGCGGTGCTTTTATTTATCATCTACGATGCCTTGACGTCTGGCATTTTGTTGCCAGTTTGGTGGGACTTGCTGTTTCCATGATTTGTATGAATACTAAAGCTAAAAAGATATTTTCACGACACTGGCGAACATGAATTTGTCTACGGCAGGAGCGACGAGAAATGTGAATGTTTTGACGAGTTTCTAGGAATCGACAAAGTTCCTTCGTCATGTTATGTTTGTGCTACAGCATGCAATTTCTAGTCATGATGTACATGCAAACATGGGAAGGCTCGACTGTTCTGTGCCACGGTGATATCCCCCAGCTCTCGATTTCTTGCTGTACAAATGGAGAGAGGGGCATTTTTTTAACCGGGGCTCGTTTCTCATCTTGCCCCTGTATGGCTTGACTGCCGAGGAACCTTAGCTGCTCTCCGCATTGCTGCAATCAACCCTGTGCATGCCGGGGAGAAAACCTCGAGGGATGGGCCTGTGAGATGAGCAAACGTTTCGGCCTTTGAGAACCCACATTTGAGTTGGTACTGCCGTACGCACGGCGCATGGGCGTTTTTGCCAGCCAGGGTGCAACTTGGCATTGGGTTGTTGTGATAGCGGCCACCCGTTTGGAGCGTTTTCTTTGCTCAACTGGCACAGTCGGTTTCACTGTACTGCACGTGCTGAGGCGAGCCACTGATCCTTTCACAAGTTGGAGCAAACGCAGTTGATGTATTGTTCTTTGTACAGGTAATTTAGCTGGGCTTTTTTTTTTTACTATATTTCTTTTTAGTGAACAGGCTTAGCAGTTCATTGCTAACATTGTGGTCATTCCATCATTTTATGTCTAGAAGGTTCGGGTGTGGCCACGTACCCTGGCACGGTGCTGTACTCTTTTGCCAGTGTGAGATATGAGGCCTAACATTTTATGTACACTAATTTTGTTTGCGGTTTATTAACAGGATCACCGAACCCCAAGACTCGGATATTTATTTACGAGGGCCAATTGAAAAGTAATGAGACCTATTTTTTTTATTCAGAATCGGCCGGCTCGACAGGCTCCGATCATTTTTGCTCTTCGAGGTGGCAGCCTTCACATTCGATACATTGGTCAGAACTTTTCGAGAACATTTCGGAGAAATGTCGTAAAACGTTTTGCGACACCACTTTTTCAACATTGTAGCTGCAACTTTGTTCGCTCCGTCGTACGAAGAGAACTTGCTTCCATGCAGTTATCTTTTTTTAGCATTGGAAATGGCTGCAGTTTTCAGGGCGATAAATCCGGGCTGTATGAAGCCATACTTTCGCAAACACGTCTTGTTCATCCGCCATGATGACACTGCGAGGTGCCTTGCTGCAACACTACGCTAAAAATGGTCCTGCTTCGGGCATTCCCAAGCTTCGGAACAAGATTGCCCATCCACCTAAACAGCAGCAGTCTCATTACTCGTCAATCTTCCCTCATGTCTACTTTTGATAGAATTCTTTTTATGCTGCGTGTGCATGCGTGTGTGCGAGTGCGTCGGAGCAGATTTTGAAAAATAAAATATTGCAACGAGAAAAGGGGTCGAATACAATGGCCATTACATGCTGCTTCTGCAATGCGGCATGTACTGTATGGTAATATTCGGATGGTTGCGCATTTCTCCGAAGTTCCACCATGCATTAAATATACAAGGCGGGTTTTTGATTTTTTAATGAGAAAATGTCACCATTTTTTTCTGTGGTTGGGAGAAGCTACCAAGTTGAGCCCCAGCACTTGCAAGCATGCTTGCCCTGCCCTTGACTACCATGTAATGCATTCATTTAACACAGGAAGCTTTTGCATATCTTAAGGTTTGCGTGCTACTATAGTACTCTGGGTGTGACTGGGGAACCATTTGGTAATAGTTTTATTAGTACAGTCGGTTGGAGAACCACACAACTACGGACATAAAACGAACTTGAGAAATGGTACGAGAGTACACAGTAAAAAGTGTGGTCCTCCACTTTTTTGTAGGTGAGTCAAGTTAGGTGAAGGAGAGTGTGCATATCCTCACTAGTTTTTGAGGAAATAAGGAAATCTGTGCAAGGTTGCTACTGTAACTTGATAGGATTTCGCCTGATCAGCAGCCTGGTCAAGGCGACCCGAGTTGGTGAAACCAAGTCGGTTCCAGGCGGCTGGGTACGTGTGCATTCAGAAAGTGCAAAGATTTGTATGGCTGCTTCGTAGATTGAGCGCAGCACTGCTCTTTGGGTAATTTGTGTTTCTGCAATAGCAAGCTCAAGTTTATTTGTCTACGTCGTCTTTGACGTTGATGATAGACTGTCGAGTTCACGCCGAGCTGTTGGAATGGCACCCGTTTTTCGGTGTCCGGAAACCGACACTGCTGCCGATTCGTTTGTGCCTGTGGTAGCAATAATTGGTAACTGAGGAGTGGCAAAAGAGTGGCAGAGGCATTATGGGGTTTCGCTTCCCCTCGGAATGCAAGATGCACGATCGCTGTTGGAACGGACCAGTAGATTCACACTTTTTGGGAACCACTTTTGTGTGCAATTCAGTCGGTAACGCTTTTAGCATTTTAATTTGAAAGCTCTTACTGAAAAACGGGGCAAGGTATAAACTGGATTGGTGAGCTGCGAAAGGAGACCTTGTGCCTTTAATTGGGTCATCACAGGCACGTAGCCAGGGGAGAGGGCCGGGGCCCCCCCCCCCCCGAAATCTTCCATTTTGCTGGGACAACCCCCCCCCCCCCCCCTAACCAAAATCCTGGCTTTGTGCCTGGGTTATCACATTTATCATCTAAACTTTTTTTTTTCTGCACATATAGTTAATTTTGGCAATAATCGTAATCGGCAGAATGTTGCATCCGAATGGCAGGTTGCACGCAGGTTCCAAGCTGCAACAAGAGTTTCAGGCAGTTGCTCTGCTCTGTGGATGCTGAATTTTCAGGGTGACTTGGTACTTTCATGTGCAACCTACTTACTATTAGTTTCCTTGGCATATTTCAGTTTCTTTCTGCGGCAGCAAGAAATTACAGGAAAACGCTTAAGCTTTGCCTTTAAAGGAAAACTGAAGCAGCTCTGTATTAGAGAAAAAACACCAAAATTATTTCTCATCCGGGGTCACGAATATCGAGATTATTTTTTTATTAGGTGCACGGAGGCTTCAGAAATTAATTTTCAAAGTACCGCTGAAGCCCCTCCTTCCCGGGGCGTGACACCACATTAGGAGTTTTCGGAATCTTAAATCTTGCGCATCTTCAGCGCCTGTCAAAGCTATACACGCACACTCGCTATTTTCAAAAAGGTCGGAAAGAGATGTCACGACTGGTGTCGGTGCGGGGGCAATACACCTAGCAAGCTTGCAATTGCATGCACTGCCCACACGAGCAACACGCGCTTGACGGCCCGAATATCCCAGTATGACGTCGTGACTGGTCGGAGGTTTTTCGCGTTTTCTCGCATATAGTTACATCTTGGAAGATAACGAACGTGATAATCAAATTCACGGGATAAAAATACGCCAGAAGTTACCTCTAGCTTGTTTTTTCAAGAAGTGTTTCAACTTCCCTTTAAAGGACCCATGAAACGAATTTTGGGCTGGAGTAAATCAATTTTTATTGGGATTTTACTAATAGCACATCGTTCAGTGGTCTAAAAGAACAAAGGTAGAAAGTCAGAAGCCTGACTTTCGCTACAAAAATTTGCAAAACATAGCGGACTATTTCGTACCTCCTTCCCTTCGTAAACTCTCCGCCTTTTCACTGTGATACATCCGCGGACCCCGCAGCGCGTCACCGGGCTACTAGCCACCATAACCGGGCCCCCGCAGCGCGTCACCAGGGCCCAAGCGCACGTCACACGACACCGGACCTCACTTAATCCCTTTACCCCTAAGCTGACATTGCGGTGGAAGCTACGCGCTTGCCGAACCAATCAGCCGCCTCCCTTTCATCACCTGACCTCATTCTCTGCGGGTCGGTATGCGCGAGAGGGCGTGATCACGTGGAAAATGTGTGGCTGGCCCAACGAGCACGTAGCTTCCACAGCACTGTCAGCTTCGGGGTGAACGGGGTGGGTAAAGCAACTAGTCGGAATTTCGAGCGACGGGCTAATCTTCTAGGGGGACAATGGCTGTGTCCGGGCTACACAAGCGACATTCCGAGCAAGAGGGGACTCCCTTCTTTCCGACTTCTTGAACTGTTTGGTACAATGCGCGATCTTTGAGTTGAGTAGGAAAGCCAAACAGAAAAAAGTTGAAAAAGCGTTTCATGACTCCTTTAAGAGTGAAACGTGATAGCTAAACCTAAACTCCCGCTTGTTCCCAAGCGTCTGCGTGGTCTAGTCAGCAGCCTGTCTGGCTTGCGACCAAAGAGTCAAGGGTTCGAATCCCGCCTAAAATTCTTCAAATTTTTTCTTTGCTTACTTTATAAAGTGAAATCATTTAAGACATGCGGCGACTTTAAATCGCATTATACGTTATGTTTTAATCACTTCCATTCCACGCGTAACTTCACGCGAGCGTTGTGGGTTGTTTGAAATTCCCGTGTGAGGTCGTGTAGCCATGACGTGACCCCATCGACCAATCTGGCTTTTTCCGTCCCACTGACGCCGGCTTTTCTGCCACGAGACTTACCTTCGACTAGTTGCTTTTTCCTGCGGTGCTGCACTTTCTTAAAAATTTCGACTACAACTGTTTACACAAGGTTTTAAAAAGTTTCTAGGCGAATGACAGTGAACGAGCAGAAAACATGTCTTTAGTACGCTGCCGCCCAGCCCCTGCAACGCTCCAAAAGGTAGACTTCCGGTCACGCAAGATGCCGATATGGAACTTGTGGTAGTAGCACTTGTGCTGCAGCGACTAAGCAGGGATGCGCGATCAAGCAAATTGTTATAGAAGTCGGAGTCTGTGAAACGTCCAACGAGCTCTCGGCTTTTCGTTTTGTTTCGCTTCTGAACATTCTTGGAGCAGAGACACTTGGCACGGTAGCAGACAAAAATAGGCATTTCTTGCCGTGTTTTGGTGGCCGGAGACGACCAAGATTCTTGAGGTATGGGCCACTACTGGTGTGTTCCATACTGTCGGTTGTGTTACGGCCCGAAGAAAGAAAAAGCGGTGATAGTTAACGTGGGCGATGTTTAGTTTGGGCAACTCTGTCGTGCTGGGCACAGTACGACGGAGTGCTGCTGGCTTCAGATCACGTTGAACTAAAACATACTTTGCTTGTACGTAAACAGAGGACACTTGTAAGCTATATCGCCAAACACATCTGCAGGCGGAGTGGAATCGACGCCATCGACGCATTCACAATACGCCCGAGTAAAAGTGTCGTTGGCCTCAGCAATCTTCTTAGGTCGCCTTCATTTTGTTGCACTGCGCTCCCCCTTGATTACTTTAACTTGTGATTTAAAACCACAGGCAACAAAACTCAGATTTATATGGATCCGAGTTACTCCGGCAGATCACGTCACGTGACATGAGGGATACAGGGGTCGCCTTTTTGGGAGGTGGATCGGGGCACGGAGGGCGGAGCTACAAACAAAAACAAACATTGACATCACTGTTTCTTTTTGCTTACGACGTCAAAGGTTGCAGCTTGCATGCTGTTGCATGCAACGTGCAACCCACGACCGCCTTTTGCAATCTTTGTGCTCGTGACGAGAGGGTGGACGATAGACGCCTCCTTTTTTACAGCGGAGCTGTTAAGGGATAGGTTCTCCAGGATCGTGTCCGTGTATGCTGACACTAACCTACCTGGACAGCTACCGCCACCTATAAGTGAAGGCGGCAAGCACACAACCAGCATGGTTTCCGCCGTTGCTCGTAGATGGCGGCAACCTTTCCAGCTATAATAGAAGAATGGATAGTTGGACACGGTGGGAATTCATCGCAGGAAGCAGCGCGAAAAATAGACGACGACGAAGAAGCACACAGTGTATCCTTCTTCACGAGAGTGGAAAGGCTGAACGTTTTTTGCCAAAGTCTTTTACATATCTCAAGAGTGACACGTTGACTCCCTCATGTCTTCCCACTGCACTCCTAGGTGCGCCCTCTCCTCAGCCTCTGTCCTAAGCATGCCCTGCAATGCTACCCCCTTTATCTGTTCTTCCTGGGGGGGGGGGGGGGGGGGGGGGGGGGCAGGGGGCAGCCCCTGTCGCCCCCCCACCCCTCTCTTGAATCCGCCACTGCGTCTGAGCAGAAGTGGACGACGAGGTCGATATAGCCTATAATTTTCGGCACAGGCATGCGTTTGTGCCTCTGAATCTCTCGCTGTCCCTCTCGATATGACGATTCAAAGGCGCCAACAGCAGAGCCTGCTTGCTAGATGCAGCCAGTGAAAACCTGCGCTGGGCTTGTCCTTGCCCCTAAGGACAGACAGCTCGGCACTGTGCTTCAATCAAGTTCGGCCCGCTTCACCCATTCCTATACTCCGCGACAACTTTTCTTGGCAATTCAGCGGAAGGTACAGGCGGTAAGTTGGGCTAGTTGGTTTAACATCGTCAAACGTGAAAACAGCGCAAAAAATTGAACAAAGGACAAGTGAAAGGCTGAACGCTTTGTCAGTGCTTTGTCCATGCACTCCTTTCACTTGTCCTTTGTTCAATTTTTTGCGCTGTTTTCACGTTTGACGATGTTAAACCAACTAGCCCAACTTACCACCGCAGCGCTTTGTCCGTGCACTCCTTTCACTTGTCCTTTGTTCAATTTTTTGCGCTGTTTTCACGTTTGACGAAGGTACAGGCCCGCGTCCCCTCTCCCAGTTTGAGTGTGCGCGGGCTCTCCTCCTCTCCCCAAAAATGGGGGAGGGGGAGAGCCTGCGTGCACTCAAAATGGGAGAGGGGACGCGGGCCTGTACCTTCCACTGCATTGCCAAGAAAAAAATAGCTCATCGTTCATGTCTTCAACCTGTGCCTCCGGTACAACCCGCTCCTCTCGCTCACCCACAATCTGCACAATCTGCGGGTGCGCGCCATTGTTGCTATGACGACACGAAGGCGCTCAGTGCGCTCAGTCCAAAGTTTGCGACAAGAGCGAGTTTAATATCAGTGGCGCGTATTTATCCTTTAAAAATCTACTCAGATACGTAGAAATAGGAGCGGACGTCGGCGTTATTTGGTTTTATCGGTAGAGATACAATGTAGATTTAACCATTGCCGTCGCGTCGGCAGCGTCGGCAGCGTCGGTCCGTCGTTGCCGTCGTTCCGGCGGCGGCGGTTCCAGGCGGCGCCAGCAGTACTTCCGCTCAAGTTTGCGCGGGAAATCGTTCTCGTGTTTTTTCCCGCGCCATCAGCTGCCGCCTCGCAACTTTGCTTTCGACGAGTACCGAAAAACTGGGAAATCGCAAACACAAACAGCCATGAAGACCGTGAGCTCGACGCCCGTAAGCGCCGTCAAGGTAAAGCAGAACGGACACAAGAGTCGCGGCTCGTCGGACGACGAGATGCCGACGAGCGAGCCGCCGGACCCCGCGAGGGATCGGGAGGCTACAATTACCCTGAGCGACGACGACGACGACAAAGCAGCGGCCAGAGCGAAGGCGCCGGCCAAGCGAAAACGCGGGCAGCGAGGCTCTAAGGACGAGGGCGGACAGCGCTCGCTAGTGGACATGTTCGACCAGATGTCTAAGCGTCCTAAGAGCGAGGCCCCTACGACCAACGGCGACGACACGCCTGCCGTGACCTACACGCGGTGCAGCGCCTGCCGGCAAGTGCTGGACGCCTCCGAGATCCGGCTGTTCGAGGGCGACCCGCCAGACGCCGTCGACGAGTTCCTGGCGCTCACGGACCCCAAGTTGAACGTGTTCAACGAGGCGGACGACGGCGGCGACGACGTGATGGACACGCCGCAGCACAAGGTGACGCAGTTCTGCGTTTACGACAAGCACACGCACCTGTGCCCGCTCGACAGCGGCCTCATCGAGCGCGAGGTAGAGCTATACTTCAGCGGCTACGTGAAGCCCATCTACGCGGAGGACCCGTCTGCCGACGGCGGCATCTGCACCAAGGCGCTGGGCCCGATCGGCGCCTGGTGGACGGCCGGTTTCGACGGCGGTGAGAGCGCCGTTGTGGGCTTCACGACCCCGTATGCCGACTACGTGCTGATGGCGCCGAGCGAGCAGTACGCGCCTTTCATGGACGCGCTTAAGGAGAAGATCTACATGAGCAAGCTGGTCATCGAGACCGTGGTCAGGGACCCCAACTCCACGTACGAGGACCTGCTCAACAAGCTCGAGCTGACGCCGCCGCCGCAGGGGATCGGCAAGTACACCGAGGACGCACTCCTGCGCAACGCGCAATTCGTGGTCGACCAGGTGCAGAGCTTCGACGTAACCGCGGACGACGATGAAACGACGCTGATCACGACCCCGTGCCTGCGCAGCTTGGTCAAGCTGGCCGGAGTCACGCTGGGCCAGCGTAGGGCCATGCGGCGCGGCCGGCGCGACGCGGTGCCCAAGAAGCCCGTCGGCACCCTGGCCACAACCACGCCGCTTGTCCGGGACGTGTTTGAAGTGCTCTTCAGGGAGCAGATCGACGCCAAGGCCGCCGGCACGACTCGGCGCAACCGGTGCGGCGTCTGCGAGGCCTGCCAGCTGCCGGACTGCGGCAAGTGCAAGGCGTGCCGCGACCAGGTCAAGTTCGGCGGCAGCGGCCGGCTCAAGCAGTGCTGCGAGGAGCGGCGCTGCCTCAACAAGGTCTTCCAAGAGGCCGAGGAGGACGACGGGGAAACGGAGGAGATGGAGGACGCCATGGACCTCAAGGCAAGTCAGGTGAAAGCCCAGGGCAGCCGCAAGACCACCCGCCGCAAAGGCTCCAGTGACGTTCGCTGGGCCGACGAGAAGCCCGTGGCGTCGCACGGCAAGAGGGCCTATTTTGGCCAAGCCATCGTGAACGGCCGCGAGCTGCGCTGGGGCGATTTCGTCCTGGTGACCCCTACTGACCCCAAGACACCCCAGTACGTTGCCCGGGTGGTCTACCTCTTTGAGAATCCCTCGGGCGAGAAGATGTTCCACGCCCACTGGTTCTGGCGCGGCTCGGACACGGTCCTCGGCGAGACCTCCGACCCCCGGGAGCTGTTCCCGGTGAGCGAGTGCGAGCATCAGAGCCTGAGCACAGTGAGCGATGTCTGCAGCGTCGTGCGTAAGGGGGTCTCCAAGGACTGGTTCAGCCGGGGCGGCCTGCACAGCCTCCAGGACGAAAGCGTGCTCGGAGACGGGGACGATGGCCGCTCCTTCTTCTACCAAAAAGAGTACGAGCCCGAGCACGCCCGCTTCGTTGACCCACCCGAGCTGGCGCCGCCCGGAAGTTACGAAGTGAGCCACGCCTGCGTCTCCTGCCAGAAGGCCGAGGCCCGGCGCAAGCGCGAGACGGCAACCCCTGGGGAGGTGGTTGAGGAGGAGAACGGCCGGCGGTGTTATGCCAGCGTCTCCTACGACGACCACACCTTCTCCATCGGGGAGTGCGTTTACCTCGACCCGGACGCGTTCCAGTTCAGCCTCAAGAAGGCCGTCCCTAAGACGAGCGTGTCCTCCAAGAAGAAGGAGGTCGACGAGGACATTTACACGGAGCAGTACCGCAAGCGCTCGGAGTATGTCAAGGGCTCCAATGTAAACATTCCGGAGCCTTTCAGGATTGGCAAGATCCTCTCGATCCAGGGGAAGTCTGGAAGTGACGACACCTCTGACAGCCCCGAGCGGTTCAAGCTCCTGGTCAAAAAATTCTACAGGTCCGAGAACACTCATGCTCCCAAGCACGAGGCCGACCTGAACCTCCTGTACTACTCGGAGGAAGAGGCGCTGGTGGACCTGAGCCAGGTGCGTGGGAAGTGCTACGTGATCTACGGGGAGAATCTCGCACAGGACATAGACGATTACCTGCACAAAGGCCCGCACCGCTTCTACTTCAGCGAGGCGTACGACGGCAAAACAAAGACATTCACGGAGCCATCCTCGAAAGCCCGCATGATGGGCTGCCTTGGCAAGGGCAAGGGAAAAAAGGGAAAGAGCTCCCAGAAGGCAGCCAACGTCGAGGCTCCTGAGGAGTTCTTTGTTCCACGGCAGAAGCTCAGGGGCCTTGATGTCTTCGCCGGCTGCGGCGGCCTGTCCGAGGGCTTCCACCAGTCCGGTGTGAGCGAGACCTGCTGGGCCATCGAGTGCGAGGAACCTGCTGCCAATGCCTTCCGGCTCAACTTCCCGGACGCAACCATCTTCACGGACGACTGCAACCGACTGCTGCGCCTCGTCATGGATGGGGAGAGCACCAACGAGCGGGGCCAGACCCTGCCACAGAAGGGGGACGTGGAGGTCCTCTGTGGGGGGCCTCCGTGCCAGGGCTTCAGTGGAATGAACCGCTTTAACTCGAGGCAGTACTCCCTCTTCAAGAACTCTCTCATCGCGTCCTACCTGAGCTACTGCGAGTACTACCGGCCGCGCTTCTTCGTCCTGGAGAATGTCCGTAACTTTGTCTCATTCAAGCGCAGCATGGTGCTCAAGCTGGCCCTGCGCTGTCTCATCAGCATGGGCTACCAGTGCACCTTCGGGGTCCTTCAGGCCGGCAACTACGGAGTGCCCCAGACGCGGAGGAGGGCCATCATCCTGGCGGCCGCCCCCGGCGAGAAGCTGCCCCTCTACCCCGAGCCCGAGCACGTCTTCGCGCCCCGCGCTTGCCAGCTCTCGGTGGTGGTGGACGACCGCAAGTACCTCTCTAACTGCAAGTGGTCTTCGTCCGCACCACTCCGGACCATCACTGTCCGGGACGCCATGCTGGACCTCCCAGAAATACGCAACGGCGCCAAGCGTGAGGAGATCCCCTACGGCGCGGAGGCGCTCACTCCGTTCCAGCGGACACTCCGGGGCGGCGGTGCTGTGCTTAGGGACCACGTCTGCAAGGAAATGGCACCCCTGGTCGAGGCCCGGATGCGTCACATCCCACTGGAGCCAGGCTCTGACTGGCGCGACTTGCCCAATGCGGTGGTGCGACTCTCGGATGGGGTGACCTTCACCAGGAAGCTGCGCTACACGCACCATGACCGCAAGAACGGCAAGTCCTCGACGGGGGCACTGCGTGGCGTGTGCCCCTGTGCGGAGGATGCACCGTGCGACCCTGTCTGCCGCCAGGACAACACCCTGATCCCCTGGTGCCTGCCGCACACAGGCAACCGGCACAACCATTGGGCAGGGCTCTACGGGCGGCTGGATTGGGACGGCTTCTTCAGCACGACAGTGACAAATCCGGAGCCGATGGGCAAACAGGGCCGAGTGCTCCATCCCGAGCAGCACCGGGTCGTCAGCGTGCGTGAGTGTGCACGTTCCCAAGGCTTTCCTGACACATACCGGTTCTTTGGCACCATCTTGGACAGGCACCGACAGGTGGGCAATGCAGTGCCGCCACCACTTGCGCGTGCCATTGGTAGAGAGATTTTAAAGTGCCTGGCACTGCGGCAGGACGGCTGAACTTCGTCGCAGCGACCACAAATCCCACCCACCCTCGAGGACTGAACCAGACAACTCTGCATGCAGATGGCTCTGGGACGAACTGTCTTGCCTTGATAGAGGTTGCGACGGGGGATCTTTGAAACTTTGCCAGCACAGTTAAGCCTTTTAATGTTTGTACTGTGCCAAGCAGTACAAGCTCTGAATCTGTGCCCAGTAGTATTCACAGGGACTTTGTTTTGTTTTGTTGTGTGCCTGCTAAAAAAAGATTTTCTACCTACATACCTTTTTTTAGCGCATTGATCTAGTATCAACGAGAAGTGTCCGAAGGTGTGGTGGTGGTTAGCGTATTTCCCAGGCCTATTCTACATTGCCGGTTGGTGAGCATGGGCATTTTCCTTTTCGAGTTCCACCATAGAGTGACACTTTTCACCTTCGATTTATAACTTTGTGGTGTGAAGGTCAAAAGGTTTTAAATATTCACTGTCTTATGCGAGTCCAGTTTGATATTGTGTCAAACAAAGTTTTGGAAACTTTTATCGTGAATATATTTTGCATAAATTGTTATAATTGCCCGACTAAATTTTTCACTTTGTGCATCAACCCAGTTTTCGATGCTCCATTTGTAGCCAGCATTTTCTAGAAATCATAAGCTTTAGCACTCCTACCATTTTTTACTGTAGCATCCTCAAGCTGGCATTACTGCACTGATGAAAGACAACTAGGGAGTCTACTCAAATTGGTTGGTTATCACAATCGTAATGGGTTTTAATTTTGAGCCTTTTGTTTGGAGTCAATGTTTGTAAATACTTTTGTTCTGGTCTGAGCTATGTACCTACTGAATTTGAAGAAACCTATGATATTGGCCTAAATGTCACTTTTGGAAGAAATGAACTGCTGGCTGCCACTTTGAACTTTACAGGTGTTTTTTTTTTCTTCAAATACTTGGAAGCAAACACCATTACATTCTTTCCAGTTCAAAGTGAACTTTTATTCTACATTGTTGCACATTTTATATAATCTCAGTCCTTACAAAGTGTGTCTTCATTATCCTTATTTAAAGTGGGTATGAAACAACATTGAGTTCTAATTCTTCTAGCTGGTGACGTGATTGCTGCTCTGCTTGCACCGAACTGGCAAAAGCTTGCTTACCCGGCAGCATTTCATCAAGATGTGAGGAAATTTTTTAAACAATATTTTCAGGTGTAATTTCGCTTTGTCCATGCTGAAACTAATTACCTCCCACGCTCTATAGATGGCAGGGTGGTAGATTCAGGGTGGCAGAAGAGACTGGGATAGATCCTCCAGGATTTCCCATGCGCTTGCTCACTGACACGAGGCAGTGTACTAAAATTAATTAATATGGCTACAGGTACGAAGCAATGAGGGCAGGAGTATATCACTAGTGATGGAGATGTTGACGTGCATTCTGAAAACGTGCATGTAGATGTTTAAAAGTTGCAAAGTGGAACACACCAATTACTATTTTATAGCACTCGCTTCTTCCGTTAAAACTGCATGATGCACGAACACGCTGACCAGAACCATGTGGCTACGGGTGCAATCTAAAAAACAGTTGTCAAAAAAATTTTTAGTTTGTTTCCTTCATCTGACAGTAGACATCGCAGACCTGCACCACGCCCCTCAACGCAGCGTACCTTGTAGGGGGGGACGAGCCCGTAACATCTACCGCAGTAAGATTGGAATAGTGTGATGCGTTTGTTTTAATAAACTGTGTTGAAGCTGTGACAGTGTATTTGTTGTAGGTAATGAGAATCCCTAATCTTTATTTACTTCTGGAAGATCCCATCCATGATCCTTCTAGCCATAAAGTGATCTGTTCACAAAGTGAAATTGGACAGTGGCGGCTGCCACTGGCATAGAAAGGTGAAGGCCTCGCAGCTGTAAACTGCGTGCCTGTGTCGTGGAGCTTCCCCGAGTCCTCTGTGCACTTTAGGGCCCAGGAGGTCAGTTCAGCCAAAGTGGGATAGCCTATTTTTATTTACGAGGAAACTTTTTTGCTTGCGTAAGCATTATGACTAGGGGGACCATATTCCTCAGGGTAGAAAACTGGACATACCAGCCCGGAGAAGGGGGGGCGGACGGGGGGGCGGTGGAGTACTAAAGATTAAAATTGGGAGAAAAAATTTAATGCAAGAACTGCTATTTCGAAACGTTAACTGCTGTATTCAGTAACTCAAACAAAAAATTTGTACACACGAGTCTTCTCGACAGAAAAAAGTGTTTGTGGGCAAGAACAGTTCTCTAAATTTTACTGGGTAAATATTTTGAGGTACCTCCAGTTATTTTTGTAAAATATACTTGTAACGAGTAGGCATACTTTCCGCTTGCTTCAACTCGCTTTGAGCCAATTTCGAAACTATGCACTCCTGCGAAAACGGGACATGATTCCTTATTGGGACAAAAAGATGGGAGTGTCCCGGCCAAAATGGGACGTCAGGTCACCCTGATTATGACCCATAAGCCATTGCATTCTGGAACTATGATGACTAAGGCTTTTGCGTTCCAATATAATAATCCATAACGTACCAACTTGCTTTTGAGTGGGGGGGCAAACCAGACCCCCCTCTCCCCTTCCCACCCGGGTCCCATATTTTTACTGGTGATGGGCTGAACTTTTGCCGAATCGAAAATTTGCTGCCGAATCTCGGGATTCAACGGAGCCAAACTTTGGCTCAACTTTTCTAAAGATTCGTCAAAAATACACAGTTGCCAGACTTGAAGGGATACTACAACGAAATTTCGGCGCTCATTTTTTGGTCTATATGTGTTCAAAGGAGCAGCATCACATCGAACATACCAATATCTCGTTAAAAAGTCACGAAAAGGAATTTTAAAACGAATTAAACGATTAGCAAAGAGCACCTGGTGGATGTCGCTAACGCCTCGCTTGTAATGCCCGTCTAGGAACCTTGACGGCTAGTGACGGAGGTTGTCTCGCCTCCGGCCACGACGAGAGAAGAGGTGCAGGAGGTACTCCCCTCTTCCCGAGAATGCCTTTTGTGTGTCGCAGAAGTCGCTATTGTCCCCATACAAGATTACAGAAGATTAACCCGTCGCTCAAAATTCGTACAAAAGCAGCCACTTCGGTGGCTGGAACGACTAGGCCATCCTCTCGACGTCAGCCTCGCCGTAGCTTTGCTCGTCCTGAGACCTACGTCACGATTGCGTTGGATGTCACGTGGCCTCCGCTGGGCCTTCTCCGAGCGCTTGCCAGAGTGGGCCGTTTATAACGAAAAATACAGCCACCAGGCTCAAAATACAAATGTGCGATTGTCATTTACAAATATTGTGGATCATATTCAACCTATTTTTGAACATGACGGGAATATTTCAAATTTCGTTGAAGTATCCCTTTAACGGTAAAATTAATTTTTTTGTAACGAAAAAAGTTTTTTTTTTTTTTACTTAAATACAACATGTAGTGCTTTTTACTAAATAAGGTCATATTCTACAAGATAATTGTATCGGTGTCGCTTTTGTGTGTTTACTGGCAATTTCAGTGTCTGCTTGCAGAAAGTGGCGTGACAACGAGATTGGGTAGTAGCCGGCGCAGTCATGAATCACGCTACGGGAGTTTTAATTTTGAGGCTTCATCAGCGCACGCCTGCAAGTGTGTTTACATTGTTAAAATGAAGGCAATCACTGCGTTCTTATTTTCTCTGGGAGTCACCGTTTCGTGCGCGAAAACGAATGCAACGGTTGCTCAGCCTTTTCCAGAAGAGATTGTAATACTGTAAATATGCATGTTTTTCGATTTGAGTCACTTGAAGTCAGCTTTGCATGAAAGTGTGCGTTCCATATTCGCAACGTGCCGCTTTTAACCTTTAAAATTCCGCTTTCTGGTGTCAGGTCACACACGGACGTTTAGGTAGATGGGAGGAGTTAGAAATGTCGGATGTGCAACATTGAGCATGATAATTCTGTGTTTAGTTTTATGCAGATACATGAAAATCGCAAAATAATGCGAACTAAAAACCAATATTGTTCTGTTTTGGCTCAAAACTACTTGTGAACCGAAAACAGGATTGTTATAATAATAATAATAATTTTATTTGCACATACTGGAAGCATCCATGTTGTGGTGTGCGGGGCTGGGCAGATAGGTGAAAACCCTTACGCAGAGCACCTGCTAGCCTGCCACCACATGTGAAAAAACAAAACAGACTCATGAATGTACAGAATATATACACTACAGAAAGTATGTAAAAATGAAAGAAAAGAAGGAGGAAAACATGTATCACATTATGGCGACGACGCCAGCTGCTTCCCATACATTCTGGCCAACTCTCGTGACTGCCCCGTTTGACGGCAGTGGGCGGCGCACACTGAGCGTAATTGTCAGTCAATGTTTCAACATCAATGAAAAGGTCAAATGAAAATCACGTTATCCAGGATGTGCCGCATCATTTGTCACTTGCACAGTGGACTGCGTAAATTACTGTCGATCTTCTATTCTCAAGGCAGAAAATATTGAAGAGAACTACACTCACAAAAGCTCACAAACGCACTGTTACCGTGTTGCCTACTCCAGACCTCACCGTAACCACTGGTTGTACTAGACTGTGCGATGGTAACCGCAGTGTTACCATCATACTTCAAGTAGGTTTAGGAAACTTGTACCTTACTTGAAGTACATTCTCTGAGTATGTACTTGTACTTAAAGTGTTTTTTTTTCTGGTACTTTCTAAGGAAAGTACAATTTTTGATTTCAAAGTACATTCCCCGAATTTGGTTTTGTTAAATTTGTATCACGAAATGATGCTTTGTCAACTCCGAAGAAATACTGGGAGGGATATTCTAGACTTGCCAGAAACGTGAGCAGACGACGTATTGCCCCGTTTGTTCTTGGGGCGGCTTACTCGTAGCTTTTTTTTTAACTATCACTAGTTCTCGGTAGATCAGCCCAAGGGAGGAGGTTTAAAATATTAGGCGAGCAAAATTAATCGTAATGTAGCACCTGAGACTGTGGTGCAAAAAAATTTAACTTTTAAATCGAAGAAAAAGACAATAGACAACTACGTCACAATGTTTTCAGACATTCTCTTTTGTCTTTTTAAATTGAAGGACTTTTGGGAGGTATGTTGAATATGCAAATGATTTTTCATTAAGGAGAGTACACTTTTCCATGAGAGGATTGCTTGCGGAAGCTACAGGGCTGACGTCATGCTCTCTCCTAGAAGATTTAACACCCTTGGGTGCAACAATCCAGTGCAAGAAAATCACTATACAGTGATTTTCAGGAATTTGGCTCAATTCCTGAAAATAACTACTCTGTGGCCACTTTAGGAAACATTCGACACTGCATTTTAAAATAGGTCATGCAGCCCTGATTACTCCTGGGCAATGCTTACCAGTTGAAAAATCACTGTATAGGGGAAGGAAAGGGCATCATGGGCGATTGTGTTAAAATACATGTACTTTGAAAGTACATTGTATTTATAGTACCTTACTTCAAGTACATTGCACCCAGCGTACTTACTACTTTACTTGAAGTACACTATGTCTAATTTACTTTATTCTTTACTTGAAGTACCTTTTAGATGTATAGGGTGGCTCAAGTCACCAGGCCCGATCTAAAATGGACCGTAAAAATCGACGCCTGCACGCAGCAATCTAAACTTTTCGTGAAAGGTGTATTTCACAGGTCGGTTTTTTCTTGTAAAATTACAAAGCGTAGTTCTCTTTCTGAAAAAATAAGGCCAAGAAACTTGCCTGGGTCAACGGTGGGCGACGACGCAGACGAACAAGTCGAGGTGCGGGGTGTGTTTGACGCTCTTATTGATAGATGGCGCTACCTCCGTGTTTCAGGCAACACGGTGACAACCCAAGTGGGAGAGGTCAGATCAGAAGAAATCGTCGTAACACGTGGATTGCGCCAAGGATGCCCACTCTCGCCGCTTCTCTACATATTGTATGTCACGCGACTAGAGGAGCGGTTGATAAAATCAGGACTGGGCTTGTCGCTACTGCACGTTGAAAATGGAGAGGCCGTGAACTGGGTGCTACCGGGTCTGACCTTCGCGGACGACATTTGTGCTGACGGCGGGCTATACAACGGCGATGCAGCAACTTCTCGACATATATGCTGATGAGGCTGCCGTGCTTGGTCTCAAGTACAACACATCCAAGTCCGCCGTGATACAATTCGCGGGCACTGAGAAAGAAAAGCTCGATAGCCTCAGATTGGGTCTTGACGTATTACCGGTACTGAATAAGTATAAGTACCTGGGCGTTGAGTTGTCCAATGAGGCAGACTATCTGAAAGAGCATTACGTCCACCTCCGTCAATCCGCCACACGGGGAGCTAACATCCTCCGTAAGCACAGCCTATGGAGCTGTAATAGATTCATAGTGAGCCGCGAAATGTGGAAGGCGGTGGTGGTGCCAGGTTTGACGTTCGCCAACGCAGTGGTGTGTGTACCAGGTGACACAAGAACCGCTTTGGAGCGCAGACAATGAGAAGTGGGACGCCAAGCGCTGGGCTGCCATGGAACGGTGGCGAATGAGGCACTGCAGGGGGACCTGGGCTGGTCGTCTTTCGAAGCGAGGGAGGCGACAAGCAAGGTTTCCTATGACGGGCGGCTTCGACTCATGGACCGGTGCCGTTGGGCCAAGAGGCTGTTCATATACACACATATGACTTCCCTGCAGAGCCGTTGGCGAAAGCGCCTCTACCAGCTTGAGAAAAAGTTCGGCTTCTTCACAGGATCGATGGAGGCGACCACAGAGAAAGAATGGGAGTCTGTGGTGCGGAAAAGGGTCCGCGAACAGGAGAATGTGCAGTGGCTGGAGGCTGCCCAGACAAAGTCAACCCTTACCATGTACGCGGAGTTAAAACAGCAAATCACGACAGAGACACGGCTGTACGACAACAGCTTGCAGCCGCCTATTGTTCGAGGCTCGTGCTGGAGCCCTGCGCACACTGGTGTACAAACAGCGCTTCGACAATAGTGTGCAGTCGACTGTATGCCGCGTATGCGAGGGTGAGAACGAAACCGCAGAGCACATCATACTCCGTTGTGGCGGAATCCGACCTTCTGCCACTTCTGCCACCGAAGAGGCGAACCGACTACACGAGGGTGTCCCGCCTCTAGCGGCAACGTTGGGCTTCTCGTCAACAAGCAAGACAGCCAATACTACTGAAGCCCTTTGGAAGACCATCGAGCAGACGAAAAGACGACTGGAGGATTGGTGGCATCATACACAACACAGGGGGCGCTGAATTCACCCCCAGGCTTGGGCACGATTATTCGAGCCCGCCCGTTATAAAGGGAGCAGCCGCAGTATCATCATCATATCATCATCATCATCAGTCAGAGCTCTGGTTTCGGTTTGCTTTTAAAGAAATATCAAAAGTGCCCGCGTCGACCGTGGTTTATTGACACGAACACAATCTTTTTTGTAATCTACCTTTGGCTTGAAAATAAATGCAGATAGAGATAGCAAAACTTCAAGTAACAAAAATAAAAGAAAACGCGGTTGCAGAACGACAACGCTGACGGCGCTCTTGCTGCCGGGGGATTTCGTCTGCGTGTCGTCTGCTTTCTTTCGCTGGTCGGTTGCATCCTCGGACGCTGCTTCCGAGACCTTTTCTGTCGTGGTTGGTGAGAAAACAGCCACAATGCGTCACCTGACCGTTCAAGAGAGGGCACAGGTAGTCCTTTGGTTTACAGAAACCAGGCGTATGAGGCAAGTGAGTTTGAAGTTTCGGGCCACTTTTCGTAGGCGTCCACCCACCCGTCGGACTGTCATGCGTTGGGTACACCGATTCGACACGGAGAACACTGCAGACCAGGCTGCGAGTACTCAAAGAGAGGTCGCCACAGCAGAACAAACGTCCCACCGTGCTTGCAACATTTGCATTGAACTCGCGCCTGGCCGTGCGGCAAGTCGCAAGACAACTTGGTATCAGTAAAAGCTTTGTCTGGAGGGTGATCCGCCAACAAATGTATCCGCTCATGCCACAGATCTTGTTCGAGCTGCAGCCAGATGACTATGAACGGCGAAAGCAGTTCTGCATGGACGAACTTGGGCCCATCTTCACGAAACAAGAACCACCTTCAGTTTCTGCTTTTCACGGACGAAGCTATTTTTCATCTGGATGGACACGCGAACAAGCAGAACACCCGCTGCCGGTCCGAGACAAACCCCCACTGGATCATTGAAGAGGCTGTCCAGTCACCAAAGGTCGTAGTGTGGTGTAGACTTTGGAGGGGAGGCGTTGTTGGTCCATTTTGTTTTGAGGGCACGGTCATCGGCGACGCCTGCCTTCGCATGCTCGAACTTGCCGGAGCTGGAAGCTTCGCACATGCAAAGGGAGGTGTGCATCTTCCAGCAAGATGGAGCACCCCCGCATTACGCCACCACAGTGAGAGACTAGCCTGACAGAACCTTTCCCGGCAACTGTATGGGTCGAGGGTCACCGACAATGCCTTGGCCCCCACGGTCCCCTGATTGTGATTTTTTAGATGCGGAGCATCTTTTGCGTGGGTCTATGTCCCGCGGCGTCGTAGTCCGCACTCACACATGCGCATGCGCAACTCTCCTCCTTCCCTCTCTCCAACAGCTGCGCGTTCCTCTCTCCCCTCTCTCCGCTCTCTCTCCCTACCAGCTGCGTGCACTTCGCGTGCGTTCGCTTCTACTCACACCGCGCGCGCATGCGCAACTCTCCTCCTCTAGTCTCCTCTCCTTCAAGTGTGAATATAAGCAGCGGTAGCGCGCTGCGCGCGTTCAGTTCACGCTGTTTCTCTCTCTCTGGTGTTCGCTGCCGCCAGCTCTGCTAGCAGCAGCGACGGCGTGTGTATGGTGGCTAGAGAGTTGGGTGTGTCGAGCGGCGGCCGGCGCGCGGCACCGAAACGGAAATCTGTCGCTAGGAGGCGCCTCGGTAGGCCTGTATCCTATCCGACCGCGGCGTTTTGGCTGCGCTGGGGCCGAAATGCGGTGCGTGCGGACCTTTACGCGGCCACTTGTCGGCTATGTTTTTTTACAGAATTAATTTGCGTGGCATAGTGAAAGTGTGATAAACCTGGATTCGATAGTCGACCCGATTTTGGAGCGTCGACGAAGGTAAATGCGCACTTGAAGTCGTTCTATTATCACCGCAACCTTCTCGTTCGCGTAACGGAGGCGTTGATTCCGAGGTAATATAGGAAAATGGGGAAATTGTTTTTATTTTTTCTCGTGTACTACGTTTTCGAAATACGTGAAACGTCCACCGAGGTATCAGCAGCCGTGACGAAATTTCGCGTTTCAAGCCGCTGTGTCACGTCTGTCAAATGAATCGACGCTGAACCGCGCAGGCATTTTAACATTAAAATATGTCTGAGTACACTGGACACTTCTGGTGCAATTCCCCTGTGATTCAAGAGCAGACATGGCTGGCGAGAAACAACGCGAAAAGTTGTCATGACACATAGCAAACAGTGCATTTTTGGCACTTTACATTTTTATTCAACGTGGAAAACTAGCAATAAATACAAAATCGATTTTAAAAGGAAGTGAGCGAAGTAACATATTATACATGTTAGATGAACCATTTCTGAACGAAATATTCAGGAATAGGCAATGCAATTGTCGTAACTTCGGCAAATAAAATATCTCGAGAAAAAGCAAAAAAGCATTTCTTTTGTGCTAACCCCCATACAAAATGGCTTATGGCATATGATCTTCCACATGGTAACAAATATATCTTTCTCATCTGTACCTTCTTTTCCACACTATAATCGCAACACCACTGAACATCGTAAGGCTGTCCTGGGTATTCTTGGCTGCATGCGTGAACAGGTTTTCAAGGCTGCGTCTAGAGCAGACCTGGGCACCCAGACACCAGCAGTGATCGTATTTGTCTTCAGTAAGTAAAGACATAATTTCGATTGATCAAAAATATTGTGCCTCCTCACCAGATGACTGCAGTTTGATTGTCGGGATCACGCTGTTTTAGGCGGGACATAGGTATAGGAACACAGGATCGAAGTACAACGAGGTTCTTTACAGCCATTGGCAAGACCCACAAGCACTCTGAGAATGAACATATTCTATCATGGTACCATGAAAAGGCATATCTTGCAGTCAGCGTTCTGCTTTGAAGTCTATTAGGACAAGAATGACAGTACCGCAAACAGTTATTAAGTACCGTCGCATTTTGGTCACTTAACTTCAAACCGGCTATAACAGAACACAAAGGACAGAAACGGCCTGAGTCTGAGGAAGCATATTTTAGCCCAGCCGAATATAACCTTTTTTATACCGAGGCACACCGAACAGTCCAATGATGACACGATGAAAATAATCCATGGAGAAGGGGAAGAAGAGGGACAAAGGAAAAACACGAATCTCCAAACACAGCTAGGTGACTGGTGCGCGACCGAAAAAAACCGCCTGGATTTTTTCGAATCCCGGAGAAAAGCTCACCGGAGAAAAGCTCACCGGAGAAAAGCTCACCGGAGATAAGCTCACCGGAGAAAAGCTCACCGCAAAACCGGCGGATGCGGAGAAAAGCTCACCGATTTTTTTTTCTTTTTGTTATATAGAGGCTGTTGGATCATGCATAACATATATCAATTTATTATCATTAAAGTTCGTCAGCTTTGTCAAAAAGAAAATGTCCTTTTTGTATTATTTGCCAAGCTTATTAAGTATATTGCTCCCAAATTAATAATGGCGGGCCAGTTTTTCCTGCGGCTTACTCTCAAGGCAACTAAAGCCTAACTGAAAATTTTATGAACTTGAATAACATGAAAAAGTTCGAAAACTTATGTCTCCCTAAAACTTAAAAATCAAAACTGTAAACACCGAAAATCCGAAAGTGTATGCGCAACAACGCGATGCCTGAAATTCTCTTTGAAGCTTTTAATAACCTTTGAAAACAGGATAAAACAGTCAGTAGGATATTGAGGCTTCTTTCTTCCACGGACATGCACGTTTTCTAGCCGTTCGTGCTGGTGTTTCCGCACGTTGCCTTTGTGTGATAGTGCCCTTCTAAGGTGAGCCACTCATGACTTTCAGAGCTACACACTGGCACCGTTGTTACTCGTGACCTATATAAGAAATAGTTTTCTGTAAGGTAGCAAATAGGGCGAGTTGGTAAACGTTACACATGGTGAAAACCGCTCAAACGGCGACGAAGGAGTGAAGACAACAAACTCGACAGGACGAAGCTGTTCTCGCAACTAAAATTTTCTAAGTGAAATTAACAGAAAGAAAACAGCGTAGCCGACACTGATTGCATCAACAAATACCTACTTAACTATTAGGCACTACAGAATATTTGGAGCTGAAACGGTTCACACACCGCTATTCATATTAGCTCACAAAGAACAAACCTCTTAATTCGACAGAGCTACCGACGGCGCACCCTCAGTTGTCAATAAATTGTTGTCTTTTTTACCGGTGTACGATGTTTTGATAATATTTTTGCGGCTTCATTATTATACAGAATGGGTGATTACAAATTTCTGAGGAATTAGTAAATATGTTCAATGACCTTCAAGAATATTACAAGAAAGAGGACATATATATATATATATATATATATATATATATATATCTTTTTTTTTAATGAAGTGGCGAATGCGAATTGTGTTAAATTGCCTCTTAACGCAGAATCCGCTAAGTTAAAAAAAGAAAAATCGGTGAGCTTTTCTCCGCATCCGTCGGTTTTGCGGTGAGCTTTTCTCCGGTGAGCTTATCTCCGGTGAGTTTTTCTCCGGTGAGCTTTTCTCCGGTGAGCTTTTCTCCGCCGCCCGATTTTTTCGGTCGCGCACCAGTCACCTAGCTGTGTTTGGAGATTTGTGTTTGTCCTTTGTCCCTCTTGTTCCCCTTCTCCAGGGATCATTTTTGTCATTCTTGTCCAGCTCGCTTGCACCTTTGCATTTAATTGCATTATAACCAATGATGACACCTCCGCTAGATTTTTATGTCGTTGCATAAAAATTGCCATCAACAAAAGTGGACACCATTGTAACATTGCGACGGAAATTTTTATGGAGAGTCCATGGTATAAAGCACATTAAACTCTGTGCGAAAGGCCAGCTTCATACAGTCGTGTTGCTACATGCATGCAACCAGGTTAAAGGAATGCTGAACCGAAATTCGGATTTTAGAAAAGAAGGCCGCAGACACCGTTGGTTAAAGCACATCTAAAAGGTACTTCTAGTAAAGTACAAAGTAAATGAGACGTTATAACGTCCCATTTACGTACCAGTGTACTTAATAGTTTACTTACACGTAAATTATTACGTACACTGGGAGCAACGTACCTGAAGTAAAGTACTATAAATGCAATGTACTTTCAAAGTAAAGTACGAGTATTTTAACACAATCTTTCATGATGCCCTTTCATTCCCCTATAGAGTGATTTTTTTTTTAAATTGGTATGCATTACCCAAGGGTAATCAAGGGAGCATGACCTCAAAAACAGCGGCGAATATTTGATAAAGTCAAGCGGCCGCAGAATAGTTTTTTTTTTTTTTTCAGGAATGGAGCCAAGTTCAGAAGACCCTCTTCTGAATTTGGCGCCCCTTGCACTGGATTGTTTCACCCAAGGGGGTTAAATCTACTAGGAGAGAGCATGACGTCAGCACCGTAGCTTCCGCACGCAATCTTCTCATAGAAGAATGCCCTCTCCTTAATAAAAAAATAAAACAAAAAATAAATATGCAAGCGTGCTGGTGATAATTAATCATCAAGTGACACCTGCGATTGGGGTGCGAAAAAAATTAGGGAACTTTCAAATAGAAGGAAAAGGCAAAAGAGAATGTCTCAAACCAACGGTCTTCTCTGTTTCCTCTTATATGTCGACATGGAAATTTAATTTGTTCGCACCACAGACTTAGGTGCTACATTATGATTAATTTTTCTCTCCTAATATTTTAAACATCCTCGCTTGCGCTGACCGACTGAGAAGTAGCAAGAGTTCAAAAACCTACGGGAAAGCCGCTCCCAGTACAAACGGGGCGATGCGTCGTCTGCTCACGTTTCTGGTGCGAGTAGAATATCCCTCCCAGTATTTCTTCGGAGTTGAAAAGGCATCACTTCCTGATACAAATTTAACAAAACGAAATTTGGGCAATGCACTTTGAAGTCGGGAATTGTACTTTCCTCGGAAAGTGCCAGAAAAAAATACTTTAAAGTACAAGTACGTACTCAGAGAATGTACCTCAAGTACAGTACAAGTTCCCTAAACCTAATTTAAGTAGTACTTTAAGTACAATGCGCTTAAAGTACTTCCCAACACTGGCCGCAGACGTGTTCAGCAGGACGCTACGTGCTTGTGCGTGAGTAAGTACTCACGCACAAGCACGCAAGTGTTTTTGTGAGACTGAGTAAATTGCATGTATGCTTTCTTTGTGAATAAACTTATTATTATTATTATTATTATTATTATTGACCTAAAAAGACCACTCATACAGCGATATCTCGAACGGATCGAGCGATATTTTAGAGAAGTATCGCTCGATGTACCGCTCGTCGAAGTGAAGTGCGCACACCCCGGAGTTTTCCTGAAGATGCGTGTCTCCCCTCGGAATATTCCTGTCCCAGTGAGAGTAGAGAACTGGGTCCTTCGGGGCGGCGAACAACGTGTGTCTTTCTTTTGCAGACCTGTAGCCTGCCGTGCATCCTGGAACGAAGCAGTGCTTCGCTCGCTGCTTTTTCTTTACGCCGGAGGTTGACGGGGCAACGTCCATAGTCTCCACGTGTCACCTGACGGACGGGCATGCATGAACGGTTGAAATAAATTCACACGAGCGCTGAAGAACACATGAAAGCGGGCGTGAATTCGTCGCCACCCGCCTTGCCGCACGCAAATCCCCGCGCCAGCTGCGCGCGCCTAGCATACACGCTGACTAGAGCGCCCCTGACGGTGATTTTCCAAACCGGCCGCGGCGATGCATGGGAGAGCCGGCGCGCTCGACACACCCAACTCTCTAGCCACCCTGGCGTGTGTGCACGCGCTTTTCCTCCTCGCCCGCCGGGAGGGAGGGTGGGAGGGGCGAGCGAGCGAGCTCGTCGGCGCCGCTGTCGAGCCGATCGCTGGCTGCTGCCGGCGGCAGGCTCTTTCGGGGACGACAAGAGAGCCCCCCTCCACTCCCCGCTGCCGGAGCACCCACAAGAAGAAACGGAAAAAAAAAATTACACCATCTTCCCGAGGGGAACCATGGGGTGATGCGGAGCATCGCGGAGTTTCCAACAACGTTCACGCGATGTGTGGTAACCAACGCAAGTTAACAACGTTACTAACAACGTTACTAACACCGTTAATAACACCGTTAATAACGATCCACGATGCTCCACATCACCCCTTGGTTCCCCTCGGGAAGATGGTGTACTTTTTTTGTTTGGGGTTTCGTGAAACCCCAGGTCTACGCAGTTCGCGTGCGCACGATGACGGAACTAAAAGAGCGCTACCTATCCGCCTTCGATGCGATCACGGACAACATGCGGGACGCAGCCTTCAGGGATTATGAGCGAAGACTGCACAAGTGCCTCCAAGTTCGAGGTGGACATGTGGACTGAAGACAGCGAGAACTGAAGAGCAGATATCTATCCATTTTGCACATATGACCAGCGGCTTTGACAACCGCGAAAACCGCGGGCTTCTGCTGACAGGCTCTTATCAGAGCCATTAATTGCTGTTTATCTGCAGTTTGCTTTGGCAGTCTCCCGTGTCTCAAAAGTGCGGTCTAAATAGCGTCCAAAGTGACGCATTGTGGCTGTTTTCCAACCAACCGCGACAAAAAATGGTCTCGGAAGCGGCGTCCGAGGATGCAACTGACCAGCGAAAGAAAGCAGACAACACGCAGACGAAATCCGCCGGCAGCAAGAGCGCCAGCAGCGTTGTCGTTATTCAACCGCGTTTTCTTTTCTTTTTGTTACTGGAAGGTTTGCTTTCTCTGTCTGCATTTATTTTCAAGTCAAAGGTAGATTACAAAAAATATTATGTCCGTGTCAATAAACCACGGTCGACGCGGTCACTTTCGATATTTCTTTAAGAGCAAACCGAAACCAGAGCTCTGACTGAAACTAAAGTCCCTCGATGTTTTTAAAAACGAAAAAATATCCAGGGACGTTAACTGAAATCAGAGCCGTATATTGGGAGAGTTTGGCCAGTGGGTGTGGCGACGAAGGCGCCGGAGAGGAGAAAAGTGAATGAAAGGGAGGAGAGCGCCGAAGGAGCGAGAGAGAAAGAAGGGAGCAGAGAGGAGACGACCGCCATTTTTTAGCAACGCTGTCGGAGACTGGTCGGAGAAGAGCACTGCTGAGGCTACGCGTCGTCTGCTACGGGCCGACTTCTTTTTCGCCTGAATAAAAGTTTGTGGCCATGCGCCGAAAAATCTTCATTTATGAGCTTTTTAACCCACCGAGGAATAACAGAATGTCATTTTCTTGCCAGAGCCAGCGATATAAAAGGCAATAATCGAGATTTAGATGCCGATCGCACGCATTCCGCCGGGAGAATGATCGAAGATGGCGGCCCTCCCCACTCGGGTCACGTGGGAGCAGCCGGGAGTTCACGCGCATATCGCGTCATCGACTGGTGTGTTTAGCGTCCTATCTCGCCCATACATCAAAAGTGGTCCCAATGTGGCAACAAATGACGCGAGTGTCATGCTGTTGCCTGTCGCGATCCTGGCGGTTGGCCGTAGAAATGCTGGCGAAAAGCACGAGCGAACGCGAGTGTCGCTTTCGTCACGGCGTCCCTTCAGGCGTCCCAACTTCCGGCTGCTCCAGCTTCCGTGAACTGTCACAGTGGGAAGCGACCAGCAGCAGAACAGGCGTCTGCCACTCCTACCACAACTGTTGGGGCGCCGCCAGGGTCGCAACAGGCGACAGCATGACACTTTTATGACGTCATCAGGCGGAAATCGAGGGACCACTTTTTTGGCCGCGGTAAACACACCAGTCGGAGACGCGTTCCAGGCACCATAGCATAACTCGGGTGGGAGCAGCCGGGAGTTCACGCGCATGCGCTTATGCCTCTCGCTCTGCGCCGCGTGCTGATTGGCTCGCTCGGGGGGAGAGCGTTACGGCGGCGAGATCATAGGCCAAGGACGTTTAAACAGACAGGACCCGGCATGACGTCAGCCTGAGTGAAGCCGCCGTGGGCGCCGTGGGGTAGCGCGCCGGCGGTTCGTCTGCTTGACTTGACTTTTGGAAACGCAGTGCTATGCATGAAATCCGAAGTGCATGCGAAACTAGAAATAAAACAGCGCGGAGTAGGTAGACTGGCTTTGGGGGCGCATTGCAAAACGCCAAACCAGGGAGTACAAGGAGACATGGGATGGGCATCATTTGAGAGCAGGGAAGCGGTGAGCAAGGTAGAATTTGAGGATAGGTTGAGGCTAATGGATGGGGAGCAATGGGCACGAAAGGTTTTCAGCTATTTATACATGAGGAGTGTAGACACAAAGTGGAGACAGCGTACTAGAAAATTAAGAGGAAGGTTTTTGGGCTATAGCGAAGATACGGAAGAGCAAGTCTCAGTTAAGAAGAAAGTTAAGGCCACAGAAAGAGATCGGTGGCTAGAGGGAATGCAGACAAAGACTGCTCTGGAAAGCTATAGATTAAACAAAAGAGTTATTGCCAAAGAAAGCATTTATGACAATTCTAGGGGAAGCTCATTGCTGTTTGAGGCAAGAACGGGTGTTCTGCGAACCAGAACATACAGAGTGAAGTACCAGGAAATCGATACAGTGTGCACTGCTTGTGGAGAGGAGGACGAGACGGCTGAGCACTTGATACTCTACTGTAAAGGGCTTCACCCTATGCCTACCGAAGACAACATAGATTTAATAAAGTCATTGGGTTTTAGAGACAGCGAAGGGAGAGTGGATTTCAAGACTGTAGAGATTACCAAGCAAAGATTAAGTGAATGGTGGCAGAAATCGAGAGAAAACTAGGTATTTTCTTAATCACTGATGGCAAGGGGGTTTCATAGCCTCACTTTCTTTGCACTGCGGAGTGAATATAGATTTCACATTTAAATATTCTAAGCTTAAATGGTAAAACAAAATGGCTAGGTGGCGTAAGCTACCGCCCGATCCAAAGGGCTCAGCCGTATTCATCCATCCATCCATGCTTTCCAATCTGCTCCGGCGTGTGCTTCACGAGGCTAGCTTTCGATGCGGTCGGCGTCCGCCGTGGGCGTCCACGATGCAAAAGCTTTGCAGCGTGAGTGTTTATACTTATGGCGAATTCCACTGGTCGTTTTGGAGCGCGCCGGGATCAGTTGACCAGATCCGGAATGGAGCTCACAATCCGAACGGGGGTCGCGCCGGCGATGGGTCCCCATGTGGAAAATGACCACTGCTCCGGGATCGGCATTTGCCTTCATGTCATTCGACTGCCGGGAAATCCCCTTTCCGTGGCCGCCGCGGTCGTTTTGAAGACGTTTTCGCCATCGCGGTGCTAACACGTGTTCAACAACAGCCGGGCAACATGTTGTTGCCGCCCGGCAAGAGTGTTGCCCGATTTGTTGTCCGACAACCCTGTCACACCGTGCTGACGGCGAGGACAACACGGGGAACACTCCGCCATCTTGATTGTTTACCTTCGTTCGTGTGCGGCGCGGAATCGCTTGAAATGTGACTCTACAAAGCGCTAGTGCGTCCGAAGGGCCGGGAATTACCACGGTACGACATCAACCAGTGGCTGTAATTAGAAAACTTGACACGGGGAGTATTTTCCGCTCTTTATTTTATCAAGATGTTCTTCATTCGCTGACAAAGCAGATAGCCCTAACCGAGGAAAGTGACATCGCTGATATATGTTCGGCATTTACGCCACCGTATGAAGTGTTTCTGTCCGGTTCTTTCATGCAATTCCTATTTCTACTGTGAAATTGCGTTAGCACCGGCAGTACCCCAAACCGTCTTTTGTAACGTGGTGTTGAGCTGAACTGACAGTGCTTCAAAACTGCGACACCGGCACCATCGGCCTTCATAGCAATCGGTGGAATAAATAGTTTTCAACGCTGTCTACTTGTCTACCGCCTGCTATGTGATCGATTCCTTCCCCCAAAACGTCCTGGTTTTTTTTTTTAAACAAATCAGGTGTTTGGTAGCGGCTGGTTCCAAGTTCCAAGCATCAACGTCTACGAGATCGCGGCGCTAACACGTGTTCGACGCACGAGCGGCAGGAATGGCTCAGGAGCGTCTAGCAAAGATTGCCGGAATGCCCGTAGCGCGGCAAAACCCTTCTCTTCTTTTCTCCTTCCTGGAAAACGAACCGGCTGTCGAGCCAAGGGGTAAGCAAGCGGCCATTACCATTTCTTCTGAGGCGAGATCAGGCGAGATGCCCGCGAGAAAGGAAGTCACGTGTGTGCGCCGAGGGCTGACCCGGCTGGCTTCCGGTTGAATCCGCCGAAATCGGGGGAGCGACTTTTCTCGGATCCAGATCGAGATCTGGAGCGGGAGCTAATCCAAAACGACCAGTGGAACAAGTTCGTCTCGATCCCGATCGCCCAAATAGGCTCGCTCCGGGAAAATCGATCCCGGCGCGCTCCAAAACGCCCAGTGGAATTCGCCATTAGTTCCACATTATGTGCGAGCGAAGTCAGAACTGGAAGCGCGAGCCCGTTGTTCTATGCGCTCCTGGCTTGCATGCGCGCTCGTGCGATCTGCTGCTGCTGTTTATTAAAAAATGCGTTGCGCACCGCCAAGTCCTTCACGGTGCGTCGTCTAGAGCGTCTCAATTCTAGTCACTTACTTTCTGCTGGGCAACCAGGCGGTCGTTTATAATATCCCATCCAATTCCGACCATACCGGTTTAAAATTCAAATAACGGTGGGTGCCGCCATTACTTTCGGTGCACACAGTCGTGTTGCCACGGAAATGTCATGGCAACGCGGTTGTTTGCACCGAAGTTAATGGCGGCGCCTACTCACTAGGCTTCCCATTGGTCAAGAAATGTTCGTTGCGGCTCGTGGCCACGCCTACTTCCGTTACACTTCGCTCCATGCATTGGGGATAGGGACGCCACCTCCTGCCCATTATAACCTCCTTGTCATAGGCTGACCAAACTCTTCTGACTGAAACAAGGAGGTTGCGCCATCTATCAATAAAAGCGTCAAACACAACCCGCACCTCGACTTGGTCGTCTGCGTCGCCGCCCGCCGTAGACCCAGGCAAGACAGGCAAGTTTCTTGGCCTTATTTTTTTTTACAGAAAGAGAACTACGCTTTGTAATTTCACAAGAAAAAAAAAAAAAAAAAAACGACCTGTGAAATACACCTTTGACGAAAAGTTTAGATTGCTACGTGCAGGCGTCGATTTTTACGGTCCATTTTAGATCGAGCCTGGTGACTTGAGAGCCGCCCTATAGTTTACCCAACATTGGGTAACCGCATGACTGCGTGGCGTCCATTTGCGATTCATGGCGCCGTCGCGTTCGTGCGCGTGCGCAGAGAGTTGCCGAATTTTGGCCGAATCTTTGCCGAACTTTCCTCCAAAATTGCGGCATGTGCCAAACTTTGCCGAATCTGAAGTGCGGCAGATTCGGTCCATCACTAATTTTTACGGCGCAGGTGATAGACCCCCTAGCGGCGACGCTCACGCCGGATTGGCTGCTCGGCAACGCGTGGGAACTTAAATTTCGGATTCGGACGGCGCGTGTATCGCTCGAAACGCGTTACCCCCCCCCCCCCCCCAGCCCCGGCCTGCGGTCACACCGCTTCAGGGCGACAGTATGCGGCTGCTAATTACAAAACTATTAACCCACTTAGCCTTTGCGGCGTCTAGCCGACAACCCAAGCCCCGCTGTCCCCCATGCTCCTCAGTAAATGGAGTCCCATACCATTTAGTTCAGCAATGTTTCGTCGACAACATACGTTTCCTTTTTGTTTTCTTTTTAAGTGTTAATCGTAAAAAAAAAAAAAAAAAAATGCCGTAAATATCGCCAAATGCCTCGACAAAACAAAATGTTAGAGGAAAAAAAATGAAAGAAATAAGCCCACACCATGGATAGAACCCGGGTCCGCTACGTATGAGGCAGACATCTTACCACTAAGCTACGTTACTTTTTTGTTTTTATTGCCAGGTTGCATATGATACGCATATCGATAAAAATAAGTTAGCCCGAAAACTGCAGCCTTCAGAAATCCCTTAAAATGAAGAAGGGGTTAAAAGCCTATAAGCCAGGCTTGGCTGAAGGTCGTTGCGATTGTTAATTTAAAAAGGTTTTGAGCGTGGCCAAATCGTCTAGAACTGGCAACCATTCCACATCAGTATTTATTTGTAACACCCTCTTAACCATTTGATAATTTCAATGAAGTACTCTCGGGGGTTGCGTGCATCAACATCAGCATGCCGCAACGCCATTCTGCTTTTCCATATGCCGTGGAGCCCCAGGAGCATGCTTATGTCGTAGGGCACAGGTTCACGCTCTATTGTTAAGACCCGAATTCCTTGAGGTGACAGCGGGAGCTCTTTCTTTATGGTGCGCTGAAGCACGTCCCAGACAAGAAGAGCATCTCAGCTAGGGTGACCACCTTCCTGCTAGCGAAATGTGGGACGCAAGGGGGGGGGGGGGGGGGGGGGGGGGGAGGAAATTTATTAACACACGCACCACGAACCCAGGCTCTGTTAGCACATTTAATATCCTGCGCTGTTTATACACCTCCTAACTGTATTGCGCCTATTAAGCTCAAATAATTTTCACTCCCAGTGATATATCCTTTATGCTAAATGTGTTATTAATGTGTTGAAGTTGAAAATATAAAAATCGACTGTAGCAGAACTCAATGCATCAATTGAAAATAAGAAGCAGTAAATCTTTTTTGGGTTATTGTTTCCTGTCAACGCTTACTTTTATCAACACGGTCCCACACAAATTTTTAACATTATATTATTTTTCTACTGTTACAAGTTGTAGGCTTTTTGCCTTGTATGGCTGCCTTCACTAAAACAAAAATCCACAGCAACCCTTTCGCGTTGACACAGTGATTTCAAAATAATTACAATATTTTATATTGAACCTTTTGGTGAGCAATTCTTAGAATATTTTGCCAAGGGGAGAGGCACAACGGAGTATGCGCGTCGGTTCTCCTGCAAGAACGACGGTTGCTTCCCAGAATGCTTGTATAGAAAATGGTGTAACATTGCGATTCACACGATTACCAGCGACATCCGCTCTTCCCCGTGCCCCGTTCTTCGGCAGCGCCATGAGTTGCAGAATGAATTTTACTACAGTATGAAATGCGGGACATTTTGAAGATTTTGGAATTTCTTGCGGGACGCGGGACACGAGCCCTCAATGCGGGACAGTCCCGCGAGTCGCGGGACGGGTGGTCACCCTAATCTCAGCAGCCCAAGAAGACATGCTCACTTCTCTCCGGTTGTTTGCGCAAAAAAAAATTTACCGACCAATACAGGTTCATGCCTACTGCATCCAAAAAAGTCTTTACCGGAAACGCTCCGTCATGTAATTTAAGAAAAAAGAAAGTTTTAACCGCCGCTGGTACCACATCGCTCTCGACTCGCTGCAACAGATCATCTCCCGGGGCCCCAGGGCCTATGGACCCATGAGTTGGCATGTGCAGCAACGTAGCCACTAGGTCACGCGTCAAATTTTTGCGTGATACACCAGACAAATAGTTCATAGAAAAACGAACGAACAGAAAGCGGCAGGCAGATACAACTTGGCTCGAAAAACCCGACAGTGGTCCGCACTGGGCCCGGCGGGACGAAACAACAAATCCCGGTAAAACGTTAAACAGTCTGGACTGAATAACGGTTCGAAGAAAGGGATCACGCTGGTCACGGATAAACATACAGCGTGAGACGAGTTGTCAAACGAATGCGCGGCACAGTCCGACACCCCCCGATTTGGGCTTTAAAAGGAGGTTGATACGTACGGTGAGTTCGCTCCCATTGGGACGCCCAAATAAATACTGCAAATACACGGCGAATCCGCTGAATGTTGATTTTCGAACACTGCAGCACTTGGAGGACATACCACAGTTTGGACAGAAGAAACACATTGCACGCAGTCGCTCTCGCAAACATTGATAAATCTCTCCGTACCCATTTCTCAGCAGCGGCCTTAAAGGGACACTGACAGGGTATTTATGCTCGCCGAGGTTTTTAGTTGTACGTGACATATGAGAGCTCAACTACCCAGAACAGAATTTGCGGCTCGAAATTCGGTTTCATTCCGCCCGAAAACCGCCGATCAAGAACTGGCCGGTTCGAGTCTCGCTCACTCTCTTTTTCGCGGTCACGGGCCGTTTTCTAAGGTATCGATGCGACCACCAAATTTAATCAAAGTCGTGGGTCACTGAAGGCACACACTCAATATTAAAAATAGAAAAAAAAAAATATGAAACCCATTATTGTGGCTTCCAAAAAGCTGTAAATACGTTGATTGAAAAAAAAAGTTCCACAGACAACCGGAAGCATTCTGTGCGTTCGTCGTTTCGCGTATCGTGGGACTCGCGGGGACGGCGACGGCAGCGGACGACGGGCGTGGGACCTCTATTTCAGAACTGTCGTTCGTGGCACCGGCGAATTCTGTCTACCGTTAAAAGAGAAATTTGGGACTGATCAAAAGAATTGGTATTCATCCCGTACGACACGCCCGGCCACCAAGCCTATTTGCACGAATACGTCGCCGAGCCGCCGCTCCCTTCTCGTAGCTGAAGACATCGCTCGCGCAAACGTCAAGCACGACGTGTCTACTTCGAGTTGAATATGCACGCGTACGATTTCTTTACTAGGTGAGAATGTCGCCAATGCGTGGTGCATCCCGACTTCGACCCTGGAGTGCTTTTGCTAGAGAAAAATCGTAAGCAAACTTTCCAACTTACAGTTCACCGGCTGAACTATTACTAAGGAACGAGATCCACCAGAAAAGAGATGCCCCAGTAGCTCAGTGGTAAAGACCTCCGGTTCACACGCGGAAGGACCGAATTCAATCCCTCGTGAAACATTTTTTTTTTCAAACATCTTCGGATGTTTACATACCTTTTTCTTTTTTTTTACAATCATCACTGAAGAAACAAACAAACAAATGTTGTGCACGATACTTCGCTGAATTAAATGGTATGGGTATTTTTGACACCTGCGAACTCAATCACTTTCCACAAAATGCAAGGAGCATATAAATCAGGTAGCGTCCGCTTTTTGAGGTGCCCGTATATGTTCTACAGGAGTTGCAGCCAGCCGTTTTGTCCCGATCCCGTTGATATTCGGAAACTCTGTCGCACAATGCCCCTTTTTTTTTCGGACGCAGGACATGTGAGCCAGCTCTTCACGCAACATCTTGGGTGTATTCTTTTCGGAGCCGATCATGGAAATTCACCACGAGCACTCACTTCTGATCTCCAACTCTTCAATGTAAAAAAACAACTCATCTTGAGTACAGAACAACGAGCGGAACAAACATAACTGCAAAAGAATCGCACGCCGCATGCCGTGTCGTCTGCTACGAAAAGGAGAAAAAAAAAAAAAAAAAAAAACGCACGGTCGGGTGTAGCCACGTGACTTCCGCCACTCACTCTCTTCTCTCCACTTCTCCAACCTCCGTCGGGTTTCGGTTTCGGTTTCGAGCAGTTGCGTCTTTTGGCTTTATTAAAAAAATACGCTACTCTGCTGCAAAATATTAATTGGGTAGTCCTCCGACACCATAATGAAGCGCCTGGCAAAAAATGAAAAAAAAAAAAAAATTTGGGGGGGGTGTCAGTGTCCCTTTAAGCTTTAGCTATTTCTTCTCTCCAGTAATCTGTACCACTAAGCTACGCTACCGCTTCGGAAACTCGCATTATAACCGCTGCCTCTGTTGACGGCGGTAGCGCCTATCTCCACGAACCAGCCAACCCGGCGTGAGCGTTCCTATTTAGGTGTGTGTATTGCCTGCGCGTTAAAAATATATCCCCGCGGGTTGGAAGGGGGGGGGGGGTGAGGTGCTCTTGGTATTCCTTCGGGGGGGGGGGGGGGGGGGGGGCGGTGGCGGTGCTCTTGGTATTCCTTGGGCGCCGCCGGCAATTGTTTGCCCTGCCCAGTGGCGGCTGCTTCAGGGGGGGGGGCAAACACACGCCTTCCCCCCCTACTCTGAGAACTGGGGGGGGGGGGGGGGGGAAGCGCCTCTCTTGCCCCCCCCCCCCCCCCGGTTGCTACGCCCATGATAATAATAGTTTCGTTCAACAGATGTGTGTTACAAACAAGTCAAATTACATAGCTTATGCTTCATGGCATGGGCCTGCACTATTAGGTTTTTAAAATAAAACGAAGATGTGAGTAGAAAACAGAAAAGGTGCGAGTTGGCAAACTCATTCGCAAACCTAGAATCGAGTTGAAAAAAATAGAACACAAATATTGCGCTTTCTCGTTTTTAAGCACGACTTCCCACCATTGTTAATTCAGCCTTTATTCATCTCTTGGTAACTACTAGGCAAGAGGTAAAGGCATTCTAGAGAAGTTCTCAGAATGCTATACTTTTTCGATATTGTGGGAAGAGAGGCTGAAGCAATTGAAACGTTTCCCAAATTGTTTTTTTTTTTCAGTTTTGATCTGTTTCATATTTTGTTTCTTATTTAGGTAATTATTTCACTGATTTTTCACACTGCAGTCACCCTCAATAGAATTAACGCTGACTTATGTTGGGGAGGTGAATAAAACCGGACAACCTACGTGCCTGTGTAATAACAAGCGGGCTTCTTCCTTGGCAGGTAAGTACTGCAGGGAGGGGGGCGCCTCCGTTATTGCCTTAAAACGCGCTGGTTCTCCATCAAATAAGAAACTCCCCATGTGGCTGCATTTTTAATGCAGCCACATGCCCGTTTTGACGGAAACCTGGCGGTGTCTTTCATTTTTCAGCTATAGAGAGGGAAGGACGCGTACGACGCTCTTATTGGTCCGAAGTGCTGACGTCAGCACACGTCAACCCCTTCCCCTCGTTCTCTTTCTTTCCCCGTAGCTGACAAACTGAAAGACACCTCAGGGTTTTCGTCAAAATGAGCCCTTTAGTTTTTGTCAAAGTCACGTGCGCAACTGGCGCAGAGCCAGAGAGGAGGAGGCGCCGCACAACACCTCCTACATAACAAAGCCTTAGTGCTGAATGAGATTGCGTCATCAGAGAAGGCCAACCAGCGGGCGCAGGGTGAGTAACTAAATATAAATGTGTCATATTTTAACCGGACGACGCAGAAACCTCCTCCACCTACGGGGGCGACCCGCAGTGCCGAAAGCACGCAATATGTGAAGTCTTTGGTCCTGGCCTTCCTCCTGGTCAGAGCTGCTAAAAGCTTTTTTAGTCGAAATACAAAATATAATATGAAAGTAGTTTTTGCTCAGTATTTTAGATCAGAGAAGAAACAAACGCAAGTTTAGAAAGCACGGAAACAAGAAATGACCCGTCGACATACCCGCCACCAAGCGGTGGAAAAGGCGGCGCATATACTAGAAGGGTGTGGGATCAAAAACCAACGAGCGGCGACTGTAAAGAGGTCCCGGATGTACGCGGCGGCACTGCGGTCGTACGGACTGGAGGATCCGACCGGTTCCGAGCGTTCCCAAGGCCTTCGGCGAGCAGCTTTGGCTTGCGGTTTGGCCTTTTGGCGGTATGGCAGCGCGAAGTGGCTCCCGTTCTGAACTTATCTTTACCCCGTGTTTGCTGTCATTTGTGGCCAGTGAAATGTCATTCCGAATTAGTCTTTAATCAGGGACCCCGGAACCGGGGGGGGGGGGGGGGAGGCAACGGTGGCTTGAGCACCCGCTGACATTTTCCAGGGGGGTGCTGGGCAATATGCTGAGCCCCCGTGCGTTTGGCTGGAGGCGTACTGAACAATGCCTGCATTCCTTCCCGCCTCCCCTCCGTGTTCCCCTTGCTGCTCAGCTCCGCCAAGCCACGTACTTGGCTAAGGGCAAGCAAGTGGCTCTCTGTTGTTACGGCTGGTTGCCCACCGACAACACAACCCTCGCCCACAAAATTCTAGAAAAAAAAAATTACGAAGCAAAGCGAAGTGTCAGTAAACTTGGACGACGCGACAGCTTCAAAAAATGGGAATGAGAAAAAAAAAAAAAAAGAGCCGGCGTCTGGGGCTTGCATAGCACAGTGAGGGAGTCTAGGGTGCCTTCATATGCGCACATGAAGGCTCCCTACCCTACTCCACACGCGGGTTAACCGTGAGGGGGAACGCGCAGCACACTGTTTTTGTCAACACAGCTAGCCGGTTTCTTCGTGTTGCTTCTATTTTAAGCAACGACGTTTCCCCAAAAATACGAAAATTTCTCCTAATTTTTTTCAACGTCGTCTTTTTTTTTTTGGGGGGGGGGGGGGGGGGGGGGGAGGGTGGGGGGGGGGGGTCAGAGTAACCACGAAGGTCGGGTAATTGCTTCCGCGTGGAGAGCCGATCGCGAGGCGGGGAGACGGTCTGCGCGAGAAGGAAGCCCTTCTTGAACGGAGACTGCCTACAGATGTAGCGAGTTGAGGGGGAAAAGTTTCCCAACTCTCAAGGCAAGAGAAGGGCGACACAGGTTGTAAGGGGAGAGATTGCACTGCAGTCTGTGTTGAAGCGCTGCTACCACGGTGGTCGTCGGAGACATCAAAGAATCGCGGCATCTTCGCCGGTATTTCTGCGTCTTTGTTTCCGAAACAGAATTTTGGGTCTTGGCGAGCCAGCCTGCTATGTTTAGGTGGGCGCCCTATTATGCGCCCAGACGGTTTCAGCCTATTTTCAAAGACGACCATAAAAACAGGAAACATGCTAAAATAAAAAAAAGGCATCGCCACTGAAGGTGCTGGAACGAGAGGGATGATTTTTCCTCGTCTCCCAGAGTCCATCTGCTTCCTCCTCCCCAGCCTTCCTTCTCCTCGCCCTGTCACTTCACTGAAACTGCAGTTGTAGATTTGTCACTGTGAAATCCGCGGACGGTTTCTTTGGACATCTCAACATCAAATGATGTACCTTTTTTCTTTTTGTTGTTTTGACGAGTGCAACGCTAAAATAAACAGTATTTAAAGTTTTACACTTTTAATCATTATGGCTACCAAAGGGACGCTCCTTGATGCCTGGTTGCGGGGGCCCAAGAAATTGGCAGTTTGTCAAGGAAATACCCAAACCTTCGGCACGGCAGCGGCGGACCGTATCATACCAAGAGTCACCCAGAATTTACAAAAAATCTGGTAGGTTTTGTTTCAATTTTTTGTGTGTACATGCGTAGCAAAGCAAGAGGGAATTGTCGAATTTTAGGTTGCATAAACTGCATTGCATGGAGTTCACAATGTTCCGTTGTTCTAAGAAAAAACCGCGTAAAACAGTTTTGTAATACTGTAAACGACTTATTTTTCGCGGGCTCAATCTTTCGCGATTTAGGTCAGAGCTGAAGTTTTTGAATAATTCGCGGGTCCCAATTTCGGCGAAGGCTGTGGGATCTCAATATAGAGTCCAATTTTAGCGGAATTATTGGCGGGACCTATTTTGTCGCGAATTGAGGGCGATTCGCGAAATTCGCGAAAATTAGGTCCTCGCGAAAATTAAATCGTTTACAGTATATTGCGAAGGTATTTAGCACACGGACGTATGCTTAGTGAACTAATTTCAATAAAATTAGTTCACTAAGCAAAACAAAAAAAAAAACAAAATCTTTTTTTTTTATTTTGCGTATATATATGAACACCAAAAAATAATTTGAGCCACTGTGGCGTTAATTCTGGCGAAATGAAGGCTACGTTATGAAATATTGTATTTTATTTTTATTCCACCCATTTTTTCAGTCATAATAAACGCCTCAGTTTCCCAGAAAAATGTTTGATAGTTTCGCGAAAAAGAGATTTCGCGAAAATTTACCCATAAAAAACTGCTTCTTTTTTTTCCTTTTCTTTCTTTCACTAAAAAGGTTTATTTCTACATTTTCAAAAAAAAGAAAAAGAAAAAAAAATTAATCCACCACGTTCGGGCATTTCTGTAGTATATCGTAACACGCACGTTAACAAGGAAATTTGCGCATGGAAAAAATCGCAAGGGTTCAGGCGAGCTGGTGAATATTACAAGGTCCACGCATGTGCCGGGACACTTATGCTAAGGCATTAAAATTAGACTGCGTTCGAGTCGGGAGAACGAAATTTCGGGCATTGCCCAAACTCTATGCAAATTGGATTTGGGAACTTTGAGCCTCGTTCGCTGAAGGCCACATAAGAAGCAGTTTAGCACATCTCATTGCAGTCGTTACGACTTCGTCTGAAAACAGGCTGCATCGCCCGACTGCCCGAAATGAACGATGACCTCTCTAAAATCAGAGAACGGAATCACATCAGCCATAAACCCAGGTAGCACAGGTAGCACATAAACCCAGGTATCACTTTGGTCCCCACACGGGCAAAGTGGGCAGGGGCAGCCTCCGCGTCCCCTTGGGTCACACGTTGGTTATGCGAAGGCAAAGTGAGCGTAGTTGTGGGCAAAGCGAAGCACGCCCACCTAGGCTGCCGACGCAGTACACCCGTGGTTCCCACTTCGACTACGCGTGACCATGCCCAACTTGGGCCACCCTTGCAATGCCCCTGTGGATCCCACCTCGTCTATGCGGGGGCAGAGTTAGCAAAGAGGTGGGCTCCACGGGGGCATGTTCGATTTGGGCTGCCTATGCAACGCCCCCTTAGGTACCAACTAGTCTGTGCGTGGGCCGAGCTGGCAGAGATATGTGCTCCATGGGGCACTGCTTGGACATGCCCAACTTGGGCCACCCCTGCAATGCCCCTGTGGATCCCACCTCGTCTATACGAAGGCAGAGTTAGCAAAGAGGTGGGCTCCACGCGGGCATGTCCAATTTGGGCTGCCCATGCAACGCCCCCTTAGGTACCAACTCGTCTATGCGTGGGCCGAGCTGGCACAGAAATGTGCTCCATGGGGGCACTGCTTGGGCATGCCCAACTTGGGCCACCCCTGCAATGCCCCTGTGGATCCCACCTCGTCTATGCGGGGGCAGAGTTAGCAAAGGGGTGGGCTCCCCGGGGGCATGTCCAATTTGGGCTACCCATGCAACGCCCCCCTAGGTACCAACTCGTCTATGCGTGAACCGAGCTGGCACAGATATGTGCTCCATGGGGGCACTGCTTGGACATGCCCAACTTGGGCCACCCCTGCAATGCCCCTGTGGATCCCACCTCGTCTATGCTGGGGCAGAGTTAGCAAAGAGGTGGGCTCCCCGGGGGCATGTCCAATTTGGGCTGCCCATGCAACGCCCCCTTAGGTACCAACTCGTCTATGCATGGGCCGAGCTGGCACAGAAATGTGCTCCATGGGGGCACTGCTTGGGCATGTCCAACTTGGGCCACCCCTGCAATGCCCCTGTGGATCCCACCTCGTCTATGCGGGGGCAGAGTTAGCAAAGAGGTGGGCTCCCCGGGGGCATGTCCAATTTGGGCCATGCAACGCCCCCTTAGGTACCAACTCGTCTATGCGTGGGCCGAGCTGGCACAGAAATGTGCTCCATGGGGGCACTGCTTGGGCGTGCCCAACTTGGGCCACCCTGGAATGCCCCTGTGGATCCCACCTCGTCTATGCGGGGGCAGAGTTAGCGAACAGGTGGGCTCCCCGGGGGCATGTCCGATTCGGGCTGCCCATGCAACGCCTCCTTAGGTACCAACTCGTCTATGCGCGGGCCGAGCTGGCACAGAAATGTGCTCCATGGGGGCACTGCTTGGACATGCCCAACTTGGGCCACCCCTGCAATGCCCCTGTGGATCCCACCTCGTCTATACGAGGGCAGAGTTAGCAAAGAGGTGGGCTCGACGGGGGCATGTCCAATTTGGGCTGCCCATGCAATGCCCCCTTAGGTACCAACTCGTCTATGTGTGGGCCGAGCTGGCACAGAAATGTGCTCCATGGAGGCACTGCTTGGGCGTGCCCAACTTGGTCCACCCTGGAATGCCCCTGTGGATCCCACCTCGTCTATGCGGGGGCAGAGTTAGCAAAGAGGTTGGCTCCCCGGGGGCATGTCCAATTTGGGCTACCCATGCAACGCCCACTTATGTACCAACTCGTCTATGCGTGGGCCGAGCTGGCACAGATATGTGCTCCATGGGGGCACTGCTTGGACATGCCCAACTTGGGCCACCCCTGCAAAGCCCCTGTGGATCCCACCTCGTCTATACGAAGGCAGAGTTAGCAAAGAGGTGGGCTCCACGGGGGCATGTCCAATTTGGGCTGCCCATGCAACGCCCCCTTAGGTACCAACTCGTCTATGCGTGCGCCGAGCTGGCACAGAAATGTGCTCCATGGGGGCACTGCTTGGACATGCCCAACTTGGGCCACCCCTGCAATGCCCCTGTGGATCCCACCTCGTCTATACGGGGGCAGAGTTAGCAAAGAGGTGGGCTCCACGGGGGCATGTTCGATTTGGGCTGCCTATGCAACGCCCCCTTAGGTACCAACTCGTTTGTGCGTGGGCCGAGCTGGCAGAGATATGTGCTCCATGGGGCACTGCTTGGACATGCCCAACTTGGGCCACCCCTGCAATGCCCCTGTGGATCCCACCTCGTCTATACGAAGGCAGAGTTAGCAAAGAGGTGGGCTCCACGCGGGCATGTCCAATTTGGGCTGCCCATGCAACGCCCCCTTAGGTACCAACTCGTCTATGCGTGGGCCGAGCTGGCACAGAAATGTGCTCCATGGGGGCACTGCTTGGACATGCCCAACTTGGGCCACCCCTGCAATGCCCCTGTGGATCCCACCTCGTCTATACGGGGGCAGAGTTAGCAAAGAGGTGGGCTCCACGGGGGCATGTCCAATTTGAGCTGCCCATGCAACGCCCCCTTAGGTACCAACTCGTCTATGTGTGGGCCGAGCTGGCACAGAAATGCGCTCCATGGAGGCACTGCTTGGGCGTGCCCAACTTGGGCCACCCTGGAATGCCCCTGTGGATCCCACCTCGTCTATGCGGGGGCAGAGTTAGCAAAGAGGTGGGCTCCCCGGGGGCATGTCCGATTCGGGCTGCCCATGCAACGCCCCCTTAGGTACCAACTCGTCTATGCGTGGGCCGAGCTGGCACAGAAATGTGCTCCATGCAGGCACTGCTTGGGCGTGCCCAACTTGGGCCACCCTGGAATGCCCCTGTGGATCCCACCTCGTCTATGCGGGGGCAGAGTTAGCGAAGAGGTGGGCTCCCCGGGGGCATGTCCGATTCGGGCTGCCCATGCAACGCCTCCTTAGGTACCAACTCGTCTATGCGTGTGCCGAGCTGGCACAGAAATGTGCTCCATGGGGGCACTGCTTGGACATGCCCAACTTGGGCCACCCCTGCAATGCCCCTGTGGATCCCACCTCGACTATACGGGGGCAGAGTTAGCAAAGAGGTGGGCTCGACGGGGGCATGTCCAATTTGGACTGCCCATGCAACGCCCCCTTAGGTACCAACTCGTCTATGTGTGGGCCGAGCTGGCACAGAAATGTGCTCCATGGAGGCACTGCTTGGGCGTGCCCAACTTGGGCCACCCTGGAATGCCCCTGTGGATCCCACCTCGTCTATGCGGGGGCAGAGTTAGCAAAGAGGTGGGCTCCCCGGGGCATGTCCAATTCGGGCTACCCATGCAACGCCCCCTTAGGTACCAACTCGTCTATGCGTGGGCCGAGCTGGCACAGATATGTGCTCCATGGGGGCACTGCTTGGACATGCCCAACTTGGGCCACCCCTGCAATGCCCCTGTGGATCCCACCTCGTCTATACGAAGGCAGAGTTAGCAAAGAGGTGGGCTCCACGGGGGCATGTCCAATTTGGGCTGCCCATGCAACGCCCCCTTAGGTACCAACTCGTCTATGCGTGGGCCGAGCTGGCACAGAAATGTGCTCCATGGGGGCACTGCTTGGACATGCCCAACTTGGGCCACCCCTGCAATGCCCCTGTGGATCCCACCTCGTCTATACGGGGGCAGAGTTAGGAAAGAGGTGGGCTCCACGGGGACATGTCCAATTTGGGCTGGCCATGCAACGCCCCCTTAGGTACCAACTCGTCTATGTGTGGGCCGAGCTGGCACAGAAATGTGCTCCATGGAGGCACTGCTTGGGCGTGCCCAACTTGGGCCATCCTGGAATGCCCCTGTGGATCCCACCTCGTCTATGCGGGGGCAGAGTTAGCAAAGAGGTGGGCTCCCCGGGGCATGTCCGATTCGGGCTGCCCATGCAACGCCCCCTTAGGTACCAACTCGTCTATGCGTGGGCCGAGCTGGCACAGAAATGTGCTCCATGGGGGCACTGCTTGGACATGCCCAACTTGGGCCACCCCTGCAATGCCCCTGTGGATCCCACCTCGTCTATACGGGGGCAGAGTTAGCAAAGAGGTGGGCTCCACGGGGGCATGTCCAATATGGGCTGCCCATGCAACGCCCCCTTAGGTACCAACTCGTCTATGTGTGGGCCGAGCTGGCACAGAAATGTGCTCCATGGAGGCACTGCTTGGGCGTGCCCAACTTGGTCCACCCTGGAATGCCCCTGTGGATCCCACCTCGTCCATGCGGGGGCAGAGTTAGCAAAGAGGTGGGCTCCCCGGGGGCATGCCCAATTTGGGCTACCCATGCAACGCCCCCTTAGGTACCAACTCGTCTATGCGTGGGCCGAGCTGGCACAGAAATGTGCTCCATGGAGGCACTGCTTGGACGTGCCCAACTTGGGCCACCCTGGAATGCCCCTGTGGATCCCACCTCGTCTATACGGGGGCAGAGTTAGCAAAGAGGTGGGCTCCCCGGGGGCATGTCCAATTTGGGCTGCCCATGCAACGCCCCCTTAGGTACCAACTCGTCTATGCGTGGGCCGAGCTGGCACAGATATGTGCTCCATGGAGGCACTGCTTGGGCGTGCCCAACTTGGGCCCCCCCCTGCAATGCCCCTGTGGATCCCACCTCGTCTATACGAAGGCAGAGTTAGCAAAGAGGTGGGCTCCACGGGGGCATGTCCAATTTGGGCTGCCCATGCAACGCCTCCTTAGGTACCAACTCGTCTATGCGTGGGCCGAGCTGGCACAGAAATGTGCTCCATGGGGCACTGCTTGGACATGCCCAACTTGGGCCACCCCTGCAATGCCCCTGTGGATCCCACCTCGTCTATACGGGGGCAGAGTTAGCAAAGAGGTGAGCTCGACGGGGGCATGTCCAATTTGGGCTGCCCATGCAACGCCCCCTTAGGTACCAACTCGTCTATGCGTGGGCCGAGCTGGCACAAATATGTGCTCCATGGGGGCACTGCTTGGACATGCCTAACTTGGGCCACCCCTGCAATGCCCCTGTGGATCCCACCTCGTGTATACGAAGGCAGAGTTAGCAAAGAGGTGGGCTCCACGGGGGCATGTCCAATTTGGGCTGCCCATGCAACGCCCCCTTAGGTACCAACTCGTCTATGCGTGGGCCGAGCTGGCACAGAAATGTGCTCCATGGGGGCACTGCTTGGACATGCCCAACTTGGGCCACCCCTGCAATGTCCCTGTGGATCGCACCTCGTCTATACGGGGTCAGAGTTAGCAAAGAGGTGGGCTCCACGGGGGCATGTCCAATTTGGGCTGCCCATGCAACGCCCCCTTAGGTACCAACTCGTCTATGTGTGGGCCGAGCTGGCACAGAAATGTGCTCCATGGAGGCACTGCTTGGGCGTGCCCAACTTGGTCCACCCTGGAATGCCCCTGTGGATCCCACCTCTTCTATGCGGGGGCAGAGTTAGCAAAGAGGTGGGCTCCCCGGGGGCATGTCCAATTTGGGCTACCCATGCAATGCCCCCTTAGGTACCAACTCGTCTATGCGTGGGCCGAGCTGGCACAGATATGTGCTCCATGGGGGCACTGCTTGGACATGCCAAACTTGGGCCACCCCTGCAATGCCCCTGTGGATCCCACCTCGTCTATACGAAGGCAGAGTTAGCAAAGAGGTGGGCTCCACGGGGGCATGTCCAATTTGGGCTGCCCATGCAATGCCCCCTTAGGTACCAACTCGTCTATGCGTGGGCCGAGCTGGCACAGAAATGTGCTCCATGGAGGCACTGCTTGGGCGTCCCCAACTTGGTCCACCCTAGAATGCCCCTGTGGATCCCACCTCGTCTATGCGGGGGCAGAGTTAGCAAAGAGGTGGGCTCCCCGGGGGCATGTCCAATTTGGGCTACCCATGCAACGCCCCCTTAGGTACCAACTCGTCTATGCGTGGGCCGAGCTGGCACAGATATGTGCTCCATGGGGGCACTGCTTGGACATGCCCAACTTGGGCCACCCCTGCAATGCCCCTGTGGATCCCACCTCGTCTATACGAAGGCAGAGTTAGCAAAGAGGAGGGCTCCACGGGGGCATGTCCAATTTGGGCTGCCCATGCAACGCCCCCTTAGGTACCAACTCGTCTATGCGTGGGCCGAGCTGGCACAGAAATGTGCTCCATGGGGGCACTGCTTGGACATGCCCAACTTGGGCCACCCCTGCAATGCCCCTGTGGATCCCACCTCGTCTATACGGGGGCAGAGTTAGCAAAGAGGTGGGCTCCACGGGGGCATGTCCAATTTGGGCTGCCCATGCAACGCCCCCTTAGGTACCAACTCGTCTATGTGTGGGCCGAGCTGGCACAGAAATGTGCTCCATGGAGGCACTGCTTGGGCGTGCCCAACATGGGCCACCCTGGAATGCCCCTGTGGATCCCACCTCGTCTATGCGGGGGCAGAGTTAGCAAAGAGGTGGGCTCCCCGGGGGCATGTCCGATTCGGGCTGCCCATGCAACGCCCCCTTAGGTACCAACTCGTCTATGCGTGGGCCGAGCTGGCACAGAAATGTGCTCCATGGGGGCACTGCTTGGACATGCCCAACTTGGGCCACCCCTGCAATGCCCCTGTGGATCCCACCTCGTCTATACGGGGGCAGAGTTAGCAAAGAGGTGGGCTCCCCGGGGGCATGTCCAATTTGGGCTACCCATGCAACGCCCCCTTAGGTACCAACTCGTCTATGCGTGGGCCGAGCTGGCACAGAAATGTGCTCCATGGAGGCACTGCTTGGGCGTGCCCAACTTGGGCCCCCCTGCAATGCCCCTGTGGATCCCACCTCGTCTAACGAAGGCAGAGTTAGCAAAGAGGTGGGCTCCCCGGGGGCATGTCCAATTTGCGCTGCCCATGCAACGCCCCCTTAGGTACCAACTCGTCTATGTGTGGGCCGAGCTGGCACAGAAATGTGCTCCATGGAGGCACTGCTTGGGCGTGCCCAACTTGGGCCACCCTGGAATGCCGCTGTGGATCCCACCTCGTCTATACGGGGGCAGAGTTAGCAAAGAGGTGGGCTCCCCGGGGGCATGTCCAATTTGGGCTGCCCATGCAACGCCCGCTTAGGTACCAACTCGTCTATGCGTGGGCCGAGCTGGCACAGATATGTGCTCCATGGGGGCACTGCTTGGACATGCCCAACTTGGGCCCCCCCCTGCAATGCCCCTGTGGATCCCACCTCGTCTATACGAAGGCAGAGTTAGCAAAGAGGTGGGCTCCACGGGGGCATGTCCAATTTGGGCTGACCATGCAACGCCCCCTTAGGTACCAACTCGTCTATGCGTGGGCCGAGCTGGCACAGAAATGTGCTCCATGGAGGCACTGCTTGGGCGTGCCCAACTTGGGCCCCCCCCTGCAATGCCCCTGTGGATCCCACCTCGTCTATACGAAGGCAGAGTTAGCAAAGAGGTGGGCTCCACGGGGGCATGTCCAATTTGGGCTGCCCATGCAACGCCTCCTTAGGTACCAACTCGTCTATGCGTGGGCCGAGCTGGCACAGAAATGTGCTCCATGGAGGCACTGCTTGGGCGTGCCCAACTTTTGCCACCCTGGAATGCCCCTGTGGATCCCACCTCGTCTATGCGGGGGCAGAGTTAGCAAAGAGGTGGGCTCCCCGGGGGCATGTCCGATTCGGGCTGCCCATGCAACGCCCCCTTAGGTACCAACTCGTCTATGCGTGGGCCGAGCTGGCACAGAAATGTGCTCCATGGGGGCACTGCTTGGACATGCCCAACTTGGGCCACCCCTGCAATGTCCCTGTGGATCCCACCTCGTCTATACGGGGGCAGAGTTAGCAAAGAGGTGGGCTCGACGGGGGCATGTCCAATTTGGGCAGCCCATGCAACGCCCCCTTAGGTACCAACTCGTCTATGTGTGGGCCGAGCTGGCACAAAAATGTGCTCCATGGAGGCACTGCTTGGGCGTGCCCAACTTGGTCCACCCTGGAATGCCCCTGTGGATCCCACCTCGTCTATGCGGGGGCAGAGTTAGCAAAGAGGTGGGCTCCCCGGGGGCATGTCCAATTTGGGCTACCCATGCAACGCCCCCTTATGTACCAACTCGTCTATGCGTGGGCCGAGCTGGCACAGATATGTGCTCCATGGCGGCACTGCTTGGACATGCCTAACTTGGGCCACCCCTGCAATGCCCCTGTGGATCCCACCTCGTCTATACGAAGGCGGAGTTAGCAAAGAGGTGGGCTCCACGGGGGCATGTCCAATTTGGGCTGCCCATGCAACGCCCCCTTAGGTACCAACTCGTCTATGCGTGGGCCGAGCAGGCACAGAAATGTGCTCCATGGGGGCACTGCTTGGACATGCCCAACTTGGGCCACCCCTGCAATGTCCCTGTGGATCCCACCTCGTCAATACGGGGTCAGAGTTAGCAAAGAGGTGGGCTCCACGGGGGCATGTCCAATTTGGGCTGCCCATGCAACGCCCCCTTAGGTACCAACTCGTCTATGTGTGGGCCGAGCTGGCACAGAAATGTGCTCCATGGAGGCACTGCTTGGGCGTGCCCAACTTGGTCCACCCTGGAATGCCTCTGTGGATCCCACCTCGTCTATGCGGGGGCAGAGCTAGCAAAGAGGTGGGCTCCCCGGGGGCATGTCCAATTTGGGCTACCCATGCAACGCCCCCTTAGGTACCAACTCGTCTATGCGTGGGCCGAGCTGGCACAGATATGTGCTCCATGGGGGCACTGCTTGGACATGCCCAACTTGGGCCACCCCTGCAATGCCCCTGTGGATCCCACCTCGTCTATACGAAGGCAGAGTTAGCAAAGAGGTGGGCTCCACGGGGGCATGTCCAATTTGGGCTGCCCATGCAACGCCCCCTTAGGTACCAACTCGTCTATGCGTGGGCCGAGCTGGCACAGAAATGTGCTCCATGGGGGCACTGCTTGGACATGCCCAACTTGGGCCACCCCTGCAATGCCCCTGTGGATCCCACCTCGTCTATACGGGGGCAGAGTTAGCAAAGAGGTGGGCTCCACGGGGGCATGTCCAATTTGGGCTGCCCATGCAACGCCCCCTTAGGTACCAACTCGTCTATGTGTGGGCCGAGCTGGCACAGAAATGTGCTCCATGGAGGCACTGCTTGGGCGTGCCCAACATGAGCCACCCTGGAATGCCCCTGTGGATCCCACCTCGTCTATGCGGGGGCAGAGTTAGCAAAGAGGTGGGCTCCCCGGGGGCATGTCCGATTCGGGCTGCCCATGCAACGCCCCCTTAGGTACCAACTCGTCTATGCGTGGGCCGAGCTGGCACAGAAATGTGCTCCATGGGGGCACTGCTTGGACATGCCCAACTTGGGCCACCCCTGCAATGCCCCTGTGGATCCCACCTCGTCTATACGGGGGCAGAGTTAGCAAAGAGGTGGGCTCCACGGGGGCATGTCCAATTTGGGCTGCCCATGCAACGCCCCCTTAGGTACCAACTCGTCTATGTGTGGGCCGAGCTGGCACAGAAATGTGCTCCATGAAGGCACTGCTTGGGCGTGCCCAACTTGGTCCACCCTGGAATGCCTCTGTGGATCCCACCTCGTCTATGCGGGGGCAGAGTTAGCAAAGAGGTGGGCTCCCTGGGGGCATGTCCAATTTGGGCTACCCATGCAACGCCCCCTTAGGTACCAACTCGTCTATGCGTGGGCCGAGCTGGCACAGAAATGTGCTCCATGGAGGCACTGCTTGGGCGTGCCCAACTTGGGCCCCCCTGCAATGCCCCTGTGGATCCCACCTTGTCTAACGAAGGCAGAGTTAGCAAAGAGGTGGGCTCCCCGGGGGCATGTCCAATTTGCGCTGCCCATGCAACGCCCCCTTAGGTACCAACTCGTCTATGTGTGGGCCGAGCTGGCACAGAAATGTGCTCCATGGAGGCACTGCTTGGGCGTGCCCAACTTGGGCCACCCTGGAATGCCGCTGTGGATCCCACCTCGTCTATACGGGGGCAGAGTTAGCAAAGAGGTGGGCTCCCCGGGGGCATGTCCAATTTGGGCTGCCCATGCAACGCCCGCTTAGGTACCAACTCGTCTATGCGTGGGCCGAGCTGGCACAGATATGTGCTCCATGGGGGCACTGCTTGGACATGCCCAACTTGGGCCCCCCCCTGCAATGCCCCTGTGGATCCCACCTCGTCTATACGAAGGCAGAGTTAGCAAAGAGGTGGGCTCCACGGGGGCATGTCCAATTTGGGCTGACCATGCAACGCCCCCTTAGGTACCAACTCGTCTATGCGTGGGCCGAGCTGGCACAGAAATGTGCTCCATGGAGGCACTGCTTGGGCGTGCCCAACTTGGGCCCCCCCTGCAATGCCCCTGTGGATCCCACCTCGTCTATACGAAGGCAGAGTTAGCAAAGAGGTGGGCTCCACGGGGGCATGTCCAATTTGGGCTGCCCATGCAACGCCTCCTTAGGTACCAACTCGTCTATGCGTGGGCCGAGCTGGCACAGAAATGTGCTCCATGGAGGCACTGCTTGGGCGTGCCCAACTTTTGCCACCCTGGAATGCCCCTGTGGATCCCACCTCGTCTATGCGGGGGCAGAGTTAGCAAAGAGGTGGGCTCCCCGGGGGCATGTCCGATTCGGGCTGCCCATGCAACGCCCCCTTAGGTACCAACTCGTCTATGCGTGGGCCGAGCTGGCACAGATATGTGCTCCATGGGGGCACTGCTTGGACATGCCCAACTTGGGCCACCCCTGCAATGTCCCTGTGGATCCCACCTCGTCTATACGGGGGCAGAGTTAGCAAAGAGGTGGGCTCGACGGGGGCATGTCCAATTTGGGCTGCCCATGCAACGCCCCCTTAGGTACCAACTCGTCTATGCGTGGGCCGAGCTGGCACAGAAATGTGCTCCATGGGGGCACTGCTTGGACATGCCCAACTTGGGCCACCCCTGCAATGTCCCTGTGGATCCCACCTCGTCAATACGGGGTCAGAGTTAGCAAAGAGGTGGGCTCCACGGGGGCATGTCCAATTTGGGCTGCCCATGCAACGCCCCCTTAGGTACCAACTCGTCTATGTGTGGGCCGAGCTGGCACAGAAATGTGCTCCATGGAGGCACTGCTTGGGCGTGCCCAACTTGGTCCACCCTGGAATGCCTCTGTGGATCCCACCTCGTCTATGCGGGGGCAGAGCTAGCAAAGAGGTGGGCTCCCCGGGGGCATGTCCAATTTGGGCTACCCATGCAACGCCCCCTTAGGTACCAACTCGTCTATGCGTGGGCCGAGCTGGCACAGATATGTGCTCCATGGGGGCACTGCTTGGACATGCCCAACTTGGGCCACCCCTGCAATGCCCCTGTGGATCCCACCTCGTCTATACGAAGGCAGAGTTAGCAAAGAGGTGGGCTCCACGGGGGCATGTCCAATTTGGGCTGCCCATGCAATGCCCCCTTAGGTACCAACTCGTCTGTGCGTGGGCCGAGCTGGCACAGAAATGTGCTCCATGGAGGCACTGCTTGGGCGTGCCCAACTTGGTCCACCCTGGAATGCCCCTGTGGATCCCACCTCGTCCATGCGGGGGCAGAGTTAGCAAAGAGGTGGGCTCCCCGGGGGCATGCCCAATTTGGGCTACCCATGCAACGCCCCCTTAGGTACCAACTCGTCTATGCGTGGGCCGAGCTGGCACAGAAATGTGCTCCATGGAGGCACTGCTTGGACGTGCCCAACTTGGGCCACCCTGGAATGCCCCTGTGGATCCCACCTCGTCTATACGGGGGCAGAGTTAGCAAAGAGGTGGGCTCCCCGGGGGCATGTCCAATTTGGGCTGCCCATGCAACGCCCCCTTAGGTACCAACTCGTCTATGCGTGGGCCGAGCTGGCACAGATATGTGCTCCATGGAGGCACTGCTTGGGCGTGCCCAACTTGGGCCCCCCCCTGCAATGCCCCTGTGGATCCCACCTCGTCTATACGAAGGCAGAGTTAGCAAAGAGGTGGGCTCCACGGGGGCATGTCCAATTTGGGCTGCCCATGCAACGCCTCCTTAGGTACCAACTCGTCTATGCGTGGGCCGAGCTGGCACAGAAATGTGCTCCATGGGGCACTGCTTGGACATGCCCAACTTGGGCCACCCCTGCAATGCCCCTGTGGATCCCACCTCGTCTATACGGGGGCAGAGTTAGCAAAGAGGTGAGCTCGACGGGGGCATGTCCAATTTGGGCTGCCCATGCAACGCCCCCTTAGGTACCAACTCGTCTATGCGTGGGCCGAGCTGGCACAAATATGTGCTCCATGGGGGCACTGCTTGGACATGCCTAACTTGGGCCACCCCTGCAATGCCCCTGTGGATCCCACCTCGTGTATACGAAGGCAGAGTTAGCAAAGAGGTGGGCTCCACGGGGGCATGTCCAATTTGGGCTGCCCATGCAACGCCCCCTTAGGTACCAACTCGTCTATGCGTGGGCCGAGCTGGCACAGAAATGTGCTCCATGGGGGCACTGCTTGGACATGCCCAACTTGGGCCACCCCTGCAATGTCCCTGTGGATCGCACCTCGTCTATACGGGGTCAGAGTTAGCAAAGAGGTGGGCTCCACGGGGGCATGTCCAATTTGGGCTGCCCATGCAACGCCCCCTTAGGTACCAACTCGTCTATGTGTGGGCCGAGCTGGCACAGAAATGTGCTCCATGGAGGCACTGCTTGGGCGTGCCCAACTTGGTCCACCCTGGAATGCCCCTGTGGATCCCACCTCTTCTATGCGGGGGCAGAGTTAGCAAAGAGGTGGGCTCCCCGGGGGCATGTCCAATTTGGGCTACCCATGCAATGCCCCCTTAGGTACCAACTCGTCTATGCGTGGGCCGAGCTGGCACAGATATGTGCTCCATGGGGGCACTGCTTGGACATGCCAAACTTGGGCCACCCCTGCAATGCCCCTGTGGATCCCACCTCGTCTATACGAAGGCAGAGTTAGCAAAGAGGTGGGCTCCACGGGGGCATGTCCAATTTGGGCTGCCCATGCAATGCCCCCTTAGGTACCAACTCGTCTATGCGTGGGCCGAGCTGGCACAGAAATGTGCTCCATGGAGGCACTGCTTGGGCGTCCCCAACTTGGTCCACCCTAGAATGCCCCTGTGGATCCCACCTCGTCTATGCGGGGGCAGAGTTAGCAAAGAGGTGGGCTCCCCGGGGGCATGTCCAATTTGGGCTACCCATGCAACGCCCCCTTAGGTACCAACTCGTCTATGCGTGGGCCGAGCTGGCACAGATATGTGCTCCATGGGGGCACTGCTTGGACATGCCCAACTTGGGCCACCCCTGCAATGCCCCTGTGGATCCCACCTCGTCTATACGAAGGCAGAGTTAGCAAAGAGGAGGGCTCCACGGGGGCATGTCCAATTTGGGCTGCCCATGCAACGCCCCCTTAGGTACCAACTCGTCTATGCGTGGGCCGAGCTGGCACAGAAATGTGCTCCATGGGGGCACTGCTTGGACATGCCCAACTTGGGCCACCCCTGCAATGCCCCTGTGGATCCCACCTCGTCTATACGGGGGCAGAGTTAGCAAAGAGGTGGGCTCCACGGGGGCATGTCCAATTTGGGCTGCCCATGCAACGCCCCCTTAGGTACCAACTCGTCTATGTGTGGGCCGAGCTGGCACAGAAATGTGCTCCATGGAGGCACTGCTTGGGCGTGCCCAACATGGGCCACCCTGGAATGCCCCTGTGGATCCCACCTCGTCTATGCGGGGGCAGAGTTAGCAAAGAGGTGGGCTCCCCGGGGGCATGTCCGATTCGGGCTGCCCATGCAACGCCCCCTTAGGTACCAACTCGTCTATGCGTGGGCCGAGCTGGCACAGAAATGTGCTCCATGGGGGCACTGCTTGGACATGCCCAACTTGGGCCACCCCTGCAATGCCCCTGTGGATCCCACCTCGTCTATACGGGGGCAGAGTTAGCAAAGAGGTGGGCTCCCCGGGGGCATGTCCAATTTGGGCTACCCATGCAACGCCCCCTTAGGTACCAACTCGTCTATGCGTGGGCCGAGCTGGCACAGAAATGTGCTCCATGGAGGCACTGCTTGGGCGTGCCCAACTTGGGCCCCCCTGCAATGCCCCTGTGGATCCCACCTCGTCTAACGAAGGCAGAGTTAGCAAAGAGGTGGGCTCCCCGGGGGCATGTCCAATTTGCGCTGCCCATGCAACGCCCCCTTAGGTACCAACTCGTCTATGTGTGGGCCGAGCTGGCACAGAAATGTGCTCCATGGAGGCACTGCTTGGGCGTGCCCAACTTGGGCCACCCTGGAATGCCGCTGTGGATCCCACCTCGTCTATACGGGGGCAGAGTTAGCAAAGAGGTGGGCTCCCCGGGGGCATGTCCAATTTGGGCTGCCCATGCAACGCCCGCTTAGGTACCAACTCGTCTATGCGTGGGCCGAGCTGGCACAGATATGTGCTCCATGGGGGCACTGCTTGGACATGCCCAACTTGGGCCCCCCCCTGCAATGCCCCTGTGGATCCCACCTCGTCTATACGAAGGCAGAGTTAGCAAAGAGGTGGGCTCCACGGGGGCATGTCCAATTTGGGCTGACCATGCAACGCCCCCTTAGGTACCAACTCGTCTATGCGTGGGCCGAGCTGGCACAGAAATGTGCTCCATGGAGGCACTGCTTGGGCGTGCCCAACTTGGGCCCCCCCCTGCAATGCCCCTGTGGATCCCACCTCGTCTATACGAAGGCAGAGTTAGCAAAGAGGTGGGCTCCACGGGGGCATGTCCAATTTGGGCTGCCCATGCAACGCCTCCTTAGGTACCAACTCGTCTATGCGTGGGCCGAGCTGGCACAGAAATGTGCTCCATGGAGGCACTGCTTGGGCGTGCCCAACTTTTGCCACCCTGGAATGCCCCTGTGGATCCCACCTCGTCTATGCGGGGGCAGAGTTAGCAAAGAGGTGGGCTCCCCGGGGGCATGTCCGATTCGGGCTGCCCATGCAACGCCCCCTTAGGTACCAACTCGTCTATGCGTGGGCCGAGCTGGCACAGAAATGTGCTCCATGGGGGCACTGCTTGGACATGCCCAACTTGGGCCACCCCTGCAATGTCCCTGTGGATCCCACCTCGTCTATACGGGGGCAGAGTTAGCAAAGAGGTGGGCTCGACGGGGGCATGTCCAATTTGGGCAGCCCATGCAACGCCCCCTTAGGTACCAACTCGTCTATGTGTGGGCCGAGCTGGCACAAAAATGTGCTCCATGGAGGCACTGCTTGGGCGTGCCCAACTTGGTCCACCCTGGAATGCCCCTGTGGATCCCACCTCGTCTATGCGGGGGCAGAGTTAGCAAAGAGGTGGGCTCCCCGGGGGCATGTCCAATTTGGGCTACCCATGCAACGCCCCCTTATGTACCAACTCGTCTATGCGTGGGCCGAGCTGGCACAGATATGTGCTCCATGGCGGCACTGCTTGGACATGCCTAACTTGGGCCACCCCTGCAATGCCCCTGTGGATCCCACCTCGTCTATACGAAGGCGGAGTTAGCAAAGAGGTGGGCTCCACGGGGGCATGTCCAATTTGGGCTGCCCATGCAACGCCCCCTTAGGTACCAACTCGTCTATGCGTGGGCCGAGCAGGCACAGAAATGTGCTCCATGGGGGCACTGCTTGGACATGCCCAACTTGGGCCACCCCTGCAATGTCCCTGTGGATCCCACCTCGTCAATACGGGGTCAGAGTTAGCAAAGAGGTGGGCTCCACGGGGGCATGTCCAATTTGGGCTGCCCATGCAACGCCCCCTTAGGTACCAACTCGTCTATGTGTGGGCCGAGCTGGCACAGAAATGTGCTCCATGGAGGCACTGCTTGGGCGTGCCCAACTTGGTCCACCCTGGAATGCCTCTGTGGATCCCACCTCGTCTATGCGGGGGCAGAGCTAGCAAAGAGGTGGGCTCCCCGGGGGCATGTCCAATTTGGGCTACCCATGCAACGCCCCCTTAGGTACCAACTCGTCTATGCGTGGGCCGAGCTGGCACAGATATGTGCTCCATGGGGGCACTGCTTGGACATGCCCAACTTGGGCCACCCCTGCAATGCCCCTGTGGATCCCACCTCGTCTATACGAAGGCAGAGTTAGCAAAGAGGTGGGCTCCACGGGGGCATGTCCAATTTGGGCTGCCCATGCAACGCCCCCTTAGGTACCAACTCGTCTATGCGTGGGCCGAGCTGGCACAGAAATGTGCTCCATGGGGGCACTGCTTGGACATGCCCAACTTGGGCCACCCCTGCAATGCCCCTGTGGATCCCACCTCGTCTATACGGGGGCAGAGTTAGCAAAGAGGTGGGCTCCACGGGGGCATGTCCAATTTGGGCTGCCCATGCAACGCCCCCTTAGGTACCAACTCGTCTATGTGTGGGCCGAGCTGGCACAGAAATGTGCTCCATGGAGGCACTGCTTGGGCGTGCCCAACATGAGCCACCCTGGAATGCCCCTGTGGATCCCACCTCGTCTATGCGGGGGCAGAGTTAGCAAAGAGGTGGGCTCCCCGGGGGCATGTCCGATTCGGGCTGCCCATGCAACGCCCCCTTAGGTACCAACTCGTCTATGCGTGGGCCGAGCTGGCACAGAAATGTGCTCCATGGGGGCACTGCTTGGACATGCCCAACTTGGGCCACCCCTGCAATGCCCCTGTGGATCCCACCTCGTCTATACGGGGGCAGAGTTAGCAAAGAGGTGGGCTCCACGGGGGCATGTCCAATTTGGGCTGCCCATGCAACGCCCCCTTAGGTACCAACTCGTCTATGTGTGGGCCGAGCTGGCACAGAAATGTGCTCCATGAAGGCACTGCTTGGGCGTGCCCAACTTGGTCCACCCTGGAATGCCTCTGTGGATCCCACCTCGTCTATGCGGGGGCAGAGTTAGCAAAGAGGTGGGCTCCCCGGGGGCATGTCCAATTTGGGCTACCCATGCAACGCCCCCTTAGGTACCAACTCGTCTATGCGTGGGCCGAGCTGGCACAGAAATGTGCTCCATGGAGGCACTGCTTGGGCGTGCCCAACTTGGGCCCCCCTGCAATGCCCCTGTGGATCCCACCTTGTCTAACGAAGGCAGAGTTAGCAAAGAGGTGGGCTCCCCGGGGGCATGTCCAATTTGCGCTGCCCATGCAACGCCCCCTTAGGTACCAACTCGTCTATGTGTGGGCCGAGCTGGCACAGAAATGTGCTCCATGGAGGCACTGCTTGGGCGTGCCCAACTTGGGCCACCCTGGAATGCCGCTGTGGATCCCACCTCGTCTATACGGGGGCAGAGTTAGCAAAGAGGTGGGCTCCCCGGGGGCATGTCCAATTTGGGCTGCCCATGCAACGCCCGCTTAGGTACCAACTCGTCTATGCGTGGGCCGAGCTGGCACAGATATGTGCTCCATGGGGGCACTGCTTGGACATGCCCAACTTGGGCCCCCCCCTGCAATGCCCCTGTGGATCCCACCTCGTCTATACGAAGGCAGAGTTAGCAAAGAGGTGGGCTCCACGGGGGCATGTCCAATTTGGGCTGACCATGCAACGCCCCCTTAGGTACCAACTCGTCTATGCGTGGGCCGAGCTGGCACAGAAATGTGCTCCATGGAGGCACTGCTTGGGCGTGCCCAACTTGGGCCCCCCCTGCAATGCCCCTGTGGATCCCACCTCGTCTATACGAAGGCAGAGTTAGCAAAGAGGTGGGCTCCACGGGGGCATGTCCAATTTGGGCTGCCCATGCAACGCCTCCTTAGGTACCAACTCGTCTATGCGTGGGCCGAGCTGGCACAGAAATGTGCTCCATGGAGGCACTGCTTGGGCGTGCCCAACTTTTGCCACCCTGGAATGCCCCTGTGGATCCCACCTCGTCTATGCGGGGGCAGAGTTAGCAAAGAGGTGGGCTCCCCGGGGGCATGTCCGATTCGGGCTGCCCATGCAACGCCCCCTTAGGTACCAACTCGTCTATGCGTGGGCCGAGCTGGCACAGATATGTGCTCCATGGGGGCACAGCTTGGACATGCCCAACTTGGGCCACCCCTGCAATGTCCCTGTGGATCCCACCTCGTCTATACGGGGGCAGAGTTAGCAAAGAGGTGGGCTCGACGGGGGCATGTCCAATTTGGGCTGCCCATGCAACGCCCCCTTAGGTACCAACTCGTCTATGCGTGGGCCGAGCTGGCACAGAAATGTGCTCCATGGGGGCACTGCTTGGACATGCCCAACTTGGGCCACCCCTGCAATGTCCCTGTGGATCCCACCTCGTCAATACGGGGTCAGAGTTAGCAAAGAGGTGGGCTCCACGGGGGCATGTCCAATTTGGGCTGCCCATGCAACGCCCCCTTAGGTACCAACTCGTCTATGTGTGGGCCGAGCTGGCACAGAAATGTGCTCCATGGAGGCACTGCTTGGGCGTGCCCAACTTGGTCCACCCTGGAATGCCTCTGTGGATCCCACCTCGTCTATGCGGGGGCAGAGCTAGCAAAGAGGTGGGCTCCCCGGGGGCATGTCCAATTTGGGCTACCCATGCAACGCCCCCTTAGGTACCAACTCGTCTATGCGTGGGCCGAGCTGGCACAGATATGTGCTCCATGGGGGCACTGCTTGGACATGCCCAACTTGGGCCACCCCTGCAATGCCCCTGTGGATCCCACCTCGTCTATACGAAGGCAGAGTTAGCAAAGAGGTGGGCTCCACGGGGGCATGTCCAATTTGGGCTGCCCATGCAATGCCCCCTTAGGTACCAACTCGTCTGTGCGTGGGCCGAGCTGGCACAGAAATGTGCTCCATGGAGGCACTGCTTGGGCGTGCCCAACTTGGTCCACCCTGGAATGCCCCTGTGGATCCCACCTCGTCTATGCGGGGGCAGAGTTAGCAAAGAGGTGGGCTCCCCGGGGGCATGTCCAATTTGGGCTACCCATGCAACGCCCCCTTAGGTACCAACTCGTCTATGCGTGGGCCGAGCTGGCACAGATATGTGCTCCATGGGGGCACTGCTTGGACATGCCCAACTTGGGCCACCCCTGCAATGCCCCTGTGGATCCCACCTCGTCTATACGAAGGCAGAGTTAGCAAAGAGGTGGGCTCCCCGGGGGCATGTCCAATTTGCGCTGCCCATGCAACGCCCCCTTAGGTACCAACTCGTCTATGTGTGGGCCGAGCTGGCACAGAAATGTGCTCCATGGAGGCACTGCTTGGGCGTGCCCAACTTGGGCCACCCAGGAATGCCCCTGTGGATCCCACCTCGTCTATACGGGGGCAGAGTTAGCAAAGAGGTGGGCTCCCCGGGGGCATGTCCAATTTGGGCTGCCCATGCAACGCCCGCTTAGGTACCAACTCGTCTATGCGTGGGCCGAGCTGGCACAGATATGTGCTCCATGGGGGCACTGCTTGGACATGCCCAACTTGGGCCCCCCCTGCAATGCCCCTGTGGATCCCACCTCGTCTATACGAAGGCAGAGTTAGCAAAGAGGTGGGCTCCACGGGGGCATGTCCAATTTGGGCTGACCATGCAACGCCCCCTTAGGTACCAACTCGTCTATGCGTGGGCCGAGCTGGCACAGAAATGTGCTCCATGGAGGCACTGCTTGGGCGTGCCCAACTTGGGCCCCCCCTGCAATGCCCCTGTGGATCCCACCTCGCCTATACGAAGGCAGAGTTAGCAAAGAGGTGGGCTCCACGGGGGCATGTCCAATTTGGGCTGCCCATGCAACGCCTCCTTAGGTACCAACTCGTCTATGCGTGGGCCGAGCTGGCACAGAAATGTGCTCCATGGAGGCACTGCTTGGGCGTGCCCAACTTTTGCCACCCTGGAATGCCCCTGTGGATCCCACCTCGTCTATGCGGGGGCAGAGTTAGCAAAGAGGTGGGCTCCCCGGGGGCATGTCCGATTCGGGCTGCCCATGCAACGCCCCCTTAGGTACCAACTCGTCTATGCGTGGGCCGAGCTGGCACAGAAATGTGCTCCATGGGGGCACTGCTTGGACATGCCCAACTTGGGCCACCCCTGCAATGTCCCTGTGGATGCCACCTCGTCTATACGGGGGCAGAGTTAGCAAAGAGGTGGGCTCGACGGGGGCATGTCCAATTTGGGCTGCCCATGCAACGCCCCCTTAGGTACCAACTCGTCTATGTGTGGGCCGAGCTGGCACAGAAATGTGCTCCATGGAGGCACTGCTTGGGCGTGCCCAACTTGGTCCACCCTGGAATGCCCCTGTGGATCCCACCTCGTCTTTGCGGGGGCAGAGTTAGCAAAGAGGTGGGCTCCCCGGGGGCATGTCCAATTTGGGCTACCCATGCAACGCCCCCTTATGTACCAACTCGTCTATGCGTGGGCCGAGCTGGCACAGATATGTGCTCCATGGGGGCACTGCTTGGACATGCCTAACTTGGGCCACCCCTGCAATGCCCCTGTGGATCCCACCTCGTCTATACGAAGGCGGAGTTAGCAAAGAGGTGGGCTCCACGGGGGCATGTCCAATTTGGGCTGCCCATGCAACGCCCCCTTAGGTACCAACTCGTCTATGCGTGGGCCGAGCTGGCACAGAAATGTGCTCCATGGGGGCACTGCTTGGACATGCCCAACTTGGGCCACCCCTGCAATGTCCCTGTGGATCCCACCTCGTCTATACGGGGTCAGAGTTAGCAAAGAGGTGGGCTCCACGGGGGCATGTCCAATTTGGGCTGCCCATGCAACGCCCCCTTAGGTACCAACTCGTCTATGTGTGGGCCGAGCTGGCACAGAAATGTGCTCCATGGAGGCACTGCTTGGGCGTGCCCAACTTGGTCCACCCTGGAATGCCTCTGTGGATCCCACCTTGTCTTTGCGGGGGCAGAGCTAGCAAAGAGGTGGGCTCCCCGGGGGCATGTCCAATTTGGGCTACCCATGCAACGCCCCCTTAGGTACCAACTCGTCTATGCGTGGGCCGAGCTGGCACAGATATGTGCTCCATGGGGGCACTGCTTGGACATGCCCAACTTGGGCCACCCCTGCAATGCCCCTGCGGATCCCACCTCGTCTATACGAAGGCAGAGTTAGCAAAGAGGTGGGCTCCACGGGGGCATGTCCAATTTGGGCTGCCCATGCAATGCCCCCTTAGGTACCAACTCGTCTATGCGTGGGCCGAGCTGGCACAGAAATGTGCTCCATGGAGGCACTGCTTGGGCGTGCCCAACTTGGTCCACCCTGGAATGCCCCTGTGGATCCCACCTCGTCTATGCGGGGGCAGAGTTAGCAAAGAGGTGGGCTCCCCGGGGGCATGTCCAATTTGGGCTACCCATGCAACGCCCCCTTAGGTACCAACTCGTCTATGCGTGGGCCGAGCTGGCACAGATATGTGCCCCATGGGGGCACTGCTTGGACATGCCCAACTTGGGCCACCCCTGCAATGCCCCTGTGGATCTCACCTCGTCTATACGAAGGCAGAGTTAGCAAAGAGGTGGGCTCCACGGGGGCATGTCCAATTTGGGCTGCCCATGCAACGCCCCCTTAGGTACCAACTCGTCTATGCGTGGGCCGAGCTGGCACAGAAATGTGCTCCATGGGGGCACTGCTTGGACATGCCCAACTTGGGCCACCCCTGCAATGCCCCTGTGGATCCCACCTCGTCTATACGGGGGCAGAGTTAGCAAAGAGGTGGGCTCCACGGGGGCATGTCCCATTTGGGCTGCCCATGCAACGCCCCCTTAGGTACCAACTCGTCTATGTGTGGGCCGAGCTGGCACAGAAATGTGCTCCATGGAGGCACTGCTTGGGCGTGCCCAACTTGGGCCACCCTGGAATGCCCCTGTGGATCCCACCTCGTCTATGCGGGGGCAGAGTTAGCAAAGAGGTGGGCTCCCCGGGGGCATGTCCGATTCGGGCTGCCCATGCAACGCCCCCTTAGGTACCAACTCGTCTATGCGTGGGCCGAGCTGGCACAGAAATGTGCTCCATGGGGTCACTGCTTGGACATGCCCAACTTGGGCCACCCCTGCAATGCCCCTGTGGATCCCACCTCGTCTATACGGGGGCAGAGTTAGCAAAGAGGTGGGCTCCACGGGGTGTCACGTTCGCCCGGTCCGACACGCGAAATGATTGAGACAAGACCAGGTGAGACAAAGGCATGTACATACGTAATAATATAATGAAAGGAAATCAGGAGGTAGGTATTAAACAGCGAAGAAAGAAAAGGAAAAGTTCAAAGCAGACCGGAGTCCCCGTGGTCAAGTCCCCACAAAAGCTCGACTCACGCCTGACGTGACGGGGCTTCAGGAGCGTAGCGGGGCTCGTCGTGGCCTCAGGAGCGTGGCGGGGCTCGTCGTGGCCTCAGGAATCGGAGCGTTGCTGGGTTCTTCGTGGCTTGAGGAACTGTAGCGTTTCTGGGCTCTCAGGAACCGGAGCGGGGCCGGTTACGGTGAGGCTTCAGGAGCCGGAGCGTGGCCGGGGTCTCAGGAACCGGAGCGGGGCCGGTTTCTGTGAAGCTTCAGTAGCCGGAGCGTTGCCGGCTTCAACAAGCGACGGGTCAGAACTCCCGCACCTGCCCGTCGTTTCTCGCGATCCTCTTTCTCTCTTCTTTTTCTTCTTTTCTTCCCAGCTCCACACCCGTGACAATGCCCCCCAACTTTGAGAAGTTCATCGTTGAACTTCTTCTACACCGTCAATCTTGAAGTTCATTGCTAAAGTCTCGGACTGACGGTAATTCCTGCCGGCACTTGCGCAGCACTTACTCTTGGCCTGGGCGATCTCGAGCCTTGGCAAAGACCGCATCCGTTCTCGTAGCACTCGCACGCGCCGCACCAGTCTACACTCTTGACCGCCCCCGATGTAGCACAGCTCCTTCATTTCACGCTCGCGCGCAAAGTACCAAAAAAAATCATGCGTGAAGAACTTCGAAATAAAACTCAATTCACATTAAATTGCGTCCCTTTTCCCCCCTCAAAAAAAGGAACCATGTTTGCACTTCGAAACCATGCTGTAACTCGATCCCCGTATTACCCCATGCGCTATCGAGCAAGAAAAAAAAAATAGGCACGAGGGCATTCTATGTCTAAATTCCTTATTTACATCCGACTTAAGTAGTCTGCACCTACATTATCCTTCCCCTTAATGTATTCGACGTGAAAACTATAGTCTTGCATCTTCATGCTCCATCGCATGACTCGACTATTGGTGTGTTTAGCCTTATTTAAGAATTCCAACGGCTGGTGGTCAGTTTGCACTCGGAAATGCTTGCCAAATAAATATAGTGCAAACTTTTCAACGGCCCAAACTAGTGCCAGGCATTCCCTTTCAATCGTGGCATAGTTCTTTTCCGCCTTGCTTAACCGTCTGCTTGCGTACGCGACAGGGTGCAGTACGCTATCTTTTTCCTGTAGAAGGACAGCTCCCAAACTGACGCTTGAGGCGTCTGTACGTAGCGCAAATTCCTTGTCTAGGTCGAGAGCCATGAGGATGGGAGGTTTACACAATTCCTCCTTCAGGCGCTTGAATGCCCTTTCCCGCTCGTCGTCCCACTGCACCTCGTTGCGAGTTCCCTTTTGGGTCAACACTGTCAGAGGAGCCGCCACCTCTGCGTAGTTAGGAATGAATTCCCTGTAGAATCCAGTCAAACCCAGGAAGGACCTGACCTGTCGTTTTGATGTCGGCCTTTGCGCCTCTTGGATCTTCGTCAGGATCTCCTGTCTTGGGGCTACTTGGCCTGATCCTAATCTGTGGCCGAGAAAGCTGATTTCGTGAAATCCAATTTCACACTTTTTTGGCTTGACTGTGATCCCCGCATCGCGCAGCCTTCCGAATATAGCCTTTAGTGCATCTATGTGCTCCTCCCACGAGTCCGTTGCCACCAGAACATCATCGATATAGTGGTGTGCATTCGGTATGCCTCTTAGTAGGATCCGCATCAGCTTCGTGAAAGTCGCGGAAGCTGTCTTTAAGCCGAACGGCATGAATCTGAAATGATACAGACCGCTCAAAGCTGAGAACGCTGTTTTATGCTTCGATGATTCTGTCATGGGGATCTGCCAATATCCTTTGGCTAAGTCTAACTTTGTGAAGAAACGTTTACATCCCACTTTAGCAAACGTGACATCTACCCTGGGAATGGGCTCGGCATCGGCTACCAACACGTCATTTAGCCGCCTAAAGTCAATGCAGAATCTGCTGGACCCATCCGACTTCTTCACTAATACTATAGGCGCGTTGAATGGTGATGTTGATCTCTCGATCACTCCCAGCCGCAACATCTCTGTTATTTCCTTTTCCACTGTTTCGTGTACCTTTATCGGCAGAGGGTACTGTTTAACATGCACTGGTGCCTGAGTTGTCAGCTTCAGATCGCACTCAATCAAGTTTGTTTTTCCCGGTAGATCAGAGAAGATTTTTCCGAATTCCCCAATCAGAGTCGCAACTTGTTTCTTCTCCTCTGTACTCAGGGCCGTATTCACCAGTACGTCTTGCCCGTTTTGTTGTCGTCTCAGGGACAGAGTCGGGACATCGTCCATGGCGTCTTCCTCGTCGTTTTTGTTGTCATCGTCAGTTGCTGTTGCCGCGCTGCACCTCGGTGCCGCCGGGTCCATTTCGGTCCTCTCTTCATATTTTTTGAGCATATTTACATGGAAGGCTTTTCTCGTTCCGACAATCTCCAGCTCATAGTCAACTTCATTTCTTCGTGCCGTGACGATGAAGGGACCCTTCCATTGCATGAGCAACTTGTTATTGTCGCTTGGAAGGAGGATTAGTGCTTTATCCCCTACCTTCATTTCTCGGTTGACTTTCTTCCGATCATAATACGCCTTGTATTTTACCTTGGCTTCATCCAAGCATTGGTGTGCCAGTTTGCAGGTCTCCTCCAGTTTGTCTCTCAGTTCCATGACGTAGCTGTACGACGTTTTTGTTTCCTCGTTCAACGCCTCGTTGGACCACACTTCTTTCAGTATAGTTAATGGCCCCCGTACCGTTCTCCCATATAACAACTCAAATGGAGAGAATCTCAAACTGGACTGGGGTACCTCCCGGTAAGCGAACAACAGCGCTGGCAGGTACCGGTCCCAATCCTTGGGCCTCTCCTGACACATTCTACGTAGCATCAACTTTAAAGTTCCATTGAATTTCTCTACCAACCCGTTGCTCATGGGATGATAGGGAGTAGTCAAAAGGCGTCTCACTGACAGCAGGCGACCCACCTCCTTCATCAGGTCTGAAGTAAACGCGCTACCACGGTCACTAAGGACCTCTCTCGGTACGCCGTATCGCGTAAACATGTCAACTAAAGCTTCCGCTACTACCGGAGTCCCGATGGTTTTCAAGGCTACCGCGTCGGGGTATCGAGTAGCCACATCCACCATGGTTAAGATGTATCGGTTCCCCGAGTCTGATTTGGGAGCAATCGGACCAATGATGTCAATGGCCACCCTCTGAAAGGGAGTTACAATCGTCGGCATGGTACCTAAGGGGGCCTTGCCTACTCTCCCTTTGGGGACCGTCCGTTGGCAAATGTCACACGACCGCACGTACCTCTTAATGTCGCTTTGGACACCCGGCCAAAAGAACTCTTCAGACACTAATGCTATTGTGTTGCTCACGCCCTGGTGGCCTGACATTATTCCGTCATGTGCCATCCCGGTGACAGTTCGCCGAAACTTTTTCGGGAGAACCAACTGGTCGGTTTTTCTTCCGGAACTGTATGTACAGCTCCTGTACAACAGCTCATTCCTAATGAAAAACTCGTACTTCGTTCTGCCCCTGTGCTTCTTGGTTACTTTCCCAACGTCGTGGAAGCATTTCTTCAGGGTTTCGTCATTCTTTTGCTCCTGGATGAGCTCCTCTTTAGTTGTTTGTAGCAGTGGTACCTCAGGTACTCGCAGTTCGGGAGGCGATGGCGGGGGTCGACATGTAGGTTTCTTGGTCTGCACAGCCCCCGCGGTGCCCATGAACTCTTTATCGCCCCGTTCGAGTAAAGATTCGTCAGCAGAGCGTTCTAGAGACTCCACATGTGTCTCTTTCGCCAGGACGCCTTCCGTCCCGGTCTTCTGTTCATCGGCTGGCTCTGTCGCCGACATATGAGCTTCCCTCATTTTCACATTCAAACTCCAGTTTGGATCGGGGTCATTGGCATCTCGTACAAGCGGCACATTTCCCAACACCAGATCGTACAGAGGGTCGTTTACACACTTCGCTGTTAACTTTCCCATGTAGTATGGTGTCCTAACCATAATCTCGGCCTCGGGAAGGTGCCTTACTGTTCTGTCCAGTAGAAACACCGGGCTCAATATTCCCGTGTACGCTTCCTTCGGAACCAAGCTTTGGCGAACAACAACGGTGTTGCAGCCCGTGTCCCTGAGGACAGTTATTTTGTGGCCACCCATATCTCCCTCTACAACTGGAAGATTCTCCACTAGAAACTTGGGAGGATGTCCTACTGCCGAGTTGACAACTGGAATCTTGTCACCATTCTTGAGGGTAACAAAGCCATCTTCGGGCTCGGTCACCTCTCCGTTTCTTGACTTCGTCCAAAGACATGACGCCTGATGATTGTCGTTAGGCTTTGATCTGCAGCTATCTGCACGGTGTCCAGTTTTCCCGCATTGCCAGCAAGTAATTCCTTTGGAGGCCGGCGGACGTCCATGACAGTTTTCCGCCTTGTGCCCAATTTTGTTGCATAAAAAGCAACGCAAAGCTTTCCTGCCCCCTCCTGTTTTAGACTTATCTGCTAACGCCACACTAGACTGCTTATTCGTCTCGTCGATTTTCGACTTACTCGTAGTAGGCTGGGCCTGAGCCTCTAGGAAAAGGTCCGCCTTTGACGCAACTTCTTGCAAGCTTTGGCATTCTCTCTCTCGGAGAAAAATAGTCAACTTGGTGGAGCAAGTGAGCAGAAACTGCTCGACCAAGACCTTGTCACGGAGGGCTTCAAACGTGTGTTGAATATTGGCCATCTCAACCCACCTGTCAAAATACCCAGCGAGACGGGCGGCAAACTGTCTCCTCGTCTCTCCCTCTTCGGGCTTTGCATCCCTAAACCGTTCTCTATACCCTTCTTTAGTGTAGCGAAACCTTTGAAGCAGTGCCAGCTTCACTCTCGCATAATCCAGTGCGTCTTCTGGCGACAACCGACCCACTACCGTCAATGCTTCACCAGTGAGGCACAAACTCAGAGTCGTCGCCCATTTCTGCTGAGGCCAACCCATTCCCGTTGCAGTACGTTCAAAGCGTAGCAAATATGCATCTAAGTCATCCCTTCCTTCTTCGAACTGAGGAATTAACTTATGAGGGCTAAAGTGTCGCGCCTCGCCGGTTGTCGCGGCCAAGTTAGTAGCCTCTCCTTCACCTATGCCTTGGATTGCATCCTGACGTGGCGCCCCTGCGCTTTGTACTGCCAACCGAAGTTGCAGAACTTCGCGTTCTTTGTCCAACCGGACACATTCCTCCTCGCGTTCCTGTCGCGCCCACGCTCTTTCTTCTCGTAGTCTAGCTTTTTCGTCCTCCATCCATTTCTTCAACTCATCTCCCTGATAACCCAACTCCTTTCCCACCGCCATTAGTTTCTCGTTCTCCATGCTAGTCTTTTTGACTCTAGCAATTCGTGTGTGTCCCGGACGAAGTGATCCAATTAAACTGATGGTAAATGGGATCCTGGCAGGCTCGCAACAATTGTCACGTTCGCCCGGTCCGACACGCGAAATGATTGAGACAAGACCAGGTGAGACAAAGGCATGTACATACGTAATAATATAATGAAAGGAAATCAGGAGGTAGGTATTAAACAGCGAAGAAAGAAAAGGAAAAGTTCAAAGCAGACCGGAGTCCCCGTGGTCAAGTCCCCACAAAAGCTCGACTCACGCCTGACGTGACGGGGCTTCAGGAGCGTAGCGGGGCTCGTCGTGGCCTCAGGAGCGTGGCGGGGCTCGTCGTGGCCTCAGGAATCGGAGCGTTGCTGGGTTCTTCGTGGCTTGAGGAACTGTAGCGTTTCTGGGCTCTCAGGAACCGGAGCGGGGCCGGTTACGGTGAGGCTTCAGGAGCCGGAGCGTGGCCGGGGTCTCAGGAACCGGAGCGGGGCCGGTTTCTGTGAAGCTTCAGTAGCCGGAGCGTTGCCGGCTTCAACAAGCGACGGGTCAGAACTCCCGCACCTGCCCGTCGTTTCTCGCGATCCTCTTTCTCTCTTCTTTTTCTTCTTTTCTTCCCAGCTCCACACCCGTGACACGGGGGCATGTCCAATTTGGGCTGCCCATGCAACGCCCCCTTAGGTACCAACTCGTCTATGTGTGGGCCGAGCTGGCACAGAAATGTGCTCCATGGAGGCACTGCTTGGGCGTGCCCAACTTGGTCCACCCTGGAATGCCTCTGTGGATCCCACCTCGTCTATGCGGGGGCAGAGTTAGCAAAGAGGTGGGCTCCCCGGGGGCATGTCCAATTTGGGCTACCCATGCAACGCCCCCTTAGGTACCAACTCGTCTATGCGTGGGCCGAGCTGGCACAGAAATGTGCTCCATGGAGGCACTGCTTGGGCGTGCCCAACTTGGGCCCCCCTTCAATGCCCCTGTGGATCCCACCTCGTCTATACGAAGGCAGAGTTAGCAAAGAGGTGGGCTCCCCGGGGGCATGTCCAATTTGGGCTGCCCATGCAACGCCCCCTTAGGTACCAACTCGTCTATGTGTGGGCCGAGCTGGCACAGAAATGTGCTCCATGGAGGCACTGCTTGGGCGTGCCCAACTTGGGCCACCCTGGAATGCCCCTGTGGATCCCACCTCGTCTATACGGGGGCAGAATTAGCAAAGAGGTGGGCTCCCCGGGGGCATGTCCAATTTGGGCTGCCCATGCAACGCCCCCTTAGGTACCAACTCGTCTATGCGTGGGCCGAGCTGGCACAGATATGTGCTCCATGGGGGCACTGCTTGGACATGCCCAACTTGGGCCCCCCCCTGCAATGCCCCTGTGGATCCCACCTCGTCTATACGAAGGCAGAGTTAGCAAAGAGGTGGGCTCCACGGGGGCATGTCCAATTTGGGCTGCCCATGCAACGCCCCCTTAGGTACCAACTCGTCTATGCGTGGGCCGAGCTGGCACAGAAATGTGCTCCATGGAGGCACTGCTTGGGCGTGCCCAACTTGGGCCCCCCCTGCAATGCCCCTGTGGATCCCACCTCGTCTATACGAAGGCAGAGCTAGCAAAGAGGTGGGCTCCACGGGGGCATGTCCAATTTGGGCTGCCCATGCAACGCCTCCTTAGGTACCAACTCGTCTATGCGTGGGCCCAGCTGGCACAGAAATGTGCTCCATGGAGGCACTGCTTGGGCGTGCCCAACTTTTGCCACCCTGGAATGCCCCTGTGGATCCCACCTCGTCTATGCGGGGGCAGAGTTAGCAAAGAGGTGGGCTCCCCGGGGGCATGTCCGATTCGGGCTGCCCATGCAACGCCCCCTTAGGTACCAACTCGTCTATGCGTGGGCCGAGCTGGCACAGAAATGTGCTCCATGGGGGCACTGCTTGAACATGCCCAACTTGGGCCACCCCTGCAATGTCCCTGTGGATCCCACCTCGTCTATACGGGGGCAGAGTTAGCAAAGAGGTGGGCTCGGCGGGGGCATGTCCAATTTGGGCTGCCCATGCAACGCCCCCTTAGGTACCAACTCGTCTATGTGTGGGCCGAGCTGGCACAGAAATGTGCTCCATGGAGGCACTGCTTGGGCGTGCCCAACTTGGTCCACCCTGGAATGCCCCTGTGGATCCCACCTCGTCTATGCGGGGGCAGAGTTAGCAAAGAGGTGGGCTCCCCGGGGGCATGTCCAATTTGGGCTACCCATGCAACGCCCCCTTAGGTACCAACTCGTCTATGCGTGGGCCGAGCTGGCACAGATATGTGCTCCATGGGGGCACTGCTTGGACATGCCCAACTTGGGCCACCCCTGCAATGCCCCTGTGGATCCCACCTCGTCTATACGAAGGCAGAGTTAGCAAAGAGGTGGGCTCCACGGGGGCATGTCCAATTTGGGCTGCCCATGCAATGCCCCCTTAGGTACCAACTCGTCTATGCGTGGGCCGAGCTGGCACAGAAATGTGCTCCATGGAGGCACTGCTTGGGCGTGCCCAACTTGGGCCACCCTGGAATGCCCCTGTGGATCCCACCCCGTCTATGCGGGGGCAGAGTTAGCAAAGAGGTGGGCTCCCCGGGGGCATGTCCGATTGGGGCTGCCCATGCAACGCCCCCTTAGGTACCAACTCCTCTATGCGTGGGCCGAGCTGGCACAGAAATGTGCTCCATGGGGGCACTGCTTGGGCTTGCCGAATTAGGGCTGCTCATGCAATGGCGTGTCGGTCTCATCTAGGCTAATATATGCTGAGGTTAGCATAGAATCTACGCTGAGGTTATCATAAATGTGAGCTCCAACATATATGCGAAGGTTAGCACAGATGTAGGCTCCAAGCGAGCATAGCGCGTTCATATGCCTAACCTGAACTGCCTGTGCGACCCCGCAAATGGCACTTTCCGCTTATGTTGATTATATTTAGTTCATATTCTGGAAATGTAACATATAACAGGGGTGGCCAGGCTGGCCTGGCTTAAAAGCCGCAAACAAAACCACGGAACTTCCAAGAGCCGCGGAGGGGAGGGGGGGGGGGGGTGCAAATTTGACTTTTGTTTAGAGTCTGACTGTACGTAGGGGGGCACAAGGATGTACGACTGTACGTATGGTAGTACAAGGCTGCCAAACTGCAAGCTGCAGTGTGCTTTATTCTGAAATCTTTTCTTTTTTCTTTCTCGGGAAACGCGGAAAGGGGCGAAAGGGGGGGGGGGGGGGGGTCCCCTTACGAGGGATCTGCGAGCCGGACTTGGACCAGCAAAGAGCCGCATGCGGCTCGCGGGCCGCGGTTTGGCCACCCCTGTTATCAAATCAAGCTGATCTGAGATCAGCTTAATTTGATACCAGATCACTAAAGAGTAAATTAAAGCGTGAGCAAAAAAATGTAGGTTCGCTAAACTTTATTACTAACTTCCTACTCAGCCCTTTCATAGAGGAGGTCGTTTTAGTTGGGGTGAAATTTTGTAGATATAAGCGCCAAAAAACAAGAGAAAATAAACGAACGACGACAAAACAAAACGCCGTTTTTGGCTTTGTCGTTTTTTTTTTTTTTTTTTTCTGTGGGTAAAGGTGCCCCGATGAGGTTTCTGAGGTCGTCTAAACGTAGGGATAACTAACTCTGCGGGCTCTCAGCATCCTAGAAATCCAGAAATCATAACGATGCGCAGCCGATTTCCCTATTTAAACAGCAATCAGATATCGTAGACACCGAGATCATCTCCGGCAATGGGAGGAGCATTGTTCAATGCAGCCAGGACGACATGTGAAAAATGAAAACACTGCATTTTGTTGAGATTGCAAACGCTGTCGTTACAAAATGTGGATGCGTTTTGTATATGGCAAACACAAATAAGAGTAGTCGGAAAATGTTAATTTTTCGCGGAGAGGGAACATAATACTGCGATAATCGTCTCAAAAACAGCGTACAAATTTTGTTTTGTTTTGTCTTTGTCTTCCGCGGGAGTGATGTGTCCTGTCGTTGGCTCTCCGACGGGCGCCCGCTGGGTTGAGTCGTAGTCGAGGCTGTATATGGGCAACGAGCCACGCGCATTCGAGGTATCACTCCGCAGTTCCACTGTTTGGAGGTGCAAGGATTTTTCGCTTGCTATTGGCCGACAGTTGTCCAGGTTTCGGAACATGCTCCACCCACATCGGAGATGACCTCGGCCTGTTGCGATCTTTGATTGCATTTTAAATAATAGAGAAATCGGCCGCATATCGTTATGATTTAGACATTTCAAGGATGCTTCGAGCCAGCAGAGTGAGTTGTTGCCATATTAAGGCGATTTCAAAAACCTCCTCAGGACACCTTTAAAATTTCCAATTTTTGATGGTCTTGTTCAAGAAGTTTTATTGATTATTCAAAATGTAATGCATTTTTCAGTAGGTACACAAGGAAAGTGAGGCACGCTCCCCAAGCGGGATCGATTGGAGCTCTGCGTTCGCTCGATGGTCAAGTAGTAACCAATATCACGTGACGGGGCCAGGTATTTTCTCCGCTTTTGCTTTCCTTGTGTGATTTAGTGCGTAGCAGAAACTGTTTGTAAAGTATACTTTGTTTTTATATGACGCAAAATGTGCTTAAGACGAAACCTAAAACAAATCAGAATACGCGAAGCCAAAGAATGGTAAGTTGTGTGTATAGTTACGATGGGATCCTGGGATAGCTTCATGGCCGCCAACACCGCTGGGATACTTCGCCGTAGAGACCAACGAGCATATTTCTTCGCGTTCTTCCCGACTTCAAGCAGCAAACGAAAGAAACTATGTACTCGAAACTTAAATTCTCAGTGAATACAGCTCTGTTCATGGATTCAGGAAGTAACGTCAACAATCCCACCGACTTCAGCGGCCGTACAGCTCAGTGGGAAGGCCTAGCAATGTAATTAGAAAGGCCTAGCAGGCGCTCGTCGCTCGCTGCCTACGACCAGCTGCCTTGTTGAAAGGAATGTATTTGTGCGGCCCCTTTTGTTTTACGTGGACCCTTTCCCTATGTAGTTCGAATTTGACCTAGATCTTTCGGTTAGAGGGTGAGTCCTATCTCTTCGTCGTACCCTTGTCATTTTCGATGTGTTGCGCGGTGATGGCGCACGCTCACGTCGCAGTGACACACTCGTCAATTCTATTTGCTGCTTTCTTTGGTGTACAGCTAAAATAAACACAGTGTGGATTACCCTCGCATCATGTGGAACGTACACTTTATTTATTTTTTTTTCGTGCGTGTCTCTAAGTCCGCGCGAGCAAACTGCAAAAACACCGGCGATCGAAGTGCCACGTTTGACGCTTGCTCGGAAACCCTCGCAATTGATTTCTGTTTGCTCTGCATGTTTCCGAAAAACAACAGCGACAAAAAATTCTCACTTAAGGAATCATACCGTCCCAAAATTTACCTGCATGTTGCTATTTTGACAAACCTTCGAAGCCACGATAGCGACCGACTTGGTCGTGGTCAGTACGGTAACACGAACCTGGGTCAGCTGCCGGGTCACTGGGTCCTGTTTCATAGGCCGCGACTCCACTGTCGTCCACGCTGTTGTCGCGCCGCTTGACTTCAATTTTGACGAGAAGTACAACGAAAAAATTAGGTCAAAAGGAAACCTAAACTTTCGTTCAAATTTGCGAATTAATCGTGCATTGTGAACGATATACCTCGACCTACAAACTACCAACGAAACGCAGAAGCGGTCACGTGATCCTGGCTTCTACGTTACGATGAGGAGCTGTCAGATGGCCCCTCCATTTTCTCAGAGCTAATAGTCCACACCGTAGATAAATGATGCCATAACCCCGAACGTGATGAGGTTCCCGGGAGGACCTGATGTGGGGTGCCCACGTGTGGGCCCCACGAGGGGTGCCCATGCTGGCTGCCCATTTAGGCCCCCTGTGGGCACTACGAGTAGGGCCTAGGTGGGCTGTCCAAGCGGGCCCCACTTGGATCCAACATAAAAAAACTGACATTGTACCATAGCCTCCTATATGCTGACAAAACCTGGCAGATCTCCACGAGAAGCGGGCGCCGAAATGGAAAAGGTGGAGCGGCAGACAACGGATGAGAGGACAGCCACGCGACTGGCGCCCCGCTGCGGCGAGACACCGAAACACACTTCTCCCGAGCGCACAAGTGTGTTTCGGGTCCTGGCCGCTGCAAAAACTTTGCGCCGACGTCCAGGTTTCCCGAGAAATGGCTTTTTGATGCTCTGTGCTGCCAGATCCTCGCGCTCAAAATCCGCGACCGGGGGTACAACTCATGTTTACAAACAAACCGGAGTGCCCCTAGTGGACGCCACCGGCGCCGCGCATGCGCGGTGGATGGTGGGCAAGAAGCCCGCCGTCGCCCATAAACAAACCATTGAATTGCGTTGCTGTCGGCGTCGGTGGGAGTCCCCGTGCTCTTTTTAGCTTTGGAATTGTTGATTCTTTGTCCTCCTAACAATGTCTGACTACTTGAGGGGGTTCAGCAAAACTAACGAGGCAAAACTTTGCGTTAATAATGTGACGTGCGGCGATTCATTTCACGTGGACGCCACAGAATGGGCGCTAAAGCCTGACTCCCACGATGAGATTCTGCTCGCTATTTTCAGTCGCGACGTCGCTCGGGCTACAAAAGCATGGACCGTAGCTGAGATGGTGCACGCCGATACTGAAAACCGCAAGTATAATCCGGCATTACAAGTCGGTGATGGCCACTGATAATGATCAACATCGTCTTGTATCTGTTTTACACTTAGCCTACTTACCCCAACCAACATTCAAAAATGTTTTGATGCCTGCACTTAGTTCTTATCGCAATTACCGGGTCAACGTTTGGTTTCCGGGTTGCTGTCGTTTGAACGAGCTGACGACAAAAAAGCAGACAAGTTTGAAAGAGCAGACGACAGTCCGAACGCATGCGCAATGAAGTACGAGCAAAAAGCACCGCGTCCCGCGTCCACAGACCGTTGGAGTCACGTTGTCGGCGCCTGTGTGAGCCTGCATATTCTTTTTCGCGTTGAAATTGTCGATTCTACGTCCTCATCGCAATGTCATACCACTTTAATCGCCTGAGCGAAATTATCAAGGCTCGTTACACCGCTAAACTTTGTGTTAATAATTTGACGTGCGGCGATTCATTCGCACGAACGCCGCAGAATGGACGCCAAAACCATGATGAGATTCTTCTAGCTATTTTCTGTCGCAACGTCGCTCGTGCTGCAAAAGTGTAGCAAGTAGCGGCGATACTCGACGTCGATACTGAAAATCAGAAGCGGGAACAGACCGAACGTAATAAGTCGGTGACGGCCAGCGGTACCAATGATCAACATTTTGTATCTACTGTTTACACCGAGCCTATATTTAAGTCTTTTGAAGCCTGCAATGACTTCTTATTGCAATCACCGGGTCAAAGTTTTGTCTACGGGCCGCTTTTATTTGAACGAGCAGACGACAAAAAGCAGACAAGTTTGAAAGAGCAGACGAAAGTTCGAACGATCAGGCGGCCGTGTGTATTTGAAGACGAACTGAGCCCGTGGGTGGTCCGGACAACTTGCCGGTTTTCTCTCGTTCATGTTGGAACAAAGCAAATGCATCTGGCGACCACAAAGTGTTGTCTGCACAGGCAATCGTAGTTCGACAGCGTCTGGTTTGCCCTTTTCACGGCTACTATCCACGTTCTCGGACGAACGGAGGGGGCAGAAACAAGTGAAAACTGATCTTCAAACCTTTCCAGACTCTTGGTACAGCCCCGTCGCAGCATTTTGACGAGAAGGCAGGTTTTTTGTCTGGTTTCTTCCAAAAGAACACAGGAATGCATGTCTCGCACGGCGACTTCTGCCCACCACCCCAAACCGGAAGTGCGCCCGACGCGCCACCACCGCGGCGTGACGTAGCAGAGTTGAGTTCGTGTATATGGCTCCGTCGTCGAACTGCCAGGCTTTGTGAGTATAGAGGAGGCTATGGATGTACCCAGGTGGGCTGACCAAGTGTGACGCATGTCGGCTCCCCTTTTAGAGCCCACTTTGTGCTTCTTGCGAACCGGTGAACTTCGCCGTCGAATGAAAAGCGAAACCGGTGAGCTGGCTGTTCTAATTTTTATCTAAAGAATAAGCTGTTCATTAAGTTTAACACTTCCGTGGTCACTTTGGCTTTCAAACGAGGAAACCTTTTGGACTCCCACTTCGAGGCACTGCTGGCTGTAGCGGCGCAGCAATACCTTAGTTCTGAAGCACTGCAAATGAAAAGGGCGTGAATTAGTACCTGAAGAATTAGAAAAGTAATTTCGAAGTAATTTTATTGCTTTGAAAAGTAATTTCAATTTAATTTATTTGTTGTGTTGTCTGCTGTAATTTGTGCTGTAATTGTATTATCAAATCAAATCAAATTTATTTCACATTGTCACGTTCTTGGAGTGACGACGGGGTGACGAAGAAGGAAAGAAGAAAGGCGCAGGGCACGAGGTCTGTCTGTCTCGAGGGGGAGAAACCGAACGACGGTAGCGACAGCTCTTCCGGCTGCTCAGGCGACGCTCTTGAAAAACCCTGGCCTCGTCCCTGGAAGGGCAACACCATCGAACCGGAGCGATATCCGATCTCTGACCATTATCCCTAGCCGCACTCTTCAGAAACCCCGCCCCAGAAAAGGCAACACCATCAAACCTGAGGGACGGCCAGTTGCCGTTCGTCCATCGCAAGCTTGCCGGGCTCAAGGATCTCACCCTGGAAACCGTGGATCCGACATAAGCGAAAAGGGGTAGACTTCGAATCCATCATGACTCAGAAACTGTGAGCGAACCTCAGGTCCTGATTAGACCTTGAGAGGGCACCAAGCTGATCGTGCTTCTAGACGCCTCTCTTAATTAATTCCAACATTTTTTTTCTTTTTATTCGATTTCCTTTACGCTCATATTTCTTTGGTGTGGCTGATTAACATGATCTCTACCCTCTACCTTCGTGCGTCACTTCACTCTCCGATACGCCCTCGTCTCCTCGGAGGAACGTGACACACATGAAAAAACGCATACATACGCAGGTCTGCCTAAGCCTAGGAAGGCTTGTTTGGCAGGACCTGTCAAAACTGACCATTCCCCGAGCAATAACAATTCAAAACACGAGCGAGGGTTAGCACCTAGGCTTTAGCTTAAGGTTGGGCTTTGTGAATAATATTTGCTTGGGTAGATAATTAAAAAAAATTAGGAAGATCAAATGATGTAACACTTTCCACAAAATTACTATAAATTCGTTTTATCTCATAGCGTGTAGTATTTATAAAAGTACGTCGTGCAATTATGTCCGTTTTAAAATCACGACCAAAAGTGGCAAGGCACAGCAGTTCATAAAAATAAGTAAAGAGGAGAAAATTTAAGTAAGCAAAACAAGCATTTATTTGGACAAGGTGCCAAGCCATTTTTCAACATTTCTGTCGAGATACCATCAATTTTAGTATGCCACATTTGTGACCAGTTAAAAATAAACACCTCCATAACTAAACACGCTCTATGTCAGGGAATGCAAAAGCATTCTTCTAGTGGCAGATGGCAGAAACACTTTTACATTATATAACTTAAATTACACAACCTGAGGCGCTTCAACATAGAAGAGAGGTGTGTAATCAACCTTAAATTGGAGTCGAGAAAAGTATCTAGATACTTAATTGAAGTGACACAATAAACTAGACTACAGCAACATGGCCCACAATTCGAGTGATGCAAAAACAAAGGGAGCGAATTCAATCAACATTTGTGCATTTGAGGAAAGTAATTAGTATTGTAATTTAAATACGTTTGAAGTGTAACTTTGCCATCGCTGGCCCGAAACATCGATAATGAAGGTTGATGTCAGTAGAGCGGACTGAAGCAGTCGTACTTTAACTTTAGCAGTTTACACGTGAATGAAATTATATATATTTTTTTTTTTAATTCGATTGCTCTTCTTTTAACACACTGGATATTTTAACACTAATAAAATACTTTGTATTCAGAAAAGTAAACGTTGTCCTGTAAAGTGTCCCGATTTCTTGGATTTACCCAGTGCCACTAAATAAGCTACTCTACAGAGTAACAACACTTGGCCATATTGTGTCTTAAAATCATGGTTGTCAGTTATCTGAAGCTGTATCTGGAATCACAGGAAACGCTTTTCCGTCCTCCACAAATGTTTAAACAGTTCGCAACAGAGCAAAGAAATATTACATGAGCTTCCTAACAGCGAATCTAATGCTGAGGAAGTCGCGCTTTTGAATCATGACGATCGGCAGTTGAGTCTGCTCGGCATACGAGCCAAAATGGCGGCGCCCACAACAACGTCGGGGAACGGAGTGCCGGTACTCTAAGCGCAGCTCATTTAGTGGCTCTAGATTTACCTGTCCCGACATTAACTTTCACGAATGCGTCTTTGTTGTGAGTCTCCTATGTGATATCTAATTGAAACCATTACAAACTTACGGTTGTTTTTGTCACCTTAGGATCATAATCCGTTGATAATTACTAATAGGTCCGCGAATTTCGCGGACCTATTAGTAAGTATTAATTTGCGAACTTCTAGGCGATTCCGCGAATTCCCCGAATCGCCTACAATTCGCAAAAATAGGACCCGCGAAAAATTCCGGTAAAATGTAAATACACTGCAACCGCGTCGCAAAAATTAGAACCTGTGAATTATTTCAAAGACCTAAATCGCGAAATATTGAGCCCGCGAAAAATAAGTCCTCTACAGTATATATATATATATATATATATATATATATATATATATATATTGTTTTGTTTTTTTTGATAAAACGCGTCACACATGAACTGTGTCGCCATTCCTGACGAAGGCAAGACTCTTGCCGAAACGTTGAAATAAACCTTCCGTGTTTTTGTTTCTCTGACTTGGGATTTTCAACTTTATATATATATATATATATATATATGGTGTTTCACGAAAAGTGGGCGAATTCGATATTGCGAAAACCACTCATCGCAACGAAAAAAGCCTTGTGTCGTTTTAGTCCTTGCCTGGGGCCCAAGACCAAAGCGTAACAGCTACATGCTAATCGCGCATGGTTACAATAGCCGCTTTGTCGCGTCTCGCGGCACCGGGAGAGGCACCTTGTCCGTCTAGAGCTATTCAGGCGCTCCATTTTCGTCTTGAATGGGGCATACACCAGTAAGACAATCGAGCCATCAGACACCTCCAATACAATGATGGTGTTTCAAGAGCCACTTGCCATGCCCAAACAAATTGCGCCATTAGCCCGTAGGCTACAAATGAAAATCAACACAGACGGCATAAGAATTCCATTCTGAGCAAAAGGCATCTGATTCTATTCCCCTTCCATTCCCCCAGCACTGCCGCCACTCCATTCCCATTCCATTACAGGGTCGCAAAAATGTGGAATGATTCCAAAATCATTCCAATTTCGGATTGGCGACATCCCAACACTGGCGCGAACACGGCATCGGGGCTTTTCAGCATGGGAAACGTGCACTTTAAGCGAATGAAGGATATTTAGGAAACCAACATAGACGGCAAAACTGCGCAATAAGACTGAAGAAGTAAGGCATGGGCGTACCAACCGGGGGGGGGGGGGGGGGGGGGGGGGTGTACCAAGGGCGCTTGCCCCCCCTTCCCCAGTAGTGCCAGCAGTAGAAACCGGTTTTGAAGATAACCGGTTTTCCGGTTATTCGAATTAACGAATTATTCGAAATTGAAAACCGGATAACCGGATATTCGAATAACGGAACAAGCTGCTCAGGTATTCGGTTCTGTAAATATCCGAATATTTCATTATTCAATATTCAGTATTGGAATCGAGATTGTTCCGTCATTAAATATATAATCCATTAGCTTTACGAATTGAGGGTTTCCCTGTTATGGTCCTCATGTTTTAACAATCAACGGGACTAAAAGGAGAAAATAAGTGTTGCACTTTGGACAGGCCGGTTGTTCTCATAGTAGTACTAAAAAGCTTGATCTTCATCTCCGGTTGAAAAAGAAAAAAACTTTTACAGCGGCGGCAGCTCTTGGTGGCCCGTCCCCCGATCTCGCAATCGCGTGAGCGTAAACAAAAATAAAGCTTCCCCGCTAAGTTTGCTGGGAAACTTAATGTATGCGACCCGATATCACGGGACGTACAAATTCAGGTTCCCCAGTAAATTTAGCGGAAAGTTTTACGTCAAGTGACCTATGCATCAATTCAGCTTCCTCGCTAAATTTAGCAGAAAAATTTACATCACGTTGCCTATGCACAAATTCAGTTTTCCCGCTAAATATGGCAGAAAATTTAATGTCACGTGACCTGACGTCACGGGACCCACAGAATATTCAGGTCCACCGCTAAAATTAGGGGAAAAATTGACGTCCCGTGACCTTTCCACTAATTCTGTTTCCCCACTAAATTTGGTGAGATAATTGATGTCACATGACATGAAGTCACGTGACCTTCAGAGAAATCCAGGTTCCCAGCTAAATTTATCGGAAAAATTGGCCTCGCGTGACCTATGCATTAATTCCGTTTCCCCGCTAAGTTTGGCGGGAAAATTGATGTCACATCACATGAAGTCATCTGACCTTCAGAGAAATCCAGGTTCCCAGCTAAATTTATCGGAAAAATTGACATCGCGTGAACTATGCATTAATTCCGTTTCCCATCTAAATTTGGCAGAAAAATTGATGTCACATGACATGAAGTCACGTGACCTTCAAAGAAATCCAGGTTCCCAGCTAAATTTATCGGAAAAATTGACATCGCGTGACCGATGCATTAATTCCGTTTCCCCGCTAAATTTGGCGAAAAAATTGATGTCACATGACATGAAGTCATGTTACTTTCAGAGAAATCCAGGTTCCCAGCTAAAGTTATCGGAAAAACTGACATCGCGTGACCTATGCATTCATTCCGTTCCCCCGCTAAATTTGGTGAGAAAATTGATGTCACATGACATGAAGTCACGTGACTGTGGTGTACACCGGCGGACGCGGTCGGAAGGCCGCAGAACAAGAACTGACACGAGGCAGGCACTGGACGGCGGACGCTGAATGATCTTTATGGCGATGGTGATGGTCTTATATACAATTGGTAATGCATGAGTTCAGCGCCCTCTATACACAACAGGGACCTTCAGAGAAATCCAGGTTCCCAGCTAAATTTATCGGAAAAATTGACATCGCGTGAACTATGTTTTAATTCCCTTTCCCCACTAAATTTGGCGGGAAAATTGATGTCACATGACATGAAGTCATCTTCCTTTCAGAGAAATCCAGGTTCCCAGCTAAAGTTATCGGAAATATTGACATCGCGTGACTTATGCATTAATTCCGTTTCCCGCTAAATTTGGCGAGAAAATTGATGTCACATGACGTGAAGTCATGTTACCTTCAGAGAAATCCAGGTTCCCAGCTAAATTTATCGGAAAAATTGACATCGGGTGAACGATGCATTAATTCCGTTTCCCATCTAAATTTGGCAGAAAAATTGATGTCACATGACATGAAGTCACGTGACCTTCAAAGAAATCCACGTTCCCAGCTAAAGTTATTCGAAAAATTGACATCGCGTGACTTAGGCATTAATTCCGTTTCCCCGCTAAATTTGGTGGGAAAATTGATGTCACATGATATGAAATTTTCCGCTAAATTTAGCGGGGAAGTTGAATTGGTGTATAGGTCATGTGACCTCAATTTTTCCGCTAAGTTAAGCGGGGAAACTGAATTAGTCTGTAGGTCCCGTGACGTCAGGTCATGTTGCATCAAATATTCTGATAAATTTAGAGGAGAAACTCAATTATTGCTGAGGTCATGTGTCTTCATTTTTTCCTCTAAATTTAGCGGGGAAACTGAATAAGTACTTAGGTCGTGTGACGTCAATTTTTCCGCTAAATTTAGCGGAGAAGCAAAATTGGTGTGTAGGTCCCGTTACGTCAGGTCACGTCGCATCAAATTTTCAGCTAAATTTAGCGGGGAAACCGAATTAGTGATTAGGTCGTGTGACGTCATTTTTTCCGCTAAATTTAGCGAGGAAACTGAATTGGTGTGTAGGTCCCGTTACGGCAGGTCACGTTGCATCAAATTTTCCGCTAAATTTAGCGGGGAACCTGAATAAGTACTTAGGTCGTGTGACGTCAATTTTTCCGCTAAATTTAGCGGAGAAACTGAATTGGTGTGTAGGTCCCGTTACGTCAGGTCACGTTGCATCAAATTTTCAGCTAAATTTAGCGGGGAAACTGAATTAGTGCTTAGCTCGTCTGACGTAAGTTTTTTCGCTAAATTTAGCGGGGAAACTGAATTGGTGTGTAGGTCCTGTGACGTCAGGTCACGTTCCATCACATTTTCGGCTAAATTTAGCGGAGAAACTGAATTAGTGCTTAGGTCGTGTGACGTAAGCTTTTCCGCTAAATTTAGCGGAAAAACTGAATTGGTTTATAGGTCCCGTTACGTCAGGTCACGTTGCATCGAATTTCCCCGCTAAATTTAGCGGAGAAACTGAATAAGTACTTAGGTCATGTGACATCAATTTTTCCGCTAAATTTAGCGGAGAAACTGAATTGGTTTGTAGATGCCGTGACGTCAGGTCACGTTGTATCAAATTTCCAGCTAAACTTAGCGGGGAAACTGAATTAGTGCTTGCGTCGTGTGGACGTAAGTTTTTCCGCTAAATTTAGCGTGGAAACTGAATTAATGTGTAGGTCCTGTGACGTCAGGTCATGTTGCATCAAATGTTCAGCTAAATTTAGCGGGAAATCTCAATTAGTGCTTAGGTCGTTTGACGTAAGTTTTTCCGCTAAATTTAGCGGGGAAACTGAACTGGTGTGTAGATCCCGTGACATCAGGTTACGTTGCATCAAATTTCCAGCTAAATTTAGCGGGGAAACTGAATTTGTGCACAGGTCGTGTGACGTAAGTTTTTCCGCTAAATTTAGCGGGGAAACTGAATTGGTGTGTAGGTCCCGTGACGTCACGTCACGTTGCATCAAATTTTCAGCTAAATTCAGCGGGAAAGCTAAATTAGTGCTTAGGTCGTCTGACGTAAGTTTTTCCGCTAAATTTAGCGGGGAAACTGAATTGGTGTGTAGATCCCGTGACATCAGGTCATGTTGCATCAAATTTTCAGCTAAATTTAGCGGGGAAACTGAATTAAAGCTTAGGTCGTGTGACGTAAGTTTTTCCGCTAAATTTAGCGAGGAAACTGAATTGGTGTGTAGATCTCATGACATCAGGTCACGTTGCATCTAATGTTCAGCTAAATTTAGCGGGGAAACTGAATTAGTGCTTAGGTCATGTGCCGTCAATTTTTCAGCAAAATTTAGCGGGGAAACTGATTTGGTTTGTAAATACCGTGACGTCAGGCCACGTTGCATCAAATTTCGCGCTAAATTTAGCGGGAAGTTGAATTAGTATTAAGGTCATATGACGTCGATTCTTCCGCTAATTCAGCGGGGAAATTGAATTTGTGTGTAGGTCCAGTGATGTCAGGTCACGTTGCATCAAATTTCCCGCTAAATTTAGCGGGGACACTGAATCTGTACTTAAGTCATGTGACGTCAATTTTTCTGCTAAATTTAGCGGGGAAACTGAATTGGTGTGTAGGTTTTGTGACGTCGGGTCACGGTTGCATCAAATTTCCCGCTAAATTTTGCGGGGAGACTGAATAAGTACTTAGTTCATGTGAAGTCAATTTTTCCGCTAATTTTAGCGGGGAAACTGAATTGGCTTGTAGGTCCCGTGACGTTAGGTCACGCTGCATCAAATTTCACGCTCAATTTAGCGGGGAAGCTGAAGTAGTACTTAGGTCATGTGACGCCAATTTTTCCGCTAAATTTAGCGGGGGAAACTGAATTGGTTTGTATGTCCCGTGACGCCAGGTCACGTTGCATCAATTTCCCAGTCAAATTTAGTGGGGAAACTGAATTAGTATTTATGGTCATGTGGCGTCAATTTCGCCCCTTAAATTAGCGGGAAACTTCGAATTTGAAGGCCAAAAAAGGTCGGCGAAATCGGGGGGGGGGGGGGGGGTACTTAAAGAATGCTATTGGCGTTAAAAAAAATCTACCTGCGTAGTTTTTATTTACCATAAATACAGGGCGCGAAAATGCTGTTTTATGCGCTGGTCATCAGGATGCATGAAATAAAACCGAATAACCAATTAACCAAACAACCGGTTTGCCAAACCGGATATTCAAATTCGAAAATCCGGTTAACCGGATAACCGGCTTTGGTAACCGGATTCGCTCGCCTCCGGTTTAACCGGATAACCGTTTGACGGATATTTTCATGC